>NC_143012.1:109427117-110627117 GCF_055824585.1 Amblyomma mixtum | reverse complement strand
TTTAGAGTTTTAGAGTTTTGGAGTTTTGAAATTTTTGAGTTTCATATTTTTGGAGTTTTGGAGTTTCGGAAATTTGGAGTTTCGGCGTTTTGGAGATTCGGGGTCTTGGAGTTTCGGAATTTTGTAGTTTTGTAGTTTTGGAGTGTCAGAGTTTCGGAGTGTTGGAGTTTTGGAGTTTTAGAGTTTTAGAGTTTTGGAGTTTTGAAATTTTTGAGTTTCGGATTTTTGGAGTTTCGAGTTTTTAAGTTTTGGATTTTTGAGTTTTGGATTTTTGGATTTTTGGAGTTTTGGAGTTTTTGAGTTTTGGAGTTTTGGATTTTTGGAGTTTTGGATTTTTGGATTTTTGGAGTTTTGGAGTTTTTGAGTTTTGGAGTTTTGGATTTTTGCACTTTTGGAGTTTTGGAGTTTCGGAGTTTTGAATTTTTGGAGTTTTGGAGGTATGGATTTTTGGAGATTCAGGGTTTTGTTGTTCCATAATTTTGTAGTTTTGGAGTTTTGGAGTTTCGGAGTTTCGAATTATTGGAGTTTTCGAGTTTTAGAATATTTAATTTTTGGAGGTATGGATTTTTGGAGTTTCGCAGTTTTGGAGATTCGGGGTTGTGGAGTTTCGGAATTTTGGTGTTTCGCATTTTTACAGTTTTGGAGTTTTCAAGTTTTGGATTTTTGGAGTTTTGGATTTTCGGAGTTTTGGAGATTCAGAGTTTTGGAGTTTCGGAGTTTTGGAGATTCAGGGTTGTGGAGTTTTGGAATTTTTGAGTTTTGCAGTTTCGGAGTTTTGGAGTTTTGGAGTTTTGGAGTTTCGAATTTTCAGAGTTTCGGATTTTTGGAGTTTTGGAGTTCCGGAGATTTGGAGTTCCAGTTTTGGAGGTTCAGGGTTGTGGAGTTTCGGAATTTTTGAGTTTTGGAGTTTCGGAGTTTTGGAGTATTGCAGTTTTGGAGGTTTGAGTTTCGAATTTTCAGTTTCGGATTTTTGGAGTTTTGGAGTTTCGGAGTTTTGGAGTTTCAGAGTGTTGGAGGTTCAGGGTTGTGGTGTTTCAGAATTTTTGACTTTTGGAGTTTCGGAGTTTCGGAGTTTTGGAGTATTGCAGTTTTGGAGTTTTGGAGTTTTGGAGTTTCGAATTTTCAGACTTTCGGATTTTTGGAGTTTTGCAGTTTCGGAGTTTTGGAGTTTTGGAGTTTCGAATTATTGGAGTTTTCGAGTTTTAGAATCTTTAATTTTTGGAGGTATAGATTTTTGGAGTTTCGGAGTTGCGGAGATTCGGGGTTGTGGAGTTTTGGAGTTTTGGAGTTTCGGAGTTTTGGAGTTTCAGAGTTTTGGAGGTTCAGGGTTGTGGAGTTTCGGAATTTTTGAGTTTTGGAGTTTCGGACTTTCGGAGTTTTGGAGTTTTCGAGTTTTAGAGTTTTGGAGTTTTGAAATTCTTGAGTTTCATATTTTTGGAGTTTCGAGTTTTTAAGTTTTGGATTTTTGAGTTTTGGATTTTTGGATTTTTGGAGTTTTGGAGTTTTTGAGTTTTGGAGTTTTGGATTTTTGGAGTTTTGGATTTTTGGATTTTTGGAGTTTTGGAGTTTTTGAGTTTTGGAGTTTTGGATTTTTGCACTTTTGGAGTTTTGGAGTTTCGGAGTTTTGAATTTTTGGAGTTTTGGAGGTATGGATTTTTGGAGATTCAGGGTTTTGTTGTTCCATAATTTTGTAGTTTTGGAGTTTTGGAGTTTCGGAGTTTCGAATTATTGGAGTTTTCGAGTTTTAGAATATTTAATTTTTGGAGGTATGGATTTTTGGAGTTTCGCAGTTTTGGAGATTCGGGGTTGTGGAGTTTCGGAATTTTGGTGTTTCGCATTTTTAGTTTTGGAGTTTTCAAGTTTTGGATTTTTGGAGTTTTGGATTTTCGGAGTTTTGGAGATTCAGAGTTTTGGAGTTTCGGAGTTTTGGAGATTCAGGGTTGTGGAGTTTTGGAATTTTTGAGTTTTGCAGTTTCGGAGTTTTGGAGTTTTGGATTTCGAGTTTCGAATTTTCAGAGTTTCGGATTTTTGGAGTTTTGGAGTTCCGGAGATTTGGAGTTCCAGTTTTGGAGGTTCAGGGTTGTGGAGTTTCGGAATTTTTGAGTTTTGGAGTTTCGGAGTTTTGGAGTATTGCAGTTTTGGAGGTTTGAGTTTCGAATTTTCAGTTTCGGATTTTTGGAGTTTTGGAGTTTCGGAGTTTTGGAGTTTCAGAGTGTTGGAGGTTCAGGGTTGTGGTGTTTCGGAATTTTTGACTTTTGGAGTTTCGGAGTTTCGGAGTTTTGGAGTATTGCAGTTTTGGAGTTTTGGAGTTTCGAATTTTCAGACTTTCGGATTTTTGGAGTTTTGCAGTTTCGGAGTTTTGGAGTTTTGGAGTTTCGGAGTTTTGGAGTTTCAGAGTTTTCGAGGTTCAGGGTTGTGGAGTTTCGGAATTTTTGAGTTTTGGAGTTTCGGAGTGTCGGAGTTTTGGAGTTTTGGAGTTTCGAATTTTCAGAGTTTCGGATTTTTGGAGTTTTGGAGTTTCGGAGATTTGGAGTTTCAGAGTTTTGGGAGGTTCAGGGTTTTTTTGTTCCAGAATTTTGGAGTTTTGGAGTTTTGGAGTTTCGGAGTTTCGGAGTTTCGAATTATTGGAGTTTTCGAGTTTTAGAATTTTTAATTTTTGGAGGTATGGATTTTTGGAGTTTCGGAGTTGTGGAGATTTGGGGTTGTGGAGTATTGGAGTTTTGGAGCTTCGGAGTTTCCGAGTTTCCGAGTTTTGGAGTTTCCGACTTTCGGAATGCTGGAGTTTCGGATTTTTGCAGTTTTGGAGTTTTTAAGTTTTCGATTTTTGGAGTTTTAGATTTTTGGAGTTTTGGATTTTTGGAGTTTCGGAGTTTTGGATTTTTGGAGTTTTGGAGGTATGGATGTTTGGAGATTCGTAGTTTTGGAGTTCCAGAATTTTGTAGTTCCGGAATTTCGGAGTTTCGGATTTTTGCAGTTTTGGAGTTATAGAGCTTTGGAGTTTTGGAGTTTCGGAGTTCCGGAGTTTCGGAGTTTTGGATGTTCAGGGTTGTGGAGTTTCGGAATTTTTGAGTTTTGGAGTTTTGAAGTTTTGGAGTTTTGGAGTTTCGAATTTTCGGAGGTTCTGATTTTTGGAGTTTTGGAGTTTTGGAGATTTGGAGTTTCGGCGTTTTGGAGATTCGGGGTGTTGGAGTTTCGGAATTCTGTAGTTGTGTAGTTTTGGAGTTTTGGAGTGTCGGAGTTTCGGAGTGTTGGAAATATCGAATTTTAGTTTTAGAGTTTTGGAGTTTTGAAATTTTTGAGTTTCGGATTTTTGCAGCATTGGAGTTTTGGTGTTTTGGATTTTTGGAGTTTTGGAGTTTCTGAGTTTTGGTGTTTTGGATTTTTGGAGTTTTGGAGTTTTTGAGTTTTGGAGTTTTGGATTTTTGCAATTTTGGAGTTTTGGAGTTTCGGAGTTTTGGATTTTTGGAGTTTTGGAGGTATGGATTTTTGGAGATTCGGGGTTTTGTTCCAGAATTTTGTAGTTTTGGAGTTTTGGAGTATTGGAGTTTTGAAGTATTGGAGTTTTTGAGTTTTTAAGTTTTTGAGTTTTGGAGTTTCGGAGTTTCGAATTATTGGAGTTTTGGAGTTTTAGAATTTTCGATTTTTGAAGGTATGGATTTTTGGAGTTTCGGAGTGTTGGAGATTCGGAGTTGTGGAGTTTTGGAGTTTTGGAGGTTTAGAGTTTTGGAGTTTCCGAGTTTCGGAGTTTTGGAGTTTCGGAGTTTTTGACTTTGGGGTTGTGGAGTTTCGGAATTTTTGAGTTTTGGAGTTTTGATGTTTTGGAGTTTTGGAGTTTCGAATTTTCGGAGGTTCTGATTTTTGGAGTTTTGGAGTTTCGGAGATTTGTGGTTACGGCGTTTTGGAGATTCGGGGTGTTGGAGTTTCGGAATTCTGTAGTTGTGTAGTTTTGGAGTTTTGGAGTGTCGGAGTTTCGGAGTGTTGGAAATTTCGAATTTTAGTTTTAGAGTTTTGGAGTTTTGAAATTTTTGAGTTTTGGATTTTTGGATTTTTGGAGTTTTGGAGTTTTTGAGTTTTGGAGTTTTGGATTTTTGCACTTTTGGAGTTTTGGAGTTTCGGAGTTTTGAATTTTTGGAGTTTTGGAGGTATGGATTTTTGGAGATTCAGGGTTTTGTTGTTCCATAATTTTGTAGTTTTGGAGTTTTGGAGTTTCGGAGTTTCGAATTATTGGAGTTTTCGAGTTTTAGAATATTTAATTTTTGGAGGTATGGATTTTTGGAGTTTCGCAGTTTTGGAGATTCGGGGTTGTGGAGTTTCGGAATTTTGGTGTTTCGCATTTTTACAGTTTTGGAGTTTTCAAGTTTTGGATTTTTGGAGTTTTGGATTTTCGGAGTTTTGGAGATTCAGAGTTTTGGAGTTTCGGAGTTTTGGAGATTCAGGGTTGTGGAGTTTTGGAATTTTTGAGTTTTGCAGTTTCGGAGTTTTGGAGTTTTGGAGTTTTGGAGTTTCGAATTTTCAGAGTTTCGGATTTTTGGAGTTTTGGAGTTCCGGAGATTTGGAGTTCCAGTTTTGGAGGTTCAGGGTTGTGGAGTTTCGGAATTTTTGAGTTTTGGAGTTTCGGAGTTTTGGAGTATTGCAGTTTTGGAGGTTTGAGTTTCGAATTTTCAGTTTCGGATTTTTGGAGTTTTGGAGTTTCGGAGTTTTGGAGTTTCAGAGTGTTGGAGGTTCAGGGTTGTGGTCTTTCGGAATTTTTGACTTTTGGAGTTTCGGAGTTTCGGAGTTTTGGAGTATTGCAGTTTTGGAGTTTTGGAGTTTTGGAGTTTCGAATTTTCAGACTTTCGGATTTTTGGAGTTTTGCAGTTTCGGAGTTTTGGAGTTTTGGAGTTTCGGAGTTTTGGAGTTTCAGAGTTTTCGAGGTTCAGGGTTGTGGAGTTTCGGAATTTTTGAGTTTTGGAGTTTCGGAGTGTCGGAGTTTTGGAGTTTTGGAGTTTCGAATTTTCAGAGTTTCGGATTTTTGGAGTTTTGGAGTTTCGGAGATTTGGAGTTTCAGAGTTTTGGAGGTTCAGGGTTTTTTTGTTCCAGAATTTTGGAGTTTTGGAGTTTTGGAGTTTCGGAGTTTCGGAGTTTCGAATTATTGGAGTTTTCGAGTTTTAGAATTTTTAATTTTTGGAGGTATGGATTTTTGGAGTTTCGGAGTTGTGGAGATTCGGGGTTGTGGAGTATTGGAGTTTTGGAGCTTCGGAGTTTCCGAGTTTCCGAGTTTTGGAGTTTCCGACTTTCGGAATGCTGGAGTTTCGGATTTTTGCAGTTTTGGAGTTTTTAAGTTTTCGATTTTTGGAGTTTTAGATTTTTGGAGTTTTGGATTTTTGGAGTTTCGGAGTTTTGGATTTTTGGAGTTTTGGAGGTATGGATGTTTGGAGATTCGGAGTTTTGGAGTTCCAGAATTTTGTAGTTCCGGAATTTCGGAGTTTCGGATTTTTGCAGTTTTGGAGTTATAGAGCTTTGGAGTTTTGGAGTTTCGGAGTTCCGGAGTTTCGGAGTTTTGGATGTTCAGGGTTGTGGAGTTTCGGAATTTTTGAGTTTTGGAGTTTTGAAGTTTTGGAGTTTTGGAGTTTCGAATTTTCGGAGGTTCTGATTTTTGGAGTTTTGGAGTTTCGGAGATTTGGAGTTTCGGCGTTTTTGAGATTCGGGGTGTTGGAGTTTCGGAATTCTGTAGTTGTGTAGTTTTGGAGTTTTGGAGTGTCGGAGTTTCGGAGTGTTGGAAATTTCGAATTTTAGTTTTAGAGTTTTGGAGTTTTGAAATTTTTGAGTTTCGGATTTTTGCAGCATTGGAGTTTTGGTGTTTTGGATTTTTGGAGTTTTGGAGTTTCTGAGTTTTGGTGTTTTGGATTTTTGGAGTTTTGGAGTTTTGGAGTTTTGGAGTTTTGGATTTTTGCACTTTTGGAGTTTTGGAGTTTCGGAGTTTTGGATTTTTGGAGTTTTGGAGGTATGGATTTTTGGAGATTCGGGGTTTTGTTCCAGAATTTTGTAGTTTTGGAGTTTTGGAGTATTGGAGTTTTGAAGTATTGGAGTTTTTGAGTTTTTAAGTTTTTGAGTTTTGGAGTTTCAGAGTTTCGAATTATTGGAGTTTTGGAGTTTTAGAATTTTTGATTTTTGGAGGTATGGATTTTTGGAGTTTCGGAGTGTTGGAGATTCGGAGTTGTGGAGTTTTGGAGTTTTGGAGGTTTAGAGTTTTGGAGTTTCCGAGTTTCGGAGTTTTGGAGTTTCGGAGTTTTTGACTTTGGGGTTGTGGAGTTTCGGAATTTTTGAGTTTTGGAGTTTCGGAGTTTTGGAGTTTTGCAGTTTTGGAGTTTTGGAGTTTTGGAGTTTCGGAGATTTGGAGTTTCGGCGTTTTGGAGATTCGGGGTCTTGGAGTTTCGGAATTTTGTAGTTTTGTAGTTTTGGAGTTTTGGAGTGTCGGAGTTTCGGAGTGTTGGAGTTTTGGAGTTTTGGATTTTTGAGTTTTGGATTTTTGGATTTTTGGAGTTTTGGAGTTTTTGAGTTTTGGAGTTTTGGATTTTTGCACTTTTGGAGTTTTGGAGTTTCGGAGTTTTGAATTTTTGGAGTTTTGGAGGTATGGATTTTTGGAGATTCAGGGTTTTGTTGTTCCATAATTTTGTAGTTTTGGAGTTTTGGAGTTTCGGAGTTTCGAATTATTGGAGTTCTCGCGTTTTAGAATTTTTAATTTTTGGAGGTATGGATTTTTGGAGTTTCGGAGTTGTGGAGATTCGGGTTGTGGAGTTTTGGAGTTTGGGAGGTTCGGAGTTTAAGAGTTTTTGAGTTTGGGAGTTTCGCAGTTTTGGAGGTTTGGGGTTGTGGAGTTTCGGAATTTTGGTGTTTCGCATTTTTACAGTTTTGGAGTTTTCAAGTTTTGGATTTTTGGAGTTTTGGATTTTCGGAGTTTTGGAGATTCGGAGTTTTGGAGTTTCGGAGTTTTGGAGATTTGGAGTTTCGGAGTTTTGGAGTTTCGGAGTTTTGGAGTTTTGCAGTTTCGGAGTTTTGGAGTTTCGGAGATTTGGAGTTTCAGAGTTTTGGAGGTTCAGGGTTTTTTTGTTCCAGAATTTTGTAGTTTTGGAGTTTTGGAGTTTCGGAGTTACGGAGTTTCGAATTATTGGAGTTTTCGAGTTTTAGAATTTTTAATTTTTGGAGGTATGGATTTTTGGAGTTTCGGAGTTGCGGAGATTCGGGGTTGTGGAGTTTTGGAGTTTTGGAGTTTCGGAGTTTTGGAGTTTCAGAGTTTTGGAGGTTCAGGGTTGTGGAGTTTCGGAATTTTTGAGTTTTGGAGTTTCGGACTTTCGGAGTTTTGGAGTTTTAGAGTTTTAGAGTTTTGGAGTTTTGAAATTTTTGAGTTTCATATTTTTGGAGTTTTGAAGTTTCGGAAATTTGGAGTTTCAGCGTTTTGGAGATTCGGGGTCTTGGAGTTTCGGAATTTTGTAGTTTTGTAGTTTTGGAGTGTCAGAGTTTCGGAGTGTTGGAGTTTTGGAGTTTTAGAGTTTTAGAGTTTTGGAGTTATTAAATTTTTGAGTTTCGGATTTTTGGAGTTTCGAGTTTTTAAGTTTTGGATTTTTGAGTTTTGGATTTTTGGATTTTTGGAGTTTTGGAGTTTTTGAGTTTTGGAGTTTTGGATTTTTGGAGTTTTGGAGGTATGGATTTTTGGAGATTCAGGGTTTTGTTGTTCCAGAATTTTTAGTTTTGGAGTTTCGGAGTTTCGGAGTTTCGAATTATTGGAGTTTTCGAGTTTTAGCATTTTTAATTTTTGGAGGTATGGATTTTTGGAGTTTCGGAGTTGTGGAGATTCGGGGTTGTGGAGTTTTGGAGTTTTGGAGGTTCGGAGTTTAAGAGTTTTTGAGTTTGGGAGTTTCGCAGTTTTGGAGATTCGGGGTTGTGGAGTTTCGGAATTTTGGTGTTTCGCATTTTTACAGTTTTGGAGTTTTCAAGTTTTGGATTTTTGGAGTTTTTGGATTTTCGGAATTTTGGAGATTCAGTTTTGGAGTTTCGGAGTTTTGGATATTCAGGGTTGTGGAGTTTCGGAATTTTTGAGTTTTGGAGTTTCGGAGTTTCGGAGTTTCAGAGTTTTGGAGTTTTTTAGTTTCGAATTTTCAGAGTTTTGGAGTTCCGGAGATTTGGAGTTCCAGAGTTTTGGAGGTTCAGGGTTGTGGAGTTTCGGAATTTTTGAGTTTTGGAGTTTTGAAGTTTTGGAGTTTTGGAGTTTCGAATTATTGGAGTTTTGGAGTTTTAGAATTTTTGATTTTTGGAGGTATGGATTTTTGGAGTTTCGGAGTGTTGGAGATTCGGAGTTGTGGAGTTTTGGAGTTTTGGAGGTTTAGAGTTTTGGAGTTTCCGAGTTTCGGAGTTTTGGAGTTTCGGAGTTTTTGACTTTGGGGTTGTGGAGTTTCGGAATTTTTGAGTTTTGGAGTTTCGGAGTTTTGGAGTTTTGCAGTTTTGGAGTTTTGGAGTTTCGGAGATTTGGAGTTTCGGCGTTTTGGAGATTCGGGGTCTTGGAGTTTCGGAATTTTGTAGTTTTGTAGTTTTGGAGTTTTGGAGTGTCGGAGTTTCGGAGTGTTGGAGTTTTGGAGTTTTGGATTTTTGAGTTTTGGATTTTTGGATTTTTGGAGTTTTGGAGTTTTTGAGTTTTGGAGTTTTGGATTTTTGCACTTTTGGAGTTTTGGAGTTTCGGAGTTTTGAATTTTTGGAGTTTTGGAGGTATGGATTTTTGGAGATTCAGGGTTTTGTTGTTCCATAATTTTGTAGTTTTGGAGTTTTGGAGTTTCGGAGTTTCGAATTATTGGAGTTCTCGCGTTTTAGAATTTTTAATTTTTGGAGGTATGGATTTTTGGAGTTTCGGAGTTGTGGAGATTCGGGTTGTGGAGTTTTGGAGTTTGGGAGGTTCGGAGTTTAAGAGTTTTTGAGTTTGGGAGTTTCGCAGTTTTGGAGATTTGGGGTTGTGGAGTTTCGGAATTTTGGTGTTTCGCATTTTTACAGTTTTGGAGTTTTCAAGTTTTGGATTTTTGGAGTTTTGGATTTTCGGAGTTTTGGAGATTCGGAGTTTTGGAGTTTCGGAGTTTTGGAGTTTTGCAGTTTCGGAGTTTTGGAGTTTCAGAGTTTTGGAGGTTCAGGGTTTTTTTGTTCCAGAATTTTGTAGTTTTGGAGTTTTGGAGTTTCGGAGTTACAGAGTTTCGAATTATTGGAGTTTTCGAGTTTTAGAATTTTTAATTTTTGGAGGTATAGATTTTTGGAGTTTCGGAGTTGCGGAGATTCGGGGTTGTGGAGTTTTGGAGTTTTGGAGTTTCGGAGTTTTGGAGTTTCAGAGTTTTGGAGGTTCAGGGTTGTGTAGTTTCGGAATTTTTGAGTTTTGGAGTTTCGGACTTTCGGAGTTTTGGAGTTTTAGAGTTTTAGAGTTCTGGAGTTTTGAAATTCTTGAGTTTCATATTTTTGGAGTTTTGGAGTTTCGGAGATTTGGAGTTTCGGCGTTTTGGAGATTCGGGGTCTTGGAGTTTTGGAATTTTGTAGTTTTGTAGTTTTGGAGTGTCAGAGTTTCGGAGTGTTGGAGTTTTGGAGTTTTAGAGTTTTAGAGTTTTGGAGTTTTGAAATTTTTGAGTTTCGGATTTTTGGAGTTTCGAGTTTTTAAGTTTTGGATTTTTGAGTTTTGGATTTTTGGATTTTTGGAGTTTTGGAGTTTTTGAGTTTTGGAGTTTTGGATTTTTGGAGTTTTGGATTTTTGGATTTTTGGAGTTTTGGAGTTTTTGAGTTTTGGAGTTTTGGATTTTTGCACTTTTGGAGTTTTGGAGTTTCGGAGTTTTGAATTTTTGGAGTTTTGGAGGTATGGATTTTTGGAGATTCAGGGTTTTGTTGTTCCATAATTTTGTAGTTTTGGAGTTTTGGAGTTTCGGAGTTTCGAATTATTGGAGTTTTCGAGTTTTAGAATATTTAATTTTTGGAGGTATGGATTTTTGGAGTTTCGCAGTTTTGGTGATTCGGGGTTGTGGAGTTTCGGAATTTTGGTGTTTCGCATTTTTACAGTTTTGGAGTTTTCAAGTTTTGGATTTTTGGAGTTTTGGATTTTCGGAGTTTTGGAGATTCAGAGTTTTGGAGTTTCGGAGTTTTGGAGATTCAGGGTTGTGGAGTTTTGGAATTTTTGAGTTTTGCAGTTTCGGAGTTTTGGAGTTTTGGAGTTTTGGAGTTTCGAATTTTCAGAGTTTCGGATTTTTGGAGTTTTGGAGTTCCGGAGATTTGGAGTTCCAGTTTTGGAGGTTCAGGGTTGTGGAGTTTCGGAATTTTTGAGTTTTGGAGTTTCGGAGTTTTGGAGTATTGCAGTTTTGGAGGTTTGAGTTTCGAATTTTCAGTTTCGGATTTTTGGAGTTTTGGAGTTTCGGAGTTTTGGAGTTTCAGAGTGTTGGAGGTTCAGGGTTGTGGTGTTTCGGAATTTTTGACTTTTGGAGTTTCGGAGTTTCGGAGTTTTGGAGTATTGCAGTTTTGGAGTTTTGGAGTTTTGGAGTTTCGAATTTTCAGACTTTCGGATTTTTGGAGTTTTGCAGTTTCGGAGTTTTGGAGTTTTGGAGTTTCGAATTATTGGAGTTTTCGAGTTTTAGAATTTTTAATTTTTGGAGGTATAGATTTTTGGAGTTTCGGAGTTGCGGAGATTCGGGGTTGTGGAGTTTTGGAGTTTTGGAGTTTCGGAGTTTTGGAGTTTCAGAGTTTTGGAGGTTCAGGGTTGTGGAGTTTCGGAATTTTTGAGTTTTGGAGTTTCGGACTTTCGGAGTTTTGGAGTTTTAGAGTTTTAGAGTTTTGGAGTTTTGAAATTCTTGAGTTTCATATTTTTGGAGTTTTGGAGTTTCGGAGATTTGGAGTTTCGGCGTTTTGGAGATTCGGGGTCTTGGAGTTTCGGAATTTTGTAGTTTTGTAGTTTTGGAGTGTCAGAGTTTCGGAGTGTTGGAGTTTTGGAGTTTTAGAGTTTTAGAGTTTTGGAGTTTTGAAATTTTTGAGTTTCGGATTTTTGGAGTTTCGAGTTTTTAAGTTTTGGATTTTTGAGTTTTGGATTTTTGGATTTTTGGAGTTTTGGAGTTTTTGAGTTTTGGAGTTTTGGATTTTTGGAGTTTTGGATTTTTGGATTTTTGGAGTTTTGGAGTTTTTGAGTTTTGGAGTTTTGGATTTTTGCACTTTTGGAGTTTTGGAGTTTCGGAGTTTTGAATTTTTGGAGTTTTGGAGGTATGGATTTTTGGAGATTCAGGGTTTTGTTCCATAATTTTGTAGTTTTGGAGTTTTGGAGTTTCGGAGTTTCGAATTATTGGAGTTTTCGAGTTTTAGAATATTTAATTTTTGGAGGTATGGATTTTTGGAGTTTCGCAGTTTTGGAGATTCGGGGTTGTGGAGTTTCGGAATTTTGGTGTTTCGCATTTTTAGTTTTGGAGTTTTCAAGTTTTGGATTTTTGGAGTTTTGGATTTTCGGAGTTTTGGAGATTCAGAGTTTTGGAGTTTCGGAGTTTTGGAGATTCAGGGTTGTGGAGTTTTGGAATTTTTGAGTTTTGCAGTTTCGGAGTTTTGGAGTTTTGGATTTGGAGTTTCGAATTTTCAGAGTTTCGGATTTTTGGAGTTTTGGAGTTCCGGAGATTTGGAGTTCCAGTTTTGGAGGTTCAGGGTTGTGGAGTTTCGGAATTTTTGAGTTTTGGAGTTTCGGAGTTTTGGAGTATTGCAGTTTTGGAGGTTTGAGTTTCGAATTTTCAGTTTCGGATTTTTGGAGTTTTGGAGTTTCGGAGTTTTGGAGTTTCAGAGTGTTGGAGGTTCAGGGTTGTGGTGTTTCGGAATTTTTGACTTTTGGAGTTTCGGAGTTTCGGAGTTTTGGAGTATTGCAGTTTTGGAGTTTTGGAGTTTTGGAGTTTCGAATTTTCAGACTTTCGGATTTTTGGAGTTTTGCAGTTTCGGAGTTTTGGAGTTTTGGAGTTTCGGAGTTTTGGAGTTTCAGAGTTTTCGAGGTTCAGGGTTGTGGAGTTTCGGAATTTTTGAGTTTTGGAGTTTCGGAGTGTCGGAGTTTTGGAGTTTTGGAGTTTCGGAGTTTCGAATTATTGGAGTTTTCGAGTTTTAGAATTTTTAATTTTTGGAGGTATGGATTTTTGGAGTTTCGGAGTTGTGGAGATCGGGGTTGTGGAGTATTGGAGTTTTGGAGCTTCGGAGTTTCCGAGTTTCCGAGTTTTGGAGTTTCCGACTTTCGGAATGCTGGAGTTTCGGATTTTTGCAGTTTTGGAGTTTTTAAGTTTTCGATTTTTGGAGTTTTAGATTTTTGGAGTTTTGGATTTTTGGAGTTTCGGAGTTTTGGATTTTTGGAGTTTTGGAGGTATGGATGTTTGGAGATTCGGAGTTTTGGAGTTCCAGAATTTTGTAGTTCCGGAATTTCGGAGTTTCGGATTTTTGCAGTTTTGGAGTTATAGAGCTTTGGAGTTTTGGAGTTTCGGAGTTCCGGAGTTTCGGAGTTTTGGATGTTCAGGGTTGTGGAGTTTCGGAATTTTTGAGTTTTGGAGTTTTGAAGTTTTGGAGTTTTGGAGTTTCGAATTTTCGGAGGTTCTGATTTTTGGAGTTTTGGAGTTTCGGAGATTTGGAGTTTCGGCGTTTTGGAGATTCGGGGTGTTGGAGTTTCGGAATTCTGTAGTTGTGTAGTTTTGGAGTTTTGGAGTGTCGGAGTTTCGGAGTGTTGGAAATTTCGAATTTTAGTTTTAGAGTTTTGGAGTTTTGAAATTTTTGAGTTTCGGATTTTTGCAGCATTGCAGTTTTGGTGTTTTGGATTTTTGGAGTTTTGGAGTTTCTGAGTTTTGGTGTTTTGGATTTTTGGAGTTTTGGAGTTTTTGAGTTTTGGAGTTTTGGATTTTTGCACTTTTGGAGTTTTGGAGTTTCGGAGTTTTGGATTTTTGGAGTCTTGGAGGTATGGATTTTTGGAGATTCGGGGTTTTGTTCCAGAATTTTGTAGTTTTGGAGTTTTGGAGTATTGGAGTTTTGAAGTATTGGAGTTTTTGAGTTTTTAAGTTTTGGAGTTTTGGAGTTTCGGAGTTTCGAATTATTGGAGTTTTGGAGTTTTAGAATTTTCGATTTTTGGAGGTATGGATTTTTGGAGTTTCGGAGTGTTGGAGATTCGGAGTTGTGGAGTTTTGGAGTTTTGGAGGTTTAGAGTTTTGGAGTTTCCGAGTTTCGGAGTTTTGGAGTTTCGGAGTTTTTGGCTTTGGGGTTGTGGAGTTTCGGAATTTTTGAGTTTTGGAGTTTCGGAGTTTTGGAGTTTTGCAGTTTTGGAGTTTTGGAGTTTCGGAGATTTGGAGTTTCGGCGTTTTGGAGATTCGGGGTCTTGGAGTTTCGGAATTTTGTAGTTTTGTAGTTTTGGAGTTTTGGAGTGTCGGAGTTTCGGAGTGTTGGAGTTTTGGAGTTTTGGAGTTTTGGAGTTTTTGAGTTTTGGAGTTTTGGATTTTTGCACTTTTGGAGTTTTGGAGTTTCGGAGTTTTGAATTTTTGGAGTTTTGGAGGTATGGATTTTTGGAGATTCAGGGTTTTGTTGTTCCATAATTTTGTAGTTTTGGAGTTTTGGAGTTTCGGAGTTTCGAATTATTGGAGTTCTCGCGTTTTAGAATTTTTAATTTTTGGAGGTATGGATTTTTGGAGTTTCGGAGTTGTGGAGATTCGGGTTGGGGAGTTTTGGAGTTTGGGAGGTTCGGAGTTTAAGAGTTTTTGAGTTTGGGAGTTTCGCAGTTTTGGAGATTTGGGGTTGTGGAGTTTCGGAATTTTGTTGTTTCGCATTTTTACAGTTTTGGAGTTTTCAAGTTTTGGATTTTTGGAGTTTTGGATTTTCGGAGTTTTGGAGGTATGGATTTTTGGAGTTTCGGAGTTGCGGAGATTCGGGGTTGTGGAGTTTCGGAATTTTTGAGTTTTGGAGTTTCGGACTTTCGGAGTTTTGGAGTTTTAGAGTTTTAGAGTTTTGGAGTTTTGAAATTTTTGAGTTTCATATTTTTGGAGTTTTGGAGTTTCGGAGATTTGGAGTTTCGGCGTTTTGGAGATTCGGGGTCTTGGAGTTTCGGAATTTTGTAGTTTTGTAGTTTTGGAGTGTCAGAGTTTCGGAGCGTTGGAGTTTTGGAGTTTTAGTTTTAGAGTTTTGGAGTTTTGAAATTTTTGAGTTTCGGATTTTTGGAGTTTGGAGTTTTTAAGTTTTGGATTTTTGAGTTTTGGATTTTTGGATTTTTGGAGTTTTGGAGTTTTGGAGTTTTGGAGTTTTGGATTTTTGGAGTTTTGGAGGTATGGATTTTTGGAGATTCAGGGTTTTGTTGTTCCAGAATTTTTAGTTTTGGAGTTTCGGAGTTTCGGAGTTTCGAATTATTGGAGTTTTCGAGTTTTAGAATATTTAATTTTTGGAGGTATGGATTTTTGGAGTTTCGCAGTTTTGGAGATTCGGGGTTGTGGAGTTTCGGAATTTTGGTGTTTCGCATTTTTACAGTTTTGGAGTTTTCAAGTTTTGGATTTTTGGAGTTTTGGATTTTCGGAGTTTTGGAGATTCAGAGTTTTGGAGTTTCGGAGTTTTGGAGATTCAGGGTTGTGGAGTTTTGGAATTTTTGAGTTTTGCAGTTTCGGAGTTTTGGAGTTTTGGAGTTTCGAATTTTCAGAGTTTCGGATTTTTGGAGTTTTGGAGTTCCGGAGATTTGGAGTTTTGGCGTTTTGGAGATTCGGAATCTTGGAGTTTCGAAATTTTGTAGTTTTGTAGTTTTGGAGTGTCGGAGTTTTGGAGTGTTGGAGTTTTGGACTTTTTGAGTTTTGGATTTTTGCACTTTTGGAGTTTTGGAGTTTTGGAGTTTCGGAGTTTTGGAGTTTCAGAGTTTTGGAGGTTCAGGATTGTGGAGTTTCGGAATTTTTGAGTTTTGGAGTTTCGGAGTTTCGGAGTTTTGGAGTTTTGCAGTTTTGGAGTTTTGGAGTTTCGGAGATTTGGAGTTTCGGCGTTTTGGAGATTCGGGGTCTTGGAGTTTCGGAATTTTGTAGTTTTGTAGTTTTGGAGTTTTGGAGTGTCGGAGTTTCGGAGTGTCGGAGTTTTGGAGTTTTAGAGTTTTGGAGTTTTGGATTTTTGAGTTTTGGATTTTTGGAGTTTTGGAGTTTTTGAGTTTTGGAGTTTTGGATTTTTGCACTTTTGGAGTTTTGGAGTTTCGGAGTTTTGAATTTTTGGAGTTTTGGAGGTATGGATTTTTGGAGATTCAGGGTTTTGTTGTTCCATAATTTTGTAGTTTTGGAGTTTCGGAGTTTCGGAGTTTCGAATTATTGGAGTTTTCGAGTTTTAGAATTTTTAATTTTTGGAGGTATGGATTTTTGGAGTTTCGGAGTTGTGGAGATTCGGGGTTGTGGAGTTTTGGAGTTTTGGAGGTTCGGAGTTTAAGAGTTTTTGAGTTTGGGAGTTTCGCAGTTTTGGAGATTCGGGGTTGTGGAGTTTCGGAATTTTGGTGTTTCGCATTTTTACAGTTTTGGAGTTTTCAAGTTTTGGATTTTTGGAGTTTTTGGATTTTCGGAATTTTGGAGATTCAGTTTTGGAGTTTCGGAGTTTTGGATATTCAGGGTTGTGGAGTTTCGGAATTTTTGAGTTTTGGAGTTTCGGAGTTTCGGAGTTTCAGAGTTTTGGAGTTTTTTAGTTTCGAATTTTCAGAGTTTTGGAGTTCCGGAGATTTGGAGTTCCAGAGTTTTGGAGGTTCAGGGTTGTGGAGTTTCGGAATTTTTGAGTTTTGGAGTTTCGGAGTTTCGGAGTTTTGGAGTATTGCAGTTTTGGAGATTTGGAGTTTCGAATTTTCAGAGTTTCGGATTTTTGGAGTTTTGGAGTTTCGGAGATATGGAGTTTTGGCGTTTTGGAGATTCGGAATCTTGGAGTTCCGGAATTTTGTAGTTTTGTAGTTTTGGAGTGTCAGAGTTTTGGAGTGTTGGAGTTTTGAAGCTTTGGAGTTTTTGAGTTTTTGAGTTTTTGAGTTTTGGATTTTTGCACTTTTTGAGTTTTGGTGTTTTGGAGTTTCGGAGTTTCGGAGTTTTGGAGTATTTCAGTTTTGGAGTTTTGAAGTTTCGAATTTTCAGTTTCGGATTTTTGGAGTTTTGGAGTTTCGGAGATTCGGTATCTTGGAGTTTCGGAATTTTGTAGTTTTGTAGTTTTGGAGTGTCGGAGTTTTGGAGTGTTGGAGTTTTGGAGCTTTGGAGTTTTTGAGTTTTTGAGTTTTGAATTTTTGCACTTTTGGAGTTTTGGAGTTTCGGAGTTTCGGAGTTTCGGAGTTTTGGAGTTTCAGAGTTTTAGAGGTTCAGGGTTGTGGAGTTTCGGAGTTTCGGAGTTTTGGAGTATTGCAGTTTTGGAGTTTTGGAGGTTTGGAGTTTCGAATTTTCAGACTTTCGGATTTTTGGAGTTTTGGAGTTTCGGAGTTTTGAAGTTTCAGAGTTTTCGAGGTTCAGGGTTGTGGAGTTTTGGAATTTTTGAGTTTTGGAGTTTCGGAGTTTCGGATTTTTGGAGTTTTGGAGTTTCGGAGATTTGGAGTTTTGGCGTTTTGGAGATTCGGAATCTTGGAGTTTCGGAATTTTGTAGTTTTGTAGTTTTGGAGTGTCGGAGTTTTGGAGTGTTGGAGTTTTGGAGTTTTTGAGTTTTGGATTTTTGCACTTTTGGAGTTTTGGAGCTTTGGAGTTTCGGAGTTTTGGAGTTTCAGAGTTTTGGAGGTTCAGGGTTGTGGAGTTTCGGAATTTTTGAGTTTTGGAGTTTCGGAGTTTCGGAGTTTTGGAGTTTTGCAGTTTTGGAGTTTTGGAGTTTCGGAGATTTGGAGTTTCGGCGTTTTGGAGATTCGGGGTCTTGGAGTTTCGGAATTTTGTAGTTTTGTAGTTTTGGAGTTTTGGAGTGTCGGAGTTTCGGAGTGTTGGAGTTTTGGAGTTTTAGAGTTTTAGAGTTTTGGAGTTTTGGATTTTTGAGTTTTGGATTTTTGGATTTTTGGAGTTTTGGAGTTTTTGAGTTTTGGAGTTTTGGATTTTTGCACTTTTGGAGTTTTGGAGTTTCGGAGTTTTGAATTTTTGGAGTTTTGGAGGTATGGATTTTTGGAGATTCAGGGTTTTGTTCCATAATTTTGTAGTTGTGGAGTTTCGGAGTTTCGGAGTTTCGAATTATTGGAGTTTTCGAGTTTTAGAATTTTTAATTTTTGGAGGTATGGATTTTTGGAGTTTCGGAGTTGTGGAGATTCGGGGTTGTGGAGTTTTGGAGTTTTGGAGCTTCGGAGTTTTGGAGGTTCAGGGATGTGGAGTTTCGGAATTTTTGAGTTTTGGAGTTTCGGAGTTTCGGAGTTTTGGAGTTTTAGAGTTTTAGTTTTCGAGTTTTGAAATTTTTGAGTTTCATATTTTTGGAGTTTTGGAGTTTCGGAGATTTGGAGTTTCGGCGTTTTGGAGATTCGGGGTCTTGGAGTTTCGGAATTTTGTAGTTTTGTAGTTTTGGAGTTTTGGAGTGTCGGAGTTTCGGAGTGTTGGAGTTGTGGAGTTTTAGAGTTTTAGATTTTGTGAGTTTTGAAATTTTTGAGTTTCGGATTTTTGGAGTTTGGAGTTTTTAAGTTTTGGATTTTTGAGTTATGGATTTTTGGATTTTTGGAGTTTTTGAGTTTTTGAGTTTTTGAGTTTTGGATTTTTGCACTTTTGGAGTTTCGGAGTTTTGGATTTTTGGGGTTTTGGAGGTATGGATTTTTGGAGATTCAGGGTTTTGTTGTTCCAGAATTTTTAGTTTTGGAGTTTCGGAGTTTCGAATTATTGGAGTTTTTGAGTTTTAGAATATTTAATTTTTGGAGGTATGGATTTTTGGAGTTTCGCAGTTTTGGAGATTCGGGGTTGTGGAGTTTCGGAATTTTGGTGTTTCGCATTTTTACAGTTTTGGAGTTTTCAAGTTTTGGATTTTTGGAGTTTTGGATTTTCGGAGTTTTGGAGATTCAGAGTTTTGGAGTTTCAGAGTTTTGGAGATTCAGGGTTGTGGAGTTTTGGAGTTTTGGAGTTTCGAATTTTCAGAGTTTCGGATTTTTGGAGTTTTGGAGTTCCGGAGATTTGGAGTTTTGGCGTTTTGGAGATTCGGAATCTTGGAGTTTCGAAATTTTGTAGTTTTGTAGTTTTGGAGTGTCGGAGTTTTGGAGTGTAGGAGTTTTGGAGTTTTTGAGTTTTGGATTTTTGCACTTTTGGAGTTTTGGAGTTTTGGAGTTTCGGAGTTTTGGAGTTTCAGAGTTTTGGAGGTTCAGGGTTGTGGAGTTTCGGAATTTTTGAGTTTTGGAGTTTCGGAGTTTCGGAGTTTTGGAGTTTTGCAGTTTTGGAGTTTTGGAGTTTCGGAGATTTGGAGATTCGGCGTTTTGGAGATTCGGGGTCTTGGAGTTTCGGAATTTTGTAGTTTTGTAGTTTTGGAGTTTTGGAGTGTCGGAGTTTCGGAGTGTTGGAGTTTTGGAGTTTTAGAGTTTTGGAGTTTTGGATTTTTGAGTTTTGGATTTTTGGAGTTTTGGAGTTTTTGAGTTTTGGAGTTTTGGATTTTTGCACTTTTGGAGTTTTGGAGTTTCGGAGTTTTGAATTTTTGGAGTTTTGGAGATTCAGGGTTTTGTTGTTCCATAATTTTGTAGTTTTGGAGTTTCGGAGTTTCGGAGTTTCGAATTATTGGAGTTTTCGAGTTTTAGAATTTTTAATTTTTGGAGGTATGGATTTTTGGAGTTTCGGAGTTGTGGAGATTCGGGGTTGTGGAGTTTTGGAGTTTTGGAGGTACGGAGTTTAAGAGTTTTTGAGTTTGGGAGTTTCGCAGTTTTGGAGATTCGGGGTTGTGGAGTTTCGGAATTTTGGTGTTTCGCATTTTTACAGTTTTGGAGTTTTCAAGTTTTGGATTTTTGGAGTTTTTGGATTTTCGGAATTTTGGAGATTCAGTTTTGGAGTTTCGGAGTTTTGAATATTCAGGGTTGTGGAGTTTCGGAATTTTTGAGTTTTGGAGTTTCGGAGTTTCGGAGTTTCAGAGTTTTGGAGTTTTTTAGTTTCGGATTTTCAGAGTTTTGGAGTTCCGGAGATTTGGAGTTCCAGAGTTTTGGAGGTTCAGGGTTGTGGAGTTTCAGAATTTTTGAGTTTTGGAGTTTTGAAGTTTTGGAGTTTTGGAGTTTCGAATTTTCGGAGGTTCTGATTTTTGGAGTTTTGGAGTTTCGGAGATTTGGAGTTTCGGCGTTTTGGAGATTCGGGGTGTTGGAGTTTCGGAATTCTGTAGTTGTGTAGTTTTGGAGTTTTGGAGTGTCGGAGTTTCGGAGTGTTGGAAATTTCGAATTTTAGTTTTAGAGTTTTGGAGTTTTGAAATTTTTGAGTTTCGGATTTTTGCAGCATTGGAGTTTTGGTGTTTTGGATTTTTGGAGTTTTGGAGTTTCTGAGTTTTGGTGTTTTGGATTTTTGGAGTTTTGGAGTTTTTGAGTTTTGGAGTTTTGGATTTTTGCACTTTTGGAGTTTTGGAGTTTCGGAGTTTTGGATTTTTGGAGTTTTGGAGGTATGGATTTTTGGAGATTCGGGGTTTTGTTCTAGAATTTTGTAGTTTTGGAGTTTTGGAGTATTGGAGTTTTGAAGTATTGGAGTTTTTGAGTTTTTAAGTTTTTGAGTTTTGGAGTTTCGGAGTTTCGAATTATTGGAGTTTTGGAGTTTTAGAATTTTTGATTTTTGGAGGTATGGATTTTTGAAGTTTCGGAGTGTTGGAGATTCGGAGTTGTGGAGTTTTGGAGTTTTGGAGGTTTAGAGTTTTGGAGTTTCCGAGTTTCGGAGTTTTGGAGTTTCGGAGTTTTTGACTTTGGGGTTGTGGAGTTTCGGAATTTTTGAGTTTTGGAGTTTCGGAGTTTTGGAGTTTTGCAGTTTTGGAGTTTTGGAGTTTCGGAGATTTGGAGTTTCGGCGTTTTGGAGATTCGGGGTCTTGGAGTTTCGGATTTTGTAGTTTTGTAGTTTTGGAGTTTTGGAGTGTCGGAGTTTCGGAGTGTTGGAGTTTTGTAGTTTTGGATTTTTGAGTTTTGGATTTTTGGATTTTTGGAGTTTTGGAGTTTTTGAGTTTTGGAGTTTTGGATTTTTGCACTTTTGGAGTTTTGGAGTTTCGGAGTTTTGAATTTTTGGAGTTTTGGAGGTATGGATTTTTGGAGATTCAGGGTTTTGTTGTTCCATAATTTTGTAGTTTTGGAGTTTTGGAGTTTCGGAGTTTCGAATTATTGGAGTTCTCGCGTTTTAGAATTTTTAATTTTTGGAGGTATGGATTTTTGGAGTTTCGGAGTTGTGGAGATTCGGGTTGTGGAGTTTTGGAGTTTGGGAGGTTCGGAGTTTAAGAGTTTTTGAGTTTGGGAGTTTCGCAGTTTTGGAGATTTGGGGTTGTGGAGTTTCGGAATTTTGGTGTTTCGCATTTTTACAGTTTTGGAGTTTTCAAGTTTTGGATTTTTGGAGTTTTGGATTTTCGGAGTTTTGGAGATTCGGAGTTTTGGAGTTTCGGAGTTTTGGAGATTTGGAGTTTCGGAGTTTTGGAGTTTCGGAGTTTTGGAGTTTTGCAGTTTCGGAGTTTTGGAGTTTCGGAGATTTGGAGTTTCAGAGTTTTGGAGGTTCAGGGTTTTTTTGTTCCAGAATTTTGTAGTTTTGGAGTTTTGGAGTTTCGGAGTTACGGAGTTTCGAATTATTGGAGTTTTCGAGTTTTAGAATTTTTAATTTTTGGAGGTATGGATTTTTGGAGTTTCGGAGTTGCGGAGATTCGGGGTTGTGGAGTTTTGGAGTTTTGGAGTTTCGGAGTTTTGGAGTTTCAGAGTTTTGGAGGTTCAGGGCTGTGGAGTTTCGGAATTTTTGAGTTTTGGAGTTTCGGACTTTCGGAGTTTTGGAGTTTTAGAGTTTTAGAGTTTTGGAGTTTTGAAATTTTTGAGTTTCATATTTTTGGAGTTTTGGAGTTTCGGAGATTTGGAGTTTCGGCGTTTTGGAGATTCGGGGTCTTGGAGTTTCGGAATTTTGTAGTTTTGTAGTTTTGGAGTGTCAGAGTTTCGGAGTGTTGGAGTTTTGGAGTTTTAAAGTTTTAGAGTTTTGGAGTTTTTAAATTTTTGAGTTTCGGATTTTTGGAGTTTCGAGTTTTTAAGTTTTGGATTTTTGAGTTTTGGATTTTTGGATTTTTGGAGTTTTGGAGTTTTTGAGTTTTGGAGTTTTGGATTTTTGGAGTTTTGGAGGTATGGATTTTTGGAGATTCAGGGTTTTGTTGTTCCAGAATTTTTAGTTTTGGAGTTTCGGAGTTTCGGAGTTTCGAATTATTGGAGTTTTCGAGTTTTAGAATTTTTAATTTTTGGAGGTATGGATTTTTGGAGTTTCGGAGTTGTGGAGATTCGGGGTTGTGGAGTTTTGGAGTTTTGGAGGTTCGGAGTTTAAGAGTTTTTGAGTTTGGGAGTTTCGCAGTTTTGGAGATTCGGGGTTGTGGAGTTTCGGAATTTTGGTGTTTCGCATTTTTACAGTTTTGGAGTTTTCTAGTTTCGAATTTTCAGAGTTTTGGAGTTCCGGAGATTTGGAGTTCCAGAGTTTTGGAGGTTCAGGGTTGTGGAGTTTCGGAGTTTTGGAGATTTGGAGTTTCGGAGTTTTGGAGTTTCGGAGTTTTGGAGTTTTGCAGTTTCGGAGTTTTGGAGTTTCGGAGATTTGGAGTTTCAGAGTTTTGGAGGTTCAGGGTTTTTTTGTTCCAGAATTTCGTAGTTTTGGAGTTTTGGAGTTTCGGAGTTACGGAGTTTCGAATTATTGGAGTTTTCGAGTTTTAGAATTTTTAATTTTTGGAGGTATGGATTTTTGGAGTTTCGGAGTTGCGGAGATTCGGGGTTGTGGAGTTTTGGAGTTTTGGAGTTTCGGAGTTTTGGAGTTTCAGAGTTTTGGAGGTTCAGGGTTGTGGAGTTTCGGAATTTTTGAGTTTTGGAGTTTCGGACTTTCGGAGTTTTGGAGTTTTAGAGTTTTAGAGTTTTGGAGTTTTGAAATTTTTGAGTTTCATATTTTTGGAGTTTTGGAGTTTCGGAGATTTGGAGTTTCGGCGTTTTGGAGATTCGGGGTCTTGGAGTTTCGGAATTTTGTAGTTTTGTAGTTTTGGAGTGTCAGAGTTTCGGAGTGTTGGAGTTTTGGAGTTTTAGAGTTTTAGAGTTTTGGAGTTTTGAAATTTTTGAGTTTCGGATTTTTGGAGTTTCGAGTTTTTAAGTTTTGGATTTTTGAGTTTTGGATTTTTGGATTTTTGGAGTTTTGGAGTTTTTGAGTTTTGGAGTTTTGGATTTTTGGAGTTTTGGAGGTATGGATTTTTGGAGATTCAGGGTTTTGTTGTTCCAGAATTTTTAGTTTTGGAGTTTCGGAGTTTCGGAGTTTCGAATTATTGGAGTTTTCGAGTTTTAGAATATTTAATTTTTGGAGGTATGGATTTTTGGAGTTTCGCAGTTTTGGAGATTCGGGGTTGTGGAGTTTCGGAATTTTGGTGTTTCGCATTTTTACAGTTTTGGAGTTTTCAAGTTTTGGATTTTTGGAGTTGTGGATTTTCGGAGTTTTGGAGATTCAGAGTTTTGGAGTTTCGGAGTTTTGGAGATTCAGGGTTGTGGAGTTTTGGAATTTTTGAGTTTTGCAGTTTCGGAGTTTTGGAGTTTTGGAGTTTCGAATTTTCAGAGTTTCGGATTTTTGGAGTTTTGGAGTTCCGGAGATTTGGAGTTTTGGCGTTTTGGAGATTCGGAATCTTGGAGTTTCGAAATTTTGTAGTTTTGTAGTTTTGGAGTGTCGGAGTTTTGGAGTGTTGGAGTTTTGGAGTTTTTGAGTTTTGGATTTTTGCACTCTTGGAGTTTTGGAGTTTTGGAGTTTCGGAGTTTTGGAGTTTCAGAGTTTTGGAGGTTCAGGGTTGTGGAGTTTCGGAATTTTTGAGTTTTGGAGTTTCGGAGTTTCGGAGTTTTGGAGTTTTGCAGTTTTGGAGTTTTGGAGTTTCGGAGATTTGGAGTTTCGGCGTTTTGGAGATTCGGGGTCTTGGAGTTTCGGAATTTTGTAGTTTTGTAGTTTTGGAGTTTTGGAGTGTCGGAGTTTCGGAGTGTTGGAGTTTTGGAGTTTTAGAGTTTTGGAGTTTTGGATTTTTGAGTTTTGGATTTTTGGAGTTTTGGAGTTTTTGAGTTTTGGAGTTTTGGATTTTTGCACTTTTGGAGTTTTGGAGTTTCGGAGTTTTGAATTTTTGGAGTTTTGGAGGTATGGATTTTTGGAGATTCAGGGTTTTGTTGTTCCATAATTTTGTAGTTTTGGAGTTTCGGAGTTTCGGAGTTTCGAATTATTGGAGTTTTCGAGTTTTAGAATTTTTAATTTTTGGAGGTATGGATTTTTGGAGTTTCGGAGTTGTGGAGATTCGGGGTTGTGGAGTTTTGGAGTTTTGGAGGTTCGGAGTTTAAGAGTTTTTGAGTTTGGCAGTTTCGCAGTTTTGGAGATTCGGGGTTGTCGAGTTTCGGAATTTTGGTGTTTCGCATTTTTACAGTTTTGGAGTTTTCAAGTTTTGGATTTTTGGAGTTTTTGGATTTTCGGAATTTTGGAGATTCAGTTTTGTAGTTTCGGAGTTTTGGATATTCAGGGTTGTGGAGTTTCGGAATTTTTGAGTTTTGGAGTTTCGGAGTTTCGGAGTTTCAGAGTTTTGGAGTTTTTTAGTTTCGAATTTTCAGAGTTTTGGAGTTCCGGAGATTTGGAGTTCCAGAGTTTTGGAGGTTCAGGGTTGTGGAGTTTCGGAATTTTTGAGTTTTGGAGTTTCGGAGTTTCGGAGTTTTGGAGTATTGCAGTTTTGGAGATTTGGAGTTTCGAATTTTCAGAGTTTCGGATTTTTGGAGTTTTGGAGTTTCGGAGATATGGAGTTTTGGCGTTTTGGAGATTCGGAATCTTGGAGTTCCGGAATTTTGTAGTTTTGTAGTTTTGGAGTGTCAGAGTTTTGGAGTGTTGGAGTTTTGAAGCTTTGGAGTTTTTGAGTTTTTGAGTTTTTGAGTTTTGGATTTTTGCACTTTTTGAGTTTTGGTGTTTTGGAGTTTCGGAGTTTCGGAGTTTTGGAGTATTTCAGTTTTGGAGTTCTGAAGTTTCGAATTTTCAGTTTCGGATTTTTGGAGTTTTGGAGTTTCGGAGATTCGGTATCTTGGAGTTTCGGAATTTTGTAGTTTTGTAGTTTTGGAGTGTCGGAGTTTTGGAGTGTTGGAGTTTTGGAGCTTTGGAGTTTTTGAGTTTTTGAGTTTTGAATTTTTGCACTTTTGGAGTTTTGGAGTTTCGAGGTTTCGGAGTTTCGGAGTTTTGGAGTTTCAGAGTTTTGGAGGTTCAGGGTTGTGGAGTTTCGGAGTTTCGGAGTTTTGGAGTATTGCAGTTTTGGAGTTTTGGAGGTTTGGAGTTTCGAATTTTCAGACTTTCGGATTTTTGGAGTTTTGTAGTTTCGGAGTTTTGAAGTTTCAGAGTTTTCGAGGTTCAGGGTTGTGGAGTTTTGGAATTTTTGAGTTTTGGAGTTTCGGAGTTTCGGATTTTTGGAGTTTTGGAGTTTCGGAGATTTGGAGTTTTGGCGTTTTGGAGATTCGGAATCTTGGAGTTTCGGAATTTTGTAGTTTTGTAGTTTTGGAGTGTCGGAGTTTTGGAGTGTTGGAGTTTTGGAGTTTTTGAGTTTTGGATTTTTGCACTTTTGGAGTTTTGGAGTTTTGGAGTTTCGGAGTTTTGGAGTTTCAGAGTTTTGGAGGTTCAGGGTTGTGGAGTTTCGGATTTTTTGAGTTTTGGAGTTTCGGAGTTTCGGAGTTTTGGAGTTTTGCAGTTTTGGAGTTTTGGAGTTTCGGAGATTTGGAGTTTCGGCGTTTTGGAGATTCGGGGTCTTGGAGTTTCGGAATTTTGTAGTTTTGTAGTTTTGGAGTTTTGGAGTATCGGAGTTTCGGAGTGTTGGAGTTTTGGAGTTTTAGAGTTTTAGAGTTTTGGAGTTTTGGATTTTTGAGTTTTGGATTTTTGGATTTTTGGAGTTTTGGAGTTTTTGAGTTTTGGAGTTTTGGATTTTTGCACTTTTGGAGTTTTGGAGTTTCGGAGTTTTGAATTTTTGGAGTTTTGGAGGTATGGATTTTTGGAGATTCAGGGTTTTGTTCCATAATTTTGTAGTTTTGGAGTTTCGGAGTTTCGGAGTTTCGAATTATTGGAGTTTTCGAGTTTTAGAATTTTTAATTTTTGGAGGTATGGATTTTTGGAGTTTCGGAGTTGTGGAGATTCGGGGTTGTGGAGTTTTGGAGTTTTGGAGCTTCGGAGTTTTGGAGGTTCAGGGTTGTGGAGTTTCGGAATTTTTGAGTTTTGGAGTTTCGGAGTTTCGGAGTTTTGGAGTTTTAGAGTTTTAGAGTTTTGGAGTTTTGAAATTTTTGAGTTTCATATTTTTGGAGTTTTGGAGTTTCGGAGATTTGGAGTTTCGGCGTTTTGGAGATTCGGGGTCTTGGAGTTTCGGAATTTTGTAGTTTTGTAGTTTTGGAGTTTTGGAGTGTCGGAGTTTCGGTGTTGGAGTTTTGGAGTTTTAGAGTTTTAGATTTTGTGAGTTTTGAAATTTTTGAGTTTCGGATTTTTGGAGTTTGGAGTTTTTAAGTTTTGGATTTTTGAGTTATGGATTTTTGGATTTTTGGAGTTTTTGAGTTTTTGAGTTTTTGAGTTTTGGATTTTTGCACTTTTGGAGTTTTGGAGTTTCGGAGTTTTGGATTTTTGGGGTTTTGGAGGTATGGATTTTTGGAGATTCAGGGTTTTGTTGTTCCAGAATTTTTAGTTTTGGAGTTTCGGAGTTTCGGAGTTTCGAATTATTGGAGTTTTCGAGTTTTAGAATATTTAATTTTTGGAGGTATGGATTTTTGGAGTTTCGCAGTTTTGGAGATTCGGGGTTGTGGAGTTTCGGAATTTTGGTGTTTCGCATTTTTACAGTTTTGGAGTTTTCAAGTTTTGGATTTTTGGAGTTTTGGATTTTCGGAGTTTTGGAGATTCAGAGTTTTGGAGTTCCAGAGTTTTGGAGATTCAGGGTTGTGGAGTTTTGGAATTTTTGAGTTTTGCAGTTTCGGAGTTTTGGAGTTTCGAATTTTCAGAGTTTCGGATTTTTGGAGTTTTGGAGTTCCGGAGATTTGGAGTTTTGGCGTTTTGGAGATTCGGAATCTTGGAGTTTCGAAATTTTGTAGTTTTGTAGTTTTGGAGTGTCGGAGTTTTGGAGTGTTGGAGTTTTGGAGTTTTTGAGTTTTGGATTTTTGCACTTTTGGAGTTTTGGAGTTTTGGAGTTTCGGAGTTTTGGAGTTTCAGAGTTTTGGAGGTTCAGGGTTGTGGAGTTTCGGAATTTTTGAGTTTTGGAGTTTCGGAGTTTCGGAGTTTTGGAGTTTTGCAGTTTTGGAGTTTTGGAGTTTCGGAGATTTGGAGATTCGGCGTTTTGGAGATTCGGGGTCTTGGAGTTTCGGAATTTTGTAGTTTTGTAGTTTTGGAGTTTTGGAGTGTCGGAGTTTCGGAGTGTTGGAGTTTTGGAGTTTTAGAGTTTTGGAGTTTTGGATTTTTGAGTTTTGGATTTTTGGAGTTTTGGAGTTTTTGAGTTTTGGAGTTTTGGATTTTTGCACTTTTGGAGTTTTGGAGTTTCGGAGTTTTGAATTTTTGGAGTTTTGGAGATTCAGGGTTTTGTTGTTCCATAATTTTGTAGTTTTGGAGTTTCGGAGTTTCGGAGTTTCGAATTATTGGAGTTTTCGAGTTTTAGAATTTTTAATTTTTGGAGGTATGGATTTTTGGAGTTTCGGAGTTGTGGAGATTCGGGGTTGTGGAGTTTTGGAGTTTTGGAGGTACGGAGTTTAAGAGTTTTTGAGTTTGGGAGTTTCGCAGTTTTGGAGATTCGGGGTTGTGGAGTTTCGGAATTTTGGTGTTTCGCATTTTTACAGTTTTGGAGTTTTCAAGTTTTGGATTTTTGGAGTTTTTGGATTTTCGGAATTTTGGAGATTCAGTTTTGGAGTTTCGGAGTTTTGGATATTCAGGGTTGTGGAGTTTCGGAATTTTTGAGTTTTGGAGTTTCGGAGTTTCGGAGTTTCAGAGTTTTGGAGTTTTTTAGTTTCGGATTTTCAGAGTTTTGGAGTTCCGGAGATTTGGAGTTCCAGAGTTTTGGAGGTTCAGGGTTGTGGAGTTTCGGAATTTTTGAGTTTTGGAGTTTTGAAGTTTTGGAGTTTTGGAGTTTCGAATTTTCGGAGGTTCTGATTTTTGGAGTTTTGGAGTTTCGGAGATTTGGAGTTTCGGCGTTTTGGAGATTCGGGGTGTTGGAGTTTCGGAATTCTGTAGTTGTGTAGTTTTGGAGTTTTGGAGTGTCGGAGTTTCGGAGTGTTGGAAATTTCGAATTTTAGTTTTAGAGTTTTGGAGTTTTGAAATTTTTGAGTTTCGGATTTTTGCAGCATTGGAGTTTTGGTGTTTTGGATTTTTGGAGTTTTGGAGTTTCTGAGTTTTGGTGTTTTGGATTTTTGGAGTTTTGGAGTTTTTGAGTTTTGGAGTTTTGGATTTTTGCACTTTTGGAGTTTTGGAGTTTCGGAGTTTTGGATTTTTGGAGTTTTGGAGGTATGGATTTTTGGAGATTCGGGGTTTTGTTCCAGAATTTTGTAGTTTTGGAGTTTTGGAGTATTGGAGTTTTGAAGTATTGGAGTTTTTGAGTTTTTAAGTTTTTGAGTTTTGGAGTTTCGGAGTTTCGAATTATTGGAGTTTTGGAGTTTTAGAATTTTTGATTTTTGGAGGTATGGATTTTTGAAGTTTCGGAGTGTTGGAGATTCGGAGTTGTGGAGTTTTGGAGTTTTGGAGGTTTAGAGTTTTGGAGTTTCCGAGTTTCGGAGTTTTGGAGTTTCGGAGTTTTTGACTTTGGGGTTGTGGAGTTTCGGAATTTTTGAGTTTTGGAGTTTCGGAGTTTTGGAGTTTTGCAGTTTTGGAGTTTTGGAGTTTCGGAGATTTGGAGTTTCGGAATTTTGTAGTTTTGTAGTTTTGGAGTTTTGGAGTGTCGGAGTTTCGGAGTGTTGGAGTTTTGTAGTTTTGGATTTTTGAGTTTTGGATTTTTGGATTTTTGGAGTTTTGGAGTTTTTGAGTTTTGGAGTTTTGGATTTTTGCACTTTTGGAGTTTTGGAGTTTCGGAGTTTTGAATTTTTGGAGTTTTGGAGGTATGGATTTTTGGAGATTCAGGGTTTTGTTGTTCCATAATTTTGTAGTTTTGGAGTTTTGGAGTTTCGGAGTTTCGAATTATTGGAGTTCTCGCGTTTTAGAATTTTTAATTTTTGGAGGTATGGATTTTTGGAGTTTCGGAGTTGTGGAGATTCGGGTTGTGGAGTTTTGGAGTTTGGGAGGTTCGGAGTTTAAGAGTTTTTGAGTTTGGGAGTTTCGCAGTTTTGGAGATTTGGGGTTGTGGAGTTTCGGAATTTTGGTGTTTCGCATTTTTACAGTTTTGGAGTTTTCAAGTTTTGGATTTTTGGAGTTTTGGATTTTCGGAGTTTTGGAGATTCGGAGTTTTGGAGTTTCGGAGTTTTGGAGATTTGGAGTTTCGGAGTTTTGGAGTTTCGGAGTTTTGGAGTTTTGCAGTTTCGGAGTTTTGGAGTTTCGGAGATTTGGAGTTTCAGAGTTTTGGAGGTTCAGGGTTTTTTTGTTCCAGAATTTTGTAGTTTTGGAGTTTTGGAGTTTCGGAGTTACGGAGTTTCGAATTATTGGAGTTTTCGAGTTTTAGAATTTTTAATTTTTGGAGGTATGGATTTTTGGAGTTTCGGAGTTGCGGAGATTCGGGGTTGTGGAGTTTTGGAGTTTTGGAGTTTCGGAGTTTTGGAGTTTCAGAGTTTTGGAGGTTCAGGGTTGTGGAGTTTCGGAATTTTTGAGTTTTGGAGTTTCGGACTTTCGGAGTTTTGGAGTTTTAGAGTTTTAGAGTTTTGGAGTTTTGAAATTTTTGAGTTTCATATTTTTGGAGTTTTGGAGTTTCGGAGATTTGGAGTTTCGGCGTTTTGGAGATTCGGGGTCTTGGAGTTTCGGAATTTTGTAGTTTTGTAGTTTTGGAGTGTCAGAGTTTCGGAGTGTTGGAGTTTTGGAGTTTTAGAGTTTTAGAGTTTTGGAGTTTTGAAATTTTTGAGTTTCGGATTTTTGGAGTTTCGAGTTTTTAAGTTTTGGATTTTTGAGTTTTGGATTTTTGGATTTTTGGAGTTTTGGAGTTTTTGAGTTTTGGAGTTTTGGATTTTTGGAGTTTTGGAGGTATGGATTTTTGGAGATTCAGGGTTTTGTTGTTCCAGAATTTTTAGTTTTGGAGTTTCGGAGTTTCGGAGTTTCGAATTATTGGAGTTTTCGAGTTTTAGAATTTTTAATTTTTGGAGGTATGGATTTTTGGAGTTTCGGAGTTGTGGAGATTCGGGGTTGTGGAGTTTTGGAGTTTTGGAGGTTCGGAGTTTAAGAGTTTTTGAGTTTGGGAGTTTCGCAGTTTTGGAGATTCGGGGTTGTGGAGTTTCGGAATTTTGGTGTTTCGCATTTTTACAGTTTTGGAGTTTTCAAGTTTTGGATTTTTGGAGTTTTTGGATTTTCGGAATTTTGGAGATTCAGTTTTGGAGTTTCGGAGTTTTGGATATTCAGGGTTGTGGAGTTTCGGAATTTTTGAGTTTTGGAGTTTCGGAATTTAGGAGTTTCAGAGTTTTGGAGTTTTTTAGTTTCGAATTTTCAGAGTTTTGGAGTTCCGGAGATTTGGAGTTCCAGAGTTTTGGAGGTTCAGGGTTGTGGAGTTTCGGAATTTTTGAGTTTTGGAGTTTTGAAGTTTTGGAGTTTTGGAGTTTCGAATTTTCGGAGGTTCTGATTTTTGGAGTTTTGGAGTTTCGGAGATTTGGAGTTTCGGCGTTTTGGAGATTCGGGGTGTTGGAGTTTCGGAATTCTGTAGTTGTGTAGTTTTGGAGTTTTGGAGTGTCGGAGTTTCGGAGTGTTGGAAATTTCGAATTTTAGTTTTAGAGTTTTGGAGTTTTGAAATTTTTGAGTTTCGGATTTTTGCAGCATTGGAGTTTTGGTGTTTTGGATTTTTGGAGTTTTGGAGTTTCTGAGTTTTGGTGTTTTGGATTTTTGGAGTTTTGGAGTTTTTGAGTTTTGGAGTTTTGGATTTTTGCACTTTTGGAGTTTTGGAGTTTCGGAGTTTTGGATTTTTGGAGTTTTGGAGGTATGGATTTTTGGAGATTCGGGGTTTTGTTCCAGAATTTTGTAGTTTTGGAGTTTTGGAGTATTGGAGTTTTGAAGTATTGGAGTTTTTGAGTTTTTAAGTTTTTGAGTTTTGGAGTTTCGGAGTTTCGAATTATTGGAGTTTTGGAGTTTTAGAATTTTTGATTTTTGGAGGTATGGATTTTTGGAGTTTCGGAGTGTTGGAGATTCGGAGTTGTGGAGTTTTGGAGTTTTGGAGGTTTAGAGTTTTGGAGTTTCCGAGTTTCGGAGTTTTGGAGTTTCGGAGTTTTTGACTTTGGGGTTGTGGAGTTTCGGAATTTTTGAGTTTTGGAGTTTCGGAGTTTTGGAGTTTTGCAGTTTTGGAGTTTTGGAGTTTCGGAGACTTGGAGTTTCGGCGTTTTGGAGATTCGGGGTCTTGGAGTTTCGGAATTTTGTAGTTTTGTAGTTTTGGAGTTTTGGAGTGTCGGAGTTTCGGAGTGTTGGAGTTTTGGAGTTTTGGATTTTTGAGTTTTGGATTTTTGGATTTTTGGAGTTTTGGAGTTTTTGAGTTTTGGAGTTTTGGATTTTTGCACTTTTGGAGTTTTGGATTTTTGGAGTTTTGGAGGTATGGATTTTTGGAGATTCAGGGTTTTGTTGTTCCAGAATTTTTAGTTTTGGAGTTTCGGAGTTTCGGAGTTTCGAATTATTGGAGTTTTCGAGTTTTAGAATATTTAATTTTTGGAGGTATGGATTTTTGGAGTTTCGCAGTTTTGGAGATTCGGGGTTGTGGAGTTTCGGAATTTTGGTGTTTCGCATTTTTACAGTTTTGGAGTTTTCAAGTTTTGGATTTTTGGAGTTGTGGATTTTCGGAGTTTTGGAGATTCAGAGTTTTGGAGTTTCGGAGTTTTGGAGATTCAGGGTTGTGGAGTTTTGGAATTTTTGAGTTTTGCAGTTTCGGAGTTTTGGAGTTTTGGAGTTTCGAATTTTCAGAGTTTCGGATTTTTGGAGTTTTGGAGTTCCGGAGATTTGGAGTTTTGGCGTTTTGGAGATTCGGAATCTTGGAGTTTCGAAATTTTGTAGTTTTGTAGTTTTGGAGTGTCGGAGTTTTGGAGTTTTGGAGTTTTGGAGTTTTTGAGTTTTGGATTTTTGCACTCTTGGAGTTTTGGAGTTTTGGAGTTTCGGAGTTTTGGAGTTTCAGAGTTTTGGAGGTTCAGGGTTGTGGAGTTTCGGAATTTTTGAGTTTTGGAGTTTCGGAGTTTCGGAGTTTTGGAGTTTTGCAGTTTTGGAGTTTTGGAGTTTCGGAGATTTGGAGTTTCGGCGTTTTGGAGATTCGGGGTCTTGGAGTTTCGGAATTTTGTAGTTTTGTAGTTTTGGAGTTTTGGAGTGTCGGAGTTTCGGAGTGTTGGAGTTTTGGAGTTTTAGAGTTTTGGAGTTTTGGATTTTTGAGTTTTGGATTTTTGGAGTTTTGGAGTTTTTGAGTTTTGGAGTTTTGGATTTTTGCACTTTTGGAGTTTTGGAGTTTCGGAGTTTTGAATTTTTGGAGTTTTGGAGGTATGGATTTTTGGAGATTCAGGGTTTTGTTGTTCCATAATTTTGTAGTTTTGGAGTTTCGGAGTTTCGGAGTTTCGAATTATTGGAGTTTTCGAGTTTTAGAATTTTTAATTTTTGGAGGTATGGATTTTTGGAGTTTCGGAGTTGTGGAGATTCGGGGTTGTGGAGTTTTGGAGTTTTGGAGGTTCGGAGTTTAAGAGTTTTTGAGTTTGGCAGTTTCGCAGTTTTGGAGATTCGGGGTTGTCGAGTTTGGGAATTTTGGTGTTTCGCATTTTTACAGTTTTGGAGTTTTCAAGTTTTGGATTTTTGGAGTTTTTGGATTTTCGGAATTTTGGAGATTCAGTTTTGTAGTTTCGGAGTTTTGGATATTCAGGGTTGTGGAGTTTCGGAATTTTTGAGTTTTGGAGTTTCGGAGTTTCGGAGTTTCAGAGTTTTGGAGTTTTTTAGTTTCGAATTTTCAGAGTTTTGGAGTTCCGGAGATTTGGAGTTCCAGAGTTTTGGAGGTTCAGGGTTGTGGAGTTTCGGAATTTTTGAGTTTTGGAGTTTCGGAGTTTCGGAGTTTTGGAGTATTGCAGTTTTGGAGATTTGGAGTTTCGAATTTTCAGAGTTTCGGATTTTTGGAGTTTTGGAGTTTCGGAGATATGGAGTTTTGGCGTTTTGGAGATTCGGAATCTTGGAGTTCCGGAATTTTGTAGTTTTGTAGTTTTGGAGTGTCAGAGTTTTGGAGTGTTGGAGTTTTGAAGCTTTGGAGTTTTTGAGTTTTTGAGTTTTTGAGTTTTGGATTTTTGCACTTTTTGAGTTTTGGTGTTTTGGAGTTTCGGAGTTTCGGAGTTTTGGAGTATTTCAGTTTTGGAGTTCTGAAGTTTCGAATTTTCAGTTTCGGATTTTTGGAGTTTTGGAGTTTCGGAGATTCGGTATCTTGGAGTTTCGGAATTTTGTAGTTTTGTAGTTTTGGAGTGTCGGAGTTTTGGAGTGTTGGAGTTTTGGAGCTTTGGAGTTTTTGAGTTTTTGAGTTTTGAATTTTTGCACTTTTGGAGTTTTGGAGTTTCGGAGTTTCGGAGTTTCGGAGTTTTGGAGTTTCAGAGTTTTGGAGGTTCAGGGTTGTGGAGTTTCGGAGTTTCGGAGTTTTGGAGTATTGCAGTTTTGGAGTTTTGGAGGTTTGGAGTTTCGAATTTTCAGACTTTCGGATTTTTGGAGTTTTGGAGTTTCGGAGTTTTGAAGTTTCAGAGTTTTCGAGGTTCAGGGTTGTGGAGTTTTGGAATTTTTGAGTTTTGGAGTTTCGGAGTTTCGGATTTTTGGAGTTTTGGAGTTTCGGAGATTTGGAGTTTTGGCGTTTTGGAGATTCGGAATCTTGGAGTTTCGGAATTTTGTAGTTTTGTAGTTTTGGAGTGTCGGAGTTTTGGAGTGTTGGAGTTTTGGAGTTTTTGAGTTTTGGATTTTTGCACTTTTGGAGTTTTGGAGTTTTGGAGTTTCGGAGTTTTGGAGTTTCAGAGTTTTGGAGGTTCAGGGTTGTGGAGTTTCGGATTTTTTGAGTTTTGGAGTTTCGGAGTTTCGGAGTTTTGGAGTTTTGCAGTTTTGGAGTTTTGGAGTTTCGGAGATTTGGAGTTTCGGCGTTTTGGAGATTCGGGGTCTTGGAGTTTCGGAATTTTGTAGTTTTGTAGTTTTGGAGTTTTGGAGTATCGGAGTTTCGGAGTGTTGGAGTTTTGGAGTTTTAGAGTTTTAGAGTTTTGGAGTTTTGGATTTTTGAGTTTTGGATTTTTGGATTTTTGGAGTTTTGGAGTTTTTGAGTTTTGGAGTTTTGGATTTTTGCACTTTGTGAGTTTTGGAGTTTCGGAGTTTTGAATTTTTGGAGTTTTGGAGGTATGGATTTTTGGAGATTCAGGGTTTTGTTCCATAATTTTGTAGTTTTGGAGTTTCGGAGTTTCGGAGTTTCGAATTATTGGAGTTTTCGAGTTTTAGAATTTTTAATTTTTGGAGGTATGGATTTTTGGAGTTTCGGAGTTGTGGAGATTCGGGGTTGTGGAGTTTTGGAGTTTTGGAGCTTCGGAGTTTTGGAGGTTCAGGGTTGTGGAGTTTCGGAATTTTTGAGTTTTGGAGTTTCGGAGTTTCGGAGTTTTGGAGTTTTAGAGTTTTAGAGTTTTGGAGTTTTGAAATTTTTGAGTTTCATATTTTTGGAGTTTTGGAGTTTCGGAGATTTGGAGTTTCGGCGTTTTGGAGATTCGGGGTCTTGGAGTTTCGGAATTTTGTAGTTTTGTAGTTTTGGAGTTTTGGAGTGTCGGAGTTTCGGTGTTGGAGTTTTGGAGTTTTAGAGTTTTAGATTTTGTGAGTTTTGAAATTTTTGAGTTTCGGATTTTTGGAGTTTGGAGTTTTTAAGTTTTGGATTTTTGAGTTATGGATTTTTGGATTTTTGGAGTTTTTGAGTTTTTGAGTTTTTGAGTTTTGGATTTTTGCACTTTTGGAGTTTTGGAGTTTCGGAGTTTTGGATTTTTGGGGTTTTGGAGGTATGGATTTTTGGAGATTCAGGGTTTTGTTGTTCCAGAATTTTTAGTTTTGGAGTTTCGGAGTTTCGGAGTTTCGAATTATTGGAGTTTTCGAGTTTTAGAATATTTAATTTTTGGAGGTATGGATTTTTGGAGTTTCGCAGTTTTGGAGATTCGGGGTTGTGGAGTTTCGGAATTTTGGTGTTTCGCATTTTTACAGTTTTGGAGTTTTCAAGTTTTGGATTTTTGGAGTTTTGGATTTTCGGAGTTTTGGAGATTCAGAGTTTTGGAGTTTCAGAGTTTTGGAGATTCAGGGTTGTGGAGTTTTGGAATTTTTGAGTTTTGCAGTTTCGGAGTTTTGGAGTTTCGAATTTTCAGAGTTTCGGATTTTTGGAGTTTTGGAGTTCCGGAGATTTGGAGTTTTGGCGTTTTGGAGATTCGGAATCTTGGAGTTTCGAAATTTTGTAGTTTTGTAGTTTTGGAGTGTCGGAGTTTTGGAGTGTTGGAGTTTTGGAGTTTTTGAGTTTTGGATTTTTGCACTTTTGGAGTTTTGGAGTTTTGGAGTTTCGGAGTTTTGGAGTTTCAGAGTTTTGGAGGTTCAGGGTTGTGGAGTTTCGGAATTTTTGAGTTTTGGAGTTTCGGAGTTTCGGAGTTTTGGAGTTTTGCAGTTTTGGAGTTTTGGAGTTTCGGAGATTTGGAGATTCGGCGTTTTGGAGATTCGGGGTCTTGGAGTTTCGGAATTTTGTAGTTTTGTAGTTTTGGAGTTTTGGAGTGTCGGAGTTTCGGAGTGTTGGAGTTTTGGAGTTTTAGAGTTTTGGAGTTTTGGATTTTTGAGTTTTGGATTTTTGGAGTTTTGGAGTTTTTGAGTTTTGGAGTTTTGGATTTTTGCACTTTTGGAGTTTTGGAGTTTCGGAGTTTTGAATTTTTGGAGTTTTGGAGATTCAGGGTTTTGTTGTTCCATAATTTTGTAGTTTTGGAGTTTCGGAGTTTCGGAGTTTCGAATTATTGGAGTTTTCGAGTTTTAGAATTTTTAATTTTTGGAGGTATGGATTTTTGGAGTTTCGGAGTTGTGGAGATTCGGGGTTGTGGAGTTTTGGAGTTTTGGAGGTACGGAGTTTAAGAGTTTTTGAGTTTGGGAGTTTCGCAGTTTTGGAGATTCGGGGTTGTGGAGTTTCGGAATTTTGGTGTTTCGCATTTTTACAGTTTTGGAGTTTTCAAGTTTTGGATTTTTGGAGTTTTTGGATTTTCGGAATTTTGGAGATTCAGTTTTGGAGTTTCGGAGTTTTGGATATTCAGGGTTGTGGAGTTTCGGAATTTTTGAGTTTTGGAGTTTCGGAGTTTCGGAGTTTCAGAGTTTTGGAGTTTTTTAGTTTCGGATTTTCAGAGTTTTGGAGTTCCGGAGATTTGGAGTTCCAGAGTTTTGGAGGTTCAGGGTTGTGGAGTTTCGGAATTTTTGAGTTTTGGAGTTTTGAAGTTTTGGAGTTTGGAGTTTCGAATTTTCGGAGGTTCTGATTTTTGGAGTTTTGGAGTTTCGGAGATTTGGAGTTTCGGCGTTTTGGAGATTCGGGGTGTTGGAGTTTCGGAATTCTGTAGTTGTGTAGTTTTGGAGATTTGGAGTGTCGGAGTTTCGAAGTGTTTGAAATTTCGAATTTTAGTTTTAGAGTTTTGGAGTTTTGAAATTTTTGAGTTTCGGATTTTTGCAGCATTGGAGTTTTGGTGTTTTGGATTTTTGGAGTTTTGGAGTTTCTGAGTTTTGGTGTTTTGGATTTTTGGAGTTTTGGAGTTTTTGAGTTTTGGAGTTTTGGATTTTTGCACTTTTGGAGTTTTGGAGTTTCGGAGTTTTGGATTTTTGGAGTTTTGGAGGTATGGATTTTTGGAGATTCGGGGTTTTGTTCCAGAATTTTGTAGTTTTGGAGTTTTGGAGTATTGGAGTTTTGAAGTATTGGAGTTTTTGAGTTTTTAAGTTTTTGAGTTTTGGAGTTTCGGAGTTTCGAATTATTGGAGTTTTGGAGTTTTAGAATTTTTGATTTTTGGAGGTATGGATTTTTGAAGTTTCGGAGTGTTGGAGATTCGGAGTTGTGGAGTTTTGGAGTTTTGGAGGTTTAGAGTTTTGGAGTTTCCGAGTTTCGGAGTTTTGGAGTTTCGGAGTTTTTGACTTTGGGGTTGTGGAGTTTCGGAATTTTTGAGTTTTGGAGTTTCGGAGTTTTGGAGTTTTGCAGTTTTGGAGTTTTGGAGTTTCGGAGATTTGGAGTTTCGGAATTTTGTAGTTTTGTAGTTTTGGAGTTTTGGAGTGTCGGAGTTTCGGAGTGTTGGAGTTTTGTAGTTTTGGATTTTTGAGTTTTGGATTTTTGGATTTTTGGAGTTTTGGAGTTTTTGAGTTTTTGAGTTTTGGATTTTTGCACTTTTGGAGTTTTGGAGTTTCGGAGTTTTGAATTTTTGGAGTTTTGGAGGTATGGATTTTTGGAGATTCAGGGTTTTGTTGTTCCATAATTTTGTAGTTTTGGAGTTTTGGAGTTTCGGAGTTTCGAATTATTGGAGTTCTCGCGTTTTAGAATTTTTAATTTTTGGAGGTATGGATTTTTGGAGTTTCGGAGTTGTGGAGATTCGGGTTGTGGAGTTTTGGAGTTTGGGAGGTTCGGAGTTTAAGAGTTTTTGAGTTTGGGAGTTTCGCAGTTTTGGAGATTTGGGGTTGTGGAGTTTCGGAATTTTGGTGTTTCGCATTTTTACAGTTTTGGAGTTTTCAAGTTTTGGATTTTTGGAGTTTTGGATTTTCGGAGTTTTGGAGATTCGGAGTTTTGGAGTTTCGGAGTTTTGGAGATTTGGAGTTTCGGAGTTTTGGAGTTTCGGAGTTTTGGAGTTTTGCAGTTTCGGAGTTTTGGAGTTTCGGAGATTTGGAGTTTCAGAGTTTTGGAGGTTCAGGGTTTTTTTGTTCCAGAATTTTGTAGTTTTGGAGTTTTGGAGTTTCGGAGTTACGGAGTTTCGAATTATTGGAGTTTTCGAGTTTTAGAATTTTTAATTTTTGGAGGTATGGATTTTTGGAGTTTCGGAGTTGCGGAGATTCGGGGTTGTGGAGTTTTGGAGTTTTGGAGTTTCGGAGTTTTGGAGTTTCAGAGTTTTGGAGGTTCAGGGTTGTGGAGTTTCGGAATTTTTGAGTTTTGGAGTTTCGGACTTTCGGAGTTTTGGAGTTTTAGAGTTTTAGAGTTTTGGAGTTTTGAAATTTTTGAGTTTCATATTTTTGGAGTTTTGGAGTTTCGGAGATTTGGAGTTTCGGCGTTTTGGAGATTCGGGGTCTTGGAGTTTCGGAATTTTGTAGTTTTGTAGTTTTGGAGTGTCAGAGTTTCGGAGTGTTGGAGTTTTGGAGTTTTAGAGTTTTAGAGTTTTGGAGTTTTGAAATTTTTGAGTTTCGGATTTTTGGAGTTTCGAGTTTTTAAGTTTTGGATTTTTGAGTTTTGGATTTTTGGATTTTTGGAGTTTTGGAGTTTTTGAGTTTTGGAGTTTTGGATTTTTGGAGTTTTGGAGGTATGGATTTTTGGAGATTCAGGGTTTTGTTGTTCCAGAATTTTTAGTTTTCGAGTTTCGGAGTTTCGGAGTTTCGAATTATTGGAGTTTTCGAATTTTAGAATATTTAATTTTTGGAGGTATGGATTTTTGGAGTTTCGCAGTTTTGGAGATTCGGGGTTGTGGAGTTTCGGAATTTTGGTGTTTCGCATTTTTACAGTTTTGGAGTTTTCAAGTTTTGGATTTTTGGAGTTTTGGATTTTCGGAGTTTTGGAGATTCAGAGTTTTGGAGTTTCGGAGTTTTGGAGATTCAGGGTTGTGGAGTTTTGGAATTTTTGAGTTTTGCAGTTTCGGAGTTTTGGAGTTTTGGAGTTTCGAATTTTCAGAGTTTCGGATTTTTGGAGTTTTGGAGTTCCGGAGATTTGGAGTTTTGGCGTTTTGGAGATTCGGAATCTTGGAGTTTCGAAATTTTGTAGTTTTGTAGTTTTGGAGTGTCGGAGTTTTGGAGTGTTGGAGTTTTGGAGTTTTTGAGTTTTGGATTTTTGCACTCTTGGAGTTTTGGAGTTTTGGAGTTTCGGAGTTTTGGAGTTTCAGAGTTTTGGAGGTTCAGGGTTGTGGAGTTTCGGAATTTTTGAGTTTTGGAGTTTCGGAGTTTCGGAGTTTTGGAGTTTTGCAGTTTTGGAGTTTTGGAGTTTCGGAGATTTGGAGTTTCGGCGTTTTGGAGATTCGGGGTCTTGGAGTTTCGGAATTTTGTAGTTTTGTAGTTTTGGAGTTTTGGAGTGTCGGAGTTTCGGAGTGTTGGAGTTTTGGAGTTTTAGAGTTTTGGAGTTTTGGATTTTTGAGTTTTGGATTTTTGGAGTTTTGGAGTTTTTGAGTTTTGGAGTTTTGGATTTTTGCACTTTTGGAGTTTTGGAGTTTCGGAGTTTTGAATTTTTGGAGTTTTGGAGGTATGGATTTTTGGAGATTCAGGGTTTTGTTGTTCCATAATTTTGTAGTTTTGGAGTTTCGGAGTTTCGGAGTTTCGAATTATTGGAGTTTTCGAGTTTTAGAATTTTTAATTTTTGGAGGTATGGATTTTTGGAGTTTCGGAGTTGTGGAGATTCGGGGTTGTGGAGTTTTGGAGTTTTGGAGGTTCGGAGTTTAAGAGTTTTTGAGTTTGGCAGTTTCGCAGTTTTGGAGATTCGGGGTTGTCGAGTTTCGGAATTTTGGTGTTTCGCATTTTTACAGTTTTGGAGTTTTCAAGTTTTGGATTTTTGGAGTTTTTGGATTTTCGGAATTTTGGAGATTCAGTTTTGGAGTTTCGGAGTTTTGGATATTCAGGGTTGTGGAGTTTCGGAATTTTTGAGTTTTGGAGTTTCGGAGTTTCGGAGTTTCAGAGTTTTGGAGTTTTTTAGTTTCGAATTTTCAGAGTTTTGGAGTTCCGGAGATTTGGAGTTCCAGAGTTTTGGAGGTTCAGGGTTGTGGAGTTTCGGAATTTTTGAGTTTTGGAGTTTCGGAGTTTCGGAGTTTTGGAGTATTGCAGTTTTGGAGATTTGGAGTTTCGAATTTTCAGAGTTTCGGATTTTTGGAGTTTTGGAGTTTCGGAGATATGGAGTTTTGGCGTTTTGGAGATTCGGAATCTTGGAGTTCCGGAATTTTGTAGTTTTGTAGTTTTGGAGTGTCAGAGTTTTGGAGTGTTGGAGTTTTGAAGCTTTGGAGTTTTTGAGTTTTTGAGTTTTTGAGTTTTGGATTTTTGCACTTTTTGAGTTTTGGTGTTTTGGAGTTTCGGAGTTTCGGAGTTTTGGAGTATTTCAGTTTTGGAGTTCTGAAGTTTCGAATTTTCAGTTTCGGATTTTTGGAGTTTTGGAGTTTCGGAGATTCGGTATCTTGGAGTTTCGGAATTTTGTAGTTTTGTAGTTTTGGAGTGTCGGAGTTTTGGAGTGTTGGAGTTTTGGAGCTTTGGAGTTTTTGAGTTTTTGAGTTTTGAATTTTTGCACTTTTGGAGTTTTGGAGTTTCGGAGTTTCGGAGTTTCGGAGTTTTGGAGTTTCAGAGTTTTGGAGGTTCAGGGTTGTGGAGTTTCGGAGTTTCGGAGTTTTGGAGTATTGCAGTTTTGGAGTTTTGGAGGTTTGGAGTTTCGAATTTTCAGACTTTCGGATTTTTGGAGTTTTGGAGTTTCGGAGTTTTGAAGTTTCAGAGTTTTCGAGGTTCAGGGTTGTGGAGTTTTGGAATTTTTGAGTTTTGGAGTTTCGGAGTTTCGGATTTTTGGAGTTTTGGAGTTTCGGAGATTTGGAGTTTTGGCGTTTTGGAGATTCGGAATCTTGGAGTTTCGGAATTTTGTAGTTTTGTAGTTTTGGAGTGTCGGAGTTTTGGAGTGTTGGAGTTTTGGAGTTTTTGAGTTTTGGATTTTTGCACTTTTGGTGTTTTGGAGTTTTGGAGTTTCGGAGTTTTGGAGTTTCAGAGTTTTGGAGGTTCAGGGTTGTGGAGTTTCGGATTTTTTGAGTTTTGGAGTTTCGGAGTTTCGGAGTTTTGGAGTTTTGCAGTTTTGGAGTTTTGGAGTTTCGGAGATTTGGAGTTTCGGCGTTTTGGAGATTCGGGGTCTTGGAGTTTCGGAATTTTGTAGTTTTGTAGTTTTGGAGTTTTGGAGTATCGGAGTTTCGGAGTGTTGGAGTTTTGGAGTTTTAGAGTTTTAGAGTTTTGGAGTTTTGGATTTTTGAGTTTTGGATTTTTGGATTTTTGGAGTTTTGGAGTTTTTGAGTTTTGGAGTTTTGGATTTTTGCACTTTTGGAGTTTTGGAGTTTCGGAGTTTTGAATTTTTGGAGTTTTGGAGGTATGGATTTTTGGAGATTCAGGGTTTTGTTCCATAATTTTGTAGTTTTGGAGTTTCGGAGTTTCGGAGTTTCGAATTATTGGAGTTTTCGAGTTTTAGAATTTTTAATTTTTGGAGGTATGGATTTTTGGAGTTTCGGAGTTGTGGAGATTCGGGGTTGTGGAGTTTTGGAGTTTTGGAGCTTCGGAGTTTTGGAGGTTCAGGGTTGTGGAGTTTCGGAATTTTTGAGTTTTGGAGTTTCGGAGTTTCGGAGTTTTGGAGTTTTAGAGTTTTAGAGTTTTGGAGTTTTGAAATTTTTGAGTTTCATATTTTTGGAGTTTTGGAGTTTCGGAGATTTGGAGTTTCGGCGTTTTGGAGATTCGGGGTCTTGGAGTTTCGGAATTTTGTAGTTTTGTAGTTTTGGAGTTTTGGAGTGTCGCAGTTTCGGTGTTGGAGTTTTGGAGTTTTAGAGTTTTAGATTTTGTGAGTTTTGAAATTTTTGAGTTTCGGATTTTTGGAGTTTGGAGTTTTTAAGTTTTGGATTTTTGAGTTATGGATTTTTGGATTTTTGGAGTTTTTGAGTTTTTGAGTTTTTGAGTTTTGGATTTTTGCACTTTTGGAGTTTTGGAGTTTCGGAGTTTTGGATTTTTGGAGTTTTGGAGGTATGGATTTTTGGAGATTCAGGGTTTTGTTGTTCCAGAATTTTGTAGTTTTGGAGTTTCGGAGTTTCGGAGTTTCGAATTATTGGAGTTTTCGAGTTTCAGAATATTTAATTTTTGGAGGTATGGATTTTTGGAGTTTCGCAGTTTTGGAGATTCGGGGTTGTGGAGTTTCGGAATTTTGGTGTTTCGCATTTTTACAGTTTTGGAGTTTTCAAGTTTTGGATTTTTGGAGTTTTGGATTTTCGGAGTTTTGGAGATTCAGAGTTTTGGAGTTTCGGAGTTTTGGAGATTCAGGGTTGGGGAGTTTTGGAATTTTTGAGTTTTGCAGTTTCGGAGTTTTGGAGTTTTGGAGTTTCGAATTTTCAGAGTTTCGGATTTTTGGAGTTTTGGAGTTCCAGAGATTTGGAGTTTTGGCGTTTTGGAGATTCGGAATCTTGGAGTTTCGAAATTTTGTAGTTTTGTAGTTTTGGAGTTTTGGAGTGTCGGAGTTTCGGAGTGTTGGAGTTTTGGAGTGTTGGAGTTTTGGAGTTTTTGAGTTTTGGATTTTTGCACTTTTGGAGTTTTGGAGTTTTGGAGTTTCGGAGTTTTGGAGTTTCGGAGATTTGGAGTTTCGGCGTTTTGGAGATTCGGGGTCTTGGAGTTTCGGAATTTTGTAGTTTTGTAGTTTTGGAGTTTTGGAGTGTCGGAGTTTCGGAGTGTTGGAGTTTTGGAGTTTTAGAGTTTTGGAGTTTTTGATTTTTGAGTTTTGGATTTTTGGAGTTTTGGAGTTTTTGAGTTTTTGAGTTTTGGATTTTTGCACTTTTGGAGTTTTGGAGTTTCGGAGTTTTGAATTTTTGGAGTTTTGGAGGTATGGATTTTTGGAGATTCAGGGTTTTGTTGTTCCATAATTTTGTAGTTTTGGAGTTTCGGAGTTTCGGAGTTTCGAATTATTGGAGTTTTCGAGTTTTAGAATTTTTAATTTTTGGAGGTATGGATTTTTGGAGTTTCGGAGTTGTGGAGATTCGGGGTTGTGGAGTTTTGGAGTTTTGGAGGTTCGGAGTTTAAGAGTTTTTGAGTTTGGGAGTTTCGCAGTTTTGGAGATTCGGGGTTGTGGAGTTTCGGAATTTTGGTGTTTCGCATTTTTACAGTTTTGGAGTTTTCAAGTTTTGGATTTTTGGAGTTTTTGGATTTTCGGAATTTTGGAGATTCAGTTTTGGAGTTTCGGAGTTTTGGATATTCAGGGTTGTGGAGTTTCGGAATTTTTGAGTTTTGGAGTTTCGGAGTTTCGGAGTTTCAGAGTTTTGGAGTTTTTTAGTTTCGAATTTTCAGTTTTGGAGTTCCGGAGATTTGGAGTTCCAGAGTTTTGGAGGTTCAGGGTTGTGGAGTTTCAGAATTTTTGAGTTTTGGAGTTTCGGAGTTTCGGAGTTTTGGAGTATTGCAGTTTTGGAGATTTGGAGTTTCGAATTTTCAGAGTTTCGGATTTTTGGAGTGTTGGAGTTTTGGAGTTTTTGAGTTTTGGATTTTTGCACTTTTGGAGTTTTGGAGTTTTGGAGTTTCGGAGTTTTGGAGTTTCAGAGTTTTGGAGGTTCAGGGTTGTGGAGTTTCGGAATTTTTGAGTTTTGGAGTTTCGGAGTTTCGGAGTTTTGGAGTTTTGCAGTTTTGGAGTTTTGGAGTTTCGGAGATTTGGAGTTTCGGCGTTTTGGAGATTCGGGGTCTTGGAGTTTCGGAATTTTGTAGTTTTGTAGTTTTGGAGTTTTGGAGTGTCGGAATTTCGGAGTGTTGGAGTTTTGGAGTTTTAGAGTTTTAGAGTTTGTGAGTTTTTAAATTTTTGAGTTTCGGATTTTTGGAGTTTGGAGTTTTTAAGTTTTGGATTTTTGAGTTTTGGATTTTTGGATTTTTGGAGTTTTGGATTTTTGGAGTTTTGGAGGTATGGATTTTTGGAGATTCAGGGTTTTGTTGTTCCAGAGTTTTGTAGTTTTGGAGTTTCGGAGTTTCGGAGTTTCGAATTATTGGAGTTTTCGAGTTTTAGAATATTTAATTTTTGGAGGTATGGATTTTTGGAGTTTCGCAGTTTTGGAGATTCGGGGTTGTGGAGTTTCGGAATTTTGGTGTTTCGCATTTTTACAGTTTTGGAGTTTTCAAGTTTTGGATTTTTGGAGTTTTGGATTTTCGGAGTTTTGGAGATTCAGAGTTTTGGAGTTTCGGAGTTTTGGAGATTCAGGGTTGTGGAGTTTTGGAATTTTTGAGTTTTGCAGTTTCGGAGTTTTGGAGTTTTGGAGTTTTGGAGTTTCGAATTTTCAGAGTTTCGGATTTTTGGAGTTTTGGAGTTCCGGAGATTTGGAGTTCCAGAGTTTTGGAGGTTCAGGGTTGTGGAGTTTCGGAATTTTTGAGTTTTGGAGTTTCGGAGTTTTGGAGTATTGACGTTTTGGAGGTTTGAGTTTCGAATTTTGAGAGTTTTGGATTTTTGCACTTTTGGAGTTTTGGAGTTTCGGAGTTTTGAATTTTTGGAGTTTTGGAGGTATGGATTTTTGGAGATTCAGGGTTTTGTTGTTCCATAATTTTGTAGTTTTGGAGTTTCGGAGTTTCGGAGTTTCGCATTATTGGAGTTTTCGAGTTTTAGAATTTTTAATTTTTGGAGGTATGGATTTTTGGAGTTTCGGAGTTGTGGTGATTCGGGGTTGTGGAGTTTTGGAGTTTTGGAGGTTCGGAGTTTAAGAGTTTTTGAGTTTGGGAGTTTCGCAGTTTTGGAGATTCGGGGTTGTGGAGTTTCGGAATTTTGGTGTTTCGCATTTTTACAGTTTTGGAGTTTTCAAGTTTTGGATTTTTGGAGTTTTTGGATTTTCGGAATTTTGGAGATTCAGTTTTGGAGTTTCGGAGTTTTGGATATTCAGGGTTGTGGAGTTTCGGAATTTTTGAGTTTTGGAGTTTCGGAGTTTCGGAGTTTCAGAGTTTTGGAGTTTTTTAGTTTCGAATTTTCAGTTTTGGAGTTCCGGAGATTTGGAGTTCCAGAGTTTTGGAGGTTCAGGGTTGTGGAGTTTCAGAATTTTTGAGTTTTGGAGTTTCGGAGTTTCGGAGTTTTGGAGTATTGCAGTTTTGGAGATTTGGAGTTTCGAATTTTCAGAGTTTCGGATTTTTGGAGTTTTGGAGTTTCGGAGATATGGAGTTTTGGCGTTTTGGAGATTCGGAATCTTGGAGTTCCGGAATTTTGTAGTTTTGTAGTTTTGGAGTGTCAGAGTTTTGGAGTGTTGGAGTTTTGAAGCTTTGGAGTTTTTGAGTTTTTGAGTTTTGGATTTTTGCACTTTTTGAGTTTTGGTGTTTTGGTGTTTCGGAGTTTTGGAGTATTTCTGTTTTGGAGTTTTGAAGTTCCGAATTTTCAGTTTCGGATTTTTGGAGTTTTGGAGTGGAGTTTCGGAGATTCGGTATCTTGGAGTTTCGGAATTTTGTAGTTTTGTAGTTTTGGAGTGTCGGAGTTTTGGAGTGTTGGAGTTTTGGAGCTTTGGAGTTTTTGAGTTTTTGAGTTTTGAATTTTTGCACTTTTGGAGTTTTGGAGTTTCGGAGTTTCGGAGTTTCGGAGTTTTGGAGTTTCAGAGTTTTGGAGGTTCAGGGTTGTGGAGTTTCGGAGTTTCGGAGTTTTGGAGTATTGCAGTTTTGGAGTTTTGGAGGTTTGGAGTTTCGAATTTTCAGACTTTCGGATTTTTGGAGTTTTGGAGTTTCGGAGTTTTGAAGTTTCAGAGTTTTCGAGGTTCAGGGTTGTGGAGTTTTGGAATTTTTGAGTTTTGGAGTTTCGGAGTTTCGGATTTTTGGAGTTTTGGAGTTTCGGAGATTTGGAGTTTTGGCGTTTTGGAGATTCGGAATCTTGGAGTTTTGGATTTTTGCACTTTTGGAGTTTTGGAGTTTTGGAGTTTCGGAGTTTTGGAGTTTCAGAGTTTTGGAGGTTCAGGGTTGTGGAGTTTCGGAATTTTTGAGTTTTGGAGTTTCGGAGTTTCGGAGTTTTGGAGTTTTGCAGTTTTGGAGTTTTGGAGTTTCGGAGATTTGGAGTCTCGGCGTTTTGGAGATTCGGGGTCTTGGAGTTTCGGAATTTTGTAGTTTTGTAGTTTTGGAGTTTTGGAGTGTCGGAGTGTCGGAGTTTCGGAGTGTTGGAGTTTTGGAGTTTTAGAGTTTTAGAGTTTGTGAGTTTTTAAATTTTTGAGTTTCGGATTTTTGGAGTTTGGAGTTTTTAAGTTTTGGATTTTTGAGTTTTGGATTTTTGGATTTTTGGAGTTTTGGATTTTTGGAGTTTTGGAGGTATGGATTTTTGGAGATTCAGGGTTTTGTTGTTCCAGAGTTTTGTAGTTTTGGAGTTTCGGAGTTTCGGAGTTTCGAATTATTGGAGTTTTCGAGTTTTAGAATATTTAATTTTTGGAGGTATGGATTTTTGGAGTTTCGCAGTTTTGGAGATTCGGGGTTGTGGAGTTTCGGAATTTTGGTGTTTCGCATTTTTACAGTTTTGGAGTTTTCAAGTTTTGGATTTTTGGAGTTTTGGATTTTCGGAGTTTTGGAGATTCAGAGTTTTGGAGTTTCGGAGTTTTGGAGATTCAGGGTTGTGGAGTTTTGGAATTTTTGAGTTTTGCAGTTTCGGAGTTTTGGAGTTTTGGAGTTTTGGAGTTTCGAATTTTCAGAGTTTCGGATTTTTGGAGTTTTGGAGTTCCGGAGATTTGGAGTTCCAGAGTTTTGGAGGTTCAGGGTTGTGGAGTTTCGGAATTTTTGAGTTTTGGAGTTTCGGAGTTTTGGAGTATTGACGTTTTGGAGGTTTGAGTTTCGAATTTTCAGAGTTTTGGATTTTTGCACTTTTGGAGTTTTGGAGTTTCGGAGTTTTGAATTTTTGGAGTTTTGGAGGTATGGATTTTTGGAGATTCAGGGTTTTGTTGTTCCATAATTTTGTAGTTTTGGAGTTTCGGAGTTTCGGAGTTTCGAATTATTGGAGTTTTCGAGTTTTAGAATTTTTAATTTTTGGAGGTATGGATTTTTGGAGTTTCGGAGTTGTGGAGATTCGGGGTTGTGGAGTTTTGGAGTTTTGGAGGTTCGGAGTTTAAGAGTTTTTGAGTTTGGGAGTTTCGCAGTTTTGGAGATTCGGGGTTGTGGAGTTTCGGAATTTTGGTGTTTCGCATTTTTACAGTTTTGGAGTTTTCAAGTTTTGGATTTTTGGAGTTTTTGGATTTTCGGAATTTTGGAGATTCAGTTTTGGAGTTTCGGAGTTTTGGATATTCAGGGTTGTGGAGTTTCGGAATTTTTGAGTTTTGGAGTTCCGGAGATTTGGAGTTCCAGAGTTTTGGAGGTTCAGGGTTGTGGAGTTTCGGAATTTTTGAGTTTTGGAGTTTCGGAGTTTCGGAGTTTTGGAGTATTGCAGTTTTGGAGATTTGGAGTTTCGAATTTTGAGAGTTTCGGATTTTTGGAGTTTTGGAGTTTCGGAGATATGGAGTTTTGGCGTTTTGGAGATTCGGAATCTTGGAGTTCCGGAATTTTGTAGTTTTGTAGTTTTGGAGTGTCAGAGTTTTGGAGTGTTGGAGTTTTGAAGCTTTGGAGTTTTTGAGTTTTTGAGTTTTTGAGTTTTGGATTTTTGCACTTTTTGAGTTTTGGTGTTTTGGAGTTTCGGAGTTTCGGAGTTTTGGAGTATTTCAGTTTTGGAGTTTTGAAGTTTCGAATTTTCAGTTTCGGATTTTTGGAGTTTTGGAGTTTCGGAGATTCGGTATCTTGGAGTTTCGGAATTTTGTAGTTTTGTAGTTTTGGAGTGTCGGAGTTTTGGAGTGTTGGAGTTTTGGAGCTTTGGAGTTTTTGAGTTTTTGAGTTTTGAATTTTTGCACTTTTGGAGTTTTGGAGTTTCGGAGTTTCGGAGTTTCGGAGTTTTGGAGTTTCAGAGTTTTGGAGGTTCAGGGTTGTGGAGTTTCGGAGTTTCGGAGTTTTGGAGTATTGCAGTTTTGGAGTTTTGGAGGTTTGGAGTTTCGAATTTTCAGACTTTCGGATTTTTGGAGTTTTGGAGTTTCGGAGTTTTGAAGTTTCAGAGTTTTCGAGGTTCAGGGTTGTGGAGTTTTGGAATTTTTGAGTTTTGGAGTTTCGGAGTTTCGGATTTTTGGAGTTTTGGAGTTTCGGAGATTTGAAGTTTTGGCGTTTTGGAGATTCGGAATCTTGGAGTTTCGGAATTTTGTAGTTTTGTAGTTTTGGAGTGTCGGAGTTTTGGAGTGTTGGAGTTTTGGAGTTTTTGAGTTTTGGATTTTTGCACTTTTGGAGTTTTGGAGTTTTGGAGTTTCGGAGTTTTGGAGTTTCAGAGTTTTGGAGGTTCAGGGTTGTGGAGTTTCGGAATTTTTGAGTTTTGGAGTTTCGGAGTTTCGGAGTTTTGGAGTTTTGCAGTTTTGGAGTTTTGGAGTTTCGGAGATTTGGAGTTTCGGCGTTTTGGAGATTCGGGGTCTTGGAGTTTCGGAATTTTGTAGTTTTGTAGTTTTGGAGTTTTGGAGTGTCGGAATTTCGGAGTGTTGGAGTTTTGGAGTTTTAGAGTTTTAGAGTTTGTGAGTTTTTAAATTTTTGAGGTTCGGATTTTTGGAGTTTGGAGTTTTTAAGTTTTGGATTTTTGAGTTTTGGATTTTTGGATTTTTGGAGTTTTGGATTTTTGGAGTTTTGGAGGTATGGATTTTTGGAGATTCAGGGTTTTGTTGTTCCAGAGTTTTGTAGTTTTGGAGTTTCGGAGTTTCGGAGTTTCGAATTATTGGAGTTTTCGAGTTTTAGAATATTTAATTTTTGGAGGTATGGATTTTTGGAGTTTCGCAGTTTTGGAGATTCGGGGTTGTGGAGTTTCGGAATTTTGGTGTTTCGCATTTTTACAGTTTTGGAGTTTTCAAGTTTTGGATTTTTGGAGTTTTGGATTTTCGGAGTTTTGGAGATTCAGAGTTTTGGAGTTTCGGAGTTCTGGATATTCAGGGTTGTGGAGTTTCGGAATTTTTGAGTTTTGGAGTTTCGGAGTTTCGGAGTTTCAGAGTTTTGGAGTTTTTTAGTTTCGAATTTTCAGTTTTGGAGTTCCGGAGATTTGGAGTTCCAGAGTTTTGGAGGTTCAGGGTTGTGGAGTTTCAGAATTTTTGAGTTTTGGAGTTTCGGAGTTTCGGAGTTTTGGAGTATTGCAGTTTTGGAGATTTGGAGTTTCGAATTTTCAGAGTTTCGGATTTTTGGAGTGTTGGAGTTTTGGAGTTTTTGAGTTTTGGATTTTTGCACTTTTGGAGTTTTGGAGTTTTGGAGTTTCGGAGTTTTGGAGTTTCAGAGTTTTGGAGGTTCAGGGTTGTGGAGTTTCGGAATTTTTGAGTTTTGGAGTTTCGGAGTTTCGGAGTTTTGGAGTTTTGCAGTTTTGGAGTTTTGGAGTTTCGGAGATTTGGAGTTTCGGCGTTTTGGAGATTCGGGGTCTTGGAGTTTCGGAATTTTGTAGTTTTGTAGTTTTGGAGTTTTGGAGTGTCGGAATTTCGGAGTGTTGGAGTTTTGGAGTTTTAGAGTTTTAGAGTTTGTGAGTTTTTAAATTTTTGAGTTTCGGATTTTTGGAGTTTGGAGTTTTTAAGTTTTGGATTTTTGAGTTTTGGATTTTTGGATTTTTGGAGTTTTGGATTTTTGGAGTTTTGGAGGTATGGATTTTTGGAGATTCAGGGTTTTGTTGTTCCAGAGTTTTGTAGTTTTGGAGTTTCGGAGTTTCGGAGTTTCGAATTATTGGAGTTTTCGAGTTTTAGAATATTTAATTTTTGGAGGTATGGATTTTTGGAGTTTCGCAGTTTTGGAGATTCGGGGTTGTGGAGTTTCGGAATTTTGGTGTTTCGCATTTTTACAGTTTTGGAGTTTTCAAGTTTTGGATTTTTGGAGTTTTGGATTTTCGGAGTTTTGGAGATTCAGAGTTTTGGAGTTTCGGAGTTTTGGAGATTCAGGGTTGTGGAGTTTTGGAATTTTTGAGTTTTGCAGTTTCGGAGTTTTGGAGTTTTGGAGTTTTGGAGTTTCGAATTTTCAGAGTTTCGGATTTTTGGAGTTTTGGAGTTCCGGAGATTTGGAGTTCCAGAGTTTTGGAGGTTCAGGGTTGTGGAGTTTCGGAATTTTTGAGTTTTGGAGTTTCGGAGTTTTGGAGTATTGACGTTTTGGAGGTTTGAGTTTCGAATTTTCAGAGTTTTGGATTTTTGCACTTTTGGAGTTTTGGAGTTTCGGAGTTTTGAATTTTTGGAGTTTTGGAGGTATGGATTTTTGGAGATTCAGGGTTTTGTTGTTCCATAATTTTGTAGTTTTGGAGTTTCGGAGTTTCGGAGTTTCGCATTATTGGAGTTTTCGAGTTTTAGAATTTTTAATTTTTGGAGGTATGGATTTTTGGAGTTTCGGAGTTGTGGTGATTCGGGGTTGTGGAGTTTTGGAGTTTTGGAGGTTCGGAGTTTAAGAGTTTTTGAGTTTGGGAGTTTCGCAGTTTTGGAGATTCGGGGTTGTGGAGTTTCGGAATTTTGGTGTTTCGCATTTTTACAGTTTTGGAGTTTTCAAGTTTTGGATTTTTGGAGTTTTTGGATTTTCGGAATTTTGGAGATTCAGTTTTGGAGTTTCGGAGTTTTGGATATTCAGGGTTGTGGAGTTTCGGAATTTTTGAGTTTTGGAGTTTCGGAGTTTCGGAGTTTCAGAGTTTTGGAGTTTTTTAGTTTCGAATTTTCAGTTTTGGAGTTCCGGAGATTTGGAGTTCCAGAGTTTTGGAGGTTCAGGGTTGTGGAGTTTCAGAATTTTTGAGTTTTGGAGTTTCGGAGTTTCGGAGTTTTGGAGTATTGCAGTTTTGGAGATTTGGAGTTTCGAATTTTCAGAGTTTCGGATTTTTGGAGTTTTGGAGTTTCGGAGATATGGAGTTTTGGCGTTTTGGAGATTCGGAATCTTGGAGTTCCGGAATTTTGTAGTTTTGTAGTTTTGGAGTGTCAGAGTTTTGGAGTGTTGGAGTTTTGAAGCTTTGGAGTTTTTGAGTTTTTGAGTTTTGGATTTTTGCACTTTTTGAGTTTTGGTGTTTTGGTGTTTCGGAGTTTTGGAGTATTTCTGTTTTGGAGTTTTGAAGTTCCGAATTTTCAGTTTCGGATTTTTGGAGTTTTGGAGTGGAGTTTCGGAGATTCGGTATCTTGGAGTTTCGGAATTTTGTAGTTTTGTAGTTTTGGAGTGTCGGAGTTTTGGAGTGTTGGAGTTTTGGAGCTTTGGAGTTTTTGAGTTTTTGAGTTTTGAATTTTTGCACTTTTGGAGTTTTGGAGTTTCGGAGTTTCGGAGTTTCGGAGTTTTGGAGTTTCAGAGTTTTGGAGGTTCAGGGTTGTGGAGTTTCGGAGTTTCGGAGTTTTGGAGTATTGCAGTTTTGGAGTTTTGGAGGTTTGGAGTTTCGAATTTTCAGACTTTCGGATTTTTGGAGTTTTGGAGTTTCGGAGTTTTGAAGTTTCAGAGTTTTCGAGGTTCAGGGTTGTGGAGTTTTGGAATTTTTGAGTTTTGGAGTTTCGGAGTTTCGGATTTTTGGAGTTTTGGAGTTTCGGAGATTTGGAGTTTTGGCGTTTTGGAGATTCGGAATCTTGGAGTTTTGGATTTTTGCACTTTTGGAGTTTTGGAGTTTTGGAGTTTCGGAGTTTTGGAGTTTCAGAGTTTTGGAGGTTCAGGGTTGTGGAGTTTCGGAATTTTTGAGTTTTGGAGTTTCGGAGTTTCGGAGTTTTGGAGTTTTGCAGTTTTGGAGTTTTGGAGTTTCGGAGATTTGGAGTTTCGGCGTTTTGGAGATTCGGGGTCTTGGAGTTTCGGAATTTTGTAGTTTTGTAGTTTTGGAGTTTTGGAGTGTCGGAGTGTCGGAGTTTCGGAGTGTTGGAGTTTTGGAGTTTTAGAGTTTTAGAGTTTGTGAGTTTTTAAATTTTTGAGTTTCGGATTTTTGGAGTTTGGAGTTTTTAAGTTTTGGATTTTTGAGTTTTGGATTTTTGGATTTTTGGAGTTTTGGATTTTTGGAGTTTTGGAGGTATGGATTTTTGGAGATTCAGGGTTTTGTTGTTCCAGAGTTTTGTAGTTTTGGAGTTTCGGAGTTTCGGAGTTTCGAATTATTGGAGTTTTCGAGTTTTAGAATATTTAATTTTTGGAGGTATGGATTTTTGGAGTTTCGCAGTTTTGGAGATTCGGGGTTGTGGAGTTTCGGAATTTTGGTGTTTCGCATTTTTACAGTTTTGGAGTTTTCAAGTTTTGGATTTTTGGAGTTTTGGATTTTCGGAGTTTTGGAGATTCAGAGTTTTGGAGTTTCGGAGTTTTGGAGATTCAGGGTTGTGGAGTTTTGGAATTTTTGAGTTTTGCAGTTTCGGAGTTTTGGAGTTTTGGAGTTTTGGAGTTTCGAATTTTCAGAGTTTCGGATTTTTGGAGTTTTGGAGTTCCGGAGATTTGGAGTTCCAGAGTTTTGGAGGTTCAGGGTTGTGGAGTTTCGGAATTTTTGAGTTTTGGAGTTTCGGAGTTTTGGAGTATTGACGTTTTGGAGGTTTGAGTTTCGAATTTTCAGAGTTTTGGATTTTTGCACTTTTGGAGTTTTGGAGTTTCGGAGTTTTGAATTTTTGGAGTTTTGGAGGTATGGATTTTTGGAGATTCAGGGTTTTGTTGTTCCATAATTTTGTAGTTTTGGAGTTTCGGAGTTTCGGAGTTTCGAATTATTGGAGTTTTCGAGTTTTAGAATTTTTAATTTTTGGAGGTATGGATTTTTGGAGTTTCGGAGTTGTGGAGATTCGGGGTTGTGGAGTTTTGGAGTTTTGGAGGTTCGGAGTTTAAGAGTTTTTGAGTTTGGGAGTTTCGCAGTTTTGGAGATTCGGGGTTGTGGAGTTTCGGAATTTTGGTGTTTCGCATTTTTACAGTTTTGGAGTTTTCAAGTTTTGGATTTTTGGAGTTTTTGGATTTTCGGAATTTTGGAGATTCAGTTTTGGAGTTTCGGAGTTTTGGATATTCAGGGTTGTGGAGTTTCGGAATTTTTGAGTTTTGGAGTTCCGGAGATTTGGAGTTCCAGAGTTTTGGAGGTTCAGGGTTGTGGAGTTTCAGAATTTTTGAGTTTTGGAGTTTCGGAGTTTCGGAGTTTTGGAGTATTGCAGTTTTGGAGATTTGGAGTTTCGAATTTTCAGAGTTTCGGATTTTTGGAGTTTTGGAGTTTCGGAGATTCGGTATCTTGGAGTTTCGGAATTTTGTAGTTTTGTAGTTTTGGAGTGTCGGAGTTTTGGAGTGTTGGAGTTTTGGAGCTTTGGAGTTTTTGAGTTTTTGAGTTTTGAATTTTTGCACTTTTGGAGTTTTGGAGTTTCGGAGTTTCGGAGTTTCGGAGTTTTGGAGTTTCAGAGTTTTGGAGGTTCAGGGTTGTGGAGTTTCGGAGTTTCGGAGTTTCGGAGTTTTGGAGTATTGCAGTTTTGGAGTTTTGGAGGTTTGGAGTTTCGAATTTTCAGACTTTCGGATTTTTGGAGTTTTGGAGTTTCGGAGTTTTGAAGTTTCAGAGTTTTCGAGGTTCAGGGTTGTGGAGTTTTGGAATTTTTGAGTTTTGGAGTTTCGGAGTTTCGGATTTTTGGAGTTTTGGAGTTTCGGAGATTTGGAGTTTTGGCGTTTTGGAGATTCGGAATCTTGGAGTTTCGGAATTTTGTAGTTTTGTAGTTTTGGAGTGTCGGAGTTTTGGAGTGTTGGAGTTTTGGAGTTTTTGAGTTTTGGATTTTTGCACTTTTGGAGTTTTGGAGTTTTGGAGTTTCGGAGTTTTGGAGTTTCAGAGTTTTGGAGGTTCAGGGTTGTGGAGTTTCGGAATTTTTGAGTTTTGGAGTTTCGGAGTTTCGGAGTTTTGGAGTTTTGCAGTTTTGGAGTTTTGGAGTTTCGGAGATTTGGAGTTTCGGCGTTTTGGAGATTCGGGGTCTTGGAGTTTCGGAATTTTGTAGTTTTGTAGTTTTGGAGTTTTGGAGTGTCGGAATTTCGGAGTGTTGGAGTTTTGGAGTTTTAGAGTTTTAGAGTTTGTGAGTTTTTAAATTTTTGAGTTTCGGATTTTTGGAGTTTGGAGTTTTTAAGTTTTGGATTTTTGAGTTTTGGATTTTTGGATTTTTGGAGTTTTGGATTTTTGGAGTTTTGGAGGTATGGATTTTTGGAGATTCAGGGTTTTGTTGTTCCAGAGTTTTGTAGTTTTGGAGTTTCGGAGTTTCGGAGTTTCGAATTATTGGAGTTTTCGAGTTTTAGAATATTTAATTTTTGGAGGTATGGATTTTTGGAGTTTCGCAGTTTTGGAGATTCGGGGTTGTGGAGTTTCGGAATTTTGGTGTTTCGCATTTTTACAGTTTTGGAGTTTTCAAGTTTTGGATTTTTGGAGTTTTGGATTTTCGGAGTTTTGGAGATTCAGAGTTTTGGAGTTTCGGAGTTTTGGAGATTCAGGGTTGTGGAGTTTTGGAATTTTTGAGTTTTGCAGTTTCGGAGTTTTGGAGTTTTGGAGTTTTGGAGTTTCGAATTTTCAGAGTTTCGGATTTTTGGAGTTTTGGAGTTCCGGAGATTTGGAGTTCCAGAGTTTTGGAGGTTCAGGGTTGTGGAGTTTCGGAATTTTTGAGTTTTGGAGTTTCGGAGTTTTGGAGTATTGACGTTTTGGAGGTTTGAGTTTCGAATTTTCAGAGTTTTGGATTTTTGCACTTTTGGAGTTTTGGAGTTTCGGAGTTTTGAATTTTTGGAGTTTTGGAGGTATGGATTTTTGGAGATTCAGGGTTTTGTTGTTCCATAATTTTGTAGTTTTGGAGTTTCGGAGTTTCGGAGTTTCGCATTATTGGAGTTTTCGAGTTTTAGAATTTTTAATTTTTGGAGGTATGGATTTTTGGAGTTTCGGAGTTGTGGTGATTCGGGGTTGTGGAGTTTTGGAGTTTTGGAGGTTCGGAGTTTAAGAGTTTTTGAGTTTGGGAGTTTCGCAGTTTTGGAGATTCGGGGTTGTGGAGTTTCGGAATTTTGGTGTTTCGCATTTTTACAGTTTTGGAGTTTTCAAGTTTTGGATTTTTGGAGTTTTTGGATTTTCGGAATTTTGGAGATTCAGTTTTGGAGTTTCGGAGTTTTGGATATTCAGGGTTGTGGAGTTTCGGAATTTTTGAGTTTTGGAGTTTCGGAGTTTCGGAGTTTCAGAGTTTTGGAGTTTTTTAGTTTCGAATTTTCAGAGTTTTGGAGTTCCGGAGATTTGGAGTTCCAGAGTTTTGGAGGTTCAGGGTTGTGGAGTTTCAGAATTTTTGAGTTTTGGAGTTTCGGAGTTTCGGAGTTTTGGAGTATTGCAGTTTTGGAGATTTGGAGTTTCGAATTTTCAGAGTTTCGGATTTTTGGAGTTTTGGAGTTTCGGAGATATGGAGTTTTGGCGTTTTGGAGATTCGGAATCTTGGAGTTCCGGAATTTTGTAGTTTTGTAGTTTTGGAGTGTCAGAGTTTTGGAGTGTTGGAGTTTTGAAGCTTTGGAGTTTTTGAGTTTTTGAGTTTTTGAGTTTTGGATTTTTGCACTTTTTGAGTTTTGGTGTTTTGGAGTTTCGGAGTTTTGGAGTATTTCAGTTTTGGAGTTTTGAAGTTTCGAATTTTCAGTTTCGGATTTTTGGAGTTTTGGAGTTTCGGAGATTCGGTATCTTGGAGTTTCGGAATTTTGTAGTTTTGTAGTTTTGGAGTGTCGGAGTTTTGGAGTGTTGGAGTTTTGGAGCTTTGGAGTTTTTGAGTTTTTGAGTTTTGAATTTTTGCACTTTTGGAGTTTTGGAGTTTCGGAGTTTCGGAGTTTTGGAGTTTCAGAGTTTTGGAGGTTCAGGGTTGTGGAGTTTCGGAGTTTCGGAGTTTTGGAGTATTGCAGTTTTGGAGTTTTGGAGGTTTGGAGTTTCGAATTTTCAGACTTTCGGATTTTTGGAGTTTTGGAGTTTCGGAGTTTTGAAGTTTCAGAGTTTTCGAGGTTCAGGGTTGTGGAGTTTTGGAATTTTTGAGTTTTGGAGTTTCGGAGTTTCGGATTTTTGGAGTTTTGGAGTTTCGGAGATTTGGAGTTTTGGCGTTTTGGAGATTCGGAATCTTGGAGTATCGGAATTTTGTAGTTTTGTAGTTTTGGAGTGTCGGAGTTTTGGAGTGTTGGAGTTTTGAAGTTTTTGAGTTTTGGATTTTTGCACTTTTGGAGTTTTGGAGTTTTGGAGTTTCGGAGTTTTGGAGTTTCAGAGTTTTGGAGGTTCAGGGTTGTGGAGTTTCGGAATTTTTGAGTTTTGGAGTTTCGGAGTTTCGGAGTTTTGGAGTTTTGCAGTTTTGGAGTTTTGGAGTTTCGGAGATTTGGAGTTTCGGCGTTTTGGAGATTCGGGGTCTTGGAGTTTCGGAATTTTGTAGTTTTGTAGTTTTGGAGTTTTGGAGTGTCGGAATTTCGGAGTGTTGGAGTTTTGGAGTTTTAGAGTTTTAGAGTTTGTGAGTTTTTAAATTTTTGAGTTTCGGATTTTTGGAGTTTGGAGTTTTTAAGTTTTGGATTTTTGAGTTTTGGATTTTTGGATTTTTGGAGTTTTGGATTTTTGGAGTTTTGGAGGTATGGATTTTTGGAGATTCAGGGTTTTGTTGTTCCAGAGTTTTGTAGTTTTGGAGTTTCGGAGTTTCGGAGTTTCGAATTATTGGAGTTTTCGAGTTTTAGAATATTTAATTTTTGGAGGTATGGATTTTTGGAGTTTCGCAGTTTTGGAGATTCGGGGTTGTGGAGTTTCGGAATTTTGGTGTTTCGCATTTTTACAGTTTTGGAGTTTTCAAGTTTTGGATTTTTGGAGTTTTGGATTTTCGGAGTTTTGGAGATTCAGAGTTTTGGAGTTTCGGAGTTTTGGAGATTCAGGGTTGTGGAGTTTTGGAATTTTTGAGTTTTGCAGTTTCGGAGTTTTGGAGTTTTGGAGTTTTGGAGTTTCGAATTTTCAGAGTTTCGGATTTTTGGAGTTTTGGAGTTCCGGAGATTTGGAGTTCCAGAGTTTTGGAGGTTCAGGGTTGTGGAGTTTCGGAATTTTTGAGTTTTGGAGTTTCGGAGTTTTGGAGTATTGACGTTTTGGAGGTTTGAGTTTCGAATTTTCAGAGTTTTGGATTTTTGCACTTTTGGAGTTTTGGAGTTTCGGAGTTTTGAATTTTTGGAGTTTTGGAGGTATGGATTTTTGGAGATTCAGGGTTTTGTTGTTCCATAATTTTGTAGTTTTGGAGTTTCGGAGTTTCGGAGTTTCGAATTATTGGAGTTTTCGAGTTTTAGAATTTTTAATTTTTGGAGGTATGGATTTTTGGAGTTTCGGAGTTGTGGAGATTCGGGGTTGTGGAGTTTTGGAGTTTTGGAGGTTCGGAGTTTAAGAGTTTTTGAGTTTGGGAGTTTCGCAGTTTTGGAGATTCGGGGTTGTGGAGTTTCGGAATTTTGGTGTTTCGCATTTTTACAGTTTTGGAGTTTTCAAGTTTTGGATTTTTGGAGTTTTTGGATTTTCGGAATTTTGGAGATTCAGTTTTGGAGTTTCGGAGTTTTGGATATTCAGGGTTGTGGAGTTTCGGAATTTTTGAGTTTTGGAGTTTCGGAGTTTCGGAGTTTCAGAGTTTTGGAGTTTTTTAGTTTCGAATTTTCAGAGTTTTGGAGTTCCGGAGATTTGGAGTTCCAGAGTTTTGGAGGTTCAGGGTTGTGGAGTTTCGGAATTTTTGAGTTTTGGAGTTTCGGAGTTTCGGAGTTTTGGAGTATTGCAGTTTTGGAGATTTGGAGTTTCGAATTTTCAGAGTTTCGGATTTTTGGAGTTTTGGAGTTTCGGAGATATGGAGTTTTGGCGTTTTGGAGATTCGGAATCTTGGAGTTCCGCAATTTTGTAGTTTTGTAGTTTTGGAGTGTCAGAGTTTTGGAGTGTTGGAGTTTTGAAGCTTTGGAGTTTTTGAGTTTTTGAGTTTTTGAGTTTTGGATTTTTGCACTTTTTGAGTTTTGGTGTTTTGGAGTTTCGGAGTTTAGGAGTTTTGGAGTATTTCAGTTTTGGAGTTTTGAAGTTTCGAATTTTCAGTTTCGGATTTTTGGAGTTTTGGAGTTTCGGAGATTCGGTATCTTGGAGTTTCGGAATTTTGTAGTTTTGTAGTTTTGGAGTGTCGGAGTTTTGGAGTGTTGGAGTTTTGGAGCTTTGGAGTTTTTGAGTTTTTGAGTTTTGAATTTTTGCACTTTTGGAGTTTTGGAGTTTCGGAGTTTCGGAGTTTCGGAGTTTTGGAGTTTCAGAGTTTTGGAGGTTCAGGGTTGTGGAGTTTCGGAGTTTCGGAGTTTTGGAGTATTGCAGTTTTGGAGTTTTGGAGGTTTGGAGTTTCGAATTTTCAGACTTTCAGATTTTTGGAGTTTTGGAGTTTCGGAGTTTTGAAGTTTCAGAGTTTTCGAGGTTCAGGGTTGTGGAGTTTTGGAATTTTTGAGTTTTGGAGTTTCGGAGTTTCGGATTTTTGGAGTTTTGGAGTTTCGGAGATTTGGAGTTTTGGCGTTTTGGAGATTCGGAATCTTGGAGTTTCGGAATTTTGTAGTTTTGTAGTTTTGGAGTGTCGGAGTTTTGGAGTGTTGGAGTTTTGGAGTTTTTGAGTTTTGGATTTTTGCACTTTTGGAGTTTTGGAGTTTTGGAGTTTCGGAGTTTTGGAGTTTCAGAGTTTTGGAGGTTCAGGGTTGTGGAGTTTCGGAATTTTTGAGTTTTGGAGTTTCGGAGTTTCGGAGTTTTGGAGTTTTGCAGTTTTGGAGTTTTGGAGTTTCGGAGATTTGGAGTTTCGGCGTTTTGGAGATTCGGGGTCTTGGAGTTTCGGAATTTTGTAGTTTTGTAGTTTTGGAGTTTTGGAGTGTCGGAATTTCGGAGTGTTGGAGTTTTGGAGTTTTAGAGTTTTAGAGTTTGTGAGTTTTTAAATTTTTGAGTTTCGGATTTTTGGAGTTTGGAGTTTTTAAGTTTTGGATTTTTGAGTTTTGGATTTTTGGATTTTTGGTTTTGGATTTTTGGAGTTTTGGAGGTATGGATTTTTGGAGATTCAGGGTTTTGTTGTTCCAGAGTTTTGTAGTTTTGGAGTTTCGGAGTTTCGGAGTTTCGAATTATTGGAGTTTTCGAGTTTTAGAATATTTAATTTTTGGAGGTATGGATTTTTGGAGTTTCGCAGTTTTGGAGATTCGGGGTTGTGGAGTTTCGGAATTTTGGTGTTTCGCATTTTTACAGTTTTGGAGTTTTCAAGTTTTGGATTTTTGGAGTTTTGGATTTTCGGAGTTTTGGAGATTCAGAGTTTTGGAGTTTCGGAGTTTTGGAGATTCAGGGTTGTGGAGTTTTGGAATTTTTGAGTTTTGCAGTTTCGGAGTTTTGGAGTTTTGGAGTTTCGAATTTTCAGAGTTTCGGATTTTTGGAGTTTTGGAGTTCCGGAGATTTGGAGTTCCAGAGTTTTGGAGGTTCAGGGTTGTGGAGTTTCGGAATTTTTGAGTTTTGGAGTTTCGGAGTTTTGGAGTATTGACGTTTTGGAGGTTTGAGTTTCGAATTTTCAGAGTTTTGGATTTTTGCACTTTTGGAGTTTTGGAGTTTCGGAGTTTTGAATTTTTGGAGTTTTGGAGGTATGGATTTTTGGAGATTCAGGGTTTTGTTGTTCCATAATTTTGTAGTTTTGGAGTTTCGGAGTTTCGGAGTTTCGGAGTTTCGAATTATTGGAGTTTTCGAGTTTTAGAATTTTTAATTTTTGGAGGTATGGATTTTTGGAGTTTCGGAGTTGTGGAGATTCGGGGTTGTGGAGTTTTGGAGTTTTGGAGGTTCGGAGTTTAAGAGTTTTTGAGTTTGGGAGTTTCGCAGTTTTGGAGATTCGGGGTTGTGGAGTTTCGGAATTTTGGTGTTTCGCATTTTTACAGTTTTGGAGTTTTCAAGTTTTGGATTTTTGGAGTTTTTGGATTTTCGGAATTTTGGAGATTCAGTTTTGGAGTTTCGGAGTTTTGGATATTCAGGGTTGTGGAGTTTCGGAATTTTTGAGTTTTGGAGTTTCGGAGTTTCGGAGTATTGCAGTTTTGGAGATTTGGAGTTTCGAATTTTCAGTTTCGGATTTTTGGAGTTTTGGAGTTTCGGAGATATGGAGTTTTGGCGTTTTGGAGATTCGGAATCTTGGAGTTCCGGAATTTTGTAGTTTTGTAGTTTTGGAGTGTCAGAGTTTTGGAGTGTTGGAGTTTTGAAGCTTTGGAGTTTTTGAGTTTTTGAGTTTTTGAGTTTTGGATTTTTGCACTTTTTGAGTTTTGGTGTTTTGGAGTTTCGGAGTTTCGGAGTTTTGGAGTATTTCAGTTTTGGAGTTTTGAAGTTTCGAATTTTCAGTTTCGGATTTTTGGAGTTTTGGAGTTTCGGAGATTCGGTATCTTGGAGTTTCGGAATTTTGTAGTTTTGTAGTTTTGGAGTGTCGGAGTTTTGGAGTGTTGGAGTTTTGGAGCTTTGGAGTTTTTGAGTTTTTGAGTTTTGAATTTTTGCACTTTTGGAGTTTTGGAGTTTCGGAGTTTCGGAGTTTCGGAGTTTTGGAGTTTCAGAGTTTTGGAGGTTCAGGGTTGTGGAGTTTCGGAGTTTCGGAGTTTTGGAGTATTGCAGTTTTGGAGTTTTGGAGGTTTGGAGTTTCGAATTTTCAGACTTTCGGATTTTTGGAGTTTTGGAGTTTCGGAGTTTTGAAGTTTCAGAGTTTTCGAGGTTCAGGGTTGTGGAGTTTTGGAATTTTTGAGTTTTGGAGTTTCGAAGTTTCGGATTTTTGGAGTTTTGGAGTTTCGGAGATTTGGAGTTTTGGCGTTTTGGAGATTCGGAATCTTGGAGTTTCGGAATTTTGTAGTTTTGTAGTTTTGGAGTGTCGGAGTTTTGGAGCGTTGGAGTTTTGGAGTTTTTGAGTTTTGGATTTTTGCACTTTTGGAGTTTTGGAGTTTTGGAGTTTCGGAGTTTTGGAGTTTCAGAGTTTTGGAGGTTCAGGGTTGTGGAGTTTCGGATTTTTTGAGTTTTGGAGTTTCGGAGTTTCGGAGTTTTGGAGTTTTGCAGTTTTGGAGTTTTGGAGTTTCGGAGATTTGGAGTTTCGGCGTTTTGGAGATTCGGGGTCTTGGAGTTTCGGAATTTTGTAGTTTTGTAGTTTTGGAGTTTTGGAGTGTCGGAGTTTCGGAGTGTTGGAGTTTTGGAGTTTTAGAGTTTTAGAGTTTTGGAGTTTTGGATTTTTGAGTTTTGGATTTTTGGATTTTTGGAGTTTTGGAGTTTTTGAGTTTTGGAGTTTTGGATTTTTGCACTTTTGGAGTTTTGGAGTTTCGGAGTTTTGAATTTTTGGAGTTTTGGAGGTATGGATTTTTGGAGATTCAGGGTTTTGTTCCATAATTTTATAGTTTTGAAGTTTCGGAGTTTCGGAGTTTCGAATTATTGGAGTTTTCGAGTTTTAGAATTTTTAATTTTTGGAGGTATGGATTTTTGGAGTTTCGGAGTTGTGGAGATTCGGGGTTGTGGAGTTTTGGAGTTTTGGAGCTTCGGAGTTTTGGAGGTTCAGGGTTGTGGAGTTTCGGAATTTTTGAGCTTTGGAGTTTCGGAGTTTCGGAGTTTTGGAGTTTTAGAGTTTTAGAGTTTTGGAGTTTTGAAATTTTTGAGTTTCATATTTTTGGAGTTTTGGAGTTTCGGAGATTTGGAGTTTCGGCGTTTTGGAGATTCGGGGTCTTGGAGTTTCGGAATTTTGTAGTTTTGTAGTTTTGGAGTTTTGGAGTGTCGGAGTTTCGGAGTGTTGGAGTTTTGGAGTTTTAGAGTTTTAGATTTTGTGAGTTTTGAAATTTTTGAGTTTCGGATTTTTGGAGTTTGGAGTTTTTAAGTTTTGGATTTTTGAGTTATGGATTTTTGGATTTTTGGAGTTTTTGAGTTTTTGAGTTTTTGAGTTTTGGATTTTTGCACTTTTGGAGTTTTGGAGTTTCGGAGTTTTGGATTTTTGGAGTTTTGGAGGTATGGATTTTTGGAGATTCAGGGTTCTGTTGTTCCAGAATTTTGTAGTTTTGGAGTTTCGGAGTTTCGGAGTTTCGAATTATTGGAGTTTTCGAGTTTCAGAATATTTAATTTTTGGAGGTATGGATTTTTGGAGTTTCGCAGTTTTGGAGATTCGGGGTTGTGGAGTTTCGGAATTTTGGTGTTTCGCATTTTTACAGTTTTGGAGTTTTCAAGTTTTGGATTTTTGGAGTTTTGGATTTTCGGAGTTTTGGAGATTCAGAGTTTTGGAGTTTCGGAGTTTTGGAGATTCAGGGTTGTGGAGTTTTGGAATTTTTGAGTTTTGCAGTTTCGGAGTTTTGGAGTTTTGGAGTTTCGAATTTTCAGAGTTTCGGATTTTTGGAGTTTTGGAGTTTCGGAGATATGGAGTTTTGGCGTTTTGGAGATTCGGAATCTTGGAGTTTCGAAATTTTGTAGTTTTGTAGTTTTGGAGTGTCGGAGTTTTGGTGTGTTGGAGTTTTGGAGTTTTTGAGTTTTGGATTTTTGCACTTTTGGAGTTTTGGAGTTTTGGAGTTTCGGAGATTTGGAGTTTCGGCGTTTTGGAGATTCGGGGTCTTGGAGTTTCGGAATTTTGTAGTTTTGTAGTTTTGGAGTTTTGGAGTGTCGGAGTTTCGGAGTGTTGGAGTTTTGGAGTTTTAGAGTTTTGGAGTTTTGGATTTTTGAGTTTTGGATTTTTGGAGTTTTGGAGTTTTTGAGTTTTTGAGTTTTGGATTTTTGCACTTTTGGAGTTTTGGAGTTTCGGAGTTTTGAATTTTTGGAGTTTTGGAGGTATGGATTTTTGGAGATTCAGGGTTTTGTTGTTCCATAATTTTGTAGTTTTGGAGTTTCGGAGTTTCGGAGTTTCGAATTATTGGAGTTTTCGAGTTTTAGAATTTTTAATTTTTGGAGGTATGAATTTTTGGAGTTTCGGAATTTTTGAGTTTTGGAGTTTCGGAGTTTCGGAGTTTTGGAGTTTTAGAGTTTTAGAGTTCTGGAGTTTTGAAATTTTTGAGTTTCATATTTTTGGAGTTTTGGAGTTTCGGAGATTTGGAGTTTCGGCGTTTTGGAGATTCGGGGTCTTGGAGTTTCGGAATTTTGTAGTTTTGTAGTTTTGGAGTGTTGGAGTTTCGGAGTGTTGGAGTTTTGGAGTTTTAGAGTTTTGGAGTTTTGTAATTTTTGAGTTTCGGATTTTTGGAGTTTGGAGTTTTTAAGTTTTGGATTTTTGAGTTTTAAAGTTTTGGATTTTTGAGTTTTGGATTTTTGGATTTTTGGAGTTTTGGATTTTCGGAGTTTTGGAGGTATGGATTTTTGGAGATTCAGGGTTTTGTTGTTCCAGAGTTTTGTAGTTTTGGAGTTTCGGAGTTTCGAATTATTGGAGTTTTCGAGTTTTAGAATATTTAATTTTTGGAGGTATGGATTTTTGGAGTTTCGCAGTTTTGGAGATTCGGGGTTGTGGAGTTTCGGAATTTTGGTGTTTCGCATTTTTACAGTTTTGGAGTTTTCAAGTTTTGGATTTTTGGAGTTTTGGAGTTTCGGAGTTTTGGAGATTCAGGGTTGTGGAGTTTTGGAATTTTTGAGTTTTGCAGTTTCGGAGTTTTGGAGTTTTGGAGTTTCGAATTTTCAGAGTTTCGGATTTTTGGGAGTTTTGGAGTTCCGGAGATTTGGAGTTCCAGAGTTTTGGAGGTTCAGGGTTGTGGAGTTTCGGAATTTTTGAGTTTTGGAGTTTCGGAGTTTTGGAGTATTGACGTTTTGGAGGTTTGAGTTTCGAATTTTCAGAGTTTTGGATTTTTGCACTTTTGGAGTTTTGGAGTTTCGGAGTTTTGAATTTTTGGAGTTTTGGAGGTATGGATTTTTGGAGATTCAGGGTTTTGTTGTTCCATAATTTTGTAGTTTTGGAGTTTCGGAGTTTCGGAGTTTCGAATTATTGGAGTTTTCGAGTTTTAGAATTTTTAATTTTTGGAGGTATGGATTTTTGGAGTTTCGGAGTTGTGGAGATTCGGGGTTGTGGAGTTTTGGAGTTTTGGAGGTTCGGAGTTTGAGTTTTTGAGTTTGGGAGTTTCGCAGTTTTGGAGATTCGGGGTTGTGGAGTTTCGGAATTTTGGTGTTTCGCATTTTTACAGTTTTGGAGTTTTCAAGTTTTGGATTTTTGGAGTTTTTGGATTTTCGGAATTTTGGAGATTCAGTTTTGGAGTTTCGGAGTTTTGGATATTCAGGGTTGTGGAGTTTCGGAATTTTTGAGTTTTGGAGTTTCGGAGTTTCGGAGTTTCAGAGTTTTGGAGTTTTTTAGTTTCGAATTTTCAGAGTTTTGGAGTTCCGGAGATTTGGAGTTCCAGAGTTTTGGAGGTTCAGGGTTGTGGAGTTTCGGAATTTTTGAGTTTTGGAGTTTCGGAGTTTCGGAGTTTTGGATTATTGCAGTTTTGGAGATTTGGAGTTTCGAATTTTCAGAGTTTCGGATTTTTGGAGTTTTGGAGTTTCGGAGATATGGAGTTTTGGCGTTTTGGAGATTCGGAATCTTGGAGTTCCGGAATTTTGTAGTTTTGTAGTTTTGGAGTGTCAGAGTTTTAGAGTGTTGGAGTTTTGAAGCTTTGGAGTTTTTGAGTTTTTGAGTTTTTGAGTTTTGGATTTTTGCACTTTTTGAGTTTTGGTGTTTTGGAGTTTCGGAGTTTCGGAGTTTTGGAGTATTTCAGTTTTGGAGTTTTGAAGTTTCGAATTTTCAGTTTCGGATTTTTGGAGTTTTGGAGTTTCGGAGATTCGGTATCTTGGAGTTTCGGAATTTTGTAGTTTTGTAGTTTTGGAGTGTCGGAGTTTTGGAGTGTTGGAGTTTTGGAGCTTTGGAGTTTTTGAGTTTTTGAGTTTTGAATTTTTGCACTTTTGGAGTTTTGGAGTTTCGGAGTTTCGGAGTTTCGGAGTTTTGGAGTTTCAGAGTTTTGGAGGTTCAGGGTTGTGGAGTTTCGGAATTTTTGAGTTTTGGAGTTTCGGAGTTTCGGAGTTTTGGAGTATTGCAGTTTTGGTGTTTTGGAGTTTTGGAGTTTCGAATTTTCAGACTTTAGGATTTTTGGAGTTTGGGAGTTTCGGAGTTTTGGAGTTTCAGAGTTTTCGAGGTTCAGGGTTGTGGAGTTTAGGAATTTTTTAGTTTCGGAGTTTCGGAGTTTTGAAGTTTTGGAGTTTCGAATTTTCAGAGTTTCGGATTTTTGGAGTTTTGGAGTTTTGGAGATTTGGAGTTTTGGCGTTTTGGAGATTCGGAATCTTGGAGTTTCGAAATTTTGTAGTTTTGTAGTTTTGGAGTGTCGGAGTTTTGGAGTGTTGGAATTTTGGAGTTTTTGAGTTTTGGATTTTTGCACTTTTGGAGTTTTGGAGTTTTGGAGTTTCGAAGTTTTGGAGTTTCAGAGTTTTGGAGGTTCAGGGTTGTGGAGTGTCGGAATTTTTGAGTTTTGGAGTTTCGGAGTTTCGGAGTTTTGGAGTATTGCAGTTTTGGAGTTTTGGAGTTTCGGAGATTTGGAGTTTCGGCGTTTTGGAGATTCGGGGTCTTGGAGTTTCGGAATTTTGTAGGTTTGTAGTTTTGGAGTTTTGGAGTGGCGGAGTTTCGGAGTGTTGGAGTTTTGGAGTTTTAGAGTTTTGGAGTTTTGGATTTTTGAGTTTTGGATTTTTGGATTTTTGGAGTTTCGGAGTTTTGGAGTTTCGAATTATTGGAGTTTTCGAGTTTTAGAATTTTTAATTTTTGGAGGTATGGATTTTTGGAGTTTCGGAGTTGTGGAGATTCGGGGTTGTGGAGTTTTGGAGTTTTGGAGTTTCGGAGTTTTGGAGTTTCAGAGTTTTGGAGGTTCAGGGTTGTGGAGTTTCGGAATTTTTGAGTTTTGGAGTTTCGGAGTTTTGGAGTTTTAGAGTTCTAGAGTTTTGGAGTTTTGAAATTTTTGAGTTTCATATTTTTGGAGTTTTGGAGTTTCGGAGATTTGGAGTTTCGGCGTTTTGGAGATTCGGGGTCTTGGAGTTTCGGAATTTTGTAGTTTTGTAGTTTTGGAGTTTTGGAGTGTTGGAGTTTCGGAGTGTTGGAGTTTTGGAGTTTTAGAGTTTTGTAATTTTTGAGTTTCGGATTTTTGGAGTTTGGAGTTTTTAAGTTTTGGATTTTTGAGTTTTGGATTTTTGGATTTTTGGAGTTTTGGAGTTTTTGAGTTTTGGAGTTTTGGATTTTTGCACTTTTGGAGTTTTGGAGTTTCGGAGTTTTGGATTTTTGGAGTTTTGGAGGTATGGATTTTTGGAGATTCAGGGTTTTCTTGTTCCAGAATTTTGTAGTTTTGGAGTTTCGGAGTTTCGGAGTTTCGAATTATTGGAGTTTTCGAGTTTTAGAATATTTAATTTTTGGAGGTATGGATTTTTGGAGTTTCGCAGTTTTGGAGATTCGGGGTTGTGAAGTTTCGGAATTTTGGTGTTTCGCATTTTTACAGTTTTGGAGTTTTCAAGTTTTGGATTTTTGGAGTTTTGGATTTTCGGAGTTTTGGAGATTCAGAGTTTTGGAGTTTCGGAGTTTTGGAGATTCAGGGTTTTGGAGTTTTGGAATTTTTGAGTTTTGCAGTTTCGGAGTTTTGGAGTTTTGGAGTTTCGAATTTTCAGAGTTTCGGATTTTTGGAGTTTTGGAGTTCCGGAGATTTGGAGTTCCAGAGTTTTGGAAGTTCAGGGTTCTGGAGTTTCGGAATTTTTGAGTTTTGGAGTTTCGTAGTTTTGGAGTATTGCAGTTTTGGAGGTTTGAGTTTCGAATTTTCAGTTTCGGATTTTTGGAGTTTTGGAGTTTCGGAGTTTCGGAGTTTTGGAGTTTCAGAGTTTTGGAGGTTCAGGGTTGTGGTGTTTCGGAATTTTTGACTTTTGGAGTTTCGGAGTTTCGGATTTTTGGAGTTTTGGAGTTTCGGAGTTTTGGAGTTTCAGAGTTTTCGAGGTTCAGGGTTGTGGAGTTTCGGAATTTTTGAGTTTTGGAGTTTCGGAGTTTTGGAGTTTTGGAGTTTCGAATTTTCAGAGTTTCGGATTTTTGGAGTTTTGGAGTTTCGGAGATTTGGAGTTTTGGCGTTTTGGAGATTCGGAATCTTGGAGTTTCGGAATTTTGTAGTTTTGTAGTTTTGGAGTGTCGGAGTTTTGGAGTGTTGGAGTTTTGGAGTTTTTGAGTTTTGGATTTTTGCACTTTTGGAGTTTTGGAGTTTTGGAGTTTCGGAGTTTTGGAGTTTCGGAGTTGTGGAGATTCGGGGTTGTGGAGTTTTCGAGTTATGGAGGTTCGGAGTTTAAGAGTTTTTGAGTTTGGGAGTTTCGCAGTTTTGGAGATTCGGGGTTGTGGAGTTTCGGAGTTTTGGTGTTTCGCATTTTTACAGTTTTGGAGTTTTCAAGTTCTGGATTTTTGGAGTTTTTGGATTTTCGGAATCTTGGAGTTTCAGAATTTTGTAGTTTTGTAGTTTTGGAGTGTCGGAGTTTTGGAGTGTTGGAGTTTTGGAGTTTTTGAGTTTTGGATTTTTGCACTTTTGGAGTTTTGGAGTTTTGGAGTTTCGGAGTTTTGGAGTTTCAGAGTTTTGGAGGTTCAGGGTTGTGGAGTTTCGGAATTTTTGAGTTTTGGAGTTTCGGAGTTTCGGAGTTTTGGAGTTTTGCAGTTTTGGAGTTTTGGAGTTTCGGAGATTTGGAGTTTCGGCGTTTTGAAGATTCGGGGTCTTGGAGTTCCGGAATTTTGTTGTTTTGTAGTTTTGTAGTTTTGGAGTTTTGGAGTGTCGGAGTTTCGGAGTGTTGGAGTTCTGGAGTTTTAGAGTTTTAGAGTTTTGGAGTTTTGGATTTATGAGTTTTGGGTTTTTGGATTTTTGGAGTTTTGGAGTTTTGGATTTTTGAGTTTTGGATTTTTAGATTTTTGGAGTTTTGGAGTTTTTGAGTTTTGGAGTTTTGGATTTTTGCACTTTTGGAGTTTTGGAGTTTCGGAGTTTTGGATTTTTGGAGTTTTGGAGGTATGGATTTTTGGAGATTCAGGGTTTTGTTGTTCCAGAATTTTGTAGTTTTGGAGTTTCGGAGTTTCGAATTATTAGAGTTTTCGAGTTTTAGAATTTTTAATTTTTGGAGGTATGGATTTTTGGAGTTTCGGAGTTGTGGAGATTCGGGGTTGTGGAGTTTTGGAGTTTTGGAGGTTCGGAGTTTAAGAGTTTTTGAGTTTGGGAGTTTCGCAGTTTTGGAGATTCGGGGTTGTGGAGTTTCGGAATTTTTGGTGGTTCGCATTTTTACAGTTTTGGAGTTTTCAAGTTTTGGATTTTTGGAGTTTTGGATTTTCGGAGTTTTGGAGATTCAGAGTTTTGGAGTTTCGGAGTTTTGGAGATTCAGGGTTGTGGAGTTTTGGAATTTTTGAGTTTTGCAGTTTCGGAGTTTTGGAGTTTTGAAGTTTTGGAGTTTCGAATTTTCAGAGTTTCGGATTTTTGGAGTTTTGGAGTTACGGAAATTTGGAGTTCCAGAGTTTTGGAGGTTCAGGGTTGTGGAGTTTCGGAATTTTTGAGTTTTGGAGTTTCGGAGTTTTGGAGTATTGCAGTTTTGGAGATTTGAGTTTCGAATTTTCAGAGTTTCGGATTTTTGGAGTTTTGGAGTTTCGGAGATATGGAGTTTTGGCGTTTTGGAGATTCGGAATCTTGGAGCTTCGGAATTTTGTAGTTTTGTAGTTTTGGAGTGTCGGAGTTTTGGAGTGTTGGAGTTTTGGAGCTTTGGAGTTTTTGAGTTTTTGAGTTTTGAATTTTTGCACTTTTGGAGTTTTGGAGTTTCGGAGTTTCGGAGTTTCGGAGTTTTGGAGTTTCAGAGTTTTGGAGGTTCAGGGTTGTGGAGTTTCGGAATTTTTGAGTTTTGGAGTTTCGGAGTTTCGGAGTTTTGGAGTATTGCAGTTTTGGAGTTTTGGAGTTTTGGAGTTTCGAATTTTCAGACTTTCGGATTTTTGGAGTTTGGGAGTTTCGGAGTTTTGGAGTTTCAGAGTTTTCGAGGTTCAGGGTTGTGGAGTTTAGGAATTTTTTAGTTTCGGAGTTTCGGAGTTTTGAAGTTTTGGAGTTTCGAATTTTCAGAGTTTCGGATTTTTGGAGTTTTGGAGTTTTGGAGATTTGGAGTTTTGGCGTTTTGGAGATTCGGAATCTTGGAGTTTCGAAATTTTGTAGTTTTGTAGTTTTGGAGTGTCGGAGTTTTGGAGTGTTGGAATTTTGGAGTTTTTGAGTTTTGGATTTTTGCACTTTTGGAGTTTTGGAGTTTTGGAGTTTCGAAGTTTTGGAGTTTCAGAGTTTTGGAGGTTCAGGGTTGTGGAGTGTCGGAATTTTTGAGTTTTGGAGTTTCGGAGTTTCGGAGTTTTGGAGTATTGCAGTTTTGGAGTTTTGGAGTTTCGGAGATTTGGAGTTTCGGCGTTTTGGAGATTCGGGGTCTTGGAGTTTCGGAATTTTGTAGGTTTGTAGTTTTATAGTTTTGGAGTGGCGGAGTTTCGGAGTGTTGGAGTTTTGGAGTTTTAGAGTTTTGGAGTTTTGGATTTTTGAGTTTTGGATTTTTGGATTTTTGGAGTTTCGGAGTTTTGGAGTTTCGAATTATTGGAGTTTTCGAGTTTTAGAATTTTTAATTTTTGGAGGTATGGATTTTTGGAGTTTCGGAGTTGTGGAGATTCGGGGTTGTGGAGTTTTGGAGTTTTGGAGTTTCGGAGTTTTGGAGTTTCAGAGTTTTGGAGGTTCAGGGTTGTGGAGTTTCGGAATTTTTGAGTTTTGGAGTTTCGGAGTTTTGGAGTTTTAGAGTTCTAGAGTTTTGGAGTTTTGAAATTTTTGAGTTTCATATTTTTGGAGTTTTGGAGTTTCGGAGATTTGGAGTTTCGGCGTTTTGGAGATTCGGGGTCTTGGAGTTTCGGAATTTTGTAGTTTTGTAGTTTTGGAGTTTTGGAGTGTTGGAGTTTCGGAGTGTTGGAGTTTTGGAGTTTTAGAGTTTTGTAATTTTTGAGTTTCGGATTTTTGGAGTTTGGAGTTTTTAAGTTTTGGATTTTTGAGTTTTGGATTTTTGGATTTTTGGAGTTTTGGAGTTTTTGAGTTTTGGAGTTTTGGATTTTTGCACTTTTGGAGTTTTGGAGTTTCGGAGTTTTGGATTTTTGGAGTTTTGGAGGTATGGATTTTTGGAGATTCAGGGTTTTCTTGTTCCAGAATTTTGTAGTTTTGGAGTTTCGGAGTTTCGGAGTTTCGAATTATTGGAGTTTTCGAGTTTTAGAATATTTAATTTTTGGAGGTATGGATTTTTGGAGTTTCGCAGTTTTGGAGATTCGGGGTTGTGAAGTTTCGGAATTTTGGTGTTTCGCATTTTTACAGTTTTGGAGTTTTCAAGTTTTGGATTTTTGGAGTTTTGGATTTTCGGAGTTTTGGAGATTCAGAGTTTTGGAGTTTCGGAGTTTTGGAGATTCAGGGTTTTGGAGTTTTGGAATTTTTGAGTTTTGCAGTTTCGGAGTTTTGGAGTTTTGGAGTTTCGAATTTTCAGAGTTTCGGATTTTTGGAGTTTTGGAGTTCCGGAGATTTGGAGTTCCAGAGTTTTGGAAGTTCAGGGTTCTGGAGTTTCGGAATTTTTGAGTTTTGGAGTTTCGTAGTTTTGGAGTATTGCAGTTTTGGAGGTTTGAGTTTCGAATTTTCAGTTTCGGATTTTTGGAGTTTTGGAGTTTCGGAGTTTCGGAGTTTTGGAGTTTCAGAGTTTTGGAGGTTCAGGGTTGTGGTGTTTCGGAATTTTTGACTTTTGGAGTTTCGGAGTTTCGGATTTTTGGAGTTTTGGAGTTTCGGAGTTTTGGAGTTTCAGAGTTTTCGAGGTTCAGGGTTGTGGAGTTTCGGAATTTTTGAGTTTTGGAGTTTCGGAGTTTTGGAGTTTTGGAGTTTCGAATTTTCAGAGTTTCGGATTTTTGGAGTTTTGGAGTTTCGGAGATTTGGAGTTTTGGCGTTTTGGAGATTCGGAATCTTGGAGTTTCGGAATTTTGTAGTTTTGTAGTTTTGGAGTGTCGGAGTTTTGGAGTGTTGGAGTTTTGGAGTTTTTGAGTTTTGGATTTTTGCACTTTTGGAGTTTTGGAGTTTTGGAGTTTCGGAGTTTTGGAGTTTCAGAGTTTTGGAGGTTCATGGTTGTGGAGTTTCGGAATTTTGGAGTTTTGGAGTTTCGGAGTTGTGGAGATTCGGGGTTGTGGAGTTTTGGAGTTATGGAGGTTCGGAGTTTAAGAGTTTTTGAGTTTGGGAGTTTCGCAGTTTTGGAGATTCGGGGTTGTGGAGTTTCGGAGTTTTGGTGTTTCGCATTTTTACAGTTTTGGAGTTTTCAAGTTCTGGATTTTTGGAGTTTTTGGATTTTCGGAATCTTGGAGTTTCAGAATTTTGTAGTTTTGTAGTTTTGGAGTGTCGGAGTTTTGGAGTGTTGGAGTTTTGGAGTTTTTGAGTTTTGGATTTTTGCACTTTTGGAGTTTTGGAGTTTCGGAGTTTCGGAGTTTTGGAGTTTCAGAGTTTTGGAGGTTCAGGGTTGTGGAGTTTCGGAATTTTTGAGTTTTGGAGTTTCGGAGTTTCGGAGTTTTGGAGTTTTGCAGTTTTGGAGTTTTGGAGTTTCGGAGATTTGGAGTTTCGGCGTTTTGAAGATTCGGGGTCTTGGAGTTCCGGAATTTTGTAGTTTTGTAGTTTTGTAGTTTTGGAGTTTTGGAGTGTCGGAGTTTCGGAGTGTTGGAGTTCTGGAGTTTTAGAGTTTTAGAGTTTTGGAGTTTTGGATTTTTGAGTTTTGGGTTTTTGGATTTTTGGAGTTTTGGAGTTTTGGATTTTTGAGTTTTGGATTTTTAGATTTTTGGAGTTTTGGAGTTTTTGAGTTTTGGAGTTTTGGATTTTTGCACTTTTGGAGTTTTGGAGTTTCGGAGTTTTGGATTTTTGGAGTTTTGGAGGTATGGATTTTTGGAGATTCAGGGTTTTGTTGTTCCAGAATTTTGTAGTTTTGGAGTTTCGGAGTTTCGAATTATTAGAGTTTTCGAGTTTTAGAATTTTTAATTTTTGGAGGTATGGATTTTTGGAGTTTCGGAGTTGTGGAGATTCGGGGTTGTGGAGTTTTGGAGTTTTGGAGGTTCGGAGTTTAAGAGTTTTTGAGTTTGGGAGTTTCGCAGTTTTGGAGATTCGGGGTTGTGGAGTTTCGGAATTTTTGGTGGTTCGCATTTTTACAGTTTTGGAGTTTTCAAGTTTTGGATTTTTGGAGTTTTGGATTTTCGGAGTTTTGGAGATTCAGAGTTTTGGAGTTTCGGAGTTTTGGAGATTCAGGGTTGTGGAGTTTTGGAATTTTTGAGTTTTGCAGTTTCGGAGTTTTGGAGTTTTGAAGTTTTGGAGTTTCGAATTTTCAGAGTTTTGGAGGTTCAGGGTTGTGGAGTTTCGGAATTTTTGAGTTTTGGAGTTTCGGAGTTTTGGAGTATTGCAGTTTTGGAGATTTGAGTTTCGAATTTTCAGAGTTTCGGATTTTTGGAGTTTTGGAGTTTCGGAGATATGGAGTTTTGGCGTTTTGGAGATTCGGAATCTTGGAGCTTCGGAATTTTGTAGTTTTGTAGTTTTGGAGTGTCGGAGTTTTGGAGTGTTGGAGTTTTGGAGCTTTGGAGTTTTTGAGTTTTTGAGTTTTGAATTTTTGCACTTTTGGAGTTTTGGAGTTTCGGAGTTTCGGAGTTTTGGAGTTTCAGAGTTTTGGAGGTTCAGGGTTGTGGAGTTTCGGAATTTTTGAGTTTTGGAGTTTCGGAGTTTCGGAGTTTTGGAGTATTGCAGTTTTGGAGTTTTGGAGTTTTGGAGTTTCGAATTTTCAGACTTTCGGATTTTTGGAGTTTGGGAGTTTCGGAGTTTTGGAGTTTCAGAGTTTTCGAGGTTCAGGGTTGTGGAGTTTAGGAATTTTTTAGTTTCGGAGTTTCGGAGTTTCGGAGTTTTGAAGTTTTGGAGTTTCGAATTTTCAGAGTTTCGGATTTTTGGAGTTTTGGAGTTTTGGAGATTTGGAGTTTTGGCGTTTTGGAGATTCGGAATCTTGGAGTTTCGAAATTTTGTAGTTTTGTAGTTTTGGAGTGTCGGAGTTTTGGAGCGTTGGAATTTTGGAGTTTTTGAGTTTTGGATTTTTGCACTTTTGGAGTTTTGGAGTTTTGGAGTTTCGAAGTTTTGGAGTTTCAGAGTTTTGGAGGTTCAGGGTTGTGGAGTGTCGGAATTTTTGAGTTTTGGAGTTTCGGAGTTTCGGAGTTTTGGAGTATTGCAGTTTTGGAGTTTTGGAGTTTCGGAGATTTGGAGTTTCGGCGTTTTGGAGATTCGGTATCTTGGAGTTTCGGAATTTTGTAGTTTTGTAGTTTTGGAGTGTCGGAGTTTTGGAGTGTTGGAGTTTTGGAGCTTTGGAGTTTTTGAGTTTTTGAGTTTTGAATTTTTGCACTTTTGGAGTTTTGGAGTTTCGGAGTTTCGGAGTTTTGGAGTTTCAGAGTTTTCGAGGTTCAGGGTTGTGGAGTTTCGGAATTTTTGAGTTTTGGAGTTTCGGAGTGTCGGAGTTTTGGAGTATTGCAGTTTTGGAGTTTTGCAGGTTTGGAGTTTCGAATTTTCAGACTTTCGGATTTTTGGAGTTTTGGAGTTTCGGAGTTTTGGAGTTTCAGAGTTTTCGAGGTTCAGGGTTGTGGAGTTTCGGAATTTTTGAGTTTTGGAGTTTCGGAGTTTCGGATTTTTGGAGTTTTGGAGTTTCGGAGATTTGGAGTTTTGGCGTTTTGGAGATTCGGAATCTTGGAGTTTCGGAATTTTGTAGTTTTGTAGTTTTGGAGTGTCGGAGTTTTGGAGTGTTGGAGTTTTGGAGTTTTTTAGTTTTGGATTATTGCACTTTTGGAGTTTTGGAGTTTTGGAGTTTCGGAGTTTTGGAGTTTCAGAGTTTTGGAGGTTCAGGGTTGTGGAGTTTCGGAATTTTTGAGTTTTGGAGTTTCGGAGTTTTGGAGTTTTGCAGTTTTGGAGTTTTGGTGTTTTCGAGTTTTGGAGTTTCGAATTTACAGAGTGTCGGATTTTTGGAGTTTTGGAGTTTCGGAGATTTGGAATTTCGGCGTTTTGGAGATTCGGGGTCTTGGAGTTTCGGAATTTTGTAGTTTTGTGGTTTTGGAGTGTCGGAGTTTCGGAGTGTTGGAGTTTTGGAGTTTTAGAGTTTTAGAGTTTTGGAGTTTTGAAATTTTTGAGTTTCGGATTTTTGGAGTTTGGAGTTTTTAAGTTTTGGATTTTTGAGTTTTGGATTTTTGGATTTTTGGAGTTTTTGTGTTTTTGAGTTTTGGAGTTTTGGAGTTTTGGATTTTTGCACTTTTGGAGGTTTGGAGTTTTGGAGTGTCGGAGTTTCGGAGTTTCGAATTATTGGAGTTTTCGAGTTTTAGAATTTTTGATTTTTGGAGGTATGGATTTTTGGAGTTTCGGAGTTGTGGAGATTCGGGTTTGTGGAGTTTTGGAGTTTTGGATTTTTGCACTTTTGGAGTTTTGGAGTTTCGGAGTTTTGGAGTTTCGGAGTTTTGGAGATTCAGGGTTGTGGAGTTTCGGAATTTTTGAGTTTTGGAGTTTTGGAGTTTCGGAGTTCCGGAGTTTCGGAGTTTCGGAGTTTTGGAGTTTTGCAGTTTCGGAGTTTTGGAGTTTTGGAGTTTCCGAGTTTCGGAGTTTTGGAGTTTCAGAGTTTTCGAGGTTCAGGGTTGTGGAGTTTCAGAATTTTTGAATTTTAGAGTTTCGGAGTTTCGGAGTTTAGGAGTTTCGAATTTACAGAGTTTCGGATTTTTGGAGTTTTGGAGTTTCGGAGATTTGGAGTTCTGGCGTTTTGCAGATTCGGGGTCTTGGAGTTTCGGAATTTTGCAGTTTTGTAGTTTTGGAGTGTCGGAGTTTTGGAGTGTTGGAGTTTTGGAGTTTTGGAGTTTCGGAGTTTCGGAGTTTCGGAGTTTTGGAGTTTCAGAGTTTCAGAGTTCTGGAGGTTCAGGGTTGTGGAGTTTCGGAATTTTTGAGTTTTGGAGTTTCGGAGTTTCGGAGATTTGGAGTTTTGCAGTTTTGGAGTTTTGGAGTTTCGAATTTTCAGTTTCGGATTTTTGGAGTTCTGGAGTTTCGGAGATTTGGAGTTTCGGCGTTTTGGAGATTCGGAGTCTTGGAGTTTCGGAATTTTGTAGTTTTGTAGTTTTGGAGTGTCGGAGTTTTGGAGCTTTGGAGTTTTGGAGTTTTTGAGTTTTGGAGTTTCGGAGTTTTGGAGTTTCGGAGTTTTGGAGGTTCAGGGTTGTGGAGTTTCGGAATTTTTGAGTTTTGGAGTTTCGGAGTGTCGGAGTTTCGGAGAATTGCAGTTTTGGAGTTTTGGAGTTTTGGAGTTTCGAATTTTCAGAGTTTCGGATTTTTGGAGTTTTGGAGTTTCGGAGTTTTGGAGTTTCAGAGTTTTCGAGGTTCAGGGTTGTGGAGTTTCGGAATTTTTGAGTTTTGGAGTTTCGGAGTTTTGGAGTTTTGGAGTTTCGAATTTTCAGTTTCGGATTTTTGGAGTTTCGGAGATTTGGAGTTTTGGTGTTTTGGAGATTCGGAATCTTGGAGTTTCGGAATTTTGTAGTTTTGTAGCTTTCGAGTGTCGGAGTTTTGGAGTGTTGGAGTTTTGGAGCTTTGGAGTTTTGGAGTTTTTGAGTTTTGGAGTTTCAGATTTTTGGAGTTTTGGAGTTTCGGAGTTTTGGAGTTTTAGAGTTTTGGAGTTTCGGAGTTTTGGAGTTTCAGAGTTTTCGAGGTTCAGGGTTGTGGAGTTTCGGAATTTTTGAGTTTTGGAGTTTCGGAGTATTGCAGTTTTGGTGTTTTGGTTTTTCGAATTTTCAGAGTTTCGGATTTTTGGAGTTTTGGAGTTCCGGAGATTTGGAGTTTGAGAGTTTTGGAGGTTCAGGGTTGTGGAGTTTCGGAATTTTTTATTTTTGGAGTTTCGGAGTTTTGGAGTTTTAGAGTTTTGGAGTTTCGGAGTTTTGGAGTTTCAGAGTTTTCGATGTTCAGGGTTGTGGAGTTCCGGAATTTTTGAGTTTTGGAGTTTCGGAGTATTGCAGTTTTGGAGTTTTGGAGTTTCGAATTTTCAGAGTTTAGGATTTTTCGAGTTTTGGCGTTTTCGAGATTCGGAATCTTGGAGTTTCGGAATTTTGTAGTTTTGTAGTTTTGGAGTTTCGGAGTTTTGGAGTATTGCAGTTTTGGAGTTTTGGAGTTTTGGAGTTTCGAATTTTCAGTTTCGGATTTTTGGAGTTTTGGAGTTTTGGAGTGTCAGAGTTTTGGAGGTTCAGGGTTGTGGAGTTTCGGAATTTTTGAGTTTTGGAGTTTCGGAGTTTTGGAGTTTCGGCGTTTTGGAGATTCGGGGTCTTGGAGTTTCAGAATTTTGTAGTTTTGTAGTTTTGGAGTTTTGGAGTTTTGGAGTGTCGGAGTTTTGGAGTTTTGGAGTTTCCGAGTTTCGGAGTTTTGCAGTTTCAGAGTTTTCGAGGTTCAGGGTTGTGGAGTTTCAGAATTTTTGAATTTTAGAGTTTCGGAGTTTCAGAGTTTTGGAGTTTCGAATTTACAGAGTTTCGGATTTTTGGAGTTTTGGAGTTTCGGAGATTTGGAGTTCTGGCGTTTTGGAGATTCGGGGTCTTGGAGTTTCGGAATTTTGCAGTTTTGTAGTTTTGGAGTGTTGGAGTTTTGGAGTGTTGGAGTTTTGGAGTTTTGGAGTTTCGGAGTTTCGGAGTTTCAGAGTTTCAGAGTTCTGGAGGTTCAGGGTTGTGGAGTTTCGGAATTTTTGAGTTTTGGAGTTTCGGAGTTTCGGAGATTTGGACTTTTGCAGTTTTAGAGTTTTGGAGTTTCGAATTTTCAGTTTCGGATTTTTGGAGTTTTCGAGTTTCGGAGATTTGGAGTTTCGGCGTTTTGGAGATTCGGAGTCTTGGAGTTTCCGAATTTTGTAGTTTTGTAGTTTTGGAGTGTCGGAGTTTTGGAGTGTTGGAGTTTTGGAGCTTTGGAGTTTTGGAGTTTCGGAGTTTCGGAGTTTTGGAGTTTCAGAGTTTTGGAGGTTCAGGGTTGTGGAGTTTCGGAATTTTTGAGTTTTGGAGTTTCGGAGTGTCGGAGTTTTGGAGAATTGCAGTTTTGGAGTTTTGGAGTTTTGGAGTTTCGAATTTTCAGTTTCGGATTTTTGGAGTTTTGGAGTTTCGGAGTTTTGGAGTTTCAGAGTTTTCGAGGTTCAGGGTTGTGGAGTTTCGGAATTTTTGAGTTTTGGAGTTTCGGAGTTTCGGAGTTTTGGAGTATTGCAGTTTTGGAGTTTTGGAGTTTTGGAGTTTCGAATTTTCAGTTTCGGATTTTTGGAGTTTTGGAGTTTTGGAGTGTCGGAGTATTGGAGTGTTGGAGTTTTGGAGCTTTGGAGTTTTGGAGTTTTTGAGTTTTGGAGTTTTGGATTTTTGCACTTTTGGAGTTTTGGAGTTTTGGAGTTTCGGAGTTTCGGAGTATTGGAGTTTCAGAGTTTTGGAGGTTCAGGGTTGTGGAGTTTCGGAATTTTTGAGTTTTGGAGTTTCGGAGTTTCGGAGTTTTGGAGTATTGCAGTTTTGGAGTTTTGGAGTTTTGGAGTTTCGAATTTTCAGTTTCGGATTTTTGGAGTTTTGGAGTTTCGGAGATTTGGAGTTTTGGCGTTTTGGAGATTCGGGGTCTTGTAGTTTCGGAATTTTGTAGTTTTGGAGTGTCGGAGTATTGGAGTGTTGGAGTTTTGGAGTTTTAGGAGCTTTGGAGTTTTGAGTTTTTGAGTTTTTGAGTTTTTGAGTTTTGCACTTTTGGAGTTTTGGAGTTTTGGAGTTTCGGAGTTTCAGAGTTTTGGAGTTTCAGAGTTTTGGAGGTTCAGGGTTGTGGAGTTTCGGAATTTTTGAGTTTTGGAGTTTCGGAGTTTTGGAGTTTCGGCGTTTTGGAGATTCGGGGTCTTGGAGTTTCGGAATTTTGTAGTTTTGTAGTTTTGGAGTTTTGGAGTGTCGGAGTTTCGGAGTGTTGGAGTTTTGTAGTTTTCGAATTTTGGAGTTTTGAAATTTTTGACTTTCGGATTTTTGGGGTTTGGAGTTTTTAGGTTTTGGATTTTTGAGTTTTGGATTTTTGCATTTTTGGAGTTTTTTAGTTTTTGAGTTTTTTAGTTTTGGATTTTTGCACTTTTGGAGTTTTGGAGTTTCGGAGTTTTGGATTTTTGGAGTTTTTGAGGTATGTTTTTTGGAGATTCAGGGTTTTGTTGTTCCAGAATTTTGTAGTTTTGGAGTTTTGGAGTTTCGGAGTTTTCGAGGTTCAGGGTTGTGGAGTTTCGGAATTTTTGAGTTTTGGAGTTTCGGAGTTTCGGAGTTTTGGAGTTTTGGAGTTTTGGAGTTTCGAATTTTCAGTTTCGGATTTTTGGAGTTTTGGAGTTTCGGAGATTTGGAGTTTTGGCGTTTTGGTAATTCGGAATCTTGGAGTTTCGGAATTTTGTAGTTTTGTAGTTTTCGAGTGTCGGAGCTTTGGAGTGTTGGAGTTTTGGAGCTTTGGAGTTTTGGAGTTTCGAATTTTCAGTTTCAGGTTTTTGGAGTTTTGGAGTTTCGGAGTTTTGGAGTTTCAGAGTTTTCGAGGTTCAGGGTTGTGGAGTTTCGGAATTTTTGAGTTTTGGAGTTTCGGAGTTTCGGAGTTTTGGAGTATTGCAGTTTTGGAGTTTTGGAGTTTTGGAGTTTCGAATTTTCAGTTTCGGATTTTTGGAGTTTTGGAGTTTTGGAGTGTCGGAGTATTGGAGTGTTGGAGTTTTGGAGTTTTAGGAGTTTTGGAGTTTTGGAGTTTTTGAGTTTTTGAGTTTTGCATTTTGGAGTTTTGGAGTTTTGGAGTTTCGGAGTTTTGGAGGTTCAGGGTTGTGGACTTTCGGAATTTTTGAGTTTTGGAGTTTCGGAGTGTCAGAGTTTTGGAAAATTGCAGTTTTGGAGTTTTGGAGTTTCGAATTTTCAGAGTTTCGGATTTTTGGAGTTTTGGAGTTTCGGAGTTTTGGAGTTTCAGAGTTTTCGAGGTTCAGGGTTGTGGAGTTTTGGAATTGTTGAGTTTTGGAGTTTCGGAGTTTTGGAGTTTTGGAGTTTCGAATTTTCAGTTTCGGATTTTTGGAGTTTTGGAGTTTCGGAGATTTGGAGTTTTGGCGTTTTGGAGATTCGGAATCTTGGAGTTTCGGAATTTTGTAGTTTTGTAGTTTTCGAGTGTCGGAGTTTTGGAGTGTTGGAGTTTTGGAGTTTCGGAGTTTCGGAGTATTGGAGTTTCAGAGTTTTGGAGGTTCAGGGTTGTGGAGTTTCGGAATTTTTGAGTTTTGGAGTTTCGGAGTTTCGGAGTTTTGGAGTATTGCAGTTTTGGAGTTTTGGAGTTTTGGAGTTTCGAATTTTCAGTTTCGGATTTTTGGAGTTTTGGAGTTTCGGAGATTTGGAGTTTTGGCGTTTTGGAGATTCGGGGTCTTGTAGTTTCGGAATTTTGTAGTTTTGTAGTTTTGGAGTGTCGGAGTATTGGAGTGTTGGAGTTTTGGAGTTTTAGGAGCTTTGGAGTTTTGAGTTTTTGAGTTTTTGAGTTTTTGAGTTTTGCACTTTTGGAGTTTTGGAGTTTTGGAGTTTCGGAGTTTCAGAGTTTTGGAGTTTCAGAGTTTTGGAGGTTCAGGGTTGTGGAGTTTCGGAATTTTTGAGTTTTGGAGTTTCGGAGTTTTGGAGTTTCGGCGTTTTGGAGATTCGGGGTCTTGGAGTTTCGGAATTTTGTAGTTTTGTAGTTTTGGAGTTTTGGAGTGTCGGAGTTTCGGAGTGTTGGAGTTTTGTAGTTTTCGAATTTTGGAGTTTTGAAATTTTTGACTTTCGGATTTTTGGGGTTTGGAGTTTTTAGGTTTTGGATTTTTGAGTTTTGGATTTTTGCATTTTTGGAGTTTTTTAGTTTTTGAGTTTTTTAGTTTTGGATTTTTGCACTTTTGGAGTTTTGGAGTTTCGGAGTTTTGGATTTTTGGAGTTTTTGAGGTATGTTTTTTGGAGATTCAGGGTTTTGTTGTTCCAGAATTTTGTAGTTTTGGAGTTTTGGAGTTTCGGAGTTTTCGAGGTTCAGGGTTGTGGAGTTTCGGAATTTTTGAGTTTTGGAGTTTCGGAGTTTCGGAGTTTTGGAGTTTTGGAGTTTCGAATTTTCAGTTTCGGATTTTTGGAGTTTTGGAGTTTCGGAGATTTGGAGTTTTGGCGTTTTGGAGATTCGGAATCTTGGAGTTTCGGAATTTTGTAGTTTTGTAGTTTTCGAGTGTCGGAGCTTTGGAGTGTTGGAGTTTTGGAGCTTTGGAGTTTTGGAGTTTTTGACTTTTGGAGTTTTGGATTTTTGCACTTTTGGAGTTTTGGAGTTTTGGAGTTTCGGAGTTTTGGAGTTTTGGAGTTTCAGAGTTTTGGAGGTTCAGGGTTGTGCAGTTTCGGAATTTTTGAGTTTTGGAGTTTCGGAGTTTCGGTGTTTTGGAGTATTGCAGTTTTGGAGTTTAGGAGTTTTGGAGTTTCGAATTTTCAGTTTCGGATTTTTGGAGTTTTCGAGTTTCGGAGATTTGGAGTTTTGGCGTTTTGGAGATTCGGGGTCTTGGAGTTTCGGAATTTTGTAGTTTTGTAGTTTTGGAGTGTCGGAGTATTGGAGTGTTGGAGTTTTGGAGTTTTAGGAGCTTTGGAGTTTTGGAGTTTTTGAGTTTTGGAGTTTTTGAGTTTTGCGCTATTGGAGTTTTGGAGTTTCGGAGTTTCGGAGTTTTGGAGTTTCAGAGTTTTGGAGGTTCAGGGTTGTGGAGTTTCGGAATTTTTGAGTTTTGGAGTTTCGGAGTTTTGGAGTTTCGGCGTTTTGGAGATTCGGGGTCTTGGAGTTTCGGAATTTTGTAGATTTGTAGTTTTGTAGTTTTGGAGTGTCGGAGTTTAGGAGTGTTGGAGTTTTGGAGTTTTAGAATTTTGGAGTTTTGAAATTTTTGACTTTCGGATTTTTGGGGTTTGGAGTTTTTAGGTTTTGGATTTCTGAGTTTTGGATTTTTGGATTTTTGGAGTTTTGGAGTTTTGGAGTTTTTGAGTTTTTTAGTTTTGGATTTTTGCACTTTTGGAGTTTTGGAGTTTCGGAGTTTTGGATTTTTGGAGTTTTGGAGGTATGGATTTTTGGAGATTCAGGGTTTTGTTGTTCCAGAATTTTGTAGTTCCGGAGTTTTGGAGTTTCAGAGTTTTCGAGGTTCAGGGTTGTGGAGTTTCGGAATTTTTGAGTTTTGGAGTTTCGGAGTTTTGGAGTTTTGGTGTTTTGGAGTTTCGAATTTTCAAAGTTTCGGATTTTTGGAGTTTTGGAGTTCCGGAGATTTGGAGTTTGAGAGATTTGGAGGTTCAGGGTGTGGAGTTTCGGAATTTTTCAGTTTTGGAGTTTCGGAGTTTTGGAGTTTTAGAGTTTTGGAGTTTCGGAGTTTTGAAGTTTCAGAGTTTTCGAGGTTCAGGGTTGTGGAGTTTCGGAATTTTTGATTTTGGAGTTTCGGAGTATTGCAGTTTTGGAGTTTTGGAGTTTTGGAGTTTCGAATTTTCAGAGTTTAGGATTTTTTTAGTTTTGGCGTTTTCGAGATTCGGAATCTTGGAGTTTCGGAATTTTGAATTTTTGTAGTTTTGGAGTGTCGGAGTTTCTGAGTGTTGGAGTTTTAGGAGCTTTGGAGTTTTGGAGTTTCTGAGTTTTGGAGTTTTGGATTTTTGCACTTTTGGAGTTTTGGAGTTTTGGAGTTTTGGAATTTTGGAGTTTCGGAGTTTCGGAGTTTTGGAGTTTCAGAGTTTTGGAGATTCAGGGTTGTGGAGTTTCGGAATCTTTGAGTTTTGGAGTTTCGGAGTTTCGGAGTTTTGGAGTTTTGCAGTTTTGGAGTTTTGGTGTTTTGGAGTTTTGGAGTTTCGAATTTTCAGTTTCAAATTTTTGGAGTTTTGGAGTTTCGGAGATTTGGAATTTCGGCGTTTTGGAGATTCGGGGTCCTGGAGTTTCGGAATTTTGTAGTTTTGTGGTTTTGGAGTGTCGGAGTTTCGGAGTGTTGGAGTTTTGGAGTTTTAGAGTTTTAGAGTTTTGGAGTTTTGGATTTTTGAGTTTTGGATTTTTGGATTTTTGGAGTTTTTGTGTTTTTGAGTTTTGGAGTTTTGGATTTTTGCACTTTTGGAGGTTTGGAGTTTTGGAGTTTTGGATTTTTGGAGCTTTGGAGGTATGGATTTTTTAATATTCAGGCTTTTTTTGTTCCAGAATTTTGTAGTTTTGGAGTTTTGGAGTGTCGGAGTTTCGGAGTTTCGAATTATTGGAGTTTTCGAGTTTTAGAATTTTTGATTTTTGGAGGTATGGATTTTTGGAGTTTCGGAGTTGGGGAGATTCGGGTTTGTGGAGTTTTGGAGTTTTGGATTTTTGCACTTTTGGAGTTTTGTAGTTTCGGAGTTTTGGAGTTTCCGAGATTTGGAGATTCAGGGTTGTGGAGTTTCGGAATTTTTGAGTTTTGGAGTTTTGGAGTTTCGGAGTTCCGGAGTTTCGGAGTTTCGGAGTTTTGGAGTTTTGCAGTTTCGGAGTTTTGGAGTTTTGGAGTTTCCGAGTTTCGGAGTTTTGCAGTTTCAGAGTTTTCGTGGTTCAGGGTTGTGGAGTTTCAGAATTTTTGAATTTTAGAGTTTCGGAGTTTCGGAGTTTTGGAGTTTCGAATTTACAGAGTTTCGGATTTTTGGAGTTTTGGAGTTTCGGAGATTTGAAGTTCTGGCGTTTTGGAGATTCGGGGTCTTGGAGTTTCCGAATTTTGCAGTTTTGTAGTTTTGGAGTGTCGGAGTTTTGGAGTGTTGGAGTTTTGGAGTTTTGGAGTTTCGGAGTTTTGGAGTTTCAGTTTCAGAGTTCTGGAGGTTCAGGGTTGTGGAGTTTCGGAATTTTTGAGTTTTGGAGTTTCGGAGTTTCGGAGATTTGGAGTTTTGCAGTTTTGGAGTTTTGGAGTTTCGAATTTTCAGTTTCGGATTTTTGGAGTTTTGGAGTTTCGGAGATTTGGAGTTTCGGCGTTTTGGAGATTCGGAGTCTTGGAGTTTCGGAATTTTGTAGTTTTGTAGTTTTGGAGTGTCGGAGTTTTGGAGTGTTGGAGTTTTGGAGCTTTGGAGTTTTGGAGTTTTTGAGTTTTGGAGTTTCGGAGTTTCGGAGTTTTGGAGAATTGCAGTTTTGGAGTTTTGGAGTTTCGAATTTTCAGAGTTTCGGTATTTTGGAGTTTTGGAGTTTCGGAGTTCTGGAGTTTCAGAGTTTTCGAGGTTCAGGGTTGTGGAGTTTCGGAATTTTTGAGTTTTGGAGTTTCGGAGTTTCGGAGTTTTGGAGTTTTGGAGTTTTGGAGTTTCGAATTTTCAGTTTCGGATTTTTGGAGTTTTGGAGTTTCGGAGATTTGGCGTTTTGGCGTTTTGGAGATTCGAAATCTTGGAGTCTCGGAATTTTGTAGTTTTGTAGTTTTCGAGTGTCGGAGTTTTGGAGTTTCAGAGTTTTGGAGGTTCAGGGTTGTGGAGTTTCGGAATTTTTGAGTTTTGGAGTTTCGGAGTTTCGGAGTTTTGGAGTTTTGCAGTTTTGGAGTTTTGGAGTTTTGGAGTTTCGGAGTTTTGGAGTTTCAGAGTTTTCGAGGTTCAGGGTTCTGGAGTTTCGGAATTTTTTAGTTTTGGAGTTTCGGAGTTTCAGAGTTTTAGAGTTTTGGTGTTTTGGAGTTTCGAATTTTCAAAGTTTCGGATTTTTGGAGTTTTGGAGTTCCGGAGATTTGGAGTTTCGGCGTTTTGGAGTTTCGGAATTTTGTAGTTTTTGTAGTTTTGGAGTTTGGGAGTGTCGGAGTATCGGAGTGTTGGAGTTTTGGAGTTTTAGAGTTTTAGAGTTTTGGAGTTTTGTATTTTTGAGTTTTGGATTTTTGGATTTTAGGAGTTTTGGAGTTTTTGAGTTTTTGAGTTTTGGAGTTTCGAATTATTGGAGTTTTCGCGTTTTAGAATTTTTAATTTTTGGAGGTATGGATTTTTGGAGTTTCGGAGTTGTGGAGATTCGGGTTGTGGAGTTTTGGAGTTTTGGAGTTTTGGAGTTTTGCAGTTTCGGAGTTTTGGAGTTTTGGAGTTTCGGAGTTTTGGAGTTTCAGAGTTTTCGAGGTTCAGGGTTGTGGAGTTTCGGAATTTTTGAGTTTTGGAGTTTCGGAGTTTCGGAGTTTTGGAGTTTTGGAGTTTCGAATTTTCAGAGTTTCGGATTTTTGGAGTTTTGGAGTTTCGGAGATTTGGAGTTTCAGAGTTTTGGAGGTTCAGGGTTTTGTTGTTCCAGAATTTTGTAGTTTTGGAGTTTCGGAGTTTCGGAGTTTCGAATTATTGGAGTTTTCGAGTTTTAGAATTTTTAATTTTTGGAGGTATGGATTTTTGGAGTTTCGGAGTTGTGGAGATTCGGGGTTGTGGAGTTTTGGAGTTTTGGAGGTTCGGAGTTTAAGAGTTTTTGAGTTAGGGAGTTTCGCAGTTTTGGAGATTCGGGGTTGTGGAGTTTCGGAATTTTGGTGTTTCGCATTTTTACAGTTTTGGAGTTTTCAAGTTTTGGATTTTTGGAGTTTTGGATTTTCGGAGTTTTGGAGATTCGGAGTTTTGGAGTTTCGGAGTTTTGGAGATTTGGAGTTTCGGAGTTTTGGAGTTTCGGAGTTTTGGAGTTTTGCAGTTTCGGAGTTTTGGAGTTTTGGAGATTCGGAGTTTTGGAGTTTCAGAGTTTTCGAGGTTCAGGGTTGTGGAGTTTCGGAATTTTTGAGTTTAAGAGTTTCGGAGTTTCGGAGTTTTGGAGTTTCGCATTTTTACAGTTTTGGAGTTTTCAAGTTTTGGATTTTTGGAGTTTTGGATTTTCGGAGTTTTGGAGATTCGGGGTCTTGGAGTTTCGGAATTTTGTAGTTTTGTAGATTTGGAGTTTTGGAGTGTCGGAGTTTCGGAGTGTTGGAGTTTTGGAGTTTTGGATTTTTGGATTTTAGGAGTTTTTGAGTTTTTGAGTTTTTGAGTTTTTGAGTTTTGGAGTTTTGGATTTTTGCACTTTTGGAGTTTTGGCGTTTCGGAGTTTTGGAGATTTGGAGTTTCGGAGTTTTGGAGTTTCGGAGTTTTGGAGATTAAGGGTTGTGGAGTTTCGGAATTTTTGAGTTGCGGAGTTTCGGAGTTCCGGAGTTTCGGAGTTTTGGAGTTTTGCAGTTTCGGAGTTTTGGAGTTTTGGAGTTTCGGAGTTTTGGAGTTTCAGAGTTTTCGAGGTTCAGGGTTGTGGAGTTTCGGAATTTTTGAGTTTTGGAGTTTCGGAGTTTCGGAGTTTTGGAGTTTCGAATTTTCAGAGTTACGGATTTTTGGAGTTTTGGAGTTTCGGAGATTTGGAGTTTCAGAGTTTTGGAGGTTCAGGGTTTTGTTGTTCCAGAATTTTGTAGTTTTGGAGTTTCGGAGTTTCGAATTATTGGAGTTTTCGAGTTTTAGAATTTTTAATTTTTGGAGGTATGGATTTTTGGAGTTTCGGAGTTGTGGAGATTCGGGGTTGTGGAGTTTTGGAGTTTTGGAGGTTCGTAGTTTAAGAGTTTTTGAGTTTGGGAGTTTCGCAGTTTTGGAGATTCGGGGTTGTGGAGTTTCGGAATTTTTGAGTTTTCGAGTTTCAGAGTTCCGGAGTTTTGGAGTTTTGCAGTTTCGGAGTTTTGGAGTTTTGGAGTTTTGGAGTTTCGTAGTTTTGGAGTTTCAGAGTTTTGGAGGTTCAGGGTTGTGGAGTTTCGGAATTTTGAGTTTTGGAGTTTCGGAGTTTTGGAGTATTGCAGTTTTGGAGTTTTGGAGTTTCGAATTTTCAGTTTCGGATTTTTGGAGTTTTGGAGTTTCGGAGTTTTGGAGTTTCAGAGTTTTCGAGGTTCAAGGTTGTGGAGTTTCGGAATTTTTGAGTTTTGGAGTTTCGGAGTTTCGGAGTTTTGGAGTGTTGCAGTTTCGGAGTTTGGAGTTTCGGAGATTTGGAGTTTCGGCGTTTTGGACATTCGGGGTCTTGGAGTTTCGGAATTTTTTAGTTTTGTAGTTTTGGAGTTTTGGAGTGTCGGAGTTTCGGAGTGTTGGAGTTTTGGAGTTTTAGAGTTTTAGAGTTTTGGAGTTTTGAAATTTTTAAGTTTTGGATTTTTGTGTTTTGGATTTTTGGATTTTTGGAGTTTTGGAGTTTCGGAGTTTCGAATTATTGGAGTTTTCGCGTTTTAGAATTTTTAATTTTTGGAGGTATGGATTTTTGGAGTTTCGGAGTTGTGGAGATTCGGGTTGTGGAGTTTTGGAGTTTTGGAGGTTCGGAGTTTAAGAGTTTTTGAGTTTGGGAGTTTCGCAGTTTTGGAGATTCGGGGTTGTGGAGTTTCGGAATTTTGGTGTTTCGCATTTTTACAGTTTTGGAGTTTTCAAGTTTTGGATTTTTGGAGTTTTGGATTTTCGGAGTTTTGGAGATTCGGAGTTTTGGAGTTTTGGAGGCTCGGAGTTTAAGAGTTTTTGAGTTTGGGAGTTTCGCAGTTTTGGAGATTCGGGGTTGTGGAGTTTCGGAATTTTGGTGTTTCGCATTTTTACAGTTTTGGAGTTTTCAAGTTTTGGAGTTTTGGAGTTTTGGATTTTCGGAGTTTTGGAGATTCGGAGTTTCGGAATTTTTGAGTTTTGGAGTTTCGGAGTTCCGGAGTTTCGGAGTTTTGGAGTTTTGCAGTTTCGGAGTGTTGGAGTTTCGGAGTTTTGTGGTTTTGGAGTGTCGGAGTTTCGGAGTGTTGGAGTTTTGGAGTTTTAGAGTTTTAGAGTTTTGGAGTTTTGGATTTTTGAGTTTTGGATTTTTGGATTTTTGGAGTTTTTGTGTTTTTGAGTTTTGGAGTTTTGGATTTTTGCACTTTTGGAGGTTTGGAGTTTTGGAGTTTTGGATTTTTGGAGCTTTGGAGGTATGGATTTTTTAATATTCAGGGTTTTTTTTCTTCCAGAATTTTGTAGTTTTGGAGTTTTGGAGTGTCGGAGTTTCGGAGTTTCGAATTATTGGAGTTTTCGAGTTTTAGAATTTTTGATTTTTGGAGGTATGGATTTTTGGAGTTTCGGAGTTGTGGAGATTCGGGTTTGTGGAGTTTTGGAGTTTTGGATTTTTGCACTTTTGGAGTTTTGTAGTTTCGGAGTTTTGGAGTTTCCGAGATTTGGAGATTCAGGGTTGTGGAGTTTCGGAGTTTCGGAGTTTTGGAGTTTTGCAGTTTCGGAGTTTTGGAGTTTTGGAGTTTCCGAGTTTCGGAGTTTTGCAGTTTCAGAGTTTTCGTGGTTCAGGGTTGTGGAGTTTCAGAATTTTTGAATTTTAGAGTTTCGGAGTTTCGGAGTTTTGGAGTTTCGAATTTACAGAGTTTCGGATTTTTGGAGTTTTGGAGTTTCGGAGATTTGGAGTTCTGGCGTTTTGGAGATTCGGGGTCTTGGAGTTTCCGAATTTTGCAGTTTTGTAGTTTTGGAGTGTCGGAGTTTTGGAGTGTTGGAGTTTTGGAGTTTTGGAGTTTCGGAGTTTTGGAGTTTCAGTTTCAGAGTTCTGGAGGTTCAGGGTTGTGGAGTTTCGGAATTTTTGAGTTTTGGAGTTTCGGAGTTTCGGAGATTTGGAGTTTTGCAGTTTTGGAGTTTTGGAGTTTCGAATTTTCAGTTTCGGATTTTTGGAGTTTTGGAGTTTCGGAGATTTGGAGTTTCGGCGTTTTGGAGATTCGGAGTCTTGGAGTTTCGGAATTTTGTAGTTTTGTAGTTTTGGAGTGTCGGAGTTTTGGAGTGTTGGAGTTTTGGAGCTTTGGAGTTTTGGAGTTTTTGAGTTTTGGAGTTTCGGAGTTTCGGAGTTTTGGAGAATTGCAGTTTTGGAGTTTTGGAGTTTCGAATTTTCAGAGTTTCGGTATTTTGGAGTTTTGGAGTTTCGGAGTTCTGGAGTTTCAGAGTTTTCGAGGTTCAGGGTTGTGGAGTTTCGGAATTTTTGAGTTTTGGAGTTTCGGAGTTTCGGAGTTTTGGAGTTTTGGAGTTTTGGAGTTTCGAATTTTCAGTTTCGGATTTTTGGAGTTTTGGAGTTTCGGAGATTTGGAGTTTTGGCGTTTTGGAGATTCGAAATCTTGGAGTCTCGGAATTTAGTAGTTTTGTAGTTTTCGAGTGTCGGAGTTTTGGAGTTTCAGAGTTTTGGAGGTTCAGGGTTGTGGAGTTTCGGAATTTTTGAGTTTTGGAGTTTCGGAGTTTCGGAGTTTTGGAGTTTTGCAGTTTTGGAGTTTTGGAGTTTTGGAGTTTCGGAGTTTTGGAGTTTCAGAGTTTTCGAGGTTCAGGGTTGTGGAGTTTCGGAATTTTTTAGTTTTGGAGTTTCGGAGTTTCAGAGTTTTAGAGTTTTGGTGTTTTGGAGTTTCGAATTTTCAAAGTTTCGGATTTTTGGAGTTTTGGAGTTCCGGAGATTTGGAGTTTCGGCGTTTTGGAGTTTCGGAATTTTGTAGTTTTGTAGTTTTGGAGTTTGGGAGTGTCGGAGTTTCGGAGTGTTGGAGTTTTGGAGTTTTAGAGTTTTAGAGTTTTGGAGTTTTGTATTTTTGAGTTTTGGATTTTTGGATTTTAGGAGTTTTGGAGTTTTTGAGTTTTTGAGTTTTGGAGTTTCGAATTATTGGAGTTTTCGCGTTTTAGAATTTTTAATTTTTGGAGGTTTGGATTTTTGGAGTTTCGGAGTTGTGGAGATTCGGGTTGTGGAGTTTTGGAGTTTTGGAGTTTTGCAGTTTCGGAGTTTTGGAGTTTCGGAGTTTCGGAGTTTTGGAGTATTGCAGTTTTGGAGTTTTGGAGTTTCGGAGATTTGGAGTTTCGGCGTTTTGGAGATTCGGGGTCTTGGAGTTTCGGAATTTTGTAGGTTTGTAGTTTTGGAGTTTTGGAGTGGCGGAGTTTCGGAGTGTTGGAGTTTTGGAGTTTTAGAGTTTTGGAGTTTTGGATTTTTGAGTTTTGGATTTTTGGATTTTTGGAGTTTCGGAGTTTTGGAGTTTCGAATTATTGGAGTTTTCGAGTTTTAGAATTTTTAATTTTTGGAGGTATGGATTTTTGGAGTTTCGGAGTTGTGGAGATTCGGGGTTGTGGAGTTTTGGAGTTTTGGAGTTTCGGAGTTTTGGAGTTTCAGAGTTTTGGAGGTTCAGGGTTGTGGAGTTTTGGAATTTCTGAGTTTTGGAGTTTCGGAGTTTCGGAGTTTTGGAGTTTTGCAGTTTTGGAGTTTTGGAGTTTCGGAGATTTTGAGTTTTCGCGTTTTAGAATTTTTAATTTTTGGAGGTATGGATTTTTGGAGTTTCGGAGTTGTGGAGATTCGGGTTGTGGAGTTTTGGAGTTTTGGAGGTTCGGAGTTTAAGAGTTTTTGAGTTTGGGAGTTTCGCAGTTTTGGAGATTCGGGGTTGTGGAGTTTCGGAATTTTGGTGTTTCGCATTTTTACAGTTTTGGAGTTTTCAAGTTTTGGATTTTTGGAGTTTTGGATTTTCGGAGTTTTGGAGATTCGGAGTTTTGGAGTTTCGGAGTTTTGGAGATTTGGAGTTTCGGAGTTTTGGAGTTTCGGAGTTTTGGAGTTTTGCAGTTTCGGAGTTTTGGAGTTTTGGAGTTTCGGAGTTTTGGAGTTTCAGAGTTTTCGAGGTTCAGGGTTGTGGAGTTTCGGAATTTTTGAGTATTGGAGTTTCGGAGTTTCGGAGTTTTGGAGTTTTGGAGTTTCGAATTTTCAGAGTTTCGGATTTTTGGAGTTTTGGAGTTTCGGAGATTTGGAGTTTCAGAGTTTTGGAGGTTCAGGGTTTTTTTGTTCCAGAATTTTGTAGTTTTTTAGTTTTGTAGTTTCGGAGTTTCGGAGTTTCGAATTATTGGAGTTTTAGAGTTTTATAATTTTTAATTTTTGGAGGTATGGATTTTTGGAGTTTCGGAGTTGTGGAGATTAGGGGTTGTGGAGTTTTGGAGTTTTGGAGTTGCGGAGTTTTGGAGTTTCAGATTTTTGGAGGTTCAGGGTTGTGGAGTTTCGGAATTTTTGAGTTTTGGAGTTTCGGAGTTTCGGAGTTTTGGAGTTTTAGAGTTTTAGAGTTTTGGAGTTTTGAAATTTTTGAGTTTCATATTTTTGGAGTTTTGGAGTTTCGGAGATTTGGAGTTTCGGCGTTTTGGAGATTCGGGGTCTTGGTGTTTCGAAATTTTGTAGTTTTGTAGTTTTGGAGTTTTGGAGTGTCGGAGTTTCGGAGTGTTGGAGTTTTGGAGTTTTAGAGTTTTAGAGTTTGTGAGTTTTGAAAATTTGAGTTTCGGATTTTTGGAGTTTGGAGTTTTTAAGTTTTGGATTTTTGAGTTATGGATTTTTGGATTTTTGGAGTTTTGGTGTTTTTGAGTTTTGGAGTTTTGGATTTTTGCACTTTTGGAGTTTTGGAGTTTCGGAGTTTTGGATTTTTGGAGGTATGGATTTTTGGAGATTCAGGGTTTTGTTGTTCCAGAATTTTGTAGTTTTGGAGTTTCGGAGTTTCGGAGTTTCGAATTATTGGAGTTTTCGAGTTTTAGAATATTTAATTTTTGGAGGTATGGATTTTTGGAGTTTCGCAGTTTTGGAGATTCGGGGTTGTGGAGTTTCGGAATTTTGGTGTTTCGCATTTTTACAGTTTTGGAGTTTTCAAGTTTTGGATTTTTGGAGTTTTGGATTTTCGGGGTTTTGGAGATTCAGAGTTTTGGAGTTTCGGAGTTTTGGAGATTCAGGGTTGTGGAGTTTTGGAATTTTTGAGTTTTGCAGTTTCGGAGTTTTGGAGTTTTGGAGTTTTGGAGTTTCGAATTTTCAGAGTTTCGGATTTTTGGAGTTTTGGAGTTCCGGAGATTTGGAGTTTTGGCGTTTTGGAGATTCGGAATCTTGGAGTTTCGAAATTTTGTAGTTTTGTAGTTTTGGAGTGTTGGAGTTTTGGAGTTTTTGAGTTTTGGATTTTTGCACTTTTGGAGTTTCAGAGTTTTGGAGGTTCAGGGTGGTGGAGTTTCGGAATTTTTGAGTTTCGGAGTTTCGGAGTTTTCGAGTTTTGCAGTTTTGGAGTTTTGGAGTTTCGGAGATTTGGAGTTTCGGCGTTTTGGAGATTCGGGGTCTTGGAGTTTCGGAATTTTGTAGTTTTGTAGTTTTGGAGTTTTGGAGTGTCGGAGTTTCGGAGTGTTGGAGTTTTGGAGTTTTAGAGTTTTGGAGTTTTGGATTTTTGAGTTTTGGATTTTTGGATTTTTGGAGTTTTGGAGTTTTTGAGTTTTGGAGTTTTGGATTTTTGCACTTTTGGAGTTTTGGAGTTTCGGAGTTTTGAATTTTTGGAGTTTTGGAGGTATGGATTTTTGGAGATTCAGGGTTTTGTTGTTCCATAATTTTGTGGTTTTGGAGTTTCGGAGTTTCGAATTATTGGAGTTTTCGAGTTTTAGAATTTTTAATTTTTGGAGGTATGGATTTTTGGAGTTTCGGAGTTGTGGAGATTCGGGGTTGTGGAGTTTTGGAGGTTCGGAGTTTAAGAGTTTTTGAGTTTGGGAGTTTCGCAGTTTTGGAGATTCGGGGTTGTGGAGTTTCGGAATTTTGGTGTTTCGCATTTTTACAGTTTTGGAGTTTTCAAGTTTTGGATTTTTGGAGTTTTTGGATTTTCGGAATTTTGGAGATTCAGTTTTGCAGTTTCGGAGTTTTGGAGTTTTGCAGTTTCGGAGTTTTGGAGTTTCAGAGTTTTCGAGGTTCAGGGTTGTGGAGTTTCGGAATTTTTGAGTTTTGGAGTTTCGGAGTTTCGGAGTTTTGGAGTTTTTTAGTTTCGAATTTTCAGAGTTTCGGATTTTTGGAGTTTTGGAGTTCCGGAGATTTGGAGTTCCAGAGTTTTGGAGGTTCAGGGTTGTGGAGTTTCGGAATTTTTGAGTTTTGGAGTTTCGGAGTTTTGGAGTATTGCAGTTTTGGAGATTTGGAGTTTCGAATTTTCAGACTTTCGGAGATATGGAGTTTTGGCGTTTTGGAGATTCGGTATCTTGGAGTTTCGGAATTTTGTAGTTTTGTAGTTTTGGAGTGTCGGAGTTTTGGAGTGTTGGAGTTTTGGAGCTTTGGAGTTTTTGAGTTTTTGAGTTTTGAATTTTTGCACTTTTGGAGTTTTGGAGTTTCGGAGTTTCGGAGTTTTGGAGTTTCAGAGTTTTGGAGGTTCAGGGTTGTGGAGTTTCGGAATTTTTGAGTTTTGTAGTTTCGGAGTTTCGGAGTTTTGGAGTATTGCAGTTTTGGAGTTTTGCAGGTTTGGAGTTTCGAATTTTCAGACTTTCGGATTTTTGGAGTTTTGGAGTTTCGGAGTTTTGGAGTTTCAGAGTTTTCGAGGTTCAGGGTTGTGGAGTTTCGGAATTTCTGAGTTTTGGAGTTTCGGAGTTTCGGATTTTTGGAGTTTTGGAGTTTCGGAGATTTGGGGTTTTGGCGTTTTGGAGATTCGGAATCTTGGAGCTTCGGAATTTTGTAGTTTTGTAGTTTTGGAGTGTCGGAGTTTTGGAGTGTTGGAGTTTTGGAGTTTTTTAGTTTTGTATTATTGCACTTTTGGAGTTTTGGAGTTTTGGAGTTTCGGAGTTTTGGAGTTTCAGAGTTTTGGAGGTTCAGGGTTGTGGAGTTTTGGATTTTTGAGTTTTGGATTTTTGGATTTTTGGAGTTTTGGATTTTTGGAGTTTTGGAGGTATGGATTTTTGGAGATTCAGGGTTTTGTTGTTCCAGAGTTTTGTAGTTTTGGAGTTTCGGAGTTTCGGAGTTTCGAATTATTGGAGTTTTCGAGTTTTAGAATATTTAATTTTTGGAGGTATGGATTTTTGGAGTTTCGCAGTTTTGGTGATTCGGGGTTGTGGAGTTTCGGAATTTTGGTGTTTCGCATTTTTACAGTTTTGGAGTTTTCAAGTTTTGGATTTTTGGAGTTTTGGATTTTCGGAGTTTTGGAGATTCAGAGTTTTGGAGTTTCGGAGTTTTGGAGATTAAGGGTTGTGGAGTTTTGGAATTTTTGAGTTTTGCAGTTTCGGAGTTTTGGAGTTTTGGAGTTTCGAATTTTCAGAGTTTCGGATTTTTGGAGTTTTGGAGTTCCGGAGATTTGGAGTTCCAGAGTTTTGGAGGTTCAGGGTTGTGGAGTTTCGGAATTTTTGAGTTTTGGAGTTTCGGAGTTTTGGAGTATTGACGTTTTGGAGGTTTGAGTTTCGAATTTTCAGAGTTTCGGATTTTTGGAGTTTTGGAGTTTCGGAGTTTTGGAGTTTTGGAGTTTCAGAGTGTTGGAGGTTCAGGGTTGTGGTGTTTCGGAATTTTTGACTTTTGGAGTTTTGGAGTTTCGGAGTTTTGGAGTATTGCAGTCTTGGAGTTTTGGAGTTTTGGAGTTTCGAATTTTCAGACTTTCGGATTTTTGGAGTTTTGCAGTTTCGGAGTTTTGGAGTTTTGGAGTTTCGGAGTTTTGGAGTTTCAGAGTTTTCGAGGTTCAGGGTTGTGGAGTTTCGGAATTTTTGAGTTTTGGAGTTTCGGAGTTTCGGAGTTTCGGAGTTTTGGAGTTTTGGAGTTTTGGAGTTTCGAATTTTCAGTTTCGGATTTTTGGAGTTTTGGAGTTTCGGAGATTTGGAGTTTCAGAGTTTTGGAGGTTCAGGGTTTTTTTGTTCCAGAATTTTGTAGTTTTGGAGTTTTGGAGTTTCGGAGTTTCGGAGTTTCGAATTATTGGAGTTTTAGAGTTTTATAATTTTTAATTTTTGGAGGTATGGATTTTTGGAGTTTCGGAGTTGTGGAGATTAGGGGTTGTGGAGTTTTGGAGTTTTGGAGTTGCGGAGTTTTGGAGTTTCAGATTTTTGGAGGTTCAGGGTTGTGGAGTTTCGGAATTTTTGAGTTTTGGAGTTTCGGAGTTTCGGAGTTTTGGAGTTTTAGAGTTTTAGAGTTTTGGAGTTTTGAAATTTTTGAGTTTCATATTTTTGGAGTTTTGGAGTTTCGGAGATTTGGAGTTTCGGCGTTTTGGAGATTCGGGGTCTTGGAGTTTCGAAATTTTGTAGTTTTGTAGTTTTGGAGTTTTGGAGTGTCGGAGTTTCGGAGTGTTGGAGTTTTGGAGTTTTAGAGTTTTAGAGTTTGTGAGTTTTGAAAATTTGAGTTTCGGATTTTTGGAGTTTGGAGTTTTTAAGTTTTGGATTTTTGAGTTATGGATTTTTGGATTTTTGGAGTTTTGGTGTTTTTGAGTTTTGGAGTTTTGGATTTTTGCACTTTTGGAGTTTTGGAGTTTCGGAGTTTTGGATTTTTGGAGGTATGGATTTTTGGAGATTCAGGGTTTTGTTGTTCCAGAATTTTGTAGTTTTGGAGTTTCGGAGTTTCTGAGTTTCGAATTATTGGAGTTTTCGAGTTTTAGAATATTTAATTTTTGGAGGTATGGATTTTTGGAGTTTCGCAGTTTTGGAGATTCGGGGTTGTGGAGTTTCGGAATTTTGGTGTTTCGCATTTTTACAGTTTTGGAGTTTTCAAGTTTTGGATTTTTGGAGTTTTGGATTTTCGGGGTTTGGGAGATTCAGAGTTTTGGAGTTTCGGAGTTTTGGAGATTCAGGGTTGTGGAGTTTTGGAATTTTTGAGTTTTGCAGTTTCGGAGTTTTGGAGTTTTGGAGTTTCGAATTTTCAGAGTTTCGGATTTTTGGAGTTTTGGAGTTCCGGAGATTTGGAGTTTTGGCGTTTTGGAGATTCGGAATCTTGGAGTTTCGAAATTTTGTAGTTTTGTAGTTTTGGAGTGTTGGAGTTTTGGAGTTTTTGAGTTTTGGATTTTTGCACTTTTGGAGTTTCAGAGTTTTGGAGGTTCAGGGTGGTGGAGTTTCGGAATTTTTGAGTTTCGGAGTTTCGGAGTTTTCGAGTTTTGCAGTTTTGGAGTTTTGGAGTTTCGGAGATTTGGAGTTTCGGCGTTTTGGAGATTCGGGGTCTTGGAGTTTCGGAATTTTGTAGTTTTGTAGTTTTGGAGTTTTGGAGTGTCGGAGTTTCGGAGTGTTGGAGTTTTGGAGTTTTGGAGTTTTAGAGTTTTGGAGTTTTGGATTTTTGAGTTTTGGATTTTTGGATTTTTGGAGTTTTGGAGTTTTTGAGTTTTGGAGTTTTGGATTTTTGCACTTTTGGAGTTTTGGAGTTTCGGAGTTTTGAATTTTTGGAGTTTTGGAGGTATGGATTTTTGGAGATTCAGGGTTTTGTTGTTCCATAATTTTGTAGTTTTGGAGTTTCGGAGTTTCGAATTATTGGAGTTTTCGAGTTTTAGAATTTTTAATTTTTGGAGGTATGGATTTTTGGAGTTTCGGAGTTGTGGAGATTTGGGGTTGTGGAGTTTTGGAGGTTCGGAGTTTAAGAGTTTTTGAGTTTGGGAGTTTCGGAGTTTTGGAGATTCAGGGTTGTGGAGTTTTGGAATTTTTGAGTTTTGCAGTTTCGGAGTTTTGGAGTTTTGGAGTTTCGAATTTTCAGAGTTTCGGATTTTTGGAGTTTTGGAGTTCCGGAGATTTGGAGTTTTGGCGTTTTGGAGATTCGGAATCTTGGAGTTTCGAAATTTTGTAGTTTTGTAGTTTTGGAGTGTTGGAGTTTTGGAGTTTTTGAGTTTTGGATTTTTGCACTTTTGGAGTTTCAGAGTTTTGGAGGTTCAGGGTGGTGGAGTTTCGGAATTTTTGAGTTTCGGAGTTTCGGAGTTTTCGAGTTTTGCAGTTTTGGAGTTTTGGAGTTTCGGAGATTTGGAGTTTCGGCGTTTTGGAGATTCGGGGTCTTGGAGTTTCGGAATTTTGTAGTTTTGTAGTTTTGGAGTTTTGGAGTGTCGGAGTTTCGGAGTGTTGGAGTTTTGGAGTTTTGGAGTTTTAGAGTTTTGGAGTTTTGGATTTTTGAGTTTTGGATTTTTGGATTTTTGGAGTTTTGGAGTTTTTGAGTTTTGGAGTTTTGGATTTTTGCACTTTTGGAGTTTTGGAGTTTCGGAGTTTTGAATTTTTGGAGTTTTGGAGGTATGGATTTTTGGAGATTCAGGGTTTTGTTGTTCCATAATTTTGTAGTTTTGGAGTTTCGGAGTTTCGAATTATTGGAGTTTTCGAGTTTTAGAATTTTTAATTTTTGGAGGTATGGATTTTTGGAGTTTCGGAGTTGTGGAGATTTGGGGTTGTGGAGTTTTGGAGGTTCGGAGTTTAAGAGTTTTTGAGTTTGGGAGTTTCGCAGTTTTGGAGATTCGGGGTTGTGGAGTTTCGGAATTTTGGTGTTTCGCATTTTTACAGTTTTGGAGTTTTCAAGTTTTGGATTTTTGGAGTTTTTGGATTTTCGGAATTTTGGAGATTCAGTTTTGGAGTTTCGGAGTTTTGGAGATTCAGGGTTGTAGAGTTTTGGAATTTTTGAGTTTTGCAGTTTCGGAGTTTTGGAGTTTTGCAGTTTCGGAGTTTTGGAGTTTCAGAGTTTTCGAGGTTCAGGGTTGTGGAGTTTCGGAATTTTTGAGTTTTGGAGTTTCGGAGTTTCGGAGTTTTGGAGTTTTTTAGTTTCGAATTTTCAGAGTTTCGGATTTTTGGAGTTTTGGAGTTCCGGAGATTTGGAGTTCCAGAGTTTTGGAGGTTCAGGGTTGTGGAGTTTCGGAATTTTTGAGTTTTGGAGTTTCGGAGTTTTGGAGTATTGCAGTTTTGGAGATTTGGAGTTTCGAATTTTCAGACTTTCGGAGATATGGAGTTTTGGCGTTTTGGAGATTCGGTATCTTGGAGTTTCGGAATTTTGTAGTTTTGTAGTTTTGGAGTGTCGGAGTTTTGGAGTGTTGGAGTTTTGGAGCTTTGGAGTTTTTGAGTTTTTGAGTTTTGAATTTTTGCACTTTTGGAGTTTTGGAGTTTCGGAGTTTCGGAGTTTTGGAGTTTCAGAGTTTTGGAGGTTCAGGGTTGTGGAGTTTCGGAATTTTTGAGTTTTGGAGTTTCGGAGTTTCGGAGTTTTGGAGTATTGCAGTTTTGGAGTTTTGCAGGTTTGGAGTTTCGAATTTTCAGACTTTCAGATTTTTGGAGTTTTGGAGTTTCGGAGTTTTGGAGTTTCAGAGTTTTCGAGGTTCAGGGTTGTGGAGTTTCGGAATTTTTGAGTTTTGGAGTTTCGGAGTTTCGGATTTTTGGAGTTTTGGAGTTTCGGAGATTTGGAGTTTTGGCGTTTTGGAGATTCGGAATCTTGGAGTTTCGGAATTTTGTAGTTTTGTAGTTTTGGAGTGTCGGAGTTTTGGAGTGTTGGAGTTTTGGAGTTTTTTAGTTTTGTATTATTGCACTTTTGGAGTTTTGGAGTTTTGGAGTTTCGGAGTTTTGGAGTTTCAGAGTTTTGGAGGTTCAGGGTTGTGGAGTTTTGGATTTTTGAGTTTTGGATTTTTGGATTTTTGGAGTTTTGGATTTTTGGAGTTTTGGAGGTATGGATTTTTGGAGATTCAGGGTTTTGTTGTTCCAGAGTTTTGTAGTTTTGGAGTTTCGGAGTTTCGGAGTTTCGAATTATTGGAGTTTTCGAGTTTTAGAATATTTAATTTTTGGAGGTATGGATTTTTGGAGTTTCGCAGTTTTGGTGATTCGGGGTTGTGGAGTTTCGGAATTTTGGTGTTTCGCATTTTTACAGTTTTGGAGTTTTCAAGTTTTGGATGTTTGGAGTTTTGGATTTTCGGAGTTTTGGAGATTCAGAGTTTTGGAGTTTCGGAGTTTTGGAGATTAAGGGTTGTGGAGTTTTGGAATTTTTGAGTTTTGCAGTTTCGGAGTTTTGGAGTTTTGGAGTTTCGAATTTTCAGAGTTTCGGATTTTTGGAGTTTTGGAGTTCCGGAGATTTGGAGTTCCAGAGTTTTGGAGGTTCAGGGTTGTGGAGTTTCGGAATTTTTGAGTTTTGGAGTTTCGGAGTTTTGGAGTATTGACGTTTTGGAGGTTTGAGTTTCGAATTTTCAGAGTTTCGGATTTTTGGAGTTTTGGAGTTTCGGAGTTTTGGAGTTTTGGAGTTTCAGAGTGTTGGAGGTTCAGGGTTGTGGTGTTTCGGAATTTTTGACTTTTGGAGTTTTGGAGTTTCGGAGTTTTGGAGTATTGCAGTCTTGGAGTTTTGGAGTTTTGGAGTTTCGAATTTTCAGACTTTCGGATTTTTGGAGTTTTGCAGTTTCGGAGTTTTGGAGTTTTGGAGTTTCGGAGTTTTGGAGTTTCAGAGTTTTCGAGGTTCAGGGTTGTGGAGTTTCGGAATTTTTGAGTTTTGGAGTTTCGGAGTTTCGGAGTTTCGGAGTTTTGGAGTTTTGGAGTTTTGGAGTTTCGAATTTTCAGTTTCGGATTTTTGGAGTTTTGGAGTTTCGGAGATTTGGAGTTTCAGAGTTTTGGAGGTTCAGGGTTTTTTTGTTCCAGAATTTTGTAGTTTTGGAGTTTTGGAGTTTCGGAGTTTCGGAGTTTCGAATTATTGGAGTTTTAGAGTTTTATAATTTTTAATTTTTGGAGGTATGGATTTTTGGAGTTTCGGAGTTGTGGAGATTAGGGGTTGTGGAGTTTTGGAGTTTTGGAGTTGCGGAGTTTTGGAGTTTCAGATTTTTGGAGGTTCAGGGTTGTGGAGTTTCGGAATTTTTGAGTTTTGGAGTTTCGGAGTTTCGGAGTTTTGGAGTTTTAGAGTTTTAGAGTTTTGGAGTTTTGAAATTTTTGAGTTTCATATTTTTGGAGTTTTGGAGTTTCGGAGATTTGGAGTTTCGGCGTTTTGGAGATTCGGGGTCTTGGAGTTTCGAAATTTTGTAGTTTTGTAGTTTTGGAGTTTTGGAGTGTCGGAGTTTCGGAGTGTTGGAGTTTTGGAGTTTTAGAGTTTTAGAGTTTGTGAGTTTTGAAAATTTGAGTTTCGGATTTTTGGAGTTTGGAGTTTTTAAGTTTTGGATTTTTGAGTTATGGATTTTTGGATTTTTGGAGTTTTGGTGTTTTTGAGTTTTGGAGTTTTGGATTTTTGCACTTTTGGAGTTTTGGAGTTTCGGAGTTTTGGATTTTTGGAGGTATGGATTTTTGGAGATTCAGGGTTTTGTTGTTCCAGAATTTTGTAGTTTTGGAGTTTCGGAGTTTCTGAGTTTCGAATTATTGGAGTTTTCGAGTTTTAGAATATTTAATTTTTGGAGGTATGGATTTTTGGAGTTTCGCAGTTTTGGAGATTCGGGGTTGTGGAGTTTCGGAATTTTGGTGTTTCGCATTTTTACAGTTTTGGAGTTTTCAAGTTTTGGATTTTTGGAGTTTTGGATTTTCGGGGTTTTGGAGATTCAGAGTTTTGGAGTTTCGGAGTTTTGGAGATTCAGGGTTGTGGAGTTTTGGAATTTTTGAGTTTTGCAGTTTCGGAGTTTTGGAGTTTTGGAGTTTCGAATTTTCAGAGTTTCGGATTTTTGGAGTTTTGGAGTTCCGGAGATTTGGAGTTTTGGCGTTTTGGAGATTCGGAATCTTGGAGTTTCGAAATTTTGTAGTTTTGTAGTTTTGGAGTGTTGGAGTTTTGGAGTTTTTGAGTTTTGGATTTTTGCACTTTTGGAGTTTCAGAGTTTTGGAGGTTCAGGGTGGTGGAGTTTCGGAATTTTTGAGTTTCGGAGTTTCGGAGTTTTCGAGTTTTGCAGTTTTGGAGTTTTGGAGTTTCGGAGATTTGGAGTTTCGGCGTTTTGGAGATTCGGGGTCTTGGAGTTTCGGAATTTTGTAGTTTTGTAGTTTTGGAGTTTTGGAGTGTCGGAGTTTCGGAGTGTTGGAGTTTTGGAGTTTTGGAGTTTTAGAGTTTTGGAGTTTTGGATTTTTGAGTTTTGGATTTTTGGATTTTTGGAGTTTTGGAGTTTTTGAGTTTTGGAGTTTTGGATTTTTGCACTTTTGGAGTTTTGGAGTTTCGGAGTTTTGAATTTTTGGAGTTTTGGAGGTATGGATTTTTGGAGATTCAGGGTTTTGTTGTTCCATAATTTTGTAGTTTTGGAGTTTCGGAGTTTCGAATTATTGGAGTTTTCGAGTTTTAGAATTTTTAATTTTTGGAGGTATGGATTTTTGGAGTTTCGGAGTTGTGGAGATTTGGGGTTGTGGAGTTTTGGAGGTTCGGAGTTTAAGAGTTTTTGAGTTTGGGAGTTTCGGAGTTTTGGAGATTCAGGGTTGTGGAGTTTTGGAATTTTTGAGTTTTGCAGTTTCGGAGTTTTGGAGTTTTGGAGTTTCGAATTTTCAGAGTTTCGGATTTTTGGAGTTTTGGAGTTCCGGAGATTTGGAGTTTTGGCGTTTTGGAGATTCGGAATCTTGGAGTTTCGAAATTTTGTAGTTTTGTAGTTTTGGAGTGTTGGAGTTTTGGAGTTTTTGAGTTTTGGATTTTTGCACTTTTGGAGTTTCAGAGTTTTGGAGGTTCAGGGTGGTGGAGTTTCGGAATTTTTGAGTTTCGGAGTTTCGGAGTTTTCGAGTTTTGCAGTTTTGGAGTTTTGGAGTTTCGGAGATTTGGAGTTTCGGCGTTTTGGAGATTCGGGGTCTTGGAGTTTCGGAATTTTGTAGTTTTGTAGTTTTGGAGTTTTGGAGTGTCGGAGTTTCGGAGTGTTGGAGTTTTGGAGTTTTGGAGTTTTAGAGTTTTGGAGTTTTGGATTTTTGAGTTTTGGATTTTTGGATTTTTGGAGTTTTGGAGTTTTTGAGTTTTGGAGTTTTGGATTTTTGCACTTTTGGAGTTTTGGAGTTTCGGAGTTTTGAATTTTTGGAGTTTTGGAGGTATGGATTTTTGGAGATTCAGGGTTTTGTTGTTCCATAATTTTGTAGTTTTGGAGTTTCGGAGTTTCGAATTATTGGAGTTTTCGAGTTTTAGAATTTTTAATTTTTGGAGGTATGGATTTTTGGAGTTTCGGAGTTGTGGAGATTTGGGGTTGTGGAGTTTTGGAGGTTCGGAGTTTAAGAGTTTTTGAGTTTGGGAGTTTCGCAGTTTTGGAGATTCGGGGTTGTGGAGTTTCGGAATTTTGGTGTTTCGCATTTTTACAGTTTTGGAGTTTTCAAGTTTTGGATTTTTGGAGTTTTTGGATTTTCGGAATTTTGGAGATTCACTTTTGGAGTTTCGGAGTTTTGGAGATTCAGGGTTGTAGAGTTTTGGAATTTTTGAGTTTTGCAGTTTCGGAGTTTTGGAGTTTTGCAGTTTCGGAGTTTTGGAGTTTCAGAGTTTTCGAGGTTCAGGGTTGTGGAGTTTCGGAATTTTTGAGTTTTGGAGTTTCGGAGTTTCGGAGTTTTGGAGTTTTTTAGTTTCGAATTTTCAGAGTTTCGGATTTTTGGAGTTTTGGAGTTCCGGAGATTTGGAGTTCCAGAGTTTTGGAGGTTCAGGGTTGTGGAGTTTCGGAATTTTTGAGTTTTGGAGTTTCGGAGTTTTGGAGTATTGCAGTTTTGGAGATTTGGAGTTTCGAATTTTCAGACTTTCGGAGATATGGAGTTTTGGCGTTTTGGAGATTCGGTATCTTGGAGTTTCGGAATTTTGTAGTTTTGTAGTTTTGGAGTGTCGGAGTTTTGGAGTGTTGGAGTTTTGGAGCTTTGGAGTTTTCGAGTTTTTGAGTTTTGAATTTTTGCACTTTTGGAGTTTTGGAGTTTCGGAGTTTCGGAGTTTTGGAGTTTCAGAGTTTTGGAGGTTCAGGGTTGTGGAGTTTCGGAATTTTTGAGTTTTGGAGTTTCGGAGTTTCGGAGTTTTGGAGTATTGCAGTTTTGGAGTTTTGCAGGTTTGGAGTTTCGAATTTTCAGACTTTCAGATTTTTGGAGTTTTGGAGTTTCGGAGTTTTGGAGTTTCAGAGTTTTCGAGGTTCAGGGTTGTGGAGTTTCGGAATTTTTGAGTTTTGGAGTTTCGGAGTTTCGGATTTTTGGAGTTTTGGAGTTTCGGAGATTTGGAGTTTTGGCGTTTTGGAGATTCGGAATCTTGGAGTTTCGGAATTTTGTAGTTTTGTAGTTTTGGAGTGTCGGAGTTTTGGAGTGTTGGAGTTTTGGAGTTTTTTAGTTTTGTATTATTGCACTTTTGGAGTTTTGGAGTTTTGGAGTTTCGGAGTTTTGGAGTTTCAGAGTTTTGGAGGTTCAGGGTTGTGGAGTTTTGGATTTTTGAGTTTTGGATTTTTGGATTTTTGGAGTTTTGGATTTTTGGAGTTTTGGAGGTATGGATTTTTGGAGATTCAGGGTTTTGTTGTTCCAGAGTTTTGTAGTTTTGGAGTTTCGGAGTTTCGGAGTTTCGAATTATTGGAGTTTTCGAGTTTTAGAATATTTAATTTTTGGAGGTATGGATTTTTGGAGTTTCGCAGTTTTGGTGATTCGGGGTTGTGGAGTTTCGGAATTTTGGTGTTTCGCATTTTTACAGTTTTGGAGTTTTCAAGTTTTGGATGTTTGGAGTTTTGGATTTTCGGAGTTTTGGAGATTCAGAGTTTTGGAGTTTCGGAGTTTTGGAGATTAAGGGTTGTGGAGTTTTGGAATTTTTGAGTTTTGCAGTTTCGGAGTTTTGGAGTTTTGGAGTTTCGAATTTTCAGAGTTTCGGATTTTTGGAGTTTTGGAGTTCCGGAGATTTGGAGTTCCAGAGTTTTGGAGGTTCAGGGTTGTGGAGTTTCGGAATTTTTGAGTTTTGGAGTTTCGGAGTTTTGGAGTATTGACGTTTTGGAGGTTTGAGTTTCGAATTTTCAGAGTTTCGGATTTTTGGAGTTTTGGAGTTTCGGAGTTTTGGAGTTTTGGAGTTTCAGAGTGTTGGAGGTTCAGGGTTGTGGTGTTTCGGAATTTTTGACTTTTGGAGTTTTGGAGTTTCGGAGTTTTGGAGTATTGCAGTCTTGGAGTTTTGGAGTTTTGGAGTTTCGAATTTTCAGACTTTCGGATTTTTGGAGTTTTGCAGTTTCGGAGTTTTGGAGTTTTGGAGTTTCGGAGTTTTGGAGTTTCAGAGTTTTCGAGGTTCAGGGTTGTGGAGTTTCGGAATTTTTGAGTTTTGGAGTTTCGGAGTTTCGGAGTTTCGGAGTTTTGGAGTTTTGGAGTTTCGAATTTTCAGTTTCGGATTTTTGGAGTTTTGGAGTTTCGGAGATTTGGAGTTTCAGAGTTTTGGAGGTTCAGGGTTTTTTTGTTCCAGAATTTTGTAGTTTTGGAGTTTTGGAGTTTCGGAGTTTCGAGTTTCGGAGTTTCGGAGTTTCGGAGTTTCGAATTATTGGAGTTTTCGAGTTTTAGAATTTTGGAGTTTTGAAATTTTTGAGTTTCATATTTTTGGAGTTTTGGAGTTTCGGAGATTTGGAGTTTCGGCGTTTTGGAGATTCGGGGTCTTGGAGTTTCGGAATTTTGTAGTTTTGTAGTTTTGGAGTTTTGGAGTGTTGGAGTTTCGGAGTGTTGGAGTTTTGGAGTTTTAGATTTTTGGAGTTTTGTAATTTTTGAGTTTCGGATTTTTGGAGTTTGGAGTTTTTAAGTTTTGGATTTTTGAGTTTTGGATTTTTGGATTTTTGGAGTTTTGGAGTTTTTGAGTTTTGGAGTTTTGGATTTTTGCACTTTTGGAGTTTTGGAGTTTCGGAGTTTTGGATTTTTGGAGTTTTGGAGGTATGGATTTTTGGTGATTCAGGGTTTTCTTGTTCCAGAATTTTGTAGTTGTGGAGTTTCGGAGTTTCGGAGTTTCGAATTATTGGAGTTTTCGAGTTTTAGAATATTTAATTTTTGGAGGTATGGATTTTTGGAGTTTCGCAGTTTTGGAGATTCGGGGTTGTGAAGTTTCGGAATTTTGGTGTTTCGCATTTTTACAGTTTTGGAGTTTTCAAGTTTTGGATTTTTGGAGATTTGGATTTTCGGAGTTTTGGAGTTTCGGAGATTTGGAGTTTCGGAGTTTTGGAGGTTCAGGGTTTTTTTGTTCCAGAATTTTGTAGTTTTGGAGTTTTGGAGTTTCGGAGTTTCGGAGTTTCGGAGTTTCGGAGTTTCGAATTATTGGAGTTTTCGAGTTTTAGAGTTTTGGAGTTTCGGAATTTTGTAGTTTTGTAGTTTTGGAGTTTTGGAGTGTCGGAGTTTCGGAGTGTTGGAGTTTTGGAGTTTTAGAGTTTTAGAGTTTTGGATTTTTGAGTTTTGGATTTTTAGATTTTTGGAGTTTTTGAGTTTTGGAGTTTTGGATTTTTGCACTTTTGGAGTTTTGGAGTTTCGGAGTTTTGGATTTTTGGAGTTTTGGAGGTATGGATTTTTGGAGATTCAGGGTTTTGTTGTTCCAGAATTTTGTAGTTTTGGAGTTTCGGAGTTTCGAATTATTAGAGTTTTCGAGTTTTAGAATTTTTAATTTTTGGAGGTATGGATTTTTGGAGTTTCGCAGTTTTGGAGATTCGGGGTTGTGGAGTTTCGGAATTTTTGGTGGTTCGCATTTTTACAGTTTTGGAGTTTTCAAGTTTTGGATTTTTGGAGTTTTGGATTTTCGGAGTTTTGGAGATTCAGAGTTTTGGAGTTTCGGAGTTTTGGAGATTCAGGGTTGTGGAGTTTTGGAATTTTTGAGTTTTGCAGTTTTGGAGTTTTGAAGTTTTGGAGTTTCGAATTTTCAGTTTCGGATTTTTGGAGTTTTGGAGTTCCGGAAATTTGGAGTTCCAGAGTTTTGGAGGTTCAGGGTTGTGGAGTTTCGGAATTTTTGAGTTTTGGAGTTTCGGAGTTTTGGAGTATTGCAGATTTGGAGATTTGAGTTTCGAATTTTCAGAGTTTCGGATTTTTGGAGTTTTGGAGTTTCGGAGATATGGAGTTTTGGCGTTTTGGAGATTCGGAATCTTGGAGCTTCGGAATTTTGCAGTTTTGTAGTTTTGGAGTGTCGGAGTTTTGGAGTGTTGGAGTTTTGGAGCTTTGGAGTTTTTGAGTTTTTGAGTTTTGAATTTTTGCACTTTTGGAGTTTTGGAGTTTCGGAGTTTTGGAGTATTGCAGTTTTGGAGTTTTGGAGTTTTGGAGTTTCGAATTTTCAGACTTTCGGATTTTTGGAGTTTGGGAGTTTCGGAGTTTTGGAGTTTCAGAGTTTTCGAGGTTCAGGGTTGTGGAGTTTAGGAATTTTTGAGTTTTGGAGTTTCGGAGTTTCGGAGTTTTGAAGTTTTGGAGTTTCGAATTTTCAGTTTCGGATTTTTGGAGTTTTGTAGTTTTGGAGTGTCGGAGTTTTGGAGTGTTGGAATTTTGTAGTTTTTGAATTTTGGATTTTTGCACTTTTGGAGTTTTGGAGTTTTGGAGTTTCGGAGTTTTGGAGTTTCAGAGTTTTGGAGGTTCAGGGTTGTGGAGTTTCGGAATTTTTGAGTTTTGGAGTTTCGGAGTTTCGGAGTTTTGGAGTTTTGCAGTTTTGGAGTTTTGGAGTTTCGGAGATTTGGAGTTTCGGAGTTTCGGAGATTTGGAGTTTCGGCGTTTTGGAGATTCGGGGTCTTGGAGTTTCGGAATTTTGTAGTTTTGTAGTTTTGGAGTTTTGGAGTGGCGGAGTTTCGGAGTGTTGGAGTTTTGGAGTTTTAGAGTTTTGGAGTTTTGGATTTTTGAGTTTTGGATTTTTGGATTTTTGGAGTTTTGGAGTTTTTGAGTTTTGGAGTTTTGGATTTTTGCATTTTTGGAGTTTTGGAGTTTCGGAGTTTTTAATTTTTGGAGTTTTGGAGGTATGGATTTTTGGAGATTCAGGGTTTTGTTCCATAATTTTGTAGTATTGGAGTTTCGGAGTTTCGGAGTTTCGAATTATTGGAGTTTTCGAGTTTTAGAATTTTTAATTTTTGGAGGTATTGATTTTTGGAGTTTCGGAGTTGTGGAGATTCGGGGTTGTGGAGTTTTGGAGTTTTGGAGGTTCGGAGTTTAAGAGTTTTTGAGTTTGGGAGTTTCGCAGTTTTGGAGATTCGGGGTTGTGGAGTTTCGGAATTTTGGTGTTTCGCATTTTTACAGTTTTGGAGTTTTCAAGTTTTGGATTTTTGGAGTTTTTGGATTTTCGGAATTTTGGAGATTCAGTTTTGGAGTTTCGGAGTTTTGGAGATTCAGGGTTGTAGAGTTTTGGAATTTTTGAGTTTTGCAGTTTCGGAGTTTTGGGGTTTTGCAGTTTCGGAGTTTTGGAGTTTCAGAGTTTTCGAGGTTCAGGGTTGTGGAGTTTCGGATTTTTGGAGTTTTGGAGTTTCGGAGATATGGAGTTTTGGCATTTTGGAGATTCGGAATCTTGGAGTTTCGGAATTTTGTAGTTTTGTAGTTTTGGAGTGTCAGAGTTTTGGAGTGTTGGAGTTTTATAGCTTTGGAGTTTTTGAGTTTTTGAGTTTTGGATTTTTGCACTTTTTGAGTTTTGAAGTTTCGAATTTTCAGAGTTTCGGATTTTTGGAGTTTTGGAGTTTCGGAGATTCGGTATCTTGGAGTTTTGGAATTTTGTAGTTTTGTAGTTTTGGAGTGTCAGAGTCTTGGAGTGTTGGAGTTTTGGAGCTTTGGAGTTTTTGAGTTTTGAATTTTTGCACTTCTGGAGTTTTGGAGTTTCGGAGTTTTGGAGTTTTGGAGTTTTGGAGTTTCGGAGTTTCGGAGTTTTGGAGTTTCAGAGTTTTGGAGGTTCAGGGTTGTGGAGTTTCGAATTTTTGAGTTTTGGAGTTTCGGAGTTTCGGAGTTTTGGAGTATTGCAGTTTTGGAGTTTTGGAGGTTTGGAGTTTCGAATTTTCAGACTTTCGGATTTTTGGAGTTTTGGAGTTTCGGAGTTTTGGAGTTTCAGAGTTTTCGAGGTTCAGGGTTGTGGAGTTTCGGAATTTTTGAGTTTTGGAGTTTCGGAGTTTCGGATTTTTGGAGTTTTGGAGTTTTGGAGATTTGGAGTTTTGGCGTTTTGGAGATTCGGAATCTTGGAGTTTCAGAATTTTGTAGTTTTGTAGTTTTGGAGTGTCGGAGTTTTGGAGTGTTGGAGTTTTTGAGTTTTTGAGTTTTGGATTTCTGCACTTTTGGAGTTTTGGAGTTTCGGAGTTTTGGAATTTCAGAGTTTTGGAGGTTCAGGGTTGTGGAGTTTCGGAATTTTTGAGTTTTGGAGTTTCGGAGTTTCGGAGTTTTGGAGTTTTGCAGTTTTGGAGTTTTGGAGTTTCGGAGATTTGGAGTTTCGGCGTTTTGGAGATTCGGGGTCTTGGAGTTCCGGAATTTTGTAGTTTTGTAGTTTTGGAGTTTTGGAGTGTCGGAGTTTCGGAGTGTTGGAGTTTTGGAGTTTTAGAGTTTTAGAGTTTTGGAGTTTTGGATTTTTGAGTTTTGGATTTTTGGATTTTTGGAGTTTTGGAGTTTTGGATTTTTGAGTTTTGGATTTTTAGATTTTTGGAGTTTTGGAGTTTTTGAGTTTTGGAGTTTTGGATTTTTGCACTTTTGGAGTTTTGGAGTTTCGGAGTTTTGGATTTTTGGAGTTTTGGAGGTATGGATTTTTGGAGATTCAGGGTTTTGTTGTTCCAGAATTTTGTAGTTTTGGAGTTTCGGAGTTTCGAATTATTAGAGTTTTCGAGCTTTAGAATTTTTCATTTTTGGAGGTATGGATTTTTGGAGTTTCGGAGTTGTGGAGATTCGGGGTTGTGGAGTTTTGGAGTTTTGGAGGTTCGGAGTTTAAGAGTTTTTGAGTTTGGGAGTTTCGCAGTTTTGGAGATTCGGGGTTGTGGAGTTTCGGAATTTTTGGTGGTTCGCATTTTTACAGTTTTGGAGTTTTCAAGTTTTGGATTTTTGGAGTTTTGGATTTTCGGAGTTTTGGAGATTCAGAGTTTTGGAGTTTCGGAGTTTTGGAGATTCAGGGTTGTGGAGTTTTGGAATTTTTGAGTTTTGCAGTTTCGGAGTTTTGGAGTTTTGAAGTTTTGGAGTTTCGAATTTTCAGAGTTTCGGATTTTTGGAGTTTTGGAGTTCCGGAAATTTGGAGTTCCAGAGTTTTGGAGGTTCAGGGTTGTGGAGTTTCGGAATTTTTGAGTTTTGGAGTTTCGGAGTTTTGGAGTTTTGGAGTATTGCAGTTTTGGAGTTTTGGAGTTTTGGAGTTTCGAATTTTCAGACTTTCGGATTTTTGGAGTTTGGGAGTTTCGGAGTTTTGGAGTTTCAGAGTTTTCGAGGTTCAGGGTTGTGGAGTTTAGGAATTTTTGAGTTTTGGAGTTTCGGAGTTTCGGAGTTTCGGAGTTTTGAAGTTTTGGAGTTTCGAATTTTCAGAGTTTCGGATTTTTGGAGTTTTGGAGTTTCGGAGATTTGGAGTTTTGGCGTTTTGGAGATTCGGAATCTTGGAGTTTCGAAATTTTGTAGTTTTGTAGTTTTGGAGTGTCGGAGTTTTGGAGTGTTGGAATTTTGGAGTTTTTGACTTTTGGATTTTTGCACTTTTGGAGTTTTGGAGTTTTGGAGTTTCGGAGTTTTGGAGTTTCAGAGTTTTGGAGGTTCAGGGTTGTGGAGTTTCGGAATTTTTGAGTTTTGCAGTTTCGGAGTTTCGGAGTTTTGGAGTTTTGCAGTTTTGGAGTTTTGGAGTTTCGGAGATTTGGAGTTTCGGCGTTTTGAAGATTCGGGGTCTTGGAGTTCCGTAATTTTGTAGTTTTGTAGTTTTGTAGTTTTGGAGTTTTGGAGTGTCGGAGTTTCGGAGTGTTGGAGTTTTGGAGTTTTAGAGTTTTAGAGTTTTGGAGTTTTGGATTTTTGAGTTTTGGGTTTTTGGATTTTTGGAGTTTTGGAGTTTTGGATTTTTGAGTTTTGGATTTTTAGATTTTTGGAGTTTTGGAGTTTTTGAGTTTTGGAGTTTTGGATTTTTGCACTTTTGGAGTTTTGGAGTTTCGGAGTTTTGGATTTTTGGAGTTTTGGAGGTATGGATTTTTGGAGATTCAGGGTTTTGTTGTTCCAGAATTTTGTAGTTTTGGAGTTTCGGAGTTTCGAATTATTAGAGTTTTCGAGTTTTAGAATTTTTAATTTTTGGAGGTATGGATTTTTGGAGTTTCGGAGTTGTGGAGATTCGGGGTTGTGGAGTTTTGGAGTTTTGGAGGTTCGGAGTTTAAGAGTTTTTGAGTTTGGGAGTTTCGCAGTTTTGGAGATTCGGGGTTGTGGAGTTTCGGAATTTTTGGTGGTTCGCATTTTTACAGTTTTGGAGTTTTCAAGTTTTGGATTTTTGGAGTTTTGGAGTTTTGGATTTTCGGAGTTTTGGAGATTCAGAGTTTTGGAGTTTCGGAGTTTTGGAGATTCAGGGTTGTGGAGTTTTGGAATTTTTGAGTTTTGCAGTTTCGGAGTTTTGGAGTTTTGAAGTTTTGGAGTTTCGAAATTTCAGAGTTTCGGATTTTTTGAGTTTTGGAGTTCCGGAAATTTGGAGTTCCAGAGTTTTGGAGGTTCAGGGTTGTGGAGTTTCGGAATTTTTGAGTTTTGGAGTTTCGGAGTTTTGGAGTATTGCAGTTTTGGAGATTTGAGTTTCGAATTTTCAGAGTTTCGGATTTTTGGAGTTTTGGAGTTTCGGAGATATGGAGTTTTGGCGTTTTGGAGATTCGGAATCTTGGAGCTTCGGAATTTTGTAGTTTTGTAGTTTTGGAGTGTCGGAGTTTTGGAGTGTTGGAGTTTTGGAGCTTTGGAGTTTTTGAGTTTTTGAGTTCTGAATTTTTGCACTTTTGGAGTTTTGGAGTTTCGGAGTTTCGGAGTTTCGGAGTTTTGGAGTTTCAGAGTTTTGGAGGTTCAGGGTTGTGGAGTTTCGGAATTTTTGAGTTTTGGAGTTTCGGAGTTTCGGAGTTTTGGAGTATTGCAGTTTTGGAGTTTTGGAGTTTTGGAGTTTCGAATTTTCAGACTTTCGGATTTTTGGAGTTTGGGAGTTTCGGAGTTTTGGAGTTTCAGAGTTTTCGAGGTTCAGGGTTGTGGAGTTTAGGAATTTTTTAGTTTTGGAGTTTCGGAGTTTCGGAGTTTTGAAGTTTTGGAGTTTCGAATTTTCAGAGTTTCGGATTTTTGGAGTTTTGGAGTTTTGGAGATTTGGAGTTTTGGCGTTTTGGAGATTCGGAATCTTGGAGTTTCGAAATTTTGTAGTTTTGTAGTTTTGGAGTGTCGGAGTTTTGGAGTGTTGGAATTTTGGAGTTTTTGAGTTTTGGATTTTTGCACTTTTGGAGTTTTGGAGTTTTGGAGTTTCGAAGTTTTGGAGTTTCAGAGTTTTGGAGGTTCAGGGTTGTGGAGTTTCGGAATTCTTGAGTTTTGGAGTTTCGGAGTTTCGGAGTTTTGGAGTATTGCAGTTTTGGAGTTTTGGAGTTTCGGAGATTTGGAGTTTCGGCGTTTTGGAGATTCGGGGTCTTGGAGTTTCGGAATTTTGTAGGTTTGTAGTTTTGGAGTTTTGGAGTGGCGGAGTTTCGGAGTGTTGGAGTTTTGGAGTTCTAGAGTTTTGGAGTTTTGGATTTTTGAGTTTTGGATTTTTGGATTTTTGGAGTTTCGGAGTTTCGGAGTTTCGAATTATTGGAGTTTTCGAGTTTTAGAATTTTTAATTTTTGGAGGTATGGATTTTTGGAGTTTCGGAGTTGTGGAGATTCGGGGTTGTGGAGTTTTGGAGTTTTGGAGTTTCGGAGTTTTGGAGTTTCAGAGTTTTGGAGGTTCAGGGTTGTGGAGTTTCGGAATTTCTGAGTTTTGGAGTTTCGGAGTTTCGGAGTTTTGGAGTTTTGCAGTTTTGGAGTTTTGGAGTTTCGGAGATTTTGAGTTTTCGCGTTTTAGAATTTTTAATTTTTGGAGGTATGGATTTTTGGAGTTTCGGAGTTGTGGAGATTCGGGTTGTGGAGTTTTGGAGTTTTGGAGGTTCGGAGTTTAAGAGTTTTTGAGTTTGGGACTTTCGCAGTTTTGGAGATTCGGGGTTGTGGAGTTTCGGAATTTTGGTGTTTCGCATTTTTACAGTTTTGGAGTTTTCAAGTTTTGGATTTTTGGAGTTTTGGATTTTCGGAGTTTTGGAGATTCGGAGTTTTGGAGTTTCGGAGTTTTGGAGATTTGGAGTTTCGGAGTTTTGGAGTTTCGGAGTTTTGGAGTTTTGCAGTTTCGGAGTTTTGGAGTTTTGGAGTTTCGGAGTTTTGGAGTTTCAGAGTTTTCGAGGTTCAGGGTTGTGGAGTTTCGGAATTTTTGAGTTTTGGAGTTTCGGAGTTTCGGAGTTTTGGAGTTTTGGAGTTTCGAATTTTCAGAGTTTCGGATTTTTGGAGTTTTGGAGTTTCGGAGATTTGGAGTTTCAGAGTTTTGGAGGTTCAGGGTTTTTTTGTTCCAGAATTTTGTAGTTTTTTAGTTTTGGAGTTTCGGAGTTTCGGAGTTTCGAATTATTGGAGTTTTCGAGTTTTAGAATTTTTAATTTTTGGAGGTATGGATTTTTGGAGTTTCGGAGTTGTGGAGATTCGGGGTTGTGGAGTTTTGGAGTTTTGGAGTGGCGGAGTTTTGGAGTTTCAGATTTTTGGAGGTTCAGGGTTGTGGAGTTTCGGAATTTTTGAGTTTTGGAGTTTCGGAGTTTCGGAGTTTCGGAGTTTTGGAGTTTTAGAGTTTTAGAGTTTTGGAGTTTTGAAATTTTTGAGTTTCATATTTTTGGAGTTTTGGAGTTTCGGAGATTTGGAGTTTCGGCGTTTTGGAGATTCGGGGTCTTGGAGTTTCGAAATTTTGTATTTTTGTAGTTTTGGAGTTTTGGAGTGTCGGAGTTTCGGAGTGTTGGAGTTTTGGAGTTTTAGAGTTTTAGAGTTTGTGAGTTTTGAAATTTTTGAGTTTCGGATTTTTGGAGTTTGGAGTTTTTAAGTTTTGGATTTTTGAGTTATGGATTTTTGGATTTTTGGAGTTTTGGTGTTTTTGAGTTTTTGAGTTTTGGATTTTTGCACTTTTGGAGTTTTGGAGTTTCGGAGTTTTGGATTTTTGGAGTTTTGGAGGTATGGATTTTTGGAGATTCAGGGTTTTGTTGTTCCAGAATTTTGTAGTTTTGGAGTTTCGGAGTTTCGGAGTTTCGAATTATTGGAGTTTTCGAGTTTTAGAATATTTAATTTTTGGAGGTATGGATTTTTGGAGTTTCGCAGTTTTGGAGATTCGGGGTTGTGGAGTTTCGGAATTTCGGTGTTTCGCATTTTTACAGTTTTGGAGTTTTCAAGTTTTGGATTTTTGGAGTTTTGGATTTTCGGGGTTTTGGAGATTCAGAGTTTTGGAGTTTCGGAGTTTTGGAGATTCAGGGTTGTGGAGTTTTGGAATTTTTGAGTTTTGCAGTTTCGGAGTTTTGGAGTTTTGGAGTTTTGGAGTTTCGAATTTTCAGAGTTTCGGATTTTTGGAGTTTTGGAGTTCCGGAGATTTGGAGTTTTGGCGTTTTGGAGATTCGGAATCTTGGAGTTTCGAAATTTTGTAGTTTTGTAGTTTTGGAGTGTCGGAGTTTTGGAGTGTTGGAGTTTTGGAGTTTTTGAGTTGTGGATTTTTGCACTTTTGGAGTTTCAGAGTTTTGGAGGTTCAGGGTGGTGGAGTTTCGGAATTTTTGAGTTTCGGAGTTTCGGAGTTTTCGAGTTTTGCAGTTTTGGAGTTTTGGAGTTTCGGAGATTTGGAGTTTCGGCGTTTTGGAGATTCGGGGTCTTGGAGTTTCGGAATTTTGTAGTTTTGTAGTTTTGGAGTTTTGGAGTGTCGGAGTTTCGGAGTGTTGGAGTTTTGGAGTTTTAGAGTTTTGGAGTTTTGGATTTTTGAGTTTTGGATTTTTGGATTTTTGGAGTTTTGGAGTTTTTGAGTTTTGGAGTTTTGGATTTTTGCACTTTTGGAGTTTTGGAGTTTCGGAGTTTTGAATTTTTGGAGTTTTGGAGGTATGGATTTTTGGAGATTCAGGGTTTTGTTGTTCCATAATTTTGTAGTTTTGGAGTTTCGGAGTTTCGAATTATTGGAGTTTTCGAGTTTTAGAATTTTTAATTTTTGGAGGTATGGATTTTTGGAGTTTCGGAGTTGTGGAGATTCGGGGTTGTGGAGTTTTGGAGGTTCGGAGTTTAAGAGTTTTTGAGTTTGGGAGTTTCGCAGTTTTGGAGATTCGGGGTTGTGGAGTTTCGGAATTTTGGTGTTTCGCATTTTTACAGTTTTGGAGTTTTCAAGTTTTGGATTTTTGGAGTTTTTGGATTTTCGGAATTTTGGAGATTCAGTTTTGGAGTTTCGGAGTTTTGGAGATTCGGGGTTGTAGAGTTTTGGAATTTTTGAGTTTTGCAGTTTCGGAATTTTTGAGTTTTGGAGTTTCGGAGTTTCGGAGTTTTGGAGTTTTTTAGATTCGAATTTTCAGAGTTTCGGATTTTTGGAGTTTTGGAGTTCCGGAGATTTGGAGTTCCAGAGTTTTGGAGGTTCAGGGTTGTGGAGTTTCGGAATTTTTGAGTTTTGGAGTTTCGGAGTTTTGGAGTATTGCAGTTTTGGAGATTTGGAGTTTCGAATTTTCAGAGTTTCGGAGATATGGAGTTTTGGCGTTTTGGAGATTCGGTATCTTGGAGTTTCGGAATTTTGTAGTTTTGTAGTTTTGGAGTGTCGGAGTTTTGGAGTTTGGAGTTTTGGAGCTTTGGAGTTTTTGAGTTTTTGAGTTTTGAATTTTTGCACTTTTGGAGTTTTGGAGTTTCGGAGTTTCGGAGTTTTGGAGTTTCAGAGTTTTGGAGGTTCAGGGTTGTGGAGTTTCGGAATTTTTGAGTTTTGGAGTTTCGGAGTTTCGGAGTTTTGGAGTATTGCAGTTTTGGAGTTTTGCAGGTTTGGAGTTTCGAATTTTCAGACTTTCGGATTTTTGGAGTTTTGGAGTTTCGGAGTTTTGGAGTTTCAGAGTTTTCGAGGTTCAGGGTTGTGGAGTTTCGGAATTTTTGAGTTTTGGAGTTTCGGAGTTTCGGATTTTTGGAGTTTTGGAGTTTCGGAGATTTGGAGTTTTGGCGTTTTGGAGATTCGGAATCTTGGAGTTTCGGAATTTTGTAGTTTTGTAGTTTTGGAGTGTCGGAGTTTTGGAGTGTTGGAGTTTTGGAGTTTTTTAGTTTTGTATTATTGCACTTTTGGAGTTTTGGAGTTTTGGAGTTTCGGAGTTTTGGAGTTTCAGAGTTTTGGAGGTTCAGGGTTGTGGAGTTTCGGAATTTTTGAGTTTTGGAGTTTCGGAGTTTTGGAGTTTTGCAGTTTTGGAGTTTTGGTGTTTTCGAGTTTTGGAGTTTCGAATTTACAGAGTTTCGGATTTTTGGAGTTTTGGAGTTTCGGAGATTTGGAATTTCGGCGTTTTGGAGATTCGGGGTCTTGGAGTTTCGGAATTTTGTAGTTTTGTGGTTTTGGAGTGTCGGAGTTTCGGAGTGTTGGAGTTTTGGAGTTTTAGAGTTTTAGAGTTTTGGAGTTCTGAAATTTTTGAGTTTCGGATTTTTGGAGTTTGGAGTTTTTAAGTTTTGGATTTTTGAGTTTTGGATTTTTGGATTTTTGGAGTTTTTGTGTTTTTGAGTTTTGGAGTTTTGGATTTTTGCACTTTTGGAGGTTTGGAGTTTTGGAGTTTTGGATTTTTGGAGCTTTGGAGGTATGGATTTTTTAATATTCAGGGTTTTGTTCTTCCAGAATTTTGTAGTTTTGGAGTTTTGGAGTGTCGGAGTTTCGGAGTTTCGAATTATTGGAGTTTTCGAGTTTTGGAATTTTTGATTTTTGGAGGTATGGATTTTTGGAGTTTCGGAGTTGTGGAGATTCGGGTTTGTGGAGTTTTGGAGTTTTGGATTTTTGCACTTTTGGAGTTTTGGAGTTTCGGAGTTTTGGAGTTTCGGAGTTTTGGAGATTCAGGGTTGTGGAGTTTCGGAATTTTTGAGTTTTGGAGTTTTGGAGTTTCGGAGTTCCGGAGTTTCGGAGTTTCGGAGTTTTGGAGTTTCGCAGTTTTGGAGATTCGGGGTTGAGGATTTTCGGAATTCTGGTGTTTCGCATTTTTACAGTTTTGGAGTTTTCAAGTTTTGGATTTTTGGAGTTTTGGATTTTCGGAGTTTTGGAGATTTGGAGTTTCGGAGTTTTGGAGTTTCGGAGTTTTGGAGTTTTGCAGTTTCGGAGTTTTGGAGTTTCGGAGTTTTGGAGTTTCAGAGTTTTCGAGGTTCAGGGTGTTGGAGTTTCGGAATTTTTGAGTTTTGGAGTTTCGGAGTTTCGGAGTTTCGGAGTTTTGGAGTTTTGGAGTTTCGAATTTTCAGAGTTTCGGATTTTTGGAGTTTTGGAGTTTCGGAGATTTGGAGTTTCAGAGTTTTGGAGGTTCAGGGTTTTTTTGTTCCAGAATTTTGTAGTTTTGGAGTTTTAGAGTTTCGGAGTTTCGGAGTTTCGAATTATTGGAGTTTTCGAGTTTTAGAATTTTTAATTTTTGGAGGTATGGATTTTTGGAGTTTCGGAGTTGCGGAGTTTCGGGGTTGTGGAGTTTTGGAGTTTTGGAGTTTCGGAGTTTTGGAGTTTCAGAGTTTTGGAGGTTCAGGGTTGTGGAGTTTCGTAATTTTTGAGTTTTGGAGTTTCGGAGTTTCGGAGTTTTGGAGTTTTAGAGTTTTAGAGTTTTGGAGTTTTGAAATTTTTGAGTTTCATATTTTTGGAGTTTTGGAGTTTCGGAGATTTGGAGTTTCGGCGTTTTGGAGATTCGGGGTCTTGGAGTTTCGGAATTTTGTAGTTTTGTAGTTTTGTAGTTTTGGAGTGTCGGAGTTTCGGAGTGTTGGAGTTTTGGAGTTTAAGAGTTTTAGAGTTTTGGAGTTTTGAAATTTTTGAGTTTCGGATTTTTGGAGTTTGGAGTTTTTAAATTTTGAATTTTTGTGTTTTGGATTTTTGGATTTTTGGAGTTTTGGATTTTTGGAGTTTTGGAGGTATGGATTTTTGGAGATTCAGGGTTTTGTTGTTCCAGAGTTTTGTAGTTTTGGAGTTTCGGAGTTTCGGAGTTTCGAATTATTGGAGTTTTCGAGTTTTAGAATATTTAATTTGTGGAGGTATGGATTTTTGGAGTTTCGCAGTTTTGGAGATTCGGGGTTGTGGAGTTTCGGAATTTTGGTGTTTCGCATTTTTACAGTTTTGGAGTTTTCAAGTTTTGGATTTTTGGAGTTTTGGATTTTCGGAGTTTTGGAGATTCAGAGTTTTGGAGTTTCAGAGTTTTCGAGGTTCAGGGTTGTGGAGTTTCGGAATTTTTGAGTTTTGGAGTTTCGGAGTTTTGGAGTTTTGGAGTTTCGAATTTTCAGAGTTTCGGATTTTTGGAGTTTTGGAGTTTCGGAGATTTGGAGTTTTGGCGTTTTGGAGATTCGGAATCTTGGAGTTTCGGAATTTTGTAGTTTTGTAGTTTTGGAGTGTCGGAGTTTTGGAGTGTTGGAGTTTTGGAGTTTTTGAGTTTTGGATTTTTGCACTTTTGGAGTTTTGGAGTTTTGGAGTTTCGGAGTTTTGGAGTTTCAGAGTTTTGGAGGTTCATGGTTGTGGAGTTTCGGAATTTTTGAGTTTTGGAGTTTCGGAGTTTCGGAGTTTTGCAGTTTTGCAGTTTTGGAGTTTTGGAGTTTCGGAGATTTGGAGTTTCGGCGTTTTGGAGATTCGGGGTCTTGGAGTTCCGGAATTTTGTAGTTTTTGTAGTTTTGGAGTTTTGGAGTGTTGGAGTTTTGGAGTTTTAGAGTTTTAGAGGTTTGGATTTTTGGAGTTTTGGAGGTATGGATTTTTGGAGATTCAGGGTTTTGTACCAGAATTTTGTAGTTTTTGAGTTTCGGATTTTTGGAGTTTGGAGTTTTTAAGTTTTGGATTTTTGAGTTTTTGAGTTTTGGATTTTTGCACTTTTGGAGTTTTGGAGTTTCGGAGTTTTGGATTTTTGGAGTTTTGGAGGTATGGATTTTTGGAGATTCAGGGTTTTGTTGTTCCAGAATTTTGTAGTTTTGGAGTTTCAGAGTTTCGAATTATTGGAGTTTTCGAGTTTTAGAATTTTTAATTTTTGGAGGTATGGATTTTTGGAGTTTCGGAGTTGTGGAGATTCGGGGTTGGAGGTTCGGAGTTTAAGAGTTTTTGAGTTTGGGAGTTTCGCAGTTTTGGAGATTCGGGGTTGTGGAGTTTCGGAATTTTGGTGTTTCGCATTTTTACAGTTTTGGAGTTTTCAAGTTTTGGATTTTTGGAGTTTTGGAGTTTCGGAGTTTTGGAGATTCAGGGTTGTGGAGTTTTGGAATTTTTGAGTTTTGCAGTTTCGGAGTTTTGGAGTTTTGCAGTTTCGGAGTTTTGGAGTTTCAGAGTTTTCGAGGTTCAGGGTTGTGGAGTTTCGGAATTTTTGAGTTTTGGAGTTTCGGAGTTTTGGAGTTTTTTAGTTTCGAATTTTCAGAGTTTCGGATTTTTGGAGTTTTGGAGTTTCGGAGTTTTGGAGTTTCAGAGTTTTGGAGGTTCAGGGTTGTGGAGTTTCGGAATTTTTGAGTTTTGGAGTTTCGGAGTTTCGGAGTTTTGGAGTTTTGCAGTTTTGGAGTTTTGGAGTTTCGGAGATTTGGAGTTTCGGCGTTTTGGAGATTCGGGGTCTTGGAGTTTCGGAATTTTGTAGTTTTGTAGTTTTGGAGTTTTGGAGTGTTGGAGTTTTGGAGTTTTAGAGTTTTGGAGTTTTGGATTTTTGAGTTTTGAATTTTTGGATTTTTGGAGTTTTGGAGTTTTTGAGTTTTGGAGGTTTGGATTTTTGCACTTTTGGAGTTTTGGAGTTTCGGAGTTTTGAATTTTTGGAGTTTTGGAGGTATGGATTTTTGGAGATTCAGGGTTTTGTTGTTCCATAATTTTGTAGTTTTGGAATTTCGGTGTTTCGGAGTTTCGAATTATTGGAGTTTTCGAGTTTTAGAATTTTTAATTTTTGGAGGTATGGATTTTTGGAGTGTCGGAGTTGTGGAGATTCGGGGTTGTGGAGTTTTGGAGTTTTGGAGGTTCGGAGTTTAAGAGTTTTTGAGTTTGGGAGTTTCGCAGTTTTGGAGATTCGGGGTTGTGGTGTTTCGGAATTTTGGAGATTCAGTTTTGGAGTTTCGGAGTTTTGGATATTCAGGGTTGTGGAGTTTTGGAATTTTTGAGTTTTGCAGTTTCGGAGTTTTGGAGTTTTGCAGTTTCGGAGTTTTGGAGTTTCAGAGTTTTCGAGGTTCAGGGTTGTGGAGTTTCGGAATTTTTGAGTTTTGGAGTTTCGGAGTTTCGGAGTTTCAGAGTTTTGGAGTTTTTTAGTTTCGAATTTTCAGACTTTCGGATTTTTGGAGTTTTGGAGTTCCGGAGATTTGGAGTTCCAGAGTTTTGGAGGTTCAGGGTTGTGGAGTTTCGGAATTTTTGAGTTTTGGAGTTTCGGAGTTTCGGAGTTTTGGAGTATTGCAGTTTTGGAGATTTGGAGTTTTGAATTTTCAGAGTTTCGGATTTTTGGAGTTTCGGAGATTCGGTATCTTGGAGTTTCGGAATTTTGTAGTTTTGTAGTTTTGGAGTGTCGGAGTTTTGGAGTGTTGGAGTTTTGGAGCTTTGGAGCTTTGGAGTTTTTGAGTTTTTGAGTTTTGAATTTTTGCACTTTTGGAGTTTTGGAGTTTCGGAGTTTCGGAGTTTCGGAGTTTTGGAGTTTCAGAGTTTTGGAGGTTCAGGGTTGTGGAGTTTCGGAATTTTTGAGTTTTGGAGTTTCGGAGTTTCGGAGTTTTGGAGTATTGCAGTTTTGGAGTTTTGGTGTTTCGAATTTTCAGAGTTTCGGATTTTTGGAGTTTTGGAGTTTCGGAGTTTCGGAGTTTTGGAGTTTCAGAGTTTTGGAGGTTCAGGGTTGTGGAGTTTCGGAATTTTTGAGTTTTGGAGTTTCGGAGTTTCGGAGTTTTGAATTTTTGGAGTTTTGGAGGTATGGATTTTTGGAGATTCAGGGTTTTGTTGTTCCATAATTTTGTAGTTTTGGAGTTTTGGAGTTTCGGTGTTTCGAATTATTGGAGTTCTCGCGTTTTAGAATTTTTAATTTTTGGAGGTATGGATTTTTGGAGTTTCGGAGTTGTGGAGATTCGGGTTGTGGAGTTTTGGAGTTTGGGAGGTTCGGAGTTTAAGAGTTTTTGAGTTTGGGAGTTTCGCAGTTTTGGAGATTCGGGGTTGTGGAGTTTCGGAATTTTGGTGTTTCGCATTTTTACAGTTTTGGAGTTTTCAAGTTTTGGATTTTTGGAGTTTTGGATTTTCGGAGTTTTGGAGATTCGGAGTTTTGGAGTTTCGGAGTTTTGGAGCTTTCGAGTTTCGGAGTTTTGGAGTTTAGGAGTTTTGGAGTTTTGCAGTTTCGGAGTTTTGGAGTTTTGGAGTTTCGGAGTTTTGGAGTTTCAGAGTTTTCGAGGTTCAGGGTTGTGGAGTTTCGGAATTTTTGAGTTTTGGAGTTTCGGAGTTTCGGTGTTTTGGAGTTTCGAATTTTCAGAGTTTCGGATTTTTTGAGTTTTTGAGTTTCGGAGATTTGGAGTTTCAGATTTTTGGAGGTTCAGGGTTTTGTTGTTCCAGAATTTTGTAGTTTTGGAGTTTCGGAGTTTCGGAGTTTCGAATTATTGGAGTTTTCGAGTTTTAGAATTTTTAATTTTTCGAGGTATGGATTTTTGGAGTTTCGGAGTTGTGGAGATTCGGGGTTGTGGAGTTTTGGAGTTTTGGAGTTTCGGAGTTTTGGAGTTTCAGAGTTTTGGAGGTTCAGGGTTGTGGAGTTTCGGAATTTTTGAGTTTTGGAGTTTCGGAGTTTCGGAGTTTTGGAGTTTTGCAGTTTTGGAGTTTTGGAGTTTCGGAGATTTGGAGTTTCGGCGTTTTGGAGATTCGGGGTCTTGGAGTTTCGGAATTTTGTAGTTTTGTAGTTTTGGAGTTTTGGAGTGTTGGAGTTTTGGAGTTTTAGAGTTTTGGAGTTTTGGATTTTTGAGTTTTGAATTTTTGGATTTTTGGAGTTTTGGAGTTTTTGAGTTTTGGAGTTTTGGATTTTTGCACTTTTGGAGTTTTGGAGTTTCGGAGTTTTGAATTTTTGGAGTTTTGGAGGTATGGATTTTTGGAGATTCAGGGTTTTGTTGTTCCATAATTTTGTAGTTTTGGAATTTCGGTGTTTCGGAGTTTCGAATTATTGGAGTTTTCGAGTTTTAGAATTTTTAATTTTTGGAGGTATGGATTTTTGGAGTGTCGGAGTTGTGGAGATTCGGGGTTGTGGAGTTTTGGAGTTTTGGAGGTTCGGAGTTTAAGAGTTTTTGAGTTTGGGAGTTTCGCAGTTTTGGAGATTCGGGGTTGTGGTGTTTCGGAATTTTGGAGATTCAGTTTTGGAGTTTCGGAGTTTTGGATATTCAGGGTTGTGGAGTTTTGGAATTTTTGAGTTTTGCAGTTTCGGAGTTTTGGAGTTTTGCAGTTTCGGAGTTTTGGAGTTTCAGAGTTTTCGAGGTTCAGGGTTGTGGAGTTTCGGAATTTTTGAGTTTTGGAGTTTCGGAGTTTCGGAGTTTCAGAGTTTTGGAGTTTTTTAGTTTCGAATTTTCAGAGTTTCGGATTTTTGGAGTTTTGGAGTTCCGGAGATTTGGAGTTCCAGAGTTTTGGAGGTTCAGGGTTGTGGAGTTTCGGAATTTTTGAGTTTTGGAGTTTCGGAGTTTCGGAGTTTTGGAGTATTGCAGTTTTGGAGATTTGGAGTTTTGAATTTTCAGAGTTTCGGATTTTTGGAGTTTCGGAGATTCGGTATCTTGGAGTTTCGGAATTTTGTAGTTTTGTAGTTTTGGAGTGTCGGAGTTTTGGAGTGTTGGAGTTTTGGAGCTTTGGAGCTTTGGAGTTTTTGAGTTTTTGAGTTTTGAATTTTTGCACTTTTGGAGTTTTGGAGTTTCGGAGTTTCGGAGTTTCGGAGTTTTGGAGTTTCAGAGTTTTGGAGGTTCAGGGTTGTGGAGTTTCGGAATTTTTGAGTTTTGGAGTTTCGGAGTTTCGGAGTTTTGGAGTATTGCAGTTTTGGAGTTTTGGTGTTTCGAATTTTCAGAGTTTCGGATTTTTGGAGTTTTGGAGTTTCGGAGTTTCGGAGTTTTGGAGTTTCAGAGTTTTGGAGGTTCAGGGTTGTGGAGGTTCGGAATTTTTGAGTTTTGGAGTTTCGGAGTTTCGGAGTTTTGAATTTTTGGAGTTTTGGAGGTATGGATTTTTGGAGATTCAGGGTTTTGTTGTTCCATAATTTTGTAGTTTTGGAGTTTTGGAGTTTCGGTGTTTCGAATTATTGGAGTTCTCGCGTTTTAGAATTTTTAATTTTTGGAGGTATGGATTTTTGGAGTTTCGGAGTTGTGGAGATTCGGGTTGTGGAGTTTTGGAGTTTGGGAGGTTCGGAGTTTAAGAGTTTTTGAGTTTGGGAGTTTCGCAGTTTTGGAGATTCGGGGTTGTGGAGTTTCGGAATTTTGGTGTTTCGCATTTTTACAGTTTTGGAGTTTTCAAGTTTTGGATTTTTGGAGTTTTGGATTTTCGGAGTTTTGGAGATTCGGAGTTTTGGAGTTTCGGAGTTTTGGAGCTTTGGAGTTTCGGAGTTTTGGAGTTTCGGAGTTTTGGAGTTTTGCAGTTTCAAAGTTTTGGAGTTTTGGAGTTTCGGAGTTTTGGAGTTTCAGAGTTTTCGAGGTTCAGGGTTGTGGAGTTTCGGAATTTTTGAGTTTTGGAGTTTCGGAGTTTCGGTGTTTTGGAGTTTCGAATTTTCAGAGTTTCGGATTTTTGGAGTTTTTGAGTTTCGGAGATTTGGAGTTTCAGATTTTTGGAGGTTCAGGGTTTTGTTGTTCCAGAATTTTGTAGTTTTGGAGTTTCGGAGTTTCGGAGTTTCGAATTATTGGAGTTTTCGAGTTTTAGAATTTTTAATTTTTCGAGGTATGGATTTTTGGAGTTTCGGAGTTGTGGAGATTCGGGGTTGTGGAGTTTTGGAGTTTTGGAGTTTCGGAGTTTTGGAGTTTCAGAGTTTTGGAGGTTCAGGGTTGTGGAGTTTCGGAATTTTTGAGTTTTGGAGTTTCGGAGTTTCGGAGTTTTGGAGTTTTGCAGTTTTGGAGTTTTGGAGTTTTGGAGTTTCGGAGATTTGGAGTTTTCGCGTTTTAGAATTTTTAATTTTTGGAGGTATGGATTTTTGGAGTTTCGGAGTTGTGGAGATTCGGGTTGTGGAGTTTTGGAGTTTTGGAGGTTCGGAGTTTAAGAGTTTTTGAGTTTGGGAGTTTCGCAGTTTTGGAGATTCGGGGTTGTGGAGTTTCGGAATTTTGGTGTTTCGCATTTTTAGTTTTGGAGTTTTCAAGTTTTGGATTTTTGGAGTTTTGGATTTTCGGAGTTTTGGAGATTTGGAGTTTCGGAGTTTTGGAGTTTCGGAGTTTTGGAGTTTTGCAGTTTCGGAGTTTTGGAGTTTTGGAGTTTCGGAGTTTTGGAGTTTCAGAGTTTTCGAGGTTCAGGGTTGTGGAGTTTCGGAATTTTTGAGTTTTGGAGTTTCGGAGTTTCGGAGTTTCGGAGTTTTGGAGTTTTGGAGTTTCGAATTTTCAGAGTTTCGGATTTTTGGAGTTTTGGAGTTTCGGAGATTTGGAGTTTCAGAGTTTTGGAGGTTCAGGGTTTTTTTGTTCCAGGATTTTGTAGTTTTGGAGTTTCGGAGTTTCGAATTATTGGAGTTTTCGAGTTTTAGAATTTTTAACTTTTGGAGGTATGGATTTTTGGAGTTTCGGAGTTGCGGAGTTTCGGGGTTGTGGAGTTTTGGAGTTTTGGAGTTTCGGAGTTTTGGAGTTTCAGAGTTTTGGAGGTTCAGGGTTGTGGAGTTTCGTAATTTTTGAGTTTTGGAGTTTCGGAGTTTCGGAGTTTTGGAGTTTTAGAGTTTTAGAGTTTTGGAGTTCTGAAATTTTTGAGTTTCATATTTTTAGAGTTTTGGAGTTTCGGAGATTTGGAGTTTCGGCGTTTTGGAGATTCGGGGTCTTGGAGTTTCGGAATTTTGTAGTTTTGGAGTGTCGGAGTTTCGGAGTGTTGGAGTTTTGGAGTTTAAGAGTTTGAGAGTTTTGTAGTTTTGAAATTTTTGAGTTTCGGATTTTTGGAGTTTGGAGTTTTTAAGTTTTGGATTTTTGAGTTTTGGATTTTTGGATTTTTGGAGTTTTGGATTTTTGGAGTTTTGGAGGTATGGATTTTTGGAGATTCAGGGTTTTGTTGTTCCAGAGTTTTGTAGTTTTGGAGTTTCGGAGTTTCGGAGTTTCGAATTATTGGAGTTTTCGAGTTTTAGAATATTTAATTTTTGGAGGTATGGATTTTTGGAGTTTCGCAGTTTTGGTGATTCGGGGTTGTGGAGTTTCGGAATTTTGGTGTTTCGCATTTTTACAGTTTTGGAGTTTTCAAGTTTTGGATTTTTGGAGTTTTGGATTTTCGGAGTTTTGGAGATTCAGAGTTTTGGAGTTTCGGAGTTTTGGAGATTCAGGGTTGTGGAGTTTTGGAATTTTGGAGTTTTGCAGTTTCGGAGTTTTGGAGTTTTGGAGTTTCGAATTTTCAGTTTCGGATTTTTGGAGTTTTGGAGTTCCGGAGATTTGGAGTTCCAGAGTTTTGGAGGTTCAGGGTTGTGGAGTTTCGGAATTTTTGAGTTTTGGAGTTTCGGAGTTTTGGAGTATTGACGTTTTGGAGGTTTGAGTTTCGAATTTTCAGAGTTTCGGATTTTTGGAGTTTTGGAGTTTCGGAGTTTTGGAGTTTTGGAGTTTCAGAGTGTTGGAGGTTCAGGGTTGTGGTGTTTCGGAATTTTTGACTTTTGGAGTTTTGGAGTTTCGAATTTTCAGACTTTCGGATTTTTGGAGTTTTGCAGTTTCGGAGTTTTGGAGTTTTGGAGTTTCGGAGTTTTGGAGTTTCAGAGTTTTCGAGGTTCAGGGTTGTGGAGTTTCGGAATTTTTGAGTTTTGGAGTTTCGGAGTTTCGGAGTTTCGGAGTTTTGGAGTTTTTGAGTTTTGGAGTTTCGAATTTTCAGTTTCGGATTTTTGGAGTTTTGGAGTTTCGGAGATTTGGAGTTTCAGAGTTTTGGAGGTTCAGGGTTTTTTTGTTCCAGAATTTTGTAGTTTTGGAGTTTTGGAGTTTCGGAGTTTCGGAGTTTCGGAGTTTCGAATTATTGGAGTTTTCGAGTTTTAGAATTTTGGAGTTTTGAAATTTTTGAGTTTCATATTTTTGGAGTTTTGGAGTTTCGGAGATTTGGAGCTTCGGCGTTTTGGAGATTCGGGGTCTTGGAGTTTCGGAATTTTGTAGTTTTGTAGTTTTGGAGTTTTGGAGTGTTGGAGTTTCGGAGTGTTGGAGTTTTGGAGTTTTAGATTTTTGGAGTTTTGTAATTTTTGAGTTTCGGATTTTTGGAGTTTGGAATTTTTAAGTTTTGGATTTTTGAGTTTTGGATTTTTGGATTTTTGGAGTTTTGGAGTTTTTGAGTTTTGGAGTTTTGGATTTTTGCACTTTTGGAGTTTTGGAGTTTCGGAGTTTTGGAGTTTTTGAGTTTTGGAGGTATGGATTTTTGGAGATTCAGGGTTTTCTTGTTCCAGAATTTTGTAGTTGTGGAGTTTCGGAGTTTCGGAGTTTCGAATTATTGGAGTTTTCGAGTTTTAGAATATTTAATTTTTGGAGGTATGGATTTTTGGAGTTTCGCAGTTTTGGAGATTCGGGGTTGTGAAGTTTCGAAATTTTTGTGTTTCGCATTTTTACAGTTTTGGAGTTTTCAAGTTTTGGATTTTTGGAGATTTGGATTTTCGGAGTTTTGGAGTTTCGGAGATTTGGAGTTTCGGAGTTTTGGAGGTTCAGGGTTTTTTTGTTCCAGAATTTTGTAGTTTTGGAGTTTTGGAGTTTCGGAGTTTCGGAGTTTCGGAGTTTCGGAGTTTCGAATTATTGGAGTTTTCGAGTTTTAGAGTTTTGGAGTTTTGAAATTTTTGAGTTTCATATTTTTGGAGTTTTGGAGTTTCGGAGATTTGGAGTTTCGGCGTTTTGGAGATTCGGGGTCTTGGAGTTTCGGAATTTTGTAGTTTTGTAGTTTTGGAGTTTTGGAGTGTCGGAGTTTCGGAGTGTTGGAGTTTTGGAGTTTTAGAGTTTTAGAGTTTTGGATTTTTGAGTTTTGGATTTTTAGATTTTTGGAGTTTTGGAGTTTTTGAGTTTTGGAGTTTTGGATTTTTGCACTTTTGGAGTTTTGGAGTTTCGGAGTTTTGGATTTTTGGAGTTTTGGAGGTATGGATTTTTGGAGATTCAGGGTTTTGTTGTTCCAGAATTTTGTAGTTTTGGAGTTTCGGAGTTTCGAATTATTAGAGTTTTCGAGTTTTAGAATTTTTAATTTTTGGAGGTATGGATTTTTGGAGTTTCGGAGTTGTGGAGATTCGGGGTTGTGGAGTTTTGGAGTTTGGAGGTTCGGAGTTTAAGAGTTTTTGAGTTTGGGAGTTTCGCAGTTTTGGAGATTCGGGGTTGTGGAGTTTCGGAATTTTTGGTGGTTCGCATTTTTACAGTTTTGGAGTTTTCAAGTTTTGGATTTTTGGAGTTTTGGATTTTCGGAGTTTTGGAGATTCAGAGTTTTGGAGTTTCGGAGTTTTGGAGATTCAGGGTTGTGGAGTTTTGGAATTTTTGAGTTTTGCAGTTTTGGAGTTTTGAAGTTTTGGAGTTTCGAATTTTCAGAGTTTCGGATTTTTGGAGTTTTGGAGTTCCGTAAATTTGGAGTTCCAGATTTTTGGAGGTTCAGGGTTGTGGAGTTTCGGAATTTTTGAGTTTTGGAGTTTCGGAGTTTTGGAGTATTGCAGTTTTGGAGATTTGAGTTTCGAATTTTCAGAGTTTCGGATTTTTGGAGTTTTGGAGTTTCGGAGATATGGAGTTTTGGCGTTTTGGAGATTCGGAATCTTGGAGCTTCGGAATTTTGCAGTTTTGTAGTTTTGGAGTGTCGGAGTTTTGGAGTGTTGGAGTTTTGGAGCTTTGGAGTTTTTGAGTTTTTGAGTTTTGAATTTTTGCACTTTTGGAGTTTTGGAGTTTCGGAGTTTCGGAGTTTTGGAGTATTGCAGTTTTGGAGTTTTGGAGTTTTGGAGTTTCGAATTTTCAGACTTTCGGATTTTTGGAGTTTGGGAGTTTCGGAGTTTTGGAGTTTCAGAGTTTTCGAGGTTCAGGGTTGTGGAGTTTAGGAATTTTTGAGTTTTGGAGTTTCGGAGTTTCGGAGTTTTGAAGTTTTGGAGTTTCGAATTTTCAGAGTTTCGGATTTTTGGAGTTTTGTAGTTTTGGAGTGTCGGAGTTTTGGAGTGTTGGAATTTTGGAGTTTTTGAGTTTTGGATTTTTGGAGTTTCAGAGTTTTGGAGGTTCAGGGTTGTGGAGTTTCGGAATTTTTGAGTTTTGGAGTTTCGGAGTTTCGGAGTTTTGGAGTTTTGCAGTTTTGGAGTTTTGGATTTTTGGAGTTTTGGAGTTCCGTAAATTTGGAGTTCCAGATTTTTGGAGGTTCAGGGTTGTGGAGTTTCGGAATTTTTGAGTTTTGGAGTTTCGGAGTTTTGGAGTATTGCAGTTTTGGAGATTTGAGTTTCGAATTTTCAGAGTTTCGGATTTTTGGAGTTTTGGAGTTTCGGAGATATGGAGTTTTGGCGTTTTGGAGATTCGGAATCTTGGAGCTTCGGAATTTTGCAGTTTTGTAGTTTTGGAGTGTCGGAGTTTTGGAGTGTTGGAGTTTTGGAGCTTTGGAGTTTTTGAGTTTTTGAGTTTTGAATTTTTGCACTTTTGGAGTTTTGGAGTTTCGGAGTTTCGGAGTTTTGGAGTATTGCAGTTTTGGAGTTTTGGAGTTTTGGAGTTTCGAATTTTCAGACTTTCGGATTTTTGGAGTTTGGGAGTTTCGGAGTTTTGGAGTTTCAGAGTTTTCGAGGTTCAGGGTTGTGGAGTTTAGGAATTTTTGAGTTTTGGAGTTTCGGAGTTTCGGAGTTTTGAAGTTTTGGAGTTTCGAATTTTCAGAGTTTCGGATTTTTGGAGTTTTGTAGTTTTGGAGTGTCGGAGTTTTGGAGTGTTGGAATTTTGGAGTTTTTGAGTTTTGGATTTTTGGAGTTTCAGAGTTTTGGAGGTTCAGGGTTGTGGAGTTTCGGAATTTTTGAGTTTTGGAGTTTCGGAGTTTCGGAGTTTTGGAGTTTTGCAGTTTTGGAGTTTTGGAGTTTCGGAGATTTGGAGTTTCGGCGTTTTGGAGATTCGGGGTCTTGGAGTTTCGGAATTTTGTAGTTTTGTAGTTTTGGACTTTTGGAGTGGCGGAGTTTTGGAGTGTTGGAGTTTTGGAGTTTTAGAGTTTTGGAGTTTTGGATTTTTGGAGTTTTGGAGTTTTTGAGTTTTGGAGTTTTGGATTTTTGCATTTTTGGAGTTTTGGAGTTTCGGAGTTTTGAATTTTTGGAGTTTTGGAGGTATGGATTTTTGGAGATTCAGGGTTTTGTTCCATAATTTTGTAGTTTTGGAGTTTCGGAGTTTCGGAGTTTCGAATTATTGGAGTTTTCGAGTTTTAGAATTTTTAATTTTTGGAGGTATTTTTTTTGGAGTTTCGGAGTTGTGGAAATTCGGGGTTGTGGAGTTTTTGAGTTTTGGAGGTTCGGAGTTTAAGAGTTTTTGAGTTTGGGAGTTTCGCAGTTTTGGAGATTCGGGGTTGTGGAGTTTCGGAATTTTGGTGTTTCGCATTTTTACAGTTTTGGAGTTTTCAAGTTTTGGATTTTTGGAGTTTTTGGATTTTCGGAATTTTGGAGATTCAGTTTTGGAGTTTCGGAGTTTTGGAGATTCAGGGTTGTAGAGTTTTGGAATTTTTGAGTTTTGCAGTTTCGGAGTTTTGGGGTTTTGCAGTTTCGGAGTTTTGGAGTTTCAGAGTTTTCGAGGTTCAGGGTTGTGGAGTTTCGGAATTTTTGAGTTTTGGAGTTTCGGAGTTTTGGAGTATTGCAGTTTTGGAGATTTGGAGTTTCGAATTTTCACAGTTTCGGATTTTTGGAGTTTTGGAGTTTCGGAGATATGGAGTTTTGGCATTTTGGAGATTCGGAATCTTGGAGTTTCGGAATTTTGTAGTTTTGTAGTTTTGGAGTGTCAGAGTTTTGGAGTGTTGGAGTTTTATAGCTTTGGAGTTTTTGAGTTTTTGAGTTTTGGATTTTTGCACTTTTTGAGTTTTGAAGTTTCGAATTTTCAGAGTTTCGGATTTTTGGAGTTTTGGAGTTTCGGAGATTCGGTATCTTGGAGTTTCGGAATTTTGTAGTTTTGTAGTTTTGGAGTGTCAGAGTCTTGGAGTGTTGGAGTTTTGGAGCTTTGGAGTTTTTGAGTTTTGAATTTTTGCACTTTTGGAGTTTTGGAGTTTCGGAGTTTCGGAGTTTTGGAGTTTTGGAGTTTCAGAGTTTTGGAGGTTCAGGGTTGTGGAGTTTCGGAATTTTTGAGTTTTGGAGTTTCGGAGTTTCGGAGTTTTGGAGTATTGCAGTTTTGGAGTTTTGGAGTTTCGAATTTTCAGTTTCGGATTTTTGGAGTTTTGGAGTTTCGGAGTTTTGGAGTTTCAGAGTTTTCGAGGTTCAGGGTTGTGGAGTTTCGGAATTTTTGAGTTCTGGAGTTTCGGAGTTTCGGATTTTTGGAGTGTTGGAGTTTTGGAGATTTGGAGTTTTGGCGTTTTGGAGATTCGGAATCTTGGAGTTTCAGAATTTTGTAGTTTTGTAGTTTTGGAGTGTCGGAGTTTTGGAGTGTTGGAGTTTTTGAGTTTTTGAGTTTTGGATTTCTGCACTTTTGGAGTTTTGGAGTTTCGGAGTTTTGGAATTTCAGAGTTTTGGAGGTTCAGGGTTGTGGAGTTTCGGAATTTTTGAGTTTTGGAGTTTCGGAGTTTTGGAGTTTTGCAGTTTTGGAGTTTTGGAGTTTCGGAGATTTGGAGTTTCGGCGTTTTGGAGATTCGGGGTCTGGAGTTCCGGAATTTTGTAGTTTTGTAGTTTTGGAGTTTTGGAGTGTCGGAGTTTCGGAGTGTTGGAGTTTTGGAGTTTTAGAGTTTTAGAGTTTTGGAGTTTTGGATTTTTGAGTTTTGGATTTTTGGATTTTTGGAGTTTTGGAGTTTTGGATTTTTGAGTTTTGGATTTTTAGATTTTTGGAGTTTTGGAGTTTTTGAGTTTTGGAGTTTTGGATTTTTGCACTTTTGGAGTTTTGGAGTTTCGGAGTTTTGGATTTTTGGAGTTTTGGAGGTATGGATTTTTGGAGATTCAGGGTTTTGTTGTTCCAGAATTTTGTAGTTTTGGAGTTTCGGAGTTTCGAATTATTAGAGTTTTCGAGTTTTAGAATTTTTAATTTTTGGAGGTATGGATTTTTGGAGTTTCGGAGTTGTGGAGATTCGGGGTTGTGGAGTTTTGGAGTTTTGGAGGTTCGGAGTTTAAGAGTTTTTGAGTTTGGGAGTTTCGCAGTTTTGGAGATTCGGGGTTGTGGAGTTTCGGAATTTTTGGTGGTTCGCATTTTTACAGTTTTGGAGTTTTCAAGTTTTGGATTTTTGGAGTTTTGGATTTTCGGAGTTTTGGAGATTCAGAGTTTTGGAGTTTCGGAGTTTTGGAGATTCAGGGTTGTGGAGTTTTGGAATTTTTGAGTTTTGCAGTTTCGGAGTTTTGGAGTTTTGAAGTTTTGGAGTTTCGAATTTTCAGAGTTTCGGATTTTTGGAGTTTTGGAGTTCCGGAAATTTGGAGTTCCAGAGTTTTGGAGGTTCAGGGTTGTGGAGTTTCGGAATTTTTGAGTTTTGGAGTTTCGGAGTTTTGGAGTATTGCAGTTTTGGAGATTTGAGTTTCGAATTTTCAGAGTTTCGGATTTTTGGAGTTTTGGAGTTTCGGAGATATGGAGTTTTGGCGTTTTGGAGATTCGGAATCTTGGAGCTTCGGAATTTTGTAGTTTTGTAGTTTTGGAGTGTCGGAGTTTTGGAGTGTTGGAGTTTTGGAGCTTTGGAGTTTTTGAGTTTTTGAGTTTTGAATTTTTGCACTTTTGGAGTTTTGGAGTTTCGGAGTTTCGGAGTTTCGGAGTTTCGGAGTTTTGGAGTTTCAGAGTTTTGGAGGTTCAGGGTTGTGGAGTTTCGGAATTTTTGAGTTTTGGAGTTTCGGAGTTTCGGAGTTTTGGAGTATTGCAGTTTTGGAGTTTTGGAGTTTTGGAGTTTCGAATTTTAAGACTTTCGGATTTTTGGAGTTTGGGAGTTTCGGAGTTTTGGAGTTTCAGAGTTTTCGAGGTTCAGGGTTGTGGAGTTTAGGAATTTTTGAGTTTTGGAGTTTCGGAGTTTCGGAGTTTTGAAGTTTGGAGTTTCGAATTTTCAGAGTTTCGGATTTTTGGAGTTTTGGAGTTTCGGAGATTTGGAGTTTTGGCGTTTTGGAGATTCGGAATCTTGGAGTTTCGAAATTTTGTAGTTTTGTAGTTTTGGAGTGTCGGAGTTTTGGAGTGTTGGAATTTTGGAGTTTTTGAGTTTTGGATTTTTGCACTTTTGGAGTTTTGTAGTTTTGGAGTTTCGAAGTTTTGGAGTTTCAGAGTTTTGGAGGTTCAGGGTTGTGGAGTTTCGGAATTTTTGAGTTTTGGAGTTTCGGAGTTTCGGAGTTTTGGAGTATTGCAGTTTTGGAGTTTTGGAGTTTCGGAGATTTGGAGTTTCGGCGTTTTGGAGATTCGGGGTCTTGGAGTTTCGGAATTTTGTAGGTTTGTAGTTTTGGAGTTTTGGAGTGGCGGAGTTTCGGAGTGTTGGAGTTTTGGAGTTTTAGAGTTTTGGAGTTTTGGATTCTTGAGTTTTGGATTTTTGGATTTTTGGAGTTTCGGAGTTTCGGAGTTTCGAATTATTGGAGTTTTCGAGTTTTAGAATTTTTAATTTTTGGAGGTATGGATTTTTGGAATTTCGGAGTTGTGGAGATTCGGGGTTGTGGAGTTTTGGAGTTTTGGAGTTTCGGAGTTTTGGAGTTTCAGAGTTTTGGAGGTTCAGGGTTGTGGAGTTTCGGAATTTCTGAGTTTTAGAGTTTCGGAGTTTCGGAGTTTTGGAGTTTTGCAGTTTTGGAGTTTGGGAGTTTCGGAGATTTTGAGTTTTCGCGTTTTAGAATTTTTAATTTTTGGAGGTATAGATTTTTGGAGTTTCGGAGTTGTGGAGATTCGGGTTGTGGAGTTTCGGAATTTTGGTGTTTCGCATTTTTACAGTTTTGGAGTTTTCAAGTTTTGGATTTTTGGAGTTTTGGATTTTCGGAGTTTTGGAGATTCGGAGTTTTGGAGTTTCGGAGTTTTGGAGATTTGGAGTTTCGGAGTTTTGGAGTTTCAGAGTTTTCGAGGTTCAGGGTTGTGGAGTTTCGGAATTTTTGAGTTTTGGAGTTTCGGAGTTTCGGAGTTTTGGAGTTTTGGAGTTTCGAATTATTGGAGTTTTCGAGTTTTAGAATTTTTAATTTTTGGAGGTATGGATTTTTGGAGTTTCGGAGTTGTGGAGATTCGGGGTTGTGGAGTTTTAGAGTTTTGGAGTTTTGAAATTTTTGAGTTTCATATTTTTGGAGTTTTGGAGTTTCGGAGATTTGGAGTTTCGGCGTTTTGGAGATTCGGGGTCTTGGAGTTTTGAAATTTTGTAGTTTTGTAGTTTTGGAGTTTTGGAGTGTCGGAGTTTCGGAGTGTTGGAGTTTTGGAGTTTTAGAGTTTTAGAGTTTGTGAGTTCTGAAATTTTTGAGTTTCGGATTTTTGGAGTTTGGAGTTTTTAAGTTTTGGATTTTTGAGTTATGGATTTTTGGATTTTTGGAGTTTTGGTGTTTTTGAGTTTTGGAGTTTTGGATTTTTGCACTTTTGGAGTTTTGGAGTTTCGGAGTTTTGGATTTTTGGAGTTTTGGAGGTATGGATTTTTGGAGATTCAGGGTTTTGTTGTTCCAGAATTTTGTAGTTTTGGAGTTTCGGAGTTTCGGAGTTTCGAATTATTGGAGTTTTCCAGTTTTAGAATATTTAATTTTTGGAGGTATGGATTTTTGGAGTTTCGCAGTTTTGGAGATTCGGGGTTGTGGAGTTTCGGAATTTTGGTGTTTCGCATTTTTACAGTTTTGGAGTTTTCAAGTTTTGGATTTTTGGAGTTTTGGATTTTCGGGGTTTTGGAGATTCAGAGTTTTGGAGTTTCGGAGTTTTGGAGATTCAGGGTTGTGGAGTTTTGGAATTTTTGAGTTTTGCAGTTTCGGAGTTTTGGAGTTTTGGAGTTTTGGAGTTTCGAATTTTCAGAGTTTCGGATTTTTGGAGTTTTGGAGTTCCGGAGATTTGGAGTTTTGGCGTTTTGGAGATTCGGAATCTTGGAGTTTCGAAATTTTGTAGTTTTGTAGTTTTGGAGTGTCGGAGTTTTGGAGTGTTGGAGTTTTGGAGTTTTTGAGTTTTGGATTTTTGCACTTTTGGAGTTTCAGAGTTTTGGAGGTTCAGGGTGGTGGAGTTTCGGAATTTTTGAGTTTCGGAGTTTCGGAGTTTTCGAGTTTTGCAGTTTTGGAGTTTTGGAGTTTCGGAGATTTGGAGTTTCGGCGTTTTGGAGATTCGGGGTCTTGGAGTTTCGGAATTTTGTAGTTTTGTAGTTTTGGAGTGTCGGAGTTTCGGAGTGTTGGAGTTTTGGAGTTTTAGAGTTTTGGAGTTTTGGATTTTTGAGTTTTGGATTTTTGGATTTTTGGAGTTTTGGAGTTTTTGAGTTTTGGAGTTTTGGATTTTTGCACTTTTGGAGTTTTGGAGTTTTGGAGGTATGGATTTTTGGAGATTCAGGGTTTTGTTGTTCCATAATTTTGTAGTTTTGGAGTTTCGGAGTTTCGAATTATTGGAGTTTTCGAGTTTTAGAATTTTTAATTTTTGGAGGTATGGATTTTTGGAGTTTCGGAGTTGTGGAGATTCGGGGTTGTGGAGTTTTGGAGGTTCGGAGTTTAAGAGTTTTTGAGTTTGGGAGTTTCGCAGTTTTGGAGATTCGGGGTTGTGGAGTTTCGGAATTTTGGTGTTTCGCATTTTTACAGTTTTGGAGTTTTCAAGTTTTGGATTTTTGGAGTTTTTGGATTTTCGGAATTTTGGAGATTCAGTTTTGGAGTTTCGGAGTTTTGGAGATTCAGGGTTGTAGAGTTTTGGAATTTTTGAGTTTTGCAGTTTCGGAGTTTTGGAGTTTTGCAGTTTCGGAGTTTTGGAGTTTCAGAGTTTTCGAGGTTCAGGGTTGTGGAGTTTCGGAATTTTTGAGTTTTGGAGTTTCGGAGTTTCGGAGTTTTGGAGTTTTTTAGTTTCGAATTTTCAGAGTTTCGGATTTTTGGAGTTTTGGAGTTCCGGAGATTTGGAGTTCCAGAGTTTTGGAGGTTCAGGGTTGTGGAGTTTCGGAATTTTTGAGTTTTGGAGTTTCGGAGTTTTGGAGTATTGCAGTTTTGGAGATTTGGAGTTTCGAATTTTCAGAGTTTCGGAGATATGGAGTTTTGGCGTTTTGGAGATTCGGTATCTTGGAGTTTCGGAATTTTGTAGTTTTGTAGTTTTGGAGTGTCGGAGTTTTGGAGTGTTGGAGTTTTGGAGCTTTGGAGTTTTTGAGTTTTTGAGTTTTGAATTTTTGCACTTTTGGAGTTTTGGAGTTTCGGAGTTTCGGAGTTTTGGAGTTTCAGAGTTTTGGAGGTTCAGGGTTGTGGAGTTTCGGAATTTTTGAGTTTTGGAGTTTCGGAGTTTCGGAGTTTTGGAGTATTGCAGTTTTGGAGTTTTGCAGGTTTGGCGTTTTGGAGATTCGGAATCTTGGAGTTTCGGAATTTTGTAGTTTTGAAGTTTTGGAGTGTCGGAGTTTTGGAGTGTTGGAGTTTTGGAGTTTTTTAGTTTTGTATTATTGCACTTTTGGAGTTTTGGAGTTTTGGAGTTTTGGAGTTTCAGAGTTTTGGAGGTTCAGGGTTGTGGAGTTTCGGAATTTTTGAGTTTTGGAGTTTCGGAGTTTTGGAGTTTTGCAGTTTTGGAGTTTTGGTGTTTTCGAGTTTTGGAGTTTCGAATTTACAGAGTTTCGGATTTTTGGAGTTTTGGAGTTTCGGAGATTTGGAATTTCGGCGTTTTGGAGATTCGGGGTCTTGGAGTTTCGGAATTTTGTAGTTTTGTGGTTTTGGAGTGTCGGAGTTTCGGAGTGTTGGAGTTTTGGAGTTTTAGAGTTTTAGAGTTTGTGAGTTCTGAAATTTTTGAGTTTCGGATTTTTGGAGTTTGGAGTTTTTAAGTTTTGGATTTTTGAGTTATGGATTTTTGGATTTTTGGAGTTTTGGTGTTTTTGAGTTTTGGAGTTTTGGATTTTTGCACTTTTGGAGTTTTGGAGTTTCGGAGTTTTGGATTTTTGGAGTTTTGGAGGTATGGATTTTTGGAGATTCAGGGTTTTGTTGTTCCAGAATTTTGTAGTTTTGGAGTTTCGGAGTTTCGGAGTTTCGAATTATTGGAGTTTTCCAGTTTTAGAATATTTAATTTTTGGAGGTATGGATTTTTGGAGTTTCGCAGTTTTGGAGATTCGGGGTTGTGGAGTTTCGGAATTTTGGTGTTTCGCATTTTTACAGTTTTGGAGTTTTCAAGTTTTGGATTTTTGGAGTTTTGGATTTTCGGGGTTTTGGAGATTCAGAGTTTTGGAGTTTCGGAGTTTTGGAGATTCAGGGTTGTGGAGTTTTGGAATTTTTGAGTTTTGCAGTTTCGGAGTTTTGGAGTTTTGGAGTTTTGGAGTTTCGAATTTTCAGAGTTTCGGATTTTTGGAGTTTTGGAGTTCCGGAGATTCGGGGTCTTGGAGTTTCGGAATTTTGTAGTTTTGTAGTTTTGGACTTTTGGAGTGGCGGAGTTTTGGAGTGTTGGAGTTTTGGAGTTTTAGAGTTTTGGAGTTTTGGATTTTTGGAGTTTTGGAGTTTTTGAGTTTTGGAGTTTTGGATTTTTGCATTTTTGGAGTTTTGGAGTTTCGGAGTTTTGAATTTTTGGAGTTTTGGAGGTATGGATTTTTGGAGATTCAGGGTTTTGTTCCATAATTTTGTAGTTTTGGAGTTTCGGAGTTTCGGAGTTTCGAATTATTGGAGTTTTCGAGTTTTAGAATTTTTAATTTTTGGAGGTATTTTTTTTGGAGTTTCGGAGTTGTGGAAATTCGGGGTTGTGGAGTTTTTGAGTTTTGGAGGTTCGGAGTTTAAGAGTTTTTGAGTTTGGGAGTTTCGCAGTTTTGGAGATTCGGGGTTGTGGAGTTTCGGAATTTTGGTGTTTCGCATTTTTACAGTTTTGGAGTTTTCAAGTTTTGGATTTTTGGAGTTTTTGGATTTTCGGAATTTTGGAGATTCAGTTTTGGAGTTTCGGAGTTTTGGAGATTCAGGGTTGTAGAGTTTTGGAATTTTTGAGTTTTGCAGTTTCGGAGTTTTGGGGTTTTGCAGTTTCGGAGTTTTGGAGTTTCAGAGTTTTCGAGGTTCAGGGTTGTGGAGTTTCGGAATTTTTGAGTTTTGGAGTTTCGGAGTTTTGGAGTATTGCAGTTTTGGAGATTTGGAGTTTCGAATTTTCACAGTTTCGGATTTTTGGAGTTTTGGAGTTTCGGAGATATGGAGTTTTGGCATTTTGGAGATTCGGAATCTTGGAGTTTCGGAATTTTGTAGTTTTGTAGTTTTGGAGTGTCAGAGTTTTGGAGTGTTGGAGTTTTATAGCTTTGGAGTTTTTGAGTTTTTGAGTTTTGGATTTTTGCACTTTTTGAGTTTTGAAGTTTCGAATTTTCAGAGTTTCGGATTTTTGGAGTTTTGGAGTTTCGGAGATTCGGTATCTTGGAGTTTCGGAATTTTGTAGTTTTGTAGTTTTGGAGTGTCAGAGTCTTGGAGTGTTGGAGTTTTGGAGCTTTGGAGTTTTTGAGTTTTGAATTTTTGCACTTTTGGAGTTTTGGAGTTTCGGAGTTTCGGAGTTTTGGAGTTTTGGAGTTTCAGAGTTTTGGAGGTTCAGGGTTGTGGAGTTTCGGAATTTTTGAGTTTTGGAGTTTCGGAGTTTCGGAGTTTTGGAGTATTGCAGTTTTGGAGTTTTGGAGTTTCGAATTTTCAGTTTCGGATTTTTGGAGTTTTGGAGTTTCGGAGTTTTGGAGTTTCAGAGTTTTCGAGGTTCAGGGTTGTGGAGTTTCGGAATTTTTGAGTTCTGGAGTTTCGGAGTTTCGGATTTTTGGAGTGTTGGAGTTTTGGAGATTTGGAGTTTTGGCGTTTTGGAGATTCGGAATCTTGGAGTTTCAGAATTTTGTAGTTTTGTAGTTTTGGAGTGTCGGAGTTTTGGAGTGTTGGAGTTTTTGAGTTTTTGAGTTTTGGATTTCTGCACTTTTGGAGTTTTGGAGTTTCGGAGTTTTGGAATTTCAGAGTTTTGGAGGTTCAGGGTTGTGGAGTTTCGGAATTTTTGAGTTTTGGAGTTTCGGAGTTTTGGAGTTTTGCAGTTTTGGAGTTTTGGAGTTTCGGAGATTTGGAGTTTCGGCGTTTTGGAGATTCGGGGTCTTGGAGTTCCGGAATTTTGTAGTTTTGTAGTTTTGGAGTTTTGGAGTGTCGGAGTTTCGGAGTGTTGGAGTTTTGGAGTTTTAGAGTTTTAGAGTTTTGGAGTTTTGGATTTTTGAGTTTTGGATTTTTGGATTTTTGGAGTTTTGGAGTTTTGGATTTTTGAGTTTTGGATTTTTAGATTTTTGGAGTTTTGGAGTTTTTGAGTTTTGGAGTTTTGGATTTTTGCACTTTTGGAGTTTTGGAGTTTCGGAGTTTTGGATTTTTGGAGTTTTGGAGGTATGGATTTTTGGAGATTCAGGGTTTTGTTGTTCCAGAATTTTGTAGTTTTGGAGTTTCGGAGTTTCGAATTATTAGAGTTTTCGAGTTTTAGAATTTTTAATTTTTGGAGGTATGGATTTTTGGAGTTTCGGAGTTGTGGAGATTCGGGGTTGTGGAGTTTTGGAGTTTTGGAGGTTCGGAGTTTAAGAGTTTTTGAGTTTGGGAGTTTCGCAGTTTTGGAGATTCGGGGTTGTGGAGTTTCGGAATTTTTGGTGGTTCGCATTTTTACAGTTTTGGAGTTTTCAAGTTTTGGATTTTTGGAGTTTTGGATTTTCGGAGTTTTGGAGATTCAGAGTTTTGGAGTTTCGGAGTTTTGGAGATTCAGGGTTGTGGAGTTTTGGAATTTTTGAGTTTTGCAGTTTCGGAGTTTTGGAGTTTTGAAGTTTTGGAGTTTCGAATTTTCAGAGTTTCGGATTTTTGGAGTTTTGGAGTTCCGGAAATTTGGAGTTCCAGAGTTTTGGAGGTTCAGGGTTGTGGAGTTTCGGAATTTTTGAGTTTTGGAGTTTCGGAGTTTTGGAGTATTGCAGTTTTGGAGATTTGAGTTTCGAATTTTCAGAGTTTCGGATTTTTGGAGTTTTGGAGTTTCGGAGATATGGAGTTTTGGCGTTTTGGAGATTCGGAATCTTGGAGCTTCGGAATTTTGTAGTTTTGTAGTTTTGGAGTGTCGGAGTTTTGGAGTGTTGGAGTTTTGGAGCTTTGGAGTTTTTGAGTTTTTGAGTTTTGAATTTTTGCACTTTTGGAGTTTTGGAGTTTCGGAGTTTCGGAGTTTCGGAGTTTCGGAGTTTTGGAGTTTCAGAGTTTTGGAGGTTCAGGGTTGTGGAGTTTCGGAATTTTTGAGTTTTGGAGTTTCGGAGTTTCGGAGTTTTGGAGTATTGCAGTTTTGGAGTTTTGGAGTTTTGGAGTTTCGAATTTTAAGACTTTCGGATTTTTGGAGTTTGGGAGTTTCGGAGTTTTGGAGTTTCAGAGTTTTCGAGGTTCAGGGTTGTGGAGTTTAGGAATTTTTGAGTTTTGGAGTTTCGGAGTTTCGGAGTTTTGAAGTTTGGAGTTTCGAATTTTCAGAGTTTCGGATTTTTGGAGTTTTGGAGTTTCGGAGATTTGGAGTTTTGGCGTTTTGGAGATTCGGAATCTTGGAGTTTCGAAATTTTGTAGTTTTGTAGTTTTGGAGTGTCGGAGTTTTGGAGTGTTGGAATTTTGGAGTTTTTGAGTTTTGGATTTTTGCACTTTTGGAGTTTTGTAGTTTTGGAGTTTCGAAGTTTTGGAGTTTCAGAGTTTTGGAGGTTCAGGGTTGTGGAGTTTCGGAATTTTTGAGTTTTGGAGTTTCGGAGTTTCGGAGTTTTGGAGTATTGCAGTTTTGGAGTTTTGGAGTTTCGGAGATTTGGAGTTTCGGCGTTTTGGAGATTCGGGGTCTTGGAGTTTCGGAATTTTGTAGGTTTGTAGTTTTGGAGTTTTGGAGTGGCGGAGTTTCGGAGTGTTGGAGTTTTGGAGTTTTAGAGTTTTGGAGTTTTGGATTTTTGAGTTTTGGATTTTTGGATTTTTGGAGTTTCGGAGTTTCGGAGTTTCGAATTATTGGAGTTTTCGAGTTTTAGAATTTTTAATTTTTGGAGGTATGGATTTTTGGAATTTCGGAGTTGTGGAGATTCGGGGTTGTGGAGTTTTGGAGTTTTGGAGTTTCGGAGTTTTGGAGTTTCAGAGTTTTGGAGGTTCAGGGTTGTGGAGTTTCGGAATTTCTGAGTTTTAGAGTTTCGGAGTTTCGGAGTTTTGGAGTTTTGCAGTTTTGGAGTTTGGGAGTTTCGGAGATTTTGAGTTTTCGCGTTTTAGAATTTTTAATTTTTGGAGGTATAGGTTTTTGGAGTTTCGGAGTTGTGGAGATTCGGGTTGTGGAGTTTCGGAATTTTGGTGTTTCGCATTTTTACAGTTTTGGAGTTTTCAAGTTTTGGATTTTTGGAGTTTTGGATTTTCGGAGTTTTGGAGATTCGGAGTTTTGGAGTTTCGGAGTTTTGGAGATTTGGAGTTTCGGAGTTTTGGAGTTTCAGAGTTTTCGAGGTTCAGGGTTGTGGAGTTTCGGAATTTTTGAGTTTTGGAGTTTCGGAGTTTCGGAGTTTTGGAGTTTTGGAGTTTCGAATTATTGGAGTTTTCGAGTTTTAGAATTTTTAATTTTTGGAGGTATGGATTTTTGGAGTTTCGGAGTTGTGGAGATTCGGGGTTGTGGAGTTTTAGAGTTTTGGAGTTTTGAAATTTTTGAGTTTCATATTTTTGGAGTTTTGGAGTTTCGGAGATTTGGAGTTTCGGCGTTTTGGAGATTCGGGGTCTTGGAGTTTTGAAATTTTGTAGTTTTGTAGTTTTGGAGTTTTGGAGTGTCGGAGTTTCGGAGTGTTGGAGTTTTGGAGTTTTAGAGTTTTAGAGTTTGTGAGTTCTGAAATTTTTGAGTTTCGGATTTTTGGAGTTTGGAGTTTTTAAGTTTTGGATTTTTGAGTTATGGATTTTTGGATTTTTGGAGTTTTGGTGTTTTTGAGTTTTGGAGTTTTGGATTTTTGCACTTTTGGAGTTTTGGAGTTTCGGAGTTTTGGATTTTTGGAGTTTTGGAGGTATGGATTTTTGGAGATTCAGGGTTTTGTTGTTCCAGAATTTTGTAGTTTTGGAGTTTCGGAGTTTCGGAGTTTCGAATTATTGGAGTTTTCCAGTTTTAGAATATTTAATTTTTGGAGGTATGGATTTTTGGAGTTTCGCAGTTTTGGAGATTCGGGGTTGTGGAGTTTCGGAATTTTGGTGTTTCGCATTTTTACAGTTTTGGAGTTTTCAAGTTTTGGATTTTTGGAGTTTTGGATTTTCGGGGTTTTGGAGATTCAGAGTTTTGGAGTTTCGGAGTTTTGGAGATTCAGGGTTGTGGAGTTTTGGAATTTTTGAGTTTTGCAGTTTCGGAGTTTTGGAGTTTTGGAGTTTTGGAGTTTCGAATTTTCAGAGTTTCGGATTTTTGGAGTTTTGGAGTTCCGGAGATTTGGAGTTTTGGCGTTTTGGAGATTCGGAATCTTGGAGTTTCGAAATTTTGTAGTTTTGTAGTTTTGGAGTGTCGGAGTTTTGGAGTGTTGGAGTTTTGGAGTTTTTGAGTTTTGGATTTTTGCACTTTTGGAGTTTCAGAGTTTTGGAGGTTCAGGGTGGTGGAGTTTCGGAATTTTTGAGTTTCGGAGTTTCGGAGTTTTCGAGTTTTGCAGTTTTGGAGTTTTGGAGTTTCGGAGATTTGGAGTTTCGGCGTTTTGGAGATTCGGGGTCTTGGAGTTTCGGAATTTTGTAGTTTTGTAGTTTTGGAGTGTCGGAGTTTCGGAGTGTTGGAGTTTTGGAGTTTTAGAGTTTTGGAGTTTTGGATTTTTGAGTTTTGGATTTTTGGATTTTTGGAGTTTTGGAGTTTTTGAGTTTTGGAGTTTTGGATTTTTGCACTTTTGGAGTTTTGGAGTTTTGGAGGTATGGATTTTTGGAGATTCAGGGTTTTGTTGTTCCATAATTTTGTAGTTTTGGAGTTTCGGAGTTTCGAATTATTGGAGTTTTCGAGTTTTAGAATTTTTAATTTTTGGAGGTATGGATTTTTGGAGTTTCGGAGTTGTGGAGATTCGGGGTTGTGGAGTTTTGGAGGTTCGGAGTTTAAGAGTTTTTGAGTTTGGGAGTTTCGCAGTTTTGGAGATTCGGGGTTGTGGAGTTTCGGAATTTTGGTGTTTCGCATTTTTACAGTTTTGGAGTTTTCAAGTTTTGGATTTTTGGAGTTTTTGGATTTTCGGAATTTTGGAGATTCAGTTTTGGAGTTTCGGAGTTTTGGAGATTCAGGGTTGTAGAGTTTTGGAATTTTTGAGTTTTGCAGTTTCGGAGTTTTGGAGTTTTGCAGTTTCGGAGTTTTGGAGTTTCAGAGTTTTCGAGGTTCAGGGTTGTGGAGTTTCGGAATTTTTGAGTTTTGGAGTTTCGGAGTTTCGGAGTTTTGGAGTTTTTTAGTTTCGAATTTTCAGAGTTTCGGATTTTTGGAGTTTTGGAGTTCCGGAGATTTGGAGTTCCAGAGTTTTGGAGGTTCAGGGTTGTGGAGTTTCGGAATTTTTGAGTTTTGGAGTTTCGGAGTTTTGGAGTATTGCAGTTTTGGAGATTTGGAGTTTCGAATTTTCAGAGTTTCGGAGATATGGAGTTTTGGCGTTTTGGAGATTCGGTATCTTGGAGTTTCGGAATTTTGTAGTTTTGTAGTTTTGGAGTGTCGGAGTTTTGGAGTGTTGGAGTTTTGGAGCTTTGGAGTTTTTGAGTTTTTGAGTTTTGAATTTTTGCACTTTTGGAGTTTTGGAGTTTCGGAGTTTCGGAGTTTTGGAGTTTCAGAGTTTTGGAGGTTCAGGGTTGTGGAGTTTCGGAATTTTTGAGTTTTGGAGTTTCGGAGTTTCGGAGTTTTGGAGTATTGCAGTTTTGGAGTTTTGCAGGTTTGGCGTTTTGGAGATTCGGAATCTTGGAGTTTCGGAATTTTGTAGTTTTGAAGTTTTGGAGTGTCGGAGTTTTGGAGTGTTGGAGTTTTGGAGTTTTTTAGTTTTGTATTATTGCACTTTTGGAGTTTTGGAGTTTTGGAGTTTTGGAGTTTCAGAGTTTTGGAGGTTCAGGGTTGTGGAGTTTCGGAATTTTTGAGTTTTGGAGTTTCGGAGTTTTGGAGTTTTGCAGTTTTGGAGTTTTGGTGTTTTCGAGTTTTGGAGTTTCGAATTTACAGAGTTTCGGATTTTTGGAGTTTTGGAGTTTCGGAGATTTGGAATTTCGGCGTTTTGGAGATTCGGGGTCTTGGAGTTTCGGAATTTTGTAGTTTTGTGGTTTTGGAGTGTCGGAGTTTCGGAGTGTTGGAGTTTTGGAGTTTTAGAGTTTTAGAGTTTGTGAGTTCTGAAATTTTTGAGTTTCGGATTTTTGGAGTTTGGAGTTTTTAAGTTTTGGATTTTTGAGTTATGGATTTTTGGATTTTTGGAGTTTTGGTGTTTTTGAGTTTTGGAGTTTTGGATTTTTGCACTTTTGGAGTTTTGGAGTTTCGGAGTTTTGGATTTTTGGAGTTTTGGAGGTATGGATTTTTGGAGATTCAGGGTTTTGTTGTTCCAGAATTTTGTAGTTTTGGAGTTTCGGAGTTTCGGAGTTTCGAATTATTGGAGTTTTCCAGTTTTAGAATATTTAATTTTTGGAGGTATGGATTTTTGGAGTTTCGCAGTTTTGGAGATTCGGGGTTGTGGAGTTTCGGAATTTTGGTGTTTCGCATTTTTACAGTTTTGGAGTTTTCAAGTTTTGGATTTTTGGAGTTTTGGATTTTCGGGGTTTTGGAGATTCAGAGTTTTGGAGTTTCGGAGTTTTGGAGATTCAGGGTTGTGGAGTTTTGGAATTTTTGAGTTTTGCAGTTTCGGAGTTTTGGAGTTTTGGAGTTTTGGAGTTTCGAATTTTCAGAGTTTCGGATTTTTGGAGTTTTGGAGTTCCGGAGATTTGGAGTTTTGGCGTTTTGGAGATTCGGAATCTTGGAGTTTCGAAATTTTGTAGTTTTGTAGTTTTGGAGTGTCGGAGTTTTGGAGTGTTGGAGTTTTGGAGTTTTTGAGTTTTGGATTTTTGCACTTTTGGAGTTTCAGAGTTTTGGAGGTTCAGGGTGGTGGAGTTTCGGAATTTTTGAGTTTCGGAGTTTCGGAGTTTTCGAGTTTTGCAGTTTTGGAGTTTTGGAGTTTCGGAGATTTGGAGTTTCGGCGTTTTGGAGATTCGGGGTCTTGGAGTTTCGGAATTTTGTAGTTTTGTAGTTTTGGAGTGTCGGAGTTTCGGAGTGTTGGAGTTTTGGAGTTTTAGAGTTTTGGAGTTTTGGATTTTTGAGTTTTGGATTTTTGGATTTTTGGAGTTTTGGAGTTTTTGAGTTTTGGAGTTTTGGATTTTTGCACTTTTGGAGTTTTGGAGTTTTGGAGGTATGGATTTTTGGAGATTCAGGGTTTTGTTGTTCCATAATTTTGTAGTTTTGGAGTTTCGGAGTTTCGAATTATTGGAGTTTTCGAGTTTTAGAATTTTTAATTTTTGGAGGTATGGATTTTTGGAGTTTCGGAGTTGTGGAGATTCGGGGTTGTGGAGTTTTGGAGGTTCGGAGTTTAAGAGTTTTTGAGTTTGGGAGTTTCGCAGTTTTGGAGATTCGGGGTTGTGGAGTTTCGGAATTTTGGTGTTTCGCATTTTTACAGTTTTGGAGTTTTCAAGTTTTGGATTTTTGGAGTTTTTGGATTTTCGGAATTTTGGAGATTCAGTTTTGGAGTTTCGGAGTTTTGGAGATTCAGGGTTGTAGAGTTTTGGAATTTTTGAGTTTTGCAGTTTCGGAGTTTTGGAGTTTTGCAGTTTCGGAGTTTTGGAGTTTCAGAGTTTTCGAGGTTCAGGGTTGTGGAGTTTCGGAATTTTTGAGTTTTGGAGTTTCGGAGTTTCGGAGTTTTGGAGTTTTTTAGTTTCGAATTTTCAGAGTTTCGGATTTTTGGAGTTTTGGAGTTCCGGAGATTTGGAGTTCCAGAGTTTTGGAGGTTCAGGGTTGTGGAGTTTCGGAATTTTTGAGTTTTGGAGTTTCGGAGTTTTGGAGTATTGCAGTTTTGGAGATTTGGAGTTTCGAATTTTCAGAGTTTCGGAGATATGGAGTTTTGGCGTTTTGGAGATTCGGTATCTTGGAGTTTCGGAATTTTGTAGTTTTGTAGTTTTGGAGTGTCGGAGTTTTGGAGTGTTGGAGTTTTGGAGCTTTGGAGTTTTTGAGTTTTTGAGTTTTGAATTTTTGCACTTTTGGAGTTTTGGAGTTTCGGAGTTTCGGAGTTTTGGAGTTTCAGAGTTTTGGAGGTTCAGGGTTGTGGAGTTTCGGAATTTTTGAGTTTTGGAGTTTCGGAGTTTCGGAGTTTTGGAGTATTGCAGTTTTGGAGTTTTGCAGGTTTGGCGTTTTGGAGATTCGGAATCTTGGAGTTTCGGAATTTTGTAGTTTTGAAGTTTTGGAGTGTCGGAGTTTTGGAGTGTTGGAGTTTTGGAGTTTTTTAGTTTTGTATTATTGCACTTTTGGAGTTTTGGAGTTTTGGAGTTTTGGAGTTTCAGAGTTTTGGAGGTTCAGGGTTGTGGAGTTTCGGAATTTTTGAGTTTTGGATTTCGGAGTTTTGGAGTTTTGCAGTTTTGGAGTTTTGGTGTTTTCGAGTTTTGGAGTTTCGAATTTACAGAGTTTCGGATTTTTGGAGTTTTGGAGTTTCGGAGATTTGGAATTTCGGCGTTTTGGAGATTCGGGGTCTTGGAGTTTCGGAATTTTGTAGTTTTGTGGTTTTGGAGTGTCGGAGTTTCGGAGTGTTGGAGTTTTGGAGTTTTAGAGTTTTAGAGTTTTGGAGTTTTGAAATTTTTGAGTTTCGGATTTTTGGAGTTTGGAGTTTTTAAGTTTTGGATTTTTGAGTTTTGGATTTTTGGATTTTTGGAGTTTTTGTGTTTTTGAGTTTTGGAGTTTTGGATTTTTGCACTTTTGGAGGTTTGGAGTTTTGGAGTTTTGGATTTTTGGAGCTTTGGAGGTATGGATTTTTTAATATTCAGGGTTTTGTTCTTCCAGAATTTTGTAGTTTTGGAGTTTTGGAGTGTCGGAGTTTCGGAGTTTCGAATTATCGGAGTTTTCGAGTTTTGGAATTTTTGATTTTTGGAGGTATGGATTTTTGGAGTTTCGGAGTTGTGGAGATTCGGGTTTGTGGAGTTTTGGAGTTTTGGATTTTTGCACTTTTGGAGTTTTGGAGTTTCGGAGTTTTGGAGTTTCGGAGTTTTGGAGATTCAGGGTTGTGGAGTTTCGGAATTTTTGAGTTTTGGAGTTTTGGAGTTTCGGAGTTCCGGAGTTTCGGAGTTTCGGAGTTTCGGAGTTTTGGAGTTTTGCAGTTTCGGAGTTTTGGAGTTTTGGAGTTTCCGAGTTTCGGAGTTTTGGAGTTTCAGAGTTTTCGAGGTTCAGGGTTGTGGAGTTTCAGAATTTTTGCATTTTAGAGTTTCGGAGTTTCGGAGTTTAGGAGTTTCGAATTTACAGAGTTTCGGATTTTTGGAGTTTTGGAGTTTCGGAGATTTGGAGTTCTGGCGTTTTGCAGATTCGGGGTCTTGGAGTTTCGGAATTTTGCAGTTTTGTAGTTTTGGAGTGTCGGAGTTTTGGAGTGTTGGAGTTTTGGAGTTTTGGAGTTTCGGAGTTTCGGAGTTTCGGAGTTTTGGAGTTTCAGAGTTTCAGAGTTCTGGAGGTTCAGGGTTGTGGAGTTTCGGAATTTTTGAGTTTTGGAGTTTCGGAGTTTCGGAGATTTGGAGTTTTGCAGTTTTGGAGTTTTGGAGTTTCGAATTTTCAGTTTCGGATTTTTGGAGTTTTGCAGTTTCGGAGATTTGGAGTGTCGGAGTTTTGGAGCTTTGGAGTTTTGGAGTTTTTGAGTTTTGGAGTTTCGGAGTTTTGGAGTTTCAGAGTTTTGGAGGTTCAGGGTTGTGGAGTTTCGGAATTTTTGAGTTTTGGAGTTTCGGAGTGTCGGAGTTTTGGAGAATTGCAGTTTTGGAGTTTTGGAGTTCTGGAGTTTCGAATTTTCAGAGTTTCGGATTTTTGGAGTTTTGGAGTTTCGGAGTTTTGGAGTTTCAGAGTTTTCGAGGTTCAGGGTTGTGGAGTTTCGGAATTTTTGAGTTTTGGAGTTTCGGAGTTTTGGAGTTTTGGAGTTTCGAATTTTCAGTTTCGGATTTTTGGAGTTTTGGAGTTTCGGAGATTTGGAGTTTTGGCGTTTTGGAGATTCGGAATCTTGGAGTTTCGGAATTTTGTAGTTTTGTAGCTTTCGAGTGTCGGAGTTTTGGAGTGTTGGAGTTTTGGAGCTTTGGAGTTTTGGAGTTTTTGAGTTTTGGAGTTTTGGATTTTTGCACTTTTGGAGTTTTGGAGTTTTGGAGTTTCGGAGTTTCGGAGTTTTGGAGTTTCAGAGTTTTGGAGGTTCAGGGTTGTTGAGTTTCGGAATTTTTGAGTTTTGGAGTTTCGGAGTTTCGGAATTTTGGAGTATTGCAGTTTTGGAGTTTTGGAGTTTTGGAGTTTCGGAGTTTTGGAGTTTCAGAGTTTTCGAGGTTCAGGGTTGTGGAGTTTCGAATTTTCAGAGTTTCGGATTTTTGGAGTTTTGGAGTTTCGGAGTTTTGGAGTTTTAGAGTTTTGGAGTTTCGGAGTTTTGGAGTTTCAGAGTTTTCGAGGTTCAGGGTTGTGGAGTTTCGGAATTTTTGAGTTTTGGAGTTTCGGAGTATTGCAGTTTTGGAGTTTTGGTGTTTTGGAGTTTCGAATTTTCAGAGTTTCGGATTTTTGGAGTTTTGGAGTTCCGGAGATTTGGAGTTTGAGAGTTTTGGAGGTTCAGGGTTGTGGAGTTTCGGAATTTTTGATTTTTGGAGTTTCGGAGTTTTGGAGTTTTAGAGTTTTGGAGTTTCGGAGTTTTGGAGTTTCAGAGTTTTCGATGTTCAGGGTTGTGGAGTTTCGGAATTTTTGAGTTTTGGAGTTTCGGAGTATTGCAGTTTTGGAGTTTTGGAGTTTCGAATTTTCAGAGTTTAGGATTTTTCGAGTTTTGGCGTTTTCGAGATTCGGAATCTTGGAGTTTCGGAATTTTGTAGTTTTGTAGTTTTGGAGTTTCGGAGTTTCGGAGTTTTGGAGTATTGCAGTTTTGGAGTTTTGGAGTTTTGGAGTTTCGAATTTTCAGTTTCGGATTTTTGGAGTTTTGGAGTTTCGGAGATTTGGAGTTTTGGCGTTTTGGAGATTCGGGGTCTTGGAGTTTCGGAATTTTGTAGTTTTGTAGTTTTGGAGTGTCAGAGTTTTGGAGCTTTGGAGTGTTGGAGTTTTGGAGTTTTAGGAGCTTTGGAGTTTTTGAGTTTTTGAGTTTTGGAGTTTTTGAGTTTTGCACTTTTGGAGTTTCGGTGTTTCGGTGTTTCGGAGTTTTGGAGTTTCAGAGTTTTGGAGGTTCAGGGTTGTGGAGTTTCGGAATTTTTGAGTTTTGGAGTTTCGGAGTTTTGGAGTTTCGGCGTTTTGGAGATTCGGGGTCTTGGAGTTTCAGAATTTTGTAGTTTTGTAGTTTTGGAGTTTTGGAGTGTCGGAGTTTTGGAGTTTTGGAGTTTCCGAGTTTCGGAGTTTTGCAGTTTCAGAGTTTTCGAGGTTCAGGGTTGTGGAGTTTCAGAATTTTTGAATTTTAGAGTTTCGGAGTTTTGGAGTTTCGGAATTTTGTAGTTTTGTAGTTTTGGAGTGTCGGAGTATTGGAGTGTTGGAGTTTTGGAGTTTTAGGAGCTTTGGAGTTTTGGAGTTTTTGAGTTTTGGAGTTTTTGAGTTTTGCGCTTTTGGAGTTTTGGAGTTTCGGAGTTTCGGATTTTTGGAGTTTTGGAGGTATGGATTTTTGGAGATTCAGGGTTTTGTTGTTCCAGAATTTTGTAGTTTTGGAGTTTCGGAGTTTCGGAGTTTCGAATTATTGGAGTTTTCCAGTTTTAGAATATTTAATTTTTGGAGGTATGGATTTTTGGAGTTTCGCAGTTTTGGAGATTCGGGGTTGTGGAGTTTCGGAATTTTGGTGTTTCGCATTTTTACAGTTTTGGAGTTTTCAAGTTTTGGATTTTTGGAGTTTTGGATTTTCGGGGTTTTGGAGATTCAGAGTTTTGGAGTTTCGGAGTTTTGGAGATTCAGGGTTGTGGAGTTTTGGAATTTTTGAGTTTTGCAGTTTCGGAGTTTTGGAGTTTTGGAGTTTTGGAGTTTCGAATTTTCAGAGTTTCGGATTTTTGGAGTTTTGGAGTTCCGGAGATTTGGAGTTTTGGCGTTTTGGAGATTCGGAATCTTGGAGTTTCGAAATTTTGTAGTTTTGTAGTTTTGGAGTGTCGGAGTTTTGGAGTGTTGGAGTTTTGGAGTTTTTGAGTTTTGGATTTTTGCACTTTTGGAGTTTCAGAGTTTTGGAGGTTCAGGGTGGTGGAGTTTCGGAATTTTTGAGTTTCGGAGTTTCGGAGTTTTCGAGTTTTGCAGTTTTGGAGTTTTGGAGTTTCGGAGATTTGGAGTTTCGGCGTTTTGGAGATTCGGGGTCTTGGAGTTTCGGAATTTTGTAGTTTTGTAGTTTTGGAGTGTCGGAGTTTCGGAGTGTTGGAGTTTTGGAGTTTTAGAGTTTTGGAGTTTTGGATTTTTGAGTTTTGGATTTTTGGATTTTTGGAGTTTTGGAGTTTTTGAGTTTTGGAGTTTTGGATTTTTGCACTTTTGGAGTTTTGGAGTTTTGGAGGTATGGATTTTTGGAGATTCAGGGTTTTGTTGTTCCATAATTTTGTAGTTTTGGAGTTTCGGAGTTTCGAATTATTGGAGTTTTCGAGTTTTAGAATTTTTAATTTTTGGAGGTATGGATTTTTGGAGTTTCGGAGTTGTGGAGATTCGGGGTTGTGGAGTTTTGGAGGTTCGGAGTTTAAGAGTTTTTGAGTTTGGGAGTTTCGCAGTTTTGGAGATTCGGGGTTGTGGAGTTTCGGAATTTTGGTGTTTCGCATTTTTACAGTTTTGGAGTTTTCAAGTTTTGGATTTTTGGAGTTTTTGGATTTTCGGAATTTTGGAGATTCAGTTTTGGAGTTTCGGAGTTTTGGAGATTCAGGGTTGTAGAGTTTTTGAATTTTTGAGTTTTGCAGTTTCGGAGTTTTGGAGTTTTGCAGTTTCGGAGTTTTGGAGTTTCAGAGTTTTCGAGGTTCAGGGTTGTGGAGTTTCGGAATTTTTGAGTTTTGGAGTTTCGGAGTTTCGGAGTTTTGGAGTTTTTTAGTTTCGAATTTTCAGAGTTTCGGATTTTTGGAGTTTTGGAGTTCCGGAGATTTGGAGTTCCAGAGTTTTGGAGGTTCAGGGTTGTGGAGTTTCGGAATTTTTGAGTTTTGGAGTTTCGGAGTTTTGGAGTATTGCAGTTTTGGAGATTTGGAGTTTCGAATTTTCAGAGTTTCGGAGATATGGAGTTTTGGCGTTTTGGAGATTCGGTATCTTGGAGTTTCGGAATTTTGTAGTTTTGTAGTTTTGGAGTGTCGGAGTTTTGGAGTGTTGGAGTTTTGGAGCTTTGGAGTTTTTGAGTTTTTGAGTTTTGAATTTTTGCACTTTTGGAGTTTTGGAGTTTCGGAGTTTCGGAGTTTTGGAGTTTCAGAGTTTTGGAGGTTCAGGGTTGTGGAGTTTCGGAATTTTTGAGTTTTGGAGTTTCGGAGTTTCGGAGTTTTGGAGTATTGCAGTTTTGGAGTTTTGCAGGTTTGGAGTTTCGAATTTTCAGACTTTCGGATTTTTGGAGTTTTGGAGTTTCGGAGTTTTGGAGTTTCAGAGTTTTCGATGTTCAGGGTTGTGGAGTTTCGGAATTTTTGAGTTTTGGAGTTTCGGAGTTTCTGATTTTTGGAGTTTTGGAGTTTCGGAGATTTGGAGTTTTGGCGTTTTGGAGATTCGGAATCTTGGAGTTTCGGAATTTTGTAGTTTTGAAGTTTTGGAGTGTCGGAGTTTTGGAGTGTTGGAGTTTTGGAGTTTTTTAGTTTTGTATTATTGCACTTTTGGAGTTTTGGAGTTTTGGAGTTTCAGAGTTTTGGAGGTTCAGGGTTGTGGAGTTTCGGAATTTTTGAGTTTTGGAGTTTCGGAGTTTTGGAGTTTTGCAGTTTTGGAGTTTTGGTGTTTTCGAGTTTTGGAGTTTCGAATTTACAGAGTTTCGGATTTTTGGAGTGTTGGAGTTTCGGAGATTTGGAATTTCGGCGTTTTGGAGATTCGGGGTCTTGGAGTTTCGGAATTTTGTAGTTTTGTGGTTTTGGAGTGTCGGAGTTTCGGAGTGTTGGAGTTTTGGAGTTTTAGAGTTTTAGAGTTTTGGAGTTTTGAAATTTTTGAGTTTCGGATTTTTGGAGTTTGGAGTTTTTAAGTTTTGGATTTTTGAGTTTTGGATTTTTGGATTTTTGAGTTTTTGTGTTTTTGAGTTTTGGAGTTTTGGATTTTTGCACTTTTGGAGGTTTGGAGTTTTGGAGTTTTGGATTTTTGGAGCTTTGGAGGTGTGGATTTTTTAATATTCAGGGTTTTGTTCTTCCAGAATTTTGTAGTTTTGGAGTTTTGGAGTGTCGGAGTTTCGGAGTTTCGAATTATCGGAGTTTTCGAGTTTTGGAATTTTTGATTTTTGGAGGTATGGATTTTTGGAGTTTCGGAGTTGTGGAGATTCGGGTTTGTGGAGTTTTGGAGTTTTGGATTTTTGCACTTTTGGAGTTTTGGAGTTTCGGAGTTTTGGAGTTTCGGAGTTTTGGAGATTCAGGGTTGTGGAGTTTCGGAATTTTTGAGTTTTGGAGTTTTGGAGTTTCGGAGTTCCGGAGTTTCGGAGTTTCGGAGTTTCGGAGTTTTGGAGTTTTGCAGTTTCGGAGTTTTGGAGTTTTGGAGTTTCCGAGTTTCGGAGTTTTGGAGTTTCAGAGTTTTCGAGGTTCAGGGTTGTGGAGTTTCAGAATTTTTGCATTTTAGAGTTTCGGAGTTTCGGAGTTTAGGAGTTTCGAATTTACAGAGTTTCGGATTTTTGGAGTTTTGGAGTTTCGGAGATTTGGAGTTCTGGCGTTTTGCAGATTCGGGGTCTTGGAGTTTCGGAATTTTGCAGTTTTGTAGTTTTGGAGTGTCGGAGTTTTGGAGTGTTGGAGTTTTGGAGTTTTGGAGTTTCGGAGTTTCGGAGTTTCGGAGTTTTGGAGTTTCAGAGTTTCAGAGTTCTGGAGGGTCAGGGTTGTGGAGTTTCGGAATTTTTGAGTTTTGGAGTTTCCGAGTTTCGGAGATTTGGAGTTTTGCAGTTTTGGAGTTTTGGAGTTTCGAATTTTCAGTTTCGGATTTTTGGAGTTTTGCAGTTTCGGAGATTTGGAGTGTCGGAGTTTTGGAGCTTTGGAGTTTTTGAGTTTTTGAGTTTTGGAGTTTCGGAGTTTTGGAGTTTCAGAGTTTTGGAGGTTCAGGGTTGTGGAGTTTCGGAATTTTTGAGTTTTGGAGTTTCGGAGTGTCGGAGTTTTGGAGAATTGCAGTTTTGGAGTTTTGGAGTTTTGGAGTTTCGAATTTTCAGAGTTTCGGATTTTTGGAGTTTTGGAGTTTCGGAGTTTTGGAGTTTCAGAGTTTTCGAGGTTCAGGGTTGTGGAGTTTCGGAATTTTTGAGTTTTGGAGTTTCGGAGTTTTGGAGTTTTGGAGTTTCGAATTTTCAGTTTCGGATTTTTGGAGTTTTGGAGTTTCGGAGATTTGGAGTTTTGGCGTTTTGGAGATTCGGAATCTTGGAGTTTCGGAATTTTGTAGTTTTGTAGCTTTCGAGTGTCGGAGTTTTGGAGTGTTGGAGTTTTGGAGCTTTGGAGTTTTGGAGTTTTTGAGTTTTGGAGTTTTGGATTTTTGCACTTTTGGAGTTTTGGAGTTTTGGAGTTTCGGAGTTTCGGAGTTTTGGAGTTTCAGAGTTTTGGAGGTTCAGGGTTGTTGAGTTTCGGAATTTTTGAGTTTTGGAGTTTCGGAGTTTCGGAATTTTGGAGTATTGCAGTTTTGGAGTTTTGGAGTTTTGGAGTTTCGGAGTTTTGGAGTTTCAGAGTTTTCGAGGTTCAGGGTTGTGGAGTTTCGAATTTTCAGAGTTTCGGATTTTTGGAGTTTTGGAGTTTCGGAGTTTTGGAGTTTTAGAGTTTTGGAGTTTCGGAGTTTTGGAGTTTCAGAGTTTTCGAGGTTCAGGGTTGTGGAGTTTCGGAATTTTTGAGTTTTGGAGTTTCGGAGTATTGCAGTTCTGGAGTTTTGGTGTTTTGGAGTTTCGAATTTTCAGAGTTTCGGATTTTTGGAGTTTTGGAGTTCCGGAGATTTGGAGTTTGAGAGTTTTGGAGGTTCAGGGTTGTGGAGTTTCGGAATTTTTGATTTTTGGAGTTTCGGAGTTTTGGAGTTTTAGAGTTTTGGAGTTTCGGAGTTTTGGAGTTTCAGAGTTTTCGATGTTCAGGGTTGTGGAGTTTCGGAATTTTTGAGTTTTGGAGTTTCGGAGTATTGCAGTTTTGGAGTTTTGGAGTTTCGAATTTTCAGAGTTTAGGATTTTTCGAGTTTTGGCGTTTTCGAGATTCGGAATCTTGGAGTTTCGGAATTTTGTAGTTTTGTAGTTTTGGAGTTTCGGAGTTTCGGAGTTTTGGAGTATTGCAGTTTTGGAGTTTTGGAGTTTTGGAGTTTCGAATTTTCAGTTTCGGATTTTTGGAGTTTTGGAGTTTCGGAGATTTGGAGTTTTGGCGTTTTGGAGATTCGGGGTCTTGGAGTTTCGGAATTTTGTAGTTTTGTAGTTTTGGAGTGTCAGAGTTTTGGAGCTTTGGAGTGTTGGAGTTTTGGAGTTTTAGGAGCTTTGGAGTTTTTGAGTTTTTGAGTTTTGGAGTTTTTGAGTTTTGCGCTTTTGGAGTTTTGGAGTTTCGGAGTTTCGGAGTTTTGGAGTTTCAGAGTTTTGGAGGTTCAGGGTTGTGGAGTTTCGGAATTTTTGAGTTTTGGAGTTTCGGAGATTTGGAGTTCTGGCGTTTTGGAGATTCGGGGTCTTGGAGTTTCGGAATTTTGCAGTTTTGTAGTTTTGGAGTGTTGGAGTTTTGGAGTGTTGGAGTTTTGGAGTTTTGGAGTTTCGGAGTTTCGGAGTTTCAGAGTTTCAGAGTTCTGGAGGTTCAGGGTTGTGGAGTTTCGGAATTTTTGAGTTTTGGAGTTTCGGAGTTTCGGAGATTTGGACTTTTGCAGTTTTGGAGTTTTGGAGTTTCGAATTTTCAGTTTCGGATTTTTGGAGTTTTCGAGTTTCGGAGATTTGGAGTTTCGGCGTTTTGGAGATTCGGAGTCTTGGAGTTTCGGAATTTTGTAGTTTTGTAGTTTTGGAGTGTCGGAGTTTTGGAGTGTTGGAGTTTTGGAGCTTTGGAGTTTTGGAGTTTTCGAGTTTCAGAGTTTCGGAGTTTTGGAGTTTCAGAGTTTTGGAGGTTCAGGGTTGTGGAGTTTCGGAATTTTTGAGTTTTGGAGTTTCGGAGTGTCGGAGTTTTGGAGAATTGCAGTTTTGGAGTTTTGGAGTTTTGGAGTTTCGAATTTTCAGAGTTTCGGATTTTTGGAGTTTTGGAGTTTCGGAGTTTTGGAGTTTCAGAGTTTTCGAGGTTCAGGGTTGTGGAGTTTCGGAATTTTTGAGTTTTGGAGTTTCGGAGTTTCGGAGTTTTGCAGTATTGCAGTTTTGGAGTTTTGGAGTTTTGGAGTTTCGAATTTTCAGTTTCGGATTTTTGGAGTTTTGGAGTTTCGGAGATTTGGAGTTTTGGCGTTTTGGAGATTCGGGGTCTTGGAGTTTCGGAATTTTGTAGTTTTGTAGTTTTGGAGTGTCGGAGTATTGGAGTGTTGGAGTTTTAGAGTTTTAGGAGTTTTGGAGTTTTTGAGTTTTTGAGTTTTTGAGTTTTGCATTTTGGAGTTTTGGAGTTTTGGAGTTTCGGAGTTTTGGAGTTTTGGAGTTTCAGAGTTTTGGAGGTTCAGGGTTGTGGAGTTTCGGAATTTCTGAGTTTTGGAGTTTTGGAGGTTCGGAGTTTAAGAGTTTTTGAGTTTGGGAGTTTCGCAGTTTTGGAGATTCGGGGTTGTGGAGTTTCGGAATTTTGGTGTTTCGCATTTTTACAGTTTTGGAGTTTTCAAGTTTTGGATTTTTGGAGTTTTGGATTTTCGGAGTTTTGGAGATTCGGAGTTTTGGAGTTTCGGAGTTTTAGAGATTTGGAGTTTCGGAGTTTTGGAGTTTCGGAGTTTTGGAGTTTTGCAGTTTCGGAGTTTTGGAGTTTTGGAGTTTCGGAGTTTTGGAGTTTCAGAGTTTTCGAGGTTCAGGGTTGTGGAGTTTCGGAATTTTTGAGTTTTGGAGTTTCGGAGTTTCGGAGTTTTGGAGTTTTGGAGTTTCGAATTTTCAGAGTTTCTGATTTTTGGAGTTTTGGAGTTTCGGAGATTTGGAGTTTCAGAGTTTTGAAGGTTCAGGGTTTTTTTGTTCCAGAATTTTGTAGTTTTTTAGTTTTGGAGTTTCGGAGTTTCGGAGTTTCGAATTATTGGAGTTTTCGAGTTTTAGAATTTTTAATTTTTGGAGGTATGGATTTTTGGAGTTTCGGAGTTGTGGAGATTCGGGGTTGTGGAGTTTTGGAGTTTTGGAGTTGCGGAGTTTTGGAGTTTCAGATTTTTGGAGGTTCAGGGTTGTGGAGTTTCGGAATTTTTGAGTTTTGGAGTTTCGGAGTTTCGGAGTTTTGGAGTTTTAGAGTTTTAGAGTTTTGAAGTTTTGAAATTTTTGAGTTTCATATTTTTGGAGTTTTGGAGTTTCGGAGATTTGGAGTTTCGGCGTTTTGGAGATTCGGGGTCTTGGAGTTTCGAAATTTTGTAGTTTTGTAGTTTTGGAGTTTTGGAGTGTCGGAGTTTCGGAGTGTTGGAGTTTTGGAGTTTTAGAGTTTTAGAGTTTGTGAGTTTTGAAATTTTTGAGTTTCGGATTTTTGGAGTTTGGAGTTTTTAAGTTTTGGATTTTTGAGTTATGGATTTTTGGATTTTTGGAGTTTTGGTGTTTTTGAGTTTTGGAGTTTTGGATTTTTGCTCTTTTGGAGTTTTGGAGTTTCGGAGTTTTGGATTTTTGGAGTTTTGGAGGTATGGATTTTTGGAGATTCAGGGTTTTGTTGTTCCAGAATTTTGTAGTTTTGGAGTTTCGCAGTTTCGGAGTTTCGAATTATTGGAGTTTTCGAGTTTTAGAATATTTAATTTTTGGAGGTATGGATTTTTGGAGTTTCGCAGTTTTGGAGATTCGTGGTTGTGGAGTTTCGGAATTTTGGTGTTTCGCATTTTTACAGTTTTGGAGTTTTCAAGTTTTGGATTTTTGGAGTTTTGGATTTTCGGGGTTTTGGAGATTCAGAGTTTTGGAGTTTCGGAGTTTTGGAGATTCAGGGTTGTGGAGTTTTGGAATTTTTGAGTTTTGCAGTTTCGGAGTTTTGGAGTTTTGGAGTTTTGGAGTTTCGAATTTTCAGAGTTTCGGATTTTTGGAGTTTTGGAGTTCCGGAGATTTGGAGTTTTGGCGTTTTGGAGATTCGGAATCTTGGAGTTTCGAAATTTTGTAGTTTTGTAGTTTTGGAGTGTCGGAGTTTTGGAGTGTTGGAGTTTTGGAGTTTTTGAGTTTTGGATTTTTGCACTTTTGGAGTTTCAGAGTTTTGGAGGTTCAGGGTGGTGGAGTTTCGGAATTTTTGAGTTTCGGAGTTTCGGAGTTTTCGAGTTTTGTAGTTTTGGAGTTTCGGAGTTTCGGAGTTTCGAATTATTGGAGTTTTCGAGTTTTAGAATATTTAATTTTTGGAGGTATGGATTTTTGGAGTTTCGCAGTTTTGGAGATTCGTGGTTGTGGAGTTTCGGAATTTTGGTGTTTCGCATTTTTACAGTTTTGGAGTTTTCAAGTTTTGGATTTTTGGAGTTTTGGATTTTAGGGGTTTTGGAGATTCAGAGTTTTGGAGTTTCGGAGTTTTGGAGATTCAGGGTTGTGGAGTTTTGGAATTTTTGAGTTTTGCAGTTTCGGAGTTTTGGAGTTTTGGAGTTTTGGAGTTTCGAATTTTCAGAGTTTCGGATTTTTGGAGTTTTGGATTTCCGGAGATTTGGAGTTTTGGCGTTTTGGAGATTCGGAATCTTGGAGTTTCGAAATTTTGTAGTTTTGTAGTTTTGGAGTGTCGGAGTTTTGGAGTGTTGGAGTTTTGGAGTTTTTGAGTTTTGGATTTTTGCACTTTTGGAGTTTCAGAGTTTTGGAGGTTCAGGGTGGTGGAGTTTCGGAATTTTTGAGTTTCGGAGTTTCGGAGTTTTCGAGTTTTGCAGTTTTGGAGTTTTGGAGTTTCGGAGATTTGGAGTTTCGGCGTTTTGGAGATTCGGGGTCTTGGAGTTTCGGAATTTTGTAGTTTTGTAGTTTTGGAGTTTTGGAGTGTCGGAGTTTCGGAGTGTTGGAGTTTTGGAGTTTTAGAGTTTTGGAGTTTTGGATTTTTGAGTTTTGGATTTTTGGATTTTTGGAGTTTTGGAGTTTTTGAGTTTTGGAGTTTTGGATTTTTGCACTTTTGGAGTTTTGGAGTTTCGGAGTTTTGAATTTTTGGAGTTTTGGAGGTATGGATTTTTGGAGATTCAGGGTTTTGTTGTTCCATAATTTTGTAGTTTTGGAGTTTCGGAGTTTCGGAGTTTCGAATTATTGGAGTTTTCGAGTTTTAGAATTTTTAATTTTTGGAGGTATGGATTTTTGGAGTTTCGGAGTTGTGGAGATTCGGGGTTGTGGAGTTTTGGAGGTTCGGAGTTTAAGAGTTTTTGAGTTTGGGAGTTTCGCAGTTTTGGAGATTCGGGGTTGTGGAGTTTCGGAATTTTGGTGTTTCGCATTTTTACACTTTTGGAGTTTTCAAGTTTTGGATTTTTGGAGTTTTGGATTTTCGGAGTTTTGGAGATTCAGAGTTTTGGAGTTTCGGAGTTTTGGAGATTCAGGGTTGTGGAGTTTTGGAATTTTTGAGTTTTGCAGTTTCGGAGTTTTGGAGTTTTGAAGTTTTGGAGTTTCGAATTTTCAGAGTTTCGGATTTTTGGAGTTTTGGAGTTCCGGAAATTTGGAGTTCCAGAGTTTTGGAGGTTCAGGGTTGTGGAGTTTCGGAATTTTTGAGTTTTGGAGTTTCGGAGTTTTGGAGTATTGCAGTTTTGGAGATTTGAGTTTCGAATTTTCAGAGTTTCGGATTTTTGGAGTTTTGGAGTTTCGGAGATATGGAGTTTTGGCGTTTTGGAGATTCGGAATCTTGGAGCTTCGGAATTTTGTAGTTTTGTAGTTTTGGAGTGTCGGAGTTTTGGAGTGTTGGAGTTTTGGAGCTTTGGAGTTTTTGAGTTTTTGAGTTTTGAATTTTTGCACTTTTGGAGTTTTGGAGTTTCGGAGTTTTGGAGTTTCGGAGTTTTGGAGATTTGGAGTTTCGGAGTTTTGGAGTTTCAGAGTTTTCGAGGTTCAGGGTTGTGGAGTTTCGGAATTTTTGAGTTTTGGAGTTTCGGAGTTTCGGAGTTTTGGAGTTTTGGAGTTTCGAATTATTGGAGTTTTCGAGTTTTAGAATTTTTAATTTTTGGAGGTATGGATTTTTGGAGTTTCGGAGTTGTGGAGATTCGGGGTTGTGGAGTTTTAGAGTTTTGGAGTTTTGAAATTTTTGAGTTTCATATTTTTGGAGTTTTGGAGTTTCGGAGATTTGGAGTTTCGGCGTTTTGGAGATTCGGGGTCTTGGAGTTTTGAAATTTTGTAGTTTTGTAGTTTTGGAGTTTTGGAGTGTCGGAGTTTCGGAGTGTTGGAGTTTTGGAGTTTTAGAGTTTTAGAGTTTGTGAGTTCTGAAATTTTTGAGTTTCGGATTTTTGGAGTTTGGAGTTTTTAAGTTTTGGATTTTTGAGTTATGGATTTTTGGATTTTTGGAGTTTTGGTGTTTTTGAGTTTTGGAGTTTTGGATTTTTGCACTTTTGGAGTTTTGGAGTTTCGGAGTTTTGGATTTTTGGAGTTTTGGAGGTATGGATTTTTGGAGAATCAGGGTTTTGTTGTTCCAGAATTTTGTAGTTTTGGAGTTTCGGAGTTTCGGAGTTTCGAATTATTGGAGTTTTCCAGTTTTAGAATATTTAATTTTTGGAGGTATGGATTTTTGGAGTTTCGCAGTTTTGGAGATTCGGGGTTGTGGAGTTTCGGAATTTTGGTGTTTCGCATTTTTACAGTTTTGGAGTTTTCAAGTTTTGGATTTTTGGAGTTTTGGATTTTCGGGGTTTTGGAGATTCAGAGTTTTGGAGTTTCGGAGTTTTGGAGATTCAGGGTTGTGGAGTTTTGGAATTTTTGAGTTTTGCAGTTTCGGAGTTTTGGAGTTTTGGAGTTTTGGAGTTTCGAATTTTCAGAGTTTCGGATTTTTGGAGTTTTGGAGTTCCGGAGATTTGGAGTTTTGGCGTTTTGGAGATTCGGAATCTTGGAGTTTCGAAATTTTGTAGTTTTGTAGTTTTGGAGTGTCGGAGTTTTGGAGTGTTGGAGTTTTGGAGTTTTTGAGTTTTGGATTTTTGCACTTTTGGAGTTTCAGAGTTTTGGAGGTTCAGGGTGGTGGAGTTTCGGAATTTTTGAGTTTCGGAGTTTCGGAGTTTTCGAGTTTTGCAGTTTTGGAGTTTTGGAGTTTCGGAGATTTGGAGTTTCGGCGTTTTGGAGATTCGGGGTCTTGGAGTTTCGGAATTTTGTAGTTTTGTAGTTTTGGAGTGTCGGAGTTTCGGAGTGTTGGAGTTTTGGAGTTTTAGAGTTTTGGAGTTTTGGATTTTTGAGTTTTGGATTTTTGGATTTTTGGAGTTTTGGAGTTTTTGAGTTTTGGAGTTTTGGATTTTTGCACTTTTGGAGTTTTGGAGTTTTGGAGGTATGGATTTTTGGAGATTCAGGGTTTTGTTCCATAATTTTGTAGTTTTGGAGTTTCGGAGTTTCGAATTATTGGAGTTTTCGAGTTTTAGAATTTTTAATTTTTGGAGGTATGGATTTTTGGAGTTTCGGAGTTGTGGAGATTCGGGGTTGTGGAGTTTTGGAGGTTCGGAGTTTAAGAGTTTTTGAGTTTGGGAGTTTCGCAGTTTTGGAGATTCGGGGTTGTGGAGTTTCGGAATTTTGGTGTTTCGCATTTTTACAGTTTTGGAGTTTTCAAGTTTTGGATTTTTGGAGTTTTTGGATTTTCGGAATTTTGGAGATTCAGTTTTGGAGTTTCGGAGTTTTGGAGATTCAGGGTTGTAGAGTTTTGGAATTTTTGAGTTTTGCAGTTTCGGAGTTTTGGAGTTTTGCAGTTTCGGAGTTTTGGAGTTTCAGAGTTTTCGAGGTTCAGGGTTGTGGAGTTTCGGAATTTTTGAGTTTTGGAGTTTCGGAGTTTCGGAGTTTTGGAGTTTTTTAGTTTCGAATTTTCAGAGTTTCGGATTTTTGGAGTTTTGGAGTTCCGGAGATTTGGAGTTCCAGAGTTTTGGAGGTTCAGGGTTGTGGAGTTTCGGAATTTTTGAGTTTTGGAGTTTCGGAGTTTTGGAGTATTGCAGTTTTGGAGATTTGGAGTTTCGAATTTTCAGAGTTTCGGAGATATGGAGTTTTGGCGTTTTGGAGATTCGGTATCTTGGAGTTTCGGAATTTTGTAGTTTTGTAGTTTTGGAGTGTCGGAGTTTTGGAGTGTTGGAGTTTTGGAGCTTTGGAGTTTTTGAGTTTTTGAGTTTTGAATTTTTGCACTTTTGGAGTTTTGGAGTTTCGGAGTTTCGGAGTTTTGGAGTTTCAGAGTTTTGGAGGTTCAGGGTTGTGGAGTTTCGGAATTTTTGAGTTTTGGAGTTTCGGAGTTTCGGAGTTTTGGAGTATTGCAGTTTTGGAGTTTTGCAGGTTTGGAGTTTCGAATTTTCAGACTTTCGGATTTTTGGAGTTTTGGAGTTTCGGAGTTTTGGAGTTTCAGAGTTTTCGATGTTCAGGGTTGTGGAGTTTCGGAATTTTTGAGTTTTGGAGTTTCGGAGTTTCGGATTTTTGGAGTTTTGGAGTTTCGGAGATTTGGAGTTTTGGCGTTTTGGAGATTCGGAATCTTGGAGTTTCGGAATTTTGTAGTTTTGAAGTTTTGGAGTGTCGGAGTTTTGGAGTGTTGGAGTTTTGGAGTTTTTTAGTTTTGTATTATTGCACTTTTGGAGTTTTGGAGTTTTGGAGTTTTGGAGTTTCAGAGTTTTGGAGGTTCAGGGTTGTGGAGTTTCGGAATTTTTGAGTTTTGGAGTTTCGGAGTTTTGGAGTTTTGCAGTTTTGGAGTTTTGGTGTTTTCGAGTTTTGGAGTTTCGAATTTACAGAGTTTCGGATTTTTGGAGTTTTGGAGTTTCGGAGATTTGGAATTTCGGCGTTTTGGAGATTCGGGGTCTTGGAGTTTCGGAATTTTGTAGTTTTGTGGTTTTGGAGTGTCGGAGTTTCGGAGTGTTGGAGTTTTGGAGTTTTAGAGTTTTAGAGTTTTGGAGTTTTGAAATTTTTGAGTTTCGGATTTTTGGAGTTTGGAGTTTTTAAGTTTTGGATTTTTGAGTTTTGGATTTTTGGATTTTTGGAGTTTTTGTGTTTTTGAGTTTTGGAGTTTTGGATTTTTGCACTTTTGGAGGTTTGGAGTTTTGGAGTTTTGGATTTTTGGAGCTTTGGAGGTATGGATTTTTTAATATTCAGGGTTTTGTTCTTCCAGAATTTTGTAGTTTTGGAGTTTTGGAGTGTCGGAGTTTCGGAGTTTCGAATTATCGGAGTTTTCGAGTTTTGGAATTTTTGATTTTTGGAGGTATGGATTTTTGGAGTTTCGGAGTTGTGGAGATTCGGGTTTGTGGAGTTTTGGAGTTTTGGATTTTTGCACTTTTGGAGTTTTGGAGTTTCGGAGTTTTGGAGTTTCGGAGTTTTGGAGATTCAGGGTTGTGGAGTTTCGGAATTTTTGAGTTTTGGAGTTTTGGAGTTTCGGAGTTCCGGAGTTTCGGAGTTTCGGAGTTTCGGAGTTTTGGAGTTTTGCAGTTTCGGAGTTTTGGAGTTTCCGAGTTTCGGAGTTTTGGAGTTTCAGAGTTTTCGAGGTTCAGGGTTGTGGAGTTTCAGAATTTTTGCATTTTAGAGTTTCGGAGTTTCGGAGTTTAGGAGTTTCGAATTTACAGAGTTTCGGATTTTTGGAGTTTTGGAGTTTCGGAGATTTGGAGTTCTGGCGTTTTGCAGATTCGGGGTCTTGGAGTTTCGGAATTTTGCAGTTTTGTAGTTTTGGAGTGTCGGAGTTTTGGAGTGTTGGAGTTTTGGAGTTTTGGAGTTTCGGAGTTTCGGAGTTTCGGAGTTTTGGAGTTTCAGAGTTTCAGAGTTCTGGAGGTTCAGGGTTGTGGAGTTTCGGAATTTTTGAGTTTTGGAGTTTCGGAGTTTCGGAGATTTGGAGTTTTGCAGTTTTGGAGTTTTGGAGTTTCGAATTTTCAGTTTCGGATTTTTGGAGTTTTGCAGTTTCGGAGATTTGGAGTGTCGGAGTTTTGGAGCTTTGGAGTTTTGGAGTTTTTGAGTTTTGGAGTTTCGGAGTTTTGGAGTTTCAGAGTTTTGGAGGTTCAGGGTTGTGGAGTTTCGGAATTTTTGAGTTTTGGAGTTTCGGAGTGTCGGAGTTTTGGAGAATTGCAGTTTTGGACTTTTGGAGTTTTGGAGTTTCGAATTTTCAGAGTTTCGGATTTTTGGAGTTTTGGAGTTTCGGAGTTTTGGAGTTTCAGAGTTTTCGAGGTTCAGGGTTGTGGAGTTTCGGAATTTTTGAGTTTTGGAGTTTCGGAGTTTTGGAGTTTTGGAGTTTCGAATTTTCAGTTTCGGATTTTTGGAGTTTTGGAGTTTCGGAGATTTGGAGTTTTGGCGTTTTGGAGATTCGGAATCTTGGAGTTTCGGAATTTTGTAGTTTTGTAGCTTTCGAGTGTCGGAGTTTTGGAGTGCTGCAGTTTTGGAGCTTTGGAGTTTTGGAGTTTTTGAGTTTTGGAGTTTTGGATTTTTGCACTTTTGGAGTTTTGGAGTTTTGGAGTTTCGGAGTTTCGGAGTTTTGGAGTTTCAGAGTTTTGGAGGTTCAGGGTTGTTGAGTTTCGGAATTTTTGAGTTTTGGAGTTTCGGAGTTTCGGAATTTTGGAGTATTGCAGTTTTGGAGTTTTGGAGTTTTGGAGTTTCGGAGTTTTGGAGTTTCAGAGTTTTCGAGGTTCAGGGTTGTGGAGTTTCGAATTTTCAGAGTTTCGGATTTTTGGAGTTTTGGAGTTTCGGAGTTTTGGAGTTTTAGAGTTTTGGAGTTTCGGAGTTTTGGAGTTTCAGAGTTTTCGAGGTTCAGGGTTGTGGAGTTTCGGAATTTTTGAGTTTTGGAGTTTCGGAGTATTGCAGTTTTGGAGTTTTGGTGTTTTGGAGTTTCGAATTTTCAGAGTTTCGGATTTTTGGAGTTTTGGAGTTCCGGAGATTTGGAGTTTGAGAGTTTTGGAGGTTCAGGGTTGTGGAGTTTCGGAATTTTTGATTTTTGGAGTTTCGGAGTTTTGGAGTTTTAGAGTTTTGGAGTTTCGGAGTTTTGGAGTTTCAGAGTTTTCGATGTTCAGGGTTGTGGAGTTTCGGAATTTTTGAGTTTTGGAGTTTCGGAGTATTGCAGTTTTGGAGTTTTGGAGTTTCGAATTTTCAGAGTTTAGGATTTTTCGAGTTTTGGCGTTTTCGAGATTCGGAATCTTGGAGTTTCGGAATTTTGTAGTTTTGTAGTTTTGGAGTTTCGGAGTTTCGGAGTTTTGGAGTATTGCAGTTTTGGAGTTTTGGAGTTTTGGAGTTTCGAATTTTCAGTTTCGGATTTTTGGAGTTTTGGAGTTTCGGAGATTTGGAGTTTTGGCGTTTTGGAGATTCGGGGTCTTGGAGTTTCGGAATTTTGTAGTTTTGTAGTTTTGGAGTGTCAGAGTTTTGGAGCTTTGGAGTGTTGGAGTTTTGGAGTTTTAGGAGCTTTGGAGTTTTTGAGTTTTTGAGCTTTGGAGTTTTTGAGTTTTGCACTTTTGGAGTTTTGGAGTTTCGGTGTTTCGGAGTTTTGGAGTTTCAGAGTTTTGGAGGTTCAGGGTTGTGGAGTTTCGGAATTTTTGAGTTTTGGAGTTTCGGAGTTTTGGAGTTTCGGCGTTTTGGAGATTCGGGGTCTTGGAGTTTCAGAATTTTGTAGTTTTGTAGTTTTGGAGTTTTGGAGTGTCGGAGTTTTGGAGTTTTGGAGTTTCCGAGTTTCGGAGTTTTGCAGTTTCAGAGTTTTCGAGGTTCAGGGTTGTGGAGTTTCAGAATTTTTGAATTTTAGAGTTTCGGAGTTTCGGAGTTTTGGAGTTTCGGAATTTTGTAGTTTTGTAGTTTTGGAGTGTCGGAGTATTGGAGTGTTGGAGTTTTGGAGTTTTAGGAGCTTTGGAGTTTTGGAGTTTTTGAGTTTTGGAGTTTTTGAGTTTTGCGATTTTGGAGTTTTGGAGTTTCGGAGTTTCGGATTTTTGGAGTTTTGGAGGTATGGATTTTTGGAGATTCAGGGTTTTGTTGTTCCAGAATTTTGTAGTTTTGGAGTTTCGGAGTTTCGGAGTTTCGAATTATTGGAGTTTTCCAGTTTTAGAATATTTAATTTTTGGAGGTATGGATTTTTGGAGTTTCGCAGTTTTGGAGATTCGGGGTTGTGGAGTTTCGGAATTTTGGTGTTTCGCATTTTTACAGTTTTGGAGTTTTCAAGTTTTGGATTTTTGGAGTTTTGGATTTTCGGGGTTTTGGAGATTCAGAGTTTTGGAGTTTCGGAGTTTTGGAGATTCAGGGTTGTGGAGTTTTGGAATTTTTGAGTTTTGCAGTTTCGGAGTTTTGGAGTTTTGGAGTTTTGGAGTTTCGAATTTTCAGAGTTTCGGATTTTTGGAGTTTTGGAGTTCCGGAGATTTGGAGTTTTGGCGTTTTGGAGATTCGGAATCTTGGAGTTTCGAAATTTTGTAGTTTTGTAGTTTTGGAGTGTCGGAGTTTTGGAGTGTTGGAGTTTTGGAGTTTTTGAGTTTTGGATTTTTGCACTTTTGGAGTTTCAGAGTTTTGGAGGTTCAGGGTGGTGGAGTTTCGGAATTTTTGAGTTTCGGAGTTTCGGAGTTTTCGAGTTTTGCAGTTTTGGAGTTTTGGAGTTTCGGAGATTTGGAGTTTCGGCGTTTTGGAGATTCGGGGTCTTGGAGTTTCGGAATTTTGTAGTTTTGTAGTTTTGGAGTGTCGGAGTTTCGGAGTGTTGGAGTTTTGGAGTTTTAGAGTTTTGGAGTTTTGGATTTTTGAGTTTTGGATTTTTGGATTTTTGGAGTTTTGGAGTTTTTGAGTTTTGGAGTTTTGGATTTTTGCACTTTTGGAGTTTTGGAGTTTTGGAGGTATGGATTTTTGGAGATTCAGGGTTTTGTTGTTCCATAATTTTGTAGTTTTGGAGTTTCGGAGTTTCGAATTATTGGAGTTTTCGAGTTTTAGAATTTTTAATTTTTGGAGGTATGGATTTTTGGAGTTTCGGAGTTGTGGAGATTCGGGGTTGTGGAGTTTTGGAGGTTCGGAGTTTAAGAGTTTTTGAGTTTGGGAGTTTCGCAGTTTTGGAGATTCGGGGTTGTGGAGTTTCGGAATTTTGGTGTTTCGCATTTTTACAGTTTTGGAGTTTTCAAGTTTTGGATTTTTGGAGTTTTTGGATTTTCGGAATTTTGGAGATTCAGTTTTGGAGTTTCGGAGTTTTGGAGATTCAGGGTTGTAGAGTTTTGGAATTTTTGAGTTTTGCAGTTTCGGAGTTTTGGAGTTTTGCAGTTTCGGAGTTTTGGAGTTTCAGAGTTTTCGAGGTTCAGGGTTGTGGAGTTTCGGAATTTTTGAGTTTTGGAGTTTCGGAGTTTCGGAGTTTTGGAGTTTTTTAGTTTCGAATTTTCAGAGTTTCGGATTTTTGGAGTTTTGGAGTTCCGGAGATTTGGAGTTCCAGAGTTTTGGAGGTTCAGGGTTGTGGAGTTTCGGAATTTTTGAGTTTTGGAGTTTCGGAGTTTTGGAGTATTGCAGTTTTGGAGATTTGGAGTTTCGAATTTTCAGAGTTTCGGAGATATGGAGTTTTGGCGTTTTGGAGATTCGGTATCTTGGAGTTTCGGAATTTTGTAGTTTTGTAGTTTTGGAGTGTCGGAGTTTTGGAGTGTTGGAGTTTTGGAGCTTTGGAGTTTTTGAGTTTTTGAGTTTTGAATTTTTGCACTTTTGGAGTTTTGGAGTTTCGGAGTTTCGGAGTTTTGGAGTTTCAGAGTTTTGGAGGTTCAGGGTTGTGGAGTTTCGGAATTTTTGAGTTTTGGAGTTTCGGAGTTTCGGAGTTTTGGAGTATTGCAGTTTTGGAGTTTTGCAGGTTTGGAGTTTCGAATTTTCAGACTTTCGGATTTTTGGAGTTTTGGAGTTTCGGAGTTTTGGAGTTTCAGAGTTTTCGATGTTCAGGGTTGTGGAGTTTCGGAATTTTTGAGTTTTGGAGTTTCGGAGTTTCGGATTTTTGGAGTTTTGGAGTTTCGGAGATTTGGAGTTTTGGCGTTTTGGAGATTCGGAATCTTGGAGTTTCGGAATTTTGTAGTTTTGAAGTTTTGGAGTGTCGGAGTTTTGGAGTGTTGGAGTTTTGGAGTTTTTTAGTTTTGTATTATTGCACTTTTGGAGTTTTGGAGTTTTGGAGTTTCAGAGTTTTGGAGGTTCAGGGTTGTGGAGTTTCGGAATTTTTGAGTTTTGGAGTTTCGGAGTTTTGGAGTTTTGCAGTTTTGGAGTTTTGGTGTTTTCGAGTTTTGGAGTTTCGAATTTACAGAGTTTCGGATTTTTGGAGTTTTGGAGTTTCGGAGATTTGGAATTTCGGCGTTTTGGAGATTCGGGGTCTTGGAGTTTCGGAATTTTGTAGTTTTGTGGTTTTGGAGTGTCGGTGTTTCGGAGTGTTGGAGTTTTGGAGTTTTAGAGTTTTAGAGTTTTGGAGTTTTGAAATTTTTGAGTTTCGGATTTTTGGAGTTTGGAGTTTTTAAGTTTTGGATTTTTGAGTTTTGGATTTTTGGATTTTTGGAGTTTTTGTGTTTTTGAGTTTTGGAGTTTTGGATTTTTGCACTTTTGGAGGTTTGGAGTTTTGGAGTTTTGGATTTTTGGAGCTTTGGAGGTATGGATTTTTTAATATTCAGGGTTTTGTTCTTCCAGAATTTTGTAGTTTTGGAGTTTTGAAGTGTCGGAGTTTCGGAGTTTCGAATTATCGGAGTTTTCGAGTTTTGGAATTTCTGATTTTTGGAGGTATGGATTTTTGGAGTTTCGGAGTTGTGGAGATTCGGGTTTGTGGAGTTTTGGAGTTTTGGATTTTTGCACTTTTGGAGTTTTGGAGTTTCGGAGTTTTGGAGTTTCGGAGTTTTGGAGATTCAGGGTTGTGGAGTTTCGGAATTTTTGAGTTTTGGAGTTTTGGAGTTTCGGAGTTCCGGAGTTTCGGAGTTTCGGAGTTTCGGAGTTTTGGAGTTTTGCAGTTTCGGAGTTTTGGAGTTTTGGAGTTTCCGAGTTTCGGAGTTTTGGAGTTTCAGAGTTTTCGAGGTTCAGGGTTGTGGAGTTTCAGAATTTTTGCATTTTAGAGTTTCGGAGTTTCGGAGTTTAGGAGTTTCGAATTTACAGAGTTTCGGATTTTTGGAGTTTTGGAGTTTCGGAGATTTGGAGTTCTGGCGTTTTGCAGATTCGGGGTCTTGGAGTTTCGGAATTTTGCAGTTTTGTAGTTTTGGAGTGTCGGAGTTTTGGAGTGTTGGAGTTTTGGAGTTTTGGAGTTTCGGAGTTTCGGAGTTTCGGAGTTTCGGAGTTTTGGAGTTTCAGAGTTTCAGAGTTCTGGAGGTTCAGGGTTGTGGAGTTTCGGAATTTTTGAGTTTTGGAGTTTCCGAGTTTCGGAGATTTGGAGTTTTGCAGTTTTGGAGTTTTGGAGTTTCGAATTTTCAGTTTCGGATTTTTGGAGTTTTGCAGTTTCGGAGATTTGGAGTGTCGGAGTTTTGGAGCTTTGGAGTTTTGGAGTTTTTGAGTTTTGGAGTTTCGGAGTTTTGGAGTTTCAGAGTTTTGGAGGTTCAGGGTTGTGGAGTTTCGGAATTTTTGAGTTTTGGAGTTTCGGAGTGTCGGAGTTTTGGAGAATTGCAGTTTTGGAGTTTTGGAGTTTTGGAGTTTCGAATTTTCAGAGTTTCGGATTTTTGGAGTTTTGGAGTTTCGGAGTTTTGGAGTTTCAGAGTTTTCGAGGTTCAGGGTTGTGGAGTTTCGGAATTTTTGAGTTTTGGAGTTTCGGAGTTTTGGAGTTTTGGAGTTTCGAATTTTCAGTTTCGGATTTTTGGAGTTTTGGAGTTTCGGAGATTTGGAGTTTTGGCGTTTTGGAGATTCGGAATCTTGGAGTTTCGGAATTTTGTAGTTTTGTAGCTTTCGAGTGTCGGAGTTTTGGAGTGTTGGAGTTTTGGAGCTTTGGAGTTTTGGAGTTTTTGAGTTTTGGAGTTTTGGATTTTTGCACTTTTGGAGTTTTGGAGTTTTGGAGTTTCGGAGTTTCGGAGTTTTGGAGTTTCAGAGTTTTGGAGGTTCAGGGTTGTTGAGTTTCGGAATTTTTGAGTTTTGGAGTTTCGGAGTTTCGGAATTTTGGAGTATTGCAGTTTTGGAGTTTTGGAGTTTTGGAGTTTCGGAGTTTTGGAGTTTCAGAGTTTTCGAGGTTCAGGGTTGTGGAGTTTCGAATTTTCAGAGTTTCGGATTTTTGGAGTTTTGGAGTTTCGGAGTTTTGGAGTTTTAGAGTTTTGGAGTTTCGGAGTTTTGGAGTTTCAGAGTTTTCGAGGTTCAGGGTTGTGGAGTTTCGGAATTTTTGAGTTTTGGAGTTTCGGAGTATTGCAGTTTTGGAGTTTTGGTGTTTTGGAGTTTCGAATTTTCAGAGTTTCGGATTTTTGGAGTTTTGGAGTTCCGGAGATTTGGAGTTTGAGAGTTTTGGAGGTTCAGGGTTGTGGAGTTTCGGAATTTTTGATTTTTGGAGTTTCGGAGTTTTGGAGTTTTAGAGTTTTGGAGTTTCGGAGTTTTGGAGTTTCAGAGTTTTCGATGTTCAGGGTTGTGGAGTTTCGGAATTTTTGAGTTTTGGAGTTTCGGAGTATTGCAGTTTTGGAGTTTTGGAGTTTCGAATTTTCAGAGTTTAGGATTTTTCGAGTTTTGGCGTTTTCGAGATTCGGAATCTTGGAGTTTCGGAATTTTGTAGTTTTGTAGTTTTGGAGTTTCGGAGTTTCGGAGTTTTGGAGTATTGCAGTTTTGGAGTTTTGGAGTTTTGGAGTTTCGAATTTTCAGTTTCGGATTTTTGGAGTTTTGGAGTTTTGGAGTGTCAGAGTTTTGGAGCTTTGGAGTGTTGGAGTTTTGGAGTTTTAGGAGCTTTGGAGTTTTTGAGTTTTTGAGTTTTGGAGTTTTTGAGTTTTGCACTTTTGGAGTTTTGGAGTTTCGGTGTTTCGGAGTTTTGGAGTTTCAGAGTTTTGGAGGTTCAGGGTTGTGGAGTTTCGGAATTTTTGAGGTTTGGAGTTTCGGAGTTTTGGAGTTTCGGCGTTTTGGAGATTCGGGGTCTTGGAGTTTCAGAATTTTGTAGTTTTGTAGTTTTGGAGTTTTGGAGTGTCGGAGTTTTGGAGTTTTGGAGTTTCCGAGTTTCGGAGTTTTGCAGTTTCAGAGTTTTCGAGGTTCAGGGTTGTGGAGTTTCAGAATTTTTGAATTTTAGAGTTTCGGAGTTTCGGAGTTTTGGAGTTTCGGAATTTTGTAGTTTTGTAGTTTTGGAGTGTCGGAGTATTGAGTGTTGGAGTTTTGGAGTTTTAGGAGCTTTGGAGTTTTGGAGTTTTTGAGTTTTGGAGTTTTTGAGTTTTGCGCTTTTGGAGTTTTGGAGTTTCGGAGTTTCGGAGTTTTGGAGTTTCAGAGTTTTGGAGGTTCAGGGTTGTGGAGTTTCGGAATTTTTGAGTTTTGGAGTTTCGGAGATTTGGAGTTCTGGCGTTTTGGAGATTCGGGGTCTTGGAGTTTCGGAATTTTGCAGTTTTGTAGTTTTGGAGTGTTGGAGTTTTGGAGTGTTGGAGTTTTGGAGTTTTGGAGTTTCGGAGTTTCGGAGTTTCAGAGTTTCAGAGTTCTGGAGGTTCAGGGTTGTGGAGGTTCAGGGTTGTGGAGTTTCGGAATTTTTGAGTTTTGGAGTTTCGGAGTGTCGGAGTTTTGGAGAATTGCAGTTTTGGAGTTTTGGAGTTTTGGAGTTTCGAATTTTCAGAGTTTCGGATTTTTGGAGTTTTGGAGTTTCGGAGTTTTGGAGTTTCAGAGTTTTCGAGGTTCAGGGTTGTGGAGTTTCGGAATTTTTGAGTTTTGGAGTTTCGGAGTTTCGGAGTTTTGGAGTATTGCAGTTTTGGAGTTTTGGAGTTTTGGAGTTTCGAATTTTCAGTTTCGGATTTTTGGAGTTTTGGAGTTTCGGAGATTTGGAGTTTTGGCGTTTTGGAGATTCGGGGTCTTGGAGTTTCGGAATTTTGTAGTTTTGTAGTTTTGGAGTGTCGGAGTATTGGAGTGTTGGAGTTTTAGAGTTTTAGGAGTTTTGGAGTTTTGGAGTTTTTGAGTTTTTGAGTTTTGCATTTTGGAGTTTTGGAGTTTTGGAGTTTCGGAGTTTTGGAGTTTTGGAGTTTCAGAGTTTTGGAGGTTCAGGGTTGTGGAGTTTCGGAATTTCTGAGTTTTGGAGTTTTGGAGGTTCGGAGTTTAAGAGTTTTTGAGTTTGGGAGTTTCGCAGTTTTGGAGATTCGGGGTTGTGGAGTTTCGGAATTTTGGTGTTTCGCATTTTTACAGTTTTGGAGTTTTCAAGTTTTGGATTTTTGGAGTTTTGGATTTTCGGAGTTTTGGAGATTCGGAGTTTTGGAGTTTCGGAGTTTTAGAGATTTGGAGTTTCGGAGTTTTGGAGTTTCGGAGTTTTGGAGTTTTGCAGTTTCGGAGTTTTGGAGTTTTGGAGTTTCGGAGTTTTGGAGTTTCAGAGTTTTCGAGGTTCAGGGTTGTGGAGTTTCGGAATTTTTGAGTTTTGGAGTTTCGGAGTTTCGGAGTTTTGGAGTTTTGGAGTTTCGAATTTTCAGAGTTTCGGATTTTTGGAGTTTTGGAGTTTCGGAGATTTGGAGTTTCAGAGTTTTGAAGGTTCAGGGTTTTTTTGTTCCAGAATTTTGTAGTTTTTTAGTTTTGGAGTTTCGGAGTTTCGGAGTTTCGAATTATTGGAGTTTTCGAGTTTTAGAATTTTTAATTTTTGGAGGTATGGATTTTTGGAGTTTCGCAGTTGTGGAGATTCGGGGTTGTGGAGTTTTGGAGTTTTGGAGTTGCGGAGTTTTGGAGTTTCAGATTTTTGGAGGTTCAGGGTTGTGGAGTTTCGGAATTTTTGAGTTTTGGAGTTTCGGAGTTTCGGAGTTTTGGAGTTTTAGAGTTTTAGAGTTTTGGAGTTTTGAAATTTTTGAGTTTCATATTTTTGGAGTTTTGGAGTTTCGGAGATTTGGAGTTTCGGCGTTTTGGAGATTCGGGGTCTTGGAGTTTCGAAATTTTGTAGTTTTGTAGTTTTGGAGTTTTGGAGTGTCGGAGTTTCGGAGTGTTGGAGTTTTGGAGTTTTAGAGTTTTAGAGTTTGTGAGTTTTGAAATTTTTGAGTTTCGGATTTTTGGAGTTTGGAGTTTTTAAGTTTTGGATTTTTGAGTTATGGATTTTTGGATTTTTGGAGTTTTGGTGTTTTTGAGTTTTGGAGTTTTGGATTTTTGCTCTTTTGGAGTTTTGGAGTTTCGGAGTTTTGGATTTTTGGAGTTTTGGAGGTATGGATTTTTGGAGATTCAGGGTTTTGTTGTTCCAGAATTTTGTAGTTTTGGAGTTTCGCAGTTTCGGAGTTTCGAATTATTGGAGTTTTCGAGTTTTAGAATATTTAATTTTTGGAGGTATGGATTTTTGGAGTTTCGCAGTTTTGGAGATTCGTGGTTGTGGAGTTTCGGAATTTTGGTGTTTCGCATTTTTACAGTTTTGGAGTTTTCAAGTTTTGGATTTTTGGAGTTTTGGATTTTCGGGGTTTTGGAGATTCAGAGTTTTGGAGTTTCGGAGTTTTGGAGATTCAGGTTTGTGGAGTTTTGGAATTTTTGAGTTTTGCAGTTTCGGAGTTTTGGAGTTTTGGAGTTTCGAATTTTCAGAGTTTCGGATTTTTGGAGTTTCGGAATTTTTGAGTTTTGGAGTTTCGGAGTTTCGGAGTTTTGGAGTTTTGGAGTTTCGAATTTTCAGAGTTTCGGATTTTTGGAGTTTTGGAGTTTCGGAGATTTGGAGTTTCAGAGTTTTGAAGGTTCAGGGTTTTTTTGTTCCAGAATTTTGTAGTTTTTTAGTTTTGGAGTTTCGGAGTTTCGGAGTTTCGAATTATTGGAGTTTTCGAGTTTTAGAATTTTTAATTTTTGGAGGTATGGATTTTTGGAGTTTCGGAGTTGTGGAGATTCGGGGTTGTGGAGTTTTGGAGTTTTGGAGTTGCGGAGTTTTGGAGTTTCAGATTTTTGGAGGTTCAGGGTTGTGGAGTTTCGGAATTTTTGAGTTTTGGAGTTTCGGAGTTTCGGAGTTTTGGAGTTTTAGAGTTTTAGAGTTTTGGAGTTTTGAAATTTTTGAGTTTCATATTTTTGGAGTTTTGGAGTTTCGGAGATTTGGAGTTTCGGCGTTTTGGAGATTCGGGGTCTTGGAGTTTCGAAATTTTGTAGTTTTGTAGTTTTGGAGTTTTGGAGTGTCGGAGTTTCGGAGTGTTGGAGTTTTGGAGTTTTAGAGTTTTAGAGTTTGTGAGTTTTGAAATTTTTGAGTTTCGGATTTTTGGAGTTTGGAGTTTTTAAGTATTGGATTTTTGAGTTATGGATTTTTGGATTTTTGGAGTTTTGGTGTTTTTGAGTTTTGGAGTTTTGGATTTTTGCTCTTTTGGAGTTTTGGAGTTTCGGAGTTTTGGATTTTTGGAGTTTTGGAGGTATGGATTTTTGGAGATTCAGGGTTTTGTTGTTCCAGAATTTTGTAGTTTTGGAGTTTCGCAGTTTCGGAGTTTCGAATTATTGGAGTTTTCGAGTTTTAGAATATTTAATTTTTGGAGGTATGGATTTTTGGAGTTTCGCAGTTTTGGAGATTCGTGGTTGTGGAGTTTCGGAATTTTGGTGTTTCGCATTTTTACAGTTTTGGAGTTTTCAAGTTTTGGATTTTTGGAGTTTTGGATTTTCGGGGTTTTGGAGATTCAGAGTTTTGGAGTTTCGGAGTTTTGGAGATTCAGGGTTGTGGAGTTTTGGAATTTTTGAGTTTTGCAGTTTCGGAGTTTTGGAGTTTTGGAGTTTTGGAGTTTCGAATTTTCAGAGTTTCGGATTTTTGGAGTTTTGGAGTTCCGGAGATTTGGAGTTTTGGCGTTTTGGAGATTCGGAATCTTGGAGTTTCGAAATTTTGTAGTTTTGTAGTTTTGGAGTGTCGGAGTTTTGGAGTGTTGGAGTTTTGGAGTTTTTGAGTTTTGGATTTTTGCACTTTTGGAGTTTCAGAGTTTTGGAGGTTCAGGGTGGTGGAGTTTCGGAATTTTTGAGTTTCGGTGTTTCGGAGTTTTCGAGTTTTGTAGTTTTGGAGTTTCGGAGTTTCGGAGTTTCGAATTATTGGAGTTTTCGAGTTTTAGAATATTTAATTTTTGGAGGTATGGATTTTTGGAGTTTCGCAGTTTTGGAGATTCGTGGTTGTGGAGTTTCGGAATTTTGGTGTTTCGCATTTTTACAGTTTTGGAGTTTTCAAGTTTTGGATTTTTGGAGTTTTGGATTTTAGGGGTTTTGGAGATTCAGAGTTTTGGAGTTTCGGAGTTTTGGAGATTCAGGTTTGTGGAGTTTTGGAATTTTTGAGTTTTGCAGTTTCGGAGTTTTGGAGTTTTGGAGTTTTGGAGTTTCGAATTTTCAGAGTTTCGGATTTTTGGAGTTTTGGATTTCCGGAGATTTGGAGTTTTGGCGTTTTGGAGATTCGGAATCTTGGAGTTTCGAAATTTTGTAGTTTTGTAGTTTTGGAGTGTCGGAGTTTTGGAGTGTTGGAGTTTTGGAGTTTTTGAGTTTTGGATTTTTGCACTTTTGGAGTTTCAGAGTTTTGGAGGTTCAGGGTGGTGGAGTTTCGGAATTTTTGAGTTTCGGAGTTTCGGAGTTTTCGAGTTTTGCAGTTTTGGAGTTTTGGAGTTTCGGAGATTTGGAGTTTCGGCGTTTTGGAGATTCGGGGTCTTGGAGTTTCGGAATTTTGTAGTTTTGTAGTTTTGGAGTTTTGGAGTGTCGGAGTTTCGGAGTGTTGGAGTTTTGGAGTTTTAGAGTTTTGGAGTTTTGGATTTTTGAGTTTTGGATTTTTGGATTTTTGGAGTTTTGGAGTTTTTGAGTTTTGGAGTTTTGGATTTTTGCACTTTTGGAGTTTTGGAGTTTCGGAGTTTTGAATTTTTGGAGTTTTGGAGGTATGGATTTTTGGAGATTCAGGGTTTTGTTGTTCCATAATTTTGTAGTTTTGGAGTTTCGGAGTTTCGGAGTTTCGAATTATTGGAGTTTTCGAGTTTTAGAATTTTTAATTTTTGGAGGTATGGATTTTTGGAGTTTCGGAGTTGTGGAGATTCGGGGTTGTGGAGTTTTGGAGGTTCGGAGTTTAAGAGTTTTTGAGTTTGGGAGTTTCGCAGTTTTGGAGATTCGGGGTTGTGGAGTTTCGGAATTTTGGTGTTTCGCATTTTTACAGTTTTGGAGTTTTCAAGTTTTGGATTTTTGGAGTTTTTGGATTTTCGGAATTTTGGAGATTCAGTTTTGGAGTTTCGGAGTTTTGGAGATTCAGGGTTGTAGAGTTTTGGAATTTTTGAGTTTTGCAGTTTCGGAGTTTTGGAGTTTTGCAGTTTCGGAGTTTTGGAGTTTCAGAGTTTTCGAGGTTCAGGGTTGTGGAGTTTCGGAATTTTTGAGTTTTGGAGTTTCGGAGTTTTGGAGTATTGCAGTTTTGGAGATTTGGAGTTTCGAATTTTCAGAGTTTCGGAGATATGGAGTTTTGGCGTTTTGGAGATTCGGTATCTTGGAGTTTCGGAATTTTGTAGTTTTGTAGTTTTGGAGTGTCGGAGTTTTGGAGTGTTGGAGTTTTGGAGCTTTGGAGTTTTTGAATTTTTGAGTTTTGAATTTTTGCACTTTTGGAGTTTTGGAGTTTCGGAGTTTCGGAGTTTTGGAGTTTCAGAGTTTTCGAGGTTCAGGGTTGTGGAGTTTCGGAATTTTTGAGTTTTGGAGTTTCGGAGTTTCGGAGTTTTGGAGTATTGCAGTTTTGGAGTTTTGCAGGTTTGGAGTTTCGAATTTTCAGACTTTCGGATTTTTGGAGTTTTGGAGTTTCGGAGTTTTGGAGTTTCAGAGTTTTCGAGGTTCAGGGTTGTGGAGTTTCGGAATTTTTGAGTTTTGGAGTTTCGGAGTTTCGGATTTTTGGAGTTTTGGAGTTTCGGAGATTTGGAGTTTTGGCGTTTTGGAGATTCGGAATCTTGGATTTCGGAATTTTGTAGTTTTGTAGTTTTGGAGTGTCGGAGTTTTGGAGTGTTGGAGTTTTGGAGTTTTTTAGTTTTGGATTATTGCACTTTTGGAGTTTTGGAGTTTTGGAGTTTCGGAGTTTTGGAGTTTCAGAGTTTTGGAGGTTCAGGGTTGTGGAGTTTCGGAATTTTTGAGTTTTGGAGTTTCGGAGTTTTGGAGTTTTGCAGTTTTGGAGTTTTGGTGTTTTCGAGTTTTGGAGTTTCGAATTTACAGAGTGTCGGATTTTTGGAGTTTTGGAGTTTCGGAGATTTGGAATTTCGGCGTTTTGGAGATTCGGGGTCTTGGAGTTTCGGAATTTTGTAGTTTTGTGGTTTTGGAGTGTCGGAGTTTCGGAGTGTTGGAGTTTTGGAGTTTTAGAGTTTTAGAGTTTTGGAGTTTTGAAATTTTTGAGTTTCGGATTTTGGGAGTTTGGAGTTTTTAAGTTTTGGATTTTTGAGTTTTGGATTTTTGGATTTTGGGAGTTTTTGTGTTTTTGAGTTTTGGAGTTTTGGAGTTTTGGATTTTTGCACTTTTGGAGGTTTGGAGTTTTGGAGTGTCGGAGTTTCGGAGTTTCGAATTATTGGAGTTTTCGAGTTTTAGAATTTTTGATTTTTGGAGGTATGGATTTTTGGAGTTTCGGAGTTGTGGAGATTCGGGTTTGTGGAGTTTTGGAGTTTTGGATTTTTGCACTTTTGGAGTTTTGGAGTTTCGGAGTTTTGGAGTTTCGGAGTTTTGGAGATTCAGGGTTGTGGAGTTTCGGAATTTTTGAGTTTTGGAGTTTTGGAGTTTTGGAGTTTCGGAGTTCCGGAGTTTCGGAGTTTCGGAGTTTTGGAGTTTTGCAGTTTCGGAGTTTTGGAGTTTTGGAGTTTCCGAGTTTCGGAGTTTTGGAGTTTCAGAGTTTTCGAGGTTCAGGGTTGTGGAGTTTCAGAATTTTTGAATTTTAGAGTTTCGGAGTTTCGGAGTTTAGGAGTTTCGAATTTACAGAGTTTCGGATTTTTGGAGTTTTGGAGTATCGGAGATTTGGAGTTCTGGCGTTTTGCAGATTCGGGGTCTTGGAGTTTCGGAATTTTGCAGTTTTGTAGTTTTGGAGTGTCGGAGTTTTGGAGTGTTGGAGTTTTGGAGTTTTGGAGTTTCGGAGTTTCGGAGTTTCGGAGTTTTGGAGTTTCAGAGTTTCAGAGTTCTGGAGGTTCAGGGTTGTGGAGTTTCGGAATTTTTAAGTTTTGGAGTTTCGGAGTTTCGGAGATTTGGAGTTTTGTAGTTTTGGAGTTTTGGAGTTTCGAATTTTCAGTTTCGGATTTTTGGAGTTCTGGAGTTTCGGAGATTTGGAGTTTCGGCGTTTTGGAGATTCGGAGTCTTGGAGTTTCGGAATTTTGTAGTTTTGTAGTTTTGGAGTGTCGGAGTTTTGGAGCTTTGGAGTTTTGGAGTTTTTGAGTTTTGGAGTTTCGGAGTTTTGGAGTTTCGGAGTTTTGGAGGTTCAGGGTTGTGGAGTTTCGGAATTTTTGAGTTTTGGAGTTTCGGAGTGTCGGAGTTTCGGAGAATTGCAGTTTTGGAGTTTTGGAGTTTTGGAGTTTCGAATTTTCAGAGTTTCGGATTTTTGGAGTTTTGGAGTTTCGGAGTTTTGGAGTTTCAGAGTTTTCGAGGTTCAGGGTTGTGGAGTTTCGGAATTTTTGAGTTTTGGAGTTTCGGAGTTTTGGAGTTTTGGAGTTTCGAATTTTCAGTTTCGGATTTTTGGAGTTTCGGAGATTTGGAGTTTTGGTGTTTTGGAGATTCGGAATCATGGAGTTTTGGAATTTTGTAGTTTTGTAGCTTTCGAGTGTCGGAGTTTTGGAGTGTTGGAGTTTTGGAGCTTTGGAGTTTTGGAGTTTTTGAGTTTTGGAGTTTCAGATTTTTGGAGTTTTGGAGTTTCGGAGTTTTGGAGTTTTACAGTTTTGGAGTTTCGCAGTTTTGGAGTTTCAGAGTTTTCGAGGTTCAGGGTTGTGGAGTTTCGGAATTTTTGAGTTTTGGAGTTTCGGAGTATTGCAGTTTTGGTGTTTTGGTTTTTCGAATTTTCAGAGTTTCGGATTTTTGGAGTTTTGGAGTTCCGGAGATTTGGAGTTTGAGAGTTTTGGAGGTTCAGGGTTGTGGAGTTTCGGAATTTTTGATTTTTGGAGTTTCGGAGATTTGGAGTTTTAGAGTTTTGGAGTTTCGGAGTTTTGGAGTTTCAGAGTTTTCGATGTTCAGGGTTGTGGAGTTCCGGAATTTTTGAGTTTTGGAGTTTCGGAGTATTGCAGTTTTGGAGTTTTGGAGTTTCGAATTTTCAGAGTTTAGGATTTTTCGAGTTTTGGCGTTTTCGAGATTCGGAATCTTGGAGTTTCGGAATTTTGTAGTTTTGTAGTTTTGGAGTTTCGGAGTTTTGGAGTATTGCAGTTTTGGAGTTTTGGAGTTTTGGAGTTTCGAATTTTCAGTTTCGGATTTTTGGAGTTTTGGAGTTTTGGAGTGTCAGAGTTTTGGAGGTTCAGGGTTGTGGAGTTTCGGAATTTTTGAGTTTTGGAGTTTCGGAGTTTTGGAGTTTCGGCGTTTTGGAGATTCGGGGTCTTGGAGTTTCAGAATTTTGTAGTTTTGTAGTTTTGGAGTTTTGGAGTTTTGGAGTGTCGGAGTTTTGGAGTTTTGGAGTTTCCGAGTTTCGGAGTTTTGCAGTTTCTGAGTTTTCGAGGTTCAGGGTTGTGGAGTTTCAGAATTTTTGAATTTTAGAGTTTCGGAGTTTCAGAGTTTTGGAGTTTCGAATTTACAGAGTTTCGGATTTTTGGAGTTTTGGAGTTTCGGAGATTTGGAGTTCTGGCGTTTTGGAGATTCGGGGTCTTGGAGTTTCGGAATTCTGCAGTTTTGTAGTTTTGGAGTGTTGGAGTTTTGGAGTGTTGGAGTTTTGGAGTTTTGGAGTTTCGGAGTTTCGGAGTTTCAGAGTTTCAGAGTTCTGGAGGTTCAGGGTTGTGGAGTTTCGGAATTTTTGAGTTTTGGAGTTTCGGAGTTTCGGAGATTTGGACTTTTGCAGTTTTGGAGTTTTGGAGTTTCGAATTTTCAGTTTCGGATTTTTGGAGTTTTCGAGTTTCGGAGATTTGGAGTTTCGGCGTTTTGGAGATTCGGAGTCTTGGAGTTTCCGAATTTTGTAGTTTTGTAGTTTTGGAGTGTCGGAGTTTTGGAGTGTTGGAGTTTTGGAGCTTTGGAGTTTTGGAGTTTCGGAGTTTCGGAGTTTCGGAGTTTTGGAGTTTCAGAGTTTTGGAGGTTCAGGGTTGTGGAGTTTCGGAATTTTTGAGTTTTGGAGTTTCGGAGTGTCGGAGTTTTGGAGAATTGCAGTTTTGGAGTTTTGGAGTTTTGGAGTTTCGAATTTTCAGTTTCGGATTTTTGGAGTTTTGGAGTTTCGGAGTTTTGGAGTTTCAGAGTTTTCGAGGTTCAGGGTTGTGGAGTTTCGGAATTTTTGAGTTTTGGAGTTTCGGAGTTTCGGAGTTTTGGAGTATTGCAGTTTTGGAGTTTTGGAGTTTTGGAGTTTCGAATTTTCAGTTTCGGATTTTTGGAGTTTTGGAGTTTTGGAGTGTCGGAGTATTGGAGTGTTGGAGTTTTGGAGCTTTGGAGTTTTGGAGTTTTTGAGTTTTGGAGTTTTGGATTTTTGCACTTTTGGAGTTTTGGAGTTTTGGAGTTTCGGAGTTTCGGAGTATTGGAGTTTCAGAGTTTTGGAGGTTCAGGGTTGTGGAGTTTCGGAATTTTTGAGTTTTGGAGTTTCGGAGTTTCGGAGTTTTGGAGTATTGCAGTTTTGGAGTTTTGGAGTTTTGGAGTTTCGAATTTTCAGTTTCGGATTTTTGGAGTTTTGGAGTTTCGGAGATTTGGAGTTTTGGCGTTTTGGAGATTCGGGGTCTTGTAGTTTCGGAATTTTGTAGTTTTGTAGTTTTGGAGTGTCGGAGTATTGGAGTGTTGGAGTTTTGGAGTTTTAGGAGCTTTGGAGTTTTGAGTTTTTGAGTTTTTGAGTTTTTGAGTTTTGCACTTTTGGAGTTTTGGAGTTTTGGAGTTTCGGAGTTTCAGAGTTTTGGAGTTTCAGAGTTTTGGAGGTTCAGGGTTGTGGAGTTTCGGAATTTTTGAGTTTTGGAGTTTCGGAGTTTTGGAGTTTCGGCGTTTTGGAGATTCGGGGTCTTGGAGTTTCGGAATTTTGTAGTTTTGTAGTTTTGGAGTTTTGGAGTGTCAGAGTTTCGGAGTGTTGGAGTTTTGTAGTTTTCGAATTTTGGAGTTTTGAAATTTTTGACTTTCGGATTTTTGGGGTTTGGAGTTTTTAGGTTTTGGATTTTTGAGTTTTGGATTTTTGCATTTTTGGAGTTTTTTAGTTTTTGAGTTTTTTAGTTTTGGATTTTTGCACTTTTGGAGTTTTGGAGTTTCGGAGTTTTGGATTTTTGGAGTTTTTGAGGTATGTTTTTTGGAGATTCAGGGTTTTGTTGTTCCAGAATTTTGTAGTTTTGGAGTTTTGGAGTTTCGGAGTTTTCGAGGTTCAGGGTTGTGGAGTTTCGGAATTTTTGAGTTTTGGAGTTTCGGAGTTTCGGAGTTTTGGAGTTTTGGAGTTTTGGAGTTTCGAATTTTCAGTTTCGGATTTTTGGAGTTTTGGAGTTTCGGAGATTTGGAGTTTTGGCGTTTTGGTAATTCGGAATCTTGGAGTTTCGGAATTTTGTAGTTTTGTAGTTTCCGAGTGTCGGAGCTTTGGAGTGTTGGAGTTTTGGAGCTTTGGAGTTTTGGAGTTTCGAATTTTCAGTTTCGGATTTTTGGAATTTTGGAGTTTCGGAGTTTTGGAGTTTCAGAGTTTTCGAGGTTCAGGGTTGTGGAGTTTCGGAATTTTTGAGTTTTGGTGTTTCGGAGTTTCGGAGTTTTGGAGTATTGCAGTTTTGGAGTTTTGGAGTTTTGGAGTTTCGAATTTTCAGTTTCGGATTTTTGGAGTTTTGGAGTTTTGGAGTGTCGGAGTATTGGAGTGTTGGAGTTTTGGAGTTTTAGGAGTTTTGGAGTTTTGGAGTTTTTGAGTTTTTGAGTTTTGCATTTTGGAGTTTTGGAGTTTTGGAGTTTCGGAGTTTTGGAGTTTTGGAGTTTCAGAGTTTTGGAGGTTCAGGGTTGTGGACTTTCGGAATTTTTGAGTTTTGGAGTTTCGGAGTGTCAGAGTTTTGGAAAATTGCAGTTTTGGAGTTTTGGAGTTTCGAATTTTCAGAGTTTCGGATTTTTGGAGTTTTGGAGTTTCGGAGTTTTGGAGTTTCAGAGTTTTCGAGGTTCAGGGTTGTGGAGTTTTGGAATTGTTGAGTTTTGGAGTTTCGGAGTTTTGGAGTTTTGGAGTTTCGAATTTTCAGCTTCGGATTTTTGGAGTTTTGGAGTTTCGGAGATTTGGAGTTTTGGCGTTTTGATTCGGAATCTTGGAGTTTCGGAATTTTGTAGTTTTGTAGTTTTCGAGTGTCGGAGTTTTGGAGTGTTGGAGTTTTGGAGCTTTGGAGTTTTGGAGTTTTTGAGTTTTGGAGTTTTGGATTTTTGCACTTTTGGAGTTTTGGAGTTTTGGAGTTTCGGAGTTTCGGAGTATTGGAGTTTCAGAGTTTTGGAGGTTCAGGGTTGTGGAGTTTCGGAATTTTTGAGTTTTGGAGTTTCGGAGTTTCGGAGTTTTGGAGTATTGCAGTTTTGGAGTTTTGGAGTTTTGGAGTTTCGAATTTTCAGTTTCGGATTTTTGGAGTTTTGGAGTTTCGGAGATTTGGAGTTTTGGCGTTTTGGAGATTCGGGGTCTTGTAGTTTCGGAATTTTGTAGTTTTGTAGTTTTGGAGTGTCGGAGTATTGGAGTGTTGGAGTTTTGGAGTTTTAGGAGCTTTGGAGTTTTGAGTTTTTGAGTTTTTGAGTTTTTGAGTTTTGCACTTTTGGAGTTTTGGAGTTTTGGAGTTTCGGAGTTTCAGAGTTTTGGAGTTTCAGAGTTTTGGAGGTTCAGGGTTGTGGAGTTTCGGAATTTTTGAGTTTTGGAGTTTCGGAGTTTTGGAGTTTCGGCGTTTTGGAGATTCGGGGTCTTGGAGTTTCGGAATTTTGTAGTTTTGTAGTTTTGGAGTTTTGGAGTGTCGGAGTTTCGGAGTGTTGGAGTTTTGTAGTTTTCGAATTTTGGAGTTTTGAAATTTTTGACTTTCGGATTTTTGGGGTTTGGAGTTTTTAGGTTTTGGATTTTTGAGTTTTGGATTTTTGCATTTTTGGAGTTTTTTAGTTTTTGAGTTTTTTAGTTTTGGATTTTTGCACTTTTGGAGTTTTGGAGTTTCGGAGTTTTGGATTTTTGGAGTTTTTGAGGTATGTTTTTTGGAGATTCAGGGTTTTGTTGTTCCAGAATTTTGTAGTTTTGGAGTTTTGGAGTTTCGGAGTTTTCGAGGTTCAGGGTTGTGGAGTTTCGGAATTTTTGAGTTTTGGAGTTTCGGAGTTTCGGAGTTTTGGAGTTTTGGAGTTTTGGAGTTTCGAATTTTCAGTTTCGGATTTTTGGAGTTTTGGAGTTTCGGAGATTTGGAGTTTTGGCGTTTTGGAGATTCGGAATCTTGGAGTTTCGGAATTTTGTAGTTTTGTAGTTTTCGAGTGTCGGAGCTTTGGAGTGTTGGAGTTTTGGAGCTTTGGAGTTTTGGAGTTTTTGACTTTTGGAGTTTTGGATTTTTGCACTTTTGGAGTTTTGGAGTTTTGGAGTTTCGGAGTTTTGGAGTTTTGGAGTTTCAGAGTTTTGGAGGTTCAGGGTTGTGCAGTTTCGGAATTTTTGAGTTTTGGAGTTTCGGAGTTTCGGTGTTTTGGAGTATTGCAGTTTTGGAGTTTAGGAGTTTTGGAGTTTCGAATTTTCAGTTTCGGATTTTTGGAGTTTTCGAGTTTCGGAGATTTGGAGTTTTGGCGTTTTGGAGATTCGGGGTCTTGGAGTTTCGGAATTTTGTAGTTTTGTAGTTTTGGAGTGTCGGAGTATTGGAGTGTTGGAGTTTTGGAGTTTTAGGAGCTTTGGAGTTTTGGAGTTTTGGAGTTTTGGAGTTTTTGAGTTTTGCGCTATTGGAGTTTTGGAGTTTCGGAGTTTCGGAGTTTTGGAGTTTCAGAGTTTTGGAGGTTCAGGGTTGTGGAGTTTCGGAATTTTTGAGTTTTGGAGTTTCGGAGTTTTGGAGTTTCGGCGTTTTGGAGATTCGGGGTCTTGGAGTTTCGGAATTTTGTAGATTTGTAGTTTTGTAGTTTTGGAGTGTCGGAGTTTAGGAGTGTTGGAGTTTTGGAGTTTTAGAATTTTGGAGTTTTGAAATTTTTGACTTTCGGATTTTTGGGGTTTGGAGTTTTTAGGTTTTGGATTTCTGAGTTTTGGATTTTTGGATTTTTGGAGTTTTGGAGTTTTGGAGTTTTTGAGTTTTTTAGTTTTGGATTTTTGCACTTTTGGAGTTTTGGAGTTTCGGAGTTTTGGATTTTTGGAGTTTTGGAGGTATGGATTTTTGGAGATTCAGGGTTTTGTTGTTCCAGAATTTTGTAGTTCCGGAGTTTTGGAGTTTCAGAGTTTTCGAGGTTCAGGGTTGTGGAGTTTCGGAATTTTTGAGTTTTGGAGTTTCGGAGTTTTGGAGTTTTGGTGTTTTGGAGTTTCGAATTTTCAAAGTTTCGGATTTTTGGAGTTTTGGAGTTCCGGAGATTTGGAGTTTGAGAGATTTGGAGGTTCAGGGTTGTGGAGTTTCGGAATTTTTGAGTTTTGGAGTTTCGGAGTTTTGGAGTTTTAGAGTTTTGGAGTTTCGGAGTTTTGAAGTTTCAGAGTTTTCGAGGTTCAGGGTTGTGGAGTTTCGGAATTTTTGATTTTGGAGTTTCGGAGTATTGCAGTTTTGGAGTTTTGGAGTTTTGGAGTTTCGAATTTTCAGAGTTTAGGATTTTTTTAGTTTTGGCGTTTTCGAGATTCGGAATCTTGGAGTTTCGGAATTTTGTAGTTTTGTAGTTTTGGAGTGTCGGAGTTTTGGAGTGTTGGAGTTTTAGGAGCTTTGGAGTTTTGGAGTTTCTGAGTTTTGGAGTTTTGGATTTTTGCACTTTTGGAGTTTTGGAGTTTTGGAGTTTTGGAATTTTGGAGTTTCGGAGTTTCGGAGTTTTGGAGTTTCAGAGTTTTGGAGATTCAGGGTTGTGGAGTTTCGGAATCTGAGTTTTGGAGTTTCGGAGTTTCGGAGTTTTGGAGTTTTGCAGTTTTGGAGTTTTGGTGTTTTGGAGTTTTGGAGTTTCGAATTTTCAGTTTCAAATTTTTGGAGTTTTGGAGTTTCGGAGATTTGGAATTTCGGCGTTTTGGAGATTCGGGGTCCTGGAGTTTCGGAATTTTGTAGTTTTGTGGTTTTGGAGTGTCGGAGTTTCGGAGTGTTGGAGTTTTGGAGTTTTAGAGTTTTAGAGTTTTGGAGTTTTGGATTTTTGAGTTTTGGATTTTTGGATTTTAGGAGTTTTTGTGTTTTTGAGTTTTGGAGTTTTGGATTTTTGCACTTTTGGAGGTTTGGAGTTTTGGAGTTTTGGATTTTTGGAGCTTTGGAGGTATGGATTTTTTAATATTCAGGCTTTTTTTGTTCCAGAATTTTGTAGTTTTGGAGTTTTGGAGTGTCGGAGTTTCGGAGTTTCGAATTATTGGAGTTTTCGAGTTTTAGAATTTTTGATTTTTGGAGGTATGGATTTTTGGAGTTTCGGAGTTGTGGAGATTCGGGTTTGTGGAGTTTTGGAGTTTTGGATTTTTGCACTTTTGGAGTTTTGTAGTTTCGGAGTTTTGGAGTTTCCGAGATTTGGAGATTCAGGGTTGTGGAGTTTCGGAATTTTTGAGTTTTGGAGTTTTGGAGTTTCGGAGTTCCGGAGTTTCGGAGTTTCGGAGTTTTGGAGTTTTGCAGTTTCGGAGTTTTGGAGTTTTGGAGTTTCCGAGTTTCGGAGTTTTGCAGTTTCAGAGTTTTCGTGGTTCAGGGTTGTGGAGTTTCAGAATTTTTGAATTTTAGAGTTTCGGAGTTTCGGAGTTTTGGAGTTTCGAATTTACAGAGTTTCGGATTTTTGGAGTTTTGGAGTTTCGGAGATTTGGAGTTCTGGCGTTTTGGAGATTCGGGGTCTTGGAGTTTCCGAATTTTGCAGTTTTGTAGTTTTGGAGTGTCGGAGTTTTGGAGTGTTGGAGTTTTGGAGTTTTGGAGTTTCGGAGTTTTGGAGTTTCAGTTTCAGAGTTCTGGAGGTTCAGGGTTGTGGAGTTTCGGAATTTTTGAGTTTTGGAGTTTCGGAGTTTCGGAGATTTGGAGTTTTGCAGTTTTGGAGTTTTGGAGTTTCGAATTTTCAGTTTCGGATTTTTGGAGTTTTGGAGTTTCGGAGATTTGGAGTTTCGGCGTTTTGGAGATTCGGAGTCTTGGAGTTTCGGAATTTTGTAGTTTTGTAGTTTTGGAGTGTCGGAGTTTTGGAGTGTTGGAGTTTTGGAGGTTTGGAGTTTTGGAGTTTTTGAGTTTTGGAGTTTCGGAGTTTCGGAGTTTTGGAGAATTGCAGTTTTGGAGTTTTGGAGTTTCGAATTTTCAGAGTTTCGGTATTTTGGAGTTTTGGAGTTTCGGAGTTCTGGAGTTTCAGAGTTTTCGAGGTTCAGGGTTGTGGAGTTTCGGAATTTTTGAGTTTTGGAGTTTCGGAGTTTCGGAGTTTTGGAGTTTTGGAGTTTTGGAGTTTCGAATTTTCAGTTTCGGATTTTTGGAGTTTTGGAGTTTCGGAGATTTGGAGTTTTGGCGTTTTGGAGATTCGAAATCTTGGAGTCTCGGAATTTTGTAGTTTTGTAGTTTTCGAGTGTCGGAGTTTTGGAGTTTCAGAGTTTTGGAGGTTCAGGGTTGTGGAGTTTCGGAATTTTTGAGTTTTGGAGTTTCGGAGTTTCGGAGTTTTGGAGTTTTGCAGTTTTGGAGTTTTGGAGTTTTGGAGTTTCGGAGTTTTGGAGTTTCAGAGTTTTCGAGGTTCAGGGTTGTGGAGTTTCGGAATTTTTTAGTTTTGGAGTTTCGGAGTTTCAGAGTTTTAGAGTTTTGGTGTTTTGGAGTTTCGAATTTTCAAAGTTTCGGATTTTTGGAGTTTTGGAGTTCCGGAGATTTGGAGTTTCGGCGTTTTGGAGTTTCGGAATTTTGTAGTTTTGTAGTTTTGGAGTTTGGGAGTGTCGGAGTTTCGGAGTGTTGGAGTTTTGGAGTTTTAGAGTTTTAGAGTTTTGGAGTTTTGTATTTTTGAGTTTTGGATTTTTGGATTTTAGGAGTTTTGGAGTTTTTGAGTTTTTGAGTTTTGGAGTTTCGAATTATTGGAGTTTTCGCGTTTTAGAATTTTTAATTTTTGGAGGTATGGATTTTTGGAGTTTCGGAGTTGTGGAGATTCGGGTTGTGGAGTTTTGGAGTTTTGGAGTTTTGGAGTTTTGCAGTTTCGGAGTTTTGGAGTTTTGGAGTTTCGGAGTTTTGGAGTTTCAGAGTTTTCGAGGTTCAGGGTTGTGGAGTTTCGGAATTTTTGAGTTTTGGAGTTTCGGAGTTTCGGAGTTTTGGAGTTTTGGAGTTTCGAATTTTCAGAGTTTCGGATTTTTGGAGTTTTGGAGTTTCGGAGATTTGGAGTTTCAGAGTTTTGGAGGTTCAGGGTTTTGTTGTTCCAGAATTTTGTAGTTTTGGAGTTTCGGAGTTTCGGAGTTTCGAATTATTGGAGTTTTCGAGTTTTAGAATTTTTAATTTTTGGAGGTATGGATTTTTGGAGTTTCGGAGTTGTGGAGATTCGGGGTTGTGGAGTTTTGGAGTTTTGGAGGTTCGGAGTTTAAGAGTTTTTGAGTTAGGGAGTTTCGCAGTTTTGGAGATTCGGGGTTGTGGAGTTTCGGAATTTTGGTGTTTCGCATTTTTACAGTTTTGGAGTTTTCAAGTTTTGGATTTTTGGAGTTTTGGATTTTCGGAGTTTTGGAGATTCGGAGTTTTGGAGTTTCGGAGTTTTGGAGATTTGGAGTTTCGGAGTTTTGGAGTTTCGGAGTTTTGGAGTTTTGCAGTTTCGGAGTTTTGGAGTTTTGGAGATTCGGAGTTTTGGAGTTTCAGAGTTTTCGAGGTTCAGGGTTGTGGAGTTTCGGAATTTTTGAGTTTAAGAGTTTCGGAGTTTCGGAGTTTTGGAGTTTCGCATTTTTACAGTTTTGGAGTTTTCAAGTTTTGGATTTTTGGAGTTTTGGATTTTCGGAGTTTTGGAGATTCGGGGTCTTGGAGTTTCGGAATTTTGTAGTTTTGTAGATTTGGAGTTTTGGAGTGTCGGAGTTTCGGAGTGTTGGAGTTTTGGAGTTTTGGATTTTTGGATTTTAGGAGTTTTTGAGTTTTTGAGTTTTTGAGTTTTGGAGTTTTGGATTTTTGCACTTTTGGAGTTTTGGCGTTTCGGAGTTTTGGAGATTTGGAGTTTCGGAGTTTTGGAGTTTCGGAGTTTTGGAGATTAAGGGTTGTGGAGTTTCGGAATTTTTGAGTTGCGGAGTTTCGGAGTTCCGGAGTTTCGGAGTTTTGGAGTTTTGCAGTTTCGGAGTTTTGGAGTTTTGGAGTTTCGGAGTTTTGGAGTTTCAGAGTTTTCGAGGTTCAGGGTTGTGGAGTTTCGGAATTTTTGAGTTTTGGAGTTTCGGAGTTTCGGAGTTTTGGAGTTTTGGAGTTTCGAATTTTCAGAGTTACGGATTTTTGGAGTTTTGGAGTTTCGGAGATTTGGAGTTTCAGAGTTTTGGAGGTTCAGGGTTTTGTTGTTCCAGAATTTTGTAGTTTTGGAGTTTCGGAGTTTCGAATTATTGGAGTTTTCGAGTTTTAGAATTTTTAATTTTTGGAGGTATGGATTTTTGGAGATCCGGAGTTGTGGAGATTCGGGGTTGTGGAGTTTTGGAGTTTTGGAGGTTCGTAGTTTAAGAGTTTTTGAGTTTGGGAGTTTCGCAGTTTTGGAGATTCGGGGTTGTGGAGTTTCGGAATTTTTGAGTTTTCGAGTTTCAGAGTTCCGGAGTTTTGGAGTTTTGCAGTTTCGGAGTTTTGGAGTTTTGGAGTTTTGGAGTTTCGTAGTTTTGGAGTTTCAGAGTTTTGGAGGTTCAGGGTTGTGGAGTTTCGGAATTTTGAGTTTTGGAGTTTCGGAGTTTTGGAGTATTGCAGTTTTGGAGTTTTGGAGTTTCGAATTTTCAGTTTCGGATTTTTGGAGTTTTGGAGTTTCGGAGTTTTGGAGTTTCAGAGTTTTCGAGGTTCAAGGTTGTGGAGTTTCGGAATTTTTGAGTTTTGGAGTTTCGGAGTTTCGGAGTTTTGGAGTGTTGCAGTTTCGGAGTTTGGAGTTTCGGAGATTTGGAGTTTCGGCGTTTTGGACATTCGGGGTCTTGGAGTTTCGGAATTTTTTAGTTTTGTAGTTTTGGAGTTTTGGAGTGTCGGAGTTTCGGAGTGTTGGAGTTTTGGAGTTTTAGAGTTTTAGAGTTTTAGAGTTTTGGAGTTTTGAAATTTTTAAGTTTTGGATTTTTGAGTTTTGGATTTTTGGATTTTTGGAGTTTTGGAGTTTCGGAGTTTCGAATTATTGGAGTTTTCGCGTTTTAGAATTTTTAATTTTTGGAGGTATGGATTTTTGGAGTTTCGGAGTTGTGGAGATTCGGGTTGTGGAGTTTTGGAGTTTTGGAGGTTCGGAGTTTAAGAGTTTTTGAGTTTGGGAGTTTCGCAGTTTTGGAGATTCGGGGTTGTGGAGTTTCGGAATTTTGGTGTTTCGCATTTTTACAGTTTTGGAGTTTTCAAGTTTTGGATTTTTGGAGTTTTGGATTTTCGGAGTTTTGGAGATTCGGAGTTTTGGAGTTTTGGAGGCTCGGAGTTTAAGAGTTTTTGAGTTTGGGAGTTTCGCAGTTTTGGAGATTCGGGGTTGTGGAGTTTCGGAATTTTGGTGTTTCGCATTTTTACAGTTTTGGAGTTTTCAAGTTTTGGAGTTTTGGAGTTTTGGATTTTCGGAGTTTTGGAGATTCGGAGTTTCGGAATTTTTGAGTTTTGGAGTTTCGGAGTTCCGGAGTTTCGGAGTTTTGGAGTTTTGCAGTTTCGGAGTGTTGGAGTTTCGGAGTTTTGGAGTTTTGCAGTTTCGGAGTTTTGGAGTTTTGGAGATTCGGAGTTTTGGAGTTTCAGAGTTTTCGAGGTTCAGGGTTGTTGAGTTTCGGAATTTTTGAGTTTTGGAGTTTCGGAGTTTCGGAGTTTTGGAGTTTTGCAGTTTTGGAGTTTTGGTGTTTTGGAGTTTTGGAGTTTCGAATTTTCAGTTTCAAATTTTTGGAGTTTTGGAGTTTCGGAGATTTGGAATTTCGGCGTTTTGGAGATTCGGGGTCCTGGAGTTTCGGAATTTTGTAGTTTTGTGGTTTTGGAGTGTCGGAGTTTCGGAGTGTTGGAGTTTTGGAGTTTTAGAGTTTTAGAGTTTTGGAGTTTTGGATTTTTGAGTTTTGGATTTTTGGATTTTTAGAGTTTTTGTGTTTTTGAGTTTTGCAGTTTTGGATTTTTGCACTTTTGGAGGTTTGGAGTTTAGGAGTTTTGGATTTTTGGAGCTTTGGAGGTATGGATTTTTTAATATTCAGGGTTTTTTTGTTCCAGAATTTTGTAGTTTTGGAGTTTTGGAGTGTCGGAGTTTCGGAGTTTCGAATTATTGGAGTTTTCGAGTTTTAGAATTTTTGATTTTTGGAGGTATGGATTTTTGGAGTTTCGGAGTTGTGGAGATTCGGGTTTGTGGAGTTTTGGAGTTTTGGATTTTTGCACTTTTGGAGTTTTGTAGTTTCGGAGTTTTGGAGTTTCCGAGATTTGGAGATTCAGGGTTGTGGAGTTTCGGAATTTTTGAGTTTTGGAGTTTTGGAGTTTCGGAGTTCCGGAGTTTCGGAGTTTCGGAGTTTTGGAGTTTTGCAGTTTCGGAGTTTTGGAGTTTTGGAGTTTCCGAGTTTCGGAGTTTTGCAGTTTCAGAGTTTTCGTGGTTCAGGGTTGTGGAGTTTCAGAATTTTTGAATTTTAGAGTTTCGGAGTTTCGGAGTTTTGGAGTTTCGAATTTACAGTTTCGGATTTTTGGAGTTTTGGAGTTTCGGAGATTTGGAGTTCTGGCGTTTTGGAGATTCGGGGTCTTGGAGTTTCCGAATTTTGCAGTTTTGTAGTTTTGGAGTGTCGGAGTTTTGGAGTGTTGGAGTTTTGGAGTTTTGGAGTTTCGGAGTTTTGGAGTTTCAGTTTCAGAGTTCTGGAGGTTCAGGGTTGTGGAGTTTCGGAATTTTTGAGTTTTGGAGTTTCGGAGTTTCGGAGATTTGGAGTTTTGCAGTTTTGGAGTTTTGGAGTTTCGAATTTTCAGTTTCGGATTTTTGGAGTTTTGGAGTTTCGGAGATTTGGAGTTTCGGCGTTTTGGAGATTCGGAGTCTTGGAGTTTCGGAATTTTTTAGTTTTGTAGTTTTGGAGTGTCGGAGTTTTGGAGTGTTGGAGTTTTGGAGCTTTGGAGTTTTGGAGTTTTTGAGTTTTGGAGTTTCGGAGTTTCGGAGTTTTGGAGAATTGCAGTTTTGGAGTTTTGGATTTTCGAATTTTCAGAGTTTCGGTATTTTGGAGTTTTGGAGTTTCGGAGTTCTGGAGTTTCAGAGTTTTCGAGGTTCAGGGTTGTGGAGTTTCGGAATTTTTGAGTTTTGGAGTTTCGGAGTTTCGGAGTTTTGGAGTTTTGGAGTTTCGAATTTTCAGTTTCGGATTTTTGGAGTTTTGGAGTTTCGGAGATTTGGAGTTTTGGCGTTTTGGAGATTCGAAATCTTGGAGTCTCGGAATTTTGTAGTTTTGTAGTTTTCGAGTGTCGGAGTTTTGGAGTTTCAGAGTTTTGGAGGTTCAGGGTTGTGGAGTTTCGGAATTTTTGAGTTTTGGAGTTTCGGAGTTTCGGAGTTTTGGAGTTTTGCAGTTTTGGAGTTTTGGAGTTTTGGAGTTTCGGAGTTTTGGAGTTTCAGAGTTTTCGAGGTTCAGGGTTGTGGAGTTTCGGAATTTTTTAGTTTTGGAGTTTCGGAGTTTCAGAGTTTTAGAGTTTTGGTGTTTTGGAGTTTCGAATTTTCAAAGTTTCGGATTTTTGGAGTTTTGGAGTTCCGGAGATTTGGAGTTTCGGCGTTTTGGAGTTTCGGAATTTTGTAGTTTTGTAGTTTTGGAGTTTGGGAGTGTCGGAGTTTCGGAGTGTTGGAGTTTTGGAGTTTTAGAGTTTTAGAGTTTAGGAGTTTTGTATTTTTGAGTTTTGGATTTTTGGATTTTAGGAGTTTTGGAGTTTTTGAGTTTTTGAGTTTTGGAGTTTCGAATTATTGGAGTTTTCGCGTTTTAGAATTTTTAATTTTTGGAGGTATGGATTTTTGGAGTTTCGGATTTGTGGAGATTCGGGTTGTGGAGTTTTGGAGTTTTGGAGTTTTGCAGTTTCGGAGTTTTGGAGTTTTGGAGTTTCGGAGTTTTGGAGTTTCAGAGTTTTCGAGGTTCAGGGTTGTGGAGTTTCGGAATTTTTGAGTTTTGGAGTTTCGGAGTTTCGGAGTTTTGGAGTTTTGGAGTTTCGAATTTTCAGAGTTTCGGATTTTTGGAGTTTTGGAGTTTCGGAGATTTGGAGTTTCAGAGTTTTGGAGGTTCAGGGTTTTGTTGTTCCAGAATTTTGTAGTTTTGGAGTTTCGGAGTTTCGGAGTTTCGAATTATTGGAGTTTTCGAGTTTTAGAATTTTTAATTTTTGGAGGTATGGATTTTTGGAGTTTCGGAGTTGTGGAGATTCGGGGTTGTGGAGTTTTGGAGGTTCGGAGTTTAAGAGTTTTTGAGTTAGGGAGTTTCGCAGTTTTGGAGATTCGGGGTTGTGGAGTTTCGGAATTTTGGTGTTTCGCATTTTTACAGTTTTGGAGTTTTCAAGTTTTGGATTTTTGGAGTTTTGGATTTTCGGAGTTTTGGAGATTCGGAGTTTTGGAGTTTCGGAGTTTTGGAGATTTGGAGTTTCGGAGTTTTGGAGTTTCGGAGTTTTGGAGTTTTGCAGTTTCGGAGTTTTGGAGTTTTGGAGATTCGGAGTTTTGGAGTTTCAGAGTTTTCGAGGTTCAGGGTTGTGGAGTTTCGGAATTTTTGAGTTTAAGAGTTTCGGAGTTTCGGAGTTTTGGAGTTTCGCATTTTTACAGTTTTGGAGTTTTCAAGTTTTGGATTTTTGGAGTTTTGGATTTTCGGAGTTTTGGAGATTCGGGGTCTTGGAGTTTCGGAATTTTGTAGTTTTGTAGATTTGGAGTTTTGGAGTGTCGGAGTTTCGGAGTGTTGGAGTTTTGGAGTTTTGGATTTTTGGATTTTAGGAGTTTTTGAGTTTTTGAGTTTTTGAGTTTTGGAGTTTTGGATTTTTGCACTTTTGGAGTTTTGGCGTTTCGGAGTTTTGGAGATTTGGAGTTTCGGAGTTTTGGAGTTTCGGAGTTTTGGAGATTAAGGGTTGTGGAGTTTCGGAATTTTTGAGTTGCGGAGTTTCGGAGTTCCGGAGTTTCGGAGTTTTGGAGTTTTGCAGTTTCGGAGTTTTGGAGTTTTGGAGTTTCGGAGTTTTGGAGTTTCAGAGTTTTCGAGGTTCAGGGTTGTGGAGTTTCGGAATTTTTGAGTTTTGGAGTTTCGGAGTTTCGGAGTTTTGGAGTTTTGGAGTTTCGAATTTTCAGAGTTACGGATTTTTGGAGTTTTGGAGTTTCGGAGATTTGGAGTTTCAGAGTTTTGGAGGTTCAGGGTTTTGTTGTTCCAGAATTTTGTAGTTTTGGAGTTTCGGAGTTTCGAATTATTGGAGTTTTCGAGTTTTAGAATTTTTAATTTTTGGAGGTATGGATTTTTGGAGTTTCGGAGTTGTGGAGATTCGGGGTTGTGGAGTTTTGGAGTTTTGGAGGTTCGTAGTTTAAGAGTTTTTGAGTTTGGGAGTTTCGCAGTTTTGGAGATTCGGGGTTGTGGAGTTTCGGAATTTTTGAGTTTTCGAGTTTCAGAGTTCCGGAGTTTTGGAGTTTTGCAGTTTCGGAGTTTTGGAGTTTTGGAGTTTTGGAGTTTCGTAGTTTTGGAGTTTCAGAGTTTTGGAGGTTCAGGGTTGTGGAGTTTCGGAATTTTGAGTTTTGGAGTTTCGGAGTTTTGGAGTATTGCAGTTTTGGAGTTTTGGAGTTTCGAATTTTCAGTTTCGGATTTTTGGAGTTTTGGAGTTTCGGAGTTTTGGAGTTTCAGAGTTTTCGAGGTTCAAGGTTGTGGAATTTCGGAATTTTTGAGTTTTGGAGTTTCGGAGTTTCGGAGTTTTGGAGTGTTGCAGTTTCGGAGTTTGGAGTTTCGGAGATTTGGAGTTTCGGCGTTTTGGACATTCGGGGTCTTGGAGTTTCGGAATTTTTTAGTTTTGTAGTTTTGGAGTTTTGGAGTGTCGGAGTTTCGGAGTGTTGGAGTTTTTGGAGTTTTAGAGTTTTAGAGTTTTGGAGTTTTGAAATTTTTAAGTTTTGGATTTTTGAGTTTTGGATTTTTGGATTTTTGGAGTTTTGGAGTTTCGGAGTTTCGAATTATTGGAGTTTTCGCGTTTTAGAATTTTTAATTTTTGGAGGTATGGATTTTTGGAGTTTCGGAGTTGTGGAGATTCGGGTTGTGGAGTTTTGGAGTTTTGGAGGTTCGGAGTTTAAGAGTTTTTGAGTTTGGGAGTTTCGCAGTTTTGGAGATTCGGGGTTGTGGAGTTTCGGAATTTTGGTGTTTCGCATTTTTACAGTTTTGGAGTTTTCAAGTTTTGGATTTTTGGAGTTTTGGATTTTCGGAGTTTTGGAGATTCGGAGTTTTGGAGTTTTGGAGGCTCGGAGTTTAAGAGTTTTTGAGTTTGGGAGTTTCGCAGTTTTGGAGATTCGGGGTTGTGGAGTTTCGGAATTTTGGTGTTTCGCATTTTTACAGTTTTGGAGTTTTCAAGTTTTGGAGTTTTGGAGTTTTGGATTTTCGGAGTTTTGGAGATTCGGAGTTTCGGAATTTTTGAGTTTTGGAGTTTCGGAGTTCCGGAGTTTCGGAGTTTTGGAGTTTTGCAGTTTCGGAGTGTTGGAGTTTCGGAGTTTTGGAGTTTTGCAGTTTCGGAGTTTTGGAGTTTTGGAGATTCGGAGTTTTGGAGTTTCAGAGTTTTCGAGGTTCAGGGTTGTTGAGTTTCGGAATTTTTGAGTTTTGGAGTTTCGGAGTTTCGGAGTTTTGGAGTTTTGGAGTTTCGAATTTTCAGAGTTTCGGATTTTTGGAGTTTTGGAGTTTCGGAGATTTGGAGTTTCAGAGTTTTGGAGGTTCAGGGTTTTGATGTTCCAGAATTTTGTAGTTTTGGAGTTTCAGAGTTTTGGAGATTCGGAATCTTGGAGTTTCGGAATTTTGTAGTTTTGTAGTTTTGGAGTGTCGGAGTTTTGGAGTGTTAGAGTTTTGGAGTTTTTGAGTTTTGGATTTTTGCACTTTTGGAGTTTTGGAGTTTTGCAGTTTTGGAGTTTTGGAGTTTCGGAGATTTGGAGTTTCGGCGTTTTGGAGATTCGGGGTCTTGGAGTTTCGGAATTTTGTAGTTTTGTAGTTTTGGAGTTTTGGAGTGTCGGAGTTTCGGAGTGTTGGAGTTTTGGAGTTTTAGAGTTTTGGAGTTTTGGATTTTTGAGTTTTGGATTTTTGGAGTTTTGGAGTTTTTGAGTTTTGGAGTTTTGGATTTTTGCACTTTTGGAGTTTTGGAGTTTCGGAGTTTTGAATTTTTGGAGTTTTGGAGGTATGGATTTTTGGAGATTCAGGGTTTTGTTCCATAATTTTGTAGTTTTGGAGTTTTGGAGTTCCGGAGTTTCGAATTATTGGAGTTTTCGAGTTTTAGAATTTTTAATTTTTGGAGGTATGGATTTTTGGAGTTTCGGAGTTGTGGAGATTCGGGGTTGTGGAGTTTTGGAGGTTCCGAGTTTAAGAGTTTTTGAGTTTGGGAGTTTCGCAGTTTTGGAGATTCGGGGTTGTCGAGTTTCGGAATTTTGGTGTTTCGCATTTTTACAGTTTTGGAGTTTTCAAGTTTTGGATTTTTGGAGTTTTGGAGTTTCGGAGTTTTGGAGATTTGGAGTTTCGGAATTTTGGAGTTTCGGAGTTTTGGAGATTCAGGGTTGTGGAGTTTCGGAATTTTTGAGTTTTGGAGTTTCGGAGTTCCGGAGTTTCGGAGTTTTGGAGTTCTGCAGTTTTGGAGTTTTAGAGTTTTGGAGTTTCGGAGTTTTGGAGTTTCAGAGTTTTCGAGGTTCAGGGTTGTGGAGTTTCGGAATTTTTGAGTTTTGGAGTTTCGGAGTTTCGGAGTTTTGGAGTTTCGAATTTTCAGAGTTTCGGATTTTTGGAGTTTTGGAGTTTCGGAGATTTGGAGTTTCAGAGTTTTGGAGGTTCAGGGTTTTGTTGTTCCAGAATTTTGTAGTTTTGGAGTTTTGGAGTTTCGGAGTTTCGAATTATTGGAGTTTTCGAGTTTTAGAATTTTTAATTTTTGGAGGTATGGATTTTTGGAGTTTCGGAGTTGTGGAGATTCGGGGTTGTGGAGTTTTGGAGTTTTGGAGGTTCGGAGTTTAAGAGTTTTTGAGTTTGGGAGTTTCGCAGTTTTGGAGATTCGGGGTTGTGGAGTTTCGGAGTTTTGGAGTTTTGCAGTTTCGGAGTTTTGGAGTTTTGGAGATTCGGAGTTTTGGAGTTTAAGAGTTTCGGAGTTTCGGAGTTTTGGAGTTTTGGAGTTTCGAATTTTCAGAGTTTCGGATTTTTGGAGTTTTGGAGTTTCGGAGATTTGGAGTTTCAGAGTTTTGGAGGTTCAGGGTTTTGTTGTTCCAGAATTTTGTAGTTTTGGAGTTTTGGAGTTTCGGAGTTTCGGAGTTTCGAATCATTGGAGTTTTCGAGTTTTAGAATTTTTAATTTTTGGAAGTATGGATTTTTGGAGTTTCGGAGTTGTGGAGATTCGGGGTTGTGGAGTTTTGGAGTTTTGGAGTTTCGGAGTTTTGAAGTTTCAGAGTTTTGGAGGTTCAGGGTTGTGGAGTTTCGGAATTTTTGAGTTTTGGAGTTTCGGAGTTTCGGAGTTTTGGAGTTTTGCAGTTTTGCAGTTTTGGAGTTTTGGAATTTCGGAGATTTGGAGTTTCCGCGTTTTGGAGATTCGGGGTCTTGGAGTTTCGGAATTTTGTAGTTTTGTAGTTTTGGAGTTTTGGAGTGTCGGAGTTTCGGAGTGTTGGAGTTTTGGAGTTTTAGAGTTTTGGAGTTTTGGATTTTTGGATTTTAGGAGTTCTTGAGTTTTTGAGTTTTTGAGTTTTTGAGTTTTGGAGTTTTGGATTTTTGCACTTTTGGAGTTTTGGAGTTTCGGAGTTTTGGAGATTTGGAGTTTCGGAGTTTTGGAGTTTCGGAGTTTTGGAGATTAAGGGTTGTGGAGTTTCGGAATTTTTGAGTTGCGGAGTTTCGGAGTTCCGGAGTTTCGGAGTTTTGGAGTTTTGCAGTTTCGGAGTTTTGGAGTTTTGGAGTTTCGGAGTTTTGCAGTTTCAAAGTTTTCGAGGTTCAGGGTTGTGGAGTTTCGGAGTTTCGGAGTTTCGGAGTTTTGGAGTTTTGGAGTTTCGAATTTTCAGAGTTTCGGATTTTTGGAGTTTTGGAGTTTCGGAGTTTTGGAGTTTTAGAGTTTTGGAGTTTCGGAGTTTTGGAGTTTCAGAGTTTTCGAGGTTCAGGGTTGTGGAGTTTCGGAATTTTTGAGTTTTGGAGTTTCGGAGTATTGCAGTTTTGGAGTTTTGGTGTTTTGGAGTCTCGAATTTTCAGAGTTTCGGATTTTTGGAGTTTTGGAGTTCCGGAGATTTGGAGTTTGAGAGTTTTGGAGGTTCAGGGTTGTGGAGTTTCGGAATTTTTGATTTTTGGAGTTTCGGAGTTTTGGAGTTTTAGAGTTTTGGAGTTTCGGAGTTTTGGAGTTTCAGAGTTTTCGATGTTCAGGGTTGTGGAGTTTCGGAATTTTTGAGTTTTGGAGTTTCGGAGTATTGCAGTTTTGGAGTTTTGGAGTTTCGAATTTTCAGAGTTTAGGATTTTTTGAGTTTTGGCGTTTTCGAGATTCGGAATCTTGGAGTTTCGGAATTTTGTAGTTTTGTAGTTTTGGAGTTTCGGAGTTTCGGAGTTTTGGAGTATTGCAGTTTTGGAGTTTTGGAGTTTTGGAGTTTCGAATTTTCAGTTTCGGATTTTTGGGGTTTTGGAGTTTCGGAGATTTGGAGTTTTGGCGTTTTGGAGATTCGGGGTCTTGGAGTTTCGGAATTTTGTAGTTTTGTAGTTTTGGAGTGTCGGAGTTTTGGAGCTTTGGAGTGTTGGAGTTTTGGAGTTTTAGGAGCTTTGGAGTTTTTGAGTTTTTGAGTTTTGGAGTTTTTGAGTTTTGCACTTTTGGAGTTTTGGAGTTTCGGAGTTTCGGAGTTTTGGAGTTTCAGAGTTTTGGAGGTTCAGGGTTGTGTAGTTTCGGAATTTTTGAGTTTTGGAGTTTCGGAGTTTTGGAGTTTCGGCGTTTTGGAGATTCGGGGTCTTGGAGTTTCAGAATTTTGTAGTTTTGTAGTTTTGGAGTTTTGGAGTGTCGGAGTTTTGGAGTTTTGGAGTTTCCGAGTTTCGGAGTTTTGCAGTTTCAGAGTTTTCGAGGTTCAGGGTTGTGGAGTTTCAGAATTTTTGAATTTTAGAGTTTCGGAGTTTCGGAGTTTTGGAGTTTCGAATTTACAGAGTTTCGGATTTGTGGAGTTTTGGAGTTTCGGAGATTTGGAGTTCTGGCGTTTTGGAGATTCGGGGTCTTGGAGTTTCGGAATTTTGCAGTTTTGTAGTTTTGGAGTGTTGGAGTTTTGGAGTGTTGGAGTTTTGGAGTTTTGGAGTTTCGGAGTTTCGGAGTTTCAGAGTTTCAGAGTTCTGGAGGTTCAGGGTTGTGGAGTTTCGGAATTTTTGAGTTTTGGAGTTTCGGAGTTTCGGAGATTTGGACTTTTGCAGTTTTGGAGTTTTGGAGTTTCGAATTTTCAGTTTCGGATTTTTGGAGTTTTCGAGTTTCGGAGATTTGGAGTTTCGGCGTTTTGGAGATTCGGAGTCTTGGAGTTTCGGAATTTTGTAGTTTTGTAGTTTTGGAGTGTCGGAGTTTCGGAGTGTCGGAGTTTTGGAGAATTGCAGTTTTGGAGTTTTGGAGTTTTGGAGTTTCGAATTTTCAGAGTTTCGGATTTTTGGAGTTTTGGAGTTTCGGAGTTTTGGAGTTTCAGAGTTTTCGAGGTTCAGGGTTGTGGAGTTTCGGAATTTTTGAGTTTTGGAGTTTCGGAGTTTCGGAGTTTTGGAGTATTGCAGTTTTGGAGTTTTGGAGTTTTGGAGTTTCGAATTTTCAGTTTCGGATTTTTGTAGTTTTCGAGTGTCGGAGTTTTGGAGTTTCAGAGTTTTGGAGGTTCGGGGTTGTGGAGTTTCGGAATTTTTGAGTTTTGGAGTTTCGGAGTTTCGGAGTTTTGGAGTTTTGCAGTTTTGGAGTTTTGGAGTTTTGGAGTTTCGGAGTTTTGGAGTTTCAGAGTTTTCGAGGTTCAGGGTTGTGGAGTTTCGGAATTTTTTAGTTTTGGAGTTTCGGAGTTTCAGAGTTTTAGAGTTTTGGTGTTTTGGAGTTTCGAATTTTCAAAGTTTCGGATTTTTGGAGTTTTGGAGTTCCGGAGATTTGGAGTTTCGGCGTTTTGGAGTTTCGGAATTTTGTAGTTTTGTAGTTTTGGAGTTTGGGAGTGTCGGAGTTTCGGAGTGTTGGAGTTTTGGAGTTTTAGAGTTTTAGAGTTTTGGAGTTTTGTATTTTTGAGTTTTGGATTTTTGGATTTTAGGAGTTTTGGAGTTTTTGAGTTTTTGAGTTTTGGAGTTTCGAATTATTGGAGTTTTCGCGTTTTAGAATTTTTAATTTTTGGAGGTATGGATTTTTGGAGTTTCGGAGTTGTGGAGATTCGGGTTGTGGAGTTTTGGAGTTTTGGAGTTTTGGAGTTTTGCAGTTTCGGAGTTTTGGAGTTTTGGAGTTTCGGAGTTTTGGAGTTTCAGAGTTTTCGAGGTTCAGGGTTGTGGAGTTTCGGAATTTTTGAGTTTTGGAGTTTCGGAGTTTCGGAGTTTTGGAGTTTTGGAGTTTCGAATTTTCAGAGTTTCGGATTTTTGGAGTTTTGGAGTTTCGGAGATTTGGAGTTTCAGAGTTTTGGAGGTTCAGGGTTTTGTTGTTCCAGAATTTTGTAGTTTTGGAGTTTCGGAGTTTCGGAGTTTCGAATTATTGGAGTTTTCGAGTTTTAGAATTTTTAATTTTTGGAGGTATGGATTTTTGGAGTTTCGGAGTTGTGGAGATTCGGGGTTGTGGAGTTTTGGAGTTTTGGAGGTTCGGAGTTTAAGAGTTTTTGAGTTAGGGAGTTTCACAGTTTTGGAGATTCGGGGTTGTGGAGTTTCGGAATTTTGGTGTTTCGCATTTTTACAGTTTTGGAGTTTTCAAGTTTTGGATTTTTGGAGTTTTGGATTTTCGGAGTTTTGGAGATTCGGAGTTTTGGAGTTTCGGAGTTTTGGAGATTTGGAGTTTCGGAGTTTTGGAGTTTCGGAGTTTTGGAGTTTTGCAGTTTCGGAGTTTTGGAATTTCGCATTTTTACAGTTTTGGAGTTTTCAAGTTTTGGATTTTTGGAGTTTTGGATTTTCGGAGTTTTGGAGATTCGGGGTCTTGGAGTTTCGGAATTTTGTAGTTTTGTAGTTTTGGAGTGTCGGAGTTTTGGAGCTTTGGAGTGTTGGAGTTTTGGAGTTTTAGGAGCTTTGAAGTTTTTGAGTTTTTGAGTTTTGGAGTTTTTGAGTTTTGCACTTTTGGAGTTTTGGAGTTTCGGAGTTTCGGAGTTTTGGAGTTTCAGAGTTTTGGAGGTTCAGGGTTGTGGAGTTTCGGAATTTTTGAGTTTTGGAGTTTCGGAGTTTTGGAGTTTCGGCGTTTTGGAGATTCGGGGTCTTGGAGTTTCAGAATTTTGTAGTTTTGTAGTTTTGGAGTTTTGGAGTGTCGGAGTTTTGGAGTTTTGGAGTTTCCGAGTTTCGGAGTTTTGCAGTTTCAGAGTTTTCGAGGTTCAGGGTTGTGGAGTTTCAGAATTTTTGAATTTTAGAGTTTCGGAGTTTCGGAGTTTTGGAGTTTCGAATTTACAGAGTTTCGGATTTGTGGAGTTTTGGAGTTTCGGAGATTTGGAGTTCTGGCGTTTTGGAGATTCGGGGTCTTGGAGTTTCGGAATTTTGCAGTTTTGTAGTTTTGGAGTGTTGGAGTTTTGGAGTGTTGGAGTTTTGGAGTTTTGGAGTTTCGGAGTTTCGGAGTTTCAGAGTTTCAGAGTTCTGGAGGTTCAGGGTTGTGGAGTTTCGGAATTTTTGAGTTTTGGAGTTTCGGAGTTTCGGAGATTTGGACTTTTGCAGTTTTGGAGTTTTGGAGTTTCGAATTTTCAGTTTCGGATTTTTGGAGTTTTCGAGTTTCGGAGATTTGGAGTTTCGGCGTTTTGGAGATTCGGAGTCTTGGAGTTTCGGAATTTTGTAGTTTTGTAGTTTTGGAGTGTCGGAGTTTCGGAGTGTCAGAGTTTTGGAGAATTGCAGTTTTGGAGTTTTGGAGTTTTGGAGTTTCGAATTTTCAGAGTTTCGGATTTTTGGAGTTTTGGAGTTTCGGAGTTTTGGAGTTTCAGAGTTTTCGAGGTTCAGGGTTGTGGAGTTTCGGAATTTTTGAGTTTTGGAGTTTCGGAGTTTCGGAGTTTTGGAGTATTGCAGTTTTGGAGTTTTGGAGTTTTGGAGTTTCGAATTTTCAGTTTCGGATTTTTGTAGTTTTCGAGTGTCGGAGTTTTGGAGTTTCAGAGTTTTGGAGGTTCGGGGTTGTGGAGTTTCGGAATTTTTGAGTTTTGGAGTTTCGGAGTTTCGGAGTTTTGGAGTTTTGCAGTTTTGGAGTTTTGGAGTTTCGGAGTTTTGGAGTTTCAGAGTTTTCGAGGTTCAGGGTTGTGGAGTTTCGGAATTTTTTAGTTTTGGAGTTTCGGAGTTTCAGAGTTTTAGAGTTTTGGTGTTTTGGAGTTTCGAATTTTCAAAGTTTCGGATTTTTGGAGTTTTGGAGTTCCGGAGATTTGGAGTTTCGGCGTTTTGGAGTTTCGGAATTTTGTAGTTTTGTAGTTTTGGAGTTTGGGAGTGTCGGAGTTTCGGAGTGTTGGAGTTTTGGAGTTTTAGAGTTTTAGAGTTTTGGAGTTTTGTATTTTTGAGTTTTGGATTTTTGGATTTTAGGAGTTTTGGAGTTTTTGAGTTTTTGAGTTTTGGAGTTTCGAATTATTGGAGTTTTCGCGTTTTAGAATTTTTAATTTTTGGAGGTATGGATTTTTGGAGTTTCGGAGTTGTGGAGATTCGGGTTGTGGAGTTTTGGAGTTTTGGAGTTTTGGAGTTTTGCAGTTTCGGAGTTTTGGAGTTTTGGAGTTTCGGAGTTTTGGAGTTTCAGAGTTTTCGAGGTTCAGGGTTGTGGAGTTTCGGAATTTTTGAGTTTTGGAGTTTCGGAGTTTCGGAGTTTTGGAGTTTTGGAGTTTCGAATTTTCAGAGTTTCGGATTTTTGGAGTTTTGGAGTTTCGGAGATTTGGAGTTTCAGAGTTTTGGAGGTTCAGGGTTTTGTTGTTCCAGAATTTTGTAGTTTTGGAGTTTCGGAGTTTCGGAGTTTCGAATTATTGGAGTTTTCGAGTTTTAGAATTTTTAATTTTTGGAGGTATGGATTTTTGGAGTTTCGGAGTTGTGGAGATTCGGGGTTGTGGAGTTTTGGAGTTTTGGAGGTTCGGAGTTTAAGAGTTTTTGAGTTAGGGAGTTTCACAGTTTTGGAGATTCGGGGTTGTGGAGTTTCGGAATTTTGGTGTTTCGCATTTTTACAGTTTTGGAGTTTTCAAGTTTTGGATTTTTGGAGTTTTGGATTTTCGGAGTTTTGGAGATTCGGAGTTTTGGAGTTTCGGAGTTTTGGAGATTTGGAGTTTCGGAGTTTTGGAGTTTCGGAGTTTTGGAGTTTTGCAGTTTCGGAGTTTTGGAATTTCGCATTTTTACAGTTTTGGAGTTTTCAAGTTTTGGATTTTTGGAGTTTTGGATTTTCGGAGTTTTGGAGATTCGGGGTCTTGGAGTTTCGGAATTTTGTAGTTTTGTAGTTTTGGAGTGTCGGAGTTTTGGAGCTTTGGAGTGTTGGAGTTTTGGAGTTTTAGGAGCTTTGAAGTTTTTGAGTTTTTGAGTTTTGGAGTTTTTGAGTTTTGCACTTTTGGAGTTTTGGAGTTTCGGAGTTTCGGAGTTTTGGAGTTTCAGAGTTTTGGAGGTTCAGGGTTGTGGAGTTTCGGAATTTTTGAGTTTTGGAGTTTCGGAGTTTTGGAGTTTCGGCGTTTTGGAGATTCGGGGTCTTGGAGTTTCAGAATTTTGTAGTTTTGTAGTTTTGGAGTGTCGGAGTTTTGGAGTTTTGGAGTTTCCGAGTTTCGGAGTTTTGCAGTTTCAGAGTTTTCGAGATTCAGGGTTGTGGAGTTTCAGAATTTTTGAATTTTAGAGTTTCGGAGTTTCGGAGTTTTGGAGTTTCGAATTTACAGAGTTTCGGATTTTTGGAGTTTTGGAGTTTCGGAGATTTGGAGTTCTGGCGTTTTGGAGATTCGGGGTCTTGGAGTTTCGGAATTTTGCAGTTTTGTAGTTTTGGAGTGTTGGAGTTTTGGAGTGTTGGAGTTTTGGAGTTTTGGAGTTTCGGAGTTTCGGAGTTTCAGAGTTTCAGAGTTCTGGAGGTTCAGGGTTGTGGAGTTTCGGAATTTTTGAGTTTTGGAGTTTCGGAGTTTCGGAGTTTCGGATTTTTGGAGTTTTGGAGTTTCGGAGATTTGGAGTTTCAGAGTTTTGGAGGTTCAGGGTTTTGTTGTTCCAGAATTTTGTAGTTTTGGAGTTTCGGAGTTTCGGAGTTTCGAATTATTGGAGTTTTCGAGTTTTAGAATTTTTAATTTTTGGAGGTATGGATTTTTGGAGTTTCGGAGTTGTGGAGATTCGGGGTTGTGGAGTTTTGGAGTTTTGGAGGTTCGGAGTTTAAGAGTTTTTGAGTTAGGGAGTTTCGCAGTTTTGGAGATTCGGGGTTGTGGAGTTTCGGAATTTTGGTGTTTCGCATTTTTACAGTTTTGGAGTTTTCAAGTTTTGGATTTTTGGAGTTTTGGATTTTCGGAGTTTTGGAGATTCGGAGTTTTGGAGTTTCGGAGTTTTGGAGATTTGGAGTTTCGGAGTTTTGGAGTTTCGGAGTTTTGGAGTTTTGCAGTTTCGGAGTTTTGGAGTTTTGGAGATTCGGAGTTTTGGAGTTTCAGAGTTTTCGAGGTTCAGGGTTGTGGAGTTTCGGAATTTTTGAGTTTAAGAGTTTCGGAGTTTCGGAGTTTTGGAGTTTCGCATTTTTACAGTTTTGGAGTTTTCAAGTTTTGGATTTTTGGAGTTTTGGATTTTCGGAGTTTTGGAGATTCGGGGTCTTGGAGTTTCGGAATTTTGTAGTTTTGTAGATTTGGAGTTTTGGAGTGTCGGAGTTTCGGAGTGTTGGAGTTTTGGAGTTTTGGATTTTTGGATTTTAGGAGTTTTTGAGTTTTTGAGTTTTTGAGTTTTGGAGTTTTGGATTTTTGCACTTTTGGAGTTTTGGCATTTCGGAGTTTTGGAGATTTGGAGTTTCGGAGTTTTGGAGTTTCGGAGTTTTGGAGATTAAGGGTTGTGGAGTTTCGGAATTTTTGAGTTGCGGAGTTTCGGAGTTCCGGAGTTTCGGAGTTTTGGAGTTTTGCAGTTTCGGAGTTTTGGAGTTTTGGAGTTTCGGAGTTTTGGAGTTTCAGAGTTTTCGAGGTTCAGGGTTGTGGAGTTTCGGAATTTTTGAGTTTTGGAGTTTCGGAGTTTCGGAGTTTCGGATTTTTGGAGTTTTGGAGTTTCGGAGATTTGGAGTTTCAGAGTTTTGGAGGTTCAGGGTTTTGTTGTTCCAGAATTTTGTAGTTTTGGAGTTTCGGAGTTTCGGAGTTTCGAATTATTGGAGTTTTCGAGTTTTAGAATTTTTAATTTTTGGAGGTATGGATTTTTGGAGTTTCGGAGTTGTGGAGATTCGGGGTTGTGGAGTTTTGGAGTTTTGGAGGTTCGGAGTTTAAGAGTTTTTGAGTTAGGGAGTTTCGCAGTTTTGGAGATTCGGGGTTGTGGAGTTTCGGAATTTTGGTGTTTCGCATTTTTACAGTTTTGGAGTTTTCAAGTTTTGGATTTTTGGAGTTTTGGATTTTCGGAGTTTTGGAGATTCGGAGTTTTGGAGTTTCGGAGTTTTGGAGATTTGGAGTTTCGGAGTTTTGGAGTTTCGGAGTTTTGGAGTTTTGCAGTTTCGGAGTTTTGGAGTTTTGGAGATTCGGAGTTTTGGAGTTTCAGAGTTTTCGAGGTTCAGGGTTGTGGAGTTTCGGAATTTTTGAGTTTAAGTGTTTCGGAGTTTCGGAGTTTTGGAGTTTCGCATTTTTACAGTTTTGGAGTTTTCAAGTTTTGGATTTTTGGAGTTTTGGATTTTCGGAGTTTTGGAGATTCGGGGTCTTGGAGTTTCGGAATTTTGTAGTTTTGTAGATTTGGAGTTTTGGAGTGTCGGAGTTTCGGAGTGTTGGAGTTATGGAGTTTTGGATTTTTGGATTTTAGGAGTTTTTGAGTTTTTGAGTTTTTGAGTTTTGGAGTTTTGGATTTTTGCACTTTTGGAGTTTTGGCATTTCGGAGTTTTGGAGATTTGGAGTTTCGGAGTTTTGGAGTTTCGGAGTTTTGGAGATTAAGGGTTGTGGAGTTTCGGAATTTTTGAGTTGCGGAGTTTCGGAGTTCCGGAGTTTCGGAGTTTCGGAGTTTTGGAGTTTTGCAGTTTCGGAGTTTTGGAGTTTTGGAGTTTCGGAGTTTTGGAGTTTCAGAGTTTTCGAGGTTCAGGGTTGTGGAGTTTCGGAATTTTTGAGTTTTGGAGTTTCGGAGTTTCGGAGTTTTGGAGTTTTGGAGTTTCGAATTTTCAGAGTTTCGGATTTTTGGAGTTTTGGAGTTTCGGAGATTTGGAGTTTCAGAGTTTTGGAGGTTCAGGGTTTTGTTGTTCCAGAATTTTGTAGTTTTGGAGTTTCGGAGTTTCGAATTATTGGAGTTTTCGAGTTTTAGAATTTTTAATTTTTGGAGGTATGGATTTTTGGAGTTTCGGAGTTGTGGAGATTCGGGGTTGTGGAGTTTTGGAGTTTTGGAGGTTCGTAGTTTAAGAGTTTTTGAGTTTGGGAGTTTCGCAGTTTTGGAGATTCGGGGTTGTGGAGTTTCGGAATTTTTGAGTTTTGGAGTTTCAGAGTTCCGGAGTTTTGGAGTTTTGCAGTTTCGGAGTTTTGGAGTTTTGGAGTTTTGGAGTTTCGTAGTTTTGGAGTTTCAGAGTTTTGGAGGTTCAGGGTTGTGGAGTTTCGGAATTTTGAGTTTTGGAGTTTCGGAGTTTTGGAGTATTGCAGTTTTGGAGTTTTGGAGTTTCGAATTTTCAGTTTCGGATTTTTGGAGTTTTGGAGTTTCGGAGTTTTGGAGTTTCAGAGTTTTCGAGGTTCAAGGTTGTGGAGTTTCGGAATTTTTGAGTTTTGGAGTTTCGGAGTTTCGGAGTTTTGGAGTGTTGCAGTTTCGGAGTTTGGAGTTTCGGAGATTTGGAGTTTCGGCGTTTTGGAGATTCGGGGTCTTGGAGTTTCGGAATTTTTTAGTTTTGTAGTTTTGGAGTTTTGGAGTGTCGGAGTTTCGGAGTGTTGGAGTTTTGGAGTTTTAGAGTTTTAGAGTTTTGGAGTTTTGAAATTTTTAAGTTTTGGATTTTTGAGTTTTGGATTTTTGGATTTTTGGAGTTTTGGAGTTTCGGAGTTTCGAATTATTGGAGTTTTCGCGTTTTAGAATTTTTAATTTTTGGAGGTATGGATTTTTGGAGTTTCGGAGTTGTGGAGATTCGGGTTGTGGAGTTTTGGAGTTTTGGAGGTTCGGAGTTTAAGAGTTTTTGAGTTTGGGAGTTTCGCAGTTTTGGAGATTCGGGGTTGTGGAGTTTCGGAATTTTGGTTTTTCGCATTTTTACAGTTTTGGAGTTTTCAAGTTTTGGATTTTTGGAGTTTTGGATTTTCGGAGTTTTGGAGATTCGGAGTTTTGGAGTTTTGGAGGCTCGGAGTTTAAGAGTTTTTGAGTTTGGGAGTTTCGCAGTTTTGGAGATTCGGGGTTGTGGAGTTTCGGAATTTTGGTGTTTCGCATTTTTACAGTTTTGGAGTTTTCAAGTTTTGGAGTTTTGGAGTTTTGGATTTTCGGAGTTTTGGAGATTCGGAGTTTCGGAATTTTTGAGTTTTGGAGTTTCGGAGTTCCGGAGTTTCGGAGTTTTGGAGTTTTGCAGTTTCGGAGTTTTGGAGTTTCGGAGTTTTGGAGTTTTGGAGATTCGGAGTTTTGGAGTTTCAGAGTTTTCGAGGTTCAGGGTTGTGGAGTTTCGGAATTTTTGAGTTTTGGAGTTTCGGAGTTTTGGAGTTTTGGAGTTTCGAATTTTCAGAGTTTCGGATTTTTGGAGTTTTGGAGTTTCGGAGATTTGGAGTTTCAGAGTTTTGGAGGTTCAGGGTTTTGATGTTCCAGAATTTTGTAGTTTTGGAGTTTCAGAGTTTTGGAGATTCGGAATCTTGGAGTTTCGGAATTTTGTAGTTTTGTAGTTTTGGAGTGTCGGAGTTTTGGAGTGTTGGAGTTTTGGAGTTTTTGAGTTTTGGATTTTTGCACTTTTGGAGTTTTGGAGTTTTGCAGTTTTGGAGTTTTGGAGTTTCGGAGATTTGGAGTTTCGGCGTTTTGGAGATTCGGGGTCTTGGAGTTTCGGAATTTTGTAGTTTTGTAGTTTTGGAGTTTTGGAGTGTCGGAGTTTCGGAGTGTTGGAGTTTTGGAGTTTTAGAGTTTTGGAGTTTTGGATTTTTGAGTTTTGGATTTTTGGATTTTTGGAGTTTTGGAGTTTTGGAGTTTTGGAGTTTTGGATTTTTGCACTTTTGGAGTTTTGGAGTTTCGGAGTTTTGAATTTTTGGAGTTTTGGAGGTATGGATTTTTGGAGATTCAGGGTTTTGTTCCATAATTTTGTAGTTTTGGAGTTTTGGAGTTCCGGAGTTTCGAATTATTGGAGTTTTCGAGTTTTAGAATTTTTAATTTTTGGAGGTATGGATTTTTGGAGTTTCGGAGTTGTGGAGATTCGGGGTTGTGGAGTTTTGGAGGTTCCGAGTTTAAGAGTTTTTGAGTTTGGGAGTTTCGCAGTTTTGGAGATTCGGGGTTGTCGAGTTTCGGAATTTTGGTGTTTCGCATTTTTACAGTTTTGGAGTTTTCAAGTTTTGGATTTTTGGAGTTTTGGAGTTTCGGAGTTTTGGAGATTTGGAGTTTCGGAATTTTGGAGTTTCGGAGTTTTGGAGATTCAGGGTTGTGGAGTTTCGGAATTTTTGAGTTTTGGAGTTTCGGAGTTCCGGAGTTTCGGAGTTTTGGAGTTCTGCAGTTTTGGAGTTTTGGAGTTTTGGAGTTTCGGAGTTTTGGAGTTTCGAATTTTCAGAGTTTCGGATTTTTGGAGTTTCGGAGTTTTGGAGATTTGGAGTTTCAGAGTTTTGGAGGTTCAGGGTTTTGTTGTTCCAGAATTTTGTAGTTTTGGAGTTTTGGAGTTTCGGAGTTTCGGAGTTTCGAATTATTGGAGTTTTCGAGTTTTAGAATTTTTAATTTTTGGAGGTATGGATTTTTGGAGTTTCGGAGTTGTGGAGATTCGGGGTTGTGGAGTTTTGGAGTTTTGGAGGTTCGGAGTTTAAGAGTTTTTGAGTTAGGGAGTTTCGCAGTTTTGGAGATTCGGGGTTGTGGAGTTTCGGAATTTTGGTGTTTCGCATTTTTACAGTTTTGGAGTTTTCAAGTTTTGGATTTTTGGAGTTTTGGATTTTCGGAGTTTTGGAGATTCGGAGTTTTGGAGTTTCGGAGTTTTGGAGATTTGGAGTTTCGGAGTTTTGGAGTTTCGGAGTTTTGGAGTTTTGCAGTTTCGGAGTTTTGGAGTTTTGGAGATTCGGAGTTTTGGAGTTTCAGAGTTTTCGAGGTTCAGGGTTGTGGAGTTTCGGAATTTTTGAGTTTAAGTGTTTCGGAGTTTCGGAGTTTTGGAGTTTCGCATTTTTACAGTTTTGGAGTTTTCAAGTTTTGGATTTTTGGAGTTTTGGATTTTCGGAGTTTTGGAGATTCGGGGTCTTGGAGTTTCGGAATTTTGTAGTTTTGTAGATTTGGAGTTTTGGAGTGTCGGAGTTTCGGAGTGTTGGAGTTATGGAGTTTTGGATTTTTGGATTTTAGGAGTTTTTGAGTTTTTGAGTTTTTGAGTTTTGGAGTTTTGGATTTTTGCACTTTTGGAGTTTTGGCATTTCGGAGTTTTGGAGATTTGGAGTTTCGGAGTTTTGGAGTTTCGGAGTTTTGGAGATTAAGGGTTGTGGAGTTTCGGAATTTTTGAGTTGCGGAGTTTCGGAGTTCCGGAGTTTCGGAGTTTCGGAGTTTTGGAGTTTTGCAGTTTCGGAGTTTTGGAGTTTTGGAGTTTCGGAGTTTTGGAGTTTCAGAGTTTTCGAGGTTCAGGGTTGTGGAGTTTCGGAATTTTTGAGTTTTGGAGTTTCGGAGTTTCGGAGTTTTGGAGTTTTGGAGTTTCGAATTTTCAGAGTTTCGGATTTTTGGAGTTTTGGAGTTTCGGAGATTTGGAGTTTCAGAGTTTTGGAGGTTCAGGGTTTTGTTGTTCCAGAATTTTGTAGTTTTGGAGTTTCGGAGTTTCGAATTATTGGAGTTTTCGAGTTTTAGAATTTTTAATTTTTGGAGGTATGGATTTTTGGAGTTTCGGAGTTGTGGAGATTCGGGGTTGTGGAGTTTTGGAGTTTTGGAGGTTCGTAGTTTAAGAGTTTTTGAGTTTGGGAGTTTCGCAGTTTTGGAGATTCGGGGTTGTGGAGTTTCGGAATTTTTGAGTTTTGGAGTTTCAGAGTTCCGGAGTTTTGGAGTTTTGCAGTTTCGGAGTTTTGGAGTTTTGGAGTTTTGGAGTTTCGTAGTTTTGGAGTTTCAGAGTTTTGGAGGTTCAGGGTTGTGGAGTTTCGGAATTTTGAGTTTTGGAGTTTCGGAGTTTTGGAGTATTGCAGTTTTGGAGTTTTGGAGTTTCGAATTTTCAGTTTCGGATTTTTGGAGTTTTGGAGTTTCGGAGTTTTGGAGTTTCAGAGTTTTCGAGGTTCAAGGTTGTGGAGTTTCGGAATTTTTGAGTTTTGGAGTTTCGGAGTTTCGGAGTTTTGGAGTGTTGCAGTTTCGGAGTTTGGAGTTTCGGAGATTTGGAGTTTCGGCGTTTTGGAGATTCGGGGTCTTGGAGTTTCGGAATTTTTTAGTTTTGTAGTTTTGGAGTTTTGGAGTGTCGGAGTTTCGGAGTGTTGGAGTTTTGGAGTTTTAGAGTTTTAGAGTTTTGGAGTTTTGAAATTTTTAAGTTTTGGATTTTTGAGTTTTGGATTTTTGGATTTTTGGAGTTTTGGAGTTTCGGAGTTTCGAATTATTGGAGTTTTCGCGTTTTAGAATTTTTAATTTTTGGAGGTATGGATTTTTGGAGTTTCGGAGTTGTGGAGATTCGGGTTGTGGAGTTTTGGAGTTTTGGAGGTTCGGAGTTTAAGAGTTTTTGAGTTTGGGAGTTTCGCAGTTTTGGAGATTCGGGGTTGTGGAGTTTCGGAATTTTGGTTTTTCGCATTTTTACAGTTTTGGAGTTTTCAAGTTTTGGATTTTTGGAGTTTTGGATTTTCGGAGTTTTGGAGATTCGGAGTTTTGGAGTTTTGGAGGCTCGGAGTTTAAGAGTTTTTGAGTTTGGGAGTTTCGCAGTTTTGGAGATTCGGGGTTGTGGAGTTTCGGAATTTTGGTGTTTCGCATTTTTACAGTTTTGGAGTTTTCAAGTTTTGGAGTTTTGGAGTTTTGGATTTTCGGAGTTTTGGAGATTCGGAGTTTCGGAATTTTTGAGTTTTGGAGTTTCGGAGTTCCGGAGTTTCGGAGTTTTGGAGTTTTGCAGTTTCGGAGTTTTGGAGTTTCGGAGTTTTGGAGTTTTGGAGATTCGGAGTTTTGGAGTTTCAGAGTTTTCGAGGTTCAGGGTTGTGGAGTTTCGGAATTTTTGAGTTTTGGAGTTTCGGAGTTTTGGAGTTTTGGAGTTTCGAATTTTCAGAGTTTCGGATTTTTGGAGTTTTGGAGTTTCGGAGATTTGGAGTTTCAGAGTTTTGGAGGTTCAGGGTTTTGATGTTCCAGAATTTTGTAGTTTTGGAGTTTCAGAGTTTTGGAGATTCGGAATCTTGGAGTTTCGGAATTTTGTAGTTTTGTAGTTTTGGAGTGTCGGAGTTTTGGAGTGTTGGAGTTTTGGAGTTTTTGAGTTTTGGATTTTTGCACTTTTGGAGTTTTGGAGTTTTGCAGTTTTGGAGTTTTGGAGTTTCGGAGATTTGGAGTTTCGGCGTTTTGGAGATTCGGGGTCTTGGAGTTTCGGAATTTTGTAGTTTTGTAGTTTTGGAGTTTTGGAGTGTCGGAGTTTCGGAGTGTTGGAGTTTTGGAGTTTTAGAGTTTTGGAGTTTTGGATTTTTGAGTTTTGGATTTTTGGATTTTTGGAGTTTTGGAGTTTTTGAGTTTTGGAGTTTTGGATTTTTGCACTTTTGGAGTTTTGGAGTTTCGGAGTTTTGAATTTTTGGAGTTTTGGAGGTATGGATTTTTGGAGATTCAGGGTTTTGTTCCATAATTTTGTAGTTTTGGAGTTTTGGAGTTCCGGAGTTTCGAATTATTGGAGTTTTCGAGTTTTAGAATTTTTAATTTTTGGAGGTATGGATTTTTGGAGTTTCGGAGTTGTGGAGATTCGGGGTTGTGGAGTTTTGGAGGTTCCGAGTTTAAGAGTTTTTGAGTTTGGGAGTTTCGCAGTTTTGGAGATTCGGGGTTGTCGAGTTTCGGAATTTTGGTGTTTCGCATTTTTACAGTTTTGGAGTTTTCAAGTTTTGGATTTTTGGAGTTTTGGAGTTTCGGAGTTTTGGAGATTTGGAGTTTCGGAATTTTGGAGTTTCGGAGTTTTGGAGATTCAGGGTTGTGGAGTTTCGGAATTTTTGAGTTTTGGAGTTTCGGAGTTCCGGAGTTTCGGAGTTTTGGAGTTCTGCAGTTTTGGAGTTTTGGAGTTTTGGAGTTTCGGAGTTTTGGAGTTTCGAATTTTCAGAGTTTCGGATTTTTGGAGTTTCGGAGTTTTGGAGATTTGGAGTTTCAGAGTTTTGGAGGTTCAGGGTTTTGTTGTTCCAGAATTTTGTAGTTTTGGAGTTTTGGAGTTTCGGAGTTTCGGAGTTTCGAATTATTGGAGTTTTCGAGTTTTAGAATTTTTAATTTTTGGAGGTATGGATTTTTGGAGTTTCGGAGTTGTGGAGATTCGGGGTTGTGGAGTTTTGGAGTTTTGGAGGTTCGGAGTTTAAGAGTTTTTGAGTTAGGGAGTTTCGCAGTTTTGGAGATTCGGGGTTGTGGAGTTTCGGAATTTTGGTGTTTCGCATTTTTACAGTTTTGGAGTTTTCAAGTTTTGGATTTTTGGAGTTTTGGATTTTCGGAGTTTTGGAGATTCGGAGTTTTGGAGTTTCGGAGTTTTGGAGATTTGGAGTTTCGGAGTTTTGGAGTTTCGGAGTTTTGGAGTTTTGCAGTTTCGGAGTTTTGGAGTTTTGGAGATTCGGAGTTTTGGAGTTTCAGAGTTTTCGAGGTTCAGGGTTGTGGAGTTTCGGAATTTTTGAGTTTAAGTGTTTCGGAGTTTCGGAGTTTTGGAGTTTCGCATTTTTACAGTTTTGGAGTTTTCAAGTTTTGGATTTTTGGAGTTTTGGATTTTCGGAGTTTTGGAGATTCGGGGTCTTGGAGTTTCGGAATTTTGTAGTTTTGTAGATTTGGAGTTTTGGAGTGTCGGAGTTTCGGAGTGTTGGAGTTATGGAGTTTTGGATTTTTGGATTTTAGGAGTTTTTGAGTTTTTGAGTTTTGGAGTTTTGGATTTTTGCACTTTTGGAGTTTTGGCATTTCGGAGTTTTGGAGATTTGGAGTTTCGGAGTTTTGGAGTTTCGGAGTTTTGGAGATTAAGGGTTGTGGAGTTTCGGAATTTTTGAGTTGCGGAGTTTCGGAGTTCCGGAGTTTCGGAGTTTCGGAGTTTTGGAGTTTTGCAGTTTCGGAGTTTTGGAGTTTTGGAGTTTCGGAGTTTTGGAGTTTCAGAGTTTTCGAGGTTCAGGGTTGTGGAGTTTCGGAATTTTCGAGTTTTGGAGTTTCGGAGTTTTGGAGTTTTGGAGTTTCGAATTTTCAGAGTTTCGGATTTTTGGAGTTTTGGAGTTTCGGAGATTTGGAGTTTCAGAGTTTTGGAGGTTCAGGGTTTTGTTGTTCCAGAATTTTGTAGTTTTGGAGTTTCGGAGTTTCGAATTATTGGAGTTTTCGAGTTTTAGAATTTTTAATTTTTGGAGGTATGGATTTTTGGAGTTTCGGAGTTGTGGAGATTCGGGGTTGTGGAGTTTTGGAGTTTTGGAGGTTCGTAGTTTAAGAGTTTTTGAGTTTGGGAGTTTCGCAGTTTTGGAGATTCGGGGTTGTGGAGTTTCGGAATTTTTGAGTTTTGGAGTTTCAGAGTTCCGGAGTTTTGGAGTTTTGCAGTTTCGGAGTTTTGGAGTTTTGGAGTTTTGGAGTTTCGTAGTTTTGGAGTTTCAGAGTTTTGGAGGTTCAGGGTTGTGGAGTTTCGGAATTTTGAGTTTTGGAGTTTCGGAGTTTTGGAGTATTGCAGTTTTGGAGTTTTGGAGTTTCGAATTTTCAGTTTCGGATTTTTGGAGTTTTGGAGTTTCGGAGTTTTGGAGTTTCAGAGTTTTCGAGGTTCAAGGTTGTGGAGTTTCGGAATTTTTGAGTTTTGGAGTTTCGGAGTTTCGGAGTTTTGGAGTGTTGCAGTTTCGGAGTTTGGAGTTTCGGAGATTTGGAGTTTCGGCGTTTTGGAGATTCGGGGTCTTGGAGTTTCGGAATTTTTTAGTTTTGTAGTTTTGGAGTTTTGGAGTGTCGGAGTTTCGGAGTGTTGGAGTTTTGGAGTTTTAGAGTTTTAGAGTTTTGGAGTTTTGAAATTTTTAAGTTTTGGATTTTTGAGTTTTGGATTTTTGGATTTTTGGAGTTTTGGAGTTTCGGAGTTTCGAATTATTGGAGTTTTCGCGTTTTAGAATTTTTAATTTTTGGAGGTATGGATTTTTGGAGTTTCGGAGTTGTGGAGATTCGGGTTGTGGAGTTTTGGAGTTTTGGAGGTTCGGAGTTTAAGAGTTTTTGAGTTTGGGAGTTTCGCAGTTTTGGAGATTCGGGGTTGTGGAGTTTCGGAATTTTGGTGTTTCGCATTTTTACAGTTTTGGAGTTTTCAAGTTTTGGATTTTTGGAGTTTTGGATTTTCGGAGTTTTGGAGATTCGGAGTTTTGGAGTTTTGGAGGCTCGGAGTTTAAGAGTTTTTGAGTTTGGGAGTTTCGCAGTTTTGGAGATTCGGGGTTGTGGAGTTTCGGAATTTTGGTGTTTCGCATTTTTACAGTTTTGGAGTTTTCAAGTTTTGGAGTTTTGGAGTTTTGGATTTTCGGAGTTTTGGAGATTCGGAGTTTCGGAATTTTTGAGTTTTGGAGTTTCGGAGTTCCGGAGTTTCGGAGTTTCGGAGTTTTGGAGTTTTGCAGTTTCGGAGTTTTGGAGTTTCGGAGTTTTGGAGTTTTGGAGATTCGGAGTTTTGGAGTTTCAGAGTTTTCGAGGTTCAGGGTTGTGGAGTTTCGGAATTTTTGAGTTTTGGAGTTTCGGAGTTTTGGAGTTTTGGAGTTTCGAATTTTCAGAGTTTCGGATTTTTGGAGTTTTGGAGTTTCGGAGATTTGGAGTTTCAGAGTTTTGGAGGTTCAGGGTTTTGATGTTCCAGAATTTTGTAGTTTTGGAGTTTCAGAGTTTTGGAGATTCGGAATCTTGGAGTTTCGGAATTTTGTAGTTTTGTAGTTTTGGAGTGTCGGAGTTTTGGAGTGTTGGAGTTTTGGAGTTTTTGAGTTTTGGATTTTTGCACTTTTGGAGTTTTGGAGTTTTGCAGTTTTGGAGTTTTGGAGTTTCGGAGATTTGGAGTTTCGGCGTTTTGGAGATTCGGGGTCTTGGAGTTTCGGAATTTTGTAGTTTTGTAGTTTTGGAGTTTTGGAGTGTCGGAGTTTCGGAGTGTTGGAGTTTTGGAGTTTTAGAGTTTTGGAGTTTTGGATTTTTGAGTTTTGGATTTTTGGATTTTTGGAGTTTTGGAGTTTTTGAGTTTTGGAGTTTTGGATTTTTGCACTTTTGGAGTTTTGGAGTTTCGGAGTTTTGAATTTTTGGAGTTTTGGAGGTATGGATTTTTGGAGATTCAGGGTTTTGTTCCATAATTTTGTAGTTTTGGAGTTTTGGAGTTCCGGAGTTTCGAATTATTGGAGTTTTCGAGTTTTAGAATTTTTAATTTTTGGAGGTATGGATTTTTGGAGTTTCGGAGTTGTGGAGATTCGGGGTTGTGGAGTTTTGGAGGTTCCGAGTTTAAGAGTTTTTGAGTTTGGGAGTTTCGCAGTTTTGGAGATTCGGGGTTGTCGAGTTTCGGAATTTTGGTGTTTCGCATTTTTACAGTTTTGGAGTTTTCAAGTTTTGGATTTTTGGAGTTTTGGAGTTTCGGAGTTTTGGAGATTTGGAGTTTCGGAATTTTGGAGTTTCGGAGTTTTGGAGATTCAGGGTTGTGGAGTTTCGGAATTTTTGAGTTTTGGAGTTTCGGAGTTCCGGAGTTTCGGAGTTTTGGAGTTCTGCAGTTTTGGAGTTTTGGAGTTTTGGAGTTTCGGAGTTTTGGAGTTTCAGAGTTTTCGAGGTTCAGGGTTGTGGAGTTTCGGAATTTTTGAGTTTTGGAGTTTTGGAGTTTCGGAGTTTTGGAGTTTCGAATTTTCAGAGTTTCGGATTTTTGGAGTTTCGGAGTTTTGGAGATTTGGAGTTTCAGAGTTTTGGAGGTTCAGGGTTTTGTTGTTCCAGAATTTTGTAGTTTTGGAGTTTTGGAGTTTCGGAGTTTCGGAGTTTCGAATTATTGGAGTTTTCGAGTTTTAGAATTTTTAATTTTTGGAGGTATGGATTTTTGGAGTTTCGGAGTTGTGGAGATTCGGGGTTGTGGAGTTTTGGAGTTTTGGAGGTTCGGAGTTTAAGAGTTTTTGAGTTTGGGAGTTTCGCAGTTTTGGAGATTCGGGGTTGTGGAGTTTCGGAGTTTTGGAGTTTTGCAGTTTCGGAGTTTTGGAGTTTTGGAGATTCGGAGTTTTGGAGTTTCAGAGTTTTCGAGGTTCAGGGTTGTGGAGTTTCGGAATTTTTGAGTTTAAGAGTTTCGGAGTTTCGGAGTTTTGGAGTTTTGGAGTTTTGAATTTTCAGAGTTTCGGATTTTTGGAGTTTTGGAGTTTCGGAGATTTGGAGTTTCAGAGTTTTGGAGGTTCAGGGTTTTGTTGTTCCAGAATTTTGTAGTTTTGGAGTTTTGGAGTTTCGGAGTTTCGGAGTTTCGAATCATTGGAGTTTTCGAGTTTTAGAATTTTTAATTTTTGGAGGTATGGATTTTTGGAGTTTCGGAGTTGTGGAGATTCGGAATTGTGGAGTTTTGGAGTTTTGGAGTTTCGGAGTTTTGAAGTTTCAGAGTTTTGGAGGTTCAGGGTTGTGGAGTTTCGGAATTTTTGAGTTTTGGAGTTTCGGAGTTTCGGAGTTTTGGAGTTTTGCAGTTTTGCAGTTTTGGAGTTTTGGAATTTCGGAGATTTGGAGTTTCCGCGTTTTGGAGATTCGGGGTCTTGGAGTTTCGGAATTTTGTAGTTTTGTAGTTTTGGAGTTTTGGAGTGTCGGAGTTTCGGAGTGTTGGAGTTATGGAGTTTTGGATTTTTGGATTTTAGGAGTTTTTGAGTTTTTGAGTTTTTGAGTTTTGGAGTTTTGGATTTTTGCACTTTTGGAGTTTTGGCATTTCGGAGTTTTGGAGATTTGGAGTTTCGGAGTTTTGGAGTTTCGGAGTTTTAGAGATTAAGGGTTGTGGAGTTTCGGAATTTTTGAGTTGCGGAGTTTCGGAGTTCCGGAGTTTCGGAGTTCTTGAGTTTTTGAGTTTTTGAGTTTTTGAGTTTTGGAGTTTTGGATTTTTGCACTTTTGGAGTTTTGGAGTTTCGGAGTTTTGGAGATTTGGAGTTTCGGAGTTTTGGAGTTTCGGAGTTTTGGAGATTAAGGGTTGTGGAGTTTCGGAATTTTTGAGTTGCGGAGTTTCGGAGTTCCGGAGTTTCGGAGTTTTGGAGTTTTGCAGTTTCGGAGTTTTGGAGTTTTGGAGTTTCGGAGTTTTGCAGTTTCAAAGTTTTCGAGGTTCAGGGTTGTGGAGTTTCGGAGTTTCGGAGTTTCGGAGTTTTGGAGTTTTGGAGTTTCGAATTTTCAGAGTTTCGGATTTTTGGAGTTTTGGAGTTTCGGAGTTTTGGAGTTTTAGAGTTTTGGAGTTTCGGAGTTTTGGAGTTTCAGAGTTTTCGAGGTTCAGGGTTGTGGAGTTTCGGAATTTTTGAGTTTTGGAGTTTCGGAGTATTGCAGTTTTGGAGTTTTGGTGTTTTGGAGTCTCGAATTTTCAGAGTTTCGGATTTTTGGAGTTTTGGAGTTCCGGAGATTTGGAGTTTGAGAGTTTTGGAGGTTCAGGGTTGTGGAGTTTCGGAATTTTTGATTTTTGGAGTTTCGGAGTTTTGGAGTTTTAGAGTTTTGGAGTTTCGGAGTTTTGGAGTTTCAGAGTTTTCGATGTTCAGGGTTGTGGAGTTTCGGAATTTTTGAGTTTTGGAGTTTCGGAGTATTGCAGTTTTGGAGTTTTGGAGTTTCGAATTTTCAGAGTTTAGGATTTTTTGAGTTTTGGCGTTTTCGAGATTCGGAATCTTGGAGTTTCGGAATTTTGTAGTTTTGTAGTTTTGGAGTTTCGGAGTTTCGGAGTTTTGGAGTATTGCAGTTTTGGAGTTTTGGAGTTTTGGAGTTTCGAATTTTCAGTTTCGGATTTTTGGGGTTTTGGAGTTTCGGAGATTTGGAGTTTTGGCGTTTTGGAGATTCGGGGTCTTGGAGTTTCGGAATTTTGTAGTTTTGTAGTTTTGGAGTGTCGGAGTTTTGGAGCTTTGGAGTGTTGGAGTTTTGGAGTTTTAGGAGCTTTGGAGTTTTTGAGTTTTTGAGTTTTGGAGTTTTTGAGTTTTGCACTTTTGGAGTTTTGGAGTTTCGGAGTTTCGGAGTTTTGGAGTTTCAGAGTTTTGGAGGTTCAGGGTTGTGTAGTTTCGGAATTTTTGAGTTTTGGAGTTTCGGAGTTTTGGAGTTTCGGCGTTTTGGAGATTCGGGGTCTTGGAGTTTCAGAATTTTGTAGTTTTGTAGTTTTGGAGTTTTGGAGTGTCGGAGTTTTGGAGTTTTGGAGTTTCCGAGTTTCGGAGTTTTGCAGTTTCAGAGTTTTCGAGGTTCAGGGTTGTGGAGTTTCAGAATTTTTGAATTTTAGAGTTTCGGAGTTTCGGAGTTTTGGAGTTTCGAATTTACAGAGTTTCGGATTTGTGGAGTTTTGGAGTTTCGGAGATTTGGAGTTCTGGCGTTTTGCAGATTCGGGGTCTTGGAGTTTCGGAATTTTGCAGTTTTGTAGTTTTGGAGTGTTGGAGTTTTGGAGTGTTGGAGTTTTGGAGTTTTGGAGTTTCGGAGTTTCGGAGTTTCAGAGTTTCAGAGTTCTGGAGGTTCAGGGTTGTGGAGTTTCGGAATTTTTGAGTTTTGGAGTTTCGGAGTTTCGGAGATTTGGACTTTTGCAGTTTTGGAGTTTTGGAGTTTCGAATTTTCAGTTTCGGATTTTTGGAGTTTTCGAGTTTCGGAGATTTGGAGTTTCGGCGTTTTGGAGATTCGGAGTCTTGGAGTTTCGGAATTTTGTAGTTTTGTAGTTTTGGAGTGTCGGAGTTTCGGAGTGTCGGAGTTTTGGAGAATTGCAGTTTTGGAGTTTTGGAGTTTTGGAGTTTCGAATTTTCAGAGTTTCGGATTTTTGGAGTTTTGGAGTTTCGGAGTTTTGGAGTTTCAGAGTTTTCGAGGTTCAGGGTTGTGGAGTTTCGGAATTTTTGAGTTTTGGAGTTTCGGAGTTTCGGAGTTTTGGAGTATTGCAGTTTTGGAGTTTTGGAGTTTTGGAGTTTCGAATTTTCAGTTTCGGATTTTTGTAGTTTTCGAGTGTCGGAGTTTTGGAGTTTCAGAGTTTTGGAGGTTCGGGGTTGTGGAGTTTCGGAATTTTTGAGTTTTGGAGTTTCGGAGTTTCGGAGTTTTGGAGTTTTGCAGTTTTGGAGTTTTGGAGTTTTGGAGTTTCGGAGTTTTGGAGTTTCAGAGTTTTTGAGGTTCAGGGTTGTGGAGTTTCGGAATTTTTTAGTTTTGGAGTTTCGGAGTTTCAGAGTTTTAGAGTTTTGGTGTTTTGGAGTTTCGAATTTTCAAAGTTTCGGATTTTTGGAGTTTTGGAGTTCCGGAGATTTGGAGTTTCGGCGTTTTGGAGTTTCGGAATTTTGTAGTTTTGTAGTTTTGGAGTTTGGGAGTGTCGGAGTTTCGGAGTGTTGGAGTTTTGGAGTTTTAGAGTTTTAGAGTTTTGGAGTTTTGTATTTTTGAGTTTTGGATTTTTGGATTTTAGGAGTTTTGGAGTTTTTGAGTTTTTGAGTTTTGGAGTTTCGAATTATTGGAGTTTTCGCGTTTTAGAATTTTTAATTTTTGGAGGTATGGATTTTTGGAGTTTCGGAGTTGTGGAGATTCGGGTTGTGGAGTTTTGGAGTTTTGGAGTTTTGGAGTTTTGCAGTTTCGGAGTTTTGGAGTTTTGGAGTTTCGGAGTTTTGGAGTTTCAGAGTTTTCGAGGTTCAGGGTTGTGGAGTTTCGGAATTTTTGAGTTTTGGAGTTTCGGAGTTTCGGAGTTTTGGAGTTTTGGAGTTTCGAATTTTCAGAGTTTCGGATTTTTGGAGTTTTGGAGTTTCGGAGATTTGGAGTTTCAGAGTTTTGGAGGTTCAGGGTTTTGTTGTTCCAGAATTTTGTAGTTTTGGAGTTTCGGAGTTTCGGAGTTTCGAATTATTGGAGTTTTCGAGTTTTAGAATTTTTAATTTTTGGAGGTATGGATTTTTGGAGTTTCGGAGTTGTGGAGATTCGGGGTTGTGGAGTTTTGGAGTTTTGGAGGTTCGGAGTTTAAGAGTTTTTGAGTTAGGGAGTTTCACAGTTTTGGAGATTCGGGGTTGTGGAGTTTCGGAATTTTGGTGTTTCGCATTTTTACAGTTTTGGAGTTTTCAAGTTTTGGATTTTTGGAGTTTTGGATTTTCGGAGTTTTGGAGATTCGGAGTTTTGGAGTTTCGGAGTTTTGGAGATTTGGAGTTTCGGAGTTTTGGAGTTTCGGAGTTTTGGAGTTTTGCAGTTTCGGAGTTTTGGAATTTCGCATTTTTACAGTTTTGGAGTTTTCAAGTTTTGGATTTTTGGAGTTTTGGATTTTCGGAGTTTTGGAGATTCGGGGTCTTGGAGTTTCGGAATTTTGTAGTTTTGTAGTTTTGGAGTGTCGGAGTTTTGGAGCTTTGGAGTGTTGGAGTTTTGGAGTTTTAGGAGCTTTGAAGTTTTTGAGTTTTTGAGTTTTGGAGTTTTTGAGTTTTGCACTTTTGGAGTTTTGGAGTTTCGGAGTTTCGGAGTTTTGGAGTTTCAGAGTTTTGGAGGTTCAGGGTTGTGGAGTTTCGGAATTTTTGAGTTTTGGAGTTTCGGAGTTTTGGAGTTTCGGCGTTTTGGAGATTCGGGGTCTTGGAGTTTCAGAATTTTGTAGTTTTGTAGTTTTGGAGTTTTGGAGTGTCGGAGTTTTGGAGTTTTGGAGTTTCCGAGTTTCGGAGTTTTGCAGTTTCAGAGTTTTCGAGGTTCAGGGTTGTGGAGTTTCAGAATTTTTGAATTTTAGAGTTTCGGAGTTTCGGAGTTTTGGAGTTTCGAATTTACAGAGTTTCGGATGTGTGGAGTTTTGGAGTTTCGGAGATTTGGAGTTCTGGCGTTTTGGAGATTCGGGGTCTTGGAGTTTCGGAATTTTGCAGTTTTGTAGTTTTGGAGTGTTGGAGTTTTGGAGTGTTGGAGTTTTGGAGTTTTGGAGTTTCGGAGTTTCGGAGTTTCAGAGTTTCAGAGTTCTGGAGGTTCAGGGTTGTGGAGTTTCGGAATTTTTGAGTTTTGGAGTTTCGGAGTTTCGGAGATTTGGACTTTTGCAGTTTTGGAGTTTTGGAGTTTCGAATTTTCAGTTTCGGATTTTTGGAGTTTTCGAGTTTCGGAGATTTGGAGTTTCGGCGTTTTGGAGATTCGGAGTCTTGGAGTTTCGGAATTTTGTAGTTTTGTAGTTTTGGAGTGTCGGAGTTTCGGAGTGTCAGAGTTTTGGAGAATTGCAGTTTTGGAGTTTTGGAGTTTTGGAGTTTCGAATTTTCAGAGTTTCGGATTTTTGGAGTTTTGGAGTTTCGGAGTTTTGGAGTTTCAGAGTTTTCGAGGTTCAGGGTTGTGGAGTTTCGGAATTTTTGAGTTTTGGAGTTTCGGAGTTTCGGAGTTTTGGAGTATTGCAGTTTTGGAGTTTTGGAGTTTTGGAGTTTCGAATTTTCAGTTTCGGATTTTTGTAGTTTTCGAGTGTCGGAGTTTTGGAGTTTCAGAGTTTTGGAGGTTCGGGGTTGTGGAGTTTCGGAATTTTTGAGTTTTGGAGTTTCGGAGTTTCGGAGTTTTGGAGTTTTGCAGTTTTGGAGTTTTGGAGTTTCGGAGTTTTGGAGTTTCAGAGTTTTCGAGGTTCAGGGTTGTGGAGTTTCGGAATTTTTTAGTTTTGGAGTTTCGGAGTTTCAGAGTTTTAGAGTTTTGGTGTTTTGGAGTTTCGAATTTTCAAAGTTTCGGATTTTTGGAGTTTTGGAGTTCCGGAGATTTGGAGTTTCGGCGTTTTGGAGTTTCGGAATTTTGTAGTTTTGTAGTTTTGGAGTTTGGGAGTGTCGGAGTTTCGGAGTGTTGGAGTTTTGGAGTTTTAGAGTTTTAGAGTTTTGGAGTTTTGTATTTTTGAGTTTTGGATTTTTGGATTTTAGGAGTTTTGGAGTTTTTGAGTTTTTGAGTTTTGGAGTTTCGAATTATTGGAGTTTTCGCGTTTTAGAATTTTTAATTTTTGGAGGTATGGATTTTTGGAGTTTCGGAGTTGTGGAGATTCGGGTTGTGGAGTTTTGGAGTTTTGGAGTTTTGGAGTTTTGCAGTTTCGGAGTTTTGGAGTTTTGGAGTTTCGGAGTTTTGGAGTTTCAGAGTTTTCGAGGTTCAGGGTTGTGGAGTTTCGGAATTTTTGAGTTTTGGAGTTTCGGAGTTTCGGAGTTTTGGAGTTTTGGAGTTTCGAATTTTCAGAGTTTCGGATTTTTGGAGTTTTGGAGTTTCGGAGATTTGGAGTTTCAGAGTTTTGGAGGTTCAGGGTTTTGTTGTTCCAGAATTTTGTAGTTTTGGAGTTTCGGAGTTTCGGAGTTTCGAATTATTGGAGTTTTCGAGTTTTAGAATTTTTAATTTTTGGAGGTATGGATTTTTGGAGTTTCGGAGTTGTGGAGATTCGGGGTTGTGGAGTTTTGGAGTTTTGGAGGTTCGGAGTTTAAGAGTTTTTGAGTTAGGGAGTTTCACAGTTTTGGAGATTCGGGGTTGTGGAGTTTCGGAATTTTGGTGTTTCGCATTTTTACAGTTTTGGAGTTTTCAAGTTTTGGATTTTTGGAGTTTTGGATTTTCGGAGTTTTGGAGATTCGGAGTTTTGGAGTTTCGGAGTTTTGGAGATTTGGAGTTTCGGAGTTTTGGAGTTTCGGAGTTTTGGAGTTTTGCAGTTTCGGAGTTTTGGAATTTCGCATTTTTACAGTTTTGGAGTTTTCAAGTTTTGGATTTTTGGAGTTTTGGATTTTCGGAGTTTTGGAGATTCGGGGTCTTGGAGTTTCGGAATTTTGTAGTTTTGTAGTTTTGGAGTGTCGGAGTTTTGGAGCTTTGGAGTGTTGGAGTTTTGGAGTTTTAGGAGCTTTGAAGTTTTTGAGTTTTTGAGTTTTGGAGTTTTTGAGTTTTGCACTTTTGGAGTTTTGGAGTTTCGGAGTTTCGGAGTTTTGGAGTTTCAGAGTTTTGGAGGTTCAGGGTTGTGGAGTTTCGGAATTTTTGAGTTTTGGAGTTTCGGAGTTTTGGAGTTTCGGCGTTTTGGAGATTCGGGGTCTTGGAGTTTCAGAATTTTGTAGTTTTGTAGTTTTGGAGTGTCGGAGTTTTGGAGTTTTGGAGTTTCCGAGTTTCGGAGTTTTGCAGTTTCAGAGTTTTCGAGATTCAGGGTTGTGGAGTTTCAGAATTTTTGAATTTTAGAGTTTCGGAGTTTCGGAGTTTTGGAGTTTCGAATTTACAGAGTTTCGGATTTTTGGAGTTTTGGAGTTTCGGAGATTTGGAGTTCTGGCGTTTTGGAGATTCGGGGTCTTGGAGTTTCGGAATTTTGCAGTTTTGTAGTTTTGGAGTGTTGGAGTTTTGGAGTGTTGGAGTTTTGGAGTTTTGGAGTTTCGGAGTTTCGGAGTTTCAGAGTTTCAGAGTTCTGGAGGTTCAGGGTTGTGGAGTTTCGGAATTTTTGAGTTTTGGAGTTTCGGAGTTTCGGAGTTTCGGATTTTTGGAGTTTTGGAGTTTCGGAGATTTGGAGTTTCAGAGTTTTGGAGGTTCAGGGTTTTGTTGTTCCAGAATTTTGTAGTTTTGGAGTTTCGGAGTTTCGGAGTTTCGAATTATTGGAGTTTTCGAGTTTTAGAATTTTTAATTTTTGGAGGTATGGATTTTTGGAGTTTCGGAGTTGTGGAGATTCGGGGTTGTGGAGTTTTGGAGTTTTGGAGGTTCGGAGTTTAAGAGTTTTTGAGTTAGGGAGTTTCGCAGTTTTGGAGATTCGGGGTTGTGGAGTTTCGGAATTTTGGTGTTTCGCATTTTTACAGTTTTGGAGTTTTCAAGTTTTGGATTTTTGGAGTTTTGGATTTTCGGAGTTTTGGAGATTCGGAGTTTTGGAGTTTCGGAGTTTTGGAGATTTGGAGTTTCGGAGTTTTGGAGTTTCGGAGTTTTGGAGTTTTGCAGTTTCGGAGTTTTGGAGTTTTGGAGATTCGGAGTTTTGGAGTTTCAGAGTTTTCGAGGTTCAGGGTTGTGGAGTTTCGGAATTTTTGAGTTTAAGAGTTTCGGAGTTTCGGAGTTTTGGAGTTTCGCATTTTTACAGTTTTGGAGTTTTCAAGTTTTGGATTTTTGGAGTTTTGGATTTTCGGAGTTTTGGAGATTCGGGGTCTTGGAGTTTCGGAATTTTGTAGTTTTGTAGATTTGGAGTTTTGGAGTGTCGGAGTTTCGGAGTGTTGGAGTTTTGGAGTTTTGGATTTTTGGATTTTAGGAGTTTTTGAGTTTTTGAGTTTTTGAGTTTTGGAGTTTTGGATTTTTGCACTTTTGGAGTTTTGGCATTTCGGAGTTTTGGAGATTTGGAGTTTCGGAGTTTTGGAGTTTCGGAGTTTTGGAGATTAAGGGTTGTGGAGTTTCGGAATTTTTGAGTTGCGGAGTTTCGGAGTTCCGGAGTTTCGGAGTTTTGGAGTTTTGCAGTTTCGGAGTTTTGGAGTTTTGGAGTTTCGGAGTTTTGGAGTTTCAGAGTTTTCGAGGTTCAGGGTTGTGGAGTTTCGGAATTTTTGAGTTTTGGAGTTTCGGAGTTTCGGAGTTTCGGATTTTTGGAGTTTTGGAGTTTCGGAGATTTGGAGTTTCAGAGTTTTGGAGGTTCAGGGTTTTGTTGTTCCAGAATTTTGTAGTTTTGGAGTTTCGGAGTTTCGGAGTTTCGAATTATTGGAGTTTTCGAGTTTTAGAATTTTTAATTTTTGGAGGTATGGATTTTTGGAGTTTCGGAGTTGTGGAGATTCGGGGTTGTGGAGTTTTGGAGTTTTGGAGGTTCGGAGTTTAAGAGTTTTTGAGTTAGGGAGTTTCGCAGTTTTGGAGATTCGGGGTTGTGGAGTTTCGGAATTTTGGTGTTTCGCATTTTTACAGTTTTGGAGTTTTCAAGTTTTGGATTTTTGGAGTTTTGGATTTTCGGAGTTTTGGAGATTCGGAGTTTTGGAGTTTCGGAGTTTTGGAGATTTGGAGTTTCGGAGTTTTGGAGTTTCGGAGTTTTGGAGTTTTGCAGTTTCGGAGTTTTGGAGTTTTGGAGATTCGGAGTTTTGGAGTTTCAGAGTTTTCGAGGTTCAGGGTTGTGGAGTTTCGGAATTTTTGAGTTTAAGTGTTTCGGAGTTTCGGAGTTTTGGAGTTTCGCATTTTTACAGTTTTGGAGTTTTCAAGTTTTGGATTTTTGGAGTTTTGGATTTTCGGAGTTTTGGAGATTCGGGGTCTTGGAGTTTCGGAATTTTGTAGTTTTGTAGATTTGGAGTTTTGGAGTGTCGGAGTTTCGGAGTGTTGGAGTTATGGAGTTTTGGATTTTTGGATTTTAGGAGTTTTTGAGTTTTTGAGTTTTTGAGTTTTGGAGTTTTGGATTTTTGCACTTTTGGAGTTTTGGCATTTCGGAGTTTTGGAGATTTGGAGTTTCGGAGTTTTGGAGTTTCGGAGTTTTGGAGATTAAGGGTTGTGGAGTTTCGGAATTTTTGAGTTGCGGAGTTTCGGAGTTCCGGAGTTTCGGAGTTTCGGAGTTTTGGAGTTTTGCAGTTTCGGAGTTTTGGAGTTTTGGAGTTTCGGAGTTTTGGAGTTTCAGAGTTTTCGAGGTTCAGGGTTGTGGAGTTTCGGAATTTTTGAGTTTTGGAGTTTCGGAGTTTCGGAGTTTTGGAGTTTTGGAGTTTCGAATTTTCAGAGTTTCGGATTTTTGGAGTTTTGGAGTTTCGGAGATTTGGAGTTTCAGAGTTTTGGAGGTTCAGGGTTTTGTTGTTCCAGAATTTTGTAGTTTTGGAGTTTCGGAGTTTCGAATTATTGGAGTTTTCGAGTTTTAGAATTTTTAATTTTTGGAGGTATGGATTTTTGGAGTTTCGGAGTTGTGGAGATTCGGGGTTGTGGAGTTTTGGAGTTTTGGAGGTTCGTAGTTTAAGAGTTTTTGAGTTTGGGAGTTTCGCAGTTTTGGAGATTCGGGGTTGTGGAGTTTCGGAATTTTTGAGTTTTGGAGTTTCAGAGTTCCGGAGTTTTGGAGTTTTGCAGTTTCGGAGTTTTGGAGTTTTGGAGTTTTGGAGTTTCGTAGTTTTGGAGTTTCAGAGTTTTGGAGGTTCAGGGTTGTGGAGTTTCGGAATTTTGAGTTTTGGAGTTTCGGAGTTTTGGAGTATTGCAGTTTTGGAGTTTTGGAGTTTCGAATTTTCAGTTTCGGATTTTTGGAGTTTTGGAGTTTCGGAGTTTTGGAGTTTCAGAGTTTTCGAGGTTCAAGGTTGTGGAGTTTCGGAATTTTTGAGTTTTGGAGTTTCGGAGTTTCGGAGTTTTGGAGTGTTGCAGTTTCGGAGTTTGGAGTTTCGGAGATTTGGAGTTTCGGCGTTTTGGAGATTCGGGGTCTTGGAGTTTCGGAATTTTTTAGTTTTGTAGTTTTGGAGTTTTGGAGTGTCGGAGTTTCGGAGTGTTGGAGTTTTGGAGTTTTAGAGTTTTAGAGTTTTGGAGTTTTGAAATTTTTAAGTTTTGGATTTTTGAGTTTTGGATTTTTGGATTTTTGGAGTTTTGGAGTTTCGGAGTTTCGAATTATTGGAGTTTTCGCGTTTTAGAATTTTTAATTTTTGGAGGTATGGATTTTTGGAGTTTCGGAGTTGTGGAGATTCGGGTTGTGGAGTTTTGGAGTTTTGGAGGTTCGGAGTTTAAGAGTTTTTGAGTTTGGGAGTTTCGCAGTTTTGGAGATTCGGGGTTGTGGAGTTTCGGAATTTTGGTTTTTCGCATTTTTACAGTTTTGGAGTTTTCAAGTTTTGGATTTTTGGAGTTTTGGATTTTCGGAGTTTTGGAGATTCGGAGTTTTGGAGTTTTGGAGGCTCGGAGTTTAAGAGTTTTTGAGTTTGGGAGTTTCGCAGTTTTGGAGATTCGGGGTTGTGGAGTTTCGGAATTTTGGTGTTTCGCATTTTTACAGTTTTGGAGTTTTCAAGTTTTGGAGTTTTGGAGTTTTGGATTTTCGGAGTTTTGGAGATTCGGAGTTTCGGAATTTTTGAGTTTTGGAGTTTCGGAGTTCCGGAGTTTCGGAGTTTTGGAGTTTTGCAGTTTCGGAGTTTTGGAGTTTCGGAGTTTTGGAGTTTTGGAGATTCGGAGTTTTGGAGTTTCAGAGTTTTCGAGGTTCAGGGTTGTGGAGTTTCGGAATTTTTGAGTTTTGGAGTTTCGGAGTTTTGGAGTTTTGGAGTTTCGAATTTTCAGAGTTTCGGATTTTTGGAGTTTTGGAGTTTCGGAGATTTGGAGTTTCAGAGTTTTGGAGGTTCAGGGTTTTGATGTTCCAGAATTTTGTAGTTTTGGAGTTTCAGAGTTTTGGAGATTCGGAATCTTGGAGTTTCGGAATTTTGTAGTTTTGTAGTTTTGGAGTGTCGGAGTTTTGGAGTGTTGGAGTTTTGGAGTTTTTGAGTTTTGGATTTTTGCACTTTTGGAGTTTTGGAGTTTTGCAGTTTTGGAGTTTTGGAGTTTCGGAGATTTGGAGTTTCGGCGTTTTGGAGATTCGGGGTCTTGGAGTTTCGGAATTTTGTAGTTTTGTAGTTTTGGAGTTTTGGAGTGTCGGAGTTTCGGAGTGTTGGAGTTTTGGAGTTTTAGAGTTTTGGAGTTTTGGATTTTTGAGTTTTGGATTTTTGGATTTTTGGAGTTTTGGAGTTTTTGAGTTTTGGAGTTTTGGATTTTTGCACTTTTGGAGTTTTGGAGTTTCGGAGTTTTGAATTTTTGGAGTTTTGGAGGTATGGATTTTTGGAGATTCAGGGTTTTGTTCCATAATTTTGTAGTTTTGGAGTTTTGGAGTTCCGGAGTTTCGAATTATTGGAGTTTTCGAGTTTTAGAATTTTTAATTTTTGGAGGTATGGATTTTTGGAGTTTCGGAGTTGTGGAGATTCGGGGTTGTGGAGTTTTGGAGGTTCCGAGTTTAAGAGTTTTTGAGTTTGGGAGTTTCGCAGTTTTGGAGATTCGGGGTTGTCGAGTTTCGGAATTTTGGTGTTTCGCATTTTTACAGTTTTGGAGTTTTCAAGTTTTGGATTTTTGGAGTTTTGGAGTTTCGGAGTTTTGGAGATTTGGAGTTTCGGAATTTTGGAGTTTCGGAGTTTTGGAGATTCAGGGTTGTGGAGTTTCGGAATTTTTGAGTTTTGGAGTTTCGGAGTTCCGGAGTTTCGGAGTTTTGGAGTTCTGCAGTTTTGGAGTTTTGGAGTTTTGGAGTTTCGGAGTTTTGGAGTTTCGAATTTTCAGAGTTTCGGATTTTTGGAGTTTCGGAGTTTTGGAGATTTGGAGTTTCAGAGTTTTGGAGGTTCAGGGTTTTGTTGTTCCAGAATTTTGTAGTTTTGGAGTTTTGGAGTTTCGGAGTTTCGGAGTTTCGAATTATTGGAGTTTTCGAGTTTTAGAATTTTTAATTTTTGGAGGTATGGATTTTTGGAGTTTCGGAGTTGTGGAGATTCGGGGTTGTGGAGTTTTGGAGTTTTGGAGGTTCGGAGTTTAAGAGTTTTTGAGTTAGGGAGTTTCGCAGTTTTGGAGATTCGGGGTTGTGGAGTTTCGGAATTTTGGTGTTTCGCATTTTTACAGTTTTGGAGTTTTCAAGTTTTGGATTTTTGGAGTTTTGGATTTTCGGAGTTTTGGAGATTCGGAGTTTTGGAGTTTCGGAGTTTTGGAGATTTGGAGTTTCGGAGTTTTGGAGTTTCGGAGTTTTGGAGTTTTGCAGTTTCGGAGTTTTGGAGTTTTGGAGATTCGGAGTTTTGGAGTTTCAGAGTTTTCGAGGTTCAGGGTTGTGGAGTTTCGGAATTTTTGAGTTTAAGTGTTTCGGAGTTTCGGAGTTTTGGAGTTTCGCATTTTTACAGTTTTGGAGTTTTCAAGTTTTGGATTTTTGGAGTTTTGGATTTTCGGAGTTTTGGAGATTCGGGGTCTTGGAGTTTCGGAATTTTGTAGTTTTGTAGATTTGGAGTTTTGGAGTGTCGGAGTTTCGGAGTGTTGGAGTTATGGAGTTTTGGATTTTTGGATTTTAGGAGTTTTTGAGTTTTTGAGTTTTGGAGTTTTGGATTTTTGCACTTTTGGAGTTTTGGCATTTCGGAGTTTTGGAGATTTGGAGTTTCGGAGTTTTGGAGTTTCGGAGTTTTGGAGATTAAGGGTTGTGGAGTTTCGGAATTTTTGAGTTGCGGAGTTTCGGAGTTCCGGAGTTTCGGAGTTTCGGAGTTTTGGAGTTTTGCAGTTTCGGAGTTTTGGAGTTTTGGAGTTTCGGAGTTTTGGAGTTTCAGAGTTTTCGAGGTTCAGGGTTGTGGAGTTTCGGAATTTTCGAGTTTTGGAGTTTCGGAGTTTTGGAGTTTTGGAGTTTCGAATTTTCAGAGTTTCGGATTTTTGGAGTTTTGGAGTTTCGGAGATTTGGAGTTTCAGAGTTTTGGAGGTTCAGGGTTTTGTTGTTCCAGAATTTTGTAGTTTTGGAGTTTCGGAGTTTCGAATTATTGGAGTTTTCGAGTTTTAGAATTTTTAATTTTTGGAGGTATGGATTTTTGGAGTTTCGGAGTTGTGGAGATTCGGGGTTGTGGAGTTTTGGAGTTTTGGAGGTTCGTAGTTTAAGAGTTTTTGAGTTTGGGAGTTTCGCAGTTTTGGAGATTCGGGGTTGTGGAGTTTCGGAATTTTTGAGTTTTGGAGTTTCAGAGTTCCGGAGTTTTGGAGTTTTGCAGTTTCGGAGTTTTGGAGTTTTGGAGTTTTGGAGTTTCGTAGTTTTGGAGTTTCAGAGTTTTGGAGGTTCAGGGTTGTGGAGTTTCGGAATTTTGAGTTTTGGAGTTTCGGAGTTTTGGAGTATTGCAGTTTTGGAGTTTTGGAGTTTCGAATTTTCAGTTTCGGATTTTTGGAGTTTTGGAGTTTCGGAGTTTTGGAGTTTCAGAGTTTTCGAGGTTCAAGGTTGTGGAGTTTCGGAATTTTTGAGTTTTGGAGTTTCGGAGTTTCGGAGTTTTGGAGTGTTGCAGTTTCGGAGTTTGGAGTTTCGGAGATTTGGAGTTTCGGCGTTTTGGAGATTCGGGGTCTTGGAGTTTCGGAATTTTTTAGTTTTGTAGTTTTGGAGTTTTGGAGTGTCGGAGTTTCGGAGTGTTGGAGTTTTGGAGTTTTAGAGTTTTAGAGTTTTGGAGTTTTGAAATTTTTAAGTTTTGGATTTTTGAGTTTTGGATTTTTGGATTTTTGGAGTTTTGGAGTTTCGGAGTTTCGAATTATTGGAGTTTTCGCGTTTTAGAATTTTTAATTTTTGGAGGTATGGATTTTTGGAGTTTCGGAGTTGTGGAGATTCGGGTTGTGGAGTTTTGGAGTTTTGGAGGTTCGGAGTTTAAGAGTTTTTGAGTTTGGGAGTTTCGCAGTTTTGGAGATTCGGGGTTGTGGAGTTTCGGAATTTTGGTGTTTCGCATTTTTACAGTTTTGGAGTTTTCAAGTTTTGGATTTTTGGAGTTTTGGATTTTCGGAGTTTTGGAGATTCGGAGTTTTGGAGTTTTGGAGGCTCGGAGTTTAAGAGTTTTTGAGTTTGGGAGTTTCGCAGTTTTGGAGATTCGGGGTTGTGGAGTTTCGGAATTTTGGTGTTTCGCATTTTTACAGTTTTGGAGTTTTCAAGTTTTGGAGTTTTGGAGTTTTGGATTTTCGGAGTTTTGGAGATTCGGAGTTTCGGAATTTTTGAGTTTTGGAGTTTCGGAGTTCCGGAGTTTCGGAGTTTCGGAGTTTTGGAGTTTTGCAGTTTCGGAGTTTTGGAGTTTCGGAGTTTTGGAGTTTTGGAGATTCGGAGTTTTGGAGTTTCAGAGTTTTCGAGGTTCAGGGTTGTGGAGTTTCGGAATTTTTGAGTTTTGGAGTTTCGGAGTTTTGGAGTTTTGGAGTTTCGAATTTTCAGAGTTTCGGATTTTTGGAGTTTTGGAGTTTCGGAGATTTGGAGTTTCAGAGTTTTGGAGGTTCAGGGTTTTGATGTTCCAGAATTTTGTAGTTTTGGAGTTTCAGAGTTTTGGAGATTCGGAATCTTGGAGTTTCGGAATTTTGTAGTTTTGTAGTTTTGGAGTGTCGGAGTTTTGGAGTGTTGGAGTTTTGGAGTTTTTGAGTTTTGGATTTTTGCACTTTTGGAGTTTTGGAGTTTTGCAGTTTTGGAGTTTTGGAGTTTCGGAGATTTGGAGTTTCGGCGTTTTGGAGATTCGGGGTCTTGGAGTTTCGGAATTTTGTAGTTTTGTAGTTTTGGAGTTTTGGAGTGTCGGAGTTTCGGAGTGTTGGAGTTTTGGAGTTTTAGAGTTTTGGAGTTTTGGATTTTTGAGTTTTGGATTTTTGGATTTTTGGAGTTTTGGAGTTTTTGAGTTTTGGAGTTTTGGATTTTTGCACTTTTGGAGTTTTGGAGTTTCGGAGTTTTGAATTTTTGGAGTTTTGGAGGTATGGATTTTTGGAGATTCAGGGTTTTGTTCCATAATTTTGTAGTTTTGGAGTTTTGGAGTTCCGGAGTTTCGAATTATTGGAGTTTTCGAGTTTTAGAATTTTTAATTTTTGGAGGTATGGATTTTTGGAGTTTCGGAGTTGTGGAGATTCGGGGTTGTGGAGTTTTGGAGGTTCCGAGTTTAAGAGTTTTTGAGTTTGGGAGTTTCGCAGTTTTGGAGATTCGGGGTTGTCGAGTTTCGGAATTTTGGTGTTTCGCATTTTTACAGTTTTGGAGTTTTCAAGTTTTGGATTTTTGGAGTTTTGGAGTTTCGGAGTTTTGGAGATTTGGAGTTTCGGAATTTTGGAGTTTCGGAGTTTTGGAGATTCAGGGTTGTGGAGTTTCGGAATTTTTGAGTTTTGGAGTTTCGGAGTTCCGGAGTTTCGGAGTTTTGGAGTTCTGCAGTTTTGGAGTTTTGGAGTTTTGGAGTTTCGGAGTTTTGGAGTTTCAGAGTTTTCGAGGTTCAGGGTTGTGGAGTTTCGGAATTTTTGAGTTTTGGAGTTTTGGAGTTTCGGAGTTTTGGAGTTTCGAATTTTCAGAGTTTCGGATTTTTGGAGTTTCGGAGTTTTGGAGATTTGGAGTTTCAGAGTTTTGGAGGTTCAGGGTTTTGTTGTTCCAGAATTTTGTAGTTTTGGAGTTTTGGAGTTTCGGAGTTTCGGAGTTTCGAATTATTGGAGTTTTCGAGTTTTAGAATTTTTAATTTTTGGAGGTATGGATTTTTGGAGTTTCGGAGTTGTGGAGATTCGGGGTTGTGGAGTTTTGGAGTTTTGGAGGTTCGGAGTTTAAGAGTTTTTGAGTTTGGGAGTTTCGCAGTTTTGGAGATTCGGGGTTGTGGAGTTTCGGAGTTTTGGAGTTTTGCAGTTTCGGAGTTTTGGAGTTTTGGAGATTCGGAGTTTTGGAGTTTCAGAGTTTTCGAGGTTCAGGGTTGTGGAGTTTCGGAATTTTTGAGTTTAAGAGTTTCGGAGTTTCGGAGTTTTGGAGTTTTGGAGTTTTGAATTTTCAGAGTTTCGGATTTTTGGAGTTTTGGAGTTTCGGAGATTTGGAGTTTCAGAGTTTTGGAGGTTCAGGGTTTTGTTGTTCCAGAATTTTGTAGTTTTGGAGTTTTGGAGTTTCGGAGTTTCGGAGTTTCGAATCATTGGAGTTTTCGAGTTTTAGAATTTTTAATTTTTGGAGGTATGGATTTTTGGAGTTTCGGAGTTGTGGAGATTCGGAATTGTGGAGTTTTGGAGTTTTGGAGTTTCGGAGTTTTGAAGTTTCAGAGTTTTGGAGGTTCAGGGTTGTGGAGTTTCGGAATTTTTGAGTTTTGGAGTTTCGGAGTTTCGGAGTTTTGGAGTTTTGCAGTTTTGCAGTTTTGGAGTTTTGGAATTTCGGAGATTTGGAGTTTCCGCGTTTTGGAGATTCGGGGTCTTGGAGTTTCGGAATTTTGTAGTTTTGTAGTTTTGGAGTTTTGGAGTGTCGGAGTTTCGGAGTGTTGGAGTTATGGAGTTTTGGATTTTTGGATTTTAGGAGTTTTTGAGTTTTTGAGTTTTTGAGTTTTGGAGTTTTGGATTTTTGCACTTTTGGAGTTTTGGCATTTCGGAGTTTTGGAGATTTGGAGTTTCGGAGTTTTGGAGTTTCGGAGTTTTAGAGATTAAGGGTTGTGGAGTTTCGGAATTTTTGAGTTGCGGAGTTTCGGAGTTCCGGAGTTTCGGAGTTTCGGAGTTTTGGAGTTTTGCAGTTTCGGAGTTTTGGAGTTTTGGAGTTTCGGAGTTTTGGAGTTTCAGAGTTTTCGAGGTTCAGGGTTGTGGAGTTTCGGAATTTTTGAGTTTTGGAGTTTCGGAGTTTCGGAGTTTTGGAGTTTTGGAGTTTCGAATTTTCAGAGTTTCGGATTTTTGGAGTTTTGGAGTTTCGGAGATTTGGAGTTTCAGAGTTTTGGAGGTTCAGGGTTTTGTTGTTCCAGAATTTTGTAGTTTTGGAGTTTCGGAGTTTCGAATTATTGGAGTTTTCGAGTTTTAGAATTTTTAATTTTTGGAGGTATGGATTTTTGGAGTTTCGGAGTTGTGGAGATTCGGGGTTGTGGAGTTTTGGAGTTTTGGAGGTTCGTAGTTTAAGAGTTTTTGAGTTTGGGAGTTTCGCAGTTTTGGAGATTCGGGGTTGTGGAGTTTCGGAATTTTTGAGTTTTGGAGTTTCAGAGTTCCGGAGTTTTGGAGTTTTGCAGTTTCGGAGTTTTGGAGTTTTGGAGTTTTGGAGTTTCGTAGTTTTGGAGTTTCAGAGTTTTGGAGGTTCAGGGTTGTGGAGTTTCGGAATTTTGAGTTTTGGAGTTTCGGAGTTTTGGAGTATTGCAGTTTTGGAGTTTTGGAGTTTCGAATTTTCAGTTTCGGATTTTTGGAGTTTTGGAGTTTCGGAGTTTTGGAGTTTCAGAGTTTTCGAGGTTCAAGGTTGTGGAGTTTCGGAATTTTTGAGTTTTGGAGTTTCGGAGTTTCGGAGTTTTGGAGTGTTGCAGTTTCGGAGTTTGGAGTTTCGGAGATTTGGAGTTTCGGCGTTTTGGAGATTCGGGGTCTTGGAGTTTCGGAATTTTTTAGTTTTGTAGTTTTGGAGTTTTGGAGTGTCGGAGTTTCGGAGTGTTGGAGTTTTGGAGTTTTAGAGTTTTAGAGTTTTGGAGTTTTGAAATTTTTAAGTTTTGGATTTTTGAGTTTTGGATTTTTGGATTTTTGGAGTTTTGGAGTTTCGGAGTTTCGAATTATTGGAGTTTTCGCGTTTTAGAATTTTTAATTTTTGGAGGTATGGATTTTTGGAGTTTCGGAGTTGTGGAGATTCGGGTTGTGGAGTTTTGGAGTTTTGGAGGTTCGGAGTTTAAGAGTTTTTGAGTTTGGGAGTTTCGCAGTTTTGGAGATTCGGGGTTGTGGAGTTTCGGAATTTTGGTGTTTCGCATTTTTACAGTTTTGGAGTTTTCAAGTTTTGGATTTTTGGAGTTTTGGATTTTCGGAGTTTTGGAGATTCGGAGTTTTGGAGTTTTGGAGGCTCGGAGTTTAAGAGTTTTTGAGTTTGGGAGTTTCGCAGTTTTGGAGATTCGGGGTTGTGGAGTTTCGGAATTTTGGTGTTTCGCATTTTTACAGTTTTGGAGTTTTCAAGTTTTGGAGTTTTGGAGTTTTGGATTTTCGGAGTTTTGGAGATTCGGAGTTTCGGAATTTTTGAGTTTTGGAGTTTCGGAGTTCCGGAGTTTCGGAGTTTTGGAGTTTTGCAGTTTCGGAGTTTTGGAGTTTCGGAGTTTTGGAGTTTTGGAGATTCGGAGTTTTGGAGTTTCAGAGTTTTCGAGGTTCAGGGTTGTGGAGTTTCGGAATTTTTGAGTTTTGGAGTTTCGGAGTTTTGGAGTTTTGGAGTTTCGAATTTTCAGAGTTTCGGATTTTTGGAGTTTTGGAGTTTCGGAGATTTGGAGTTTCAGAGTTTTGGAGGTTCAGGGTTTTGATGTTCCAGAATTTTGTAGTTTTGGAGTTTCAGAGTTTTGGAGATTCGGAATCTTGGAGTTTCGGAATTTTGTAGTTTTGTAGTTTTGGAGTGTCGGAGTTTTGGAGTGTTGGAGTTTTGGAGTTTTTGAGTTTTGGATTTTTGCACTTTTGGAGTTTTGGAGTTTTGCAGTTTTGGAGTTTTGGAGTTTCGGAGATTTGGAGTTTCGGCGTTTTGGAGATTCGGGGTCTTGGAGTTTCGGAATTTTGTAGTTTTGTAGTTTTGGAGTTTTGGAGTGTCGGAGTTTCGGAGTGTTGGAGTTTTGGAGTTTTAGAGTTTTGGAGTTTTGGATTTTTGAGTTTTGGATTTTTGGATTTTTGGAGTTTTGGAGTTTTTGAGTTTTGGAGTTTTGGATTTTTGCACTTTTGGAGTTTTGGAGTTTCGGAGTTTTGAATTTTTGGAGTTTTGGAGGTATGGATTTTTGGAGATTCAGGGTTTTGTTCCATAATTTTGTAGTTTTGGAGTTTTGGAGTTCCGGAGTTTCGAATTATTGGAGTTTTCGAGTTTTAGAATTTTTAATTTTTGGAGGTATGGATTTTTGGAGTTTCGGAGTTGTGGAGATTCGGGGTTGTGGAGTTTTGGAGGTTCCGAGTTTAAGAGTTTTTGAGTTTGGGAGTTTCGCAGTTTTGGAGATTCGGGGTTGTCGAGTTTCGGAATTTTGGTGTTTCGCATTTTTACAGTTTTGGAGTTTTCAAGTTTTGGATTTTTGGAGTTTTGGAGTTTCGGAGTTTTGGAGATTTGGAGTTTCGGAATTTTGGAGTTTCGGAGTTTTGGAGATTCAGGGTTGTGGAGTTTCGGAATTTTTGAGTTTTGGAGTTTCGGAGTTCCGGAGTTTCGGAGTTTTGGAGTTCTGCAGTTTTGGAGTTTTGGAGTTTTGGAGTTTCGGAGTTTTGGAGTTTCAGAGTTTTCGAGGTTCAGGGTTGTGGAGTTTCGGAATTTTTGAGTTTTGGAGTTTCGGAGTTTCGGAGTTTTGGAGTTTCGAATTTTCAGAGTTTCGGATTTTTGGAGTTTCGGAGTTTTGGAGATTTGGAGTTTCAGAGTTTTGGAGGTTCAGGGTCTTGTTGTTCCAGAATTTTGTAGTTTTGGAGTTTTGGAGTTTCGGAGTTTCGGAGTTTCGAATTATTGGAGTTTTCGAGTTTTAGAATTTTTAATTTTTGGAGGTATGGATTTTTGGAGTTTCGGAGTTGTGGAGATTCGGGGTTGTGGAGTTTTGGAGTTTTGGAGGTTCGGAGTTTAAGAGTTTTTGAGTTTGGGAGTTTCGCAGTTTTGGAGATTCGGGGTTGTGGAGTTTCGGAGTTTTGGAGTTTTGCAGTTTCGGAGTTTTGGAGTTTTGGAGATTCGGAGTTTTGGAGTTTCAGAGTTTTCGAGGTTCAGGGTTGTGGAGTTTCGGAATTTTTGAGTTTAAGAGTTTCGGAGTTTTGGAGTTTTGGAGTTTCGAATTTTCAGAGTTTCGGATTTTTGGAGTTTTGGAGTTTCGGAGATTTGGAGTTTCAGAGTTTTGGAGGTTCAGGGTTTTGTTGTTCCAGAATTTTGTAGTTTTGGAGTTTTGGAGTTTCGGAGTTTCGGAGTTTCGAATCATTGGAGTTTTCGAGTTTTAGAATTTTTAATTTTTGGAGGTATGGATTTTTGGAGTTTCGGAGTTGTGGAGATTCGGAATTGTGGAGTTTTGGAGTTTTGGAGTTTCGGAGTTTTGAAGTTTCAGAGTTTTGGAGGTTCAGGGTTGTGGAGTTTCGGAATTTTTGAGTTTTGGAGTTTCGGAGTTTCGGAGTTTTGGAGTTTTGCAGTTTTGCAGTTTTGGAGTTTTGGAATTTCGGAGATTTGGAGTTTCCGCGTTTTGGAGATTCGGGGTCTTGGAGTTTCGGAATTTTGTAGTTTTGTAGTTTTGGAGTTTTGGAGTGTCGGAGTTTCGGAGTGTTGGAGTTTTGGAGTTTTAGAGTTTTGGAGTTTTGGATTTTTGGATTTTAGGAGTTCTTGAGTTTTTGAGTTTTTGAGTTTTTGAGTTTTGGAGTTTTGGATTTTTGCACTTTTGGAGTTTTGGAGTTTCGGAGTTTTGGAGATTTGGAGTTTCGGAGTTTTGGAGTTTCGGAGTTTTGGAGATTAAGGGTTGTGGAGTTTCGGAATTTTTGAGTTGCGGAGTTTCGGAGTTCCGGAGTTTCGGAGTTTTGGAGTTTTGCAGTTTCGGAGTTTTGGAGTTTTGGAGTTTCGGAGTTTTGGAGTTTCAAAGTTTTCGAGGTTCAGGGTTGTGGAGTTTCGGAATTTTTGAGTTTTGGAGTTTCGGAGTTTCGGAGTTTTGGAGTTTTGGAGTTTCGAATTTTCAGAGTTTCGGATTTTTGGAGTTTTGGAGTTTCGGAGATTTGGAGTTTCAGAGTTTTCGAGGTTCAGGGTTGTGGAGTTTCGAATTTTCAGAGTTTCGGATTTTTGGAGTTTTGGAGTTTCGGAGTTTCGGAGTTTCGGAGTATTGGAGTTTCAGAGTTTTGGAGGTTCAGGGTTGTGGAGTTTCGGAATTTTTGAGTTTTGGAGTTTCGGAGTTTTGGAGTATTGCAGTTTTGGAGTTTTGGAGTTTTGGAGTTTCGAATTTTCAGTTTCGGAGATTTGGAGTTTTGGCGTTTTGGAGATTCGGGGTCTTGTAGTTTCGGAATTTTGTAGTTTTGTAGTTTTGGAGTGTCGGAGTATTGGAGTGTTGGAGTTTTGGAGTTTTAGGAGCTTTGGAGTTTTGGAGTTTTTGAGTTTTGGAGTTTTTGAGTTTTGCACTTTTGGAGTTTTGGAGTTTTGGAGTTTCGGAGTTTCAGAGTTTTCGAGGTTCAGGGTTGTGGAGTTTCGGAATTTTTGAGTTTTGGAGTTTCGGAGTTTCGGAGTTTTGGAGTTTCGAATTTTCAGAGTTTCGGATTTTTGGAGTTTTGGAGTTTCGGAGATTTGGAGTTTCAGTTTTGGAGGTTCAGGGTTTTGTTGTTCCAGAATTTTGTAGTTTTGGAGTTTTGGAGTTTCGGAGTTTCGGAGTTTCGAATTATTGGAGTTTTCGAGTTTTAGAATTTTTAATTTTTGGAGGTATGGATTTTTGGAGTTTCGGAGTTGTGGAGATTCGGGGTTGTGGAGTTTTGGAGTTTTGGAGGTTCGGAGTTTAAGAGTTTTTGAGTTTGGGAGTTTCGCAGTTTTGGAGATTCGGGGTTGTGGAGTTTCGGAGTTTTGGAGTTTTGCAGTTTCGGAGTTTTGGAGTTTTGGAGATTCGGAGTTTTGGAGTTTCAGAGTTTTCGAGGTTCAGGGTTGTGGAGTTTCGGAATTTTTGAGTTTAAGAGTTTCGGAGTTTCGGAGTTTTGGAGTTTTGGAGTTTCGAATTTTCAGAGTTTCGGATTTTTGGAGTTTTGGAGTTTCGGAGATTTGGAGTTTCAGAGTTTTGGAGGTTCAGGGTTTTGTTGTTCTAGAATTTTGTAGTTTTGGAGTTTTGGAGTTTCGGAGTTTCGGAGTTTCGAATCATTGGAGTTTTCGAGTTTTAGAATTTTTAATTTTTGGAGGTATGGATTTTTGGAGTTTCGGAGTTGTGGAGATTCGGGGTTGTGGAGTTTCGGAATTTTTGAGTTTTGGAGTTTCGGAGTTTCGGAGTTTTGGAGTTTTGCAGTTTTGCAGTTTTGGAGTTTTGGAATTTCGGAGATTTGGAGTTTCCGCGTTTTGGAGATTCGGGGTCTTGGAGTTTCGGAATTTTGTAGTTTTGTAGTTTTGGAGTTTTGGAGTGTCGGAGTTTCGGAGTGTTGGAGTTTTGGAGTTTTAGAGTTTTGGAGTTTTGGATTTTTGGATTTTAGGAGTTCTTGAGTTTTTGAGTTTTTGAGTTTTTGAGTTTTGGAGTTTTGGATTTTTGCACTTTTGGAGTTTTGGAGTTTCAGAGTTTTGGAGATTTGGAGTTTCGGAGTTTTGGAGTTTCGGAGTTTTGGAGATTAAGGGTTGTGGAGTTTCGGAATTTTTGAGTTGCGGAGTTTCGGAGTTCCGGAGTTTCGGAGTTTTGGAGTTTTGCAGTTTCGGAGTTTTGGAGTTTTGGAGTTTCGGAGTTTTGGAGTTTCAAAGTTTTCGAGGTTCAGGGTTGTGGAGTTTCGGAATTTTTGAGTTTTGGAGTTTCGGAGTTTCGGAGTTTCGGAGTTTTGGAGTTTTGGAGTTTCGAATTTTCAGAGTTTCGGATTTTTGGAGTTTTGGAGTTTCGGAGATTTGGAGTTTCAGAGTTTTCGAGGTTCAGGGTTGTGGAGTTTCGAATTTTCAGAGTTTCGGATTTTTGGAGTTTTGGAGTTTCGGAGTTTTGGAGTTTTAGAGTTTTGGAGTTTCGGAGTTTTGGAGTTTCAGAGTTTTCGAGGTTCAGGGTTGTGGAGTTTCGGAATTTTTGAGTTTTGGAGTTTCGGAGTATTGCAGTTTTGGAGTTTTGGTGTTTTGGAGTTTCGAATTTTCAGAGTTTCGGATTTTTGGAGTTTTGGAGTTCCGGAGATTTGGAGTTTGAGAGTTTTGGAGGTTCAGGGTTGTGGAGTTTCGGAATTTTTGATTTTTGGAGTTTCGAAGTTTTGGAGTTTCAGAGTTTTCGATGTTCAGGGTTGTGGAGTTTCGGAATTTTTGAGTTTTGGAGTTTCGGAGTATTGCAGTTTTGGAGTTTTGGAGTTTCGAATTTTCAGAGTTTAGGATTTTTCGAGTTTTGGCGTTTTCGAGATTCGGAATCTTGGAGTTTCGGAATTTTGTAGTTTTGTAGTTTTGGAGTTTCGGAGTTTCGGAGTTTTGGAGTATTGCAGTTTTGGAGTTTTGGAGTTTTGGAGTTTCGAATTTTCAGTTTCGGATTTTTGAAGTTTTGGAGTTTCGGAGATTTGGAGTTTTGGCGTTTTGGGGATTCGGGGTCTTGGAGTTTCGGAATTTTGTAGTTTTGTAGTTTTGGAGTGTCGGAGTTTTGGAGCTTTGGAGTGTTGGAATTTTGGAGTTTTAGGAGCTTTGGAGTTTTTGAGTTTTTGAGTTTTGGAGTTTTTGAGTTTTGCACTTTTGGAGTTTTGGAGTTTCGGAGTTTCGGAGTTTTGGAGTTTCAGAGTTTTGGAGGTTCAGGGTTGTGGAGTTTCGGAATTTTTGAGTTTTGGAGTTTCGGAGTTTTGGAGTTTCGGCGTTTTGGAGATTCGGGGTCTTGGAGTTTCAGAATTTTGTAGTTTTGTAGTTTTGGAGTTTTGGAGTGTCGGAGTTTTGGAGTTTTGGAGTTTCCGAGTTTCGGAGTTTTGCAGTTTCAGAGTTTTCTAGGTTCAGGGTTGTGGAGTTTCAGAATTTTTGAATTTTAGAGTTTCGGAGTTTCGGAGTTTTGGAGTTTCGAATTTACAGAGTTTCGGATTTTTGGAGTTTTGGAGTTTCAGAGATTTGGAGTTCTGGCGTTTTGGAGATTCGGGGTCTTGGAGTTTCGGAATTTTGCAGTTTTGTAGTTTTGGAGTGTTGGAGTTTTGGAGTGTTGGAGTTTTGGAGTTTTGGAGTTTCGGAGTTTCGGAGTTTCGGAGTTTCAGAGTTTCAGAGTTCTGGAGGTTCAGGGTTGTGGAGTTTCGGAATTTTTGAGTTTTGGAGTTTCGGAGTTTCGGAGATTTGGACTTTTGCAGTTTTGGAGTTTTGGAGTTTCGAATTTTCAGTTTCGGATTTTTGGAGTTTTCGAGTTTCGGAGATTTGGAGTTTCGGCGTTTTGGAGATTCGGAGTCTTGGAGTTTCGGAATTTTGTAGTTTTGTAGTTTTGGAGTGTCGGAGTTTTGGAGTGTTGGAGTTTTGGAGCTTTGGAGTTTTGGAGTTTTGGAGTTTTGGAGTTTCGGAGTTTCGGAGTTTTGGAGTTTCAGAGTTTTGGAGGTTCAGGGTTGTGGAGTTTCGGAATTTTTGAGTTTTGGAGTTTCGGAGTGTCGGAGTTTTGGAGAATTGCAGTTTTGGAGTTTTGGAGTTTTGGAGTTTCGAATTTTCAGAGTTTCGGACTTTTGGAGTTTCGGAGTTTTGGAGTTTCAGAGTTTTCGAGGTTCAGGGTTGTGGAGTTTCGGAATTTTTGAGTTTTGGAGTTTCGGAGTTTCGGAGTTTTGGAGTATTGCAGTTTTGGAGTTTTGGAGTTTCGAATTTTCAGTTTCGGATTTTTGGAGTTTTGGAGTTTCGGAGATTTGGAGTTTTGGCGTTTTGGAGATTCGGGGTCTTGGAGTTTCGGAATTTTGTAGTTTTGTAGTTTTGGAGTGTCGGAGTATTGGAGTGTTGGAGTTTTGGAGTTTTAGGAGTTTTGGAGTTTTGGAGTTTTTGAGTTTTTGAGTTTTGCATTTTGGAGTTTTGGAGTTTTGGAGTTTCGGAGTTTTGGAGTTTTGGAGTTTCAGAGTTTTGGAGGTTCAGGGTTGTGGACTTTCGGAATTTTTGAGTTTTGGAATTTCGGAGTTTTGGAGTTTCGGCGATTTGGAGATTCGGGGTCTTGGAGTTTCGGAATTTTGTAGTTTTGTAGTTTTGGAGTCTTGGAGTGTCGGAGTTTAGGAGTGTTGGAGTTTTGGAGTTTTAGAATTTTTGACTTTCGGATTTTTGGGGCTTGGAGTTTTTAGGTTTTGGATTTTTGAGTTTTGGATTTTTGCATTTTTGGAGTTTTGGAGTTTTTGAGTTTTTTAGTTTTGGATTTTTGCACTTTTGGAGTTTTGGAGTTTCGGAGTTTTGGATTTTTGGAGTTTTGGAGGTATGGATTTTTGGAGATTCAGGGTTTTGTTGTTCCAGAATTTTGTAGTTTTGGAGTTTTGGAGTGTTGGAGTTTTGGAGTTTTGGAGTTTCGGAGTTTCGGAGTTTCGGAGTTTTGGAGTTTCAGAGTTTCAGAGTTCTGGAGGTTCAGGGTTGTGGAGTTTCGGAATTTTTGAGTTTTGGAGTTTCGGAGTTTCGGACATTTGGAGTTTTGCAGTTTTGGAGTTTTGGAGTTTCGAATTTTCAGTTTCGGATTTTTGGAGTTTTGGAGTTTCGGAGATTTGGAGTTTCGGCGTTTTGGAGATTCGGAGTCTTGGAGTTTCGGAATTTTGTAGTTTTGTAGTTTTGGAGTGTTGGAGTTTTGGAGCTTTGGAGTTTTGGAGTTTTTGTGTTTTGGAGTTTCGGAGTTTCGGAGTTTTGGAGTTTCAGAGTTTTGGAGGTTCAGGGTTGTGGAGTTTCGGAATTTTTGAGTTTTGGAGTTTCGGAGTGTCAGAGTTTTGGAGAATTGCAGTTTTGGAGTTTTGGAGTTTCGAATTTTCAGAGTTTCGGATTTTTGGAGTTTTGGAGTTTCGGAGTTTTGGAGTTTCAGAGTTTTCGAGGTTCAGGGTTGTGGAGTTTTGGAATTGTTGAGTTTTGGAGTTTCGGAGTTTTGGAGTTTTGGAGTTTCGAATTTTCAGTTTCGGATTTTTGGAGTTTTGGAGTTTCGGAGATTTGGAGTTCTGGCGTTTTGGAGATTCGGGGTCTTGGAGTTTCGGAATTTTGCAGTTTTGTAGTTTTGGAGTGTTGGAGTTTTGGAGTGTTGGAGTTTTGGAGTTTTGGAGTTTCGGAGTTTCGGAGTTTCGGAGTTTCAGAGTTTCAGAGTTCTGGAGGTTCAGGGTTGTGGAGTTTCGGAATTTTTGAGTTTTGGAGTTTCGGAGTTTCGGAGATTTGGACTTTTGCAGTTTTGGAGTTTTGGAGTTTCGAATTTTCAGTTTCGGATTTTTGGAGTTTTCGAGTTTCGGAGATTTGGAGTTTCGGCGTTTTGGAGATTCGGAGTCTTGGAGTTTCGGAATTTTGTAGTTTTGTAGTTTTGGAGTGTCGGAGTTTTGGAGTGTTGGAGTTTTGGAGCTTTGGAGTTTTGGAGTTTTGGAGTTTTGGAGTTTCGGAGTTTCGGAGTTTTGGAGTTTCAGAGTTTTGGAGGCTCAGGGTTGTGGAGTTTCGGAATTTTTGAGTTTTGGAGTTTCGGAGTGTCGGAGTTTTGGAGAATTGCAGTTTTGGAGTTTTGGAGTTTTGGAGTTTCGAATTTTCAGAGTTTCGGACTTTTGGAGTTTTGGAGTTTCGGAGTTTTGGAGTTTCAGAGTTTTCGAGGTTCAGGGTTGTGGAGTTTCGGAATTTTTGAGTTTTGGAGTTTCGGAGTTTCGGAGTTTTGGAGTATTGCAGTTTTGGAGTTTTGGAGTTTCGAATTTTCAGTTTCGGATTTTTGGAGTTTTGGAGTTTCGGAGATTTGGAGTTTTGGCGTTTTGGAGATTCGGGGTCTTGGAGTTTCGGAATTTTGTAGTTTTGTAGTTTTGGAGTGTCGGAGTATTGGAGTGTTGGAGTTTTGGAGTTTTAGGAGTTTTGGAGTTTTGGAGTTTTTGAGTTTTTGAGTTTTGCATTTTGGAGTTTTGGAGTTTTGGAGTTTCGGAGTTTTGGAGTTTTGGAGTTTCAGAGTTTTGGAGGTTCAGGGTTGTGGACTTTCGGAATTTTTGAGTTTTGGAATTTCGGAGTTTTGGAGTTTCGGCGATTTGGAGATTCGGGGTCTTGGAGTTTCGGAATTTTGTAGTTTTGTAGTTTTGGAGTCTTGGAGTGTCGGAGTTTAGGAGTGTTGGAGTTTTGGAGTTTTAGAATTTTTGACTTTCGGATTTTTGGGGCTTGGAGTTTTTAGGTTTTGGATTTTTGAGTTTTGGATTTTTGCATTTTTGGAGTTTTGGAGTTTTTGAGTTTTTTAGTTTTGGATTTTTGCACTTTTGGAGTTTTGGAGTTTCGGAGTTTTGGATTTTTGGAGTTTTGGAGGTATGGATTTTTGGAGATTCAGGGTTTTGTTGTTCCAGAATTTTGTAGTTTTGGAGTTTTGGAGTGTTGGAGTTTTGGAGTTTTGGAGTTTCGGAGTTTCGGAGTTTCGGAGTTTTGGAGTTTCAGAGTTTCAGAGTTCTGGAGGTTCAGGGTTGTGGAGTTTCGGAATTTTTGAGTTTTGGAGTTTCGGAGTTTCGGACATTTGGAGTTTTGCAGTTTTGGAGTTTTGGAGTTTCGAATTTTCAGTTTCGGATTTTTGGAGTTTTGGAGTTTCGGAGATTTGGAGTTTCGGCGTTTTGGAGATTCGGAGTCTTGGAGTTTCGGAATTTTGTAGTTTTGTAGTTTTGGAGTGTTGGAGTTTTGGAGCTTTGGAGTTTTGGAGTTTTTGTGTTTTGGAGTTTCGGAGTTTCGGAGTTTTGGAGTTTCAGAGTTTTGGAGGTTCAGGGTTGTGGAGTTTCGGAATTTTTGAGTTTTGGAGTTTCGGAGTGTCAGAGTTTTGGAGAATTGCAGTTTTGGAGTTTTGGAGTTTCGAATTTTCAGAGTTTCGGATTTTTGGAGTTTTGGAGTTTCGGAGTTTTGGAGTTTCAGAGTTTTCGAGGTTCAGGGTTGTGGAGTTTTGGAATTGTTGAGTTTTGGAGTTTCGGAGTTTTGGAGTTTTGGAGTTTCGAATTTTCAGTTTCGGATTTTTGGAGTTTTGGAGTTTCGGAGATTTGGAGTTTTGGCGTTTTGGAGATTCGGAATCTTGGAGTTTCGGAATTTTGTAGTTTTGTAGTTTTCGAGTGTCGGAGTTTTGGAGTGTTGGAGTTTTGGAGCTTTGGAGTTTTGGAGTTTCGGAGTTTCGGAGTTTCGGAGTATTGGAGTTTCAGAGTTTTGGAGGTTCAGGGTTGTGGAGTTTCGGAATTTTTGAGTTTTGGAGTTTCGGAGTTTTGGAGTATTGCAGTTTTGGAGTTTTGGAGTTTTGGAGTTTCGAATTTTCAGTTTCGGAGATTTGGAGTTTTGGCGTTTTGGAGATTCGGGGTCTTGTAGTTTCGGAATTTTGTAGTTTTGTAGTTTTGGAGTGTCGGAGTATTGGAGTGTTGGAGTTTTGGAGTTTTAGGAGCTTTGGAGTTTTGGAGTTTTTGAGTTTTGGAGTTTTTGAGTTTTGCACTTTTGGAGTTTTGGAGTTTTGGAGTTTCGGAGTTTCAGAGTTTTGGAGTTTCAGAGTTTTGGAGGTTCAGGGTTGTGGAGTTTCGGAATTTTTGAGTTTTGGAGTTTCGGAGTTTTGGAGTTTCGGCGTTTTGGAGATTCGGGGTCTTGGAGTTTCGGAATTTTGTAGTTTTGTAGTTTTGGAGTTTTGGAGTGTCGGAGTTTCGGAGTGTTGGAGTTTTGTATTTTTCGAATTTTGGAGTTTTGAAATTTTTGACTTTCGGATTTTTGGGGTTTGGAGTTTTTAGGTTTTGGATTTTTGAGTTTTGGATTTTTGCATTTTTGGAGTTTTGGTGTTTTTGAGTTTTTTAGTTTTGGATTTTTGCACTTTTGGAGTTTTGGAGTTTCGGAGTTTTGGATTTTTGGAGTTTTTGAGGTATGTTTTTTGGAGATTCAGGGTTTTGTTGTTCCAGAATTCTGTAGTTTTGGAGTTTTGGAGTTTCGGAGTTTTCGAGGTTCAGGGTTGTGGAGTTTCGGAATTTTTGAGTTTTGGAGTTTCGGAGTTTTGGAGTTTTGGAGTTTTGGAGTTTCGAATTTTCAGTTTCGGATTTTTGGAGTTTTGGAGTTTCGGAGATTTGGAGTTTTGGCGTTTTGGAGATTCGGAATCTTGGAGTTTCGGAATTTTGTAGTTTTGTAGTTTTCGAGTGTCGGAGTTTTGGAGTGTTGGAGTTTTGGAGCTTTGGAGTTTTGGAGTTTTTGACTTTTGGAGTTTTGGATTTTTGCACTTTTGGAGTTTTGGAGTTTTGGAGTTTCGGAGTTTCGGAGTTTTGGAGTTTCAGAGTTTTGGAGGTTCAGGGTTGTGCAGTTTCGGAATTTTTGAGTTTTGGAGTTTCGGAGTTTCGGTGTTTTGGAGTATTGCAGTTTTGGAGTTTAGGAGTTTTGGAGTTTCGAATTTTCATTTTCGGATTTTTGGAGTTTTCGAGTTTCGGAGATTTGGAGTTTTGGCGTTTTGGAGATTCGGGGTCTTGGAGTTTCGGAATTTTGTAGTTTTGTAGTTTTGGAGTGTCGGAGTATTGGAGTATTGGAGTGTTGGAGTTTTGGAGTTTTAGGAGCTTTGGAGTTTTGGAGTTTTTGAGTTTTGGAGTTTTTGAGTTTTGCGCTTTTGGAGTTTTGGAGTTTCGGAGTTTCGGAGTTTTGGAGTTTCAGAGTTTTGGAGGTTCAGGGTTGTTTGGGAGTTTTGGAGTTTCGGCGTTTTGGAGATTCGGGGTCTTGGAGTTTCGGAATTTTGTAGTTTTGTAGTTTTGTAGTTTTGGAGTGTCGGAGTTTAGGAGTGTTGGAGTTTTGGAGTTTTAGAATTTTGGAGTTTTGGAGTATTGCAGTTTTGGAGTTTTGGAGTTTTGGAGTTTTGAATTTTCAGTTTCGGATTTTTGGAGTTTTGGAGTTTCGGAGATTTGGAGTTTTGGCGTTTTGGAGATTCGGGGTCTTGGAGTTTCGGAATTTTGTAGTTTTGTAGTTTTGGAGTGTCGGAGTATTGGAGTGTTGGAGTTTTGGAGTTTTAGGAGTTTTGGAGTTTTGGAGTTTTTGAGTTTTTGAGTTTTGCATTTTGGAGTTTTGGAGTTTTGGAGTTTCGGAGTTTTGGAGTTTTGGAGTTTCAGAGTTTTGGAGGTTCAGGGTTGTGGACTTTCGGAATTTTTGAGTTTTGGAGTTTCGGAGTTTTGGAGTTTCGGCGTTTTGGAGATTCGGGGTCTTGGAGTTTCGGAATTTTGTAGTTTTGTAGTTTTGGAGTTTTGGAGTGTCGGAGTTTAGGAGTGTTGGAGTTTTGGAGTTTTAGAATTTTTGACTTTCGGATTTTTGGGGTTTGGAGTTTTTAGGTTTTGGATTTTTGAGTTTTGGATTTTTGCATTTTTGGAGTTTTGGAGTTTTTGAGTTTTTTAGTTTTGGATTTTTGCACTTTTGGAGTTTTGGAGTTTCGGAGTTTTGGATTTTTGGAGTTTTGGAGGTATGGATTTTTGGAGATTCAGGGTTTTGTTGTTCCAGAATTTTGTAGTTTTGGAGTTTTGGAGTGTTGGAGTTTTGGAGTTTTGGAGTTTCGGAGTTTCGGAGTTTCGGAGTTTTGGAGTTTCAGAGTTTCAGAGTTCTGGAGGTTCAGGGTTATGGAGTTTCGGAATTTTTGAGTTTTGGAGTTTCGGAGTTTCGGACATTTGGAGTTTTGCAGTTTTGGAGTTTTGGAGTTTCGAATTTTCAGTTTCGGATTTTTGGAGTTTTGGAGTTTCGGAGATTTGGAGTTTCGGCGTTTTGGAGATTCGGAGTCTTGGAGTTTCGGAATTTTGTAGTTTTGTAGTTTTGGAGTGTTGGAGTTTTGGAGCTTTGGAGTTTTGGAGTTTTTGTGTTTTGGAGTTTCGGAGTTTCGGAGTTTTGGAGTTTCAGAGTTTTGGAGGTTCAGGGTTGTGGAGTTTCGGAATTTTTGAGTTTTGGAGTTTCGGAGTGTCAGAGTTTTGGAGAAATGCAGTTTTGGAGGTTTGGAGTTTCGAATTTTCAGAGTTTCGGATTTTTGGAGTTTTGGAGTTTCGGAGTTTTGGAGTTTCAGAGTTTTCGAGGTTCAGGGTTGTGGAGTTTTGGAATTGTTGAGTTTTGGAGTTTCGGAGTTTTGGAGTTTTGGAGTTTCGAATTTTCAGTTTCGGATTTTTGGAGTGTTGGAGTTTCGGAGATTTGGAGTTTTGGCGTTTTGGAGATTCGGAATCTTGGAGTTTCGGAATTTTGTAGTTTTGTAGTTTTCGAGTGTCGGAGTTTTGGAGTGTTGGAGTTTTGGAGCTTTGGAGTTTTGGAGTTTCGGAGTTTCGGAGTATTGGAGTTTCAGAGTTTTGGAGGTTCAGGGTTGTGGAGTTTCGGAATTTTTGAGTTTTGGAGTTTCGGAGTTTCGGAGTTTTGGAGTATTGCAGTTTTGGAGTTTTGGAGTTTTGGAGTTTCGAATTTTCAGTTTCGGAGATTTGGAGTTTTGGCGTTTTGGAGATTCGGGGTCTTGTAGTTTCGGAATTTTGTAGTTTTGTAGTTTTGGAGTGTCGGAGTATTGGAGTGTTGGAGATTTGGAGTTTTAGGAGCTTTGGAGTTTTGGAGTTTTTGAGTTTTGGAGTTTCAGAGTTTTGGAGGTTCAGGGTTGTGGAGTTTCGGAATTTTTGAGTTTTGGAGTTTCGGAGTTTTGGAGTTTCGGCGTTTTGGAGATTCGGGGTCTTGGAGTTTCGGAATTTTGTAGTTTTGTAGTTTTGGAGTTTTGGAGTGTCGGAGTTTCGGAGTGTTGGAGTTTTGTAGTTTTCGAATTTTGGAGTTTTGAAATTTTTGACTTTCGGATTTTTGGGGTTTGGAGTTTTTAGGTTTTGGATTTTTGAGTTTTGGATTTTTGCATTTTTGGAGTTTTGGTGTTTTTGAGTTTTTTAGTTTTGGATTTTTGCACTTTTGGAGTTTTGGAGTTTCGGAGTTTTGGATTTTTGGAGTTTTTGAGGTATGTTTTTTGGAGATTCAGGGTTTTGTTGTTCCAGAATTCTGTAGTTTTGGAGTTTTGGAGTTTCGGAGTTTTCGAGGTTCAGGGTTGTGGAGTTTCGGAATTTTTGAGTTTTGGAGTTTCGGAGTTTCGGAGTTTTGGAGTTTTGGAGTTTTGGAGTTTCGAATTTTCAGTTTCGGATTTTTGGAGTTTTGGAGTTTCGGAGATTTGGAGTTTTGGCGTTTTGGAGATTCGGAATCTTGGAGTTTCGGAATTTTGTAGTTTTGTAGTTTTCGAGTGTCGGAGTTTTGGAGTGTTGGAGTTTTGGAGCTTTGGAGTTTTGGAGTTTTTGACTTTTGGAGTTTTGGATTTTTGCACTTTTGGAGTTTTGGAGTTTTGGAGTTTCGGAGTTTCGGAGTTTTGGAGTTTCAGAGTTTTGGAGGTTCAGGGTTGTGCAGTTTCGGAATTTTTGAGTTTTGGAGTTTCGGAGTTTCGGTGTTTTGGAGTATTGCAGTTTTGGAGTTTAGGAGTTTTGGAGTTTCGAATTTTCAGTTTCGGATTTTTGGAGTTTTCGAGTTTCGGAGATTTGGAGTTTTGGCGTTTTGGAGATTCGGGGTCTTGGAGTTTCGGAATTTTGTAGTTTTGTAGTTTTGGAGTGTCGGAGTATTGGAGTGTTGGAGTTTTGGAGTTTTAGGAGCTTTGGAGTTTTGGAGTTTTTGAGTTTTGGAGTTTTTGAGTTTTGCGCTTTTGGAGTTTTGGAGTTTCGGAGTTTCGGAGTTTTGGAGTTTCAGAGTTTTGGAGGTTCAGGGTTGTGGAGTTTCGGAATTTTTGAGTTTTGGAGTTTCGGAGTTTTGGAGTTTCGGCGTTTTGGAGATTCGGGGTCTTGGAGTTTCGGAATTTTGTAGTTTTGTAGTTTTGTAGTTTTGGAGTGTCGGAGTTTAGGAGTGTTGGAGTTTTGGAGTTTTAGAATTTTGGAGTTTTGAAATTTTTGACTTTCGGATTTTTGGGGTTTGGAGTTTTTAGGTTTTGGATTTCTGAGTTTTGGATTTTTGGAGTTTTGGAGTTTTGGAGTTTTTGAGTTTTTTAGTTTTGGATTTTTGCACTTTTGGAGTTTTGGAGTTTCGGAGTTTTGGATTTTTGGAGTTTTGGAGGTATGGATTTTTGGAGATTCAGGGTTTTGTTGTTCCAGAATTTTGTAGTTCCGGAGTTTTGGAGTTTCAGAGTTTTCGAGGTTCAGGGTTGTGGAGTTTCGGAATTTTTGAGTTTTGGAGTTTCGGAGTTTTGGAGTTTTGGTGTTTTGGAGTTTCGAATTTTCAAAGTTTCGAATTTTTGGAGTTTTGGTGTTCCGGAGATTTGGAGTTTGAGAGTTTTGGAGGTTCAGGGTGGTGGAGTTTCGGAATTTTTGAGTTTTGGAGTTTCGGAGTTTTGGAGTTTTAGAGTTTTGGAGTTTCGGAGTTTGGAAGTTTCAGAGTTTTCGAGGTTCAGGGTTGTGGAGTTTCGGAATTTTTGATTTTGGAGTTTCGGAGTATTGCAGTTTTGGAGTTTTGGAGTTTTGGAGTTTCGAATTTTCAGAGTTTAGGATTTTTTTAGTTTTGGCGTTTTCAAGATTCGGAATCTTGGAGTTTCGGAATTTTGTAGTTTTGTAGTTTTGGAGTGTTGGAGTTTTGGAGTGTTGGAGTTTTGGAGTTTTGGAGTTTCGGAGTTTCGGAGTTTCGGAGTTTCAGAGTTTCAGAGTTCTGGAGGTTCAGGGTTGTGGAGTTTCGGAATTTTTGAGTTTTGGAGTTTCGGAGTTTCGGAGATTTGGACTTTTGCAGTTTTGGAGTTTTGGAGTTTCGAATTTTCAGTTTCGGATTTTTGGAGTTTTCGAGTTTCGGAGATTTGGAGTTTCGGCGTTTTGGAGATTCGGAGTCTTGGAGTTTCGGAATTTTGTAGTTTTGTAGTTTTGGAGTGTCGGAGTTTTGGAGTGTTGGAGTTTTGGAGCTTTGGAGTTTTGGAGTTTTGGAGTTTTGGAGTTTCGGAGTTTCGGAGTTTTGGAGTTTCAGAGTTTTGGAGGTTCAGGGTTGTGGAGTTTCGGAATTTTTGAGTTTTGGAGTTTCGGAGTGTCGGAGTTTTGGAGAATTGCAGTTTCGGACTTTTGGAGTTTTGGAGTTTCGGAGTTTTGGAGTTTCAGAGTTTTCGAGGTTCAGGGTTGTGGAGTTTCGGAATTTTTGAGTTTTGGAGTTTCGGAGTTTCGGAGTTTTGGAGTTTTGGAGTTTCGGAGATTTGGAGTTTTGGCGTTTTGGAGATTCGGGGTCTTGGAGTTTCGGAATTTTGTAGTTTTGTAGTTTTGGAGTGTCGGAGTATTGGAGTGTTGGAGTTTTGGAGTTTTAGGAGTTTTGGAGTTTTGGAGTTTTTGAGTTTTTGAGTTTTGCATTTTGGAGTTTTGGAGTTTTGGAGTTTCGGAGTTTTGGAGTTTTGGAGTTTCAGAGTTTTGGAGGTTCAGGGTTGTGGACTTTCGGAATTTTTGAGTTTTGGAATTTCGGAGTTTTGGAGTTTCGGCGATTTGGAGATTCGGGGTCTTGGAGTTTCGGAATTTTGTAGTTTTGTAGTTTTGGAGTCTTGGAGTGTCGGAGTTTAGGAGTGTTGGAGTTTTGGAGTTTTAGAATTTTTGACTTTCGGATTTTTGGGGCTTGGAGTTTTTAGGTTTTGGATTTTTGAGTTTTGGATTTTTGCATTTTTGGAGTTTTGGAGTTTTTGAGTTTTTTAGTTTTGGATTTTTGCACTTTTGGAGTTTTGGAGTTTCGGAGTTTTGGATTTTTGGAGTTTTGGAGGTATGGATTTTTGGAGATTCAGGGTTTTGTTGTTCCAGAATTTTGTAGTTTTGGAGTTTTGGAGTGTTGGAGTTTTGGAGTTTTGGAGTTTCGGAGTTTCGGAGTTTCGGAGTTTTGGAGTTTCAGAGTTTCAGAGTTCTGGAGGTTCAGGGTTGTGGAGTTTCGGAATTTTTGAGTTTTGGAGTTTCGGAGTTTCGGACATTTGGAGTTTTGCAGTTTTGGAGTTTTGGAGTTTCGAATTTTCAGTTTCGGATTTTTGGAGTTTTGGAGTTTCGGAGATTTGGAGTTTCGGCGTTTTGGAGATTCGGAGTCTTGGAGTTTCGGAATTTTGTAGTTTTGTAGTTTTGGAGTGTTGGAGTTTTGGAGCTTTGGAGTTTTGGAGTTTTTGTGTTTTGGAGTTTCGGAGTTTCGGAGTTTTGGAGTTTCAGAGTTTTGGAGGTTCAGGGTTGTGGAGTTTCGGAATTTTTGAGTTTTGGAGTTTCGGAGTGTCAGAGTTTTGGAGAATTGCAGTTTTGGAGTTTTGGAGTTTCGAATTTTCAGAGTTTCGGATTTTTGGAGTTTTGGAGTTTCGGAGTTTTGGAGTTTCAGAGTTTTCGAGGTTCAGGGTTGTGGAGTTTTGGAATTGTTGAGTTTTGGAGTTTCGGAGTTTTGGAGTTTTGGAGTTTCGAATTTTCAGTTTCGGATTTTTGGAGTTTTGGAGTTTCGGAGATTTGGAGTTTTGGCGTTTTGGAGATTCGGAATCTTGGAGTTTCGGAATTTTGTAGTTTTGTAGTTTTCGAGTGTCGGAGTTTTGGAGTGTTGGAGTTTTGGAGCTTTGGAGTTTTGGAGTTTCGGAGTTTCGGAGTTTCGGAGTATTGGAGTTTCAGAGTTTTGGAGGTTCAGGGTTGTGGAGTTTCGGAATTTTTGAGTTTTGGAGTTTCGGAGTTTTGGAGTATTGCAGTTTTGGAGTTTTGGAGTTTTGGAGTTTCGAATTTTCAGTTTCGGAGATTTGGAGTTTTGGCGTTTTGGAGATTCGGGGTCTTGTAGTTTCGGAATTTTGTAGTTTTGTAGTTTTGGAGTGTCGGAGTATTGGAGTGTTGGAGTTTTGGAGTTTTAGGAGCTTTGGAGTTTTGGAGTTTTTGAGTTTTGGAGTTTTTGAGTTTTGCACTTTTGGAGTTTTGGAGTTTTGGAGTTTCGGAGTTTCAGAGTTTTGGAGTTTCAGAGTTTTGGAGGTTCAGGGTTGTGGAGTTTCGGAATTTTTGAGTTTTGGAGTTTCGGAGTTTTGGAGTTTCGGCGTTTTGGAGATTCGGGGTCTTGGAGTTTCGGAATTTTGTAGTTTTGTAGTTTTGGAGTTTTGGAGTGTCGGAGTTTCGGAGTGTTGGAGTTTTGTATTTTTCGAATTTTGGAGTTTTGAAATTTTTGACTTTCGGATTTTTGGGGTTTGGAGTTTTTAGGTTTTGGATTTTTGAGTTTTGGATTTTTGCATTTTTGGAGTTTTGGTGTTTTTGAGTTTTTTAGTTTTGGATTTTTGCACTTTTGGAGTTTTGGAGTTTCGGAGTTTTGGATTTTTGGAGTTTTTGAGGTATGTTTTTTGGAGATTCAGGGTTTTGTTGTTCCAGAATTCTGTAGTTTTGGAGTTTTGGAGTTTCGGAGTTTTCGAGGTTCAGGGTTGTGGAGTTTCGGAATTTTTGAGTTTTGGAGTTTCGGAGTTTTGGAGTTTTGGAGTTTTGGAGTTTCGAATTTTCAGTTTCGGATTTTTGGAGTTTTGGAGTTTCGGAGATTTGGAGTTTTGGCGTTTTGGAGATTCGGAATCTTGGAGTTTCGGAATTTTGTAGTTTTGTAGTTTTCGAGTGTCGGAGTTTTGGAGTGTTGGAGTTTTGGAGCTTTGGAGTTTTGGAGTTTTTGACTTTTGGAGTTTTGGATTTTCGCACTTTTGGAGTTTTGGAGTTTTGGAGTTTCGGAGTTTCGGAGTTTTGGAGTTTCAGAGTTTTGGAGGTTCAGGGTTGTGCAGTTTCGGAATTTTTGAGTTTTGGAGTTTCGGAGTTTCGGTGTTTTGGAGTATTGCAGTTTTGGAGTTTAGGAGTTTTGGAGTTTCGAATTTTCAGTTTCGGATTTTTGGAGTTTTCGAGTTTCGGAGATTTGGAGTTTTGGCGTTTTGGAGATTCGGGGTCTTGGAGTTTCGGAATTTTGTAGTTTTGTAGTTTTGGAGTGTCGGAGTATTGGAGTATTGGAGTGTTGGAGTTTTGGAGTTTTAGGAGCTTTGGAGTTTTGGAGTTTTTGAGTTTTGGAGTTTTTGAGTTTTGCGCTTTTGGAGTTTTGGAGTTTCGGAGTTTCGGAGTTTTGGAGTTTCAGAGTTTTGGAGGTTCAGGGTTGTGGAGTTTCGGAATTTTTGAGTTTTGGAGTTTCGGAGTTTTGGAGTTTCGGCGTTTTGGAGATTCGGGGTCTTGGAGTTTCGGAATTTTGTAGTTTTGTAGTTTTGTAGTTTTGGAGTGTCGGAGTTTAGGAGTGTTGGAGTTTTGGAGTTTTAGAATTTTGGAGTTTTGGAGTATTGCAGTTTTGGAGTTTTGGAGTTTTGAATTTTCAGTTTCGGATTTTTGGAGTTTTGGAGTTTCGGAGATTTGGAGTTTTGGCGTTTTGGAGATTCGGGGTCTTGGAGTTTCGGAATTTTGTAGTTTTGTAGTTTTGGAGTGTCGGAGTATTGGAGTGTTGGAGTTTTGGAGTTTTAGGAGTTTTGGAGTTTTGGAGTTTTTGAGTTTTTGAGTTTTGCATTTTGGAGTTTTGGAGTTTTGGAGTTTCGGAGTTTTGGAGTTTTGGAGTTTCAGAGTTTTGGAGGTTCAGGGTTGTGGACTTTCGGAATTTTTGAGTTTTGGAGTTTCGGAGTTTTGGAGTTTCGGCGTTTTGGAGATTCGGGGTCTTGGAGTTTCGGAATTTTGTAGTTTTGTAGTTTTGTAGTTTTGGAGTGTCGGAGTTTAGGAGTGTTGGAGTTTTGGAGTTTTAGAATTTTGGAGTTTTGGAGTATTGCAGTTTTGGAGTTTTGGAGTTTTGAATTTTCAGTTTCGGATTTTTGGAGTTTTGGAGTTTCGGAGATTTGGAGTTTTGGCGTTTTGGAGATTCGGGGTCTTGGAGTTTCGGAATTTTGTAGTTTTGTAGTTTTGGAGTGTCGGAGTATTGGAGTGTTGGAGTTTTGGAGTTTTAGGAGTTTTGGAGTTTTGGAGTTTTTGAGTTTTTGAGTTTTGCATTTTGGAGTTTTGGAGTTTTGGAGTTTCGGAGTTTTGGAGTTTTGGAGTTTCAGAGTTTTGGAGGTTCAGGGTTGTGGACTTTCGGAATTTTTGAGTTTTGGAGTTTCGGCGTTTTGGAGATTCGGGGTCTTGGAGTTTCGGAATTTTGTAGTTTTGTAGTTTTGGAGTTTTGGAGTGTCGAAGTTTCGGAGTGTTGGAGTTTTGTAGTTTTCGAATTTTGGAGTTTTGAAATTTTTGACTTTCGGATTTTTGGGGTTTGGAGTTTTTAGGTTTTGGATTTTTGAGTTTTGGATTTTTGCATTTTTGGAGTTTTGGTGTTTTTGAGTTTTTTAGTTTTGGATTTTTGCACTTTTGGAGTTTTGGAGTTTCGGAGTTTTGGATTTTTGGAGTTTTTGAGGTATGTTTTTTGGAGATTCAGGGTTTTGTTGTTCCAGAATTCTGTAGTTTTGGAGTTTTGGAGTTTCGGAGTTTTCGAGGTTCAGGGTTGTGGAGTTTCGGAATTTTTGAGTTTTGGAGTTTCGGAGTTTCGGAGTTTTGGAGTTTTGGAGTTTTGGAGTTTCGAATTTTCAGTTTCGGATTTTTGGAGTTTTGGAGTTTCGGAGATTTGGAGTTTTGGCGTTTTGGAGATTCGGAATCTTGGAGTTTCGGAATTTTGTAGTTTTGTAGTTTTCGAGTGTCGGAGTTTTGGAGTGTTGGAGTTTTGGAGCTTTGGAGTTTTGGAGTTTTTGACTTTTGGAGTTTTGGATTTTTGCACTTTTGGAGTTTTGGAGTTTTGGAGTTTCGGAGTTTCGGAGTTTTGGAGTTTCAGAGTTTTGGAGGTTCAGGGTTGTGCAGTTTCGGAATTTTTGAGTTTTGGAGTTTCGGAGTTTCGGTGTTTTGGAGTATTGCAGTTTTGGAGTTTAGGAGTTTTGGAGTTTCGAATTTTCAGTTTCGGATTTTTGGAGTTTTCGAGTTTCGGAGATTTGGAGTTTTGGCGTTTTGGAGATTCGGGGTCTTGGAGTTTCGGAATTTTGTAGTTTTGTAGTTTTGGAGTGTCGGAGTATTGGAGTGTTGGAGTTTTGGAGTTTTAGGAGCTTTGGAGTTTTGGAGTTTTTGAGTTTTGGAGTTTTTGAGTTTTGCGCTTTTGGAGTTTTGGAGTTTCGGAGTTTCGGAGTTTTGGAGTTTCAGAGTTTTGGAGGTTCAGGGTTGTGGAGTTTCGGAATTTTTGAGTTTTGGAGTTTCGGAGTTTTGGAGTTTCGGCGTTTTGGAGATTCGGGGTCTTGGAGTTTCGGAATTTTGTAGTTTTGTAGTTTTGTAGTTTTGGAGTGTCGGAGTTTAGGAGTGTTGGAGTTTTGGAGTTTTAGAATTTTGGAGTTTTGAAATTTTTGACTTTCGGATTTTTGGGGTTTGGAGTTTTTAGGTTTTGGATTTCTGAGTTTTGGATTTTTGGATTTTTGGAGTTTTGGAGTTTTGGAGTTTTTGAGTTTTTTAGTTTTGGATTTTTGCACTTTTGGAGTTTTGGAGTTTCGGAGTTTTGGATTTTTGGAGTTTTGGAGGTATGGATTTTTGGAGATTCAGGGTTTTGTTGTTCCAGAATTTTGTAGTTCCGGAGTTTTGGAGTTTCAGAGTTTTCGAGGTTCAGGGTTGTGGAGTTTCGGAATTTTTGAGTTTTGGAGTTTCGGAGTTTTGGAGTTTTGGTGTTTTGGAGTTTCGAATTTTCAAAGTTTCGAATTTTTGGAGTTTTGGTGTTCCGGAGATTTGGAGTTTGAGAGTTTTGGAGGTTCAGGGTGGTGGAGTTTCGGAATTTTTGAGTTTTGGAGTTTCGGAGTTTTGGAGTTTTAGAGTTTTGGAGTTTCGGAGTTTGGAAGTTTCAGAGTTTTCGAGGTTCAGGGTTGTGGAGTTTCGGAATTTTTGATTTTGGAGTTTCGGAGTATTGCAGTTTTGGAGTTTTGGAGTTTTGGAGTTTCGAATTTTCAGAGTTTAGGATTTTTTTAGTTTTGGCGTTTTCAAGATTCGGAATCTTGGAGTTTCGGAATTTTGTAGTTTTGTAGTTTTGGAGTGTTGGAGTTTTGGAGTGTTGGAGTTTTGGAGTTTTGGAGTTTCGGAGTTTCGGAGTTTCGGAGTTTCAGAGTTTCAGAGTTCTGGAGGTTCAGGGTTGTGGAGTTTCGGAATTTTTGAGTTTTGGAGTTTCGGAGTTTCGGAGATTTGGACTTTTGCAGTTTTGGAGTTTTGGAGTTTCGAATTTTCAGTTTCGGATTTTTGGAGTTTTCGAGTTTCGGAGATTTGGAGTTTCGGCGTTTTGGAGATTCGGAGTCTTGGAGTTTCGGAATTTTGTAGTTTTGTAGTTTTGGAGTGTCGGAGTTTTGGAGTGTTGGAGTTTTGGAGCTTTGGAGTTTTGGAGTTTTGGAGTTTTGGAGTTTCGGAGTTTCGGAGTTTTGGAGTTTCAGAGTTTTGGAGGTTCAGGGTTGTGGAGTTTCGGAATTTTTGAGTTTTGGAGTTTCGGAGTGTCGGAGTTTTGGAGAATTGCAGTTTTGGAGTTTTGGAGTTTTGGAGTTTCGAATTTTCAGAGTTTCGGACTTTTGGAGTTTTGGAGTTTCGGAGTTTTGGAGTTTCAGAGTTTTCGAGGTTCAGGGTTGTGGAGTTTCGGAATTTTTGAGTTTTGGAGTTTCGGAGTTTCGGAGTTTTGGAGTTTTGGAGTTTCGGAGATTTGGAGTTTTGGCGTTTTGGAGATTCGGGGTCTTGGAGTTTCGGAATTTTGTAGTTTTGTAGTTTTGGAGTGTCGGAGTATTGGAGTGTTGGAGTTTTGGAGTTTTAGGAGTTTTGGAGTTTTGGAGTTTTTGAGTTTTTGAGTTTTGCATTTTGGAGTTTTGGAGTTTTGGAGTTTCGGAGTTTTGGAGTTTTGGAGTTTCAGAGTTTTGGAGGTTCAGGGTTGTGGACTTTCGGAATTTTTGAGTTTTGGAATTTCGGAGTTTTGGAGTTTCGGCGATTTGGAGATTCGGGGTCTTGGAGTTTCGGAATTTTGTAGTTTTGTAGTTTTGGAGTCTTGGAGTGTCGGAGTTTAGGAGTGTTGGAGTTTTGGAGTTTTAGAATTTTTGACTTTCGGATTTTTGGGGCTTGGAGTTTTTAGGTTTTGGATTTTTGAGTTTTGGATTTTTGCATTTTTGGAGTTTTGGAGTTTTTGAGTTTTTTAGTTTTGGATTTTTGCACTTTTGGAGTTTTGGAGTTTCGGAGTTTTGGATTTTTGGAGTTTTGGAGGTATGGATTTTTGGAGATTCAGGGTTTTGTTGTTCCAGAATTTTGTAGTTTTGGAGTTTTGGAGTGTTGGAGTTTTGGAGTTTTGGAGTTTCGGAGTTTCGGAGTTTCGGAGTTTTGGAGTTTCAGAGTTTCAGAGTTCTGGAGGTTCAGGGTTGTGGAGTTTCGGAATTTTTGAGTTTTGGAGTTTCGGAGTTTCGGACATTTGGAGTTTTGCAGTTTTGGAGTTTTGGAGTTTCGAATTTTCAGTTTCGGATTTTTGGAGTTTTGGAGTTTCGGAGATTTGGAGTTTCGGCGTTTTGGAGATTCGGAGTCTTGGAGTTTCGGAATTTTGTAGTTTTGTAGTTTTGGAGTGTTGGAGTTTTGGAGCTTTGGAGTTTTGGAGTTTTTGTGTTTTGGAGTTTCGGAGTTTCGGAGTTTTGGAGTTTCAGAGTTTTGGAGGTTCAGGGTTGTGGAGTTTCGGAATTTTTGAGTTTTGGAGTTTCGGAGTGTCAGAGTTTTGGAGAATTGCAGTTTTGGAGTTTTGGAGTTTCGAATTTTCAGAGTTTCGGATTTTTGGAGTTTTGGAGTTTCGGAGTTTTGGAGTTTCAGAGTTTTCGAGGTTCAGGGTTGTGGAGTTTTGGAATTGTTGAGTTTTGGAGTTTCGGAGTTTTGGAGTTTTGGAGTTTCGAATTTTCAGTTTCGGATTTTTGGAGTTTTGGAGTTTCGGAGATTTGGAGTTTTGGCGTTTTGGAGATTCGGAATCTTGGAGTTTCGGAATTTTGTAGTTTTGTAGTTTTCGAGTGTCGGAGTTTTGGAGTGTTGGAGTTTTGGAGCTTTGGAGTTTTGGAGTTTCGGAGTTTCGGAGTTTCGGAGTATTGGAGTTTCAGAGTTTTGGAGGTTCAGGGTTGTGGAGTTTCGGAATTTTTGAGTTTTGGAGTTTCGGAGTTTTGGAGTATTGCAGTTTTGGAGTTTTGGAGTTTTGGAGTTTCGAATTTTCAGTTTCGGAGATTTGGAGTTTTGGCGTTTTGGAGATTCGGGGTCTTGTAGTTTCGGAATTTTGTAGTTTTGTAGTTTTGGAGTGTCGGAGTATTGGAGTGTTGGAGTTTTGGAGTTTTAGGAGCTTTGGAGTTTTGGAGTTTTTGAGTTTTGGAGTTTTTGAGTTTTGCACTTTTGGAGTTTTGGAGTTTTGGAGTTTCGGAGTTTCAGAGTTTTGGAGTTTCAGAGTTTTGGAGGTTCAGGGTTGTGGAGTTTCGGAATTTTTGAGTTTTGGAGTTTCGGAGTTTTGGAGTTTCGGCGTTTTGGAGATTCGGGGTCTTGGAGTTTCGGAATTTTGTAGTTTTGTAGTTTTGGAGTTTTGGAGTGTCGGAGTTTCGGAGTGTTGGAGTTTTGTATTTTTCGAATTTTGGAGTTTTGAAATTTTTGACTTTCGGATTTTTGGGGTTTGGAGTTTTTAGGTTTTGGATTTTTGAGTTTTGGATTTTTGCATTTTTGGAGTTTTGGTGTTTTTGAGTTTTTTAGTTTTGGATTTTTGCACTTTTGGAGTTTTGGAGTTTCGGAGTTTTGGATTTTTGGAGTTTTTGAGGTATGTTTTTTGGAGATTCAGGGTTTTGTTGTTCCAGAATTCTGTAGTTTTGGAGTTTTGGAGTTTCGGAGTTTTCGAGGTTCAGGGTTGTGGAGTTTCGGAATTTTTGAGTTTTGGAGTTTCGGAGTTTTGGAGTTTTGGAGTTTTGGAGTTTCGAATTTTCAGTTTCGGATTTTTGGAGTTTTGGAGTTTCGGAGATTTGGAGTTTTGGCGTTTTGGAGATTCGGAATCTTGGAGTTTCGGAATTTTGTAGTTTTGTAGTTTTCGAGTGTCGGAGTTTTGGAGTGTTGGAGTTTTGGAGCTTTGGAGTTTTGGAGTTTTTGACTTTTGGAGTTTTGGATTTTCGCACTTTTGGAGTTTTGGAGTTTTGGAGTTTCGGAGTTTCGGAGTTTTGGAGTTTCAGAGTTTTGGAGGTTCAGGGTTGTGCAGTTTCGGAATTTTTGAGTTTTGGAGTTTCGGAGTTTCGGTGTTTTGGAGTATTGCAGTTTTGGAGTTTAGGAGTTTTGGAGTTTCGAATTTTCAGTTTCGGATTTTTGGAGTTTTCGAGTTTCGGAGATTTGGAGTTTTGGCGTTTTGGAGATTCGGGGTCTTGGAGTTTCGGAATTTTGTAGTTTTGTAGTTTTGGAGTGTCGGAGTATTGGAGTATTGGAGTGTTGGAGTTTTGGAGTTTTAGGAGCTTTGGAGTTTTGGAGTTTTTGAGTTTTGGAGTTTTTGAGTTTTGCGCTTTTGGAGTTTTGGAGTTTCGGAGTTTCGGAGTTTTGGAGTTTCAGAGTTTTGGAGGTTCAGGGTTGTGGAGTTTCGGAATTTTTGAGTTTTGGAGTTTCGGAGTTTTGGAGTTTCGGCGTTTTGGAGATTCGGGGTCTTGGAGTTTCGGAATTTTGTAGTTTTGTAGTTTTGTAGTTTTGGAGTGTCGGAGTTTAGGAGTGTTGGAGTTTTGGAGTTTTAGAATTTTGGAGTTTTGGAGTATTGCAGTTTTGGAGTTTTGGAGTTTTGAATTTTCAGTTTCGGATTTTTGGAGTTTTGGAGTTTCGGAGATTTGGAGTTTTGGCGTTTTGGAGATTCGGGGTCTTGGAGTTTCGGAATTTTGTAGTTTTGTAGTTTTGGAGTGTCGGAGTATTGGAGTGTTGGAGTTTTGGAGTTTTAGGAGTTTTGGAGTTTTGGAGTTTTTGAGTTTTTGAGTTTTGCATTTTGGAGTTTTGGAGTTTTGGAGTTTCGGAGTTTTGGAGTTTTGGAGTTTCAGAGTTTTGGAGGTTCAGGGTTGTGGACTTTCGGAATTTTTGAGTTTTGGAGTTTCGGAGTTTTGGAGTTTCGGCGTTTTGGAGATTCGGGGTCTTGGAGTTTCGGAATTTTGTAGTTTTGTAGTTTTGTAGTTTTGGAGTGTCGGAGTTTAGGAGTGTTGGAGTTTTGGAGTTTTAGAATTTTGGAGTTTTGGAGTATTGCAGTTTTGGAGTTTTGGAGTTTTGAATTTTCAGTTTCGGATTTTTGGAGTTTTGGAGTTTCGGAGATTTGGAGTTTTGGCGTTTTGGAGATTCGGGGTCTTGGAGTTTCGGAATTTTGTAGTTTTGTAGTTTTGGAGTGTCGGAGTATTGGAGTGTTGGAGTTTTGGAGTTTTAGGAGTTTTGGAGTTTTGGAGTTTTTGAGTTTTTGAGTTTTGCATTTTGGAGTTTTGGAGTTTTGGAGTTTCGGAGTTTTGGAGTTTTGGAGTTTCAGAGTTTTGGAGGTTCAGGGTTGTGGACTTTCGGAATTTTTGAGTTTTGGAGTTTCGGCGTTTTGGAGATTCGGGGTCTTGGAGTTTCGGAATTTTGTAGTTTTGTAGTTTTGGAGTTTTGGAGTGTCGAAGTTTCGGAGTGTTGGAGTTTTGTAGTTTTCGAATTTTGGAGTTTTGAAATTTTTGACTTTCGGATTTTTGGGGTTTGGAGTTTTTAGGTTTTGGATTTTTGAGTTTTGGATTTTTGCATTTTTGGAGTTTTGGTGTTTTTGAGTTTTTTAGTTTTGGATTTTTGCACTTTTGGAGTTTTGGAGTTTCGGAGTTTTGGATTTTTGGAGTTTTTGAGGTATGTTTTTTGGAGATTCAGGGTTTTGTTGTTCCAGAATTCTGTAGTTTTGGAGTTTTGGAGTTTCGGAGTTTTCGAGGTTCAGGGTTGTGGAGTTTCGGAATTTTTGAGTTTTGGAGTTTCGGAGTTTCGGAGTTTTGGAGTTTTGGAGTTTTGGAGTTTCGAATTTTCAGTTTCGGATTTTTGGAGTTTTGGAGTTTCGGAGATTTGGAGTTTTGGCGTTTTGGAGATTCGGAATCTTGGAGTTTCGGAATTTTGTAGTTTTGTAGTTTTCGAGTGTCGGAGTTTTGGAGTGTTGGAGTTTTGGAGCTTTGGAGTTTTGGAGTTTTTGACTTTTGGAGTTTTGGATTTTTGCACTTTTGGAGTTTTGGAGTTTTGGAGTTTCGGAGTTTCGGAGTTTTGGAGTTTCAGAGTTTTGGAGGTTCAGGGTTGTGCAGTTTCGGAATTTTTGAGTTTTGGAGTTTCGGAGTTTCGGTGTTTTGGAGTATTGCAGTTTTGGAGTTTAGGAGTTTTGGAGTTTCGAATTTTCAGTTTCGGATTTTTGGAGTTTTCGAGTTTCGGAGATTTGGAGTTTTGGCGTTTTGGAGATTCGGGGTCTTGGAGTTTCGGAATTTTGTAGTTTTGTAGTTTTGGAGTGTCGGAGTATTGGAGTGTTGGAGTTTTGGAGTTTTAGGAGCTTTGGAGTTTTGGAGTTTTTGAGTTTTGGAGTTTTTGAGTTTTGCGCTTTTGGAGTTTTGGAGTTTCGGAGTTTCGGAGTTTTGGAGTTTCAGAGTTTTGGAGGTTCAGGGTTGTGGAGTTTCGGAATTTTTGAGTTTTGGAGTTTCGGAGTTTTGGAGTTTCGGCGTTTTGGAGATTCGGGGTCTTGGAGTTTCGGAATTTTGTAGTTTTGTAGTTTTGTAGTTTTGGAGTGTCGGAGTTTAGGAGTGTTGGAGTTTTGGAGTTTTAGAATTTTGGAGTTTTGAAATTTTTGACTTTCGGATTTTTGGGGTTTGGAGTTTTTAGGTTTTGGATTTCTGAGTTTTGGATTTTTGGATTTTTGGAGTTTTGGAGTTTTGGAGTTTTTGAGTTTTTTAGTTTTGGATTTTTGCACTTTTGGAGTTTTGGAGTTTCGGAGTTTTGGATTTTTGGAGTTTTGGAGGTATGGATTTTTGGAGATTCAGGGTTTTGTTGTTCCAGAATTTTGTAGTTCCGGAGTTTTGGAGTTTCAGAGTTTTCGAGGTTCAGGGTTGTGGAGTTTCGGAATTTTTGAGTTTTGGAGTTTCGGAGTTTTGGAGTTTTGGTGTTTTGGAGTTTCGAATTTTCAAAGTTTCGGATTTTTGGAGTTTTGGTGTTCCGGAGATTTGGAGTTTGAGAGTTTTGGAGGTTCAGGGTGGTGGAGTTTCGGAATTTTTGAGTTTTGGAGTTTCGGAGTTTTGGAGTTTTAGAGTTTTGGAGTTTCGGAGTTTGGAAGTTTCAGAGTTTTCGAGGTTCAGGGTTGTGGAGTTTCGGAATTTTTGATTTTGGAGTTTCGGAGTATTGCAGTTTTGGAGTTTTGGAGTTTTGGAGTTTCGAATTTTCAGAGTTTAGGATTTTTTTAGTTTTGGCGTTTTCGAGATTCGGAATCTTGGAGTTTCGGAATTTTGTAGTTTTGTAGTTTTGGAGTGTTGGAGTTTTGGAGTGTTGGAGTTTTAGGAGCTTTGGAGTTTTGGAGTTTCTGAGTTTTGGAGTTTTGGATTTTTGCACTTTTGGAGTTTTGGAGTTTTGGAATTTTGGAGTTTCGGAGTTTCGGAGTTTTGGAGTTTCAGAGTTTTGGAGATTCAGGGTTGTGGAGTTTCGGAATTTTTGAGTTTTGGAGTTTCGGAGTTTCGAAGTTTTGGAGTTTTGCAGTTTTGGAGTTTTGGTGTTTTGGAGATTTGGAGTTTCGAATTTTCAGTTTCAAATTTTTGGAGTTTTGGAGTTTCGGAGATTTGGAATTTCGGCGTTTTGGAGATTCGGGGTCCTGGAGTTTCGGAATTTTGTAGTTTTGTGGTTTTGGAGTGTCGGAGTTTCGGAGTGTTGGAGTTTTGGAGTTTTAGAGTTTTAGAGTTTTGCAGTTTTGGATTTTTGAGTTTTGGATTTTTGGATTTTTGGAGTTTTTGTGTTTTTGAGTTTTGGAGTTTTGGATTTTTGGAGCTTTGGAGGTATGGATTTTTTAATATTCAGGGTTTTTTTGTTCCAGAATTTTGTAGTTTTGGAGTTTTGGAGTGTCGGAGTTTCGGAGTTTCGAATTATTGGAGTTTTCGAGTTTTAGAATTTTTGATTTTTGGAGGTATGGATTTTTGGAGTTTCGGAGTTGTGGAGATTCGGGTTTGTGGAGTTTTGGAGTTTTGGATTTTTGCACTTTTGGAGTTTTGGAGTTTCGGAGTTTTGGAGTTTCCGAGATTTGGAGATTCAGGGTTGTGGAGTTTCGGAATTTTTGAGTTTTGGAGTTTTGGAGTTTCGGAGTTCCGGAGTTTCGGAGTTTCGGAGTTTTGGAGTTTTGCAGTTTCGGAGTTTTGGAGTTTTGGAGTTTCCGAGTTTCGGAGTTTTGCAGTTTCAGAGTTTTCGAGGTTCAGGGTTGTGGAGTTTCAGAATTTTTGAATTTTAGAGTTTCGGAGTTTCGGAGTTTTGGAGTTTCGAATTTACAGAGTTTCGGATTTTTGGAGTTTTGGAGTTTCGGAGATTTGGAGTTCTGGCGTTTTGGAGATTCGGGGTCTTGGAGTTTCCGAATTTTGCAGTTTTGTAGTTTTGGAGTGTCGGAGTTTTGGAGTGTTGGAGTTTTGGAGTTTTGGAGTTTCGGAGTTTTAGAGTTTCAGAGTTTCAGAGTTCTGGAGGTTCAGGGTTGTGGAGTTTCGGAATTTTTGAGTTTTGGAGTTTCGGAGTTTCGGAGATTTGGAGTTTTGCAGTTTTGGAGTTTTGGAGTTTCGAATTTTCAGTTTCGGATTTTTGGAGTTTTGGAGTTTCGGAGATTTGGAGTTTCGGCGTTTTGGAGATTCGGAGTCTTGGAGTTTCGGAATTTTTAAGTTTTGTAGTTTTGGAGTGTCGGAGTTTTGGAGTGTTGGAGTTTTGGAGCTTTGGAGTTTTGGAGTTTTTGAGTTTTGGAGTTTCGGAGTTTCGGAGTTTTGGAGAATTGCAGTTTTGGAGTTTTGGAGTTTCGAATTTTCAGAGTTTCGGTATTTTGGAGTTTTGGAGTTTCGGAGTTCTGGAGTTTCAGAGTTTTCGAGGTTCAGGGTTGTGGAGTTTCGGAATTTTTGAGTTTTGGAGTTTCGGAGTTTTGGAGTTTTGGAGTTTTGGAGTTTCGAATTTTCAGTTTCGGATTTTTGGAGTTTTGGAGTTTCGGAGATTTGGAGTTTTGGCGTTTTGGAGATTCGAAATTTTGGAGTCTCGGAATTTTGTAGTTTTGTAGTTTTCGAGTGTCGGAGTTTTGGAGTTTCAGAGTTTTGGAGGTTCTGGGTTGTGGAGTTTCGGAATTTTTGAGTTTTGGAGTTTCGGAGTTTCGGAGTTTTGGAGTTTTGCAGTTTTGGAGTTTTGGAGTTTTGGAGTTTCGGAGTTTTGGAGTTTCAGAGTTTTCGAGGTTCAGGGTTGTGGAGTTTCGGAATTTTTTAGTTTTGGAGTTTCGGAGTTTCAGAGTTTTAGAGTTTTGGTGTTTTGGAGTTTCGAATTTTCAAAGTTTCGGATTTTTGGAGTTTTGGAGTTCCGGAGATTTGGAGTTTCGGCGTTTTGGAGATTCGGGGTCTTGGAGTTTCGGAATTTTCTAGTTTTGTAGTTTTGGAGTTTGGGAGTGTCGGAGTTTCGGAGTGTTGGAGTTTTGGAGTTTTAGAGTTTTAGAGTTTTGGAGTTTTGGATTTTTGAGTTTTGGATTTTTGGATTTTAGGAGTTTTGGAGTTTTTGAGTTTTTGAGTTTTGGAGTTTTGGATTTTTGCACTTTTGGAGTTTTGGAGTTTCGGAGGTATGGATTTTTGGAGATTCAGGTTTTGTTGTTCCATAATTTTGTAGTTTTGGAGTTTTGGAGTTTCGGAGTTTCGAATTATTGGAGTTTTCGCGTTTTAGAATTTTTAATTTTTGGAGGTATGGATTTTTGGAGTTTCGGAGTTGTGGAGATTCGGGTTGTGGAGTTTTGGAGTTTTGGAGGTTCGGAGTTTGAGTTTTTGAGTTTGGGAGTTTCGCAGTTTTGGAGATTCGGGGTTGTGGAGTTTCGGAATTTTGGTGTTTCGCATTTTTACAGTTTTGGAGTTTTCAAGTTTTGGAGTTTTGGAGTTTTGGATTTTCGGAGTTTTGGAGATTCGGAGTTTTGGAGTTTTGGAGTTTCGGAGTTTTGGAGTTTCAGAGTTTTCGAGGTTCAGGGTTGTGGAGTTTCGGAATTTTTGAGTTTTGGAGTTTCGGAGTTCCGGAGTTTCGGAGTTTTGGAGTTTTGCAGTTTCGGAGTTTTGGAGTTTCGGAGTTTTGGGGTTTTGCAGTTTCGGAGTTTTGGAGTTTTGGAGATTCGGAGTTTTGGAGTTTCAGAGTTTTCGAGGTTCAGGGTTGTGGAGTTTCGGAATTTTTGAGTTTTGGAGTTTCGGAGTTTCGGAGTTTTGGAGTTTTGGAGTTTCGAATTTTCGGAGTTTCGGATTTTTGGAGTTTTGGAGTTTCGGAGATTTGGAGTTTCAGAGTTTTGGAGGTTCAGGGTTTTGATGTTCCAGAATTTTGTAGTTTTGGAGTTTCAGAGTTTTGGAGATTCGGATCTTGGAGTTTCGGAATTTTGTAGTTTTGTAGTTTTGGAGTGTCGGAGTTTTGGAGTGTTGGAGTTTTGGAGTTTTTGAGTTTTGGATTTTTGCACTTTTGGAGTTTTGGAGTTTTGCAGTTTTGGAGTTTTGGAGTTTCGGAGATTTGGAGTTTCGGCGTTTTGGAGATTCGGGGTCTTGGAGTTTCGGAATTTTGTAGTTTTGTAGTTTTGGAGTTTTGGAGTGTCGGAGTTTCGGAGTGTTGGAGTTTTGGAGTTTTAGAGTTTTGGAGTTTTGGATTTTTGAGTTTTGGATTTTTGGATTTTTGGAGTTTTGGAGTTTTTGAGTTTTGGAGTTTTGGATTTTTGCACTTTTGGAGTTTTGGAGTTTCGGAGTTTTGAATTTTTGGAGTTTTGGAGGTATGGATTTTTGGAGATTCAGGGTTTTGTTCCATAATTTTGTAGTTTTGGAGTTTTGGAGTTCCGGAGTTTCGAATTATTGGAGTTTTCGAGTTTTAGAATTTTTAATTTTTGGAGGTATGGATTTTTGGAGTTTCGGAGTTGTGGAGATTCGGGGTTGTGGAGTTTTGGAGGTTCGGAGTTTAAGAGTTTTTGAGTTTGGGAGTTTCGCAGTTTTGGAGATTCGGGGTTGTCGAGTTTCGGAATTTTGGTGTTTCGCATTTTTACAGTTTTGGTGTTTTCAAGTTTTGGATTTTTGGAGTTTTGGAGTTTCGGAGTTTTGGAGATTTGGAGTTTCGGAATTTTGGAGTTTCGGAGTTTTGGAGATTCAGGGTTGTGGAGTTTCGGAATTTTTGAGTTTTGGAGTTTCGGAGTTCCGGAGTTTCGGAGTTTTGGAGTTCTGCAGTTTCGGAGTTTTGGAGTTTTGGAGTTTCGGAGTTTTGGAGTTTCAGAGTTTTCGAGGTTCAGGGTTGTGGAGTTTCGGAATTTTTGAGTTTTGGAGTTTCGGAGTTTCGGAGTTTTGGAGTTTCGAATTTTCAGAGTTTCGGATTTTTGGAGTTTTGGAGTTTCGGAGATTTGGAGTTTCAGAGTTTTGGAGGTTCAGGGTTTTGTTGTTCCAGAATTTTGTAGTTTTGGAGTTTTGGAGTTTCGGAGTTTCGGAGTTTCGAATTATTGGAGTTTTCGAGTTTTAGAATTTTTAATTTTTGGAGGTATGGATTTTTGGAGTTTCGGAGTTGTGGAGATTCGGGGTTGTGGAGTTTTGGAGTTTTGGAGGTTCGGAGTTTAAGAGTTTTTGAGTTTGGGAGTTTCGCAGTTTTGGAGATTCGGGGTTGTGGAGTTTCGGAGTTTTGGAGTTTTGCAGTTTCGGAGTTTTGGAGTTTTGGAGATTCGGAGTTTTGGAGTTTCAGAGTTTTCGAGGTTCAGGGTTGTGGAGTTTCGGAATTTTTGAGTTTAAGAGTTTCGGAGTTTCGGAGTTTTGGAGTTTTGGAGTTTCGAATTTTCAGAGTTTCGGATTTTTGGAGTTTTGGAGTTTCGGAGATTTGGAGTTTCAGAGTTTTGGAGGTTCAGGGTTTTGTTGTTCCAGAATTTTGTAGTTTTGGAGTTTTGGAGTTTCGGAGTTTCGGAGTTTCGAATCATTGGAGTTTTCGAGTTTTAGAATTTTTAATTTTTGGAGGTATGGAATTTTGGAGTTTCGGAGTTGTGGAGATTCGGGGTTGTGGAGTTTTGGAGTTTTGGAGTTTCGGAGTTTTGAAGTTTCAGAGTTTTGGAGGTTCAGGGTTGTGGAGTTTCGGAATTTTTGAGTTTTGGAGTTTCGGAGTTTCGGAGTTTTGGAGTTTTGCAGTTTTGGAGTTTTGGAATTTCGGAGATTTGGAGTTTCCGCGTTTTGGAGATTCGGGGTCTTGGAGTTTCGGAATTTTGTAGTTTTGTAGTTTTGGAGTTCTGGAGTGTCGGAGTTTCGGAGTGTTGGAGTTTTGGAGTTTTAGAGTTTTAGACTTTTGGAGTTTTGGATTTTTGGATTTTAGGAGTTTTTGAGTTTTTGAGTTTTTGAGTTTTGGAGTTTTGGATTTTTGCACTTTTGGAGTTTTGGAGTTTCGGAGTTTTGGAGATTTGGAGTTTCGGAGTTTTGGAGTTTCGGAGTTTTGGAGATTAAGGGTTGTGGAGTTTCGGAATTTTTGAGTTGCGGAGTTTCGGAGTTCTCGAGTTTCGGAGTTTTGGAGTTTTGCAGTTTCGGAGTTTTGGAGTTTTGGAGTTTCGGAGTTTTGGAGTTTCAGAGTTTTCGAGGTTCAGGGTTGTGGAGTTTCGGAATTTTTGAGTTTTGGAGTTTCGGAGTTTCGGAGTTTTGGAGTTTTGGAGTTTCGAATTTTCAGAGTTTCGGATTTTTGGAGTTTTGGAGTTTCAGAGATTTGGAGTTTCAGAGTTTTCGAGGTTCAGGGTTGTGGAGTTTCGAATTTTCAGAGTTTCGGATTTTTGGAGTTTTGGAGTTTCGGAGTTTTGGAGTTTTAGAGTTTTGGAGTTTCGGAGTTTTGGAGTTTCAGAGTTTTCGAGGTTCAGGGTTGTGGAGTTTCGGAATTTTTGAGTTTTGGAGTTTCGGAGTATTGCAGTTTTGGAGTTTTGGTGTTTTGGAGTTTCGAATTTTCAGAGTTTCGGATTTTTGGAGTTTTGGAGTTCCGGAGATTTGGAGTTTGAGAGTTTTGGAGGTTCAGGGTTGTGGAGTTTCGGAATTTTTGATTTTTGGAGTTTCGGAGTTTTGGAGTTTTAGAGTTTTGGAGTTTCGGAGTTTTGGAGTTTCAGAGTTTTCGATGTTCAGGGTTGTGGAGTTTCGGAATTTTTGAGTTTTGGAGTTTCGGAGTATTGCAGTTTTGGAGTTTTGGAGTTTCGAATTTTCAGAGTTTAGGATTTTTCGAGTTTTGGCGCTTTCGAGATTCGGAATCTTGGAGTTTCGGAATTTTGTAGTTTTGTAGTTTTAGAGTTTCGGAGTTTCGGAGTTTTGGAGTATTGCAGTTTTGGAGTTTTGGAGTTTCGTAGATTTGGAGTTTTGGCGTTTTGGAGATTCGGGGTCTTGGAGTTTCGGAATTTTGTAGTTTTGTAGTTTTGGAGTGTCGGAGTTTTGGAGCTTTGGAGTGTTGGAGTTTTGGAGTTTTAGGAGCTTTGGAGTTTTTGAGTTTTTGAGTTTTGGAGTTTTTGAGTTTTGCACTTTTGGAGTTTTGGAGTTTCGGAGTTTCGGAGTTTTGGAGTTTCAGAGTTTTGGAGGTTCAGGGTTGTGGAGTTTCGGAATTTTTGAGTTTTGGAGTTTCGGAGTTTTGGAGTTTCGGCGTTTTGGAGATTCGGGGTCTTGGAGTTTCAGAATTTTGTAGTTTTGTAGTTTTGGAGTTTTGGAGTGTCGGAGTTTTGGAGTTTTGGAGTTTCCGAGTTTCGGAGTTTTGCAGTTTGAGAGTTTTCGAGGTTCAGGGTTGTGGAGTTTCAGAATTTTTGAATTTTAGAGTTTCGGAGTTTCGGAGTTTTGGAGTTTCGAATTTACAGAGTTTCGGATTTTTGGAGTTTTGGAGTTTCGGAGATTTGGAGTTCTGGCGTTTTGGAGATTCGGGGTCTTGGAGTTTCGGAATTTTGCAGTTTTGTAGTTTTGGAGTGTTGGAGTTTTGGAGTGTTGGAGTTTTGGAGTTTTGGAGTTTCGGAGTTTCGGAGTTTCAGAGTTTTCGAGGTTCAGGGTTGTGGAGTTTCGGAATTTTTGAGTTTTGGAGTTTCGGAGTTTCGGAGTTTTGGAGTATTGCAGTTTTGGAGTTTTGGAGTTTTGGAGTTTCGAATTTTCAGTTTCGGATTTTTGGAGTTTTGGAGTTTCGGAGATTTGGAGTTTTGGCGTTTTGGAGATTCGGGGTCTTGGAGTTTCGGAATTTTGTAGTTTTGTAGTTTTGGAGTGTCGGAGTATTGGAGTGTTGGAGTTTTGGAGTTTTAGGAGTTTTGGAGTTTTGGAGTTTTTGAGTTTTTGACTTTTGCATTTTGGAGTTTTGGAGGTTTGGAGTTTCGGAGTTTTGGAGTTTTGGAGTTTCAGAGTTTTGGAGGTTCAGGGTTGTCGAGTTTCGGAATTTTGGTGTTTCGCATTTTTACAGTTTTGGAGTTTTCAAGTTTTGGATTTTTGGAGTTTTGGAGTTTCGGAGTTTTGGAGATTTGGAGTTTCGGAATTTTGGAGTTTCGGAGTTTTGGAGATTCAGGGTTGTGGAGTTTCGGAATTTTTGAGTTTTGGAGTTTCGGAGTTCCGGAGTTTCGGAGTTTTGGAGTTCTGCAGTTTCGGAGTTTTGGAGTTTTGGAGTTTCGGAGTTTTGGAGTTTCAGAGTTTTCGAGGTTCAGGGTTGTGGAGTTTCGGAATTTTTGAGTTTTGGAGTTTCGGAGTTTCGGAGTTTTGGAGTTTCGAATTTTCAGAGTTTCGGATTTTTGGAGTTTTGGAGTTTCGGAGATTTGGAGTTTCAGAGTTTTGGAGGTTCAGGGTTTTGTTGTTCCAGAATTTTGTAGTTTTGGAGTTTTGGAGTTTCGGAGTTTCGGAGTTTCGAATCATTGGAGTTTTCGAGTTTTAGAATTTTTAATTTTTGGAGGTATGGATTTTTGGAGTTTCAGAGTTGTGGAGATTCGGGGTTGTGGAGTTTTGGAGTTTTGGAGTTTCGGAGTTTTGAAGTTTCAGAGTTTTGGAGGTTCAGGGTTGTGGAGTTTCGGAATTTTTGAGTTTTGGAGTTTCGGAGTTTTGGAGTTTTGCAGTTTTGGAGTTTTGGAATTTCGGAGATTTGGAGTTTCCGCGTTTTGGAGATTCGGGGTCTTGGAGTTTCGGAATTTTGTAGTTTTGTAGTTTTGGAGTTCTGGAGTGTCGGAGTTTCGGAGTGTTGGAGTTTTGGAGTTTTAGAGTTTTAGAGTTTTGGAGTTTTGGATTTTTGGATTTTAGGAGTTTTTGAGTTTTTGAGTTTTTGAGTTTTGGAGTTTTGGATTTTTGCACTTTTGGAGTTTTGGAATTTCGGAGTTTTGGAGATTTGGAGTTTCGGAGTTTTGGAGTTTCGGAGTTTTGGAGATTAAGGGTTGTGGAGTTTCGGAATTTTTGAGTTGCGGAGTTTCGGAGTTCTCGAGTTTCGGAGTTTTGGAGTTTTGCAGTTTCGGAGTTTTGGAGTTTTGGAGTTTCGGAGTTTTGGAGTTTCAGAGTTTTCGAGGTTCAGGGTTGTGGAGTTTCGGAATTTTTGAGTTTTGGAGTTTCGGAGTTTCGGAGTTTTGGAGTTTTGGAGTTTCGAATTTTCAGAGTTTCGGATTTTTGGAGTTTTGGAGTTTCGGAGATTTGGAGTTTCAGAGTTTTCGAGGTTCAGGGTTGTGGAGTTTCGAATTTTCAGAGTTTCGGATTTTTGGAGTTTTGGAGTTTCGGAGTTTTGGAGTTTCGGAGTTTTGGAGTTTTAGAGTTTTGGAGTTTCGGAGTTTTGGAGTTTCAGAGTTTTCGAGGTTCAGGGTTGTGGAGTTTCGGAATTTTTGAGTTTTGGAGTTTCGGAGTTTCGGAGTTTTGGAGTTTCGAATTTTCAGAGTTTCGGATTTTTGGAGTTTTGGAGTTTCGGAGATTTGGAGTTTCAGAGTTTTGGAGGTTCAGGGTTTTGTTGTTCCAGAATTTTGTAGTTTTGGAGTTTTGGAGTTTCGGAGTTTCGGAGTTTCGAATTATTGGAGTTTTCGAGTTTTAGAATTTTTAATTTTTGGAGGTATGGATTTTTGGAGTTTCGGAGTTGTGGAGATTCGGGGTTGTGGAGTTTTGGAGTTTTGGAGGTTCGGAGTTTAAGAGTTTTTGAGTTTGGGAGTTTCGCAGTTTTGGAGATTCGGGGTTGTGGAGTTTCGGAGTTTTGGAGTTTTGCAGTTTCGGAGTTTTGGAGTTTTGGAGTTTTGGAGATTCGGAGTTTTGGAGTTTCAGAGTTTTCGAGGTTCAGGGTTGTGGAGTTTCGGAATTTTTGAGCTTAAGAGTTTCGGAGTTTCGGAGTTTTGGAGTTTTGGAGTTTCGAATTTTCAGAGTTTCGGATTTTTGGAGTTTTGGAGTTTCGGAGATTTGGAGTTTCAGAGTTTTGGAGGTTCAGGGTTTTGTTGTTCCAGAATTTTGTAGTTTTGGAGTTTTGGAGTTTCGGAGTTTCGGAGTTTCGAATCATTGGAGTTTTCGAGTTTTAGAATTTTTAATTTTTGGAGGTATGGAATTTTGGAGTTTCGGAGTTGTGGAGATTCGGGGTTGTGGAGTTTTGGAGTTTTGGAGTTTCGGAGTTTTGAAGTTTCAGAGTTTTGGAGGTTCAGGGTTGTGGAGTTTCGGAATTTTTGAGTTTTGGAGTTTCGGAGTTTCGGAGTTTTGGAGTTTTGCAGTTTTGGAGTTTTGGAATTTCGGAGATTTGGAGTTTCCGCGTTTTGGAGATTCGGGGTCTTGGAGTTTCGGAATTTTGTAGTTTTGTAGTTTTGGAGTTCTGGAGTGTCGGAGTTTCGGAGTGTTGGAGTTTTGGAGTTTTAGAGTTTTAGAGTTTTGGAGTTTTGGATTTTTGGATTTTAGGAGTTTTTGAGTTTTTGAGTTTTTGAGTTTTGGAGTTTTGGATTTTTGCACTTTTGGAGTTTTGGAGTTTCGGAGTTTTGGAGATTTGGAGTTTCGGAGTTTTGGAGTTTCGGAGTTTTGGAGATTAAGGGTTGTGGAGTTTCGGAATTTTTGAGTTGCGGAGTTTCGGAGTTCTCGAGTTTCGGAGTTTTGGAGTTTTGCAGTTTCGGAGTTTTGGAGTTTTGGAGTTTCGGAGTTTTGGAGTTTCAGAGTTTTCGAGGTTCAGGGTTGTGGAGTTTCGGAATTTTTGAGTTTTGGAGTTTCGGAGTTTCGGAGTTTTGGAGTTTTGGAGTTTCGAATTTTCAGAGTTTCGGATTTTTGGAGTTTTGGAGTTTCAGAGATTTGGAGTTTCAGAGTTTTCGAGGTTCAGGGTTGTGGAGTTTCGAATTTTCAGAGTTTCGGATTTTTGGAGTTTTGGAGTTTCGGAGTTTTGGAGTTTTAGAGTTTTGGAGTTTCGGAGTTTTGGAGTTTCAGAGTTTTCGAGGTTCAGGGTTGTGGAGTTTCGGAATTTTTGAGTTTTGGAGTTTCGGAGTATTGCAGTTTTGGAGTTTTGGTGTTTTGGAGTTTCGAATTTTCAGAGTTTCGGATTTTTGGAGTTTTGGAGTTCCGGAGATTTGGAGTTTGAGAGTTTTGGAGGTTCAGGGTTGTGGAGTTTCGGAATTTTTGATTTTTGGAGTTTCGGAGTTTTGGAGTTTTAGAGTTTTGGAGTTTCGGAGTTTTGGAGTTTCAGAGTTTTCGATGTTCAGGGTTGTGGAGTTTCGGAATTTTTGAGTTTTGGAGTTTCGGAGTATTGCAGTTTTGGAGTTTTGGAGTTTCGAATTTTCAGAGTTTAGGATTTTTCGAGTTTTGGCGCTTTCGAGATTCGGAATCTTGGAGTTTCGGAATTTTGTAGTTTTGTAGTTTTGGAGTTTCGGAGTTTCGGAGTTTTGGAGTATTGCAGTTTTGGAGTTTTGGAGTTTTGGAGTTTCGAATTTTCAGTTTCGGATTTTTGGAGTTTTGGAGTTTCGTAGATTTGGAGTTTTGGCGTTTTGGAGATTCGGGGTCTTGGAGTTTCGGAATTTTGTAGTTTTGTAGTTTTGGAGTGTCGGAGTTTTGGAGCTTTGGAGTGTTGGAGTTTTGGAGTTTTAGGAGCTTTGGAGTTTTTGAGTTTTTGAGTTTTGGAGTTTTTGAGTTTTGCACTTTTGGAGTTTTGGAGTTTCGGAGTTTCGGAGTTTTGGAGTTTCAGAGTTTTGGAGGTTCAGGGTTGTGGAGTTTCGGAATTTTTGAGTTTTGGAGTTTCGGAGTATTGCAGTTTTGGAGTTTTGGAGTTTCGAATTTTCAGAGTTTAGGATTTTTCGAGTTTTGGCGCTTTCGAGATTCGGAATCTTGGAGTTTCGGAATTTTGTAGTTTTGTAGTTTTGGAGTTTCGGAGTTTCGGAGTTTTGGAGTATTGCAGTTTTGGAGTTTTGGAGTTTTGGAGTTTCGAATTTTCAGTTTCGGATTTTTGGAGTTTTGGAGTTTCGTAGATTTGGAGTTTTGGCGTTTTGGAGATTCGGGGTCTTGGAGTTTCAGAATTTTGTAGTTTTGTAGTTTTGGAGTTTTGGAGTGTCGGAGTTTTGGAGTTTTGGAGTTTCCGAGTTTCGGAGTTTTGCAGTTTGAGAGTTTTCGAGGTTCAGGGTTGTGGAGTTTCAGAATTTTTGAATTTTAGAGTTTCGGAGTTTCGGAGTTTTGGAGTTTCGAATTTACAGAGTTTCGGATTTTTGGAGTTTTGGAGTTTCGTAGATTTGGAGTTTTGGCGTTTTGGAGATTCGGGGTCTTGGAGTTTCGGAATTTTGCAGTTTTGTAGTTTTGGAGTGTTGGAGTTTTGGAGTGTTGGAGTTTTGGAGTTTTGGAGTTTCGGAGTTTCGGAGTTTCAGAGTTTTCGAGGTTCAGGGTTGTGGAGTTTCGGAATTTTTGAGTTTTGGAGTTTCGGAGTTTCGGAGTTTTGGAGTATTGCAGTTTTGGAGTTTTGGAGTTTTGGAGTTTCGAATTTTCAGTTTCGGATTTTTGGAGTTTTGGAGTTTCGGAGATTTGGAGTTTTGGCGTTTTGGAGATTCGGGGTCTTGGAGTTTCGGAATTTTGTAGTTTTGTAGTTTTGGAGTGTCGGAGTATTGGAGTGTTGGAGTTTTGGAGTTTTAGGAGTTTTGGAGTTTTGGAGTTTTTGAGTTTTTGACTTTTGCATTTTGGAGTTTTGGAGGTTTGGAGTTTCGGAGTTTTGGAGTTTTGGAGTTTCAGAGTTTTGGAGGTTCAGGGTTGTCGAGTTTCGGAATTTTGGTGTTTCGCATTTTTACAGTTTTGGAGTTTTCAAGTTTTGGATTTTTGGAGTTTTGGAGTTTCGGAGTTTTGGAGATTTGGAGTTTCGGAATTTTGGAGTTTCGGAGTTTTGGAGATTCAGGGTTGTGGAGTTTCGGAATTTTTGAGTTTTGGAGTTTCGGAGTTCCGGAGTTTCGGAGTTTTGGAGTTCTGCAGTTTCGGAGTTTTGGAGTTTTGGAGTTTCGGAGTTTTGGAGTTTCAGAGTTTTCGAGGTTCAGGGTTGTGGAGTTTCGGAATTTTTGAGTTTTGGAGTTTCGGAGTTTCGGAGTTTTGGAGTTTCGAATTTTCAGAGTTTCGGATTTTTGGAGTTTTGGAGTTTCGGAGATTTGGAGTTTCAGAGTTTTGGAGGTTCAGGGTTTTGTTGTTCCAGAATTTTGTAGTTTTGGAGTTTTGGAGTTTCGGAGTTTCGGAGTTTCGAATTATTGGAGTTTTCCAGTTTTAGAATTTTTATTTTCGGAGGTATGGATTTTTGGAGTTTCGGAGTTGTGGAGATTCGGGGTTGTGGAGTTTTGGAGTTTTGGAGGTTCGGAGTTTAAGAGTTTTTGAGTTTGGGAGTTTCGCAGTTTTGGAGATTCGGGGTTGTGGAGTTTCGGAGTTTTGGAGTTTTGCAGTTTCGGAGTTTTGGAGTTTTGGAGATTCGGAGTTTTGGAGTTTCAGGGTTTTCGAGGTTCAGGGTTGTGGAGTTTCGGAATTTTTGAGTTTAAGAGTTTCGGAGTTTCGGAGTTTTGGAGTTTTGGAGTTTCGAATTTTCAGAGTTTCGGATTTTTGGAGTTTTGGAGTTTCGGAGATTTGGAGTTTCAGAGTTTTGGAGGTTCAGGGTTTTGTTGTTCCAGAATTTTGTAGTTTTGGAGTTTTGGAGTTTCGGAGTTTCGGAGTTTCGAATCATTGGAGTTTTCGAGTTTTAGAATTTTTAATTTTTGGAGGTATGGATTTTTGGAGTTTCGGAGTTGTGGAGATTCGGGGTTGTGGAGTTTTGGAGTTTTGGAGTTTCGGAGTTTTGAAGTTTCAGAGTTTTGGAGGTTCAGGGTTGTGGAGTTTCGGAATTTTTGAGTTTTGGAGTTTCGGAGTTTTGGAGTTTTGCAGTTTTGGAGTTTTGGAATTTCGGAGATTTGGAGTTTCCGCGTTTTGGAGATTCGGGGTCTTGGAGTTTCGGAATTTTGTAGTTTTGTAGTTTTGGAGTTCTGGAGTGTCGGAGTTTCGGAGTGTTGGAGTTTTGGAGTTTTAGAGTTTTAGAGTTTTGGAGTTTTGGATTTTTGGATTTTAGGAGTTTTTGAGTTTTTGAGTTTTTGAGTTTTTGAGTTTTGGAGTTTTGGATTTTTGCACTTTTGGAGTTTTGGAGTTTCGGAGTTTTGGAGATTTGGAGTTTCGGAGTTTTGGAGTTTCGGAGTTTTGGAGATTAAGGGTTGTGGAGTTTCGGAATTTTTGAGTTGCGGAGTTTCGGAGTTCTCGAGTTTCGGAGTTTTGGAGTTTTGCAGTTTCGGAGTTTTGGAGTTTTGGAGTTTCGGAGTTTTGGAGTTTCAGAGTTTTCGAGGTTCAGGGTTGTGGAGTTTCGGAATTTTTGAGTTTTGGAGTTTCGGAGTATTGCAGTTTTGGAGTTTTGGTGTTTTGGAGTTTCGAATTTTCAGAGTTTCGGATTTTTGGAGTTTTGGAGTTCCGGAGATTTGGAGTTTGAGAGTTTTGGAGGTTCAGGGTTGTGGAGTTTCGGAATTTTTGATTTTTGGAGTTTCGGAGTTTTGGAGTTTTAGAGTTGTGGAGTTTCGGAGTTTTGGAGTTTCAGAGTTTTCGATGTTCAGGGTTGTGGAGTTTCGGAATTTTTGAGTTTTGGAGTTTCGGAGTATTGCAGTTTTGGAGTTTTGGAGTTTCGAATTCTCAGAGTTTAGGATTTTTCGAGTTTTGGCGTTTTCGAGATTCGGAATCTTGGAGTTTCGGAATTTTGTAGTTTTGTAGTTTTGGAGTTTCGGAGTTTCGGAGTTTTGGAGTATTGCAGTTTTGGAGTTTTGGAGTTTTGGAGTTTCGAATTTTCAGTTTCGGATTTTTGGAGTTTTGGAGTTTCGGAGATTTGGAGTTTTGGCGTTTTGGAGATTCGGGGTCTTGGAGTTTCGGAATTTTGTAGTTTTGTAGTTTTGGAGTGTCGGAGTTTTGGAGCTTTGGAGTGTTGGAGTTTTGGAGTTTTAGGAGCTTTGGAGTTTTTGAGTTTTTGAGTTTTGGAGTTTTTGAGTTTTGCACTTTTGGAGTTTTGGAGTTTCGGAGTTTCGGAGTTTTGGAGTTTCAGAGTTTTTGAGGTTCAGCGTTGTGGAGTTTCGGAATTTTTGAGTTTTGGAGTTTCGGAGTTTTGGAGTTTCGGCGTTTTGGAGATTCGGGGTCTTGGAGTTTCAGAATTTTGTAGTTTTGTAGTTTTGGAGTTTTGGAGTGTCGGAGTTTCGGAGTGTTGGAGTTTTGGAGTTTTAGAGTTTTAGAGTTTTGGAGTTTTGGATTTTTGGATTTTAAGAGTTTTTGAGTTTTTGAGTTTTTGAGTTTTGGAGTTTTGGATTTTTGCACTTTTGGAGTTTTGGAGTTTCGGAGTTTTGGAGATTTGGAGTTTCGGAGTTTTGGAGTTTCGGAGTTTTGGAGATTAAGGGTTGTGGAGTTTCGGAATTTTTGAGTTGCGGAGTTTCGGAGTTCTCGAGTTTCGGAGTTTTGGAGTTTTGCAGTTTCGGAGTTTTGGAGTTTTGGAGTTTCGGAGTTTTGGAGTTTCAGAGTTTTCGAGGTTCAGGGTTGTGGAGTTTCGGAATTTTTGAGTTTTGGAGTTTCGGAGTTTCGGAGTTTTGGAGTTTTGGAGTTTCGAATTTTCAGAGTTTCGGATTTTTGGAGTTTTGGAGTTTCGGAGATTTGGAGTTTCAGAGTTTTCGAGGTTCAGGGTTGTGGAGTTTCGAATTTTCAGAGTTTCGGATTTTTGGAGTTTTGGAGTTTCGGAGTTTTGGAGTTTTAGAGTTTTGGAGTTTCGGAGTTTTGGAGTTTCAGAGTTTTCGAGGTTCAGGGTTGTGGAGTTTCGGAATTTTTGAGTTTTGGAGTTTCGGAGTATTGCAGTTTTGGAGTTTTGGTGTTTTGGAGTTTCGAATTTTCAGAGTTTCGGATTTTTGGAGTTTTGGAGTTCCGGAGATTTGGAGTTTGAGAGTTTTGGAGGTTCAGGGTTGTGGAGTTTCGGAATTTTTGATTTTTGGAGTTTCGGAGTTTTGGAGTTTTAGAGTTTTGGAGTTTCGGAGTTTTGGAGTTTCAGAGTTTTCGATGTTCAGGGTTGTGGAGTTTCGGAATTTTTGAGTTTTGGAGTTTCGGAGTATTGCAGTTTTGGAGTTTTGGAGTTTCGAATTTTCAGAGTTTAGGATTTTTCGAGTTTTGGCGCTTTCGAGATTCGGAATCTTGGAGTTTCGGAATTTTGTAGTTTTGTAGTTTTGGAGTTTCGGAGTTTCGGAGTTTTGGAGTATTGCAGTTTTGGAGTTTTGGAGTTTTGGAGTTTCGAATTTTCAGTTTCGGATTTTTGGAGTTTTGGCGTTTTGGAGATTCGGGGTCTTGGAGTTTCGGAATTTTGTAGTTTTGTAGTTTTGGAGTGTCGGAGTTTTGGAGCTTTGGAGTGTTGGAGTTTTGGAGTTTTAGGAGCTTTGGAGTTTTTGAGTTTTTGAGTTTTGGAGTTTTGGAGTTTTTGAGTTTTGCACTTTTGGAGTTTTGGAGTTTCGGAGTTTCGGAGTTTTGGAGTTTCAGAGTTTTGGAGGTTCAGGGTTGTGGAGTTTCGGAATTTTTGAGTTTTGGAGTTTCGGAGTTTTGGAGTTTCGGCGTTTTGGAGATTCGGGGTCTTGGAGTTTCAGAATTTTGTAGTTTTGTAGTTTTGGAGTTTTGGAGTGTCGGAGTTTTGGAGTTTTGGAGTTTCCGAGTTTCGGAGTTTTGCAGTTTCAGAGTTTTCGAGGTTCAGGGTTGTGGAGTTTCAGAATTTTTGAATTTTAGAGTTTCGGAGTTTCGGAGTTTTGGAGTTTCGAATTTACAGAGTTTCGGATTTTTGGAGTTTTGGAGTTTCGGAGATTTGGAGTTCTGGCGTTTTGGAGATTCGGGGTCTTGGAGTTTCGGAATTTTGCAGTTTTGTAGTTTTGGAGTGTTGGAGTTTTGGAGTGTTGGAGTTTTGGAGTTTTGGAGTTTCGGAGTTTCAGAGTTTTCGAGGTTCAGGGTTGTGGAGTTTCGGAATTTTTGAGTTTTGGAGTTTCGGAGTTTCGGAGTTTTGGAGTATTGCAGTTTTGGAGTTTTGGAGTTTTGGAGTTTCGAATTTTCAGTTTCGGATTTTTGGAGTTTTGGAGTTTCGGAGATTTGGAGTTTTGGCGTTTTGGAGATTCGGGGTCTTGGAGTTTCGGAATTTTGTTGTTTTGTAGTTTTGGAGTGTCGGAGTATTGGAGTGTTGGAGTTTTGGAGTTTTAGGAGTTTTGGAGTTTTGGAGTTTTTGAGTTTTTGAGTTTTGCATTTTGGAGTTTTGGAGTTTTGGAGTTTCGGAGTTTTGGAGTTTTTGAGTTTCAGAGTTTTGGAGGTTCAGGGTTGTCGAGTTTCGGAATTTTGGTGTTTCGCATTTTTACAGTTTTGGAGTTTTCAAGTTTTGGATTTTTGGAGTTTTGGAGTTTCGGAGTTTTGGAGATTTGGAGTTTCGGAATTTTGGAGTTTCGGAGTTTTGGAGATTCAGGGTTGTGGAGTTTCGGAATTTTTTAGTTTTGGAGTTTCGGAGTTCCGGAGTTTCGGAGTTTTGGAGTTCTGCAGTTTCGGAGTTTTGGAGTTTTGGAGTTTCGGAGTTTTGGAGTTTCAGAGTTTTCGAGGTTCAGGGTTGTGGAGTTTCGGAATTTTTGAGTTTTGGAGTTTCGGAGTTTCGGAGTTTTGGAGTTTCGAATTTTCAGAGTTTCGGATTTTTGGAGTTTTGGAGTTTCGGAGATTTGGAGTTTCAGAGTTTTGGAGGTTCAGGGTTTTGTTGTTCCAGAATTTTGTAGTTTTGGAGTTTTGGAGTTTCGGAGTTTCGGAGTTTCGAATTATTGGAGTTTTCGAGTTTTAGAATTTTTAATTTTTGGAGGTATGGATTTTTGGAGTTTCGGAGTTGTGGAGATTCGGGGTTGTGGAGTTTTGGAGTTTTGGAGGTTCGGAGTTTAAGAGTTTTTGAGTTTGGGAGTTTCGCAGTTTTGGAGATTCGGGGTTGTGGAGTTTCGGAGTTTTGGAGTTTTGCAGTTTCGGAGTTTTGGAGTTTTGATGATTCGGAGTTTTGGAGTTTCAGAGTTTTCGAGGTTCAGGGTTGTGGAGTTTCGGAATTTTTGAGTTTAAGAGTTTCGGAGTTTCGGAGTTTTGGAGTTTTGGAGTTTCGAATTTTCAGAGTTTCGGATTTTTGGAGTTTCGGAGATTTGGAGTTTCAGAGTTTTTGGAGGTTCAGGGTTTTGTTGTTCCAGAATTTTGTAGTTTTGGAGTTTTGGAGTTTCGGAGTTTCGGAGTTTCGAATCATTGGAGTTTTCGAGTTTTAGAATTTTTAATTTTTGGAGGTATGGATTTTTGGAGTTTCGGAGTTGTGGAGATTCGGGGTTGTGGAGTTTTGGAGTTTTGGAGTTTCGGAGTTTTGAAGTTTCAGAGTTTTGGAGGTTCAGGGTTGTGGAGTTTCGGAATTTTTGAGTTTTGGAGTTTCGGAGTTTCGGAGTTTTGGAGTTTTGCAGTTTTGGAGTTTTGGAATTTCGGAGATTTGGAGTTTCCGCGTTTTGGAGATTCGGGGTCTTGGAGTTTCGGAATTTTGTAGTTTTGTAGTTTTGGAGTTCTGGAGTGTCGGAGTTTCGGAGTGTTGGAGTTTTGGAGTTTTAGAGTTTTAGAGTTTTGGAGTTTTGGATTTTTGGATTTTAGGAGTTTTTGAGTTTTTGAGTTTTTGAGTTTTGGAGTTTTGGATTTTTGCACTTTTGGAGTTTTGGAGTTTCGGAGTTTTGGAGATTTGGAGTTTCGGAGTTTTGGAGTTTCGGAGTTTTGGAGATTAAGGGTTGTGGAGTTTCGGAATTTTTGAGTTGCGGAGTTTCGGAGTTCCCGAGTTTCGGAGTTTTGGAGTTTTGCAGTTTCGGAGTTTTGGAGTTTTGGAGTTTCGGAGTTTTGGAGTTTCAGAGTTTTCGAGGTTCAGGGTTGTGGAGTTTCGGAATTTTTGAGTTTTGGAGTTTCGGAGTTTCGGAGTTTTGGAGTTTTGGAGTTTCGGAGATTTGGAGTTTCAGAGTTTTCGAGGTTCAGGGTTGTGGAGTTTCGAATTTTCAGAGTTTCGGATTTTTGGAGTTTTGGAGTTTCGGAGTTTTGGAGTTTTAGAGTTTTGGAGTTTCAGAGTTTTCGAGGTTCAGGGTTGTGGAGTTTCGGAATTTTTGAGTTTTGGAGTTTCGGAGTATTGCAGTTTTGGAGTTTTGGTGTTTTGGAGTTTCGAATTTTCAGAGTTTCGGATTTTTGGAGTTTTGGAGTTCCGGAGATTTGGAGTTTGAGAGTTTTGGAGGTTCAGGGTTGTGGAGTTTCGGAATTTTTGATTTTTGGAGTTTCGGAGTTTTGGAGTTTTAGAGTTTTGGAGTTTCGGAGTTTTGGAGTTTCAGAGTTTTCGATGTTCAGGGTTGTGGAGTTTCGGAATTTTTGAGTTTTGGAGTTTCGGAGTATTGCAGTTTTGGAGTTTTGGAGTTTCGAATTTTCAGAGTTTAGGATTTTTCGAGTTTTGGCGTTTTCGAGATTCGGAATCTTGGAGTTTCGGAATTTTGTAGTTTTGTAGTTTTGGAGTTTCGGAGTTTCGGAGTTTTGGAGTATTGCAGTTTTGGAGTTTTGGAGTTTTGGAGTTTCGAATTTTCAGTTTCGGATTTTTGGAGTTTTGGAGTTTCGGAGATTTGGAGTTTTGGCGTTTTGGAGATTCGGGGTCGAGGAGTTTCGGAATTTTGTAGTTTTGTAGTTTTGGAGTGTCGGAGTTTTGGAGCTTTGGAGTGTTGGAGTTTTGGAGTTTTAGGAGCTTTGGAGTTTTTGAGTTTTTGAGTTTTGGAGTTTTTGAGTTTTGCACTTTTGGAGTTTTGGAGTTTCGGAGTTTCGGAGTTTTGGAGTTTCAGAGTTTTGGAGGTTCAGGGTTGTGGAGTTTCGGAATTTTTGAGTTTTGGAGTTTCGGAGTTTTGGAGTTTCGGCGTTTTGGAGATTCGGGGTCTTGGAGTTTCAGAATTTTGTAGTTTTGGAGTTTTGGAGTTTTGGAGTGTCGGAGTTTTGGAGTTTTGGAGTTTCCGAGTTTCGGAGTTTTGCAGTTTCAGAGTTTTCGAGGTTCAGGGTTGTGGAGTTTCAGAATTTTTGAATTTTAGAGTTTCGGAGTTTCGGAGTTTTGGAGTTTCGAATTTACAGAGTTTCGGATTTTTGGAGTTTTGGAGTTTCGGAGATTTGCAGTTTTGTAGTTTTGGAGTGTTGGAGTTTTGGAGTGTTGGAGTTTTGGAGTTTTGGAGTTTCGGAGTTTCGGAGTTTCAGAGTTTTTGAGGTTCAGGGTTGTGGAGTTTCGGAATTTTTGAGTTTTGGAGTTTCGGAGTTTCGGAGTTTTGGAGTATTGCAGTTTTGGAGTTTTGGAGTTTTGGAGTTTTGGAGTTTCGAATTTTCAGTTTCGGATTTTTGGAGTTTTTGAGTTTCGGAGATTTGGAGTTTTGGCGTTTTGGAGATTCGGGGTCTTGGAGTTTCGGAATTTTGTAGTTTTGTAGTTTTGGAGTGTCGGAGTATTGGAGTGTTGGAGTTTTGGAGTTTTAGGAGTTTTGGAGTTTTTGAGTTTTTGAGTTTTGCATTTTGGAGTTTTGGAGTTTTGGAGTTTCGGAGTTTTGGAGTTTCGGAGTTTTTGAATTTTAGAGTTTCGGAGTTTTGGAGTTTCGAATTTACAGAGTTTCGGATTTTTGGAGTTTTGGAGTTTCGGAGATTTGGAGTTCTGGCGTTTTGGAGATTCGGGGTCTTGGAGTTTCGGAATTTTGCAGTTTTGTAGTTTTGGAGTGTTGGAGTTTTGGAGTGTTGGAGTTTTGGAGTGTTGGAGTTTTGGAGTTTTGGAGTTTCGGAGTTTCGGAGTTTCAGAGTTTCAGAGTTCTGGAGGTTCAGGGTTGTGGAGTTTCGGAATTTTTGAGTTTTGGAGTTTCGGAGTTTCGGAGATTTGGACTTTTGCAGTTTTGGAGTTTTGGACTTTCGAATTTTCAGTTTCGGATTTTTGGAGTTTTCGAGTTTCGGAGATTTGGAGTTTCGGCGTTTTGGAGATTCGGAGTCTTGGAGTTTCGGAATTTTGTAGTTTTGTAGTTTTGGAGTGTCGGAGTTTTGGAGTGTTGGAGTTTTGGAGCTTTGGAGTTTTGGAGTTTTGGAGTTTTGGAGTTTCGGAGTTTCGGAGTTTTGGAGTTTCAGAGTTTTGGAGGTTCAGGGTTGTGGAGTTTCGGAATTTTTGAGTTTTGGAGTTTCGGAGTGTCGGAGTTTTGGAGAATTGCAGTTTTGGAGTTTTGGAGTTTTGGAGTTTCGAATTTTCAGAGTTTCGGATTTTTGGAGTTTTGGAGTTTCGGAGTTTTGGAGTTTCAGAGTTTTCGAGGTTCAGGGTTGTGGAATTTCGGAATTTTTGAGTTTTGGAGTTTCGGAGTTTCGGAGTTTTGGAGTATTGCAGTTTTGGAGTTTTGGAGTTTTGGAGTTTCGAATTTTCAGTTTCGGATTTTTGGAGTTTTGGAGTTTCGGAGATTTGGAGTTTTGGCGTTTTGGAGATTCGGGGTCTTGGAGTTTCGGAATTTTGTAGTTTTGTAGTTTTGGAGTGTCGGAGTATTGGAGTGTTGGAGTTTTGGAGTTTTAGGAGTTTTGGAGTTTTGGAGTTTTTGAGTTTTTGAGTTTTGCATTTTGGAGTTTTGGAGTTTTGGAGTTTCGGAGTTTTGGAGTTTTGGAGTTTCAGAGTTTTGGAGGTTCAGGGTTGTGGACTTTCGGAATTTTTGAGTTTTAAGAGTTTCGGAGTTTTGGAGTTTCGGCGTTTTGGAGATTAGGGGTCTTGGAGTTTCGGAATTTTGTAGTTTTGTAGTTTTGGAGTTTTGGAGTGTCGGAGTTTTGGAGTTTTGGAGTTTCCGAGTTTCGGAGTTTTGCAGTTTCAGAGTTTTCGAGGTTCAGGGTTGTGGAGTTTCAGAATTTTTGAATTTTAGAGTTTCGGAGTTTCGGAGTTTTGGAGTTTCGAATTTACAGAGTTTCGGATTTTTGGAGTTTTGGAGTTTCGGAGATTTGGAGTTCTGGCGTTTTGGAGATTCGGGGTCTTGGAGTTTCGGAATTTTGCAGTTTTGTAGTTTTGGAGTGTTGGAGTTTTGGAGTGTTGGAGTTTTGGAGTTTTGGAGTTTCGGAGTTTCGGAGTTTCAGAGTTTTCGAGGTTCAGGGTTGTGGAGTTTCGGAAATTTTGAGTTTTGGAGTTTCGGAGTTTCGGAGTTTTGGAGTATTGCAGTTTTGGAGTTTTGGAGTTTTGGAGTTTCGAATTTTCAGTTTCGGATTTTTCGAGTTTTGGAGTTTCGGAGATTTGGAGTTTTGGCGTTTTGGAGATTCGGGGTCTTGGAGTTTCGGAATTTTGTTGTTTTGTAGTTTTGGAGTGTCGGAGTATTGGAGTGTTGGAGTTTTGGAGTTTTAGGAGTTTTGGAGTTTTGGAGTTTTTGAGTTTTTGAGTTTTGCATTTTGGAGTTTTGGAGTTTTGGAGTTTCGGAGTTTTGGAGTTTTGGAGTTTCAGAGTTTTGGAGATTCAGGGTTGTCGAGTTTCGGAATTTTGGTGTTTCGCATTTTTACAGTTTAGGAGTTTTCAAGTTTTGGATTTTTGGAGTTTTGGAGTTTCGGAGTTTTGGAGATTTGGAGTTTCGGAATTTTGGAGTTTCGGAGTTTTGGAGATTCAGGGTTGTGGAGTTTCGGAATTTTTGAGTTTTGGAGTTTCGGAGTTCCGGAGTTTCGGAGTTTTGGAGTTCTGCAGTTTCGGAGTTTTGGAGTTTTGGAGATTCGGAGTTTTGGAGTTTCAGAGTTTTCGAGGTTCAGGGTTGTGGAGTTTCGGAATTTTTGAGTTTTGGAGTTTCGGAGTTTCGGAGTTTTGGAGTTTCGAATTTTCAGAGTTTCGGATTTTTGGAGTTTTGGAGTTTCGGAGATTTGGAGTTTCAGAGTTTTTGAGGTTCAGGGTTTTGTTGTTCCAGAATTTTGTAGTTTTGGAATTTTGGAGTTTCGGAGTTTCGGAGTTTCGAATCATTGGAGTTTTCGAGTTTTAGAATTTTTAATTTTTGGAGGTATGGATTTTTGGAGTTTCGGAGTTGTGGAGATTCGGGGTTGTGGAGTTTTGGAGTTTTGGAGTTTCGGAGTTTTGAAGTTTCAGAGTTTTGGAGGTTCAGGGTTGTGGAGTTTCGGAATTTTTGAGTTTTGGAGTTTCGGAGTTTCGGAGTTTTGGAGTTTTGCAGTTTTGGAGTTTTGGAATTTCGGAGATTTGGAGTTTCCGCGTTTTGGAGATTCGGGGTCTTGGAGTTTCGGAATTTTGTAGTTTTGTAGTTTTGGAGTTCTGGAGTGTCGGAGTTTCGGAGTGTTGGAGTTTTGGAGTTTTAGAGTTTTAGAGTTTTGGAGTTTTGGATTTTTGGATATTAGGAGTTTTTGAGTTTTTGAGTTTTTGAGTTTTGGAGTTTTGGATTTTTGCACTTTTGGAGTTTTGGAGTTTCGGAGTTTTGGAGATTTGGAGTTTCGGAGTTTTGGAGTTTCGGAGTTTTGGAGATTAAGGGTTGTGGAGTTTCGGAATTTTTGAGTTGCGGAGTTTCGGAGTTCCCGAGTTTCGGAGTTTTGGAGTTTTGCAGTTTCGGAGTTTTGGAGTTTTGGAGTTTCGGAGTTTTGGACTTTCAGAGTTTTCGAGGTTCAGGGTTGTGGAGTTTCGGAATTTTTGAGTTTTGGAGTTTCGGAGTTTCGGAGTTTTGGAGTTTTGGAGTTTCGAATTTTCAGAGTTTCGGATTTTTGGAGTTTTGGAGTTTCGGAGATTTGGAGTTTCAGAGTTTTCGAGGTTCAGGGTTGTGGAGTTTCGAATTTTCAGAGTTTCGGATTTTTGGAGTTTTGGAGTTTCGGAGTTTTGGAGTTTTAGAGTTTTGGAGTTTCGGAGTTTTGGAGTTTCAGAGTTTTCGAGGTTCAGGGTTGTGGAGTTTCGGAATTTTTGAGTTTTGGAGTTTCGGAGTATTGCAGTTTTGGAGTTTTGGTGTTTTGGAGTTTCGAATTTTCAGAGTTTCGGATTTTTGGAGTTTTGGAGTTCCGGAGATTTGGAGTTTGAGAGTTTTGGAGGTTCAGGGTTGTGGAGTTTCGGAATTTTTGATTTTTGGAGTTTCGGAGTTTTGGAGTTTTAGAGTTTTGGACTTTCGGAGTTTTGGAGTTTCAGAGTTTTCGATGTTCAGGGTTGTGGAGTTTCGGAATTTTTGAGTTTTGGAGTTTCGGAGTATTGCAGTTTTGGAGTTTTGGAGTTTCGAATTTTCAGAGTTTAGGATTTTTCGAGTTTTGGCGTTTTCGAGATTCGGAATCTTGGAGTTTCGGAATTTTGTAGTTTTGTAGTTTTGGAGTTTCGGAGTTTCGGAGTTTTGGAGTATTGCAGTTTTGGAGTTTTGGAGTTTTGGAGTTTCGAATTTTCAGTTTCGGATTTTTGGAGTTTTGGAGTTTCGGAGATTTGGAGTTTTGGCGTTTTGGAGATTCGGGGTCGAGGAGTTTCGGAATTTTGTAGTTTTGTAGTTTTGGAGTGTCGGAGTTTTGGAGCTTTGGAGTGTTGGAGTTTTGGAGTTTTAGGAGCTTTGGAGTTTTTGAGTTTTTGAGTTTTGGAGTTTTTGAGTTTTGCACTTTTGGAGTTTTGGAGTTTCGGAGTTTCGGAGTTTTGGAGTTTCAGAGTTTTGTAGGTTCAGGGTTGTGGAGTTTCGGAATTTTTGAGTTTTGGAGTTTCGGAGTTTTGGAGTTTCGGCGTTTTGGAGATTCGGGGTCTTGGAGTTTCAGAATTTTGTAGTTTTGGAGTTTTGGAGTTTTGGAGTGTCGGAGTTTTGGAGTTTTGGAGTTTCCGAGTTTCGGAGTTTTGCAGTTTCAGAGTTTTCGAGGTTCAGGGTTGTGGAGTTTCAGAATTTTTGAATTTTAGAGTTTCGGAGTTTCGGAGTTTTGGAGTTTCGAATTTACAGAGTTTCGGATTTTTGGAGTTTTGGAGTTTCGGAGATTTGCAGTTTTGTAGTTTTGGAGTGTTGGAGTTTTGGAGTGTTGGAGTTTTGGAGTTTTGGAGTTTCGGAGTTTCGGAGTTTCAGAGTTTTCGAGGTTCAGGGTTGTGGAGTTTCGGAATTTTTGAGTTTTGGAGTTTCGGAGTTTCGGAGTTTTGGAGTATTGCAGTTTTGGAGTTTTGGAGTTTTGGAGTTTCGAATTTTCAGTTTCGGATTTTTGGAGTTTTGGAGTTTCGGAGATTTGGAGTTTTGGCGTTTTGGAGATTCGGGGTCTTGGAGTTTCGGAATTTTGTAGTTTTGTAGTTTTGGAGTGTCGGAGTATTGGAGTGTTGGAGTTTTGGAGTTTTAGGAGTTTTGGAGTTTTTGAGTTTTTGAGTTTTGCATTTTGGAGTTTTGGAGTTTTGGAGTTTCGGAGTTTTGGAGTTTTGGAGTTTCAGAGTTTTGGAGGTTCAGGGTTGTGGAGTTTCGGAATTTTTGAGTTTTGGAGTTTCGGAGTTTTGGAGTTTCGGCGTTTTGGAGATTCGGGGTCTTGGAGTTTCAGAATTTTGTAGTTTTGTAGTTTTGGAGTTTTGGAGTGTCGGAGTTTTGGAGTTTTGGAGTTTCCGAGTTTCGGAGTTTTGCAGTTTCAGAGTTTTCGAGGTTCAGGGTTGTGGAGTTTCAGAATTTTTGAATTTTAGAGTTTCGGAGTTTTGGAGTTTCGAATTTACAGAGTTTCGGATTTTTGGAGTTTTGGAGTTTCGGAGATTTGGAGTTCTGGCGTTTTGGAGATTCGGGGTCTTGGAGTTTCGGAATTTTGCAGTTTTGTAGTTTTGGAGTGTTGGAGTTTTGGAGTGTTGGAGTTTTGGAGTGTTGGAGTTTTGGAGTGTTGGAGTTTTGGAGTTTTGGAGTTTTGGAGTTTCGGAGTTTCGGAGTTTCAGAGTTTCAGAGTTCTGGAGGTTCAGGGTTGTGGAGTTTCGGAATTTTTGAGTTTTGGAGTTTCGGAGTTTCGGAGATTTGGACTTTTGCAGTTTTGGAGTTTTGGACTTTCGAATTTTCAGTTTCGGATTTTTGGAGTTTTCGAGTTTCGGAGATTTGGAGTTTCGGCGTTTTGGAGATTCGGAGTCTTGGAGTTTCGGAATTTTGTAGTTTTGTAGTTTTGGAGTGTCGGAGTTTTGGAGTGTTGGAGTTTTGGAGCTTTGGAGTTTTGGAGTTTTGGAGTTTTGGAGTTTCGGAGTTTCGGAGTTTTGGAGTTTCAGAGTTTTGGAGGTTCAGGGTTGTGGAGTTTCGGAATTTTTGAGTTTTGGAGTTTCGGAGTGTCGGAGTTTTGGAGAATTGCAGTTTTGGAGTTTTGGAGTTTTGGAGTTTCGAATTTTCAGAGTTTCGGATTTTGGGAGTTTTGGAGTTTCGGAGTTTTGGAGTTTCAGAGTTTTCGAGGTTCAGGGTTGTGGAGTTTCGGAATTTTTGAGTTTTGGAGTTTAGGAGTTTCGGAGTTTTGGAGTATTGCAGTTTTGGAGTTTTGGAGTTTTGGAGTTTCGAATTTTCAGTTTCGGATTTTTGGAGTTTTGGAGTTTCGGAGATTTGGAGTTTTGGCGTTTTGGAGATTCGGGGTCTTGGAGTTTCGGAATTTTGTAGTTTTGTAGTTTTGGAGTGTCGGAGTATTGGAGTGTTGGAGTTTTGGAGTTTTAGGAGTTTTGGAGTTTTGGAGTTTTTGAGTTTTTGAGTTTTGCATTTTGGAGTTTTGGAGTTTTGGAGTTTCGGAGTTTTGGAGTTTTGGAGTTTCAGAGTTTTGGAGGTTCAGGGTTGTGGACTTTCGGAATTTTTGAGTTTTAAGAGTTTCGGAGTTTTGGAGTTTCGGCGTTTTGGAGATTCGGGGTCTTGGAGTTTCGGAATTTTGTAGTTTTGTAGTTTTGGAGTTTTGGAGTGTCGGAGTTTAGGAGTGTTGGAGTTTTGGAGTTTTAGAATTTTGGAGTTTTGAAATTTTTGACTTTCGGATTTTTGGGGTTTGGAGTTTTTAGGTTTTGGATTTTTGAGTTTTGGATTTTTGCATTTTTGGAGTTTTGGAGTTTTTGAGTTTTTTAGTTTTGGATTTTTGCACTTTTGGAGTTTCGGAGTTTCGGAGTTTTGGTTTTTTGGAGTTTTGGAGGTATGGATTTTTGGAGATTCAGGGTTTTGTTGTTCCAGAATTTTGTAGTTTTGGAGTTTTGGAGTGTTGGAGTTTTGGAGTTTTGGAGTTTCGGAGTTTCGGAGTTTCGGAGTTTTGGAGTTTCAGAGTTTCAGAGTTCTGGAGGTTCAGGGTTGTGGAGTTTCGGAATTTTTGAGTTTTGGAGTTTCGGAGTTTCGGACATTTGGAGTTTTGCAGTTTTGGAGTTTTGGAGTTTCGAATTTTCAGTTTCGGATTTTTGGAGTTTTGGAGTTTCGGAGATTTGGAGTTTCGGCGTTTTGGAGATTCGGAGTCTTGGAGTTTCGGAATTTTGTAGTTTTGTAGTTTTGGAGTGTTGGAGTTTTGGAGTGTTGGAGTTTTGGAGTGTTGGAGTTTTGGAGCTTTGGAGTTTTGGAGTTTTTGTGTTTTGGAGTTTCGGAGTTTCGGAGTTTTGGAGTTTCAGAGTTTTGGAGGTTCAGGGTTGTGGAGTTTCGGAATTTTTGAGTTTTGGAGTTTCGGAGTGTCAGAGTTTTGGAGAATTGCAGTTTTGGAGTTTCGAATTTTCAGAGTTTCGGATTTTTGGAGTTTTGGAGTTTCGGAGTTTTGGAGTTTCAGAGTTTTCGAGGTTCAGGGTTGTGGAGTTTTGGAATTGTTGAGTTTTGGAGTTTCGGAGTTTTGGAGTTTTGGAGTTTCGAATTTTCAGTTTCGGATTTTTGGAGTTTTGGAGTTTCGGAGATTTGGAGTTTTGGCGTTTTGGAGATTCGGAATCTTGGAGTTTCGGAATTTTGTAGTTTTGTAGTTTTCGAGTGTCGGAGTTTTGGAGTGTTGGAGTTTTGGAACTTTGGAGTTTTGGAGTTTTTGAGTTTTGGAGTTTTGGATTTTTGCACTTTTGGAGTTTTGGAGTTTTGGAGTTTCGGAGTTTCGGAGTATTGGAGTTTCAGAGTTTTGGAGGTTCAGGGTTGTGGAGTTTCGGAATTTTTGAGTTTTGGAGTTTCGGAGTTTCGGAGTTTTGGAGTATTGCAGTTTTGGAGTTTTGGAGTTTTGGAGTTTCGAATTTTCAGTTTCGGATTTTTGGAGTTTTGCAGTTTCGGAGATTTGGAGTTTTGGCGTTTTGGAGATTCGGGGTCTTGTAGTTTCGGAATTTTGTAGTTTTGTAGTTTTGGAGTGTCGGAGTATTGGAGTGTTGGAGTTTTGGAGTTTTAGGAGCTTTGGAGTTTTGGAGTTTTTGAGTTTTGGAGTTTTTGAGTTTTGCACTTTTGGAGTTTTGGAGTTTTGGAGTTTCGGAGTTTCAGAGTTTTGGAGTTTCAGAGTTTTGGAGGTTCAGGGTTGTGGAGTTTCGGAATTTTTGAGTTTTGGAGTTTCGGAGTTTTGGAGTTTCGGCGTTTTGGAGATTCGGGGTCTTGGAGTTTCGGAATTTTGTAGTTTTGTAGTTTTGGAGTTTTGGAGTGTCGGAGTTTCGGAGTGTTGGAGTTTTGTAGTTTTCGAATTTTGGAGTTTTGAAATTTCTGACTTTCGAATTTTTGGGGTTTGGAGTTTTTAGGTTTTGGATTTTTGAGTTTTGGATTTTTGCATTTTTGGAGTTTTGGTGTTTTTGAGTTTTTTAGTTTTGGATTTTTGCACTTTTGGAGTTTTGGAGTTTCGGAGTTTTGGATTTTTGGAGTTTTTGAGATATGTTTTTTGGAGATTCAGGGTTTTGTTGTTCCAGAATTCTGTAGTTTTGGAGTTTTGGAGTTTCGGAGTTTTCGAGGTTCAGGGTTGTGGAGTTTCGGAATTTTTGAGTTTTGGAGTTTCGGAGTTTCGGAGTTTTGGAGTTTTGGAGTTTTGGAGTTTCGAATTTTCAGTTTCGGATTTTTGGAGTTTTGGAGTTTCGGAGATTTGGACTTTTGGCGTTTTGGAGATTCGGAATCTTGGAGTTTCGGAATTTTGTAGTTTTGTAGTTTTCGAGTGTCGGAGTTTTGGAGTGTTGGAGTTTTGGAGCTTTGGAGTTTTGGAGTTTTGACTTTTGGAGTTTTGGATTTTTGCACTTTTGGAGTTTTGGAGTTTTGGAGTTTCGGAGTTTCGGAGTTTTGGAGTTTCAGAGTTTTGGAGGTTCAGGGTTGTGCAGTTTCGGAATTTTTGAGTTTTGGAGTTTCGGAGTTTCGGTGTTTTGGAGTATTGCAGTTTTGGAGTTTAGGAGTTTTGGAGTTTCGAATTTTCAGTTTCGGATTTTTGGAGTTTTCGAGTTTCGGAGATTTGGAGTTTTGGCGTTTTGGAGATTCGGGGTCTTGGAGTTTCGGAATTTTGTAGTTTTGTAGTTTTGGAGTGTCGGAGTATTGGAGTGTTGGAGTTTTGGAGTTTTAGGAGCTTTGGAGTTTTGGAGTTTTTGAGTTTTGGAGTTTTTGAGTTTTGCGCTTTTGGAGTTTTGGAGTTTCGGAGTTTCGGAGTTTTGGAGTTTCAGAGTTTTGGAGGTTCAGGGTTGTGGAGTTTCGGAATTTTTGAGTTTTGGAGTTTCGGAGTTTTGGAGTTTCGGCGTTTTGGAGATTCGGGGTCTTGGAGTTTCGGAATTTTGTAGTTTTGTAGTTTTGTAGTTTTGGAGTGTCGGAGTTTAGGAGTGTTGGAGTTTTGGAGTTTTAGAATTTTGGAGTTTTGAAATTTTTGACTTTCGGATTTTTGGGGTTTGGAGTTTTTAGGTTTTGGATTTCTGAGTTTTGGATTTTTGGATTTTTGGAGTTTTGGAGTTTTGGAGTTTTTGAGTTTTTTAGTTTTGGATTTTTGCACTTTTGGAGTTGAGGAGTTTCGGAGTTTTGGATTTTTGGTGTTTTGGAGGTATGGATTTTTGGAGATTCAGGGTTTTGTTGTTCCAGAATTTTGTAGTTCCGGAGTTTTGGAGTTTCAGAGTTTTCGAGGTTCAGGGTTGTGGAGTTTCGGAATTTTTGAGTTTTGGAGTTTCGGAGTTTTGGAGTTTTGGTGTTTTGGAGTTTCGAATTTTCAAAGTTTCGGATTTTTGGAGTTTTGGAGTTCCAGAGATTTGGAGTTTGAGAGTTTTGGAGGTTCAGGGTTGTGGAGTTTCGGAATTTTTGAGTTTTGGAGTTTCGGAGTTTTGGAGTTTTAGAGTTTTGGAGTTTCGGAGTTTTGAAGTTTCAGAGTTTTCGAGGTTCAGGGTTGTGGAGTTTCGGAATTTTTGATTTTGGAGTTTCGGAGTATTGCAGTTTTGGAGTTTTGGAGTTTTGGAGTTTCGAATTTTCAGAGTTTAGGATTTTTTTAGTTTTGGCGTTTTCGAGATTCGGAATCTTGGAGTTTCGGAATTTTGTAGTTTTGTAGTTTTGGAGTGTTGGAGTTTTAGGAGCTTTGGAGTTTTGGAGTTTCTGAGTTTTGGAGTTTTGGATTTTTGCACTTTTGGAGTTTTGGAGTTTTGGAGTTTTGGAATTTTGGAGTTTCGGAGTTTCGGAGTTTTGGAGTTTCAGAGTTTTGGAGATTCAGGGTTGCGGAGTTTCGGAATTTTTGAGTTTTGGAGTTTCGGAGTTTCGGAGTTTTGAGTTTTGCAGTTTTGGAGTTTTGGTGTTTTGGAGTTTTGGAGTTTCGAATTTTCAGTTTCAAATTTTTGGAGTTTTGGAGTTTCGGAGATTTGGAATTTCGGCGTTTTGGAGATTCGGGGTCCTGGAGTTTCGGAATTTTGTAGTTTTGTGGTTTTGGAGTGTCGGAGTTTCGGAGTGTTGGAGTTTTGGAGTTTTAGAGTTTTAGAGTTTTGGAGTTTTGGATTTTTGAGTTTTGGATTTTTGGATTTTTGGAGTTTTTGTGTTTTTGAGTTTTGGAGTTTTAGATTTTTGCACTTTTGGAGGTTTGGAGTTTTGGAGTTTTAGATTTTTGGAGCTTTGGAGGTATGGATTTTTTAATATTCAGGGTTTTTTTGTTCCAGAATTTTGTAGTTTTGGAGTTTTGGAGTGTCGGAGTTTCGGAGTTTCTAATTATTGGAGTTTTCGAGTTTTAGAATTTTTGATTTTTGGAGGTATGGATTTTTGGAGTTTCGGAGTTGTGGAGATTCGGGTTTGTGGAGTTTTGGATTTTTGCACTTTTGGAGTTTTGGAGTTTCGGAGTTTTGGAGTTTCCGAGATTTGGAGATTCAGGGTTGTGGAGTTTCGGAATTTTTGAGTTTTGGAGTTTTGGAGTTTCGGAGTTCCGGAGTTTCGGAGTTTCGGAGTTTTGGAGTTTTGCAGTTTTGCAGTTTCGGAGTTTTGGAGTTTTGGAGTTTCCGAGTTTCGGAGTTTTGCAGTTTCAGAGTTTTCGAGGTTCAGGGTTGTGGAGTTTCAGAATTTTTGAATTTTAGAGTTTCGGAGTTTCGGAGTTTTGGAGTTTCGAATTTACAGAGTTTCGGATTTTTGGAGTTTTGGAGTTTCGGAGATTTGGAGTTCTGGCGTTTTGGAGATTCGGGGTCTTGGAGTTTCCGAATTTTGCAGTTTTGTAGTTTTGGAGTGTCGGAGTTTTGGAGTGTTGGAGTTTTGGAGTTTTGGAGTTTCGGAGTTTTGGAGTTTCAGAGTTTCAGAGTTCTGGAGGTTCAGGGTTGTGGAGTTTCGGAATTTTTGAGTTTTGGAGTTTCGGAGTTTCGGAGATTTGGAGTTTTGCAGTTTTGGAGTTTTGGATTTTCGAATTTTCAGTTTCGGATTTTTGGAGTTTTGGAGTTTCGGAGATTTGGAGTTTCGGCGTTTTGGAGATTCGGAGTCTTGGAGTTTCGGAATTTTGTAGTTTTGTAGTTTTGGAGTGTCGGAGTTTTGGAGTGTTGGAGTTTTGGAGCTTTGGAGTTTTGGAGTTTTTGAGTTTTGGAGTTTCGGAGTTTCGGAGTTTTGGAGAATTGCAGTTTTGGAGTTTTGGAGTTTTGGAGTTTCGAATTTTCAGAGTTTCGGTATTTTGGAGTTTTGGAGTTTCGGAGTTCTGGAGTTTCAGAGTTTTCGAGGTTCAGGGTTGTGGAGTTTCGGAATTTCTGAGTTTTGGAGTTTCGGAGTTTCGGAGTTTTGGAGTTTTGGAGTTTTGGAGTTTCGAATTTTCAGTTTCGGATTTTTGGAGTTTTGGAGTTTCGGAGATTTGGAGTTTTGGCGTTTTGGAGATTCGAAATCTTGGAGTCTCGGAAGTTTGTAGTTTTGTAGTTTTCGAGTGTCGGAGTTTTGGAGTTTCAGAGTTTTGGAGGTTCAGGGTTGTGGAGTTTCGGAATTTTTGAGTTTTGGAGTTTCGGAGTTTCGGAGTTTTGGAGTTTTGCAGTTTTGGAGTTTTGGAGTTTTGGAGTTTCGGAGTTTTGGAGTTTCAGAGTTTTCGAGGTTCAGGGTTGTGGAGTTTCGGAATTTTTTAGTTTTCGAGTTTCGGAGATTTGGAGTTTCGGCGTTTTGGAGATTCGGAGTCTTGGAGTTTCGGAATTTTGTAGTTTTGTAGTTTTGGAGTGTCGGAGTTTTGGAGTGTTGGAGTTTTGGAGCTTTGGAGTTTTGGAGTTTTGGAGTTTTGGAGTTTCGGAGTTTCGGAGTTTTGGAGTTTCAGAGTTTTGGAGGTTCAGGGTTGTGGAGTTTCGGAATTTTTGAGTTTTGGAGTTTCGGAGTGTCGGAGTTTTGGAGAATTGCAGTTTTGGAGTTTTGGAGTTTTGGAGTTTCGAATTTTCAGAGTTTCGGATTTTTGGAGTTTTGGAGTTTCGGAGTTTTGGAGTTTCAGAGTTTTCGAGGTTCAGAGTTGTGGAGTTTCGGAATTTTTGAGTTTTGGAGTTTAGGAGTTCCGGAGTTTTGGAGTATTGCAGTTTTGGAGTTTTGGAGTTTTGGAGTTTCGAATTTTCAGTTTCGGATTTTTGGAGTTTTGGAGTTTCGGAGATTTGGAGTTTTGGCGTTTTGGAGATTCGGGGTCTTGGAGTTTCGGAATTTTGTAGTTTTGTAGTTTTGGAGTGTCGGAGTATTGGAGTGTTGGAGTTTTGGAGTTTTAGGAGTTTTGGAGTTTTGGAGTTTTTGAGTTTTTGAGTTTTGCATTTTGGAGTTTTGGAGTTTTGGAGTTTCGGAGTTTTGGAGTTTTGGAGTTTCAGAGTTTTGGAGGTTCAGGGTTGTGGACTTTCGGAATTTTTGAGTTTTAAGAGTTTCGGAGTTATGGAGTTTCGGCGTTTTGGAGATTCGGGGTCTTGGAGTTTCGGAATTTTGTAGTTTTGTAGTTTTGGAGTTTTGGAGTGTCGGAGTTTAGGAGTGTTGGAGTTTTGGAGTTTTAGAATTTTGGAGTTTTGAAATTTTTGACTTTCGGATTTTTGGGGTTTGGAGTTTTTAGGTTTTGGATTTTTGAGTTTTGGATTTTTGCATTTTTGGAGTTTTGGAGTTTTTGAGTTTTTTAGTTTTGGATTTTTGCACTTTTGGAGTTTTGGAGTTTCGGAGTTTTGGTTTTTTGGAGTTTTGGAGGTATGGATTTTTGGAGATTCAGGGTTTTGTTGTTCCAGAATTTTGTAGTTTTGGAGTTTTGGAGTGTTGGAGTTTTGGAGTTTTGGAGTTTCGGAGTTTCGGAGTTTCGGAGTTTTGGAGTTTCAGAGTTTCAGAGTTCTGGAGGTTCAGGGTTGTGGAGTTTCGGAATTTTTGAGTTTTGGAGTTTCGGAGTTTCGGACATTTGGAGTTTTGCAGTTTTGGAGTTTTGGAGTTTCGAATTTTCAGTTTCGGATTTTTGGAGTTTTGGAGTTTCGGAGATTTGGAGTTTCGGCGTTTTGGAGATTCGGAGTCTTGGAGTTTCGGAATTTTGTAGTTTTGTAGTTTTGGAGTGTTGGAGTTTTGGAGTGTTGGAGTTTTGGAGTGTTGGAGTTTTGGAGCTTTGGAGTTTTGGAGTTTTTGTGTTTTGGAGTTTCGGAGTTTCGGAGTTTTGGAGTTTCAGAGTTTTGGAGGTTCAGGGTTGTGGAGTTTCGGAATTTTTGAGTTTTGGAGTTTCGGAGTGTCAGAGTTTTGGAGAATTGCAGTTTTGGAGTTTCGAATTTTCAGTTTCGGATTTTTGGAGTTTTGGAGTTTCGGAGTTTTGGAGTTTCAGAGTTTTCGAGGTTCAGGGTTGTGGAGTTTTGGAATTGTTGAGTTTTGGAGTTTCGGAGTTTTGGAGTTTTGGAGTTTCGAATTTTCAGTTTCGGATTTTTGGAGTTTTGGAGTTTCGGAGATTTGGAGTTTTGGCGTTTTGGAGATTCGGAATCTTGGAGTTTCGGAATTTTGTAGTTTTGTAGTTTTCGAGTGTCGGAGTTTTGGAGTGTTGGAGTTTTGGAACTTTGGAGTTTTGGAGTTTTTGAGTTTTGGAGTTTTGGATTTTTGCACTTTTGGAGTTTTGGAGTTTTGGAGTTTCGGAGTTTCGGAGTATTGGAGTTTCAGAGTTTTGGAGGTTCAGGGTTGTGGAGTTTCGGAATTTTTGAGTTTTGGAGTTTCGGAGTTTCGGAGTTTTGGAGTATTGCAGTTTTGGAGTTTTGGAGTTTTGGAGTTTCGAATTTTCAGTTTCGGATTTTTGGAGTTTTGCAGTTTCGGAGATTTGGAGTTTTGGCGTTTTGGAGATTCGGGGTCTTGTAGTTTCGGAATTTTGTAGTTTTGTAGTTTTGGAGTGTCGGAGTATTGGAGTGTTGGAGTTTTGGAGTTTTAGGAGCTTTGGAGTTTTGGAGTTTTTGAGTTTTGGAGTTTTTGAGTTTTGCACTTTTGGAGTTTTGGAGTTTTGGAGTTTCGGAGTTTCAGAGTTTTGGAGTTTCAGAGTTTTGGAGGTTCAGGGTTGTGGAGTTTCGGAATTTTTGAGCTTTGGAGTTTCGGAGTTTTGGAGTTTCGGCGTTTTGGAGATTCGGGGTCTTGGAGTTTCGGAATTTTGTAGTTTTGTAGTTTTGGAGTTTTGGAGTGTCGGAGTTTCGGAGTGTTGGAGTTTTTAGGTTTTGGATTTTGGAGTTTTGGATTTTTGCATTTTTGGAGTTTTGGTGTTTTTGAGTTTTTTAGTTTTGGATTTTTGCACTTTTGGAGTTTTGGAGTTTCGGAGTTTTGGATTTTTGGAGTTTTTGAGATATGTTTTTTGGAGATTCAGGGTTTTGTTGTTCCAGAATTCTGTAGTTTTGGAGTTTTGGAGTTTCGGAGTTTTCGAGGTTCAGGGTTGTGGAGTTTCGGAATTTTTGAGTTTTGGAGTTTCGGAGTTTCGGAGTTTTGGAGTTTTGGAGTTTTGGAGTTTCGAATTTTCAGTTTCGGATTTTTGGAGTTTTGGAGTTTCGGAGATTTGGACTTTTGGCGTTTTGGAGATTCGGAATCTTGGAGTTTCGGAATTTTGTAGTTTTGTAGTTTTCGAGTGTCGGAGTTTTGGAGTGTTGGAGTTTTGGAGCTTTGGAGTTTTGGAGTTTTGACTTTTGGAGTTTTGGATTTTTGCACTTTTGGAGTTTTGGAGTTTTGGAGTTTCGGAGTTTCGGAGTTTTGGAGTTTCAGAGTTTTGGAGGTTCAGGGTTGTGCAGTTTCGGAATTTTTGAGTTTTGGAGTTTCGGAGTTTCGGTGTTTTGGAGTATTGCAGTTTTGGAGTTTAGGAGTTTTGGAGTTTCGAATTTTCAGTTTCGGATTTTTGGAGTTTTCGAGTTTCGGAGATTTGGAGTTTTGGCGTTTTGGAGATTCGGGGTCTTGGAGTTTCGGAATTTTGTAGTTTTGTAGTTTTGGAGTGTCGGAGTATTGGAGTGTTGGAGTTTTGGAGTTTTAGGAGCTTTGGAGTTTTGGAGTTTTTGAGTTTTGGAGTTTTTGAGTTTTGCGCTTTTGGAGTTTTGGAGTTTCGGAGTTTCGGAGTTTTGGAGTTTCAGAGTTTTGGAGGTTCAGGGTTGTGGAGTTTCGGAATTTTTGAGTTTTGGAGTTTCGGAGTTTTGGAGTTTCGGCGTTTTGGAGATTCGGGGTCTTGGAGTTTCGGAATTTTGTAGTTTTGTAGTTTTGTAGTTTTGGAGTGTCGGAGTTTAGGAGTGTTGAAGTTTTGGAGTTTTAGAATTTTGGAGTTTTGAAATTTTTGACTTTCGGATTTTTGGGGTTTGGAGTTTTTAGGTTTTGGATTTCTGAGTTTTGGATTTTTGGATTTTTGGAGTTTTGGAGTTTTGGAGTTTTTGAGTTTTTTAGTTTTGGATTTTTGCACTTTTGGAGTTGTGGAGTTTCGGAGTTTTGGATTTTTGGAGTTTTGGAGGTATGGATTTTTGGAGATTCAGGGTTTTGTTGTTCCAGAATTTTGTAGTTCCGGAGTTTTGGAGTTTCAGAGTTTTCGAGGTTCAGGGTTGTGGAGTTTCGGAATTTTTGAGTTTTGGAGTTTCGGAGTTTTGGAGTTTTGGTGTTTTGGAGTTTCGAATTTTCAAAGTTTCGGATTTTTGGAGTTTTGGAGTTCCAGAGATTTGGAGTTTGAGAGTTTTGGAGGTTCAGGGTTGTGGAGTTTCGGAATTTTTGAGTTTTGGAGTTTCGGAGTTTTGGAGTTTTAGAGTTTTGGAGTTTCGGAGTTTTGAAGTTTCAGAGTTTTCGAGGTTCAGGGTTGTGGAGTTTCGGAATTTTTGATTTTGGAGTTTCGGAGTATTGCAGTTTTGGAGTTTTGGAGTTTTGGAGTTTCGAATTTTCAGAGTTTAGGATTTTTTTAGTTTTGGCGTTTTCGAGATTCGGAATCTTGGAGTTTCGGAATTTTGTAGTTTTGTAGTTTTGGAGTGTTGGAGTTTTAGGAGCTTTGGAGTTTTGGAGTTTCTGAGTTTTGGAGTTTTGGAATTTTGGAGTTTCGGAGTTTCGGAGTTTTGGAGTTTCAGAGTTTTGGAGATTCAGGGTTGTGGAGTTTCGGAATTTTTGAGTTTTGGAGTTTCGGAGTTTCGGAGTTTTGGAGTTTTGCAGTTTTGGAGTTTTGGTGTTTTGGAGTTTTGGAGTTTCGAATTTTCAGTTTCAAATTTTTGGAGTTTTGGAGTTTCGGAGATTTGGAATTTCGGCGTTTTGGAGATTCGGGGTCCTGGAGTTTCGGAATTTTGTAGTTTTGTGGTTTTGGAGTGTCGGAGTTTTAGAGTTTTGGAGTTTTGGATTTTTGAGTTTTGGATTTTTGGAGTTTTTGTGTTTTTGAGTTTTGGAGTTTTAGATTTTTGCACTTTTGGAGGTTTGGAGTTTTGGAGTTTTAGATTTTTGGAGCTTTGGAGGTATGGATTTTTTAATATTCAGGTTTTTTTTGTTCCAGAATTTTGTAGTTTTGGAGTTTTGGAGTGTCGGAGTTTCGGAGTTTCTAATTATTGGAGTTTTCGAGTTTTAGAATTTTTGATTTTTGGAGGTATGGATTTTTGGAGTTTCGGAGTTGTGGAGATTCGGGTTTGTGGAGTTTTGGAGTTTTGGATTTTTGCACTTTTGGAGTTTTGGAGTTTCGGAGTTTTGGAGTTTCCGAGATTTGGAGATTCAGGGTTGTGGAGTTTCGGAATTTTTGAGTTTTGGAGTTTTGGAGTTTCGGAGTTCCGGAGTTTCGGAGTTTCGGAGTTTTGGAGTTTTGCAGTTTTGCAGTTTCGGAGTTTTGGAGTTTTGGAGTTTCCGAGTTTCGGAGTTTTGCAGTTTCAGAGTTTTCGAGGTTCAGGGTTGTGGAGTTTCAGAATTTTTGAATTTTAGAGTTTCGGAGTTTCGGAGTTTTGGAGTTTCGAATTTACAGAGTTTCGGATTTTTCGAGTTTTGGAGTTTCGGAGATTTGGAGTTCTGGCGTTTTGGAGATTCGGGGTCTTGGAGTTTCCGAATTTTGCAGTTTTGTAGTTTTGGAGTGTCGGAGTTTTGGAGTGTTGGAGTTTTGGAGTTTTGGAGTTTCGGAGTTTTGGAGTTTCAGAGTTTCAGAGTTCTGGAGGTTCAGGGTTGTGGAGTTTCGGAATTTTTGAGTTTTGGAGTTTCGGAGTTTCGGAGATTTGGAGTTTTGCAGTTTTGGAGTTTTGGATTTTCGAATTTTCAGTTTCGGATTTTTGGAGTTTTGGAGTTTCGGAGATTTGGAGTTTCGGCGTTTTGGAGATTCGGAGTCTTGGAGTTTCGGAATTTTGTAGTTTTGTAGTTTTGGAGTGTCGGAGTTTTGGAGTGTTGGAGTTTTGGAGCTTTGGAGTTTTGGAGTTTTTGAGTTTTGGAGTTTCGGAGTTTCGGAGTTTTGGAGAATTGCAGTTTTGGAGTTTTGGAGTTTTGGAGTTTCGAATTTTCAGAGTTTCGGTATTTTGGAGTTTTGGAGTTTCGGAGTTCTGGAGTTTCAGAGTTTTCGAGGTTCAGGGTTGTGGAGTTTCGGAATTTTTGAGTTTTGGAGTTTCGGAGTTTCGGAGTTTTGGAGTTTTGGAGTTTTGGAGTTTCGAATTTTCAGTTTCGGATTTTTGGAGTTTTGGAGTTTCGGAGATTTGGAGTTTTGGCGCTTTGGAGATTCGAAATCTTGGAGTCTCGGAAGTTTGTAGTTTTGTAGTTTTCGAGTGTCGGAGTTTTGGAGTTTCAGAGTTTTGGAGGTTCAGGGTTGTGGAGTTTCGGAATTTTTGAGTTTTGGAGTTTCGGAGTTTCGGAGTTTTGGAGTTTTGCAGTTTTGGAGTTTTGGAGTTTTGGAGTTTCGGAGTTTTGGAGTTTCAGAGTTTTCGAGGTTCAGGGTTGTGGAGTTTCGGAATTTTTTAGTTTTGGAGTTTCGGAGTTTCAGAGTTTTAGAGTTTTGGTGTTTTGGAGTTTCGAATTTTCAAGGTTTCGGATTTTTGGAGTTTTGGAGTTCCGGAGATTTGGAGTTTCGGCGTTTTGGAGATTCGGGGTCTTGGAGTTTCGGAATTTTGTAGTTTTGTAGTTTTGGAGTTTGGGAGTGTCGGAGTTTCGGAGTGTTGGAGTTTTGGAGTTTTAGAGTTTTAGAGTTTTGGAGTTTTGGATTTTTGAGTTTTGGATTTTTGGATTTTAGGAGTTTTGGAGTTTTTGAGTTTTTGAGTTTTGGAGTTTTGGATTTTTGCACTTTTGGAGTTTTGGAGTTTCGGAGGTATGGATTTTTGGAGATTCAGGTTTTGTTGTTCCATAATTTTGTAGTTTTGGAGTTTTGGAGTTTCGGAGTTTCGAATTATTGGAGTTTTCGCGTTTTAGAATTTTTAATTTTTGGAGGTATGGATTTTTGGAGTTTCGGAGTTGTGGAGATTCGGGGTTTTGGAGTTTCGGAATTTTGGTGTTTCGCATTTTTAGTTTTGGAGTTTTCAAGTTTTGGATTTTTGGAGTTTTGGATTTTCGGAGTTTTGGAGATTCGGAGTTTTGGAGTTTCGGAGTTTTGGAGATTTGGAGTTCCGGAGTTTTGGAGTTTCGGAGTTTTGGAGATTCAGGGTTGTGGAGTTTCGGAATTTTTGAGTTGCGGAGTTTCGGAGTTCCGGAGTTTCGGAGTTTTGGAGTTTTGCAGTTTCGGAGTTTTGGAGTTTTGGAGTTTCGGAGTTTTGGAGTTGCAGAGTTTTCGAGGTTCACGGTTGTGGAGTTTCGGAATTTTTGAGTTTTGGAGTTTCGGAGTTTCGGAGTTTTGGAGTTTTTTTAGTTTCGAATTTTCAGAGTTTCGGATTTTTGGAGTTTTGGAGTTCCGGAGATTTGGAGTTCCAGAGTTTTGGAGGTTCAGGGTTGTGGAGTTTCGGAATTTTTGAGTTTTGGAGTTTCGGAGTTTCGGAGTTTTGGAGTATTGCAGTTTTGGAGATTTGGAGTTTCGAATTTACAGTTTCGGATTTTTGGAGTTTTGGAGTTTTGGAGATATGGAGTTTTGGCATTTTGGAGATTCGGAATCTTGGAGTTTCGGAATTTTGTAGTTTTTGAGTTTTGGATTTTTGCACTTATTGAGTTTTGGTGTTTTGGAGTTTCGGAGTTTCGGAGTTTTGGAGTTTCAGAGTTTTAGAGGTTCAGGGTTGTGGAGTTTCGGAAGTTTTGAGTTTTGGAGTTTCGGAGTTTTGGAGTATTGCAGTTTTGGAGTTTTGAAGTTTCGAATTTTCTGAGTTTCGGATTTTTGGAGTTTCGGAGATTCGGTATCTTGGAGTTTCGGAATTTTGTAGTTTTGTAGTTTTGGAGTGTCGGAGTTTTGGAGTGTTGGAGTTTTGGAGCTTTGGAGTTTTTGAGTTTTTGAGTTTTGAATTTTTGCACTTTTGGAGTTTTGGAGTTTCGGAGTTTCGGAGTTTTGGAGTTTCAGAGTTTTGGAGGTTCAGGGTTGTGGAGTTTCGGAATTTCTGAGTTTTGGAGTTTCGGAGTTTCGGAGTTTTGGAGTTTCAGAGTTTTGGAGGTTCAGGGTTGTGGAGTTTCGGAATTTTCGAGTTTTTGAGTTTTGGATTTTTGGATTTTTGGAGTTTTTGAGTTTTGGAGTTTTGGATTTTTGCACTTTTGGAGTTTTGGAGTTTCGGAGTTTTGAATTTTTGGAGTTTTGGAGGTATGGATTTTTGGAGATTCAGGGTTTTGTTCCATAATTTTGTAGTTTTGGAGTTTTGGAGTTTCGGAGTTTCGAATTATTGGAGTTTTCGCGTTTTAGAATTTTTAATTTTTGGAGGTATGGATTTTTGGAGTTTCGGAGTTGTGGAGATTCGGGTTGTGGAGTTTTGGAGTTTTGGAGGTTCGGAGTTTAAGAGTTTTTGAGTTTGGGAGTTTCGCAGTTTTGGAGATTCGGGGTTGTGGAGTTTCGGAATTTTGGTGTTTCGCATTTTTACAGTTTTGGAGTTTTCGAGTTTTGGATTTTCGGAGTTTTGGAGATTCGGAGTTTTGGAGTTTTGGAGGCTCGGAGTTTAAGAGTTTTTGAGTTTGGGAGTTTCGCAGTTTTGGAGATTCGGGGTTGTGGAGTTTCGGAATTTTGGTGTTTCGCATTTTTACAGTTTTGGAGTTTTCAAGTTTTGGATTTTTGGAGTTTTGGAGTTTCGGAGTTTTGGAGTTTCAGAGTTTTCGAGGTTCAGGGTTGTGGAGTTTCGGAATTTTTGAGTTTTGGAGTTTCGGAGTTCCGGAGTTTCGGAGTTTTGGAGTTTTGCAGTTACGGAGTTTTGGAGTTTTGGAGTTTCGGAGTTTTGGAGTTTCAGAGTTTTCGAGGTTCAGGGTTGTGGAGTTTCGGAATTTTTGAGTTTTGGAGTTTCGGAGTTTCGGAGTTTTGGAGTTTTGGAGTTTCGAATTTTCAGTTTCGGATTTTTGGAGTTTTGGAGTTTCGGAGATTTGGAGTTTCAGAGTTTTGGAGGTTCAGGGTTTTGTTGTTCCAGAATTTTGTAGTTTTGGAGTTTCGGAGTTTCGGAGTTTCGAATTATTGGAGTTTTCGAGTTTTAGAATTTTTAATTTTTGGAGGTATGGATTTTTGGAGTTTCGGAGTTGTGGAGATTCGGGGTTGTGGAGTTTTGGAGTTTTGGAGGTTCGGAGTTTAAGAGTTTTTGAGTTAGGGAGTTTCGCAGTTTTGGAGATTCGGGGTTGTGGAGTTTCGGAATTTTGGTGTTTCGCATTTTTACAGTTTTGGAGTTTTCAAGTTTTGGATTTTTGGAGTTTTGGATTTTCGGAGTTTTGGAGATTCGGAGTTTTGGAGTTTCGGAGTTTTGGAGATGTGGAGTTTCGGAGTTTTGGAGTTTCGGAGTTTTGGAGTTTTGCAGTTTCGGAGTTTTGGAGTTTTGGAGATTCGGAGTTTTAGAGTTTCAGAGTTTTCGAGGTTCAGGGTTGTGGAGTTTCGGAATTTTTGAGTTTAAGAGTTTCGGAGTTTCGGAGTTTCGGAGTTTCGAATCATTGGAGTTTTCGAGTTTTAGAATTTTTAATTTTTGGAGGTATGGATTTTTGGAGTTTCGGAGTTGTGGAGATTCGGGGTTGTGGAGTTTTGGAGTTTTGGAGTTTCGGAGTTTTGAAGTTTCAGAGTTTTGGAGGTTCAGGGTTGTGGAGTTTCGGAATTTTTGAGTTTTGGAGTTTCGGAGTTTCGGAGTTTTGGAGTTTTGCAGTTTTGGAGTTTTGGAATTTCGGAGATTTGGAGTTTCCGCGTTTTGGAGATTCGGGGTCTTGGAGTTTCGGAATTTTGTAGTTTTGTAGATTTGGAGTTTTGGACTGTCGGAGTTTCGGAGTGTTGGAGTTTTGGAGTTTTAGAGTTTTAGAGTTTTGGAGTTTTGGATTTTTGGATTTTAGGAGTTTTTGAGTTTTTGAGTTTTTGAGTTTTGGAGTTTTGGATTTTTGCACTTTTGGAGTTTTGGAGTTTCGGAGTTTTGGAGATTTGGAGTTTCGGAGTTTTGGAGTTTTGGAGTTTTGGAGATTAAGGGTTGTGGAGTTTCGGAATTTTTGAGTTGCGGAGTTTCGGAGTTCCGGAGTTTCGGAGTTTTGGAGTTTTGCAGTTTCGGAGTTTCGGAGTTTTGGTGTTTTGGAGTTTCGAATTTTCAAAGTTTCTGATTTTTGGAGTTTTGGAGTTTCAGAGATTTGGAGTTTCAGAGTTATGGAGGTTCAGGGTTTTGTTGTTCCAGAATTTTGTAGTTTTGGTGTTTCGGAGTTTCGAATTATTGGAGTTTTCGAGTTTTAGAATTTTTAATTTTTGGAGGTATGGATTTTTGGAGTTTCGGAGTTGTGGAGATTCGGGGTTGTGGAGTTTTGGAGTTTTGGAGGTTCGTAGTTTAAGAGTTTTTGAGTTTGGGAGTTTCGCAGTTTTGGAGATTCGGGGTTGTGGAGTTTCGGAATTTTTGAGTTTTGGAGTTTCAGAGTTCCGGAGTTTTGGAGTTTTGCAGTTTCGGAGTTTTGGAGTTTTGGAGTTTTGGAGTTTCGTAGTTTTGGAGTTTCAGAGTTTTGGAGGTTCAGGGTTGTGGAGTTTCGGAATTTTGAGTTTTGGAGTTTCGGAGTTTTGGAGTATTGCAGTTTTGGAGTTTTGGAGTTTCGAATTTTCAGAGTTTCGGATTTTTGGAGTTTTGGAGTTTCGGAGTTTTGGAGTTTCAGAGTTTTCGAGGTTCAAGGTTGTGGAGTTTCGGAGTTTTGGAGTTTCGGAGATTTGGAGTTTCGGCGTTTTGAGATTCGGGGTCTTGGAGTTTCGGAATTTTTTAGTTTTGTAGTTTTGGAGTTTTGGAGTGTCGGAGTTTCGGAGTGTTGGAGTTTTGGAGTTTTAGAGTTTTAGAGTTTTGGAGTTTTGAAATTTTTATGTTTTGGATTTTTGAGTTTTGGATTTTTGGATTTTTGGAGTTTTGGAGTTTCGGAGTTTCGAATTATTGGAGTTTTCGCGTTTTAGAATTTTTAATTTTTGGAGGTATGGATTTTTGGAGTTTCGGAGTTGTGGAGATTCGGGTTGTGGAGTTTTGGAGTTTTGGAGGTTCGGAGTTTAAGAGTTTTTGAGTTTGGGAGTTTCGCAGTTTTGGAGATTCGGGGTTGTGGAGTTTCGGAATTTTGGTGTTTCGCATTTTTACAGTTTTGGAGTTTTCAAGTTTTGGAGTTTTGGAGTTTTGGATTTTAGGAGTTTTGGAGTTTTGGAGTTTTGGAGTTTCAGAGTTTTCGAGGTTCAGGGTTGTGGAGTTTCGGAATTTTTGAGTTTTGGAGTTTCGGAGTTCCGGAGTTTCGGAGTTTTGGAGTTTTGCAGTTTCGGAGTTTTGGAGTTTCGGAGTTTTGGAGTTTTGCAGTTTCGGAGTTTTGGAGTTTTGGAGATTCGGATTTTTGGAGTTTCAGAGTTTTCGAGGTTCAGGGTTGTGGAGTTTCGGAATTTTTGAGTTTTGGAGTTTCGGAGTTTCGGAGTTTTGGAGTTTTGGAGTTTCGAATTTTCAGAGTTCCGGATTTTTGGAGTTTTGGAGTTTCGGAGATTTGGAGTTTCAGAGTTTTGGAGGTTCAGGGTTTTGATGTTCCAGAATTTTGTAGTTTTGGAGTTTCAGAGTTTTGGAGATTCGGAATCTTGGAGTTTCGGAATTTTGTAGTTTTGTAGTTTTGGAGTGTCGGAGTTTTGGAGTGTTGGAGTTTTGGAGTTTTTGAGTTTTGGATTTTTGCACTTTTGGAGTTTTGGAGTTTTGCAGTTTTGGAGTTTTGGAGTTTCGGAGATTTGGAGTTTCGGCGTTTTGGAGATTCGGGGTCTGGGAGTTTCGGAATTTTGTAGTTTTGTAGTTTTGGAGTTTTGGAGTGTCGGAGTTTCGGAGTGTTGGAGTTTTGGAGTTTTAGAGTTTTGGAGTTTTGGATTTTTGAGTTTTGGATTTTTGGATTTTTGGAGTTTTGGAGTTTTGGAGTTTCGGAGTTTTGAATTTTTGGAGTTTTGGAGGTATGGATTTTTGGAGATTCAGGGTTTTGTTGCATAATTTTGTAGTTTTGGAGTTTTGGAGTTCCGGAGTTTCGAATTATTGGAGTTTTCGAGTTTTAGAATTTTTAATTTTTGGAGGTATGGATTTTTGGAGTTTCGGAGTTGTGGAGATTCGGGGTTGTGGAGTTTTGGAGGTTCGGAGTTTAAGAGTTTTTGAGTTTGGGAGTTTCGCAGTTTTGGAGATTCGGGGTTGTCGAGTTTCGGAATTTTGGTGTTTCGCATTTTTACAGTTTTGGAGTTTTCAAGTTTTGGATTTTTGGAGTTTTGGAGTTTCGGAGTTTTGGAGATTTGGAGTTTCGGAATTTTGGAGTTTCGGAGTTTTGGAGATTCAGGGTTGTGGAGTTTCGGAATTTTTGAGTTTTGGAGTTTCGGAGTTCCGGAGTTTCGGAGTTTTGGAGTTCTGCAGTTTCGGAGTTTTGGAGTTTTGGAGTTTCGGAGTTTTGGAGTTTCAGAGTTTTCGAGGTTCAGGGTTGTGGAGTTTCGGAATTTTTGAGTTTTGGAGTTTCGGAGTTTTGGAGTTTCGAATTTTCAGAGTTTCGGATTTTTGGAGTTTTCGAGTTTTAGAATTTTTAATTTTTGGAGGTATGGATTTTTGGAGTTTCGGAGTTGTGGAGATTCAGGGTTGTGGAGTTTTGGAGTTTTGGAGGTTCGGAGTTTCGGAGTTTCGAATCATTGGAGTTTTCGAGTTTTAGAATTTTTAATTTTTGGAGGTATGGATTTTTGGAGTTTCGGAGTTGTGGAGATTCGGGGTTGTGGAGTTTTGGAGTTTTGGAGTTTCGGAGTTTTGAAGTTTCAGAGTTTTGGAGGTTCAGGGTTGTGGAGTTTCGGAATTTTTGAGTTTTGGAGTTTCGGAGTTTCGGAGTTTTGGAGTTTTGCAGTTTTGGAGTTTTGGAATTTCGGAGATTTGGAGTTTCCGCGTTTTGGAGATTCGGGGTCTTGGAGTTTCGGAATTTTGTAGTTTTGTAGTTTTGGAGTTTTGGAGTGTCGGAGTTTCGGAGTGTTGGAGTTTTGGAGTTTTAGAGTTTTAGAGTTGTGGAGTTTTGGATTTTAGGAGTTTTTGAGTTTTTGAGTTTTTGAGTTTTGGAGTTTTGGATTTTTGCACTTTTGGAGTTTTGGAGTTTCGGAGTTTTGGAGATTTGGAGTTTCGGAGTTTTGGAGTTTCGGAGTTTTGGAGATTAAGGGTTGTGGAGTTTCGGAATTTTTGAGTTGCGGAGTTTCGGAGTTCCGGAGTTTCGGAGTTTTGGAGTTTTGCAGTTTCGGAGTTTTGGAGTTTTGGAGTTTCGGAGTTTTGGAGTTTCAGAGTTTTTGAGGTTCAGGGTTGTGGAGTTTCGGAATTTTTGAGTTTTGGAGTTTCGGAGTTTCGGAGTTTTGGAGTTTTGGAGTTTCGAATTTTCAGAGTTTCGGATTTTTGGAGTTTTGGAGTTTCGGAGATTTGGAGTTTCAGAGTTTTCGAGGTTCAGGGTTGTGGAGTTTCGAATTTTCAGAGTTTCGGATTTTTGGAGTTTTGGAGTTTCGGAGTTTTGGAGTTTTAGAGTTTTGGAGTTTCGGAGTTTTGGAGTTTCAGAGTTTTCGAGGTTCAGGGTTGTGGAGTTTCGGAATTTTTGAGTTTTGGAGTTTCGGAGTATTGCAGTTTTGGAGTTTTGGTGTTTTGGAGTTTCGAATTTTCAGAGTTTCGAATTTTTGGAGTTTTGGAGTTCCGGAGATTTGGAGTTTGAGAGTTTTGGAGGTTCAGGGTTGTGGAGTTTCGGAATTTTTGATTTTTGGAGTTTCGGAGTTTTAGAGTTTTAGAGTTTTGGAGTTTCGGAGTTTTGGAGTTTCAGAGTTTTCGATGTTCAGGGTTGTGGAGTTTCGGAATTTTTGAGTTTTGGAGTTTCGGAGTATTGCAGTTTTGGAGTTTTGGAGTTTCGAATTTTCAGAGTTTAGGATTTTTCGAGTTTTGGCGTTTTCGAGATTCGGAATCTTGGAGTTTCGGAATTTTGTAGTTTTGTAGTTTTGGAGTTTCGGAGTTTCGGAGTTTTGGAGTATTGCAGTTTTGGAGATTTGGAGTTTTGGCGTTTTGGAGATTCGGGGTCTTGGAGTTTCGGAATTTTGTAGTTTTGTAGTTTTGGAGTGTCGGAGTTTTGGAGCTTTGGAGTGTTGGAGTTTTGGAGTTTTAGGAGCTTTGGAGTTTTTGAGTTTTTGAGTTTTGGAGTTTTTGAGTTTTGCACTTTTGGAGTTTTGGAGTTTCGGAGTTTCGGAGTTTTGGAGTTTCAGAGTTTTGGAGGTTCAGGGTTGTGGAGTTTCGGAATTTTTGAGTTTTGGAGTTTCGGAGTTTTGGAGTTTCGGCGTTTTGGAGATTCGGGGTCTTGGAGTTTCAGAATTTTGTAGTTTTGTAGTTTTGGAGTGTCGGAGTTTTGGAGCTTTGGAGTGTTGGAGTTTTGGAGTTTTAGGAGCTTTGGAGTTTTTGAGTTTTGGAGTTTTGGAGTTTTTGAGTTTTGCACTTTTGGAGTTTTGGAGTTTCGGAGTTTCGGAGTTTTGGAGTTTCAGAGTTTTGGAGGTTCAGGGTTGTGGAGTTTCGGAATTTTTGAGTTTTGGAGTTTCGGAGTTTTGGAGTTTCGGCGTTTTGGAGATTCGGGGTCTTGGAGTTTCAGAATTTTGTAGTTTTGTAGTTTTGGAGTTTTGGAGTGTCGGAGTTTTGGAGTTTTGGAGTTTCCGAGTTTCGGAGTTTTGCAGTTTCAGAGTTTTCGAGGTTCAGGGTTGTGGAGTTTCAGAATTTTTGAATTTTAGAGTTTCGGAGTTTCGGAGTTTTGGAGTTTCGAATTTACAGAGTTTCGGATTTTTGGAGTTTTGGAGTTTCGGAGATTTGGAGTTCTGGCGTTTTGGAGATTCGGGGTCTTGGAGTTTCGGAATTTTGCAGTTTTGTAGTTTTGGAGTGTTGGAGTTTTGGAGTGTTGGAGTTTTGGAGTTTTGGAGTTTCGGAGTTTCGGAGTTTCAGAGTTTCAGAGTTCTGGAGGTTCAGGGTTGTGGAGTTTCGGAATTTTTGAGTTTTGGAGTTTAGGAGTTTCGGAGATTTGGACTTTTGCAGTTTTGGAGTTTTGGAGTTTCGAATTTTCAGTTTCGGATTTTTGGAGTTTTCGAGTTTCGGAGATTTGGAGTTTCGGCGTTTTGGAGATTCGGAGTCTTGGAGTTTCGGAATTTTGTAGTTTTGTAGTTTTGGAGTGTCGGAGTTTCGGAGTTTTGGAGTTTCAGAGTTTTGGAGGTTCAGGGTTGTGGAGTTTCGGAATTTTTGAGTTTTGGAGTTTCGGAGTGTCCGAGTTTTGGAGAATTGCAGTTTTGGAGTTTTGGAGTTTTGGAGTTTCGAATTTTCAGAGTTTCGGATTTTTGGAGTTTTGGAGTTTCGGAGTTTTGGAGTTTCAGAGTTTTCGAGGTTCAGGGTTGTGGAGTTTCGGAATTTTTGAGTTTTGGAGTTTCGGAGTTTCGGAGTTTTGGAGTATTGCAGTTTTGGAGTTTTGGAGTTTTGGAGTTTCGAATTTTCAGTTTCGGATTTGTGGAGTTTTGGAGTTTCGGAGATTTGGAGTTTTGGCGTTTTGGAGATTCGGGGTCTTGGAGTTTCGGAATTTTGTAGTTTTGTAGTTTTGGGGTGTCGGAGTATTGGAGTGTTGGAGTTTTGGAGTTTTAGGAGTTTTGGAGTTTTGGAGTTTTTGAGTTTTTGAGTTTTGCATTTTGGAGTTTTGGAGTTTTGGAGTTTCGGAGTTTTGGAGTTTTGGAGTTTCAGAGTTTTGGAGGTTCAGGGTTGTGGACTTTCGGAATTTTTGAGTTTTGGAGTTTCGGAGTTTTGGAGTTTCGGCGTTTTGGAGATTCGGGGTCTTGGAGTTTCGGAATTTTGTAGTTTTGTAGTTTTGGAGTTTTGGAGTGTCGGAGTTTAGGAGTGTTGGAGTTTTGGAGTTTTAGAATTTTGGAGTTTTGAAATTTTTGACTTTCGGATTTTTGGGGTTTGGAGTTTTTAGGTTTTGGATTTTTGAGTTTTGGATTTTTGCATTTTTGGAGTTTTGGAGTTTTTGAGTTTTTTAGTTTTGGATTTTTGCACTTTTGGAGTTTTGGAGTTTTGGAGTTTTGGATTTTTGGAGTTTTGGAGGTATGGATTTTTGGAGATTCAGGGTTTTGTTGTTCCAGAATTTTGTAGTTTTGGAGTTTTGGAGTGTTGGAGTTTTGGAGTTTGGGAGTTTCGGAGTTTCGAATTTTCAGTTTCGGATTTTTGGAGTTTTGTAGTTTCGGAGATTTGGAGTTTCGGCGTTTTGGAGATTCGGAGTCTTGGAGTTTCGGAATTTTGTAGTTTTGTAGTTTTGGAGTGTTGGAGTTTTGGAGTGTTGGAGTTTTGGAGCTTTGGAGTTTTGGAGTTTTTGTGTTTTGGAGTTTCGGAGTTTCGGAGTTTTGGAGTTTCAGAGTTTTGGAGGTTCAGGGTTGTGGAGTTTCGGAATTTTTGAGTTTTGGAGTTTCGGAGTTTCGGAGTTTTGGAGTTTTGCAGTTTTGGAGTTTTGGAATTTCGGAGATTTGGAGTTTCCGCGTTTTGGAGATTCGGGGTCTTGGAGTTTCGGAATTTTGTAGTTTTGTAGATTTGGAGTTTTGGAGTGTCGGAGTTTCGGAGTGTTGGAGTTTTGGAGTTTTAGAGTTTTAGAGTTTTGGAGTTTTGGATTTTTGGATTTTAGGAGTTTTTGAGTTTTTGAGTTTTGGAGTTTTGGATTTTTGCACTTTTGGAGTTTTGGAGTTTCGGAGTTTTGGAGATTTGGAGTTTCGGAGTTTTGGAGTTTCGGAGTTTTCGAGATTAAGGGTTGTGGAGTTTCGGAATTTTTGAGTTGCGGAGTTTTGGAGTTCCGGAGTTTCGGAGTTTTGGAGTTTTGCAGTTTCGGAGTTTTGGAGTTTTGGAGTTTCGGAGTTTTGGAGTTTCAGAGTTTTCGAGGTCCAGGGTTGTCGAGTTTCGGAATTTTTGAGTTTTGGAGTTTCGGAGTTTCGGAGTTTTGGAGTTTTGGAGTTTCGAATTTTCAGAGTTTCGGATTTTTGGAGTTTTGGAGTTTCGGAGATTTGGAGTTTCAGAGTTTTGGAGGTTCAGGGTTTTGTTGTTCCAGAATTTTGTAGTTTTGGAGTTTCGGAGTTTCGAATTCTTGGAGTTTTCGAGTTTTAGAATTTTTAATTTTTGGAGGTATGGATTTTTGGAGTTTCGGAGTTGTGGAGATTCGGGGTTGTGGAGTTTTGGAGTTTTGGAGGTTCGTAGTTTAAGAGTTTTTGAGTTTGGGAGTTTCGCAGTTTTGGAGATTCGGGGTTGTGGAGTTTCGGAATTTTTGAGTTTTGGAGTTTCAGAGTTCCGGAGTTTTGGAGTTTTGCAGTTTCGGAGTTTTGGAGTTTTGGAGTTTCGTAGTTTTGGAGTTTCAGAGTTTTGGAGGTTCAGGGTTGTGGAGTTTCGGAATTTTTGAGTTTTGGAGTTTCGGAGTTCCGGAGTTTCGGAGTTTTGGAGTTTTGCAGTTTCGGAGTTTTGGAGTTTCGGAGTTTTGGAGTTTTGCAGTTTCGGAGTTTTGGAGTTTTGGAGATTCGGAGTTTTGGAGTTTCAGAGTTTTCGAGGTTCAGGGTTGTGGAGTTTCGGAATTTTTGAGTTTTGGAGTTTCGGAGTTTCGGAGTTTTGGAGTTTTGGAGTTTCGAATTTTCAGAGTTCCGGATTTTTGGAGTTTTGGAGTTTCGGAGATTTGGAGTTTCAGAGTTTTGGAGGTTCAGGGTTTTGATGTTCCAGAATTTTGTAGTTTTGGAGTTTCAGAGTTTTGGAGATTCGGAATCTTGGAGTTTCGGAATTTTGTAGTTTTGTAGTTTTGGAGTGTCGGAGTTTTGGAGTGTTGGAGTTTTGGAGTTTTTGAGTTTTGGATTTTTGCACTTTTGGAGTTTTGGAGTTTTGCAGTCTTGGAGTTTTGGAGTTTCGGAGATTTGGAGTTTCGGCGTTTTGGAGATTCGGGGTCTGGGAGTTTCGGAATTTTGTAGTTTTGTAGTTTTGGAGTTTTGGAGTGTCGGAGTTTCGGAGTGTTGGAGTTTTGGAGTTTTAGAGTTTTGGAGTTTTGGATTTTTGAGTTTTGGATTTTTGGATTTTTGGAGTTTTGGAGTTTTGGAGTTTCGGAGTTTTGAATTTTTGGAGTTTTGGAGGTATGGATTTTTGGAGATTCAGGGTTTTGTTCCATAATTTTGTAGTTTTGGAGTTTTGGAGTTCCGGAGTTTCGAATTATTGGAGTTTTCGAGTTTTAGAATTTTTAATTTTTGGAGGTATGGATTTTTGGAGTTTCGGAGTTGTGGAGATTCGGGGTTGTGGAGTTTTGGAGGTTCGGAGTTTAAGAGTTTTTGAGTTTGGGAGTTTCGCAGTTTTGGAGATTCGGGGTTGTCGAGTTTCGGAATTTTGGTGTTTCGCATTTTTACAGTTTTGGAGTTTTCAAGTTTTGGATTTTTGGAGTTTTGGAGTTTCGGAGTTTTGGAGATTTGGAGTTTCGGAATTTTGGAGTTTCGGAGTTTTGGAGATTCAGGGTTGTGGAGTTTCGGAATTTTTGAGTTTTGGAGTTTCGGAGTTCCGGAGTTTCGGAGTTTTGGAGTTCTGCAGTTTCGGAGTTTTGGAGTTTTGGAGTTTCGGAGTTTTGGAGTTTCAGAGTTTTCGAGGTTCAGGGTTGTGGAGTTTCGGAATTTTTGAGTTTTGGAGTTTCGGAGTTTTGGAGTTTCGAATTTTCAGAGTTTCGGATTTTTGGAGTTTTGGAGTTTCGGAGATTTGGAGTTTCAGAGTTTTGGAGGTTCAGGGTTTTGTTGTTCCAGAATTTTGTAGTTTTGGAGTTTTGGAGTTTCGGAGTTTCGGAGTTTCGAATTATTGGAGTTTTCGAGTTTTAGAATTTTTAATTTTTGGAGGTATGGATTTTTGGAGTTTCGGAGTTGTGGAGATTCGGGGTTGTGGAGTTTTGGAGTTTTGGAGGTTCGGAGTTTCGGAGTTTCGAATCATTGGAGTTTTCGAGTTTTAGAATTTTTAATTTTTGGAGGTATGGATTTTTGGAGTTTCGGAGTTGTGGAGATTCGGGGTTGTGGAGTTTTGGAGTTTTGGAGTTTCGGAGTTTTGAAGTTTCAGAGTTTTGGAGGTTCAGGGTTGTGGAGTTTCGGAATTTTTGAGTTTTGGAGTTTCGGAGTTTCGGAGTTTTGGAGTTTTGCAGTTTTGGAGTTTTGGAATTTCGGAGATTTGGAGTTTCCGCGTTTTGGAGATTCGGGGTCTTGGAGTTTCGGAATTTTGTAGTTTTGTAGTTTTGGAGTTTTGGAGTGTCGGAGTTTCGGAGTGTTGGAGTTTTGGAGTTTTAGAGTTTTAGAGTTGTGGAGTTTTGGATTTTAGGAGTTTTTGAGTTTTTGAGTTTTTGAGTTTTGGAGTTTTGGATTTTTGCACTTTTGGAGTTTTGGAGTTTCGGAGTTTTGGAGATTTGGAGTTTCGGAGTTTTGGAGTTTCGGAGTTTTGGAGATTAAGGGTTGTGGAGTTTCGGAATTTTTGAGTTGCGGAGTTTCGGAGTTCCGGAGTTTCGGAGTTTTGGAGTTTTGCAGTTTCGGAGTTTTGGAGTTTTGGAGTTTCGGAGTTTTGGAGTTTCAGAGTTTTTGAGGTTCAGGGTTGTGGAGTTTCGGAATTTTTGAGTTTTGGAGTTTCGGAGTTTCGGAGTTTTGGAGTTTTGGAGTTTCGAATTTTCAGAGTTTCGGATTTTTGGAGTTTTGGAGTTTCGGAGATTTGGAGTTTCAGAGTTTTCGAGGTTCAGGGTTGTGGAGTTTCGAATTTTCAGAGTTTCGGATTTTTGGAGTTTTGGAGTTTCGGAGTTTTGGAGTTTTAGAGTTTTGGAGTTTCGGAGTTTTGGAGTTTCAGAGTTTTCGAGGTTCAGGGTTGTGGAGTTTCGGAATTTTTGAGTTTTGGAGTTTCGGAGTATTGCAGTTTTGGAGTTTTGGTGTTTTGGAGTTTCGAATTTTCAGAGTTTCGGATTTTTGGAGTTTTGGAGTTCCGGAGATTTGGAGTTTGAGAGTTTTGGAGGTTCAGGGTTGTGGAGTTTCGGAATTTTTGATTTTTGGAGTTTCGGAGTTTTGGACTTTTAGAGTTTTGGAGTTTCGGAGTTTTGGAGTTTCAGAGTTTTCGATGTTCAGGGTTGTGGAGTTTCGGAATTTTTGAGTTTTGGAGTTTCGGAGTATTGCAGTTTTGGAGTTTTGGAGTTTCGAATTTTCAGAGTTTAGGATTTTTCGAGTTTTGGCGTTTTCGAGATTCGGAATCTTGGAGTTTCGGAATTTTGTAGTTTTGTAGTTTTGGAGTTTCGGAGTTTCGGAGTTTTGGAGTATTGCAGTTTTGGAGATTTGGAGTTTTGGCGTTTTGGAGATTCGGGGTCTTGGAGTTTCGGAATTTTGTAGTTTTGTAGTTTTGGAGTGTCGGAGTTTTGGAGCTTTGGAGTGTTGGAGTTTTGGAGTTTTAGGAGCTTTGGAGTTTTTGAGTTTTTGAGTTTTGGAGTTTTTGAGTTTTGCACTTTTGGAGTTTTGGAGTTTCGGAGTTTCGGAGTTTTGGAGTTTCAGAGTTTTGGAGGTTCAGGGTTGTGGAGTTTCGGAATTTTTGAGTTTTGGAGTTTCGGAGTTTTGGAGTTTCGGCGTTTTGGAGATTCGGGGTCTTGGAGTTTCAGAATTTTGTAGTTTTGTAGTTTTGGAGTGTCGGAGTTTTGGAGCTTTGGAGTGTTGGAGTTTTGGAGTTTTAGGAGCTTTGGAGTTTTTGAGTTTTGGAGTTTTGGAGTTTTTGAGTTTTGCACTTTTGGAGTTTTGGAGTTTCGGAGTTTCGGAGTTTTGGAGTTTCAGAGTTTTGGAGGTTCAGGGTTGTGGAGTTTCGGAATTTTTGAGTTTTGGAGTTTCGGAGTTTTGGAGTTTTGGAGTTTCGAATTTACAGAGTTTCGGATTTTTGGAGTTTTGGAGTTTCGGAGATTTGGAGTTCTGGCGTTTTGGAGATTCGGGGTCTTGGAGTTTCGGAATTTTGCAGTTTTGTAGTTTTGGAGTGTTGGAGTTTTGGAGTGTTGGAGTTTTGGAGTTTTGGAGTTTCGGAGTTTCGGAGTTTCAGAGTTTCAGAGTTCTGGAGGTTCAGGGTTGTGGAGTTTCGGAATTTTTGAGTTTTGGAGTTTCGGAGTTTCGGAGATTTGGACTTTTGCAGTTTTGGAGTTTTGGAGTTTCGAATTTTCAGTTTCGGATTTTTGGAGTTTTCGAGTTTCGGAGATTTGGAGTTTCGGCGTTTTGGAGATTCGGAGTCTTGGAGTTTCGGAATTTTGTAGTTTTGTAGTTTTGGAGTGTCGGAGTTTCGGAGTTTTGGAGTTTCAGAGTTTTGGAGGTTCAGGGTTGTGGAGTTTCGGAATTTTTGAGTTTTGGAGTTTCGGAGTGTCCGAGTTTTGGAGAATTGCAGTTTTGGAGTTTTGGAGTTTTGGAGTTTCGAATTTTCAGAGTTTCGGATTTTTGGAGTTTTGGAGTTTCGGAGTTTTGGAGTTTCAGAGTTTTCGAGGTTCAGGGTTGTGGAGTTTCGGAATTTTTGAGTTTTGGAGTTTCGGAGTTTCGGAGTTTTGGAGTATTGCAGTTTTGGAGTTTTGGAGTTTTGGAGTTTCGAATTTTCAGTTTCGGATTTGTGGAGTTTTGGAGTTTCGGAGATTTGGAGTTTTGGCGTTTTGGAGACTCGGGGTCTTGGAGTTTCGGAATTTTGTAGTTTTGTAGTTTTGGAGTTTTGGAGTGTCGGAGTTTAGGAGTGTTGGAGTTTTGGAGTTTTAGAATTTTGGAGTTTTGAAATTTTTGACTTTCGGATTTTTGGGGTTTGGAGTTTTTAGGTTTTGGATTTTTGAGTTTTGGATTTTTGCATTTTTGGAGTTTTGGAGTTTTTGAGTTTTTTAGTTTTGGATTTTTGCACTTTTGGAGTTTTGGAGTTTTGGAGTTTTGGATTTTTGGAGTTTTGGAGGTATGGATTTTTGGAGATTCAGGGTTTTGTTGTTCCAGAATTTTGTAGTTTTGGAGTTTTGGAGTGTTGGAGTTTTGGAGTTTGGGAGTTTCGGAGTTTCGAATTTTCAGTTTCGGATTTTTGGAGTTTTGGAGTTTCGGAGATTTGGAGTTTCGGCGTTTTGGAGATTCGGAGTCTTGGAGTTTCGGAATTTTGTAGTTTTGTAGTTTTGGAGTGTTGGAGTTTTGGAGTGTTGGAGTTTTGGAGCTTTGGAGTTTTGGAGTTTTTGTGTTTTGGAGTTTCGGAGTTTCGGAGTTTTGGAGTTTCAGAGTTTTGGAGGTTCAGGGTTGTGGAGTTTCGGAATTTTTGAGTTTTGGAGTTTCGGAGTTTCGGAGTTTTGGAGTTTTGCAGTTTTGGAGTTTTGGAATTTCGGAGATTTGGAGTTTCCGCGTTTTGGAGATTCGGGGTCTTGGAGTTTCGGAATTTTGTAGTTTTGTAGATTTGGAGTTTTGGAGTGTCGGAGTTTCGGAGTGTTGGAGTTTTGGAGTTTTAGAGTTTTAGAGTTTTGGAGTTTTGGATTTTTGGATTTTAGGAGTTTTTGAGTTTTTGAGTTTTGGAGTTTTGGATTTTTGCACTTTTGGAGTTTTGGAGTTTCGGAGTTTTGGAGATTTGGAGTTTCGGAGTTTTGGAGTTTCGGAGTTTTCGAGATTAAGGGTTGTGGAGTTTCGGAATTTTTGAGTTGTGGAGTTTTGGAGTTCCGGAGTTTCGGAGTTTTGGAGTTTTGCAGTTTCGGAGTTTTGGAGTTTTGGAGTTTCGGAGTTTTGGAGTTTCAGAGTTTTCGAGGTCCAGGGTTGTCGAGTTTCGGAATTTTTGAGTTTTGGAGTTTCGGAGTTTCGGAGTTTTGGAGTTTTGGAGTTTCGAATTTTCAGAGTTTCGGATTTTTGGAGTTTTGGAGTTTCGGAGATTTGGAGTTTCAGAGTTTTGGAGGTTCAGGGTTTTGTTGTTCCAGAATTTTGTAGTTTTGGAGTTTCGGAGTTTCGAATTCTTGGAGTTTTCGAGTTTTAGAATTTTTAATTTTTGGAGGTATGGATTTTTGGAGTTTCGGAGTTGTGGAGATTCGGGGTTGTGGAGTTTTGGAGTTTTGGAGGTTCGTAGTTTAAGAGTTTTTGAGTTTGGGAGTTTCGCAGTTTTGGAGATTCGGGGTTGTGGAGTTTCGGAATTTTTGAGTTTTGGAGTTTCAGAGTTCCGGAGTTTTGGAGTTTTGCAGTTTCGGAGTTTTGGAGTTTTGGAGTTTTGGAGTTTCGTAGTTTTGGAGTTTCAGAGTTTTGGAGGTTCAGGGTTGTGGAGTTTCGGAATTTTGAGTTTTGGAGTTTCGGAGTTTTGGAGTATTGCAGTTTTGGAGTTTTGGAGTTTCGAATTTTCAGAGTTTCGGATTTTTGTAGTTTTGGAGTTTCGGAGTTTTGGAGTTTCAGAGTTTTCGAGGTTCAAGGTTGTGGAGTTTCGGAATTTTTGAGTTTTGGAGTTTTGGAGTGTCGGAGTTTCGGAGTGTTGGAGTTTTGGAGTTTTAGAGTTTTAGAGTTTTGGAGTTTTGAAATTTTTAAGTTTTGGATTTTTGAGTTTTGGATTTTTGGATTTTTGGAGTTTTGGAGTTTCGGAGTTTCGAATTATTGGAGTTTTCGCGTTTTAGAATTTTTAATTTTTGGAGGTATGGATTTTTGGAGTTTCGGAGTTGTGGAGATTCGGGTTGTGGAGTTTTGGAGTTTTGGAGGTTCGGAGTTTAAGAGTTTTTGAGTTTGGGAGTTTCGCAGTTTTGGAGATTCGGGGTTGTGGAGTTTCGGAATTTTGGTGTTTCGCATTTTTACAGTTTTGGAGTTTTCAAGTTTTGGATTTTTGGAGTTTTGGATTTTCGGAGTTCTGGAGATTCGGAGTTTTGGAGTTTTGGAGGCTCGGAGTTTAAGAGTTTTTGAGTTTGGGAGTTTCGCAGTTTTGGAGATTCGGGGTTATGGAGTTTCGGAATTTTGGTGTTTCGCATTTTTACAGTTTTGGAGTTTTCAAGTTTTGGAGTTTTGGAGTTTTGGATTTTCGGAGTTTTGGAGATTCGGAGTTTTGGAGTTTTGGAGTTTCGGAGTTTTGGAGTTTCAGAGTTTTCGAGGTTCAGGGTTGTGGAGTTTCGGAATTTTTGAGTTTTGGAGTTTCGGAGTTCCGGAGTTTCGGAGTTTTGGAGTTTTGCAGTTTCGGAGTTTTGGAGTTTCGGAGTTTTGGAGTTTTGCAGTTTCGGAGTTTTGGAGTTTCGGAGTTTCGGAGTTTTGGAGTTTTGGAGTTTCGAATTTTCAGAGTTTCGGATTTTTGGAGTTTTGGAGTTTCGGAGATTTGGAGTTTCAGAGTTTTGGAGGTTCAGGGTTTTGATGTTCCAGAATTTTGTAGTTTCGGAGTTTCGAATCATTGGAGTTTTCGAGTTTTAGAATTTTTAATTTTTGGAGGTATGGATTTTTGGAGTTTCGGAGTTGTGGAGATTCGGGGTTGTGGAGTTTTGGAGTTTTGGAGTTTCGGAGTTTTGAAGTTTCAGAGTTTTGGAGGTTCAGGGTTGTGCAGTTTCGGAATTTTTGAGTTTTGGAGTTTCGGAGTTTCGGAGTTTTGGAGTTTTGCAGTTTTGGAGTTTTGGAATTTCGGAGATTTGGAGTTTCCGCGTTTTGGAGATTCGGGGTCTTGGAGTTTCGGAATTTTGTAGTTTTGTAGATTTGGAGTTTTGGAGCGTCGGAGTTTCGGAGTGTTGGAGTTTTGGAGTTTTAGAGTTTTAGAGTTTTGGAGTTTTGGATTTTTGGATTTTAGGAGTTTTTGAGTTTTTGAGTTTTTGAGTTTTGGAGTTTTGGATTTTTGCACTTTTGGAGTTTTGGAGTTTCGGAGTTTTGGAGATTTGGAGTTTCGGAGTTTTGGAGTTTCGGAGTTTTGGAGATTAAGGGTTGTGGAGTTTCGGAATTTTTGAGTTGCGGAGTTTCGGAGTTCCGGAGTTTCGGAGTTTTGGGGTTTTGCAGTTTCGGAGTTTTGGAGTTTTGGAGTTTCGGAGTTTTGGAGTTTCAGAGTTTTCGAGGTTCAGGGTTGTGGAGTTTCGGAATTTTTGAGTTTTGGAGTTTCGGAGTTTCGGAGTTTTGGAGTTTTGGAGTTTCGAATTTTCAGAGTTTCGGATTTTTGGAGATTTGGAGTTTCAGAGATTTGGAGTTTCAGAGTTTTGGAGGTTCAGGGTTTTGTTGTTCCAGAATTTTGTAGTTTTGGAGTTTCGGAGTTTCGAATTATTGGAGTTTTCGAGTTTTAGAATTTTTAATTTTTGGAGGTATGGATTTTTGGAGTTTCGGAGTTGTGGAGATTCGGGGTTGTGGAGTTTTGGAGTTTTGGAGGTTCGTAGTTTAAGAGTTTTTGAGTTTGGGAGTTTCGCAGTTTTGGAGATTCGGGGTTGTGGAGTTTCGGAATTTTTGAGTTTTGGAGTTTCAGAGTTCCGGAGTTTTGGAGTTTTGCAGTTTCGGAGTTTTGGAGTTTTGGAGTTTTGGAGTTTCGTAGTTTTGGAGTTTCAGAGTTTTGGAGGTTCAGGGTTGTGGAGTTTCGGAATTTTGAGTTTTGGAGTTTCGGAGTTTTGGAGTATTGCAGTTTTGGAGTTTTGGAGTTTCGAATTTTCAGAGTTTCGGATTTTTGGAGTTTTGGAGTTTCGGAGTTTTGGAGTTTCAGAGTTTTCGAGGTTCAAGGTTGTGGAGTTTCGGAATTTTTGAGTTTTGGAGTTTCGGAGTTTCGGAGTTTTGGAGTGTTGCAGTTTCGGAGTTTTGGAGTTTCGGAGATTTGGAGTTTCGGCGTTTTGAGATTCGGGGTCTTGGAGTTTCGGAATTTTTTAGTTTTGTAGTTTTGGAGTTTTGGAGTGTCGGAGTTTCGGAGTGTTGGAGTTTTGGAGTTTTGGAGTTTTAGAGTTTTAGAGTTTTGGAGTTTTGAAATTTTTATGTTTTGGATTTTTGAGTTTTGGATTTTTGGATTTTTGGAGTTTTGGAGTTTCGGAGTTTCGAATTATTGGAGTTTTCGCGTTTTAGAATTTTTAATTTTTGGAGGTATGGATTTTTGGAGTTTCGGAGTTGTGGAGATTCGGGTTGTGGAGTTTTGGAGTTTTGGAGGTTCGGAGTTTAAGAGTTTTTGAGTTTGGGAGTTTCGCAGTTTTGGAGATTCGGGGTTGTGGAGTTTCGGAATTTTGGTGTTTCGCATTTTTACAGTTTTGGAGTTTTCAAGTTTTGGAGTTTTGGAGTTTTGGATTTTCGGAGTTTTGGAGATTCGGAGTTTTGGAGTTTTGGAGTTTTGGAGTTTCGGAGTTTTGGAGTTTCAGAGTTTTCGAGGTTCAGGGTTGTGGAGTTTCGGAATTTTTTAGTTTTGGAGTTTTGGAGTTCCGGAGTTTCGGAGTTTTGGAGTTTTGCAGTTTCGGAGTTTTGGAGTTTCGGAGTTTTGGAGTTTTGCAGTTTCGGAGTTTTGGAGTTTTGGAGATTCGGAGTTTTGGAGTTTCAGAGTTTTCGAGGTTCAGGGTTGTGGAGTTTCGGAATTTTTGAGTTTTGGAGTTTCGGAGTTTCGGAGTTTTGGAGTTTTGGAGTTTCGAATTTTCAGAGTTTCGGATTTTTGGAGTTTTGGAGTTTCGGAGATTTGGAGTTTCAGAGTTTTGGAGGTTCAGGGTTTTGATGTTCCAGAATTTTGTAGTTTTGGAGTTTCAGAGTTTTGGAGATTCGGAATCTTGGAGTTTCGGAATTTTGTAGTTTTGTAGTTTTGGAGTGTCGGAGTTTTGGAGTGTTGGAGTTTTGGAGTTTTTGAGTTTTGGATTTTTGGAGTTTTGGATTTTCGGAGTTTTGGAGATTCGGAGTTTTGGAGTTTTGGAGGCTCGGAGTTTAAGAGTTTTTGAGTTTGGGAGTTTCGCAGTTTTGGAGATTCGGGGTTATGGAGTTTCGGAATTTTGGTGTTTCGCATTTTTACAGTTTTGGAGTTTTCAAGTTTTGGAGTTTTGGAGTTTTGGATTTTCGGAGTTTTGGAGATTCGGAGTTTTGGAGTTTTGGAGTTTCGGAGTTTTGGAGTTTCAGAGTTTTCGAGGTTCAGGGTTGTGGAGTTTCGGAATTTTTGAGTTTTGGAGTTTCGGAGTTCCGGAGTTTCGGAGTTTTGGAGTTTTGCAGTTTCGGAGTTTTGGAGTTTCGGAGTTTTGGAGTTTTGCAGTTTCGGAGTTTTGGAGTTTCGGAGTTTCGGAGTTTTGGAGTTTTGGAGTTTCGAATTTTCAGAGTTTCGGATTTTTGGAGTTTTGGAGTTTCGGAGATTTGGAGTTTCAGAGTTTTGGAGGTTCAGGGTTTTGATGTTCCAGAATTTTGTAGTTTCGGAGTTTCGAATCATTGGAGTTTTCGAGTTTTAGAATTTTTAATTTTTGGAGGTATGGATTTTTGGAGTTTCGGAGTTGTGGAGATTCGGGGTTGTGGAGTTTTGGAGTTTTGGAGTTTCGGAGTTTTGAAGTTTCAGAGTTTTGGAGGTTCAGGGTTGTGCAGTTTCGGAATTTTTGAGTTTTGGAGTTTCGGAGTTTCGGAGTTTTGGAGTTTTGCAGTTTTGGAGTTTTGGAATTTCGGAGATTTGGAGTTTCCGCGTTTTGGAGATTCGGGGTCTTGGAGTTTCGGAATTTTGTAGTTTTGTAGATTTGGAGTTTTGGAGCGTCGGAGTTTCGGAGTGTTGGAGTTTTGGAGTTTTAGAGTTTTAGAGTTTTGGAGTTTTGGATTTTTGGATTTTAGGAGTTTTTGAGTTTTTGAGTTTTTCAGTTTTGGAGTTTTGGATTTTTGCACTTTTGGAGTTTTGGAGTTTCGGAGTTTTGGAGATTTGGAGTTTCGGAGTTTTGGAGTTTCGGAGTTTTGGAGATTAAGGGTTGTGGAGTTTCGGAATTTTTGAGTTGCGGAGTTTCGGAGTTCCGGAGTTTCGGAGTTTTGGGGTTTTGCAGTTTCGGAGTTTTGGAGTTTTGGAGTTTCGGAGTTTTGGAGTTTCAGAGTTTTCGAGGTTCAGGGTTGTGGAGTTTCGGAATTTTTGAGTTTTGGAGTTTCGGAGTTTCGGAGTTTTGGAGTTTTGGAGTTTCGAATTTTCAGAGTTTCGGATTTTTGGAGATTTGGAGTTTCAGAGATTTGGAGTTTCAGAGTTTTGGAGGTTCAGGGTTTTGTTGTTCCAGAATTTTGTAGTTTTGGAGTTTCGGAGTTTCGAATTATTGGAGTTTTCGAGTTTTAGAATTTTTAATTTTTGGAGGTATGGATTTTTGGAGTTTCGGAGTTGTGGAGATTCGGGGTTGTGGAGTTTTGGAGTTTTGGAGGTTCGTAGTTTAAGAGTTTTTGAGTTTGGGAGTTTCGCAGTTTTGGAGATTCGGGGTTGTGGAGTTTCGGAATTTTTGAGTTTTGGAGTTTCAGAGTTCCGGAGTTTTGGAGTTTTGCAGTTTCGGAGTTTTGGAGTTTTGGAGTTTTGGAGTTTCGTAGTTTTGGAGTTTCAGAGTTTTGGAGGTTCAGGGTTGTGGAGTTTCGGAATTTTGAGTTTTGGAGTTTCGGAGTTTTGGAGTATTGCAGTTTTGGAGTTTTGGAGTTTCGAATTTTCAGAGTTTCGGATTTTTGGAGTTTTGGAGTTTCGGAGTTTTGGAGTTTCAGAGTTTTCGAGGTTCAAGGTTGTGGAGTTTCGGAATTTTTGAGTTTTGGAGTTTCGGAGTTTCGGAGTTTTGGAGTGTTGCAGTTTCGGAGTTTTGGAGTTTCGGAGATTTGGAGTTTCGGCGTTTTGAGATTCGGGGTCTTGGAGTTTCGGAATTTTTTAGTTTTGTAGTTTTGGAGTTTTGGAGTGTCGGAGTTTCGGAGTGTTGGAGTTTTGGAGTTTTGGAGTTTTAGAGTTTTAGAGTTTTGGAGTTTTGAAATTTTTATGTTTTGGATTTTTGAGTTTTGGATTTTTGGATTTTTGGAGTTTTGGAGTTTCGGAGTTTCGAATTATTGGAGTTTTCGCGTTTTAGAATTTTTAATTTTTGGAGGTATGGATTTTTGGAGTTTCGGAGTTGTGGAGATTCGGGTTGTGGAGTTTTGGAGTTTTGGAGGTTCGGAGTTTAAGAGTTTTTGAGTTTGGGAGTTTCGCAGTTTTGGAGATTCGGGGTTGTGGAGTTTCGGAATTTTGGTGTTTCGCATTTTTACAGTTTTGGAGTTTTCAAGTTTTGGAGTTTTGGAGTTTTGGATTTTCGGAGTTTTGGAGATTCGGAGTTTTGGAGTTTTGGAGTTTTGGAGTTTCGGAGTTTTGGAGTTTCAGAGTTTTCGAGGTTCAGGGTTGTGGAGTTTCGGAATTTTTTAGTTTTGGAGTTTTGGAGTTCCGGAGTTTCGGAGTTTTGGAGTTTTGCAGTTTCGGAGTTTTGGAGTTTCGGAGTTTTGGAGTTTTGCAGTTTCGGAGTTTTGGAGTTTTGGAGATTCGGAGTTTTGGAGTTTCAGAGTTTTCGAGGTTCAGGGTTGTGGAGTTTCGGAATTTTTGAGTTTTGGAGTTTCGGAGTTTCGGAGTTTTGGAGTTTTGGAGTTTCGAATTTTCAGAGTTTCGGATTTTTGGAGTTTTGGAGTTTCGGAGATTTGGAGTTTCAGAGTTTTGGAGGTTCAGGGTTTTGATGTTCCAGAATTTTGTAGTTTTGGAGTTTCAGAGTTTTGGAGATTCGGAATCTTGGAGTTTCGGAATTTTGTAGTTTTGTAGTTTTGGAGTGTCGGAGTTTTGGAGTGTTGGAGTTTTGGAGTTTTTGAGTTTTGGATTTTTGCACTTTTGGAGTTTTGGAGTTTTGCAGTTTTGGAGTTTTGGAGTTTCGGAGATTTGGAGTTTCGGCGTTTTGGAGATTCGGGGTCTTGGAGTTTCGGAATTTTGTAGTTTTGTAGTTTTGGAGTGTCGGAGTTTCGGAGTGTTGGAGTTTTGGAGTTTTAGAGTTTTGGAGTTTTGGATTTTTGAGTTTTGGATTTTTGGATTTTTGGAGTTTTGGAGTTTTTGAGTTTTGGAGTTTTGGATTTTTGCACTTTTGGAGTTTTGGAGTTTCGGAGTTTTGAATTTTTGGAGTTTTGGAGGTATGGATTTTTGGAGATTCAGGGTTTTGTTCCATAATTTTGTAGTTTTGGAGTTTTGGAGTTCCGGAGTTTCGAATTATTGGAGTTTTCGAGTTTTAGAATTTTTAATTTTTGGAGGTATGGATTTTTGGAGTTTCGGAGTTGTGGAGATTCGGGGTTGTGGAGTTTTGGAGGTTCGGAGTTTAAGAGTTTTTGAGTTTGGGAGTTTCGCAGTTTTGGAGATTCGGGGTTGTCGAGTTTCGGAATTTTGGTGTTTCGCATTTTTACAGTTTTGGAGTTTTCAAGTTTTGGATTTTTGGAGTTTTGGAGTTTCGGAGTTTTGGAGATTTGGAGTTTCGGAATTTTGGAGTTTCGGAGTTTTGGAGATTCAGGGTTGTGGAGTTTCGGAATTTTTGAGTTTTGGAGTTTCGGAGTTCCGGAGTTTCGGAGTTTTGGAGTTCTGCAGTTTCGGAGTTTTGGAGTTTTGGAGTTTCGGAGTTTTGGAGTTTCAGAGTTTTGGAGGTTCAGGGTTTTGTTGTTCCAGAATTTTGTAGTTTTAGAGTTTTGGAGTTTCGGTGTTTCGGAGTTTCGAATTATTGGAGTTTTCGAGTTTTAGAATTTTTAATTTTTGGAGGTATGGATTTTTGGAGTTTCGGAGTTGTGGAGATTCGGGGTTGTGGAGTTTTGGAGTTTTGGAGGTTCGGAGTTTCGGAGTTTCGAATCATTGGAGTTTTCGAGTTTTAGAATTTTTAATTTTTGGAGGTATGGATTTTTGGAGTTTCGGAGTTGTGGAGATTCGGGGTTGTGGAGTTTTGGAGTTTTGGAATTTCGGAGATTTGGAGTTTCCGCGTTTTGGAGATTCGGGGTCTTGGAGTTTCGGAATTTTGTAGTTTTGTAGTTTTGGAGTTTTGGAGTGTCGGAGTTTCGGAGTGTTGGAGTTTTGGAGTTTTAGAGTTTTAGAGTTGTGGAGTTTTGGATTTTTGGATTTTAGGAGTTTTTGAGTTTTTGAGTTTTTGAGTTTTTGAGTTTTGGAGTTTTGGATTTTTGCACTTTTGGAGTTTTGGAGTTTCGGAGTTTTGGAGATTTGGAGTTTCGGAGTTTTGGAGTTTCGGAGTTTTGGAGATTAAGGGTTGTGGAGTTTCGGAATTTTTGAGTTGCGGAGTTTCGGAGTTCCGGAGTTTCGGAGTTTTGGAGTTTTGCAGTTTCGGAGTTTTGGAGTTTTGGAGTTTCGGAGTTTTGGAGTTTCAGAGTTTTCGAGGTTCAGGGTTGTGGAGTTTCGGAATTTTTGAGTTTTGGAGTTTCGGAGTTTCGGAGTTTTGGAGTTTTGGAGTTTCGAATTTTCAGAGTTTCGGATTTTTGGAGTTTTGGAGTTTCGGAGATTTGGAGTTTCAGAGTTTTCGAGGTTCAGGGTTGTGGAGTTTCGAATTTTCAGAGTTTCGGATTTTTGGAGTTTTGGAGTTTCGGAGTTTTGGAGTTTTAGAGTTTTGGAGTTTCGGAGTTTTGGAGTTTCAGAGTTTTCGAGGTTCAGGGTTGTGGAGTTTCGGAATTTTTGAGTTTTGGAGTTTCGGAGTATTGCAGTTTTGGAGTTTTGGTGTTTTGGAGTTTCGAATTTTCAGAGTTTCGGATTTTTGGAGTTTTGGAGTTCCGGAGATTTGGAGTTTGAGAGTTTTGGAGGTTCAGGGTTGTGGAGTTTCGGAATTTTTGATTTTTGGAGTTTCGGAGTTTTGGAGTTTTAGAGTTTTGGAGTTTCGGAGTTTTGGAGTTTCAGAGTTTTCGATGTTCAGGGTTGTGGAGTTTCGGAATTTTTGAGTTTTGGAGTTTCGGAGTATTGCAGTTTTGGAGTTTTGGAGTTTCGAATTTTCAGAGTTTAGGATTTTTCGAGTTTTGGCGTTTTCGAGATTCGGAATCTTGGAGTTTCGGAATTTTGTAGTTTTGTAGTTTTGGAGTTTCGGAGTTTCGGAGTTTTGGAGTATTGCAGTTTTGGAGTTTTGGAGTTTCGAATTTTCAGTTTCGGATTTTTGGAGTTTTGGAGTTTCGGAGATTTGGAGTTTTGGCGTTTTGGAGATTCGGGGTCTTGGAGTTTCGGAATTTTGTAGTTTTGTAGTTTTGGAGTGTCGGAGTTTTGGAGCTTTGGAGTGTTGGAGTTTTGGAGTTTTAGGAGCTTTGGAGTTTTTGAGTTTTTGAGTTTTGGAGTTTTTGAGTTTTGCACTTTTGGAGTTTTGGAGTTTCGGAGTTTTGGAGTTTCAGAGTTTTGGAGGTTCAGGGTTGTGGAGTTCCGGAATTTTTGAGTTTTGGAGTTTCGGAGTGTCGGAGTTTTGGAGTTTTGGAGTTTTGGAGTTTCGAATTTTCAGAGTTTCGGATTTTTGGAGTTTTGGAGTTTCGGAGTTTTGGAGTTTCAGAGTTTTCGAGGTTCAGGGTTGTGGAGTTTCGGAATTTTTGAGTTTTGGAGTTTCGGAGTTTCGGAGTTTTGGAGTATTGCAGTTTTGGAGTTTTGGAGTTTTGGAGTTTCGAATTTTCAGTTTCGGATTTGTGGAGTTTTGGAGTTTCGGAGATTTGGAGTTTTGGCGTTTTGGAGATTCGGGGTCTTGGAGTTTCGGAATTTTGTAGTTTTGTAGTTTTGGGGTGTCGGAGTATTGGAGTGTTGGAGTTTTGGAGTTTTAGGAGTTTTGGAGTTTTTGAGTTTTTGAGTTTTAGAATTTTTAATTTTTGGAGGTATGGATTTTTGGAGTTTCGGAGTTGTGGAGATTCGGGGTTGTGGAGTTTTGGAGTTTCGGAGTTTTGGAGTTTTGGAGTTTCAGAGTTTTGGAGGTTCAGGGTTGTGGACTTTCGGAATTTTTGAGTTTTGGAGTTTCGGAGTTTTGGAGTTTCGGCGTTTTGGAGATTCGGGGTCTTGGAGTTTCGGAATTTTGTAGTTTTGTAGTTTTGGAGTTTTGGAGTGTCGGAGTTTAGGAGTGTTGGAGTTTTGGAGTTTTAGAATTTTGGAGTTTTGAAATTTTTGACTTTCGGATTTTTGGGGTTTGGGGTTTTTAGGTTTTGGATTTTTGAGTTTTGGATTTTTGCATTTTTGGAGTTCTGGAGTTTTTGAGTTTTTTAGTTTTGGATTTTTGCACTTTTGGAGTTTTGGAGTTTCGGAGTTTTGGATTTTTGGAGTTTTGGAGGTATGGATTTTTGGAGATTCAGGGTTTTGTTGTTCCAGAATTTTGTAGTTTTGGAGTTTTGGAGTGTTGGAGTTTTGGAGTTTTGGAGTTTCGGAGTTTCGGAGTTTTGGAGTTTCAGAGTTTCAGAGTTCTGGAGGTTCAGGGTTGTGGAGTTTCGGAATTTTTGAGTTTTGGAGTTTCGGAGTTTCGGACATTTGGAGTTTTGCAGTTTTGGAGTTTTGGAGTTTCGAATTTTCAGTTTCGGATTTTTGGAGTTTTGGAGTTTCGGAGATTTGGAGTTTCGGCGTTTTGGAGATTCGGAGTCTTGGAGTTTCGGAATTTTGTAGTTTTGTAGTTTTGGAGTGTTGGAGTTTTGGAGCTTTGGAGTTTTGGAGTTTTTGTGTTTTGGAGTTTCGGAGTTTCGGAGTTTTGGAGTTTCAGAGTTTTGGAGGTTCAGGGTTGTGGAGTTTCGGAATTTTTGAGTTTTGGAGTTTCGGAGTTTCGGAGTTTTGGAGTTTTGCAGTTTTGGAGTTTTGGAATTTCGGAGATTTGGAGTTTCCGCGTTTTGGAGATTCGGGGTCTTGGAGTTTCGGAATTTTGTAGTTTTGTAGATTTGGAGTTTTGGAGTGTCGGAGTTTCGGAGTGTTGGAGTTTTGGAGTTTTAGAGTTTTAGAGTTTTGGAGTTTTGGATTTTTGGATTTTAGGAGTTTTTGAGTTTTGGAGTTTTGGATTTTTGCACTTTTGGAGTTTTGGAGTTTCGGAGTTTTGGAGATTTGGAGTTTCGGAGTTTTGGAGTTTCGGAGTTTTGGAGATTAAGGGTTGTGGAGTTTCGGAATTTTTGAGTTGCGGAGTTTCGGAGTTCCGGAGTTTCGGAGTTTTAGAGTTTTGCAGTTTCGGAGTTTTGGAGTTTTGGAGTTTCGGAGTTTTGGAGTTTTGGAGTTTTGGAGTTTCGAATTTTGAGTTTCGGATTTTTGGAGTTTTGGAGTTTCGGAGATTTGGAGTTTCAGAGTTTTGGAGGTTCAGGGTTTTGTTGTTCCAGAATTTTGTAGTTTTGGAGTTTCGGAGTTTCGAATTATTGGAGTTTTCGAGTTTTAGAATTTTTAATTTTTGGAGGTATGGATTTTTGGAGTTTCGGAGTTGTGGAGATTCGGGGTTGTGGAGTTTTGGAGTTTTGGAGGTTCGTAGTTTAAGAGTTTTTGAGTTTGGGAGTTTCGCAGTTTTGGAGATTCGGGGTTGTGGAGTTTCGGAATTTTTGAGTTTTGGAGTTTCAGAGTTCCGGAGTTTTGGAGTTTTGCAGTTTCGGAGTTTTGGAGTTTTGGAGTTTTGGAGTTTCGTAGTTTTGGAGTTTCAGAGTTTTGGAGGTTCAGGGTTGTGGAGTTTCGGAATTTTGAGTTTTGGAGTTTCGGAGTTTTGGAGTATTGCAGTTTTGGAGTTTTGGAGTTTCGAATTTTCAGAGTTTCGGATTTTTGGAGTTTTGGAGTTTCGGAGTTTTGGAGTTTCAGAGTTTTCGAGGTCCAGGGTTGTCGAGTTTCGGAATTTTTGAGTTTTGGAGTTTCGGAGTTTCGGAGTTTTGGAGTGTTGCAGTTTCGGAGTTTTGGAGTTTCGGAGATTTGGAGTTTCGGCGTTTTGAGATTCGGGGTCTTGGAGTTTCGGAATTTTTTAGTTTTGTAGTTTTGGAGTTTTGGAGTGTCGGAGTTTCGGAGTGTTGGAGTTTTCGCGTTTTAGAATTTTTAATTTTTGGAGGTATGGATTTTTGGAGTTTCGGAGTTGTGGAGATTCGGGTTGTGGAGTTTTGGAGTTTTGGAGGTTCGGAGTTTAAGAGTTTTTGAGTTTGGGAGTTTCGCAGTTTTGGAGATTCGGGGTTGTGGAGTTTCGGAATTTTGGTGTTTCGCATTTTTACAGTTTTGGAGTTTTCAAGTTTTGGATTTTTGGAGTTTTGGATTTTCGGAGTTTTGGAGATTCGGAGTTTTGGAGTTTTGGAGGCTCGGAGTTTAAGAGTTTTTGAGTTTGGGAGTTTCGCAGTTTTGGAGATTCGGGGTTGTGGAGTTTCGGAATTTTGGTGTTTCGCATTTTTACAGTTTTGGAGTTTTCAAGTTTTGGAGTTTTGGAGTTTTGGATTTTCGGAGTTTTGGAGATTCGGAGTTTTGGAGTTTTGGAGTTTTGGAGTTTCGGAGTTTTGGAGTTTCAGAGTTTTCGAGGTTCAGGGTTGTGGAGTTTCGGAATTTTTGAGTTTTGGAGTTTCGGAGTTCCGGAGTTTCGGAGTTTTGGAGTTTTGCAGTTTCGGAGTTTTGGAGTTTCGGAGTTTTGGAGTTTTGCAGTTTCGGAGTTTTGGAGTTTCGGAGTTCCGGAGTTTTGGAGTTTTGGAGTTTCGAATTTTCAGTTTCGGATTTTTGGAGTTTTGGAGTTTCGGAGATTTGGAGTTTCAGAGTTTTGGAGGTTCAGGGTTTTGATGTTCCAGAATTTTGTAGTTTTGGAGTTTCAGAGTTTTGGAGTGTTGGAGTTTTGGAGTTTTTGAGTTTTGGATTTTTGCACTTTTGGAGTTTTGGAGTTTTGCAGTTTTGGAGTTTCGGAGTTTCGGAGTTTTGGAGTTTCAGAGTTTTGGAGGTTCAGGGTTGTGGAGTTTCGGAATTTTTGAGTTTTGGAGTTTCGGAGTTTCGGAGTTTTGGAGTTTTGCAGTTTTGGAGTTTTGGAATTTCGGAGATTTGGAGTTTCCGCGTTTTGGAGATTCGGGGTCTTGGAGTTTCGGAATTTTGTAGTTTTGTAGATTTGGAGTTTTGGAGTGTCGGAGTTTCGGAGTGTTGGAGTTTTGGAGTTTTAGAGTTTTAGAGTTTTGGAGTTTTGGATTTTTGGATTTTAGGAGTTTTTGAGTTTTGGAGTTTTGGATTTTTGCACTTTTGGAGTTTTGGAGTTTCGGAGTTTTGGAGATTTGGAGTTTCGGAGTTTTGGAGTTTCGGAGTTTTGGAGATTAAGGGTTGTGGAGTTTCGGAATTTTTGAGTTGCGGAGTTTCGGAGTTCCGGAGTTTCGGAGTTTTAGAGTTTTGCAGTTTCGGAGTTTTGGAGTTTTGGAGTTTCGGAGTTTTGGAGTTTCAGAGTTTTCGAGGTTCAGGGTTGTGGAGTTTCGGAATTTTTGAGTTTTGGAGTTTCGGAGTTTCGGAGTTTCGGAGTTTTGGAGTTTTGGAGTTTCGAATTTTGAGTTTCGGATTTTTGGAGTTTTGGAGTTTCGGAGATTTGGAGTTTCAGAGTTTTGGAGGTTCAGGGTTTTGTTGTTCCAGAATTTTGTAGTTTTGGAGTTTCGGAGTTTCGAATTATTGGAGTTTTCGAGTTTTAGAATTTTTAATTTTTGGAGGTATGGATTTTTGGAGTTTCGGAGTTGTGGAGATTCGGGGTTGTGGAGTTTTGGAGTTTTGGAGGTTCGTAGTTTAAGAGTTTTTGAGTTTGGGAGTTTCGCAGTTTTGGAGATTCGGGGTTGTGAAGTTTCGGAATTTTTGAGTTTTGGAGTTTCAGAGTTCCGGAGTTTTGGAGTTTTGCAGTTTCGGAGTTTTGGAGTTTTGGAGTTTTGGAGTTTCGTAGTTTTGGAGTTTCAGAGTTTTGGAGGTTCAGGGTTGTGGAGTTTCGGAATTTTGAGTTTTGGAGTTTCGGAGTTTTGGAGTATTGCAGTTTTGGAGTTTTGGAGTTTCGAATTTTCAGAGTTTCGGATTTTTGGAGTTTTGGAGTTTCGGAGTTTTGGAGTTTCAGAGTTTTCGAGGTTCAAGGTTGTGGAGTTTCGGAATTTTTGAGTTTTGGAGTTTCGGAGTTTCGGAGTTTTGGAGTGTTGCAGTTTCGGTGTTTTGGAGTTTCGGAGATTTGGAGTTTCGGCGTTTTGAGATTCGGGGTCTTGGAGTTTCGGAATTTTTTAGTTTTGTAGTTTTGGAGTTTTGGAGTGTCGGAGTTTCGGAGTGTTGGAGTTTTCGCGTTTTAGAATTTTTAATTTTTGGAGGTATGGATTTTTGGAGTTTCGGAGTTGTGGAGATTCGGGTTGTGGAGTTTTGGAGTTTTGGAGGTTCGGAGTTTAAGAGTTTTTGAGTTTGGGAGTTTCGCAGTTTTGGAGATTCGGGGTTGTGGAGTTTCGGAATTTTGGTGTTTCGCATTTTTACAGTTTTGGAGTTTTCAAGTTTTGGATTTTTGGAGTTTTGGATTTTCGGAGTTTTGGAGATTCGGAGATTTGGAGTTTTGGAGGCTCGGAGTTTAAGAGTTTTTGAGTTTGGGAGTTTCGCAGTTTTGGAGATTCGGGGTTGTGGAGTTTCGGAATTTTGGTGTTTCGCATTTTTACAGTTTTGGAGTTTTCAAGTTTTGGAGTTTTGGAGTTTTGGATTTTCGGAGTTTTGGAGATTCGGAGTTTTGGAGTTTTGGAGTTTTGGAGTTTCGGAGTTTTGGAGTTTTCGAGGTTCAGGGTTGTGGAGTTTCGGAATTTTTGAGTTTTGGAGTTTCGGAGTTCCGGAGTTTCGGAGTTTTGGAGTTTTGCAGTTTCGGAGTTTTGGAGTTTCGGAGTTTTGGAGTTTTGCAGTTTCGGAGTTTTGGAGTTTCGGAGTTCCGGAGTTTTGGAGTTTTGGAGTTTCGAATTTTCAGTTTCGGATTTTTGGAGTTTTGGAGTTTCGGAGATTTGGAGTTTCAGAGTTTTGGAGGTTCAGGGTTTGATGTTCCAGAATTTTGTAGTTTTGGAGTTTCAGAGTTTTGGAGATTCGGAATCTTGGAGTTTCGGAATTTTGTAGTTTTGTAGTTTTGGAGTGTCGGAGTTTTGGAGTGTTGGAGTTTTGGAGTTTTTGAGTTTTGGATTTTTGCACTTTTGGAGTTTTGGAGTTTTGCAGTTTTGGAGTTTTGGAGTTTCGGAGATTTGGAGTTTCGGCGTTTTGGAGATTCGGGGTCTTGGAGTTTCGGAATTTTGTAGTTTTGTAGTTTTGGAGTTTTGGAGTGTCGGAGTTTCGGAGTGTTGGAGTTTTGGAGTTTTAGAGTTTTGGAGTTTTGGATTTTTGAGTTTTGGATTTTTGGATTTTTGGAGTTTTGGAGTTTTTGAGTTTTGGAGTTTTGGATTTTTGCACTTTTGGAGTTTTGGAGTTTCGGAGTTTTGAATTTTTGGAGTTTTGGAGGTATGGATTTTTGGAGATTCAGGGTTTTGTTCCATAATTTTGTAGTTTTGGAGTTTTGGAGTTCCGGAGTTTCGAATTATTGGAGTTTTCGAGTTTTAGAATTTTTAATTTTTGGAGGTATGGATTTTTGGTGTTTCGGAGTTGTGGAGATTCGGGGTTGTGGAGTTTTGGAGGTTCGGAGTTTAAGAGTTTTTGAGTTTGGGAGTTTCGCAGTTTTGGAGATTCGGGGTTGTCGAGTTTCGGAATTTTGGTGTTTCGCATTTTTACAGTTTTGGAGTTTTCAAGTTTTGGATTTTTGGAGTTTTGGAGTTTCGGAGTTTTGGAGATTTGGAGTTTCGGAATTTTGGAGTTTCGGAGTTTTGGAGATTCAGGGTTGTGGAGTTTCGGAATTTTTGAGTTTTGGAGTTTCGGAGTTTTGGAGTTTTGGAGTTTCGAATTTTCAGAGTTTCGGATTTTTGGAGTTTTGGAGTTTCGGAGATTTGGAGTTTCAGAGTTTTGGAGGTTCAGGGTTTTGATGTTCCAGAATTTTGTAGTTTTGGAGTTTCAGAGTTTTGGAGATTCGGAATCTTGGAGTTTCGGAATTTTGTAGTTTTGTAGTTTTGGAGTGTCGGAGTTTTGGAGTGTTGGAGTTTTCGAGTTTTTGAGTTTTGGATTTTTGCACTTTTGGAGTTTTGGAGTTTTGCAGTTTTGGAGTTTTGGAGTTTCGGAGATTTGGAGTTTCGACGTTTTGGAGATTCGGGGTCTTGGAGTTTCGGAATTTTGTAGTTTTGTAGTTTTGGAGTTTTGGAGTGTCGGAGTTTCGGAGTGTTGGAGTTTTGGAGTTTTAGAGTTTTGGAGTTTTGGATTTTTGAGTTTTGGATTTTTGGATTTTTGGAGTTTTGGAGTTTTTGAGTTTTGGAGTTTTGGATTTTTGCACTTTTGGAGTTTTGGAGTTTCGGAGTTTTGAATTTTTGGAGTTTTGGAGGTATGGATTTTTGGAGATTCAGGGTTTTGTTCCATAATTTTGTAGTTTTGGAGTTTTGGAGTTCCGGAGTTTCGAATTATTGGAGTTTTCGAGTTTTAGAATTTTTAATTTTTGGTGGTATGGATTTTTGGAGTTTCGGAGTTGTGGAGATTCGGGGTTGTGGAGTTTTGGAGGTTCGGAGTTTAAGAGTTTTTGAGTTTGGGAGTTTCGCAGTTTTGGAGATTCGGGGTTGTCGAGTTTCGGAATTTTGGTGTTTCGCATTTTTACAGTTTTGAAGTTTTCAAGTTTTGGATTTTTGGAGTTCTGGAGTTTCGGAGTTTTGGAGATTTGGAGTTTCGGAATTTTGGAGTTTCGGAGTTTTGGAGATTCAGGGTTGTGGAGTTTCGGAATTTTTGAGTTTTGGAGTTTCGGAGTTCCGGAGTTTCGGAGTTTTGGAGTTCTGCAGTTTCGGAGTTTTGGAGTTTTGGAGTTTCGGAGTTTTGGAGTTTCAGAGTTTTCGAGGTTCAGGGTTGTGGAGTTTCGGAATTTTTGAGTTTTGGAGTTTCGGAGTTTCGGAGTTTTGGAGTTTCGAATTTTCAGAGTTTCGGATTTTTGGAGTTTTGGAGTTTCGGAGATTTGGAGTTTCAGAGTTTTGGAGGTTCTGGGTTTTGTTGTTCCAGAATTTTGTAGTTTTGGAGTTTTGGAGTTTCGGAGTTTCGGAGTTTCTTATTATTGGAGTTTTCGAGTTTTAGAATTTTTAATTTTTGGAGGTATGGATTTTTGGAGTTTCGGAGTTGTGGAGATTCGGGGTTGTGGAGTTTTGGAGTTTTGGAGGTTCGGAGTTTAAGAGTTTTTGAGTTTGGGAGTTTCGCAGTTTTGGAGATTCGGGGTTGTGGAGTTTCAGAGTTTTGGAGTTTTGCAGTTTCGGAGTTTTGGAGTTTTGGAGATTCGGAGTTTTGGAGTTTCAGAGTTTTCGAGGTTCAGGGTTGTGGAGTTTCGGAATTTTTGAGTTTAAGAGTTTCGGAGTTTCGGAGTTTTGGAGTTTTGGAGTTTCGAATTTTCAGAGTTTCGGATTTTTGGAGTTTTGGAGTTTCGGAGATTTGGAGTTTCAGAGTTTTCGAGGTTCAGGGTTGTGGAGTTTCGAATTTTCAGAGTTTCGGATTTTTGGAGTTTCGAATTTTCAGAGTTTCGGATTTTTGGAGTTTTGGAGTTCCGGAGATTTGGAGTTTGAGAGTTTTGGAGGTTCAGGGTTGTGGAGTTTCGGAATTTTTGATTTTTGGAGTTTCGGAGTTTTGGAGTTTTAGAGTTTTGGAGTTTCGGAGTTTTGGAGTTTCAGAATTTTCGATGTTCAGGGTTGTGGAGTTTCGGAATTTTTGAGTTTTGGAGTTTCCGAGTATTGCAGTTTTGGAGTTTTGGAGTTTCGAATTTTCAGAGTTTAGGATTTTTCGAGTTTTCGCGTTTTCGAGATTCGGAATCTTGGAGTTTCGGAATTTTGTAGTTTTGTAGTTTTGGAGTTTCGGAGTTTCGGAGTTTTGGAGTATTGCAGTTGTGGAGTTTTGGAGTTTCGAATTTTCAGTTTCGGATTTTTGGAGTTTTGGAGTTTCGGAGATTTGGAGTTTTGGCGTTTTGGAGATTCGGGGTCTTGGAGTTTCGGAATTTTGTAGTTTTGTAGTTTTGGAGTGTCGGAGTTTTGGAGCTTTGGAGTGTTGGAGTTTTGGAGTTTTAGGAGCTTTGGAGTTTTTGAGTTTTTGAGTTTTGGAGTTTTTGAGTTTTGCACTTTTGGAGTTTTGGAGTTTCGGAGTTTCGGAGTTTTGGAGTTTCAGAGTTTTGGAGGTTCAGGGTTGTGGAGTTTCGGAATTTTTGAGTTTTGGAGTTTCGGAGTTTTGGAGTTTCGGCGTTTTGGAGATTCGGGGTCTTGGAGTTTCAGAATTTTGTAGTTTTGTAGTTTTGGAGTTTTGGAGTGTCGGAGTTTTGGAGTTTTGGAGTTTCCGAGTTTCGGATTTTTGGAGTTTTGGAGTTTCGGAGATTTGGAGTTCTGGCGTTTTGGAGATTCGGGGTCTTGGAGTTTCGGAATTTTGCAGTTTTGTAGTTTTGGAGTGTTGGAGTTTTGGAGTGTTGGAGTTTTGGAGTTTTGGAGTTTCGGAGTTTCGGAGTTTCAGTGTTTCAGAGTTCTGGAGGTTCAGGGTTGTGGAGTTTCGGAATTTTTGAGTTTTGGAGTTTCGGAGTTTCGGAGATTTGGACTTTTGCAGTTTTGGAGTTTTGGAGTTTCGAATTTTCAGTTTCGGATTTTTGGAGTTTTCGAGTTTCGGAGATTTGGAGTTTCGGCGTTTTGGAGATTCGGAGTCTTGGGGTTTCGGAATTTTGTAGTTTTGTAGTTTTGGAGTGTCGGAGTTTCGGAGTTTTGGAGTTTCAGAGTTTTGGAGGTTCAGGGTTGTGGAGTTTCGGAATTTTTGAGTTTTGGAGTTTCGGAGTGTCGGAGTTTTGGAGAATTGCAGTTTTGGAGTTTTGGAGTTTTGGAGTTTCGAATTTTCAGAGTTTCGGATTTTTGGAGTTTTGGAGTTTCGGAGTTTTGGAGTTTCAGAGTTTTCGAGGTTCAGGGTTGTGGAGTTTCGGAATTTTTGAGTTTTGGAGTTTCGGAGTTTCGGAGTTTTGGAGTATTGCAGTTTTGGAGTTTTGGAGTTTTGGAGTTTCGAATTTTCAGTTTCGGATTTTTGGAGTTTTGGAGTTTCGGAGATTTGGAGTTTTGGCGTTTTGGAGATTCGGGGTCTTGGAGTTTCGGAATTTTGTAGTTTTGTAGTTTTGGAGTGTCCGAGTATTGGAGTGTTGGAGTTTTGGAGTTTTAGGAGTCTTGGAGTTTTGGAGTTTTTGAGTTTTTGAGTTTTGCATTTTGGAGTTTTGGAGTTTTGGAGTTTCGGAGTTTTGGAGTTTTGGAGTTTCAGAGTTTTGGAGGTTCAGGGTTGTGGACTTTCGGAATTTTTGAGTTTTGGAGTTTCGGAGTTTTGGAGTTTCGGCGTTTTGGAGATTCGGGGTCTTGGAGTTTCGGAATTTTGTAGTTTTGTAGTTTTGGAGTTTTGGAGTGTCGGAGTTTAGGAGTGTTGGAGTTTTGGAGTTTTAGAATTTTGGAGTTTTGAAATTTTTGACTTTCGGATTTTTGGGGTTTGGAGTTTTTAGGTTTTGGATTTTTGAGTTTTGGATTTTTGCATTTTTGGAGTTTTGGAGTTTTTGAGTTTTTTAGTTTTGGATTTTTGCACTTTTGGAGTTTTGGAGTTTCGGAGTTTTGGATTTTTGGAGTTTTGGAGGTATGGATTTTTGGAGATTCAGGGTTTTGTTGTTCCAGAATTTTGTAGTTTTGGAGTTTTGGAGTGTTGGAGTTTTGGAGTTTTGGAGTTTCGGAGTTTCGGAGTTTTGGAGTTTCAGAGTTTCAGAGTTCTGGAGGTTCAGGGTTGTGGAGTTTCGGAATTTTTGAGTTTTGGAGTTTCGGAGTTTCGGACATTTGGAGTTTTGCAGTTTTGGAGTTTTGGAGTTTCGAATTTTCAGTTTCGGATTTTTGGAGTTTTGGAGTTTCGGAGATTTGGAGTTTCGGCGTTTTGGAGATTCGGAGTCTTGGAGTTTCGGAATTTTGTAGTTTTGTAGTTTTGGAGTGTTGGAGTTTTGGAGTGTTGGAGTTTTGGAGCTTTGGAGTTTTGGAGTTTTTGTGTTTTGGAGTTTCGGAGTTTCGGAGTTTTGGAGTTTCAGAGTTTTGGAGGTTCAGGGTTGTGGAGTTTTGGAATTTTTGAGTTTTGGAGTTTCGGAGTGTCAGAGTTTTGGAGAATTGCAGTTTTGGAGTTTTGGAGTTTCGAATTTTCAGAGTTTCGGATTTTTGGAGTTTTGGAGTTTCGGAGTTTTGGAGTTTCAGAGTTTTCGAGGTTCAGGGTTGTGGAGTTTTGGAATTGTTGAGTTTTGGAGTTTCGGAGTTTTGGAGTTTTGGAGTTTCGGAGTTTTGGAGTTTTGGAGTTTTGGAGTTTCGAATTTTCAGTTTCGGATTTTTGGAGTTTTGGAGTTTCGGAGATTTGGAGTTTTGGCGTTTTGGAGATTCGGAATCTTGGAGTTTCGGAATTTTGTAGTTTTGTAGTTTTCGAGTGTCGGAGTTTTGGAGTGTTGGAGTTTTGGAGCTTTGGAGTTTTGGAGTTTTTGAGTTTTGGAGTTTTGGATTTTTGCACTTTTGGAGTTTTGGAGTTTTGGAGTTTCGGAGTTTCGGAGTATTGGAGTTTCAGAGTTTTGGAGGTTCAGGGTTGTGGAGTTTCGGAATTTTTGAGTTTTGGAGTTTCGGAGTTTCGGAGTTTTGGAGTATTGCAGTTTTAGAGTTTTGGAGTTTTGGAGTTTCGAATTTTCAGTTTCGGATTTTTGGAGTTTTGGAGTTTCGGAGATTTGGAGTTTTGGCGTTTTGGAGATTCGGGGTCTTGTAGTTTCGGAATTTTGTAGTTTTGTAGTTTTGGAGTGTCGGAGTATTGGAGTGTTGGAGTTTTGGAGTTTTAGGAGCTTTGGAGTTTTGGAGTTTTTGAGTTTTGGAGTTTTGGAGTTTTGCACTTTTGGAGTTTTGGAGTTTTGGAGTTTTGGAGTTTCGGAGTTTCAGAGTTTTGGAGTTTCAGAGTTTTGGAGGTTCAGGGTTGTGGAGTTTCGGAATTTTTGAGTTTTGGAGTTTCGGAGTTTTGGAGTTTCGGCGTTTTGGAGATTCGGGGTCTTGGAGTTTCGGAATTTTGTAGTTTTGTAGTTTTGGAGTTTTGGAGTGTCGGAGTTTCGGAGTGTTGGAGTTTTGTAGTTTTCGAATTTTGGAGTTTTGAAATTTTTGACTTTCGGATTTTTGGGGTTTGGAGTTTTTAGGTTTTGGATTTTTGAGTTTTGGATTTTTGCATTTTTGGAGTTTTGGAGTTTTTGAGTTTTTTAGTATTGGATTTTTGCACTTTTGGAGTTTTGGAGTTTCGGAGTTTTGGATTTTTGGAGTTTTTGAGGTATGTTTTTTGGAGATTCAGGGTTTTGTTGTTCCAGAATTTTGTAGTTTTGGAGTTTTGGAGTTTCGGAGTTTTCGAGGTTCAGGGTTGTGGAGTTTCGGAATTTTTGAGTTTTGGAGTTTCGGAGTTTCGGAGTTTTGGAGTTTTGGAGTTTTGGAGTTTCGAATTTTCAGTTTCGGATTTTTGGAGTTTTGGAGTTTTTGAGTTTTGGAGTTTTTGAGTTTTGCGCTTTTGGAGTTTTGGAGTTTCGGAGTTTCGGAGTTTTGGAGTTTCAGAGTTTTGGAGGTTCAGGGTTGTGGAGTTTCGGAATTTTTGAGTTTTGGAGTTTCGGAGTTTTGGAGTTTCGGCGTTTTGGAGATTCGGGGTCTTGGAGTTTCGGAATTTTGTAGTTTTGTAGTTTTGTAGTTTTGGAGTGTCGGAGTTTAGGAGTGTTGGAGTTTTGGAGTTTTAGAATTTTGGAGTTTTGAAATTTTTGACTTTCGGATTTTTGGGGTTTGGAGTTTTTAGGTTTTGGATTTCTGAGTTTTGGATTTTTGGATTTTTGGAGTTTTGGAGTTTTGGAGTTTTTGAGTTTTTTAGTTTTGGATTTTTGCACTTTTGGAGTTTTGGAGTTTCGGAGTTTTGGATTTTTGGAGTTTTGGAGGTATGGATTTTTGGAGATTCAGGGTTTTGTTGTTCCAGAATTTTGTAGTTCCGGAGTTTTGGAGTTTCAGAGTTTTCGAGGTTCAGGGTTGTGGAGTTTCGGAATTTTTGAGTTTTGGAGTTTCGGAGTTTTGGAGTTTTGGTGTTTTGGAGTTTCGAATTTTCAAAGTTTCGGATTTTTGGAGTTTTGGAGTTCCGGAGATTTGGAGTTTGAGAGTTTTGGAGGTACAGGGTTGTGGAGTTTCGGAATTTTTGAGTTTTGGAGTTTCGGAGTTTTGGAGTTTTAGAGTTTTAGAGTTTCGGAGTTTAGAAGTTTCAGAGTTTTCGAGGTTCAGGGTTGTGGAGTTTCGGAAGTTTTGATTTTGGAGTTTCGGAGTATTGCAGTTTTGGAGTTTTGGAGTTTTGGAGTTTCGAATTTTCAGAGTTTAGGATTTTTTTAGTTTTGGCGTTTTCGAGATTCGGAATCTTGGAGTTTCGGAATTTTGTAGTTTTGTAGTTTTGGAGTGTCGGAGTTTTGGAGTGTTGGAGTTTTAGGAGCTTTGGAGTTTTGGAGTTTCTGAGTTTTGGAGTTTTGGATTTTTGCACTTTTGGAGTTTTGGAGTTTTGGAATGTTTGAGTTTTGGAGTTTCGGAGTTTCGGAGTTTTGGAGTTTTGCAGTTTTGGAGTTTTGGTGTTTTGGAGTTTTGGAGTTTCGAATTTTCAGTTTCAAATTTTTGGAGTTTTGGAGTTTCGGAGATTTGGAATTTCGGCGTTTTGGAGATTCGGAGTCTTGGAGTTTCGGAATTTTGTAGTTTTGTAGTTTTGGAGTGTCGGAGTTTTGGAGTGTTGGAGTTTTGGAGCTTTGGAGTTTTGGAGTTTTTGTGTTTTGGAGTTTCGGAGTTTTGGAGAATTGCAGTTTTGGAGTTTTGGAGTTTTGGAGTTTCGAATTTTCAGAGTTTCGGTATTTTGGAGTTTTGGAGTTTCGGAGTTTTGGAGTTTCAGAGTTTTCGAGGTTCAGGGTTGTGGAGTTTCGGAATTTTTGAGTTTTGGAGTTTCGGAGTTTCGGAGTTTTGGAGTTTTGGAGTTTTGGAGTTTCGAATTTTCAGTTTCGGATTTTTGGAGTTTTGGAGTTTCGGAGATTTGGAGTTTTGGCGTTTTGGAGATTCGAAATCTTGGAGTCTCGGAATTTTGTAGTTTTGTAGTTTTCGAGTGTCGGAGTTTTGGAGTTTCAGAGTTTTGGAGGTTCAGGGTTGTGGATTTTCGGAATTTTTGAGTTCGGAGTTTCGGAGTTTCGGAGTTTTGGTGTTTTGCAGTTTTGGAGTTTTGGAGTTTTGGAGTTTCGGAGTTTTGGAGGTTCAGGGTTGTGGAGTTTCGGAATTTTTTAGTTTTGGAGTTTCGGAGTTTCAGAGTTTTAGAGTTTTGGTGTTTTGGAGTTTCGAATTTTCAAAGTTTCGGATTTTTGGAGTTTTGGAGTTCCGGAGATTTGGAGTTTCGGCGTTTTGGAGATTCGGGGTCTTGGAGTTTCGGAATTTTGTAGTTTTGTAGTTTTGGAGTTTGGGAGTGTCGGAGTTTCGGAGTGTTGGAGTTTTGGAGTTTTAGAGTTTTAGAGTTTTGGAGTTTTGGATTTTTGAGTTTTGGATTTTTGGATTTTAGGAGTTTTGGAGTTTTTGAGTTTTTGAGTTTTGGAGTTTTGGATTTTTGCACTTTTGGAGTTTTGGAGTTTCGGAGGTATAGATTTTTGGAGATTCAGGTTTTGGTGTTCCATAATTTTGTAGTTTTGGAGTTTTGGAGTTTCGGAGTTTCGAATTATTGGAGTTTTCGCGGTTTAGAATTTTTAATTTTTGGAGGTATGGATTTTTGGAGTTTCGGAGTTGTGGAGATTCGGGTTGTGGAGTTTTGGAGTTTTGGAGGTTCGGAGTTTAAGAGTTTTTGAGTTTGGGAGTTTCGCAGTTTTGGAGATTCGGGGTTTTGGAGTTTCGGAATTTTGGTGTTTCGCATTTTTAGAGTTTTGGAGTTTTCAAGTTTTGGATTTTTGGAGTTTTGGATTTTCGGAGTTTTGGAGATTCGGAGTTTTGGAGTTTCGGAGTTTTGGAGATTTGGAGTTCCGGAGTTTTGGAGTTTCGGAGTTTTGCAGATTCAGGGTTGTGGAGTTTCGGAATTTTTGAGTTGCGGAGTTTCGGAGTTCCGGAGTTTCGGAGTTTTGGAGTTTTGCAGTTTCGGAGTTTTGGAGTTTTGGAGTTTCGGAGTTTTGGAGTTGCAGAGTTTTCGAGGTTCACGGTTGTGGAGTTTCGGAATTTTTGAGTTTTGGAGTTTCGGAGTTTCGGAGTTTTGGAGTTTTTTTAGTTTCGAATTTTCAGAGTTTCGGATTTTTGGAGTTTTGGAGTTCCGGAGATTTGGAGTTCCAGAGTTTTGGAGGTTCAGGGTTGTGGAGTTTCGGAATTTTTGAGTTTTGGAGTTTCGGAGTTTCGGAGTTTTGGAGTATTGCAGTTTTGAAGATTTGGAGTTTCGAATTTTCAGTTTCGGATTTTTGGAGTTTTGGAGTTTTGGAGATATGGAGTTTTGGCATTTTGGAGATTCGGAATCTTGGAGTTTCGGAATTTTGTAGTTTTTGAGTTTTGGATTTTTGCACTTATTGAGTTTTGGTGTTTTGGAGTTTCGGAGTTTCGGAGTTTTGGAGTTTCAGAGTTTTAGAGGTTCAGGGTTGTGGAGTTTCGGAAGTTTTGAGTTTTGGAGTTTCGGAGTTTTGGAGTATTGCAGTTTTGGAGTTTTGAAGTTTCGAATTTTCTGAGTTTCGGATTTTTGGAGTTTTGGAGTTTCGGAGATTCGGTATCTTGGAGTTTCGGAATTTTGTAGTTTTGTAGTTTTGGAGTGTCGGAGTTTTGGAGTGTTGGAGTTTTGGAGCTTTGGAGTTTTTGAGTTTTTGAGTTTTGAATTTTTGCACTTTTGGAGTTTTGGAGTTTCGGAGTTTTGGTGTTTCGCATTTTTAGAGTTTTGGAGTTTTCAAGTTTTGGATTTTTGGAGTTTTGGATTTTCGGAGTTTTGGAGATTCGGAGTTTTGGAGTTTTGGAGTTTTGGAGATTTGGAGTTCCGGAGTTTTGGAGTTTCGGAGTTTTGGAGATTCAGGGTTGTGGAGTTTCGGAATTTTTGAGTTGCGGAGTTTCGGAGTTCCGGAGTTTCGGAGTTTTGGAGTTTTGCAGTTTCGGAGTTTTGGAGTTTTGGAGTTTCGGAGTTTTGGAGTTGCAGAGTTTTCGAGGTTCACGGTTGTGGAGTTTCGGAATTTTTGAGTTTTGGAGTTTCGGAGTTTCGGAGTTTTGGAGTTTTTTTAGTTTCGAATTTTCAGAGTTTCGGATTTTTGGAGTTTTGGAGTTCCGGAGATTTGGAGTTCCAGAGTTTTGGAGGTTCAGGGTTGTGGAGTTTCGGAATTTTTGAGTTTTGGAGTTTCGGAGTTTCGGAGTTTTGGAGTATTGCAGTTTTGAAGATTTGGAGTTTCGAATTTTCAGTTTCGGATTTTTGGAGTTTTGGAGTTTTGGAGATATGGAGTTTTGGCATTTTGGAGATTCGACATCTTGGAGTTTCGGAATTTTGTAGTTTTTGAGTTTTGGATTTTTGCACTTATTGAGTTTTGGTGTTTTGGAGTTTCGGAGTTTCGGAGTTTTGGAGTTTCAGAGTTTTAGAGGTTCAGGGTTGTGGAGTTTCGGAAGTTTTGAGTTTTGGAGTTTCGGAGTTTTGGAGTATTGCAGTTTTGGAGTTTTGAAGTTTCGAATTTTCTGAGTTTCGGATTTTTGGAGTTTTGGAGTTTCGGAGATTCGGTATCTTGGAGTTTCGGAATTTTGTAGTTTTGTAGTTTTGGAGTGTCGGAGTTTTGGAGTGTTGGAGTTTTGGAGCTTTGGAGTTTTTGAGTTTTTGAGTTTTGAATTTTTGCACTTTTGGAGTTTTGGAGTTTTGGAGTTTCGGAGTTTCGGAGTTTTGGAGTTTCAGAGTTTTGGAGGTTCAGGGTTGTGGAGTTTCGGAATTTCTGAGTTTTGGAGTTTCGGAGTTTCGGAGTTTTGGAGTTTCAGAGTTTTGGAGGTTCAGGGTTGTGGAGTTTCGGAATTTTTGAGTTTTTGAGTTTTGGATTTTTGGATTTTTGGAGTTTTTGAGTTTTGGAGTTTTGGATTTTTGCACTTTTGGAGTTTTGGAGTTTCGGAGTTTTGAATTTTTGGAGTTTTGGAGGTATGGATTTTTGGAGATTCAGGGTTTTGTTCCATAATTTTGTAGTTTTGGAGTTTTGGAGTTTCGGAGTTTCGAATTATTGGAGTTTTCGCGTTTTAGAATTTTTAATTTTTGGAGGTATGGATTTTTGGAGTTTCGGAGTTGTGGAGATTCGGGCTGTGGAGTTTTGGAGGTTCGGAGTTTAAGAGTTTTTGAGTTTGGGAGTTTCGCAGTTTTGGAGATTCGGGGTTGTGGAGTTTCGGAATTTTGGTGTTTCGCATTTTTACAGTTTTGGAGTTTTCAAGTTTTGGATTTTTGGAGTTTTGGATTTTCGGAGTTTTGGAGATTCGGAGTTTTGGAGTTTTGGAGGCTCGGAGTTTAAGAGTTTTTGAGTTTGGGAGTTTCGCAGTTTTGGAGATTCGGGGTTGTGGAGTTTCGGAATTTTGGTGTTTCGCATTTTTACAGTTTTGGAGTTTTCAAGTTTTGGAGTTTTGGAGTTTTGGATTTTCGGAGTTTTGGAGATTCGGAGTTTTGGAGTTTTGGAGTTTTGGAGTTTCGGAGTTTTGGAGTTTCAAGTTTTCGAGGTTCAGGGTTGTGGAGTTTCGGAATTTTTGAGTTTTGGAGTTTCGGAGTTCCGGAGTTTCGGAGTTTTGGAGTTTTGCAGTTTCGGAGTTTTGGAGTTTCGGAGTTTTGGAGTTTCGGAGTTTCGGAGTTTTGGAGTTTTGGAGTTTCGAATTTTCAGAGTTTCGGATTTTTGGAGTTTTGGAGTTTCGGAGATTTGGAGTTTCAGAGTTTTGGAGGTTCAGGGTTTTGATGTTCCAGAATTTTGTAGTTTTGGAGTTTCAGAGCTTTGGAGATTCGGAATCTTTTAGTTTCGGAATTTTGTAGTTTTGTAGTTTTGGAGTTTTGGAGTTTCGGAGATTTGGAGTTTCGGCGTTTTGGAGATTCGGGGTCTTGGAGTTTCGGAATTTTGTAGTTTTGTAGTTTTGGAGTTTTGGAGTGTCGGAGTTTCGGAGTGTTGGAGTTTTGGAGTTTTAGAGTTTTGGAGTTTTGGATTTTTGAGTTTTGGATTTTAGGAGTTTTGGAGTTTTTGAGTTTTTGAGTTTTGGAGTTTTGGATTTTTGCACTTTTGGAGTTTTGGAGTTTTGGAGGTATGGATTTTTGGAGATTCAGGGTTTTGTTCCATAATTTTGTAGTTTTGGAGTTTTGGATTTCCGGAGTTTCGAATTATTGGAATTTTTAATTTTTAGAATTTTTAATTTTTGGAGGTATGGATTTTTGGAGTTTCGGAGTTGTGGAGATTCGGGGTTGTGGAGTTTTGGAGGTTCGGAGTTTAAGAGTTTTTGAGTTTGGGACTTTCGCAGTTTTGGAGATTCGGGGTTGTCGAGTTTCGGAATTTTGGTGTTTCGCATTTTTACAGTTTTGGAGTTTTCAAGTTTTGGATTTTTGGAGTTTTGGAGTTTCGGAGTTTTGGAGATTTGGAGTTTCGGAATTTTGGAGTTTCGGAGTTTTGAAGATTCAGGGTTGTGGAGTTTCGGAATTTTTGAGTTTTGGAGTTTCGGAGTTCCGGAGTTTCGGAGTTTTGGAGTTCTGCAGTTTCGGAGTTTTGGAGTCTCGGAGTTTTGGAGTTTCAGAGTTTTCGAGGTTCAGGGTTGTGGAGTTTCGGAATTTTTGAGTTTTGGAGTTTCGGAGTTTCGGAGTTTTGGAGTTTCGAATTTTCAGAGTTTCGGATTTTTGGAGTTTTGGAGTTTCGGAGATTTGGAGTTTCAGAGTTTTGGAGGTTCAGGGTTTTGTTGTTCCAGAATTTTGTAGTTTTGGAGTTTTGGAGTTTCGGAGTTTCGGAGTTTCGAATCATTGGAGTTTTCGAGTTTTAGAATTTTTAATTTTTGGAGGTATGGATTTTTGGAGTTTCGGAGTTGTGGAGATTCGGGGTTGTGGAGTTTTGGAGTTTTGGAGTTTCGAATTTTCAGAGTTTCGGATTTTTGGAGTTTTGGAGTTTCGGAGATTTGGAGTTTTGGCGTTTTGGAGATTCGGAATCTTGGAGTTCCGGAATTTTGTAGTTTTGTAGTTTTCGAGTGTCGGAGTTTGGAGTGTTGGAGTTTTGGAGCTTTGGAGTTTCGGAGTTTTGGAGTTTCGTAGTTTTGGAGATTCAGGGTTGTGGAGTTTCAGAATTTTTGAGTTTTGGAGTTTTGGAGTTTTGGAGTTTCGGAGTTCCGGAGTTTCGGATTTTTGGCGTTTTGGAGTTTCGGAGGTTTGAAGGTTTGAAGGTTTATTAAAACGAAATACAAATGAGTTGTAAGTTTCATAAAAAAGTTAGTACAGTAGGAGGTCCCAAAGTGAAAACTGTCTGGGGGACCTCCCATCAGGAATACATGAGGAAAGTGCATAAGTTTGGCAGAGGAGCTATAAAAGTATACAATCAAATTAAAACCTATTAGTGTAATTTGCGGCAATGAATAAGTTATACAATAGTTAGCGGGCATAATTTGACAAAAAAGGCATAAAATAGCAAAACATAAGAGCAATAGAAAGAACACAAAAAGACATCAGATAACAATGGGCATTAAATAAATGCAGATATTATACACAGGCGGAGAAAGAAAAAAAAAAGAGGTTCCAGAAGATTAACAATATGACCGTTTGCTGTCAGAGTGGGGAACATAAAATAAGATGAAGGCAACCTTAAGCATGGCATGAAGCTGAATGGGTTGATAGGAGATGTTTTTTTAGTAAAGTGTAGAAAGCGGGCTGCGAACGTGCGGATTTGATTGCTAGTGGTAATGAATTCCAGGTTTTCATGGCGGAGAAAAAAGCAGTTTGTTTTCCATAATTTGTGTTCACTTTTGGTAGAAGCATATTATTTTGTTCAGAGAATCTAGTGTTATTGCTATTAGAAAGGAAAGATACGGAAAAACAGAGAAGTTGATTGTTATTATTGCGAGCGCGGTAGATTAGAAGACCTAACCTAAGATTAAAGAGGCATTTCAATGGCAGAATGTTTAGGTCAGAGTAAAGAGGTGAAGCAGTGGCTGTGTATGGGCTAGTTGTTTGGAGTTTCAGAGTTTTCGAGGTTCAGGGTTGTGGAGTTTCGGAATTTTTGAGTTTTGGAGTTTCGGAGTTTCGGAGTTTTGGAGTTTTGGAGTTTCGAATTTTCAGAGTTTCGGATTTTTGGAGTTTTGGAGTTTCGGAGTTTCGGAGTTTTGGAGTTTCAGAGTTTTCGAGGTTCAGGGTTGTGGAGTTACGGAATTTTTTAGTTTTGGAGTTTCGGAGTTTCGGAGTTTTGGAGTTTTGGCGTTTTGGAGATTCGGGGTCTTGGAGTTTCGGAATTTTGTAGTTTTGTAGTTTTGGAGTGTCGGAGTTTTGGAGTGTTGGAGTTTTGGATTTTTGCACTTTTGGAGTTTTGGAGTTTTGGAGTTTTGGAGTTTCGGAGTTTCGCAGTTTTGGAGTTTCAGTGTTTTGGAGGTTCAGGGTTGTGGAGTTTCGGAATTTTTGAGTATTGGAGTTTCGGAGTTTTGGAGAATTGCAGTTTTGGAGTTTTGGAGTTTCGAATTTTCAGAGTTTCGGATTTTTGGAGTTTTGGAGTTTCGGAGTTTCGGAGTTTCGGAGTTTTGGAGTTTCAGAGTTTTCGAGGTTCAGGGTTGTGGAGTTTCGGAATTTTTGAGTTTTGGAGTTTCGGAGTTTCGGAGTTTTGGAGTTTTGGAGTTTTGGAGTTTTGGAGTTTCGAATTTTCAGAGGTTCGGATTTTTGGAGTTTTGGAGTTTCGGAGATTTGGAGTTTTGGCGTTTTGGAGATTCGGAATCATGGAGTTTCGGAATTTTGTAGTTTTGTAGTTTTCGAGTGTCAGAGTTTGGAGTGTTGGAGTTTTGGAGCTTTGGAGTTTTGGAGTTTTTGAGTTTTGGAGTTTTGGAGATTCAGGGTTGTGGAGTTTCAGAATTTTTGAGTTTTGGAGTTTTGGAGTTTCGGAGTTCCGGAGTTTCGGAGTTTTGGAGTTTTGGAGTTTCGGAGTTTTGGAGTGTCAGTTTTCGAGGTTCAGGGTTGTGGAGTTTCGGAATTTTTGAGTTTTGGAGTTTCGGAGTTTCGGAGTTTTGGAGTATTGCAGTTTTGAAGATTTGGAGTTTCGAATTTTCAGTTTCGGATTTTTGGAGTTTTGGAGTTTTGGAGATATGGAGTTTTGGCATTTTGGAGATTCGGAATCTTGGAGTTTCGGAATTTTGTAGTTTTTGAGTTTTGGATTTTTGCACTTATTGAGTTTTGGTGTTTTGGAGTTTCGGAGTTTCGGAGTTTTGGAGTTTCAGAGTTTTAGAGGTTCAGGGTTGTGGAGTTTCGGAAGTTTTGAGTTTTGGAGTTTCGGAGTTTTGGAGTATTGCAGTTTTGGAGTTTTGAAGTTTCGAATTTTCTGAGTTTCGGATTTTTGGAGTTTTGGAGTTTCGGAGATTCGGTATCTTGGAGTTTCGGAATTTTGTAGTTTTGTAGTTTTGGAGTGTCGGAGTTTTGGAGTGTTGGAGTTTTGGAGCTTTGGAGTTTTTGAGTTTTTGAGTTTTGAATTTTTGCACTTTTGGAGTTTTGGAGTTTCGGAGTTTTGGTGTTTCGCATTTTTAGAGTTTTGGAGTTTTCAAGTTTTGGATTTTTGGAGTTTTGGATTTTCGGAGTTTTGGAGATTCGGAGTTTTGGAGTTTTGGAGTTTTGGAGATTTGGAGTTCCGGAGTTTTGGAGTTTCGGAGTTTTGGAGATTCAGGGTTGTGGAGTTTCGGAATTTTTGAGTTGCGGAGTTTCGGAGTTCCGGAGTTTCGGAGTTTTGGAGTTTTGCAGTTTCGGAGTTTTGGAGTTTTGGAGTTTCGGAGTTTTGGAGTTGCAGAGTTTTCGAGGTTCACGGTTGTGGAGTTTCGGAATTTTTGAGTTTTGGAGTTTCGGAGTTTCGGAGTTTTGGAGTTTTTTTAGTTTCGAATTTTCAGAGTTTCGGATTTTTGGAGTTTTGGAGTTCCGGAGATTTGGAGTTCCAGAGTTTTGGAGGTTCAGGGTTGTGGAGTTTCGGAATTTTTGAGTTTTGGAGTTTCGGAGTTTCGGAGTTTTGGAGTATTGCAGTTTTGAAGATTTGGAGTTTCGAATTTTCAGTTTCGGATTTTTGGAGTTTTGGAGTTTTGGAGATATGGAGTTTTGGCATTTTGGAGATTCGACATCTTGGAGTTTCGGAATTTTGTAGTTTTTGAGTTTTGGATTTTTGCACTTATTGAGTTTTGGTGTTTTGGAGTTTCGGAGTTTCGGAGTTTTGGAGTTTCAGAGTTTTAGAGGTTCAGGGTTGTGGAGTTTCGGAAGTTTTGAGTTTTGGAGTTTCGGAGTTTTGGAGTATTGCAGTTTTGGAGTTTTGAAGTTTCGAATTTTCTGAGTTTCGGATTTTTGGAGTTTTGGAGTTTCGGAGATTCGGTATCTTGGAGTTTCGGAATTTTGTAGTTTTGTAGTTTTGGAGTGTCGGAGTTTTGGAGTGTTGGAGTTTTGGAGCTTTGGAGTTTTTGAGTTTTTGAGTTTTGAATTTTTGCACTTTTGGAGTTTTGGAGTTTTGGAGTTTCGGAGTTTCGGAATTTTGGAGTTTCAGAGTTTTGGAGGTTCAGGGTTGTGGAGTTTCGGAATTTCTGAGTTTTGGAGTTTCGGAGTTTCGGAGTTTTGGAGTTTCAGAGTTTTGGAGGTTCAGGGTTGTGGAGTTTCGGAATTTTTGAGTTTTTGAGTTTTGGATTTTTGGATTTTTGGAGTTTTTGAGTTTTGGAGTTTTGGATTTTTGCACTTTTGGAGTTTTGGAGTTTCGGAGTTTTGAATTTTTGGAGTTTTGGAGGTATGGATTTTTGGAGATTCAGGGTTTTGTTCCATAATTTTGTAGTTTTGGAGTTTTGGAGTTTCGGAGTTTCGAATTATTGGAGTTTTCGCGTTTTAGAATTTTTAATTTTTGGAGGTATGGATTTTTGGAGTTTCGGAGTTGTGGAGATTCGGGCTGTGGAGTTTTGGAGGTTCGGAGTTTAAGAGTTTTTGAGTTTGGGAGTTTCGCAGTTTTGGAGATTCGGGGTTGTGGAGTTTCGGAATTTTGGTGTTTCGCATTTTTACAGTTTTGGAGTTTTCAAGTTTTGGATTTTTGGAGTTTTGGATTTTCGGAGTTTTGGAGATTCGGAGTTTTGGAGTTTTGGAGGCTCGGAGTTTAAGAGTTTTTGAGTTTGGGAGTTTCGCAGTTTTGGAGATTCGGGGTTGTGGAGTTTCGGAATTTTGGTGTTTCGCATTTTTACAGTTTTGGAGTTTTCAAGTTTTGGAGTTTTGGAGTTTTGGATTTTCGGAGTTTTGGAGATTCGGAGTTTTGGAGTTTTGGAGTTTTGGAGTTTCGGAGTTTTGGAGTTTCAAGTTTTCGAGGTTCAGGGTTGTGGAGTTTCGGAATTTTTGAGTTTTGGAGTTTCGGAGTTCCGGAGTTTCGGAGTTTTGGAGTTTTGCAGTTTCGGAGTTTTGGAGTTTCGGAGTTTTGGAGTTTTGCAGTTTCGGAGTTTTGGAGTTTTGGAGATTCGGAGTTTTGGAGTTTCAGAGTTTTCAAGGTTCAGGGTTGTGGAGTTTCGGAATTTTTGAGTTTTGGAGTTTCGGAGTTTCGGAGTTTTGGAGTTTTGGAGTTTCGAATTTTCAGAGTTTCGGATTTTTGGAGTTTTGGAGTTTCGGAGATTTGGAGTTTCAGAGTTTTGGAGGTTCAGGGTTTTGATGTTCCAGAATTTTGTAGTTTTGGAGTTTCAGAGCTTTGGAGATTCGGAATCTTTTAGTTTCGGAATTTTGTAGTTTTGTAGTTTTGGAGTTTTGGAGTTTCGGAGATTTGGAGTTTCGGCGTTTTGGAGATTCGGGGTCTTGGAGTTTCGGAATTTTGTAGTTTTGTAGTTTTGGAGTTTTGGAGTGTCGGAGTTTCGGAGTGTTGGAGTTTTGGAGTTTTAGAGTTTTGGAGTTTTGGATTTTTGAGTTTTGGATTTTAGGAGTTTTGGAGTTTTTGAGTTTTTGAGTTTTGGAGTTTTGGATTTTTGCACTTTTGGAGTTTTGGAGTTTTGGAGGTATGGATTTTTGGAGATTCAGGGTTTTGTTCCATAATTTTGTAGTTTTGGAGTTTTGGATTTCCGGAGTTTCGAATTATTGGAGTTTTCGAGTTTTAGAATTTTTAATTTTTGGAGGTATGGATTTTTGGAGTTTCGGAGTTGTGGAGATTCGGGGTTGTGGAGTTTTGGAGGTTCGGAGTTTAAGAGTTTTTGAGTTTGGGACTTTCGCAGTTTTGGAGATTCGGGGTTGTCGAGTTTCGGAATTTTGGTGTTTCGCATTTTTACAGTTTTGGAGTTTTCAAGTTTTGGATTTTTGGAGTTTTGGAGTTTCGGAGTTTTGGAGATTTGGAGTTTCGGAATTTTGGAGTTTCGGAGTTTTGAAGATTCAGGGTTGTGGAGTTTCGGAATTTTTGAGTTTTGGAGTTTCGGAGTTCCGGAGTTTCGGAGTTTTGGAGTTCTGCAGTTTCGGAGTTTTGGAGTCTCGGAGTTTTGGAGTTTCAGAGTTTTCGAGGTTCAGGGTTGTGGAGTTTCGGAATTTTTGAGTTTTGGAGTTTCGGAGTTTCGGAGTTTTGGAGTTTCGAATTTTCAGAGTTTCGGATTTTTGGAGTTTTGGAGTTTCGGAGATTTGGAGTTTCAGAGTTTTGGAGGTTCAGGGTTTTGTTGTTCCAGAATTTTGTAGTTTTGGAGTTTTGGAGTTTCGGAGTTTCGGAGTTTCGAATCATTGGAGTTTTCGAGTTTTAGAATTTTTAATTTTTGGAGGTATGGATTTTTGGAGTTTCGGAGTTGTGGAGATTCGGGGTTGTGGAGTTTTGGAGTTTTGGAGTTTCGAATTTTCAGAGTTTCGGATTTTTGGAGTTTTGGAGTTTCGGAGATTTGGAGTTTTGGCGTTTTGGAGATTCGGAATCTTGGAGTTCCGGAATTTTGTAGTTTTGTAGTTTTCGAGTGTCGGAGTTTGGAGTGTTGGAGTTTTGGAGCTTTGGAGTTTCGGAGTTTTGGAGTTTCGTAGTTTTGGAGATTCAGGGTTGTGGAGTTTCAGAATTTTTGAGTTTTGGAGTTTTGGAGTTTTGGAGTTTCGGAGTTCCGGAGTTTCGGATTTTTGGCGTTTTGGAGTTTCGGAGGTTTGAAGGTTTGAAGGTTTATTAAAACGAAATACAAATGAGTTGTAAGTTTCATAAAAAAGTTAGTACAGTAGGAGGTCCCAAAGTGAAAACTGTCTGGGGGACCTCCCATCAGGAATACATGAGGAAAGTGCATAAGTTTGGCAGAGGAGCTATAAAAGTATACAATCAAATTAAAACCTATTAGTGTAATTTGCGGCAATGAATAAGTTATACAATAGTTAGCGGGCATAATTTGACAAAAAAGGCATAAAATAGCAAAACATAAGAGCAATAGAAAGAACACAAAAAGACATCAGATAACAATGGGCATTAAATAAATGCAGATATTATACACAGGCGGAGAAAGAAAAAAAAAAGAGGTTCCAGAAGATTAACAATATGACCGTTTGCTGTCAGAGTGGGGAACATAAAATAAGATGAAGGCAACCTTAAGCATGGCATGAAGCTGAATGGGTTGATAGGAGATGTTTTTTTAGTAAAGTGTAGAAAGCGGGCTGCGAACGTGCGGATTTGATTGCTAGTGGTAATGAATTCCAGGTTTTCATGGCGGAGAAAAAAGCAGTTTGTTTTCCATAATTTGTGTTCACTTTTGGTAGAAGCATATTATTTTGTTCAGAGAATCTAGTGTTATTGCTATTAGAAAGGAAAGATACGGAAAAACAGAGAAGTTGATTGTTATTATTGCGAGCGCGGTAGATTAGAAGACCTAACCTAAGATTAAAGAGGCATTTCAATGGCAGAATGTTTAGGTCAGAGTAAAGAGGTGAAGCAGTGGCTGTGTATGGGCTAGTTGTTTGGAGTTTCAGAGTTTTCGAGGTTCAGGGTTGTGGAGTTTCGGAATTTTTGAGTTTTGGAGTTTCGGAGTTTCGGAGTTTTGGAGTTTTGGAGTTTCGAATTTTCAGAGTTTCGGATTTTTGGAGTTTTGGAGTTTCGGAGTTTCGGAGTTTTGGAGTTTCAGAGTTTTCGAGGTTCAGGGTTGTGGAGTTACGGAATTTTTTAGTTTTGGAGTTTCGGAGTTTCGGAGTTTTGGAGTTTTGGCGTTTTGGAGATTCGGGGTCTTGGAGTTTCGGAATTTTGTAGTTTTGTAGTTTTGGAGTGTCGGAGTTTTGGAGTGTTGGAGTTTTGGATTTTTGCACTTTTGGAGTTTTGGAGTTTTGGAGTTTTGGAGTTTCGGAGTTTCGCAGTTTTGGAGTTTCAGTGTTTTGGAGGTTCAGGGTTGTGGAGTTTCGGAATTTTTGAGTATTGGAGTTTCGGAGTTTTGGAGAATTGCAGTTTTGGAGTTTTGGAGTTTCGAATTTTCAGAGTTTCGGATTTTTGGAGTTTTGGAGTTTCGGAGTTTCGGAGTTTCGGAGTTTTGGAGTTTCAGAGTTTTCGAGGTTCAGGGTTGTGGAGTTTCGGAATTTTTGAGTTTTGGAGTTTCGGAGTTTCGGAGTTTTGGAGTTTTGGAGTTTTGGAGTTTTGGAGTTTCGAATTTTCAGAGGTTCGGATTTTTGGAGTTTTGGAGTTTCGGAGATTTGGAGTTTTGGCGTTTTGGAGATTCGGAATCATGGAGTTTCGGAATTTTGTAGTTTTGTAGTTTTCGAGTGTCAGAGTTTGGAGTGTTGGAGTTTTGGAGCTTTGGAGTTTTGGAGTTTTTGAGTTTTGGAGTTTTGGAGATTCAGGGTTGTGGAGTTTCAGAATTTTTGAGTTTTGGAGTTTTGGAGTTTCGGAGTTCCGGAGTTTCGGAGTTTTGGAGTTTTGGAGTTTCGGAGTTTTGGAGTGTCAGTTTTCGAGGTTCAGGGTTGTGGAGTTTCGGAATTTTTGAGTTTTGGAGTTTCGGAGTTTCGGAGTTTTGGAGTATTGCAGTTTTGAAGATTTGGAGTTTCGAATTTTCAGTTTCGGATTTTTGGAGTTTTGGAGTTTTGGAGATATGGAGTTTTGGCATTTTGGAGATTCGGAATCTTGGAGTTTCGGAATTTTGTAGTTTTTGAGTTTTGGATTTTTGCACTTATTGAGTTTTGGTGTTTTGGAGTTTCGGAGTTTCGGAGTTTTGGAGTTTCAGAGTTTTAGAGGTTCAGGGTTGTGGAGTTTCGGAAGTTTTGAGTTTTGGAGTTTCGGAGTTTTGGAGTATTGCAGTTTTGGAGTTTTGAAGTTTCGAATTTTCTGAGTTTCGGATTTTTGGAGTTTTGGAGTTTCGGAGATTCGGTATCTTGGAGTTTCGGAATTTTGTAGTTTTGTAGTTTTGGAGTGTCGGAGTTTTGGAGTGTTGGAGTTTTGGAGCTTTGGAGTTTTTGAGTTTTTGAGTTTTGAATTTTTGCACTTTTGGAGTTTTGGAGTTTCGGAGTTTTGGTGTTTCGCATTTTTAGAGTTTTGGAGTTTTCAAGTTTTGGATTTTTGGAGTTTTGGATTTTCGGAGTTTTGGAGATTCGGAGTTTTGGAGTTTTGGAGTTTTGGAGATTTGGAGTTCCGGAGTTTTGGAGTTTCGGAGTTTTGGAGATTCAGGGTTGTGGAGTTTCGGAATTTTTGAGTTGCGGAGTTTCGGAGTTCCGGAGTTTCGGAGTTTTGGAGTTTTGCAGTTTCGGAGTTTTGGAGTTTTGGAGTTTCGGAGTTTTGGAGTTGCAGAGTTTTCGAGGTTCACGGTTGTGGAGTTTCGGAATTTTTGAGTTTTGGAGTTTCGGAGTTTCGGAGTTTTGGAGTTTTTTTAGTTTCGAATTTTCAGAGTTTCGGATTTTTGGAGTTTTGGAGTTCCGGAGATTTGGAGTTCCAGAGTTTTGGAGGTTCAGGGTTGTGGAGTTTCGGAATTTTTGAGTTTTGGAGTTTCGGAGTTTCGGAGTTTTGGAGTATTGCAGTTTTGAAGATTTGGAGTTTCGAATTTTCAGTTTCGGATTTTTGGAGTTTTGGAGTTTTGGAGATATGGAGTTTTGGCATTTTGGAGATTCGACATCTTGGAGTTTCGGAATTTTGTAGTTTTTGAGTTTTGGATTTTTGCACTTATTGAGTTTTGGTGTTTTGGAGTTTCGGAGTTTCGGAGTTTTGGAGTTTCAGAGTTTTAGAGGTTCAGGGTTGTGGAGTTTCGGAAGTTTTGAGTTTTGGAGTTTCGGAGTTTTGGAGTATTGCAGTTTTGGAGTTTTGAAGTTTCGAATTTTCTGAGTTTCGGATTTTTGGAGTTTTGGAGTTTCGGAGATTCGGTATCTTGGAGTTTCGGAATTTTGTAGTTTTGTAGTTTTGGAGTGTCGGAGTTTTGGAGTGTTGGAGTTTTGGAGCTTTGGAGTTTTTGAGTTTTTGAGTTTTGAATTTTTGCACTTTTGGAGTTTTGGAGTTTTGGAGTTTCGGAGTTTCGGAGTTTTGGAGTTTCAGAGTTTTGGAGGTTCAGGGTTGTGGAGTTTCGGAATTTCTGAGTTTTGGAGTTTCGGAGTTTCGGAGTTTTGGAGTTTCAGAGTTTTGGAGGTTCAGGGTTGTGGAGTTTCGGAATTTTTGAGTTTTTGAGTTTTGGATTTTTGGATTTTTGGAGTTTTTGAGTTTTGGAGTTTTGGATTTTTGCACTTTTGGAGTTTTGGAGTTTCGGAGTTTTGAATTTTTGGAGTTTTGGAGGTATGGATTTTTGGAGATTCAGGGTTTTGTTCCATAATTTTGTAGTTTTGGAGTTTTGGAGTTTCGGAGTTTCGAATTATTGGAGTTTTCGCGTTTTAGAATTTTTAATTTTTGGAGGTATGGATTTTTGGAGTTTCGGAGTTGTGGAGATTCGGGCTGTGGAGTTTTGGAGGTTCGGAGTTTAAGAGTTTTTGAGTTTGGGAGTTTCGCAGTTTTGGAGATTCGGGGTTGTGGAGTTTCGGAATTTTGGTGTTTCGCATTTTTACAGTTTTGGAGTTTTCAAGTTTTGGATTTTTGGAGTTTTGGATTTTCGGAGTTTTGGAGATTCGGAGTTTTGGAGTTTTGGAGGCTCGGAGTTTAAGAGTTTTTGAGTTTGGGAGTTTCGCAGTTTTGGAGATTCGGGGTTGTGGAGTTTCGGAATTTTGGTGTTTCGCATTTTTACAGTTTTGGAGTTTTCAAGTTTTGGAGTTTTGGAGTTTTGGATTTTCGGAGTTTTGGAGATTCGGAGTTTTGGAGTTTTGGAGTTTTGGAGTTTCGGAGTTTTGGAGTTTCAAGTTTTCGAGGTTCAGGGTTGTGGAGTTTCGGAATTTTTGAGTTTTGGAGTTTCGGAGTTCCGGAGTTTCGGAGTTTTGGAGTTTTGCAGTTTCGGAGTTTTGGAGTTTCGGAGTTTTGGAGTTTTGCAGTTTCGGAGTTTTGGAGTTTTGGAGATTCGGAGTTTTGGAGTTTCAGAGTTTTCAAGGTTCAGGGTTGTGGAGTTTCGGAATTTTTGAGTTTTGGAGTTTCGGAGTTTCGGAGTTTTGGAGTTTTGGAGTTTCGAATTTTCAGAGTTTCGGATTTTTGGAGTTTTGGAGTTTCGGAGATTTGGAGTTTCAGAGTTTTGGAGGTTCAGGGTTTTGATGTTCCAGAATTTTGTAGTTTTGGAGTTTCAGAGCTTTGGAGATTCGGAATCTTTTAGTTTCGGAATTTTGTAGTTTTGTAGTTTTGGAGTTTTGGAGTTTCGGAGATTTGGAGTTTCGGCGTTTTGGAGATTCGGGGTCTTGGAGTTTCGGAATTTTGTAGTTTTGTAGTTTTGGAGTTTTGGAGTGTCGGAGTTTCGGAGTGTTGGAGTTTTGGAGTTTTAGAGTTTTGGAGTTTTGGATTTTTGAGTTTTGGATTTTAGGAGTTTTGGAGTTTTTGAGTTTTTGAGTTTTGGAGTTTTGGATTTTTGCACTTTTGGAGTTTTGGAGTTTTGGAGGTATGGATTTTTGGAGATTCAGGGTTTTGTTCCATAATTTTGTAGTTTTGGAGTTTTGGATTTCCGGAGTTTCGAATTATTGGAGTTTTCGAGTTTTAGAATTTTTAATTTTTGGAGGTATGGATTTTTGGAGTTTCGGAGTTGTGGAGATTCGGGGTTGTGGAGTTTTGGAGGTTCGGAGTTTAAGAGTTTTTGAGTTTGGGACTTTCGCAGTTTTGGAGATTCGGGGTTGTCGAGTTTCGGAATTTTGGTGTTTCGCATTTTTACAGTTTTGGAGTTTTCAAGTTTTGGATTTTTGGAGTTTTGGAGTTTCGGAGTTTTGGAGATTTGGAGTTTCGGAATTTTGGAGTTTCGGAGTTTTGAAGATTCAGGGTTGTGGAGTTTCGGAATTTTTGAGTTTTGGAGTTTCGGAGTTCCGGAGTTTCGGAGTTTTGGAGTTCTGCAGTTTCGGAGTTTTGGAGTCTCGGAGTTTTGGAGTTTCAGAGTTTTCGAGGTTCAGGGTTGTGGAGTTTCGGAATTTTTGAGTTTTGGAGTTTCGGAGTTTCGGAGTTTTGGAGTTTCGAATTTTCAGAGTTTCGGATTTTTGGAGTTTTGGAGTTTCGGAGATTTGGAGTTTCAGAGTTTTGGAGGTTCAGGGTTTTGTTGTTCCAGAATTTTGTAGTTTTGGAGTTTTGGAGTTTCGGAGTTTCGGAGTTTCGAATCATTGGAGTTTTCGAGTTTTAGAATTTTTAATTTTTGGAGGTATGGATTTTTGGAGTTTCGGAGTTGTGGAGATTCGGGGTTGTGGAGTTTTGGAGTTTTGGAGTTTCGAATTTTCAGAGTTTCGGATTTTTGGAGTTTTGGAGTTTCGGAGATTTGGAGTTTTGGCGTTTTGGAGATTCGGAATCTTGGAGTTCCGGAATTTTGTAGTTTTGTAGTTTTCGAGTGTCGGAGTTTGGAGTGTTGGAGTTTTGGAGCTTTGGAGTTTCGGAGTTTTGGAGTTTCGTAGTTTTGGAGATTCAGGGTTGTGGAGTTTCAGAATTTTTGAGTTTTGGAGTTTTGGAGTTTTGGAGTTTCGGAGTTCCGGAGTTTCGGATTTTTGGCGTTTTGGAGTTTCGGAGGTTTGAAGGTTTGAAGGTTTATTAAAACGAAATACAAATGAGTTGTAAGTTTCATAAAAAAGTTAGTACAGTAGGAGGTCCCAAAGTGAAAACTGTCTGGGGGACCTCCCATCAGGAATAAATGAGGAAAGTGCATAAGTTTGGCAGAGGAGCTATAAAAGTATACAATCCAATTAAAACCTATTAGTGTAATTTGCGGCAATGAATAAGTTATACAATAGTTAGCGGGCATAATTTGACAAAAAAGGCATAAAATAGAAAAACATAAGAGCAATAGAAAGAACACAAAAAGACATCAGATAACAATGGGCATTAAATAAATGCAGATATTATACACAGGCGGAGAAAGAAAAAAAAAAGAGGTTCCAGAAGATTAACAATATGACCGTTTGCTGTCAGAGTGGGGAACATAAAATAAGATGAAGGCAACCTTAAGCATGGCATGAAGCTGAATGGGTTGATAGGAGATGTTTTTTTAGTAAAGTGTAGAAAGCGGGCTGCGAACGTGCGGATTTGATTGCTAGTGGTAATGAATTCCAGGTTTTCATGGCGGAGAAAAAAGCAGTTTGTTTTCCATAATTTGTGTTCACTTTTGGTAGAAGCATATTATTTTGTTCAGAGAATCTAGTGTTATTGCTATTAGAAAGGAAAGATACGGAAAAACAGAGAAGTTGATTGTTATTATTGCGAGCGCGGTAGATTAGAAGACCTAACCTAAGATTAAAGAGGCATTTCAATGGCAGAATGTTTAGGTCAGAGTAAAGAGGTGAAGCAGTGGCTGTGTATGGGCTAGTTGTTTGGAGTTTCAGAGTTTTCGAGGTTCAGGGTTGTGGAGTTTCGGAATTTTTGAGTTTTGGAGTTTCGGAGTTTCGGAGTTTTGGAGTTTTGGAGTTTCGAATTTTCAGAGTTTCGGATTTTTGGAGTTTTGGAGTTTCGGAGTTTCGGAGTTTTGGAGTTTCAGAGTTTTCGAGGTTCAGGGTTGTGGAGTTACGGAATTTTTTAGTTTTGGAGTTTCGGAGTTTCGGAGTTTTGGAGTTTTGGCGTTTTGGAGATTCGGGGTCTTGGAGTTTCGGAATTTTGTAGTTTTGTAGTTTTGGAGTGTCGGAGTTTTGGAGTGTTGGAGTTTTGGATTTTTGCACTTTTGGAGTTTTGGAGTTTTGGAGTTTTGGAGTTTCGGAGTTTCGCAGTTTTGGAGTTTCAGTGTTTTGGAGGTTCAGGGTTGTGGTGTTTCGGAATTTTTGAGTATTGGAGTTTCGGAGTTTTGGAGAATTGCAGTTTTGGAGTTTTGGAGTTTCGAATTTTCAGAGTTTCGGATTTTTGGAGTTTTGGAGTTTCGGAGTTTCGGAGTTTCGGAGTTTTGGAGTTTCAGAGTTTTCGAGGTTCAGGGTTGTGGAGTTTCGGAATTTTTGAGTTTTGGAGTTTCGGAGTTTCGGAGTTTTGGAGTTTTGGAGTTTTGGAGTTTTGGAGTTTCGAATTTTCAGAGGTTCGGATTTTTGGAGTTTTGGAGTTTCGGAGATTTGGAGTTTTGGCGTTTTGGAGATTCGGAATCATGGAGTTTCGGAATTTTGTAGTTTTGTAGTTTTCGAGTGTCAGAGTTTGGAGTGTTGGAGTTTTGGAGCTTTGGAGTTTTGGAGTTTTTGAGTTTTGGAGTTTTGGAGATTCAGGGTTGTGGAGTTTCAGAATTTTTGAGTTTTGGAGTTTTGGAGTTTCGGAGTTCCGGAGTTTCGGAGTTTTGGAGTTTTGGAGTTTCGGAGTTTTGGAGTGTCAGTTTTCGAGGTTCAGGGTTGTGGAGTTTCGGAATTTTTGAGTTTTGGAGTTTCGGAGTTTCGGAGTTTTGGAGTTTTGGAGTTTCGAATTTTCAGAGTATCGGATTTTTGGAGTTTTGGAGTTTCGGAGATTCGGAATCTTGGAGTTTCGGAATTTTGTAGTTTTGTAGTTTTCGAGTGTCGGAGTTTGGAGTGTTGGAGTTTTGGAGCTTTGGAGTTTCGGAGTTTTGGAGTTTCGTAGTTTTGGAGATTCAGGGTTGTGGAGTTTCAGAATTTTTGAGTTTTGGAGTTTTGGAGTTTCGGAGTTCCGGAGTTTCGGAGTTTTGGAGTTTTGGAGTTTCGGAGTTTTGGAGTTTTGGAGTTTCGGAGTTTTGGAGTTTCAGAGTTTTCGAGGTTCAGGGTTGTGGAGTTTCGGAATTTTTGAGTTTTGGAGTTTCGGAGTTTCGGAGTTCCGGAGTTTCGGAGTTTTGGAGTTTTGGAGTTTCGGAGTTTTGGAGTTTTGGAGTTTCGGAGTTTTGGAGTTTCAGAGTTTTGGAGGTTCAGGGTTGTGGAGTTTCGGAATTTTTGAGTTTTGGAGTTTCGGAGTTTTGGAGTTTTGGAGTTTTGGAGTTTCGGAGTTTTGGAGTTTCAGAGTTTTGGAGGTTCAGGGTTGTGGAGTTTCGGAATTTTTGAGTTTTGGAGTTTCGGACTTTTGTAGTTTTGGAGAATTGCAGTTTTGGAGTTTTGGAGTTTCGAATTTTCAGAGTTTCGGATTTTTGGAGTTTTGGAGTTTCGGAGTTTCGGAGTTTTGGAGTTTCAGAGTTTTCGAGGTTCAGGGTTGTGGAGTTTCGGAATTTTTGAGTTTTGGAGTTTCGGAGTTTTGGAGTTTTGGCGTTTTGGAGATTCGGGGTCTTGGAGTTTCGGAATTTTGTATTTTTGTAGTTTTGGAGTGTCGGACTTTTGGAGTGTTGGAGTTTTGGAGTTTCGAATTTTCAGAGTTTCAAATTTTTGGAGTTTCGGAGTTTCGGAGTTTTGGAGTTTTGGCGTTTTGGAGATTCGGGGTCTTGGAGTTTCGGAATTTTGTAGTTTTGTAGTTTTGGAGTGTCGGAGTTTTGGAGTGTTGGAGTTTTGGATTTTTGCACTTTTGGAGTTTTGGAGTTTCGGAGTTCCGGAGTTTCGGATTTTTGGAGTTTTGGAGTTTCGGAGGTTTGAAGGTTTGAAGGTTTATTAAAACGAAATACAAATGAGTTGTAAGTTTCATAAAAAAGTTAGTACAGTAGGAGGTCCCAAAGTGAAAACTGTCTGGGGGACCTCCCATCAGGAATACATGAGGAAAGTGCATAAGTTTGGCAGAGGAGCTATAAAAGTATACAATCAAATTAAAACCTATTAGTGTAATTTGCGGCAATGAATAAGTTATACAATAGTTAGCGGGCATAATTTAACAAAAAAGGCATAAAATAGCAAAACATAAGAGCAATAGAAAGAACACAAAAAGACATCAGATAACAATGGGCATTAAATAAATGCAGATATTATACACAGGCGGAGAAAGAAAAAAAAAAGAGGTTCCAGAAGATTAACAATATGACCGTTTGCTGTCAGAGTGCGGAACATAAAATAAGATGAAGGCAACCTTAAGCATGGCATGAAGCTGAATGGGTTGATAGGAGATGTTTTTTTAGTAAAGTGTAGAAAGCGGGCTGCGAACGTGCGGATTTGATTGCTAGTGGTAATGAATTCCAGGTTTTCATGGCGGAGAAAAAAGCAGTTTGTTTTCCATAATTTGTGTTCACTTTTGGTAGAAGCATATTATTTTGTTCAGAGAATCTAGTGTTATTGCTATTAGAAAGGAAAGATACGGAAAAACAGAGAAGTTGATTGTTATTATTGCGAGCGCGGTAGATTAGAAGACCTAACCTAAGATTAAAGAGGCATTTCAATGGCAGAATGTTTAGGTCAGAGTAAAGAGGTGAAGCAGTGGCTGTGTATGGGCTAGTTGTTTGGAGTTTCAGAGTTTTCGAGGTTCAGGGTTGTGGAGTTTCGGAATTTTTGAGTTTTGGAGTTTCGGAGTTTCGGAGTTTCGGAGTTTTGGAGTTTTGGAGTTTCGAATTTTCAGAGTTTCGGATTTTTGGAGTTTTGGAGTTTCGGAGTTTCGGAGTTTTGGAGTTTCAGAGTTTTCGAGGTTCAGGGTTGTGGAGTTACGGAATTTTTTAGTTTTGGAGTTTCGGAGTTTCGGAGTTTTGGAGTTTTGGCGTTTTGGAGATTCGGGGTCTTGGAGTTTCGGAATTTTGTAGTTTTGTAGTTTTGGAGTGTCGGAGTTTTGGAGTGTTGGAGTTTTGGATTTTTGCACTTTTGGAGTTTTGGAGTTTTGGAGTTTTGGAGTTTCGGAGTTTCGGAGTTTTGGAGTTTCAGTGTTTTGGAGGTTCAGGGTTGTGGAGTTTCGGAATTTTTGAGTATTGGAGTTTCGGAGTTTTGGAGAATTGCAGTTTTGGAGTTTTGGAGTTTCGAATTTTCAGAGTTTCGGATTTTTGGAGTTTTGGAGTTTCGGAGTTTCGGAGTTTCGGAGTTTTGGAGTTTCAGAGTTTTCGAGGTTCAGGGTTGTGGAGTTTCGGAATTTTTGAGTTTTGGAGTTTCGGAGTTTCGGAGTTTTGGAGTTTTGGAGTTTTGGAGTTTTGGAGTTTCGAATTTTCAGAGGTTCGGATTTTTGGAGTTTTGGAGTTTCGGAGATTTGGAGTTTTGGCGTTTTGGAGATTCGGAATCATGGAGTTTCGGAATTTTGTAGTTTTGTAGTTTTCGAGTGTCGGAGTTTGGAGTGTTGGAGTTTTGGAGCTTTGGAGTTTTGGAGTTTTTGAGTTTTGGAGTTTTGGAGATTCAGGGTTGTGGAGTTTCAGAATTTTTGAGTTTTGGAGTTTTGGAGTTTCGGAGTTCCGGAGTTTCGGAGTTTTGGAGTTTTGGAGTTTCGGAGTTTTGGAGTGTCAGTTTTCGAGGTTCAGGGTTGTGGAGTTTCGGAATTTTTGAGTTTTGGAGTTTCGGAGTTTCGGAGTTTTGGAGTTTTGGAGTTTCGAATTTTCAGAGTATCGGATTTTTGGAGTTTTGGAGTTTCGGAGATTCGGAATCTTGGAGTTTCGGAATTTTGTAGTTTTGTAGTTTTCGAGTGTCGGAGTTTGGAGTGTTGGAGTTTTGGAGCTTTGGAGTTTCGGAGTTTTGGAGTTTCGTAGTTTTGGAGATTCAGGGTTGTGGAGTTTCAGAATTTTTGAGTTTTGGAGTTTTGGAGTTTCGGAGTTCCGGAGTTTCGGAGTTTTGGAGTTTTGGAGTTTCGGAGTTTTGGAGTTTTGGAGTTTCGGAGTTTTGGAGTTTCAGAGTTTTCGAGGTTCAGGGTTGTGGAGTTTCGGAATTTTTGAGTTTTGGAGTTTCGGAGTTTCGGAGTTTTGGAGTTTTGGAGTTTCAGAATTTTTGAGTTTTGGAGTTTTGGAGTTTCGGAGTTCCGGAGTTTCGGAGTTTTGGAGTTTTGGAGTTTCGGAGTTTTGGAGTTTTGGAGTTTCGGAGTTTTGGAGTTTCAGAGTTTTGGAGGTTCAGGGTTGTGGAGTTTCGGAATTTTTGAGTTTTGGAGTTTCGGAGTTTTGGAGTTTTGGGGTTTTGGAGTTTCGGAGTTTTGGAGTTTCAGAGTTTTGGAGGTTCAGGGTTGTGGAGTTTCGGAATTTTTGAGTTTTGGAGTTTCGGACTTTTGTAGTTTTGGAGAATTGCAGTTTTGGAGTTTTGGAGTTTCGAATTTTCAGAGTTTCGGATTTTTGGAGTTTTGGAGTTTCGGAGTTTCGGAGTTTTGGAGTTTCAGAGTTTTCGAGGTTCAGGGTTGTGGAGTTTCGGAATTTTTGAGTTTTGGAGTTTCGGAGTTTTGGAGTTTTGGCGTTTTGGAGATTCGGGGTCTTGGAGTTTCGGAATTTTGTATTTTTGTAGTTTTGGAGTGTCGGACTTTTGGAGTGTTGGAGTTTTGGAGTTTCGAATTTTCAGAGTTTCAAATTTTTGGAGTTTCGGAGTTTCGGAGTTTTGGAGTTTTGGCGTTTTGGAGATTCGGGGTCTTGGAGTTTCGGAATTTTGTAGTTTTGTAGTTTTGGAGTGTCGGAGTTTTGGAGTGTTGGAGTTTTGGATTTTTGCACTTTTGGAGTTTTGGAGTTTCGGAGTTCCGGAGTTTCGGATTTTTGGAGTTTTTGAGTTTCGGAGGTTTGAAGGTTTGAAGGTTTATTAAAACGAAATACAAATGAGTTGTAAGTTTCATAAAAAAGTTAGTACAGTAGGAGGTCCCAAAGTGAAAACTGTCTGGGGGACCTCCCATCAGGAATACATGAGGAAAGTGCATAAGTTTGGCAGAGGAGCTATAAAAGTATACAATCAAATTAAAACCTATTAGTGTAATTTGCGGCAATGAATAAGTTATACAATAGTTAGCGGGCATAATTTAACAAAAAAGGCATAAAATAGCAAAACATAAGAGCAATAGAAAGAACACAAAAAGACATCAGATAACAATGGGCATTAAATAAATGCAGATATTATACACAGGCGGAGAAAGAAAAAAAAAAGAGGTTCCAGAAGATTAACAATATGACCGTTTGCTGTCAGAGTGGGGAACATAAAATAAGATGAAGGCAACCTTAAGCATGGCATGAAGCTGAATGGGTTGATAGGAGATGTTTTTTTAGTAAAGTGTAGAAAGCGGGCTGCGAACGTGCGGATTTGATTGCTAGTGGTAATGAATTCCAGGTTTTCATGGCGGAGAAAAAAGCAGTTTGTTTTCCATAATTTGTGTTCACTTTTGGTAGAAGCATATTATTTTGTTCAGAGAATCTAGTGTTATTGCTATTAGAAAGGAAAGATACGGAAAAACAGAGAAGTTGATTGTTATTATTGCGAGCGCGGTAGATTAGAAGACCTAACCTAAGATTAAAGAGGCATTTCAATGGCAGAATGTTTAGGTCAGAGTAAAGAGGTGAAGCAGTGGCTGTGTATGGGCTAGTTGTTTGGAGTTTCAGAGTTTTCGAGGTTCAGGGTTGTGGAGTTTCGGAATTTTTGAGTTTTGGAGTTTCGGAGTTTCGGAGTTTTGGAGTTTTGGAGTTTCGAATTTTCAGAGTTTCGGATTTTTGGAGTTTTGGAGTTTCGGAGTTTCGGAGTTTTGGAGTTTCAGAGTTTTCGAGGTTCAGGGTTGTGGAGTTACGGAATTTTTTAGTTTTGGAGTTTCGGAGTTTCGGAGTTTTGGAGTTTTGGCGTTTTGGAGATTCGGGGTCTTGGAGTTTCGGAATTTTGTAGTTTTGTAGTTTTGGAGTGTCGGAGTTTTGGAGTGTTGGAGTTTTGGATTTTTGCACTTTTGGAGTTTTGGAGTTTTGGAGTTTTGGAGTTTCGGAGTTTCGGAGTTTTGGAGTTTCAGTGTTTTGGAGGTTCAGGGTTGTGGAGTTTCGGAATTTTTGAGTATTGGAGTTTCGGAGTTTTGGAGAATTGCAGTTTTGGAGTTTTGGAGTTTCGAATTTTCAGAGTTTCGGATTTTTGGAGTTTTGGAGTTTCGGAGTTTCGGAGTTTCGGAGTTTTGGAGTTTCAGAGTTTTCGAGGTTCAGGGTTGTGGAGTTTCGGAATTTTTGAGTTTTGGAGTTTCGGAGTTTCGGAGTTTCGGAGTTTTGGAGTTTTGGAGTTTCGAATTTTCAGAGTTTCGGATTTTTGGAGTTTTGGAGTTTCGGAGATTCGGAATCTTGGAGTTTCGGAATTTTGTAGTTTTGTAGTTTTCGAGTGTCGGAGTTTGGAGTGTTGGAGTTTTGGAGCTTTGGAGTTTCGGAGTTTTGGAGTTTCGTAGTTTTGGAGATTCAGGGTTGTGGAGTTTCAGAATTTTTGAGTTTTGGAGTTTTGGAGTTTCGGAGTTCCGGAGTTTTGGAGTTTTGGAGTTTTGGAGTTTCGGAGTTTTGGAGTTTTGGAGTTTCGGAGTTTTGGAGTTTCAGAGTTTTCGAGGTTCAGGGTTGTGGAGTTTCGGAATTTTTGAGTTTTGGAGTTTCGGAGTTTCGGAGTTTTGGAGTTTTGGAGTTTCAGAATTTTTGAGTTTTGGAGTTTTGGAGTTTCGGAGTTCCGGAGTTTCGGAGTTTTGGAGTTTTGGAGTTTCGGAGTTTTGGAGTTTTGGAGTTTCGGAGTTTTGGAGTTTCAGAGTTTTGGAGGTTCAGGGTTGTGGAGTTTCGGAATTTTTGAGTTTTGGAGTTTCGGAGTTTTGGAGTTTTGGAGTTTTGGAGTTTCGGAGTTTTGGAGTTTCAGAGTTTTGGAGGTTCAGGGTTGTGGAGTTTCGGAATTTTTGAGTTTTGGAGTTTCGGACTTTTGTAGTTTTGGAGAATTGCAGTTTTGGAGTTTTGGAGTTTCGAATTTTCAGAGTTTCGGATTTTTGGAGTTTTGGAGTTTCGGAGTTTCGGAGTTTTGGAGTTTCAGAGTTTTCGAGGTTCAGGGTTGTGGAGTTTCGGAATTTTTGAGTTTTGGAGTTTCGGAGTTTTGGAGTTTTGGCGTTTTGGAGATTCGGGGTCTTGGAGTTTCGGAATTTTGTATTTTTGTAGTTTTGGAGTGTCGGACTTTTGGAGTGTTGGAGTTTTGGAGTTTCGAATTTTCAGAGTTTCAAATTTTTGGAGTTTCGGAGTTTCGGAGTTTTGGAGTTTTGGCGTTTTGGAGATTCGGGGTCTTGGAGTTTCGGAATTTTGTAGTTTTGTAGTTTTGGAGTGTCGGAGTTTTGGAGTGTTGGAGTTTTGGATTTTTGCACTTTTGGAGTTTTGGAGTTTTGGAGTTTCGGAGTTTCGAAGTTTTGGAGTTTCAGTGTTTTGGAGGTTCAGGGTTGTGGAGTTTCAGAATTTTTGAGTGTTGTAGTTTCGCATTTTTGGAGTTTTGGAGTTTCGGAGTTTCGGAGTTTTGGAGTTTCAGAGTTTTCGAGGTTCAGGGTTGTGGAGTTTCGGAATTTTTGAGTTTCGGAGTTTCGGAGTTTTGGAGTTTCGGCGTTTTGGAGATTCGGAGTCTTGGAGTTTCGGAATTTTGTAGTTTTGTAGTTTTGGAGTGTTTGAGTTTTGGAGTGTTGTAGTTTTGGAGCTTTGGAGTTTTGGAGTTTTTGTGTTTTGGAGTTTCGGAGTTTCGGAGATTTGGAGTTTCAGAGTTTTGGAGGTTCAGGGTTGTGGAGTTTTGGAATTTTTGAGTTTTGGAGTTTCGGAGTGTCAGAGTTTTGGAGAATTGCAGTTTTGGAGTTTTGGAGTTTCGGAGTTTTGGAGTTTCAGAGTTTTCGAGGTTCAGGGTTGTGGAGTTTTGGAATTGTTGAGTTTTGGAGTTTCGGAGTTTTGGAGTTTTGGAGTTTCGGAGTTTTGGAGTTTTGGAGTTTTGGAGTTTCGAATTTTCAGTTTCGGATTTTTGGAGTTTTGGAGTTTCGGAGATTTGGAGTTTTGGCGTTTTGGAGATTCGGAATCTTGGAGTTTCGGAATTTTGGAGTTTTGTAGTTTTCGAGTGTCGGAGTTTTGGAGTGTTGGAGTTTTGGAGCTTTGGAGTTTTGGAGTTTTTGAGTTTTGGAGTTTTGGATTTTTGCACTTTTGGAGTTTTGGAGTTTTGGAGTTTCGGAGTTTCGGAGTATTGGAGTTTCAGAGTTTTGGAGGTTCAGGGTTGTGGAGTTTCGGAATTTTTGAGTTTTGGAGTTTCGGAGTTTCGGAGTTTTGGAGTATTGCAGTTTTGGAGTTTTGGAGTTTTGGAGTTTCGAATTTTCAGTTTCGGATTTTTGGAGTTTTGGAGTTTCGGAGATTTGGAGTTTTGGCGTTTTGGAGATTCGGGGTCTTGTAGTTTCGGAATTTTGTAGTTTTGTAGTTTTGGAGTGTCGGTGTATTGGAGTGTTGGAGTTTTGGAGTTTTAGGAGCTTTGGAGTTTTGGAGTTTTTGAGTTTTGGAGTTTTGGAGTTTTGCACTTTTGGAGTTTCGGAGTTTTGGAGTTTCAGAGTTTTCGAGGTTCAGGGTTGTGGAGTTTCGGAATTTTTGAGTTTTGGAGTTTCGGAGTTTTGGAGTTTTGGCGTTTTGGAGATTCGGGGTCTTGGAGTTTCGGAATTTTGTATTTTTGTAGTTTTGGAGTGTCGGACTTTTGGAGTGTTGGAGTTTTGGAGTTTCGAATTTTCAGAGTTTCAAATTTTTGGAGTTTCGGAGTTTCGGAGTTTCGGAGTTTTGGAGTTTTGGCGTTTTGGAGATTCGGGGTCTTGGAGTTTCGGAATTTTGTAGTTTTGTAGTTTTGGAGTGTCGGAGTTTTGGAGTGTTGGAGTTTTGGATTTTTGCACTTTTGGAGTTTTGGAGTTTTGGAGTTTCGGAGTTTCGGAGTTTTGGAGTTTCAGTGTTTTGGAGGTTCAGGGTTGTGGAGTTTCAGAATTTTTGAGTGTTGTAGTTTCGCATTTTTGGAGTTTTGGAGTTTCGGAGTTTCGGAGTTTTGGAGTTTCAGAGTTTTCGAGGTTCAGGGTTGTGGAGTTTCGGAATTTTTGAGTTTCGGAGTTTCGGAGTTTCGGAGTTTTGGAGTTTCGGCGTTTTGGAGATTCGGAGTCTTGGAGTTTCGGAATTTTGTAGTTTTGTAGTTTTGGAGTGTTGGAGTTTTGGAGTGTTGGAGTTTTGGAGCTTTGGAGTTTTGGAGTTTTTGTGTTTTGGAGTTTCGGAGTTTCGGAGTTTTGGAGTTTCAGAGTTTTGGAGGTTCAGGGTTGTGGAGTTTTGGAATTTTTGAGTTTTGGAGTTTCGGAGTGTCAGAGTTTTGGAGAATTGCAGTTTTGGAGTTTTGGAGTTTCGAATTTTCAGAGTTTCGGATTTTTGGAGTTTTGGAGTTTCGGAGTTTTGGAGTTTCAGAGTTTTCGAGGTTCAGGGTTGTGGAGTTTTGGAATTGTTGAGTTTTGGAGTTTCGGAGTTTTGGAGTTTTGGAGTTTCGGAGTTTTGGAGTTTTGGAGTTTCGAATTTTCAGTTTCGGATTTTTGGAGTTTTGGAGTTTCGGAGATTTGGAGTTTTGGCGTTTTGGAGATTCGGAATCTTGGAGTTTCGGAATTTTGTAGTTTTGTAGTTTTCGAGTGTCGGAGTTTTGGAGTGTTGGAGTTTTGGAGCTTTGGAGTTTTGGAGTTTTTGAGTTTTGGAGTTTTGGATTTTTGCACTTTTGGAGTTTTGGAGTTTTGGAGTTTCGGAGTTTCGGAGTATTGGAGTTTCAGAGTTTTGGAGGTTCAGGGTTGTGGAGTTTCGGAATTTTTGAGTTTTGGAGTTTCGGAGTTTCGGAGTTTTGGAGTATTGCAGTTTTGGAGTTTCGGAGTTTTGGAGTTTCGAATTTTCAGTTTCGGATTTTTGGAGTTTTGGAGTTTCGGAGATTTGGAGTTTTGGCGTTTTGGAGATTCGGGGTCTTGTAGTTTCGGAATTTTGTAGTTTTGTAGTTTTGGAGTGTCGGAGTATTGGAGTGTTGGAGTTTTGGAGTTTTAGGAGCTTTGGAGTTTTGGAGTTTTTGAGTTTTGGAGTTTTGGAGTTTTGCACTTTTGGAGTTTTGGAGTTTTGGAGTTTCGGAGTTTCAGAGTTTTGGAGTTTCAGAGTTTTGGAGGTTCAGGGTTGTGGAGTTTCGGAATTTTTGAGTTTTGGAGTTTCGGAGTTTTGGAGTTTCGGCGTTTTGGAGATTCGGGGTCTTGGAGTTTCGGAATTTTGTAGTTTTGTAGTTTTGGAGTTTTGGAGTGTCGGAGTTTCGGAGTGTTGGAGTTTTGTAGTTTTCGAATTTTGGAGTTTTGAAATTTTTGACTTTCGGATTTTTGGGGTTTGGAGTTTTTAGGTTTTGGATTTTTGAGTTTTGGATTTTTGCATTTTTGGAGTTTTGGAGTTTTTGAGTTTTTTAGTTTTGGATTTTTGCACTTTTGGAGTTTTGGAGTTTCGGAGTTTTGGATTTTTGGAGTTTTTGAGGTATGTTTTTTGGAGATTCAGGGTTTTGTTGTTCCAGAATTTTGTAGTTTTGGAGTTTTGGAGTTTCGGAGTTTTCGAGGTTCAGGGTTGTGGAGTTTCGGAATTTTTGAGTTTTGGAGTTTCGGAGTTTCGGAGTTTTGGAGTTTTGGAGTTTTGGAGTTTCGAATTTTCAGTTTCGGATTTTTGGAGTTTTGGAGTTTTTGAGTTTTGCGCTTTTGGAGTTTTGGAGTTTCGGAGTTTCGGAGTTTTGGAGTTTCAGAGTTTTGGAGGTTCAGGGTTGTGGAGTTTCGGAATTTTTGAGTTTTGGAGTTTCGGAGTTTTGGAGTTTCGGCGTTTTGGAGATTCGGGGTCTTGGAGTTTCGGAATTTTGTAGTTTTGTAGTTTTGTAGTTTTGGAGTGTCGGAGTTTAGGAGTGTTGGAGTTTTGGAGTTTTAGAATTTTGGAGTTTTGAAATTTTTGACTTTCGGATTTTTGGGGTTTGGAGTTTTTAGGTTTTGGATTTCTGAGTTTTGGATTTTTGGATTTTTGGAGTTTTGGAGTTTTGGAGTTTTTGAGTTTTTTAGTTTTGGATTTTTGCACTTTTGGAGTTTTGGAGTTTCGGAGTTTTGGATTTTTGGAGTTTTGGAGGTATGGATTTTTGGAGATTCAGGGTTTTGTTGTTCCAGAATTTTGTAGTTCCGGAGTTTTGGAGTTTCAGAGTTTTCGAGGTTCAGGGTTGTGGAGTTTCGGAATTTTTGAGTTTTGGAGTTTCGGAGTTTTGGAGTTTTGGTGTTTTGGAGTTTCGAATTTTCAAAGTTTCGGATTTTTGGAGTTTTGGAGTTCCGGAGATTTGGAGTTTGAGAGTTTTGGAGGTTCAGGGTTGTGGAGTTTCGGAATTTTTGAGTTTTGGAGTTTCGGAGTTTTGGAGTTTTAGAGTTTTAGAGTTTCGGAGTTTTGAAGTTTCAGAGTTTTCGAGGTTCAGGGTTGTGGAGTTTCGGAAGTTTTGATTTTGGAGTTTCGGAGTATTGCAGTTTTGGAGTTTTGGAGTTTTGGAGTTTCGAATTTTCAGAGTTTAGGATTTTTTTAGTTTTGGCGTTTTCGAGATTCGGAATCTTGGAGTTTCGGAATTTTGTAGTTTTGTAGTTTTGGAGTGTCGGAGTTTTGGAGTGTTGGAGTTTTAGGAGCTTTGGAGTTTTGGAGTTTCTGAGTTTTGGAGTTTTGGATTTTTGCACTTTTGGAGTTTTGGAGTTTTGGAATTTTTGAGTTTTGGAGTTTCGGAGTTTCGGAGTTTTGGAGTTTTGCAGTTTTGGAGTTTTGGTGTTTTGGAGTTTTGGAGTTTCGAATTTTCAGTTTCAAATTTTTGGAGCTTTGGAGTTTCGGAGATTTGGAATTTCGGCGTTTTGGAGATTCGGAGTCTTGGAGTTTCGGAATTTTGTAGTTTTGTAGTTTTGGAGTGTCGGAGTTTTGGAGTGTTGGAGTTTTGGAGCTTTGGAGTTTTGGAGTTTTTGAGTTTTGGAGTTTCGGAGTTTTGGAGAATTGCAGTTTTGGAGTTTTGGAGTTTTGGAGTTTCGAATTTTCAGAGTTTCGGTATTTTGGAGTTTTGGAGTTTCGGAGTTTTGGAGTCTCAGAGTTTTCGAGGTTCAGGGTTGTGGAGTTTCGGAATTTTTGAGTTTTGGAGTTTCGGAGTTTCGGAGTTTTGGAGTTTTGGAGTTTTGGAGTTTCGAATTTTCAGTTTCGGATTTTTGGAGTTTTGGAGTTTCGGAGATTTGGAGTTTTGGCGTTTTGGAGATTCGAAATCTTGGAGTCTCGGAATTTTGTAGTTTTGTAGTTTTCGAGTGTCGGAGTTTTGGAGTTTCAGAGTTTTGGAGGTTCAGGGTTGTGGATTTTCGGAATTTTTGAGTTTTGGAGTTTCGGAGTTTCGGAGTTTTGGAGTTTTGCAGTTTTGGAGTTTTGGAGTTTTGGAGTTTTGGAGTTTCGGAGTTTTGGAGGTTCAGGGTTGTGGAGTTTCGGAATTTTTTAGTTTTGGAGTTTCGGAGTTTCAGAGTTTTAGAGTTTTGGTGTTTTGGAGTTTCGAATTTTCAAAGTTTCGGATTTTTGGAGTTTTGGAGTTCCGGAGATTTGGAGTTTCGGCGTTTTGGAGATTCGGGGTCTTGGAGTTTCGGAATTTTGTAGTTTTGTAGTTTTGGAGTTTGGGAGTGTCGGAGTTTCGGAGTGTTGGAGTTTTGGAGTTTTAGAGTTTTAGAGTTTTGGAGTTTTGGATTTTTGAGTTTTGGATTTTTGGATTTTAGGAGTTTTGGAGTTTTTGAGTTTTTGAGTTTTGGAGTTTTGGATTTTTGCACTTTTGGAGTTTTGGAGTTTCGGAGGTATAGATTTTTGGAGATTCAGGTTTTCGTGTTCCATAATTTTGTAGTTTTGGAGTTTTGGAGTTTCGGAGTTTCGAATTATTGGAGTTTTCGCGTTTTAGAATTTTTAATTTTTGGAGGTATGGATTTTTGGAGTTTCGGAGTTGTGGAGATTCGGGTTGTGGAGTTTTGGAGTTTTGGAGGTTCGGAGTTTAAGAGTTTTTGAGTTTGGGAGTTTCGCAGTTTTGGAGATTCGGGGTTTTGGAGTTTCGGAATTTTGGTGTTTCGCATTTTTAGAGTTTTGGAGTTTTCAAGTTTTGGATTTTTGGAGTTTTGGATTTTCGGAGTTTTGGAGATTGGGGAGTTTTGGAGTTTCGGAGTTTTGGAGATTTGGAGTTCCGGAGTTTTGGAGTTTCGGAGTTTTGCAGATTCAGGGTTGTGGAGTTTCGGAATTTTTGAGTTGCGGAGTTTCGGAGTTCCGGAGTTTCGGAGTTTTGGAGTTTTGCAGTTTCGGAGTTTTGCAGTTTTGGAGTTTCGGAGTTTTGGAGTTGCAGAGTTTTCGAGGTTCACGGTTGTGGAGTTTCGGAATTTTTGAGTTTTGGAGTTTCGGAGTTTCGGAGTTTTGGAGTTTTTTTAGTTTCGAATTTTCAGAGTTTCGGATTTTTGGAGTTTTGGAGTTCCGGAGATTTGGAGTTCCAGAGTTTTGGAGGTTCAGGGTTGTGGAGTTTCGGAATTTTTGAGTTTTGGAGTTTCGGAGTTTCGGAGTTTTGGAGTATTGCAGTTTTGAAGATTTGGAGTTTCGAATTTTCAGTTTCGAATTTTTGGAGTTTTGGAGTTTTGGAGATATGGAGTTTTGGCATTTTGGAGATTCGGAATCTTGGAGTTTCGGAATTTTGTAGTTTTTGAGTTTTGGATTTTTGCACTTATTGAGTTTTGGTGTTTTGGAGTTTCGGAGTTTCGGAGTTTTGGAGTTTCAGAGTTTTCGAGGTTCAGGGTTGTGGAGTTTCGGAAGTTTTGAGTTTTGGAGTTTCGGAGTTTTGGAGTATTGCAGTTTTGGAGTTTTGAAGTTTCGAATTTTCTGAGTTTCGGATTTTTGGAGTTTTGGAGTTTCGGAGATTCGGTATCTTGGAGTTTCGGAATTTTGTAGTTTTGTAGTTTTGGAGTGTCGGAGTTTTGGAGTGTTGGAGTTTTGGAGCTTTGGAGTTTTTGAGTTTTTGAGTTTTGAATTTTTGCACTTTTGGAGTTTTGGAGTTTCGGAGTTTTGGTGTTTCGCATTTTTAGAGTTTTGGAGTTTTCAAGTTTTGGATTTTTGGAGTTTTGGATTTTCGGAGTTTTGGAGATTCGGAGTTTTGGAGTTTCGGAGTTTTGGAGATTTGGAGTTCCGGAGTTTTGGATTTTCGGAGTTTTGGAGATTCAGGGTTGTGGAGTTTCGGAATTTTTGAGTTGCGGAGTTTCGGAGTTCCGGAGTTTCGGAGTTTTGGAGTTTTGCAGTTTCGGAGTTTTGGAGTTTTGGAGTTTCGGAGTTTTGGAGTTGCAGAGTTTTCGAGGTTCACGGTTGTGGAGTTTCGGAATTTTTGAGTTTTGGAGTTTCGGAGTTTCGGAGTTTTGGAGTTTTTTTAGTTTCGAATTTTCAGAGTTTCGGATTTTTGGAGTTTTGGAGTTCCGGAGATTTGGAGTTCCAGAGTTTTGGAGGTTCAGGGTTGTGGAGTTTCGGAATTTTTGAGTTTTGGAGTTTCGGAGTTTCGGAGTTTTGGAGTATTGCAGTTTTGAAGATTTGGAGTTTCGAATTTTCAGTTTCGGATTTTTGGAGTTTTGGAGTTTTGGAGATATGGAGTTTTGGCATTTTGGAGATTCGGCATCTTGGAGTTTCGGAATTTTGTAGTTTTTGAGTTTTGGATTTTTGCACTTATTGAGTTTTGGTGTTTTGGAGTTTCGGAGTTTCGGAGTTTTGGAGTTTCAGAGTTTTAGAGGTTCAGGGTTGTGGAGTTTCGGAAGTTTTGAGTTTTGGAGTTTCGGAGTTTTGGAGTATTGCAGTTTTGGAGTTTTGAAGTTTCGAATTTTCTGAGTTTCGGATTTTTGGAGTTTTGGAGTTTCGGAGATTCGGTATCTTGGAGTTTCGGAATTTTGTAGTTTTGTAGTTTTGGAGTGTCGGAGTTTTGGAGTGTTGGAGTTTTGGAGCTTTGGAGTTTTTGAGTTTTTGAGTTTTGAATTTTTGCACTTTTGGAGTTTTGGAGTTTCGGAGTTTCGGAGTTTTGGAGTTTCAGAGTTTTGGAGGTTCAGGGTTGTGGAGTTTCGGAATTTCTGAGTTTTGGAGTTTCGGAGTTTCGGAGTTTTGGAGTTTCAGAGTTTTGGAGGTTCAGGGTTGTGGAGTTTCGGAATTTTTGAGTTTTTGAGTTTTGGATTTTTGGATTTTTGGAGTTTTTGAGTTTTGGAGTTTTGGATTTTTGCACTTTTGGAGTTTTGGAGTTTCGGAGTTTTGAATTTTTGGAGTTTTGGAGGTATGGATTTTTGGAGATTCAGGGTTTTGTTCCATAATTTTGTAGTTTTGGAGTTTTGGAGTTTCGGAGTTTCGAATTATTGGAGTTTTCGCGTTTTAGAATTTTTAATTTTTGGAGGTATGGATTTTTGGAGTTTCGGAGTTGTGGAGATTCGGGCTGTGGAGTTTTGGAGGTTCGGAGTTTAAGAGTTTTTGAGTTTGGGAGTTTCGCAGTTTTGGAGATTCGGGGTTGTGGAGTTTCGGAATTTTGGTGTTTCGCATTTTTACAGTTTTGGAGTTTTCAAGTTTTGGATTTTTGGAGTTTTGGATTTTCGGAGTTTTGGAGATTCGGCGTTTTGGAGTTTTGGAGGCTCGGAGTTTAAGAGTTTTTGAGTTTGGGAGTTTCGCAGTTTTGGAGATTCGGGGTTGTGGAGTTTCGGAATTTTGGTGTTTCGCATTTTTACAGTTTTGGAGTTTTCAAGTTTTGGAGTTTTGGAGTTTTGGATTTTCGGAGTTTTGGAGATTCGGAGTTTTGGAGTTTTGGAGTTTTGGAGTTTCGGAGTTTTGGAGTTTCAAGTTTTCGAGGTTCAGGGTTGTGGAGTTTCGGAATTTTTGAGTTTTGGAGTTTCGGAGTTCCGGAGTTTCGGAGTTTTGGAGTTTTGCAGTTTCGGAGTTTTGGAGTTTCGGAGTTTTGGAGTTTTGCAGTTTCGGAGTTTTGGAGTTTTGGAGATTCGGAGTTTTGGAGTTTCAGAGTTTTCAAGGTTCAGGGTTGTGGAGTTTCGGAATTTTTGAGTTTTGGAGTTTCGGAGTTTCGGAGTTTTGGAGTTTTGGAGTTTCGAATTTTCAGAGTTTCGGATTTTTGGAGTTTTGGAGTTTCGGAGATTTGGAGTTTCAGAGTTTTGGAGGTTCAGGGTTTTGATGTTCCAGAATTTTGTAGTTTTGGAGTTTCAGAGCTTTGGAGATTCGGAATCTTTTAGTTTCGGAATTTTGTAGTTTTGTAGTTTTGGAGTTTTGGAGTTTCGGAGATTTGGAGTTTCGGCGTTTTGGAGATTCGGGGTCTTGGAGTTTCGGAATTTTGTAGTTTTGTAGTTTTGGAGTTTTGGAGTGTCGGAGTTTCGGAGTGTTGGAGTTTTGGAGTTTTAGAGTTTTGGAGTTTTGGATTTTTGAGTTTTGGATTTTTGGATTTTTGGAGTTTTGGAGTTTTTGAGTTTTGGAGTTTTGGATTTTTGCACTTTTGGAGTTTTGGAGTTTCGGAGTTTTGAATTTTTGGAGTTTTGGAGGTATGGATTTTTGGAGATTCAGGGTTTTGTTCCATAATTTTGTAGTTTTGGAGTTTTGGATTTCCGGAGTTTCGAATTATTGGAGTTTTCGAGTTTTAGAATTTTTAATTTTTGGAGGTATGGATTTTTGGAGTTTCGGAGTTGTGGAGATTCGGGGTTGTGGAGTTTTGGAGGTTCGGAGTTTAAGAGTTTTTGAGTTTGGGACTTTCGCAGTTTTGGAGATTCGGGGTTGTCGAGTTTCGGAATTTTGGTGTTTCGCATTTTTACAGTTTTGGAGTTTTCAAGTTTTGGATTTTTGGAGTTTTGGAGTTTCGGAGTTTTGGAGATTTGGAGTTTCGGAATTTTGGAGTTTCGGAGTTTTGGAGATTCAGGGTTGTGGAGTTTCGGAATTTTTGAGTTTTGGAGTTTCGGAGTTCCGGAGTTTCGGAGTTTTGGAGTTCTGCAGTTTCGGAGTTTTGGAGTTTCGGAGTTTTGGAGTTTCAGAGTTTTCGAGGTTCAGGGTTGTGGAGTTTCGGAATTTTTGAGTTTTGGAGTTTCGGAGTTTCGGAGTTTTGGAGTTTTGGCGTTTTGGAGATTCGGGGTCTTGGAGTTTCGGAATTTTGTAGTTTTGTAGTTTTGGAGTGTCGGAGTTTTGGAGTGTTGGAGTTTTGGAGTTTCGAATTTTCAGAGTTTCAAATTTTTGGAGTTTCGGAGTTTTGGAGTTTTGGCGTTTTGGAGATTCGGGGTCTTGGAGTTTCGGAATTTTGTAGTTTTGTAGTTTTGGAGTGTCGGAGTTTTGGAGTGTTGGAGTTTTGGATTTTTGGAGTTTTGGAGTTTCGGAGTTTTGGAAACGGAGAAAAAACCAGTCACACAACACGACGGACAAGAAGAGTGTACACACCACAACGACTGGACTAACAACTGAAGTTTATTGGAAAATACATGGTCCGAGGAAGGCCAGCAGAGCATGCGCAACAGCATCATCCCTAATCACTGCGCAAAAAGAGACAAAGACAAGAAATCTAAACTATCGTGGACGACCTAAAAGAGCAAATTCTTTTTCAAGTAGGCGCACCGAAGTTGTGCTTATACAATCAGAGCCTAACAAACCGATATGATATGCCTCCAGTATTTCCCGCTCCTGTTTTCCCTTGCCTCTACCAAGAATGGTGGTATTGCCGAACAAAGGATAACAGCCACATTCATTGCAATGGCGAGGCAAGTTTGCACCGCCACCGGACCCCAGGGAGGAGTGATGCTCACGAAGCCGGTCATTAATACACCGGCCAGTTTGGCCGATGTAAACTCTCTCGCATGTGAGGGGGAACTTGTACACCACCTGTGCGACACATGTCGTGAAGCGATTCTCATGCTGCGTTGTGCAAACGTGGTTCCTTTCCCTGCCTCGAGAAATGCGCGAACAGAGTCCCGACAGCTTGCAAGGAGCAGAGAACACAATGCTCACTCCCTGCTTGGCCGCCACTTTTTTCAAGTTGTGGCTCACTTTGTGCACGTACGGCATGACCTCGAACTTCTTTCGTTCAGTTGGCCCAACGTCAGTCTTCTTCGTGCGTCCTTTCTTGAGGTTCTGAAGCAGCGATTCAGCCACTGCCTTCAAAAGTGGTTTAGGGAACCCCGCGGCTTCCAAACCTTTGCACTGATTGTCAAGGCTGGTTTTGATGGCATGGTGACAGCTTTTTCCCAGTGCATTGCGGAAACAGTTCATCGCAATCCCTCTCTTTACAATCTTAGAGTGCGCAGAACCGAAAGGTAACAAAGCTTTCTTGCTTCTAGGCGAAAACATCCAGCATAAATGGCCATCGTCAAGGAATGTTAGTTGCAGTTCTAGGAACCTGATAGAATGATTGCTAGGGAGTTCATGAGTAAAATTAAGAGTGCGTGAAGAAGCTTTAAAAGCAGTCAAAACATCGTCTACTGCTGCGGGCAGAGTGTCATTAGGTGAAAGGTCTAAAAATACTAAAAAATCGTCCACGTACCTAAAAACTTTGCACACACGCTTGTCATGAAGTAAGTTTTGAAGTGTTCTGTCAAATTTTGCTAAAAATATCTGGGAAAGCACTGGGGCAACGCTAGAACCAATACATATTCCATTTTTCTGAAGGAACAAGGAACCTTTGAATTCAACAACAGTAGATGACAGGTAAAAAGATAACAACTCCAAAAAAGAATCAACCGGCATGCCACAAGCGTTCTGAAAGTTCACAGGACTGCAATAATCAATAAGATCACGCACGGCTGCAAAGAGTTCATCGTGGGGAATGCTGTAGAAGAGGTCCTTAATGTCAACCGAAAAAGCCGTGGTGGCACCGGGGATGCCGAGATTAAGTGCGTCAACAACCGCAGCCGAGTTTGGAGTTTTGGAGTTTCGGAGTTTTGGAGTTTCAGAGTTTTCGAGGTTCAGGGTTGTGGAGTTTCGGAATTTTTGAGTTTTGGAGTTTCGGAGTTTTGGAGTTTTGGAGTTTCGAATTTTCAGAGTTTCGGATTTTTGGAGTTTTGGAGTTTCGGAGATTTGGAGTTTTGGCGTTTTGGAGATTCGGAATCTTGGAGTTTCGGAATTTTGTAGTTTTGTAGTTTTCGAGTGTCGGAGTTTGGAGTGTTGGAGTTTTGGAGCTTTGGAGTTGCGGAGTTTTGGAGTTTCGTAGTTTTGGAGATTCAGGGTTGTGGAGTTTCAGAATTTTTGAGTTTTGGAGTTTTGGAGTTTCGGAGTTCCGGAGTTTCGGAGTTTTGGAGTTTTGGAGTTTCGGAGTTTTGGAGTTTTGGAGTTTCGGAGTTTTGGAGTTTCAGAGTTTTCGAGGTTCAGGGTTGTGGAGTTTCGGAATTTTTGAGTTTTGGAGTTTCGGAGTTTCGGAGTTTTGGAGTTTTGGAGTTTCGAATTTTCAGAGTTTCGGAGTTTTGGAGTTTCAGAGTTTTCGAGGTTCAGGGTTGTGGAGTTTCGGAATTTTTGAGTTTTGGAGTTTCGGAGTTTCGGAGTTTTGGAGTTTTGGCGTTTTGGAGATTCGGGGTCTTGGAGTTCCGGAATTTTGTAGTTTTGTAGTTTTGGAGTGTTGGAGTTTTGGATTTTTGCACTTTTGGAGTTTTGGAGTTTTGGAGTTTCGGAGTTTCGGAGTTTTGGAGTTTCAGTGTTTTGGAGGTTCAGGGTTGTGGAGTTTCGGAATTTTTGAGTATTGGAGTGTGCGAAACTACAACACTCAAAAATTCTGAAACTCCACAACCCTGAACCTCCAAAACACTGAAACTCCAAAACTCCGAAACTCCGAAACTCCAAAACTCCAAAACTCCAAAAGTGCAAAAATCCAAAACTCCAACACTCCAAAACTCCGACACTCCAAAACTACAAAACTACAAAATTCCGAAACTCCAAGACCCCGAATCTCCAAAACGCCAAAACTCCAAAACTCCGAAACTCCGAAACTCCAAAAATTTGAAACTCTGAAAATTCGAAACTCCAAAACTCCAACACTCCAAAAGTCCGACACTCCAAAACTACAAAAATACAAAATTCCGAAACTCCAAGACCCCGAATCTCCAAAACGCCAAAACTCCAAAACTCCGAAACTCCAAAACTCAAAAATTCCGAAACTCCACAACCCTGAACCTCGAAAACTCTGAAACTCCAAAACTCCGAAACTCCGAAACTCCAAAACTCCAAAAATCCGAAACTCTGAAAATTCGAAACTCCAAAACTCCAAAACTGCAATTCTCCAAAACTACAAAACTCCGAAACTCCAAAACTCAAAAATTCCGAAACTCCACAACCCTGAACCTCCAAAACTCTGAAACTCCAAAACTCCGAAACTCCAAAACTCAAAAATTCCGAAACTCCACAACCCTGAACCTCGAAAACTCTGAAACTCCAAAACTCCGAAACTCCGAAACTCCAAAACTCCAAAAATCCGAAACTCTGAAAATTCGAAACTCCAAAACTCCAAAACTGTAATTCTCCAAAACTACAAAACTCCGAAACTCCAAAACTCAAAAATTCCGAAACTCCACAACCCTGAACCTCCAAAACTCTGAAACTCCAAAACTCCGAAACTCCAAAACTCCAAAACTCCAAAACTCCAAAACTCCGAAACTCCAAAACTCAAAAATTCCGAAACTCCACAACCCTGAACCTCCAAAACTCTGAAACTCCAAATCTCCGGAACTCCAAAACTCCAAAAATCCGAAACTCTGAAAATTCGAAACTCCAAAACTCCAAAACTCCGAAACTCCGAAACTCCAAAACTCAAAAATTCCGAAACTCCACAACCCTGAACCTCGAAAACTCTGAAACTCCAAAACTCCGAAACTCCAAAACTCCAAAAACTCAAAAATTCTGAAACTCCACAACCCTGAATCTCCAAAACTACGAAACTCCAAAACTCCGAAACTCCAAAGCTCCAAAGCTCCAACACTCCAAACTCCGACACTCGAAAACTACAAAACTACAAAATTCCGAAACTCCAAGATTCCGAATCTCCGAAACTCCAAAACTCCAAAAATCCGAAACTCTGAAAATTCGAAACTCCAAAACTCCAAAACTCCGAAACTCCGAAACTCCAAAACTCAAAAATTCCGAAACTCCACAACCCTGAACCTCGAAAACTCTGAAACTCCAAAACTCCGAAACTCCAAAACTCCAAAACTCCGAAACTCCAAAACTCCAAAACTCCGAAACTCCGGAACTCCGAAACTCCAAAACTCCAAAATTCAAAAATTCTGAAACTCCACAACCCTGAATCTCCAAAACTCCAAAACTCAAAAACTCCAAAACTCCAAAGCTCCAAAACTCCAACACTCCAAAACTCCGACACTCCAAAACTACAAAACTACAAACTTCCGAAACTCCAAGACCCCGAATCTCCAAAACGCCAAAACTCCAAAACTCCGAAACTCCGAAACTCAAAAATTCCGAAACTCCACAACCCTGAACCTCGAAAACTCTGAAACTCCAAAACTCCGAAACTCCGAAACTCCAAAACTCCAAAAATCCGAAACTACAACACTCAAAAATTCTGAAACTCCACAACCCTGAACCTCCAAAACACTGAAACTCCAAAACTCCGAAACTCCGAAACTCCAAAACTCCAAAACTCCAAAAGTGCAAAAATCCAAAACTCCAACACTCCAAAACTCCGACACTCCAAAACTCCAAAACTACAAAATTCCGAAACTCCAAGACCCCGAATCTCCAAAACGCCAAAACTCCAAAACTCCGAAACTCCGAAACTCCAAAAATTTGAAACTCTGAAAATTCGAAACTCCAAAACTCCAACACTCCAAAAGTCCGACACTCCAAAACTACAAAAATACAAAATTCCGAAACTCCAAGACCCCGAATCTCCAAAACGCCAAAACTCCAAAACTCCGAAACTCCAAAACTCAAAAATTCCGAAACTCCACAACCCTGAACCTCGAAAACTCTGAAACTCCAAAACTCCGAAACTCCGAAACTCCAAAACTCCAAAAATCCGAAACTCTGAAAATTCGAAACTCCAAAACTCCAAAACTGCAATTCTCCAAAACTACAAAACTCCGAAACTCCAAAACTCAAAAATTCCGAAACTCCACAACCCTGAACCTCCAAAACTCTGAAACTCCAAAACTCCGAAACTCCAAAACTCCAAAACTCCAAAACTCCGAAACTCCAAAACTCAAAAATTCCGAAACTCCACAACCCTGAACCTCCAAAACTCTGAAACTCCAAATCTCCGGAACTCCAAAACTCCAAAAATCCGAAACTCTGAAAATTCGAAACTCCAAAACTCCGAAACTCCAAAACTCAAAAATTCCGAAACTCCACAACCCTGAACCTCGAAAACTCTGAAACTCCAAAACTCCGAAACTCCAAAACTCCAAAACTCCGAAACTCCAAAACTCCAAAACTCCGAAACTCTGGAACTCCGAAACTCCAAAACTCCAAAACTCAAAAATTCTGAAACTCCACAACCCTGAATCTCCAAAACTACGAAACTCCAAAACTCCGAAACTCCAAAGCTCCAAAACTCCAACACTCCAAACTCCGACACTCGAAAACTACAAAACTACAAAATTCCGAAACTCCAAGATTCCGAATCTCCGAAACTCCAAAACTCCAAAAATCCGAAACTCTGAAAATTCGAAACTCCAAAACTCCAAAACTCCGAAACTCCGAAACTCCAAAACTCAAAAATTCCGAAACTCCACAACCCTGAACCTCGAAAACTCTGAAACTCCAAAACTCCGAAACTCCAAAACTCCAAAACTCCGAAACTCCAAAACTCCAAAACTCCGAAACTCCGGAACTCCGAAACTCCAAAACTCCAAAACTCAAAAATTCTGAAACTCCACAACCCTGAATCTCCAAAACTCCAAAACTCAAAAACTCCAAAACTCCAAAGCTCCAAAACTCCAACACTCCAAACTCCGACACTCGAAAACTACAAAATTACAAAATTCCGAAACTCCAAGATTCCGAATCTCCAAAACGCCAAAACTCCAAATCTCCGAAACTCCAAAACTCCAAAAATCCGAAACTCTGAAAATTCGAAACTCCAAAACTCCAAAACTGCAATTCTCCAAAACTACAAAACTCCGAAACTCCAAAACTCAAAAATTCCGAAACTCCACAACCCTGAACCTCCAAAACTCTGAAACTCCAAAACTCAAAAATTCCGAAACTCCACAACCCTGAACCTCGAAAACTCTGAAACTCCAAAACTCCGAAACTCCGAAACTCCAAAACTCCAAAAATCCGAAACTCTGAAAATTTTTTAGTTTTGGAGTTTAGGAGTTTTGGAGTTTTGGAGTTTCGAATTTTCAGAGTTTCGGATTTTTGGAGTTTTGGAGTTTCGGAGATTTGGAGTTTTGGCGTTTTGGAGATTCGGAATCTTGGAGTTTCGGAATTTTGTAGTTTTGTAGTTTTCGAGTGTCGGAGTTTGGAGTGTTGGAGTTTTGGAGCTTTGGAGTTTTGGAGTTTTTGAGTTTTGGAGTTTTGGAGATTCAGGGTTGTGGAGTTTCAGAATTTTTGAGTTTTGGAGTTTTGGAGTTTCGGAGTTCCGGAGTTTCGGAGTTTTGGAGTTTCGGAGATTTGGAGTTTTGGCGTTTTGGAGATTCGGAATCTTGGAGTTTCGGAATTTTGTAGTTTTGTAGTTTTCGAGTGTCGGAGTTTGGAGTGTTGGAGTTTTGGAGCTTTGGAGTTGCGGAGTTTTGGAGTTTCGTAGTTTTGGAGATTCAGGGTTGTGGAGTTTCAGAATTTTTGAGTTTTGGAGTTTTGGAGTTTCGGAGTTCCGGAGTTTCGGAGTTTTGGAGTTTTGGAGTTTCCGAGTTTTGGAGTTTTGGAGTTTCGGAGTTTTGGAGTTTCAGAGTTTTCGAGGTTCAGGGTTGTGGAGTTTCGGAATTTTTGAGTTTTGGAGTTTTGGAGTTTCGAATTTTCAGAGTTTCGGAGTTTTGGAGTTTCAGAGTTTTCGAGGTTCAGGGTTGTGGAGTTTCGGAATTTTTGAGTTTTGGAGTTTCGGAGTTTCGGAGTTTTGGAGTTTTGGCGTTTTGGAGATTTGGGGTCTTGGAGTTCCGGAATTTTGTAGTTTTGTAGTTTTGGAGTGTTGGAGTTTTGGATTTTTGCACTTTTGGAGTTTTGGAGTTTTGGAGTTTTGGAGTTTCGGAGTTTCGGAGTTTTGGAGTTTCAGTGTTTTGGAGGTTCAGGGTTGTGGAGTTTCGGAATTTTTGAGTATTGGAGTTTCGGAGTTTTGGAGAATTGCAGTTTTGGAGTTTCGAATTTTCAGAGTTTCGGATTTTTGGAGTTTTGGAGTTTCGGAGTTTCGGAGTTTCGGAGTTTTGGAGTTTCAGAGTTTTCGAGGTTCAGGGTTGTGGAGTTTCGGAATTTTTGAGTTTTGGAGTTTCGGAGTTTCGGAGTTTTGGAGTTTTGGAGTTTCGAATTTTCAGAGTTTCGGATTTTTGGAGTTTTGGAGTTTCGGAGATTTGGAGTTTTGGCGTTTTGGAGATTCGGAATCTTGGAGTTTCGGAATTTTGTAGTTTTGTAGTTTTCGAGTGTCGGAGTTTGGAGTGTTGGAGTTTTGGAGCTTTGGAGTTTTGGAGTTTCTGAGTTTTGGAGTTTTGGAGATTCAGGGTTGTGGAGTTTCAGAATTTTTGAGTTTTGGAGTTTTGGAGTTTCGGAGTTCCGGAGTTTCGGAGTTTTGGAGTTTTGGAGTTTCGGAGTTTTGGAGTTTTGGAGTTTCGGAGTTTTGGAGTTTCAGAGTTTTCGAGGTTCAGGGTTGTGGAGTTTCGGAATTTTTGAGTTTTGGAGTTTCGGAGTTTCGGAGTTTTGGAGTTTTGGAGTTTCGAATTTTCAGAGTTTCGGATTTTTGGAGTTTTGGAGTTTCGGAGATTCGGAATCTTGGAGTTTCGGAATTTTGTAGTTTTGTAGTTTTCGAGTGTCGGAGTTTGGAGTGTTGGAGGTTTGGAGCTTTGGAGTTTCGGAGTTTTGGAGTTTCGTAGTTTTGGAGATTCAGGGTTGTGGAGTTTCAGAATTTTTGAGTTTTGGAGTTTTGGAGTTTCGGAGTTCCGGAGTTTCGGAGTTTTGGAGTTTTGGAGTTTCGGAGTTTTGGAGTTTTGGAGTTTCGGAGTTTTGGAGTTTCAGAGTTTTCGAGGTTCAGGGTTGTGGAGTTTCGGAATTTTTGAGTTTTGGAGTTTCGGAGTTTCGGAGTTTTGGAGTTTTGGAGTTTCGAATTTTCAGAGTTTCGGATTTTTGGAGTTTTGGAGTTCCGGAGATTTGGAGTTTCAGAGTTTTGGAGGTTCAGGGTTGTGGAGTTTCGGAATTTTTGAGTTTTGGAGTTTCGGAGTTTTGGAGTTTTGGAGTTTTGGAGTTTCGGAGTTTTGGAGTTTCAGAGTTTTGGAGGTTCAGGGTTGTGGAGTTTCGGAATTTTTGAGTTTTGGAGTTTCGGAGTTTTGTAGTTTTGGAGAATTGCAGTTTTGGAGTTTTGGAGTTTCGAATTTTCAGAGTTTCGGATTTTTGGAGTTTTGGAGTTTCGGAGTTTCGGAGTTTTGGAGTTTCAGAGTTTTCGAGGTTCAGGGTTGTGGAGTTTCGGAATTTTTGAGTTTTGGAGTTTCAGAGTTTTGGAGGTTCAGGGTTGTGGAGTTTCGGAATTTTTGAGTTTTGGAGTTTCGGAGTTTTGTAGTTTTGGAGAATTGCAGTTTTGGAGTTTTGGAGTTTCGAATTTTCAGAGTTTCGGATTTTTGGAGTTTTGGAGTTTCGGAGATTTGGAGTTTTGGCGTTTTGGAGATTCGGAATCTTGGAGTTTCGGAATTTTGTAGTTTTGTAGTTTTCGAGTGTCGGAGTTTGGAGTGTTGGAGTTTTGGAGCTTTGGAGTTTTGGAGTTCTTGAGTTTTGGAGTTTTGGAGATTCAGGGTTGTGGAGTTTCAGAATTTTTGAGTTTTGGAGTTTTGGAGTTTCGGAGTTCCGGAGTTTCGGAGTTTTGGAGTTTTGGAGTTTCGGAGTTTTGGAGTTTTGGAGTTTCGGAGTTTTGGAGTTTCAGAGTTTTCGAGGTTCAGGGTTGTGGAGTTTCGGAATTTTTGAGTTTTGGAGTTTCGGAGTTTCGGAGTTTTGGAGTTTTGGAGTTTCGAATTTTCAGAGTTTCGGATTTTTGGAGTTTTGGAGTTTCGGAGATTCGGAATCTTGGAGTTTCGGAATTTTGTAGTTTTGTAGTTTTCGAGTGTCGGAGTTTGGAGTGTTGGAGTTTTGGAGCTTTGGAGTTTCGGAGTTTTGGAGTTTCGTAGTTTTGGAGATTCAGGGTTGTGGAGTTTCAGAATTTTTGAGTTTTGGAGTTTTGGAGTTTCGGAGTTCCAGAGTTTCGGAGTTTTGGAGTTTTGGAGTTTCGGAGTTTTGGAGTTTTGGAGTTTCGGAGTTTTGGAGTTTCAGAGTTTTCGAGGTTCAGGGTTGTGGAGTTTCGGAATTTTTGAGTTTTGGAGTTTCGGAGTTTTGGAGTTTCGAATTTTCAGAGTTTCGGATTTTTGGAGTTTTGGAGTTCCGGAGATTTGGAGTTTCAGAGTTTTGGAGGTTCAGGGTTGTGGAGTTTCGGAATTTTGTAGTTTTGTAGTTTTCGAGTGTCGGAGTTTGGAGTGTTGGAGTTTTGGAGCTTTGGAGTTGCGGAGTTTTGGAGTTTCGTAGTTTTGGAGATTCAGGGTTGTGGAGTTTCAGAATTTTTGAGTTTTGGAGTTTTGGAGTTTCGGAGTTCCGGAGTTTCGGAGTTTTGGAGTTTTGGAGTTTCGGAGTTTTGGAGTTTTGGAGTTTCGGAGTTTTGGAGTTTCAGAGTTTTCGAGGTTCAGGGTTGTGGAGTTTCGGAATTTTTGAGTTTTGGAGTTTCGGAGTTTCGGAGTTTTGGAGTTTTGGAGTTTCGAATTTTCAGAGTTTCGGAGTTTTGGAGTTTCAGAGTTTTCGAGGTTCAGGGTTGTGGAGTTTCGGAATTTTTGAGTTTTGGAGTTTCGGAGTTTCGGAGTTTTGGAGTTTTGGCGTTTTGGAGATTTGGGGTCTTGGAGTTCCGGAATTTTGTAGTTTTGTAGTTTTGGAGTGTTGGAGTTTTGGATTTTTGCACTTTTGGAGTTTTGGAGTTTTGGAGTTTTGGAGTTTCGGAGTTTCGGAGTTTTGGAGTTTCAGTGTTTTGGAGGTTCAGGGTTGTGGAGTTTCGGAATTTTTGAGTATTGGAGTTTCGGAGTTTTGGAGAATTGCAGTTTTGGAGTTTCGAATTTTCAGAGTTTCGGATTTTTGGAGTTTTGGAGTTTCGGAGTTTCGGAGATTCGGAGTTTTGGAGTTTCAGAGTTTTCGAGGTTCAGGGTTGTGGAGTTTCGGAATTTTTGAGTTTTGGAGTTTCGGAGTTTCGGAGTTTTGGAGTTTTGGAGTTTCGAATTTTCAGAGTTTCGGATTTTTGGAGTTTTGGAGTTTCGGAGATTTGGAGTTTTGGCGTTTTGGAGATTCGGAATCTTGGAGTTTCGGAATTTTGTAGTTTTGTAGTTTTCGAGTGTCGGAGTTTGGAGTGTTGGAGTTTTGGAGCTTTGGAGTTTTGGAGTTTCTGAGTTTTGGAGTTTTGGAGATTCAGGGTTGTGGAGTTTCAGAATTTTTGAGTTTTGGAGTTTTGGAGTTTCGGAGTTCCGGAGTTTCGGAGTTTTGGAGTTTTGGAGTTTCGGAGTTTTGGAGTTTTGGAGTTTTGGAGTTTCGGAGTTTTGGAGTTTCAGAGTTTTCGAGGTTCAGGGTTGTGGAGTTTCGGAATTTTTGAGTTTTGGAGTTTCGGAGTTTCGGAGTTTTGGAGTTTTGGAGTTTCGAATTTTCAGAGTTTCGGATTTTTGGAGTTTTGGAGTTTCGGAGATTCGGAATCTTGGAGTTTCGGAATTTTGTAGTTTTGTAGTTTTCGAGTGTCGGAGTTTGGAGTGTTGGAGGTTTGGAGCTTTGGAGTTTCGGAGTTTTGGAGTTTCGTAGTTTTGGAGATTCAGGGTTGTGGAGTTTCAGAATTTTTGAGTTTTGGAGTTTTGGAGTTTCGGAGTTCCGGAGTTTCGGAGTTTTGGAGTTTTGGAGTTTCGGAGTTTTGGAGTTTTGGAGTTTCGGAGTTTTGGAGTTTCAGAGTTTTCGAGGTTCAGGGTTGTGGAGTTTCGGAATTTTTGAGTTTTGGAGTTTCGGAGTTTCGGAGTTTTGGAGTTTTGGAGTTTCGAATTTTCAGAGTTTCGGATTTTTGGAGTTTTGGAGTTCCGGAGATTTGGAGTTTCAGAGTTTTGGAGGTTCAGGGTTGTGGAGTTTCGGAATTTTTGAGTTTTGGAGTTTCGGAGTTTTGGAGTTTTGGAGTTTTGGAGTTTCGGAGTTTTGGAGTTTCAGAGTTTTGGAGGTTCAGGGTTGTGGAGTTTCGGAATTTTTGAGTTTTGGAGTTTCGGAGTTTTGTAGTTTTGGAGAATTGCAGTTTTGGAGTTTTGGAGTTTCGAATTTTCAGAGTTTCGGATTTTTGGAGTTTTGGAGTTTCGGAGTTTCGGAGTTTTGGAGTTTCAGAGTTTTCGAGGTTCAGGGTTGTGGAGTTTCGGAATTTTTGAGTTTTGGAGTTTCAGAGTTTTGGAGGTTCAGGGTTGTGGAGTTTCGGAATTTTTGAGTTTTGGAGTTTCGGAGTTTTGTAGTTTTGGAGAATTGCAGTTTTGGAGTTTTGGAGTTTCGAATTTTCAGAGTTTCGGATTTTTGGAGTTTTGGAGTTTCGGAGATTTGGAGTTTTGGCGTTTTGGAGATTCGGAATCTTGGAGTTTCGGAATTTTGTAGTTTTGTAGTTTTCGAGTGTCGGAGTTTGGAGTGTTGGAGTTTTGGAGCTTTGGAGTTTTGGAGTTCTTGAGTTTTGGAGTTTTGGAGATTCAGGGTTGTGGAGTTTCAGAATTTTTGAGTTTTGGAGTTTTGGAGTTTCGGAGTTCCGGAGTTTCGGAGTTTTGGAGTTTTGGAGTTTCGGAGTTTTGGAGTTTTGGAGTTTCGGAGTTTTGGAGTTTCAGAGTTTTCGAGGTTCAGGGTTGTGGAGTTTCGGAATTTTTGAGTTTTGGAGTTTCGGAGTTTCGGAGTTTGGAGTTTTGGAGTTTCGAATTTTCAGAGTTTCGGATTTTTGGAGTTTTGGAGTTTCGGAGATTCGGAATCTTGGAGTTTCGGAATTTTGTAGTTTTGTAGTTTTCGAGTGTCGGAGTTTGGAGTGTTGGAGTTTTGGAGCTTTGGAGTTTCGGAGTTTTGGAGTTTCGTAGTTTTGGAGATTCAGGGTTGTGGAGTTTCAGAATTTTTGAGTTTTGGAGTTTTGGAGTTTCGGAGTTCCAGAGTTTCGGAGTTTTGGAGTTTCGGAGTTTTGGAGTTTTGGAGTTTCGGAGTTTTGGAGTTTCAGAGTTTTCGAGGTTCAGGGTTGTGGAGTTTCGGAATTTTTGAGTTTTGGAGTTTCGGAGTTTTGGAGTTTTGGAGTTTCGAATTTTCAGAGTTTCGGATTTTTGGAGTTTTGGAGTTCCGGAGATTTGGAGTTTCAGAGTTTTGGAGGTTCAGGGTTGTGGAGTTTCGGAATTTTTGAGTTTTGGAGTTTCTGAGTTTTGGAGTTTTGGTGTTTTGGAGTTTCGGAGTTTTGGAGTTTCAGAGTTTTGGAGGTTCAGGGTTGTGGAGTTTCGGAATTTTTGAGTTTTGGAGTTTCGGAGTTTTGTAGTTTTGGAGAATTGCAGTTTTGGAGTTTTGGAGTTTCGAATTTTCAGAGTTTCGGATTTTTGGAGTTTTGGAGTTTCGGAGTTTCGGAGTTTTGGAGTTTCAGAGTTTTCGAGGTTCAGGGTTGTGGAGTTTCGGAATTTTTGAGTTTTGGAGTTTCGGAGTTTTGGCGTTTTGGAGATTCGGGGTCTTGGAGTTTCGGAATTTTGTATTTTTGTAGTTTTGGAGTGTCGGACTTTTGGAGTGTTGGAGTTTTGGAGTTTCGAATTTTCAGAGTTTCAAATTTTTGGAGTTTCGGAGTTTCGGAGTTTTGGAGTTTTGGCGTTTTGGAGATTCGGGGTCTTGGAGTTTCGGAATTTTGTAGTTTTGGAGTTTTGGAGTGTCGGAGTTTTGGAGTGTTGGAGTTTTGGATTTTTGCACTTTTGGAGTTTTGGAGTTTTGGAGTTTCGGAGTTTCGGAGTTTTGGAGTTTCAGTGTTTTGGAGGTTCAGGGTTGTGGAGTTTCAGAATTTTTGAGTGTTGTAGTTTCGGATTTTTGGAGTTTTGGAGTTTCGGAGTTTCGGAGTTTTGGAGTTTCAGAGTTTTCGAGGTTCAGGGTTGTGGAGTTTCGGAATTTTTGAGTTTCGGAGTTTCGGAGTTTCGGAGTTTTGGAGTTTTGGCGTTTTGGAGATTCGGGGTCTTGGAGTTTCGGAAGTTTGTAGTTTTGTAGTTTTGGAGTGTCGGAGTTTTGGAGTGTTGGAGTTTTGGAGTTTCGAATTTTCTGAGTTTCAAATTTTTGGAGTTTCGGAGTGTTGGAGTTTTGGATTTTTGGAGTTTTGGAGTTTCGGAGTTTTGGAGTTTTGGAGTTTCGGAGTTTTGGAGTTTCAGAGTTTTCGAGGTTCAGGGTTGTGGAGTTTCGGAATTTTTGAGTTTTGGAGTTTCGGAGTTTCGGAGTTTTGGAGTTTTGGAGTTTCGAATTTTCAAAGTTTCGGATTTTTGGAGTTTTGGAGTTTCGGAGATTTGGAGTTTTGGCGTTTTGGAGATTCGGAATCTTGGAGTTTCGGAATTTTGTAGTTTTGTAGTTTTCGAGTGTCGGAGTTTGGAGTGTTGGAGTTTTGGAGCTTTGGAGTTTTGGAGTTTTTGAGTTTTGGAGTTTTGGAGATTCAGGGTTGTGGAGTTTCAGAATTTTTGAGTTTTGGAGTTTTGGAGTTTCGGAGTTCCGGAGTTTCGGAGTTTTAGAGTTTTGGAGTTTCGGAGTTTTGGAGTTTCGGAGTTTTGGAGTTTCAGAGTTTTCGAGGTTCAGGGTTGTGGAGTTTCGGAATTTTTGAGTTTTGGAGTTTCGGAGTTTCGGAGTTTTGGAGTTTTGGAGTTTCGAATTTTCAGAGTTTCGGATTTTTGGAGTTTTGGAGTTTCGGAGATTCGGAATCTTGGAGTTTCGGAATTTTGTAGTTTTGTAGTTTTCGAGTGTCGGAGTTTGGAGTGTTGGAGTTTTGGAGCTTTGGAGTTTCGGAGTTTTGGAGTTTCGTAGTTTTGGAGATTCAGGGTTGTGGAGTTTCAGAATTTTTGAGTTTTGGAGTTTTGGAGTTTCGAATTTTCAGAGTTTCGGAGTTTTGGAGTTTTGGAGTTTCGGAGTTTTGGAGTTTTGGAGTTTCGGAGTTTTGGAGTTTCAGAGTTTTCGAGGTTCAGGGTTGTGGAGTTTCGGAATTTTTGAGTTTTGGAGTTTCGGAGTTTCGGAGTTTTGGAGTTTTGGAGTTTCGAATTTTCAGAGTTTCGGATTTTTGGAGTTTTGGAGTTCCGGAGATTTGGAGTTTCAGAGTTTTGGAGGTTCAGGGTTGTGGAGTTTCGGAATTTTTGAGTTTTGGAGTTTCGGAGTTTTGGAGTTTTGGAGTTTTGGAGTTTCGGAGTTTTGGAGTTTCATAGTTTTGGAGGTTCAGGGTTGTGGAGTTTCGGAATTTTTGAGTTTTGGAGTTTCGGAGTTTTGTAGTTTTGGAGAATTGCAGTTTTGGAGTTTTGGAGTTTCGAATTTTCAGAGTTTCGGATTTTTGGAGTTTTGGAGTTTCGGAGTTTCGGAGTTTTGGAGTTTCAGAGTTTTCGAGGTTCAGGGTTGTGGAGTTTCGGAATTTTTGAGTTTTGGAGTTTCGGAGTTTTGGAGTTTTGGCGTTTTGGAGATTCGGGGTCTTGGAGTTTCGGAATTTTGTATTTTTGTAGTTTTGGAGTGTCGGACTTTTGGAGTGTTGGAGTTTTGGAGTTTCAAATTTTCAGAGTTTCAAATTTTTGGAGTTTCGGAGTTTCGGAGTTTTGGAGTTTTGGCGTTTTGGAGATTCGGGGTCTTGGAGTTTCGGAATTTTGTAGTTTTGTAGTTTTGGAGTGTCGGAGTTTTGGAGTGTTGGAGTTTTGGATTTTTGCACTTTTGGAGTTTTGGAGTTTTGGAGTTTCGGAGTTTCGGAGTTTTGGAGTTTCAGTGTTTTGGAGGTTCAGGGTTGTGGAGTTTCAGAATTTTTGAGTGTTGTAGTTTCGGATTTTTGGAGTTTTGGAGTTTCGGAATTTCGGAGTTTTGGAGTTTCAGAGTTTTCGAGGTTCAGGGTTGTGGAGTTTCGGAATTTTTGAGTTTCGGAGTTTCGGAGTTTCGGAGTTTTGGAGTTTTGGCGTTTTGGAGATTCGGGGTCTTGGAGTTTCGGAATTTTGTAGTTTTGTAGTTTTGGAGTGTCGGAGTTTTGGAGTTTCGAATTTTCAGAGTTTCAAATTTTTGGAGTTTCGGAGTTTCGGAGTTTTGGAGTTTTGGCGTTTTGGAGATTCGGGGTCTTGGAGTTTCGGAATTTTGTAGTTTTGTAGTTTTGGAGTGTCGGAGTTTTGAGTGTTGGAGTTTTGGATTTTTGGAGTTTTGGAGTTTCGGAGTTTTGGAGTTTTGGAGTTTCGGAGTTTTGGAGTTTCAGAGTTTTCGAGGTTCAGGGTTGTGGAGTTTCGGAATTTTTGAGTTTTGGAGTTTCGGAGTTTCGGAGTTTTGGAGTTTTGGTGTTTCGAATTTTCAGAGTTTCGGATTTTTGGAGTTTTGGAGTTTCGGAGATTTGGAGTTTTGGCGTTTTGGAGATTCGGAATCTTGGAGTTTCGGAATTTGTAGTTTTGTAGTTTTCGAGTGTCGGAGTTTGGAGTGTTGGAGTTTTGGAGCTTTGGAGTTGCGGAGTTTTGGAGTTTCGTAGTTTTGGAGATTCAGGGTTGTGGAGTTTCAGAATTTTTGAGTTTTGGAGTTTTCGAGTTTCGGAGTTCTGGAGTTTCGGAGTTTTGGAGTTTTGGAGTTTCGGAGTTTTGGAGTTTTGGAGTTTCGGAGTTTCGAATTTTCAGAGTTTCGGAGTTTTGGAGTTTCAGAGTTTTCGAGGTTCAGGGTTGTGGAGTTTCGGAATTTTTGAGTTTTGGAGTTTCGGAGTTTCGGAGTTTTGGAGTTTTGGCGTTTTGGAGATTCGGGGTCTTGGAGTTCCGGAATTTTGTAGTTTTGTAGTTTTGGAGTGTTGGAGTTTTGGATTTTTGCACTTTTGGAGTTTTGGAGTTTTGGAGTTTTGGAGTTTCGGAGTTTCGGAGTTTTGGAGTTTCAGTGTTTTGGAGGTTCAGGGTTGTGGAGTTTCGGAATTTTTGAGTATTGGAGTTTCGGAGTTTTGGAGAATTGCAGTTTTGGAGTTTCGAATTTTCAGAGTTTCGGATTTTTGGAGTTTTGGAGTTTCGGAGATTTGGAGTTTTGGCGTTTTGGAGATTCGGAATCTTGGAGTTTCGGAATCTTGGAGTTTCGGAATTTTGTAGTTTTGTAGTTTTCGAGTGTCGGAGTTTGGAGTGTTGGAGTTTTGGAGCTTTGGAGTTTTGGAGTTTTTGAGTTTTGGAGTTTTGGAGATTCAGGGTTGTGGAGTTTCAGAATTTTTGAGTTTTGGAGTTTTGGAGTTTCGGAGTTCCGGAGTTTCGGAGTTTTGGAGTTTTGGAGTTTCGAATTTTCAGAGTTTCGGATTTTTCGAGTTTTGGAGTTTCGGAGATTCGGAATCTTGGAGTTTCGGAATTTTGTAGTTTTGTAGTTTTCGAGTGTCGGAGTTTGGAGTGTTGGAGTTTTGGAGCTTTGGAGTTTCGGAGTTTTGGAGTTTCGTAGTTTTGGAGATTCAGGGTTGTGGAGTTTCAGAATTTTTGAGTTTTGGAGTTTTGGAGTTTCGGAGTTCCGGAGTTTCGGAGTTTTGGAGTTTTGGAGTTTCGGAGTTTTGGAGTTTTGGAGTTTCGGAGTTTTGGAGTTTCAGAGTTTTCAAGGTTCAGGGTTGTGGAGTTTCGGAATTTTTGAGTTTTGGAGTTTCGGAGTTTCGGAGTTTTGGAGTTTTGGAGTTTCGAATTTTCAGAGTTTCGGATTTTTGGAGTTTTGGAGTTCCGGAGATTTGGAGTTTCAGAGTTTTGGAGGTTTAGGGTTGTGGAGTTTCGGAATTTTTGAGTTTTGGAGTTTCGGAGTTTTGGAGTTTTGGAGTTTTGGAGTTTCGGAGTTTTGGAGTTTCAGAGTTTTGGAGGTTCAGGGTTGTGGAGTTTCGGAATTTTTGAGTTTTGGAGTTTCGGAGTTTTGTAGTTTTGGAGAATTGCAGTTTTGGAGTTTTAGAGTTTCGAATTTTCAGAGTTTCGGATTTTTGGAGTTTTGGAGTTTCGGAGTTTCGGAGTTTTGGAGTTTCAGAGTTTTCGAGGTTCAGGGTTGTGGAGTTTCGGAATTTTTGAGTTTTGGAGTTTCGGAGTTTTGGAGTTTTGGCGTTTTGGAGATTCGGGGTCTTGGAGTTTCGGAATTTTGTAGTTTTGTAGTTTTGGAGTGTCGGAGTTTTGGAGTGTTGGAATTTTGGATTTTTGCACTTTTGGAGTTTTGGAGTTTTGGAGTTTTGGAGTTTCGGAGTTTCGGAGTTTTGGAGTTTCAGAGTTTTCGAGGTTCAGGGTTGTGGAGTTTCGGAATTTTTGAGTTTCGGAGTTTCGGAGTTTCGGAGTTTTGGAGTTTTGGCGTTTTGGAGATTCGGGGTCTTGGAGTTTCGGAATTTTGTAGTTTTGTAGTTTTGGAGTGTCGGAGTTTTGGAGTGTTGGAGTTTTGGAGTTTCGAATTTTCAGAGTTTCAAATTTTTGGAGTTTCGGAGTTTCGGAGTTTTGGAGTTTTGGCGTTTTGGAGATTCGGGGTCTTGGAGTTTCGGAATTTTGTAGTTTTGTAGTTTTGGAGTGTCGGAGTTTTGGAGTGTTGGAGTTTTGGATTTTTGGAGTTTTGGAGTTTCGGAGTTTTGGAGTTTTGGAGTTTCGGAGTTTTGGAGTTTCAGAGTTTTCGAGGTTCAGGGTTGTGGAGTTTCGGAATTTTTGAGTTTTGGAGTGTCGGACTTTTGGAGTGTTGGAGTTTTGGAGTTTCGAATTTTCAGAGTTTCGGATTTTTGGAATTTTGGAGTTTCGGAGATTTGGAGTTTTGGCGTTTTGGAGATTCGGAATCTTGGAGTTTCGGAATTTTGTAGTTTTGTAGTTTTCGAGTGTCGGAGTTTGGAGTGTTGGAGTTTTGGAGCTTTGGAGTTGCGGAGTTTTGGAGTTTCGTAGTTTTGGAGATTCAGGGTTGTGGAGTTTCAGAATTTTTGAGTTTTGGAGTTTTGGAGTTTCGGAGTTCCGGAGTTTCGGAGTTTTGGAGTTTTGGAGTTTCGGAGTTTTGGAGTTTCGGAGTTTCGGAGTTTCGGAGTTTTGGAGGTTCAGGGTTGTGGAGTTTCGGAATTTTTGAGTTTTGGAGTTTCGGAGTTTTGGAGTTTTTGAGTTTCGGAGTTTCGGAGTTTCAGAGTTTTCGAGGTTCAGGGTTGTGGAGTTTCGGAATTTTTGAGTTTTGGAGTTTCGGAGTTTCGGAGTTTCGGAGTTTTGGAGTTTTGGCGTTTTGGAGATTCGGGGTCTTGGAGTTCTGGAATTTTGTAGTTTTGTAGTTTTGGAGTGTTGGAGTTTTGGATTTTTGCACTTTTGGAGTTTTGGAGTTTTGGAGTTTTGGAGTTTCGGAGTTTCGGAGTTTTGGAGTTTCAGTGTTTTGGAGGTTCAGGGTTGTGGAGTTTCGGAATTTTTGAGTATTGGAGTTTCGGAGTTTTGGAGAATTGCAGTTTTGGAGTTTCGAATTTTCAGAGTTTCGGATTTTTGGAGTTTTGGAGTTTCGGAGTTTCGGAGTTTCGGAGTTTTGGAGTTTCAGAGTTTTCGAGGTTCAGGGTTGTGGAGTTTCGGAATTTTTGAGTTTTGGAGTTTCGGAGTTTCGGAGTTTTGGAGTTTTGGAGTTTTGGAGGTTCAGGGTTGTGGAGTTTTGGAGTTTCGAATTTTCAGAGTTTAGGATTTTTGGAGTTTTGGAGTTCCAGAGATTTGGAGATTCAGAGTTTTGGAGGTTCAGGGTTGTGGAGTTTCGGAATTTTTGAGTTTTGGAGTTTCGGAATTTTGGAGTTTTGGAGTTTTGGAGTTTCGGAGTTTTGGAGTTTCAGAGTTTTGGAGGTTCAGGGTTGTGGAGTTTCGCAATTTTTGAGTATTGGAGTTTCGGAGTTTTGGAGAATTGCAGTTTTGGAGTTTTGGAGTTTCGAATTTTCAGAGTTTCGGATTTTTGGAGTTTTGGAGTTTCGGAGTTTCGGAGTTTCGGAGTTTCGGAGTTTTGGAGGTTCAGGGTTGTGGAGTTTCGGAATTTTTGAGTTTTGGAGTTTCGGAGTTTTGGAGTTTTTTGAGTTTCGGAGTTTCGGAGTTTCAGAGTTTTCGAGGTTCAGGGTTGTGGAGTTTCGGAATTTTTGAGTTTTGGAGTTTCGGAGTTTCGGAGTTTCGGAGTTTTGGAGTTTTGGCGTTTTGGAGATTCGGGGTCTTGGAGTTCTGGAATTTTGTAGTTTTGTAGTTTTGGAGTGTTGGAGTTTTGGATTTTTGCACTTTTGGAGTTTTGGAGTTTTGGAGTTTTGGAGTTTCGGAGTTTCGGAGTTTTGGAGTTTCAGTGTTTTGGAGGTTCAGGGTTGTGGAGTTTCGGAATTTTTGAGTATTGGAGTTTCGGAGTTTTGGAGAATTGCAGTTTTGGAGTTTCGAATTTTCAGAGTTTCGGATTTTTGGAGTTTTGGAGTTTCGGAGTTTCGGAGTTTTGGAGTTTCAGAGTTTTCGAGGTTCAGGGTTGTGGAGTTTCGGAATTTTTGAGTTTTGGAGTTTCGGAGTTTCGGAGTTTTGGAGTTTTGGAGTTTTGGAGTTTCGAATTTTCAGAGTTTCGGATTTTTGGAGTTTTGGAGTTTCGGAGATTTGGAGTTTTTGCGTTTTGGAGATTCGGAATCTTGGAGTTTCGGAATTTTGTAGTTTTGTAGTTTTCGAGTGTCGGAGTTTGGAGTGTTGGAGTTTTGGAGCTTTAGAGTTTTGGAGTTTTGGAGTTTTGGAGTTTTGGAGATTCAGGGTTGTGGAGTTTCAGAATTTTTGAGTTTTGGAGTTTTGGAGTTTCGGAGTTCCGGAGTTTCGGAGTTTTGGAGTTTTGGAGTTTCGGAGTTTTGGAGTTTTGGAGTTTCGGAGTTTTGGAGTTTCAGAGTTTTCGAGGTTCAGGGTTGTGGAGTTTCGGAATTTTTGAGTTTTGGAGTTTCGGAGTTTTGGAGTTTTGGCGTTTTGGAGATTCGGGGTCTTGGAGTTTCGGAATTTTGTAGTTTTGTAGTTTTGGAGTGTCGGAGTTTTGGAGTGTTGGAGTTTTGGATTTCTGGAGTTTTGGAGTTTCGGAGTTTTGGAGTTTTGGAGTTTCGGAGTTTTGGAGTTTCAGAGTTTTCGAGGTTCAGGGTTGTGGAGTTTCGGAATTTTTGAGTTTTGGAGTGTCGGACTTTTGGAGTGTTGGAGTTTTGGAGTTTCGAATTTTCAGAGTTTCGGATTTTTGGAGTTTTGGAGTTTCGGAGATTTGGAGTTTTGGCGTTTTGGAGATTCGGAATCTTGGAGTTTCGGAATTTTGTAGTTTTGTAGTTTTCGAGTGTCGGAGTTTGGAGTGTTGGAGTTTTGGAGCTTTGGAGTTGCGGAGTTTTGGAGTTTCGTAGTTTTGGAAATTCAGGGTTGTGGAGTTTCAGAATTTTTGAGTTTTGGAGTTTTGGAGTTTCGGAGTTCCGGAGTTTCGGAGTTTTGGAGTTTTGGAGTTTCGGAGTTTTGGAGTTTCGGAGTTTTGGAGTTTCAGAGTTTTCGAGGTTCAGGGTTGTGGAGTTTCGGAATTTTTGAGTTTTGGAGTTTCGGAGTTTCGGAGTTTTGGAGTTTTGGAGTTTCGAATTTTCAGAGTTTCGGAGTTTTGGAGTTTCAGAGTTTTCGAGGTTCAGGGTTGTGGAGTTTCGGAATTTTTGAGTTTTGGAGTTTCGGAGTTTCGGAGTTTTGGAGTTTTGGCGTTTTGGAGATTCGGGGTCTTGGAGTTCCGGAATTTTGTAGTTTTGTAGTTTTGGAGTGTTGGAGTTTTGGATTTTTGCACTTTTGGAGTTTTGGAGTTTTGGAGTTTCGGAGTTTCGGAGTTTTGGAGTTTCAGTGTTTTGGAGGTTCAGGGTTGTGGAGTTTCGGAATTTTTGAGTATTGGAGTTTCGGAGTTTTGGAGAATTGCAGTTTTGGAGTTTCGAATTTTCAGAGTTTCGGATTTTTGGAGTTTTGGAGTTTCGGAGTTTCGGAGTTTTGGAGTTTCAGAGTTTTCGAGGTTCAGGGTTGTGGAGTTTCGGAATTTTTGAGTTTTGGAGTTTCGGAGTATTGGAGTTTTGGAGTTTTGGAGTTTCGAATTTTCAGAGTTTCGGATTTTTCGGAGTTTTGGAGTTTTGGAGATTCAGGGTTGTGGAGTTTCAGAATTTTTGAGTTTTGGAGTTTTGGAGTTTCGGAGTTCCGGAGTTTCGGAGTTTTGGAGTTTTGGAGTTTCGGAGTTTTGGAGTTTTGGAGTTTCGGAGTTTTGGAGTTTCAGAGTTTTCGAGGTTCAGGGTTGTGGAGTTTCGGAATTTTTGAGTTTTGGAGTTTCGGAGTTTCGGAGTTTTGGAGTTTTGGAGTTTCGAATTTTCAGAGTTTAGGATTTTTGGAGTTTTGGAGTTCCAGAGATTTGGAGTTTCAGAGTTTTGGAGGTTCAGGGTTGTGGAGTTTCGGAATTTTTGAGTTTTGGAGTTTCGGAGTTTTGGAGTTTTGGAGTTTTGGAGTTTCGGAGTTTTGGAGTTTCAGAGTTTTGGAGGTTCAGGGTTGTGGAGTTTCGCAATTTTTGAGTATTGGAGTTTCGGAGTTTTGGAGAATTGCAGTTTTGGAGTTTTGGAGTTTCGAATTTTCAGAGTTTCGGATTTTTGGAGTTTTGGAGTTTCGGAGTTTCGGAGTTTCGGAGTTTCGGAGTTTTGGAGGTTCAGGGTTGTGGAGTTTCGGAATTTTTGAGTTTTGGAGTTCGGAGTTTTGGAGTTTTTTGAGTTTCGGAGTTTCGGAGTTTCAGAGTTTTCGAGGTTCAGGGTTGTGGAGTTTCGGAATTTTTGAGTTTTGGAGTTTCGGAGTTTCGGAGTTTCGGAGTTTTGGAGTTTTGGCGTTTTGGAGATTCGGGGTCTTGGAGTTCTGGAATTTTGTAGTTTTGTAGTTTTGGAGTGTTGGAGTTTTGGATTTTTGCACTTTTGGAGTTTTGGAGTTTTGGAGTTTTGGAGTTTCGGAGTTTCGGAGTTTTGGAGTTTCAGTGTTTTGGAGGTTCAGGGTTGTGGAGTTTCGGAATTTTTGAGTATTGGAGTTTCGGAGTTTTGGAGAATTGCAGTTTTGGAGTTTCGAATTTTCAGAGTTTCGGATTTTTGGAGTTTTGGAGTTTCGGAGTTTCGGAGTTTCGGAGTTTTGGAGTTTCAGAGTTTTCGAGGTTCAGGGTTGTGGAGTTTCGGAATTTTTGAGTTTTGGAGTTTCGGAGTTTCGGAGTTTTGGAGTTTTGGAGTTTTGGAGTTTCGAATTTTCAGAGTTTCGGATTTTTGGAGTTTTGGAGTTTCGGAGATTTGGAGTTTTTGCGTTTTGGAGATTCGGAATCTTGGAGTTTCGGAATTTTGTAGTTTTGTAGTTTTCGAGTGTCGGAGTTTGGAGTGTTGGAGTTTTGGAGCTTTAGAGTTTTGGAGTTTTTGAGTTTTGGAGTTTTGGAGTTTTGGAGATTCAGGGTTGTGGAGTTTCAGAATTTTTGAGTTTTGGAGTTTTGGAGTTTCGGAGTTCCGGAGTTTCGGAGTTTTGGAGTTTTGGAGTTTCGGAGTTTTGGAGTTTTGGAGTTTCGGAGTTTTGGAGTTTCAGAGTTTTCGAGGTTCAGGGTTGTGGAGTTTCGGAATTTTTGAGTTTTGGAGTTTCGGAGTTTCGGAGTTTTGGAGTTTTGGAGTTTCGAATTTTCAGAGTTTCGGATTTTTGGAGTTTTGGAGTTTCGGAGATTCGGAATCTTGGAGTTTCGGAATTTTGTAGTTTTGTAGTTTTCGAGTGTCGGAGTTTGGAGTGTTGGAGTTTTGGAGCTTTGGAGTTTCGGAGTTTTGGAGTTTCGTAGTTTTGGAGATTCAGGGTTGTGGAGTTTCAGAATTTTTGAGTTTTGGAGTTTTGGAGTTTCGGAGTTCCGGAGTTTCGGAGTTTTGGAGTTTTGGAGTTTCGGAGTTTTGGAGTTTTGGAGTTTCGGAGTTTTGGAGTTTCAGAGTTTTCGAGGTTCAGGGTTGTGGAGTTTCGGAATTTTTGAGTTTTGGAGTTTCAGAGTTTTGGAGTTTTGGCGTTTTGGAGATTCGGGGTCTTGGAGTTTCGGAATATTGTAGTTTTGTAGTTTCGGAGTTTCGGAGTTTTGGAGTTTTGGCGTTTTGGAGATTCGGGGTCTTGGAGTTTCGGAATTTTGTAGTTTTGTAGTTTTGGAGTGTCGGAGTTTTGGAGTGTTGGAGTTTTGGATTTTTGGAGTTTTGGAGTTTCGGAGTTTTGGAGTTTTGGAGTTTCGGAGTTTTGGAGTTTCAGAGTTTTCGAGGTTCAGGGTTGTGGAGTTTCGGAATTTTTGAGTTTTGGAGTGTCGGACTTTTGGAGTGTTGGAGTTTTGGAGTTTCGAATTTTCAGAGTTTCGGATTTTTGGAGTTTTGGAGTTTCGGAGATTTGGAGTTTTGGCGTTTTGGAGATTCGGAATCTTGGAGTTTCGGAATTTTGTAGTTTTGTAGTTTTCGAGTGTCGGAGTTTGGAGTGTTGGAGTTTTGGAGCTTTGGAGTTGCGGAGTTTTGGAGTGTCGTAGTTTTGGAGATTCAGGGTTGTGGAGTTTCAGAATTTTTGAGTTTTGGAGTTTTGGAGTTTCGGAGTTCCGGAGTTTCGGAGTTTTGGAGTTTTGGAGTTTCGGAGTTTTGGAGTTTCGGAGTTTTGGAGTTTCAGAGTTTTCGAGGTTCAGGGTTGTGGAGTTTCGGAATTTTTGAGTTTTGGAGTTTCGGAGTTTCGGAGTTTTGGAGTTTTGGAGTTTCGAATTTTCAGAGTTTCGGAGTTTTGGAGTTTCAGAGTTTTCGAGGTTCAGGGTTGTGGAGTTTCGGAATTTTTGAGTTTTGGAGTTTCGGAGTTTCGGAGTTTTGGAGTTTTGGCGTTTTGGAGATTCGGGGTCTTGGAGTTCCGGAATTTTGTAGTTTTGTAGTTTTGGAGTGTTGGAGTTTTGGATTTTTGCACTTTTGGAGTTTTGGAGTTTTGGAGTTTCGGAGTTTCGGAGTTTTGGAGTTTCAGTGTTTTGGAGGTTCAGGGTTGTGGAGTTTCGGAATTTTTGAGTATTGGAGTTTCGGAGTTTTGGAGAATTGCAGTTTTGGAGTTTCGAATTTTCAGAGTTTCGGATTTTTGGAGTTTTGGAGTTTCGGAGTTTCGGAGTTTTGGAGTTTCAGAGTTTTCGAGGTTCAGGGTTGTGGAGTTTCGGAATTTTTGAGTTTTGGAGTTTCGGAGTTTTGGAGTTTTGGAGTTTTGGAGTTTCGAATTTTCAGAGTTTCGGATTTTTCGGAGTTTTGGAGTTTTGGAGATTCAGGGTTGTGGAGTTTCAGAATTTTTGAGTTTTGGAGTTTTGGAGTTTCGGAGTTCCGGAGTTTCGGAGTTTTGGAGTTTTGGAGTTTCGGAGTTTTGGAGTTTTGGAGTTTCGGAGTTTTGGAGTTTCAGAGTTTTCGAGGTTCAGGGTTGTGGAGTTTCGGAATTTTTGAGTTCCAGAGATTTGGAGTTTCAGAGTTTTGGAGGTTCAGGGTTGTGGAGTTTCGGAATTTTTGAGTTTTGGAGTTTCGGAGTTTTGGAGTTTTGGAGTTTTGGAGTTTCGGAGTTTTGGAGTTTCAGAGTTTTGGAGGTTCAGGGTTGTGGAGTTTCGCAATTTTTGAGTATTGGAGTTTCGGAGTTTTGGAGAATTGCAGTTTTGGAGTTTTGGAGTTTCGAATTTTCAGAGTTTCGGATTTTTGGAGTTTTGGAGTTTCGGAGTTTCGGAGTTTCGGAGTTTTGGAGGTTCAGGGTTGTGGAGTTTCGGAATCTTGGAGTTTCGGAATTTTGTAGTTTTGTAGTTTTCGAGTGTCGGAGTTTGGAGTGTTGGAGTTTTGGAGCTTTGGAGTTTCGGAGTTTTGGAGTTTCGTAGTTTTGGAGATTCAGGGTTGTGGAGTTTCAGAATTTTTGAGTTTTGGAGTTTTGGAGTTTCGGAGTTCCGGAGTTTCGGAGTTTTGGAGTTTTGGAGTTTCGGAGTTTTGGAGTTTTGGAGTTTCGGAGTTTTGGAGTTTCAGAGTTTTCGAGGTTCAGGGTTGTGGAGTTCCGGAATTTTTGAGTTTTGGAGTTTCGGAGTTTTGGAGTTTTGGCGTTTTGGAGATTCGGGGTCTTGGAGTTTCGGAATATTGTAGTTTTGTAGTTTCGGAGTTTCGGAGTTTTGGAGTTTTGGCGTTTTGGAGATTCGGGGTCTTGGAGTTTCGGAATTTTGTAGTTTTGTAGTTTTGGAGTGTCGGAGTTTTGGAGTGTTGGAGTTTTGGATTTTTGGAGTTTTGGAGTTTCGGAGTTTTGGAGTTTTGGAGTTTCGGAGTTTTGGAGTTTCAGAGTTTTCGAGGTTCAGGGTTGTGGAGTTTCGGAATTTTTGAGTTTTGGAGTGTCGGACTTTTGGAGTGTTGGAGTTTTGGAGTTTCGAATTTTCAGAGTTTCGGATTTTTGGAGTTTTGGAGTTTCGGAGATTTGGAGTTTTGGCGTTTTGGAGATTCGGAATCTTGGAGTTTCGGAATTTTGTAGTTTTGTAGTTTTCGAGTGTCGGAGTTTGGAGTGTTGGAGTTTTGGAGCTTTGGAGTTGCGGAGTTTTGGAGTTTCGTAGTTTTGGAGATTCAGGGTTGTGGAGTTTCAGAATTTTTGAGTTTTGGAGTTTTGGAGTTTCGGAGTTCCGGAGTTTCGGAGTTTTGGAGTTTTGGAGTTTTGGAGTTTCGGAGTTTTGGAGTTTCGGAGTTTTGGAGTTTCAGAGTTTTCGAGGTTCAGGGTTGTGGAGTTTCGGAATTTTTGAGTTTTGGAGTTTCGGAGTTTCGGAGTTTTGGAGTTTTGGAGTTTCGAATTTTCAGAGTTTCGGAGTTTTGGAGTTTCAGAGTTTTCGAGGTTCAGGGTTGTGGAGTTTCGGAATTTTTGAGTTTTGGAGTTTCGGAGTTTCGGAGTTTTGGAGTTTTGGCGTTTTGGAGATTCGGGGTGTTGGAGTTCCGGAATTTTGTAGTTTTGTAGTTTTGGAGTGTTGGAGTTTTGGATTTTTGCACTTTTGGAGTTTTGGAGTTTTGGAGTTTCGGAGTTTCGGAGTTTTGGAGTTTCAGTGTTTTGGAGGTTCAGGGTTGTGGAGTTTCGGAATTTTTGAGTATTGGAGTTTCGGAGTTTTGGAGAATTGCAGTTTTGGAGTTTCGAATTTTCAGAGTTTCGGATTTTTGGAGTTTTGGAGTTTCGGAGTTTCGGAGTTTTGGAGTTTCAGAGTTTTCGAGGTTCAGGGTTGTGGAGTTTCGGAATTTTGGAGTTTTGGAGTTTCGGAGTTTTGGAGTTTTGGAGTTTTGGAGTTTTGGAGTTTCGAATTTTCAGAGTTTCGGATTTTTCGGAGTTTTGGAGTTTTGGAGATTCAGGGTTGTGGAGTTTCAGAATTTTTGAGTTTTGGAGTTTTGGAGTTTCGGAGTTCCGGAGTTTCGGAGTTTTGGAGTTTTGGAGTTTCGGAGTTTTGGAGTTTTGGAGTTTCGGAGTTTTGGAGTTTCAGAGTTTTCGAGGTTCAGGGTTGTGGAGTTTCGGAATTTTTGAGTTTTGGAGTTTCGGAGTTTCGGAGTTTTGGAGTTTTGGAGTTTCGAATTTTCAGAGTTTAGGATTTTTGGAGTTTTGGAGTTCCAGAGATTTGGAGTTTCAGAGTTTTGGAGGTTCAGGGTTGTGGAGTTTCGGAATTTTTGAGTTTTGGAGTTTCGGAGTTTTGGAGTTTTGGAGTTTCGGAGTTTTGGAGTTTCAGAGTTTTGGAGGTTCAGGGTTGTGGAGTTTCGCAATTTTTGAGTATTGGAGTTTCGGAGTTTTGGAGAATTGCAGTTTTGGAGTTTTGGAGTTTCGAATTTTCAGAGTTTCGGATTTTTGGAGTTTTGGAGTTTCGGAGTTTCGGAGTTTCGGAGTTTCGGAGTTTTGGAGGTTCAGGGTTGTGGAGTTTCGGAATTTTTGAGTTTTGGAGTTTCGGAGTTTTGGAGTTTTTTGAGTTTCGGAGTTTCGGAGTTTCAGAGTTTTCGAGGTTCAGGGTTGTGGAGTTTCGGAATTTTTGAGTTTTGGAGTTTCGGAGTTTCGGAGTTTTGGAGTTTTGGCGTTTTGGAGATTCGGGGTCTTGGAGTTCTGGAATTTTGTAGTTTTGTAGTTTTGGAGTGTTGGAGTTTTGGATTTTTGCACTTTTGGAGTTTTGGAGTTTTGGAGTTTTGGAGTTTCGGAGTTTCGGAGTTTTGGAGTTTCAGTGTTTTGGAGGTTCAGGGTTGTGGAGTTTCGGAATTTTTGAGTATTGGAGTTTCGGAGTTTTGGAGAATTGCAGTTTTGGAGTTTCGAATTTTCAGAGTTTCGGATTTTTGGAGTTTTGGAGTTTCGGAGTTTCGGAGTTTCGGAGTTTTGGAGTTTCAGAGTTTTCGAGGTTCAGGGTTGTGGAGTTTCGGAATTTTTGAGTTTTGGAGTTTCGGAGTTTCGGAGTTTTGGAGTTTTGGAGTTTTGGAGTTTCGAATTTTCAGAGTTTCGGATTTTTGGAGTTTTGGAGTTTCGGAGATTTGGAGTTTTTGCGTTTTGGAGATTCGGAATCTTGGAGTTTCGGAATTTTGTAGTTTTGTAGTTTTCGAGTGTCGGAGTTTGGAGTGTTGGAGTTTTGGAGCTTTAGAGTTTTGGAGTTTTTGAGTTTTGGAGTTTTGGAGATTCAGGGTTGTGGAGTTTCAGAATTTTTGAGTTTTGGAGTTTTGGAGTTTCGGAGTTCCGGAGTTTCGGAGTTTTGGAGTTTTGGAGTTTCGGAGTTTTGGAGTTTTGGAGTTTCGGAGTTTTGGAGTTTCAGAGTTTTCGAGGTTCAGGGTTGTGGAGTTTCGGAATTTTTGAGTTTTGGAGTTTCGGAGTTTCGGAGTTTTGGAGTTTTGGAGTTTCGAATTTTCAGAGTTTCGGATTTTTGGAGTTTTGGAGTTTCGGAGATTCGGAATCTTGGAGTTTCGGAATTTTGTAGTTTTGTAGTTTTCGAGTGTCGGAGTTTGGAGTGTTGGAGTTTTGGAGCTTTGGAGTTTCGGAGTTTTGGAGTTTCGTAGTTTTGGAGATTCAGGGTTGTGGAGTTTCAGAATTTTTGAGTTTTGGAGTTTTGGAGTTTCGGAGTTCCGGAGTTTCGGAGTTTTGGAGTTTTGGAGTTTCGGAGTTTTGGAGTTTTGGAGTTTCGGAGTTTTGGAGTTTCAGAGTTTTCGAGGTTCAGGGTTGTGGAGTTTCGGAATTTTTGAGTTTTGGAGTTTCGGAGTTTTGGAGTTTTGGCGTTTTGGAGATTCGGGGTCTTGGAGTTTCGGAATATTGTAGTTTTGTAGTTTCGGAGTTTCGGAGTTTTGGAGTTTTGGCGTTTTGGAGATTCGGGGTCTTGGAGTTTCGGAATTTTGTAGTTTTGTAGTTTTGGAGTGTCGGAGTTTTGGAGTGTTGGAGTTTTGGATTTTTGGAGTTTTGGAGTTTCGGAGTTTTGGAGTTTTGGAGTTTCGGAGTTTTGGAGTTTCAGAGTTTTCGAGGTTCAGGGTTGTGGAGTTTCGGAATTTTTGAGTTTTGGAGTGTCGGACTTTTGGAGTGTTGGAGTTTTGGAGTTTCGAATTTTCAGAGTTTCGGATTTTTGGAGTTTTGGAGTTTCGGAGATTTGGAGTTTTGGCGTTTTGGAGATTCGGAATCTTGGAGTTTCGGAATTTTGTAGTTTTGTAGTTTTCGAGTGTCGGAGTTTGGAGTGTTGGAGTTTTGGAGCTTTGGAGTTGCGGAGTTTTGGAGTTTCGTAGTTTTGGAGATTCAGGGTTGTGGAGTTTCAGAATTTTTGAGTTTTGGAGTTTTGGAGTTTCGGAGTTCCGGAGTTTCGGAGTTTTGGATTTTTGGAGTTTCGGAGTTTTGGAGTTTCGGAGTTTTGGAGTTTCAGAGTTTTCGAGGTTCAGGGTTGTGGAGTTTCGGAATTTTTGAGTTTTGGAGTTTCGGAGTTTCGGAGTTTTGGAGTTTTGGAGTTTCGAATTTTCAGAGTTTCGGAGTTTTGGAGTTTCAGAGTTTTCGAGGTTCAGGGTTGTGGAGTTTCGGAATTTTTGAGTTTTGGAGTTTCGGAGTTTCGGAGTTTTGGAGTTTTGGCGTTTTGGAGATTCGGGGTCTTGGAGTTCCGGAATTTTGTAGTTTTGTAGTTTTGGAGTGTTGGAGTTTTGGATTTTTGCACTTTTGGAGTTTTGGAGTTTTGGAGTTTTGGAGTTTCGGAGTTTCGGAGTTTTGGAGTTTCAGTGTTTTGGAGGTTCAGGGTTGTGGAGTTTCGGAATTTTTGAGTATTGGAGTTTCGGAGTTTTGGAGAATTGCAGTTTTGGAGTTTCGAATTTTCAGAGTTTCGGATTTTTGGAGTTTTGGAGTTTCGGAGTTTCGGAGTTTCGGAGTTTTGGAGTTTCAGAGTTTTCGAGGTTCAGGGTTGTGGAGTTTCGGAATTTTTGAGTTTTGGAGTTTTGGAGTTTCGGAGTTCCGGAGTTTCGGAGTTTTGGAGTTTTGGAGTTTCGGAGTTTTGGAGTTTTGGAGTTTCGGAGTTTTGGAGTTTCAGAGTTTTCGAGGTTCAGGGTTGTGGAGTTTCGGAATTTTTGAGTTTTGGAGTTCCGGAGTTTCGGAGTTTTCGAGTTTTGGAGTTTCAAATTTTCAGAGTTTCGGATTTTTGGAATTTTGGAGTTTCGGAGATTCGGAATCTTGGAGTTTCGGAATTTTGTAGTTTTGTAGTTTTCGAGTGTCGGAGTTTGGAGTGTTGGAGTTTTGAAGCTTTGGAGTTTCGGAGTTTTGGAGTTTCGTAGTTTTGGAGATTCAGGGTTGTGGAGTTTCAGAATTTTTGAGTTTTGGAGTTTTGGAGTTTCGGAGTTCCGGAGTTTCGGAGTTTTGGAGTTTTGGAGTTTCGGAGTTTTGGAGTTTTGGAGTTTCGGAGTTTTGGAGTTTCAGAGTTATCGAGGTTCAGGGTTGTGGAGTTTCGGAATTTTTGAGTTTTGGAGTTTCGGAGTTTCGGAGTTTTGGAGTTTTGGAGTTTCGAATTTTCAGAGTTTAGGATTTTTGGAGTTTTGGAGTTCCAGAGATTTGGAGTTTCAGAGTTTTGGAGGTTCAGGGTTGTGGAGTTTCGGAATTTTTGAGTTTTGGAGTTTCGGAGTTTTGGAGTTTTGGCGTTTTGGAGATTCGGGGTCTTGGAGTTTCGGAATTTTGTAGTTTTGTAGTTTTGGAGTGTCGGAGTTTTGGAGTGTTGGAGTTTTGGAGTTTCGAATTTTCAGAGTTTCAAATTTTTGGAGTTTCGGAGTTTCGGAGTTTTGGAGTTTTGGCGTTTTGGAGATTCGGGGTCTTGGAGTTTCGGAATTTTGTAGTTTTGTAGTTTTGGAGTGTCGGAGTTTTGGAGTGTTGGAGTTTTGGATTTTTGGAGTTTTGGAGTTTCGGAGTTTTGGAGTTTTGGAGTTTCGGAGTTTTGGAGTTTCAGAGTTTTCGAGGTTCAGGGTTGTGGAGTTTCGGAATTTTTGAGTTTTGGAGTGTCGGACTTTTGGAGTGTTGGAGTTTTGGAGTTTCGAATTTTCAGAGTTTCGGATTTTTGGAGTTTTGGAGTTTCGGAGATTTGGAGTTTTGGCGTTTTGGAGATTCGGAATCTTGGAGTTTCGGAATTTTGTAGTTTTGTAGTTTTCGAGTGTCGGAGTTTGGAGTGTTAGAGTTTTGGAGCTTTGGAGTTGCGGAGTTTTGGAGTTTCGTAGTTTTGGAGATTCAGGGATGTGGAGTTTCAGAATTTTTGAGTTTTGGAGTTTTGGATTTCGGAGTTCCGGAGTTTCGGAGTTTTGGAGTTTTGGAGTTTCGGAGTTTTGGAGTTTCGGAGTTTTGGAGTTTCAGAGTTTTCGAGGTTCAGGGTTGTGGAGTTTCGGAATTTTTGAGTTTTGGAGTTTCGGAGTTTCGGAGTTTTGGAGTTTTGGAGTTTCGAATTTTCAGAGTTTCGGAGTTTTGGAGTTTCAGAGTTTTCGAGGTTCAGGGTTGTGGAGTTTCGGAATTTTTGAGTTTTGGAGTTTCGGAGTTTCGGAGTTTTGGAGTTTTGGCGTTTTGGAGATTCGGGGTCTTGGAGTTCCGGAATTTTGTAGTTTTGTAGTTTTGGAGTGTTGGAGTTTTGGATTTTTGCACTTTTGGAGTTTTGGAGTTTTGGAGTTTCGGAGTTTCGGAGTTTCGAATTTTCAGAGTTTCGGATTTTTGGAGTTTTGGAGTTTCGGAGTTTCGGAGTTTTGGAGTTTCAGAGTTTTCGAGGTTCAGGGTTGTGGAGTTTCGGAATTTTTGAGTTTTGGAGTTTCGGAGTTTTGGAGTTTTGGAGTTTTGGAGTTTCGAATTTTCAGAGTTTCGGATTTTTCGGAGTTTTGGAGTTTTGGAGATTCAGGGTTGTGGAGTTTCAGAATTTTTGAGTTTTGGAGTTTTGGAGTTTCGGAGTTCCGGAGTTTCGGAGTTTTGGAGTTTTGGAGTTTCGGAGTTTTGGAGTTTTGGAGTTTCGGAGTTTTGGAGTTTCAGAGTTTTCGAGGTTCAGGGTTGTGGAGTTTCGGAATTTTTGAGTTTTGGAGTTTCGGAGTTTCGGAGTTTTGGAGTTTTGGAGTTTCGAATTTTCAGAGTTTAGGATTTTTGGAGTTTTGGAGTTCCAGAGATTTGGAGTTTCAGAGTTTTGGAGGTTCAGGGTTGTGGAGTTTCGGAATTTTTGAGTTTTGGAGTTTCGGAGTTTTGGAGTTTTGGAGTTTTGGAGTTTCGGAGTTTTGGAGTTTCAGAGTTTTGGAGGTTCAGGGTTGTGGAGTTTCGCAATTTTTGAGTATTGGAGTTTCGGAGTTTTGGAGAATTGCAGTTTTGGAGTTTTGGAGTTTCGAATTTTCAGAGTTTCGGATTTTTGGAGTTTTGGAGTTTCGGAGTTTCGGAGTTTCGGAGTTTCGGAGTTTTGGAGGTTCAGGGTTGTGGAGTTTCGGAATTTTTGAGTTTTGGAGTTTCGGAGTTTTGGAGTTTTTTGAGTTTCGGAGTTTCGGAGTTTCAGAGTTTTCGAGGTTCAGGGTTGTGGAGTTTCGGAATTTTTGAGTTTTGGAGTTTCGGAGTTTCGGAGTTTCGGAGTTTTGGAGTTTTGGCGTTTTGGAGATTCGGGGTCTTGGAGTTCTGGAATTTTGTAGTTTTGTAGTTTTGGAGTGTTGGAGTTTTGGATTTTTGCACTTTTGGAGTTTTGGAGTTTTGGAGTTTTGGAGTTTCGGAGTTTCGGAGTTTTGGAGTTTCAGTGTTTTGGAGGTTCAGGGTTGTGGAGTTTCGGAATTTTTGAGTATTGGAGTTTCGGAGTTTTGGAGAATTGCAGTTTTGGAGTTTCGAATTTTCAGAGTTTCGGATTTTTGGAGTTTTGGAGTTTCGGAGTTTCGGAGTTTCGGAGTTTTGGAGTTTCAGAGTTTTCGAGGTTCAGGGTTGTGGAGTTTCGGAATTTTTGAGTTTTGGAGTTTCGGAGTTTCGGAGTTTTGGAGTTTTGGAGTTTTGGAGTTTCGAATTTTCAGAGTTTCGGATTTTTGGAGTTTTGGAGTTTCGGAGATTTGGAGTTTTTGCGTTTTGGAGATTCGGAATCTTGGAGTTTCGGAATTTTGTAGTTTTGTAGTTTTCGAGTGTCGGAGTTTGGAGTGTTGGAGTTTTGGAGCTTTAGAGTTTTGGAGTTTTTGAGTTTTGGAGTTTTGGAGATTCAGGGTTGTGGAGTTTCAGAATTTTTGAGTTTTGGAGTTTTGGAGTTTCGGAGTTCCGGAGTTTCGGAGTTTTGGAGTTTTGGAGTTTCGGAGTTTTGGAGTTTTGGAGTTTCGGAGTTTTGGAGTTTCAGAGTTTTCGAGGTTCAGGGTTGTGGAGTTTCGGAATTTTTGAGTTTTGGAGTTTCGGAGTTTCGGAGTTTTGGAGTTTCGAATTTTCAGAGTTTCGGATTTTTGGAGTTTTGGAGTTTCGGAGATTCGGAATCTTGGAGTTTCGGAATTTTGTAGTTTTGTAGTTTTCGAGTGTCGGAGTTTGGAGTGTTGGAGTTTTGGAGCTTTGGAGTTTCGGAGTTTTGGAGTTTCGTAGTTTTGGAGATTCAGGGTTGTGGAGTTTCAGAATTTTTGAGTTTTGGAGTTTTGGAGTTTCGGAGTTCCGGAGTTTCGGAGTTTTGGAGTTTTGGAGTTTCGGAGTTTTGGAGTTTTGGAGTTTCGGAGTTTTGGAGTTTCAGAGTTTTCGAGGTTCAGGGTTGTGGAGTTTCGGAATTTTTGAGTTTTGGAGTTTCGGAGTTTTGGAGTTTTGGCGTTTTGGAGATTCGGGGTCTTGGAGTTTCGGAATTTTGTAGTTTTGTAGTTTTGGAGTGTCGGAGTTTTGGAGTGTTGGAGTTTTGGATTTTTGGAGTTTTGGAGTTTCGGAGTTTTGGAGTTTTGGAGTTTCGGATTTTTGGAGTTTTGGAGTTTCGGAGATTTGGAGTTTTGGCGTTTTGGAGATTCGGAATCTTGGAGTTTCGGAATTTTGTAGTTTTGTAGTTTTCGAGTGTCGGAGTTTGGAGTGTTGGAGTTTTGGAGCTTTGGAGTTGCGGAGTTTTGGAGTTTCGTAGTTTTGGAGATTCAGGGTTGTGGAGTTTCAGAATTTTTGAGTTTTGGAGTTTTGGAGTTTCGGAGTTCCGGAGTTTCGGAGTTTTGGAGTTTTGGAGTTTCGGAGTTTTGGAGTTTCGGAGTTTTGGAGTTTCAGAGTTTTCGAGGTTCAGGGTTGTGGAGTTTCGGAATTTTTGAGTTTTGGAGTTTCGGAGTTTCGGAGTTTTGGAGTTTTGGAGTTTCGAATTTTCAGAGTTTCGGAGTTTTGGAGTTTCAGAGTTTTCGAGGTTCAGGGTTGTGGAGTTTCCGAATTTTTGAGTTTTGGAGTTTCGGAGTTTCGGAGTTTTGGAGTTTTGGCGTTTTGGAGATTCGGGGTCTTGGAGTTCCGGAATTTTGTAGTTTTGTAGTTTTGGAGTGTTGGAGTTTTGGATTTTTGCACTTTTGGAGTTTTGGAGTTTTGGAGTTTCGGAGTTTCGGAGTTTTGGAGTTTCAGTGTTTTGGAGGTTCAGGGTTGTGGAGTTTCGGAATTTTTGAGTATTGGAGTTTCGGAGTTTTGGAGAATTGCAGTTTTGGAGTTTCGAATTTTCAGAGTTTCGGATTTTTGGAGTTTTGGAGTTTCGGAGTTTCGGAGTTTTGGAGTTTCAGAGTTTTCGAGGTTCAGGGTTGTGGAGTTTCGGAATTTTTGAGTTTTGGAGTTTCGGAGTTTTGGAGTTTTGGAGTTTTGGAGTTTCGAATTTTCAGAGTTTCGGATTTTTCGGAGTTTTGGAGTTTTGGAGATTCAGGGTTGTGGAGTTTCAGAATTTTTGAGTTTTGGAGTTTTGGAGTTTCGGAGTTCCGGAGTTTCGGAGTTTTGGAGTTTTGGAGTTTCGGAGTATTGGAGTTTTGGAGTTTCGGAGTTTTGGAGTTTCAGAGTTTTCGAGGTTCAGGGTTGTGGAGTTTCGGAATTTTTGAGTTTTGGAGTTTCGGAGTTTCGGAGTTTTGGAGTTTTGGAGTTTCGAATTTTCAGAGTTTAGGATTTTTGGAGTTTTGGAGTTCCAGAGATTTGGAGTTTCAGAGTTTTGGAGGTTCAGGGTTGTGGAGTTTCGGAATTTTTGAGTTTTGGAGTTTCGGAGTTTTGGTGTTTTGGAGTTTTGGAGTTTCGGAGTTTTGGAGTTTCAGAGTTTTGGAGGTTCAGGGTTGTGGAGTTTCGCAATTTTTGAGTATTGGAGTTTCGGAGTTTTGGAGAATTGCAGTTTTGGAGTTTTGGAGTTTCGAATTTTCAGAGTTTCGGATTTTTGGAGTTTTGGAGTTTCGGAGTTTCGGAGTTTCGGAGTTTCGGAGTTTTGGAGGTTCAGGGTTGTGGAGTTTCGGAATTTTTGAGTTTTGGAGTTTCGGAGTTTTGGAGTTTTTTGAGTTTCGGAGTTTCGGAGTTTCAGAGTTTTCGAGGTTCAGGGTTGTGGAGTTTCGGAATTTTTGAGTTTTGGAGTTTCGGAGTTTCGGAGTTTCGGAGTTTTGGAGTTTTGGCGTTTTGGAGATTCGGGGTCTTGGAGTTCTGGAATTTTGTAGTTTTGTAGTTTTGGAGTGTTGGAGTTTTGGATTTTTGCACTTTTGGAGTTTTGGAGTTTTGGAGTTTTGGAGTTTCGGAGTTTCGGAGTTTTGGAGTTTCAGTGTTTTGGAGGTTCAGGGTTGTGGAGTTTCGGAATTTTTGAGTATTGGAGTTTCGGAGTTTTGGAGAATTGCAGTTTTGGAGTTTCGAATTTTCAGAGTTTCGGATTTTTGGAGTTTTGGAGTTTCGGAGTTTCGGAGTTTCGGAGTTTTGGAGTTTCAGAGTTTTCGAGGTTCAGGGTTGTGGAGTTTCGGAATTTTTGAGTTTTGGAGTTTCGGAGTTTCGGAGTTTTGGAGTTTTGGAGTTTTGGAGTTTCGAATTTTCAGAGTTTCGGATTTTTGGAGTTTTGGAGTTTCGGAGATTTGGAGTTTTTGCGTTTTGGAGATTCGGAATCTTGGAGTTTCGGAATTTTGTAGTTTTGTAGTTTTCGAGTGTCGGAGTTTGGAGTGTTGGAGTTTTGGAGCTTTAGAGTTTTGGAGTTTTTGAGTTTTGGAGTTTTGGAGATTCAGGGTTGTGGAGTTTCAGAATTTTTGAGTTTTGGAGTTTTGGAGTTTCGGAGTTCCGGAGTTTCGGAGTTTTGGAGTTTTGGAGTTTCGGAGTTTTGGAGTTTTGGAGTTTCGGAGTTTTGGAGTTTCAGAGTTTTCGAGGTTCAGGGTTGTGGAGTTTCGGAATTTTTGAGTTTTGGAGTTTCGGAGTTTCGGAGTTTTGGAGTTTTGGAGTTTCGAATTTTCAGAGTTTCGGATTTTTGGAGTTTTGGAGTTTCGGAGATTCGGAATCTTGGAGTTTCGGAATTTTGTAGTTTTGTAGTTTTCGAGTGTCGGAGTTTGGAGTGTTGGAGTTTTGGAGCTTTGGAGTTTCGGAGTTTTGGAGTTTCGTAGTTTTGGAGATTCAGGGTTGTGGAGTTTCAGAATTTTTGAGTTTTGGAGTTTTGGAGTTTCGGAGTTCCGGAGTTTCGGAGTTTTGGAGTTTTGGAGTTTCGGAGTTTTGGAGTTTTGGAGTTTCGGAGTTTTGGAGTTTCAGAGTTTTCGAGGTTCAGGGTTGTGGAGTTTCGGAATTTTTGAGTTTTGGAGTTTCGGAGTTTTGGAGTTTTGGCGTTTTGGAGATTCGGGGTCTTGGAGTTTCGGAATTTTGTAGTTTTGTAGTTTTGGAGTGTCGGAGTTTTGGAGTGTTGGAGTTTTGGATTTTTGGAGTTTTGGAGTTTCGGAGTTTTGGAGTTTTGGAGTTTCGGATTTTTGGAGTTTTGGAGTTTCGGAGATTTGGAGTTTTGGCGTTTTGGAGATTCGGAATCTTGGAGTTTCGGAATTTTGTAGTTTTGTAGTTTTCGAGTGTCGGAGTTTGGAGTGTTGGAGTTTTGGAGCTTTGGAGTTGCGGAGTTTTGGAGTTTCGTAGTTTTGGAGATTCAGGGTTGTGGAGTTTCAGAATTTTTGAGTTTTGGAGTTTTGGAGTTTCGGAGTTCCGGAGTTTCGGAGTTTTGGAGTTTTGGAGTTTCGGAGTTTTGGAGTTTCGGAGTTTTGGAGTTTCAGAGTTTTCGAGGTTCAGGGTTGTGGAGTTTCGGAATTTTTGAGTTTTGGAGTTTCGGAGTTTCGGAGTTTTGGAGTTTTGGAGTTTCGAATTTTCAGAGTTTCGGAGTTTTGGAGTTTCAGAGTTTTCGAGGTTCAGGGTTGTGGAGTTTCGGAATTTTTGAGTTTTGGAGTTTCGGAGTTTCGGAGTTTTGGAGTTTTGGCGTTTTGGAGATTCGGGGTCTTGGAGTTCCGGAATTTTGTAGTTTTGTAGTTTTGGAGTGTTGGAGTTTTGGATTTTTGCACTTTTGGAGTTTTGGAGTTTTGGAGTTTCGGAGTTTCGGAGTTTTGGAGTTTCAGTGTTTTGAAGGTTCAGGGTTGTGGAGTTTCGGAATTTTTGAGTATTGGAGTTTCGGAGTTTTGGAGAATTGCAGTTTTGGAGTTTCGAATTTTCAGAGTTTCGGATTTTTGGAGTTTTGGAGTTTCGGAGTTTCGGAGTTTTGGAGTTTCAGAGTTTTCGAGGTTCAGGGTTGTGGAGTTTCGGAATTTTTGAGTTTTGGAGTTTCGGAGTTTTGGAGTTTTGGAGTTTTGGAGTTTCGAATTTTCAGAGTTTCGGATTTTTCGGAGTTTTGGAGTTTTGGAGATTCAGGGTTGTGGAGTTTCAGAATTTTTGAGTTTTGGAGTTTTGGAGTTTCGGAGTTCCGGAGTTTCGGAGTTTTGGAGTTTTGGAGTTTCGGAGTTTTGGAGTTTTGGAGTTTCGGAGTTTTGGAGTTTCAGAGTTTTCGAGGTTCAGGGTTGTGGAGTTTCGGAATTTTTGAGTTTTGGAGTTTCGGAGTTTCGGAGTTTCGGAGTTTTGGAGTTTTGGAGTTTCGAATTTTCAGAGTTTAGGATTTTTGGAGTTTTGGAGTTCCAGAGATTTGGAGTTTCAGAGTTTTGGGGGTTCAGGGTTGTGGAGTTTCGGAATTTTTGAGTTTTGGAGTTTCGGAGTTTTGGAGTTTTGGAGTTTTGGAGTTTCGGAGTTTTGGAGTTTCAGAGTTTTGGAGGTTCAGGGTTGTGGAGTTTCGCAATTTTTGAGTATTGGAGTTTCGGAGTTTTGGAAAATTGCAGTTTTGGAGTTTTGGAGTTTCGAATTTTCAGAGTTTCGGATTTTTGGAGTTTTGGAGTTTCGGAGTTTCGGAGTTTCGGAGTTTCGGAGTTTTGGAGGTTCAGGGTTGTGGAGTTTCGGAATTTTTGAGTTTTGGAGTTTCGGAGTTTTGGAGTTTTTTGAGTTTCGGAGTTTCGGAGTTTCAGAGTTTTCGAGGTTCAGGGTTGTGGAGTTTCGGAATTTTTGAGTTTTGGAGTTTCGGAGTTTCGGAGTTTCGGAGTTTTGGAGTTTTGGCGTTTTGGAGATTCGGGGTCTTGGAGTTCTGGAATTTTGTAGTTTTGTAGTTTTGGAGTGTTGGAGTTTTGGATTTTTGCACTTTTGGAGTTTTGGAGTTTTGGAGTTTTGGAGTTTCGGAGTTTCGGAGTTTTGGAGTTTCAGTGTTTTGGAGGTTCAGGGTTGTGGAGTTTCAGAATTTTTGAGTATTGGAGTTTCGGAGTTTTGGAGAATTGCAGTTTTGGAGTTTCGAATTTTCAGAGTTTCGGATTTTTGGAGTTTTGGAGTTTTGGAGTTTCGGAGTTTCGGAGTTTCGGAGTTTTGGAGTTTTGGCGTTTTGGAGATTCGGGGTCTTGGAGTTCTGGAATTTTGTAGTTTTGTAGTTTTGGAGTGTTGGAGTTTTGGATTTTTGCACTTTTGGAGTTTTGGAGTTTTGGAGTTTCGGAGTTTCGGAGTTTTGGAGTTTCAGTGTTTTGGAGGTTCAGGGTTGTGGAGTTTCGGAATTTTTGAGTATTGGAGTTTCGGAGTTTTGGAGAATTGCAGTTTTGGAGTTTCGAATTTTCAGAGTTTCGGATTTTTGGAGTTTTGGAGTTTCGGAGTTTCGGAGTTTCGGAGTTTTGGAGTTTCAGAGTTTTCGAGGTTCAGGGTTGTGGAGTTTCGGAATTTTTGAGTTTTGGAGTTTCGGAGTTTCGGAGTTTTGGAGTTTTGGAGTTTTGGAGTTTCGAATTTTCAGAGTTTCGGATTTTTGGAGTTTTGGAGTTTCGGAGATTTGGAGTTTTTGCGTTTTGGAGATTCGGAATCTTGGAGTTTCGGAATTTTGTAGTTTTGTAGTTTTCGAGTGTCGGAGTTTGGAGTGTTGGAGTTTTGGAGCTTTAGAGTTTTGGAGTTTTTGAGTTTTGGAGTTTTGGAGTTTTGGAGATTCAGGGTTGTGGAGTTTCAGAATTTTTGAGTTTTGGAGTTTTGGAGTTTCGGAGTTCCGGAGTTTCGGAGTTTTGGAGTTTTGGAGTTTCGGAGTTTTGGAGTTTTGGAGTTTCGGAGTTTTGGAGTTTCAGAGTTTTCGAGGTTCAGGGTTGTGGAGTTTCGGAATTTTTGAGTTTTGGAGTTTCGGAGTTTCGGAGTTTTGGAGTTTTGGAGTTTCGAATTTTCAGAGTTTCGGATTTTTGGAGTTTTGGAGTTTCGGAGTTTCGGAGTTTTGGAGTTTCAGAGTTTTCGAGGTTCAGGGTTGTGGAGTTTCGGAATTTTTGAGTTTTGGAGTTTCGGAGTTTTGGAGTTTTGGAGTTTTGGAGTTTCGAATTTTCAGAGTTTCGGATTTTTCGGAGTTTTGGAGTTTTGGAGATTCAGGGTTGTGGAGTTTCAGAATTTTTGAGTTTTGGAGTTTTGGAGTTTCGGAGTTCCGGAGTTTCGGAGTTTTGGAGTTTTGGAGTTTCGGAGTTTTGGAGTTTTGGAGTTTCGGAGTTTTGGAGTTTCAGAGTTTTCGAGGTTCAGGGTTGTGGAGTTTCGGAATTTTTGAGTTTTGGAGTTTCGGAGTTTCGGAGTTTCGGAGTTTTGGAGTTTTGGAGTTTCGAATTTTCAGAGTTTAGGATTTTTGGAGTTTTGGAGTTCCAGAGATTTGGAGTTTCAGAGTTTTGGGGGTTCAGGGTTGTGGAGTTTCGGAATTTTTGAGTTTTGGAGTTTCGGAGTTTTGGAGTTTTGGAGTTTTGGAGTTTCGGAGTTTTGGAGTTTCAGAGTTTTGGAGGTTCAGGGTTGTGGAGTTTCGCAATTTTTGAGTATTGGAGTTTCGGAGTTTTGGAAAATTGCAGTTTTGGAGTTTTGGAGTTTCGAATTTTCAGAGTTTCGGATTTTTGGAGTTTTGGAGTTTCGGAGTTTCGGAGTTTCGGAGTTTCGGAGTTTTGGAGGTTCAGGGTTGTGGAGTTTCGGAATTTTTGAGTTTTGGAGTTTCGGAGTTTTGGAGTTTTTTGAGTTTCGGAGTTTCGGAGTTTCAGAGTTTTCGAGGTTCAGGGTTGTGGAGTTTCGGAATTTTTGAGTTTTGGAGTTTCGGAGTTTCGGAGTTTCGGAGTTTTGGAGTTTTGGCGTTTTGGAGATTCGGGGTCTTGGAGTTCTGGAATTTTGTAGTTTTGTAGTTTTGGAGTGTTGGAGTTTTGGATTTTTGCACTTTTGGAGTTTTGGAGTTTTGGAGTTTTGGAGTTTCGGAGTTTCGGAGTTTTGGAGTTTCAGTGTTTTGGAGGTTCAGGGTTGTGGAGTTTCAGAATTTTTGAGTATTGGAGTTTCGGAGTTTTGGAGAATTGCAGTTTTGGAGTTTCGAATTTTCAGAGTTTCGGATTTTTGGAGTTTTGGAGTTTTGGAGTTTCGGAGTTTCGGAGTTTCGGAGTTTTGGAGTTTTGGCGTTTTGGAGATTCGGGGTCTTGGAGTTCTGGAATTTTGTAGTTTTGTAGTTTTGGAGTGTTGGAGTTTTGGATTTTTGCACTTTTGGAGTTTTGGAGTTTTGGAGTTTCGGAGTTTCGGAGTTTTGGAGTTTCAGTGTTTTGGAGGTTCAGGGTTGTGGAGTTTCGGAATTTTTGAGTATTGGAGTTTCGGAGTTTTGGAGAATTGCAGTTTTGGAGTTTCGAATTTTCAGAGTTTCGGATTTTTGGAGTTTTGGAGTTTCGGAGTTTCGGAGTTTCGGAGTTTTGGAGTTTCAGAGTTTTCGAGGTTCAGGGTTGTGGAGTTTCGGAATTTTTGAGTTTTGGAGTTTCGGAGTTTCGGAGTTTTGGAGTTTTGGAGTTTTGGAGTTTCGAATTTTCAGAGTTTCGGATTTTTGGAGTTTTGGAGTTTCGGAGATTTGGAGTTTTTGCGTTTTGGAGATTCGGAATCTTGGAGTTTCGGAATTTTGTAGTTTTGTAGTTTTCGAGTGTCGGAGTTTGGAGTGTTGGAGTTTTGGAGCTTTAGAGTTTTGGAGTTTTTGAGTTTTGGAGTTTTGGAGTTTTGGAGATTCAGGGTTGTGGAGTTTCAGAATTTTTGAGTTTTGGAGTTTTGGAGTTTCGGAGTTCCGGAGTTTCGGAGTTTTGGAGTTTTGGAGTTTCGGAGTTTTGGAGTTTTGGAGTTTCGGAGTTTTGGAGTTTCAGAGTTTTCGAGGTTCAGGGTTGTGGAGTTTCGGAATTTTTGAGTTTTGGAGTTTCGGAGTTTCGGAGTTTTGGAGTTTTGGAGTTTCGAATTTTCAGAGTTTCGGATTTTTGGAGTTTTGGAGTTTCGGAGATTCGGAATCTTGGAGTTTCGGAATTTTGTAGTTTTGTAGTTTTCGAGTGTCGGAGTTTGGAGTGTTGGAGTTTTGGAGCTTTGGAGTTTCGGAGTTTTGGAGTTTCGTAGTTTTGGAGATTCAGGGTTGTGGAGTTTCAGAATTTTTGAGTTTTGGAGTTTTGGAGTTTCGGAGTTCCGGAGTTTCGGAGTTTTGGAGTTTTGGAGTTTCGGAGTTTTGGAGTTTTGGAGTTTCGGAGTTTTGGAGTTTCAGAGTTTTCGAGGTTCAGGGTTGTGGAGTTTCGGAATTTTTGAGTTTTGGAGTTTCGGAGTTTTGGAGTTTTGGCGTTTTGGAGATTCGGGGTCTTGGAGTTTCGGAATATTGTAGTTTTGTAGTTTCGGAGTTTCGGAGTTTTGGAGTTTTGGCGTTTTGGAGATTCGGGGTCTTGGAGTTTCGGAATTTTGTAGTTTTGTAGTTTTGGAGTGTCGGAGTTTTGGAGTGTTGGAGTTTTGGATTTTTGGAGTTTTGGAGTTTCGGAGTTTTGGAGTTTTGGAGTTTCGGAGTTTTGGAGTTTCAGAGTTTTCGAGGTTCAGGGTTGTGGAGTTTCGGAATTTTTGAGTTTTGGAGTGTCGGACTTTTGGAGTGTTGGAGTTTTGGAGTTTCGAATTTTCAGAGTTTCGGATTTTTGGAGTTTTGGAGTTTCGGAGATTTGGAGTTTTGGCGTTTTGGAGATTCGGAATCTTGGAGTTTCGGAATTTTGTAGTTTTGTAGTTTTCGAGTGTCGGAGTTTGGAGTGTTGGAGTTTTGGAGCTTTGGAGTTGCGGAGTTTTGGAGTTTCGTAGTTTTGGAGATTCAGGGTTGTGGAGTTTCAGAATTTTTGAGTTTTGGAGTTTTGGAGTTTCGGAGTTCCGGAGTTTCGGAGTTTTGGAGTTTTGGAGTTTCGGAGTTTTGGAGTTTCGGAGTTTTGGAGTTTCAGAGTTTTCGAGGTTCAGGGTTGTGGAGTTTCGGAATTTTTGAGTTTTGGAGTTTCGGAGTTTCGGAGTTTTGGAGTTTTGGAGTTTCGAATTTTCAGAGTTTCGGAGTTTTGGAGTTTCAGAGTTTTCGAGGTTCAGGGTTGTGGAGTTTCGGAATTTTTGAGTTTTGGAGTTTCGGAGTTTCGGAGTTTTGGAGTTTTGGCGTTTTGGAGATTCGGGGTCTTGGAGTTCCGGAATTTTGTAGTTTTGTAGTTTTGGAGTGTTGGAGTTTTGGATTTTTGCACTTTTGGAGTTTTGGAGTTTTGGAGTTTCGGAGTTTCGGAGTTTTGGAGTTTCAGTGTTTTGGAGGTTCAGGGTTGTGGAGTTTCGGAATTTTTGAGTATTGGAGTTTCGGAGTTTTGGAGAATTGCAGTTTTGGAGTTTCGAATTTTCAGAGTTTCGGATTTTTGGAGTTTTGGAGTTTCGGAGTTTCGGAGTTTCGGAGTTTTGGAGTTTCAGAGTTTTCGAGGTTCAGGGTTGTGGAGTTTCGGAATTTTTGAGTTTTGGAGTTTCGGAGTTTTGGAGTTTTGGAGTTTTGGAGTTTCGAATTTTCAGAGTTTCGGATTTTTCGGAGTTTTGGAGTTTTGGAGATTCAGGGTTGTGGAGTTTCAGAATTTTTGAGTTTTGGAGTTTTGGAGTTTCGGAGTTCCGGAGTTTCGGAGTTTTGGAGTTTTGGAGTTTCGGAGTTTTGGAGTTTTGGAGTTTCGGAGTTTTGGAGTTTCAGAGTTTTCGAGGTTCAGGGTTGTGGAGTTTCGGAATTTTTGAGTTCCAGAGATTTGGAGTTTCAGAGTTTTGGAGGTTCAGGGTTGTGGAGTTTCGGAATTTTTGAGTTTTGGAGTTTCGGAGTTTTGGAGTTTTGGAGTTTTGGAGTTTCGGAGTTTTGGAGTTTCAGAGTTTTGGAGGTTCAGGGTTGTGGAGTTTCGCAATTTTTGAGTATTGGAGTTTCGGAGTTTTGGAGAATTGCAGTTTTGGAGTTTTGGAGTTTCGAATTTTCAGAGTTTCGGATTTTTGGAGTTTTGGAGTTTCGGAGTTTCGGAGTTTCGGAGTTTTGGAGGTTCAGGGTTGTGGAGTTTCGGAATCTTGGAGTTTCGGAATTTTGTAGTTTTGTAGTTTTCGAGTGTCGGAGTTTGGAGTGTTGGAGTTTTGGAGCTTTGGAGTTTCGGAGTTTTGGAGTTTCGTAGTTTTGGAGATTCAGGGTTGTGGAGTTTCAGAATTTTTGAGTTTTGGAGTTTTGGAGTTTCGGAGTTCCGGAGTTTCGGAGTTTTGGAGTTTTGGAGTTTCGGAGTTTTGGAGTTTTGGAGTTTCGGAGTTTTGGAGTTTCAGAGTTTTCGAGGTTCAGGGTTGTGGAGTTCCGGAATTTTTGAGTTTTGGAGTTTCGGAGTTTTGGAGTTTTGGCGTTTTGGAGATTCGGGGTCTTGGAGTTTCGGAATATTGTAGTTTTGTAGTTTCGGAGTTTCGGAGTTTTGGAGTTTTGGCGTTTTGGAGATTCGGGGTCTTGGAGTTTCGGAATTTTGTAGTTTTGTAGTTTTGGAGTGTCGGAGTTTTGGAGTGTTGGAGTTTTGGATTTTTGGAGTTTTGGAGTTTCGGAGTTTTGGAGTTTTGGAGTTTCGGAGTTTTGGAGTTTCAGAGTTTTCGAGGTTCAGGGTTGTGGAGTTTCGGAATTTTTGAGTTTTGGAGTGTCGGACTTTTGGAGTGTTGGAGTTTTGGAGTTTCGAATTTTCAGAGTTTCGGATTTTTGGAGTTTTGGAGTTTCGGAGATTTGGAGTTTTGGCGTTTTGGAGATTCGGAATCTTGGAGTTTCGGAATTTTGTAGTTTTGTAGTTTTCGAGTGTCGGAGTTTGGAGTGTTGGAGTTTTGGAGCTTTGGAGTTGCGGAGTTTTGGAGTTTCGTAGTTTTGGAGATTCAGGGTTGTGGAGTTTCAGAATTTTTGAGTTTTGGAGTTTTGGAGTTTCGGAGTTCCGGAGTTTCGGAGTTTTGGAGTTTTGGAGTTTCGGAGTTTTGGAGTTTCGGAGTTTTGGAGTTTCAGAGTTTTCGAGGTTCAGGGTTGTGGAGTTTCGGAATTTTTGAGTTTTGGAGTTTCGGAGTTTCGGAGTTTTGGAGTTTTGGCGTTTTGGAGATTCGGGGTGTTGGAGTTCCGGAATTTTGTAGTTTTGTAGTTTTGGAGTGTTGGAGTTTTGGATTTTTGCACTTTTGGAGTTTTGGAGTTTTGGAGTTTCGGAGTTTCGGAGTTTTGGAGTTTCAGTGTTTTGGAGGTTCAGGGTTGTGGAGTTTCGGAATTTTTGAGTATTGGAGTTTCGGAGTTTTGGAGAATTGCAGTTTTGGAGTTTCGAATTTTCAGAGTTTCGGATTTTTGGAGTTTTGGAGTTTCGGAGTTTCGGAGTTTTGGAGTTTCAGAGTTTTCGAGGTTCAGGGTTGTGGAGTTTCGGAATTTTGGAGTTTTGGAGTTTCGGAGTTTTGGAGTTTTGGAGTTTTGGAGTTTCGAATTTTCAGAGTTTCGGATTTTTCGGAGTTTTGGAGTTTTGGAGATTCAGGGTTGTGGAGTTTCAGAATTTTTGAGTTTTGGAGTTTTGGAGTTTTGGAGTTTCGGAGTTCCGGAGTTTCGGAGTTTTGGAGTTTTGGAGTTTCGGAGTTTTGGAGTTTTGGAGTTTCGGAGTTTTGGAGTTTCAGAGTTTTCGAGGTTCAGGGTTGTGGAGTTTCGGAATTTTTGAGTTTTGGAGTTTCGGAGTTTCGGAGTTTTGGAGTTTTGGAGTTTCGAATTTTCAGAGTTTAGGATTTTTGGAGTTTTGGAGTTCCAGAGATTTGGAGTTTCAGAGTTTTGGAGGTTCAGGGTTGTGGAGTTTCGGAATTTTTGAGTTTTGGAGTTTCGGAGTTTTGGAGTTTTGGAGTTTCGGAGTTTTGGAGTTTCAGAGTTTTGGAGGTTCAGGGTTGTGGAGTTTCGCAATTTTTGAGTATTGGAGTTTCGGAGTTTTGGAGAATTGCAGTTTTGGAGTTTTGGAGTTTCGAATTTTCAGAGTTTCGGATTTTTGGAGTTTTGGAGTTTCGGAGTTTCGGAGTTTCGGAGTTTCGGAGTTTTGGAGGTTCAGGGTTGTGGAGTTTCGGAATTTTTGAGTTTTGGAGTTTCGGAGTTTTGGAGTTTTTTGAGTTTCGGAGTTTCGGAGTTTCAGAGTTTTCGAGGTTCAGGGTTGTGGAGTTTCGGAATTTTTGAGTTTTGGAGTTTCGGAGTTTCGGAGTTTCGGAGTTTTGGAGTTTTGGCGTTTTGGAGATTCGGGGTCTTGGAGTTCTGGAATTTTGTAGTTTTGTAGTTTTGGAGTGTTGGAGTTTTGGATTTTTGCACTTTTGGAGTTTTGGAGTTTTGGAGTTTTGGAGTTTCGGAGTTTCGGAGTTTTGGAGTTTCAGTGTTTTGGAGGTTCAGGGTTGTGGAGTTTCGGAATTTTTGAGTATTGGAGTTTCGGAGTTTTGGAGAATTGCAGTTTTGGAGTTTCGAATTTTCAGAGTTTCGGATTTTTGGAGTTTTGGAGTTTCGGAGTTTCGGAGTTTCGGAGTTTTGGAGTTTCAGAGTTTTCGAGGTTCAGGGTTGTGGAGTTTCGGAATTTTTGAGTTTTGGAGTTTCGGAGTTTCGGAGTTTTGGAGTTTTGGAGTTTTGGAGTTTCGAATTTTCAGAGTTTCGGATTTTTGGAGTTTTGGAGTTTCGGAGATTTGGAGTTTTTGCGTTTTGGAGATTCGGAATCTTGGAGTTTCGGAATTTTGTAGTTTTGTAGTTTTCGAGTGTCGGAGTTTGGAGTGTTGGAGTTTTGGAGCTTTAGAGTTTTGGAGTTTTTGAGTTTTGGAGTTTTGGAGATTCAGGGTTGTGGAGTTTCAGAATTTTTGAGTTTTGGAGTTTTGGAGTTTCGGAGTTCCGGAGTTTCGGAGTTTTGGAGTTTTGGAGTTTCGGAGTTTTGGAGTTTTGGAGTTTCGGAGTTTTGGAGTTTCAGAGTTTTCGAGGTTCAGGGTTGTGGAGTTTCGGAATTTTTGAGTTTTGGAGTTTCGGAGTTTCGGAGTTTTGGAGTTTTGGAGTTTCGAATTTTCAGAGTTTCGGATTTTTGGAGTTTTGGAGTTTCGGAGATTCGGAATCTTGGAGTTTCGGAATTTTGTAGTTTTGTAGTTTTCGAGTGTCGGAGTTTGGAGTGTTGGAGTTTTGGAGCTTTGGAGTTTCGGAGTTTTGGAGTTTCGTAGTTTTGGAGATTCAGGGTTGTGGAGTTTCAGAATTTTTGAGTTTTGGAGTTTTGGAGTTTCGGAGTTCCGGAGTTTCGGAGTTTTGGAGTTTTGGAGTTTCGGAGTTTTGGAGTTTTGGAGTTTCGGAGTTTTGGAGTTTCAGAGTTTTCGAGGTTCAGGGTTGTGGAGTTTCGGAATTTTTGAGTTTTGGAGTTTCGGAGTTTTGGAGTTTTGGCGTTTTGGAGATTCGGGGTCTTGGAGTTTCGGAATATTGTAGTTTTGTAGTTTCGGAGTTTCGGAGTTTTGGAGTTTTGGCGTTTTGGAGATTCGGGGTCTTGGAGTTTTGGAATTTTGTAGTTTTGTAGTTTTGGAGTGTCGGAGTTTTGGAGTGTTGGAGTTTTGGATTTTTGGAGTTTTGGAGTTTCGGAGTTTTGGAGTTTTGGAGTTTCGGAGTTTTGGAGTTTCAGAGTTTTCGAGGTTCAGGGTTGTGGAGTTTCGGAATTTTTGAGTTTTGGAGTGTCGGACTTTTGGAGTGTTGGAGTTTTGGAGTTTCGAATTTTCAGAGTTTCGGATTTTTGGAGTTTTGGAGTTTCGGAGATTTGGAGTTTTGGCGTTTTGGAGATTCGGAATCTTGGAGTTTCGGAATTTTGTAGTTTTGTAGTTTTCGAGTGTCGGAGTTTGGAGTGTTGGAGTTTTGGAGCTTTGGAGTTGCGGAGTTTTGGAGTTTCGTAGTTTTGGAGATTCAGGGTTGTGGAGTTTCAGAATTTTTGAGTTTTGGAGTTTTGGAGTTTCGGAGTTCCGGAGTTTCGGAGTTTTGGATTTTTGGAGTTTCGGAGTTTTGGAGTTTCGGAGTTTTGGAGTTTCAGAGTTTTCGAGGTTCAGGGTTGTGGAGTTTCGGAATTTTTGAGTTTTGGAGTTTCGGAGTTTCGGAGTTTTGGAGTTTTGGAGTTTCGAATTTTCAGAGTTTCGGAGTTTTAGAGTTTCAGAGTTTTCGAGGTTCAGGGTTGTGGAGTTTCGGAATTTTTGAGTTTTGGAGTTTCGGAGTTTCGGAGTTTTGGAGTTTTGGCGTTTTGGAGATTCGGGGTCTTGGAGTTCCGGAATTTTGTAGTTTTGTAGTTTTGGAGTGTTGGAGTTTTGGATTTTTGCACTTTTGGAGTTTTGGAGTTTTGGAGTTTTGGAGTTTCGGAGTTTCGGAGTTTTGGAGTTTCAGTGTTTTGGAGGTTCAGGGTTGTGGAGTTTCGGAATTTTTGAGTATTGGAGTTTCGGAGTTTTGGAGAATTGCAGTTTTGGAGTTTCGAATTTTCAGAGTTTCGGATTTTTGGAGTTTTGGAGTTTCGGAGTTTCGGAGTTTCGGAGTTTTGGAGTTTCAGAGTTTTCGAGGTTCAGGGTTGTGGAGTTTCGGAATTTTTGAGTTTTGGAGTTTTGGAGTTTCGGAGTTCCGGAGTTTCGGAGTTTTGGAGTTTTGGAGTTTCGGAGTTTTGGAGTTTTGGAGTTTCGGAGTTTTGGAGTTTCAGAGTTTTCGAGGTTCAGGGTTGTGGAGTTTCGGAATTTTTGAGTTTTGGAGTTCCGGAGTTTCGGAGTTTTCGAGTTTTGGAGTTTCAAATTTTCAGAGTTTCGGATTTTTGGAATTTTGGAGTTTCGGAGATTCGGAATCTTGGAGTTTCGGAATTTTGTAGTTTTGTAGTTTTCGAGTGTCGGAGTTTGGAGTGTTGGAGTTTTGAAGCTTTGGAGTTTCGGAGTTTTGGAGTTTCGTAGTTTTGGAGATTCAGGGTTGTGGAGTTTCAGAATTTTTGAGTTTTGGAGTTTTGGAGTTTCGGAGTTCCGGAGTTTCGGAGTTTTGGAGTTTTGGAGTTTCGGAGTTTTGGAGTTTTGGAGTTTCGGAGTTTTGGAGTTTCAGAGTTATCGAGGTTCAGGGTTGTGGAGTTTCGGAATTTTTGAGTTTTGGAGTTTCGGAGTTTCGGAGTTTTGGAGTTTTGGAGTTTCGAATTTTCAGAGATTAGGATTTTTGGAGTTTTGGAGTTCCAGAGATTTGGAGGTTCAGAGTTTTGGAGGTTCAGGGTTGTGGAGTTTCGGAATTTTTGAGTTTTGGAGTTTCGGAGTTTTGGAGTTTTGGCGTTTTGGAGATTCGGGGTCTTGGAGTTTCGGAATTTTGTAGTTTTGTAGTTTTGGAGTGTCGGAGTTTTGGAGTGTTGGAGTTTTGGAGTTTCGAATTTTCAGAGTTTCAAATTTTTGGAGTTTCGGAGTTTCGGAGTTTTGGAGTTTTGGCGTTTTGGAGATTCGGGGTCTTGGAGTTTCGGAATTTTGTAGTTTTGTAGTTTTGGAGTGTCGGAGTTTTGGAGTGTTGGAGTTTTGGATTTTTGGAGTTTTGGAGTTTCGGAGTTTTGGAGTTTTGGAGTTTCGGAGTTTTGGAGTTTCAGAGTTTTCGAGGTTCAGGGTTGTGGAGTTTCGGAATTTTTGAGTTTTGGAGTGTCGGACTTTTGGAGTGTTGGAGTTTTGGAGTTTCGAATTTTCAGAGTTTCGGATTTTTGGAGTTTTGGAGTTTCGGAGATTTGGAGTTTTGGCGTTTTGGAGATTCGGAATCTTGGAGTTTCGGAATTTTGTAGTTTTGTAGTTTTCGAGTGTCGGAGTTTGGAGTGTTAGAGTTTTGGAGCTTTGGAGTTGCGGAGTTTTGGAGTTTCGTAGTTTTGGAGATTCAGGGATGTGGAGTTTCAGAATTTTTGAGTTTTGGAGTTTTGGATTTCGGAGTTCCGGAGTTTCGGAGTTTTGGAGTTTTGGAGTTTCGGAGTTTTGGAGTTTCGGAGTTTTGGAGTTTCAGAGTTTTCGAGGTTCAGGGTTGTGGAGTTTCGGAATTTTTGAGTTTTGGAGTTTCGGAGTTTCGGAGTTTTGGAGTTTTGGAGTTTCGAATTTTCAGAGTTTCGGAGTTTTGGAGTTTCAGAGTTTTCGAGGTTCAGGGTTGTGGAGTTTCGGAATTTTTGAGTTTTGGAGTTTCGGAGTTTCGGAGTTTTGGAGTTTTGGCGTTTTGGAGATTCGGGGTCTTGGAGTTCCGGAATTTTGTAGTTTTGTAGTTTTGGAGTGTTGGAGTTTTGGATTTTTGCACTTTTGGAGTTTTGGAGTTTTGGAGTTTCGGAGTTTCGGAGTTTTGGAGTTTCAGTGTTTTGGAGGTTCAGGGTTGTGGAGTTTCGGAATTTTTGAGTATTGGAGTTTCGGAGTTTTGGAGAATTGCAGTTTTGGAGTTTCGAATTTTCAGAGTTTCGGATTTTTGGAGTTTTGGAGTTTCGGAGTTTCGGAGTTTTGGAGTTTCAGAGTTTTCGAGGTTCAGGGTTGTGGAGTTTCGGAATTTTTGAGTTTTGGAGTTTCGGAGTTTTGGAGTTTTGGAGTTTTGGAGTTTCGAATTTTCAGAGTTTCGGATTTTTCGGAGTTTTGGAGTTTTGGAGATTCAGGGTTGTGGAGTTTCAGAATTTTTGAGTTTTGGAGTTTTGGAGTTTCGGAGTTCCGGAGTTTCGGAGTTTTGGAGTTTTGGAGTTTCGGAGTTTTGGAGTTTTGGAGTTTCGGAGTTTTGGAGTTTCAGAGTTTTCGAGGTTCAGGGTTGTGGAGTTTCGGAATTTTTGAGTTTTGGAGTTTCGGAGTTTCGGAGTTTTGGAGTTTTGGAGTTTCGAATTTTCAGAGTTTAGGATTTTTGGAGTTTTGGAGTTCCAGAGATTTGGAGTTTCAGAGTTTTGGAGGTTCAGGGTTGTGGAGTTTCGGAATTTTTGAGTTTTGGAGTTTCGGAGTTTTGGAGTTTTGGAGTTTTGGAGTTTCGGAGTTTTGGAGTTTCAGAGTTTTGGAGGTTCAGGGTTGTGGAGTTTCGCAATTTTTGAGTATTGGAGTTTCGGAGTTTTGGAGAATTGCAGTTTTGGAGTTTTGGAGTTTCGAATTTTCAGAGTTTCGGATTTTTGGAGTTTTGGAGTTTCGGAGTTTCGGAGTTTCGGAGTTTCGGAGTTTTGGAGGTTCAGGGTTGTGGAGTTTCGGAATTTTTGAGTTTTGGAGTTTCGGAGTTTTGGAGTTTTTTGAGTTTCGGAGTTTCGGAGTTTCAGAGTTTTCGAGGTTCAGGGTTGTGGAGTTTCGGAATTTTTGAGTTTTGGAGTTTCGGAGTTTCGGAGTTTCGGAGTTTTGGAGTTTTGGCGTTTTGGAGATTCGGGGTCTTGGAGTTCTGGAATTTTGTAGTTTTGTAGTTTTGGAGTGTTGGAGTTTTGGATTTTTGCACTTTTGGAGTTTTGGAGTTTTGGAGTTTTGGAGTTTCGGAGTTTCGGAGTTTTGGAGTTTCAGTGTTTTGGAGGTTCAGGGTTGTGGAGTTTCGGAATTTTTGAGTATTGGAGTTTCGGAGTTTTGGAGAATTGCAGTTTTGGAGTTTCGAATTTTCAGAGTTTCGGATTTTTGGAGTTTTGGAGTTTCGGAGTTTCGGAGTTTCGGAGTTTTGGAGTTTCAGAGTTTTCGAGGTTCAGGGTTGTGGAGTTTCGGAATTTTTGAGTTTTGGAGTTTCGGAGTTTCGGAGTTTTGGAGTTTTGGAGTTTTGGAGTTTCGAATTTTCAGAGTTTCGGATTTTTGGAGTTTTGGAGTTTCGGAGATTTGGAGTTTTTGCGTTTTGGAGATTCGGAATCTTGGAGTTTCGGAATTTTGTAGTTTTGTAGTTTTCGAGTGTCGGAGTTTGGAGTGTTGGAGTTTTGGAGCTTTAGAGTTTTGGAGTTTTTGAGTTTTGGAGTTTTGGAGATTCAGGGTTGTGGAGTTTCAGAATTTTTGAGTTTTGGAGTTTTGGAGTTTCGGAGTTCCGGAGTTTCGGAGTTTTGGAGTTTTGGAGTTTCGGAGTTTTGGAGTTTTGGAGTTTCGGAGTTTTGGAGTTTCAGAGTTTTCGAGGTTCAGGGTTGTGGAGTTTCGGAATTTTTGAGTTTTGGAGTTTCGGAGTTTCGGAGTTTTGGAGTTTTGGAGTTTCGAATTTTCAGAGTTTCGGATTTTTGGAGTTTTGGAGTTTCGGAGATTCGGAATCTTGGAGTTTCGGAATTTTGTAGTTTTGTAGTTTTCGAGTGTCGGAGTTTGGAGTGTTGGAGTTTTGGAGCTTTGGAGTTTCGGAGTTTTGGAGTTTCGTAGTTTTGGAGATTCAGGGTTGTGGAGTTTCAGAATTTTTGAGTTTTGGAGTTTTGGAGTTTCGGAGTTCCGGAGATTCGGAGTTTTGGAGTTTTGGAGTTTCGGAGTTTTGGAGTTTTGGAGTTTCGGAGTTTTGGAGTTTCAGAGTTTTCGAGGTTCAGGGTTGTGGAGTTTCGGAATTTTTGAGTTTTGGAGTTTCGGAGTTTTGGAGTTTTGGCGTTTTGGAGATTCGGGGTCTTGGAGTTTCGGAATTTTGTAGTTTTGTAGTTTTGGAGTGTCGGAGTTTTGGAGTGTTGGAGTTTTGGATTTTTGGAGTTTTGGAGTTTCGGAGTTTTGGAGTTTTGGAGTTTCGGATTTTTGGAGTTTTGGAGTTTCGGAGATTTGGAGTTTTGGCGTTTTGGAGATTCGGAATCTTGGAGTTTCGGAATTTTGTAGTTTTGTAGTTTTCGAGTGTCGGAGTTTGGAGTGTTGGAGTTTTGGAGCTTTGGAGTTGCGGAGTTTTGGAGTTTCGTAGTTTTGGAGATTCAGGGTTGTGGAGTTTCAGAATTTTTGAGTTTTGGAGTTTTGGAGTTTCGGAGTTCCGGAGTTTCGGAGTTTTGGAGTTTTGGAGTTTCGGAGTTTTGGAGTTTCGGAGTTTTGGAGTTTCAGAGTTTTCGAGGTTCAGGGTTGTGGAGTTTCGGAATTTTTGAGTTTTGGAGTTTCGGAGTTTCGGAGTTTTGGAGTTTTGGAGTTTCGAATTTTCAGAGTTTCGGAGTTTTGGAGTTTCAGAGTTTTCGAGGTTCAGGGTTGTGGAGTTTCGGAATTTTTGAGTTTTGGAGTTTCGGAGTTTCGGAGTTTTGGAGTTTTGGCGTTTTGGAGATTCGGGGTCTTGGAGTTCCGGAATTTTGTAGTTTTGTAGTTTTGGAGTGTTGGAGTTTTGGATTTTTGCACTTTTGGAGTTTTGGAGTTTTGGAGTTTTGGAGTTTCGGAGTTTCGGAGTTTTGGAGTTTCAGTGTTTTGGAGGTTCAGGGTTGTGGAGTTTCGGAATTTTTGAGTATTGGAGTTTCGGAGTTTTGGAGAATTGCAGTTTTGGAGTTTCGAATTTTCAGAGTTTCGGATTTTTGGAGTTTTGGAGTTTCGGAGTTTCGGAGTTTCGGAGTTTTGGAGTTTCAGAGTTTTCGAGGTTCAGGGTTGTGGAGTTTCGGAATTTTTGAGTTTTGGAGTTTTGGAGTTTCGGAGTTCCGGAGTTTCGGAGTTTTGGAGTTTTGGAGTTTCGGAGTTTTGGAGTTTTGGAGTTTCGGAGTTTTGGAGTTTCAGAGTTTTCGAGGTTCAGGGTTGTGGAGTTTCGGAATTTTTGAGTTTTGGAGTTCCGGAGTTTCGGAGTTTTCGAGTTTTGGAGTTTCAAATTTTCAGAGTTTCGGATTTTTGGAATTTTGGAGTTTCGGAGATTCGGAATCTTGGAGTTTCGGAATTTTGTAGTTTTGTAGTTTTCGAGTGTCGGAGTTTGGAGTGTTGGAGTTTTGAAGCTTTGGAGTTTCGGAGTTTTGGAGTTTCGTAGTTTTGGAGATTCAGGGTTGTGGAGTTTCAGAATTTTTGAGTTTTGGAGTTTTGGAGTTTCGGAGTTCCGGAGTTTCGGAGTTTTGGAGTTTTGGAGTTTCGGAGTTTTGGAGTTTTGGAGTTTCGGAGTTTTGGAGTTTCAGAGTTATCGAGGTTCAGGGTTGTGGAGTTTCGGAATTTTTGAGTTTTGGAGTTTCGGAGTTTCGGAGTTTTGGAGTTTTGGAGTTTCGAATTTTCAGAGATTAGGATTTTTGGAGTTTTGGAGTTCCAGAGATTTGGAGGTTCAGAGTTTTGGAGGTTCAGGGTTGTGGAGTTTCGGAATTTTTGAGTTTTGGAGTTTCGGAGTTTTGGAGTTTTGGCGTTTTGGAGATTCGGGGTCTTGGAGTTTCGGAATTTTGTAGTTTTGTAGTTTTGGAGTGTCGGAGTTTTGGAGTGTTGGAGTTTTGGAGTTTCGAATTTTCAGAGTTTCAAATTTTTGGAGTTTCGGAGTTTCGGAGTTTTGGAGTTTTGGCGTTTTGGAGATTCGGGGTCTTGGAGTTTCGGAATTTTGTAGTTTTGTAGTTTTGGAGTGTCGGAGTTTTGGAGTGTTGGAGTTTTGGATTTTTGGAGTTTTGGAGTTTCGGAGTTTTGGAGTTTTGGAGTTTCGGAGTTTTGGAGTTTCAGAGTTTTCGAGGTTCAGGGTTGTGGAGTTTCGGAATTTTTGAGTTTTGGAGTGTCGGACTTTTGGAGTGTTGGAGTTTTGGAGTTTCGAATTTTCAGAGTTTCGGATTTTTGGAGTTTTGGAGTTTCGGAGATTTGGAGTTTTGGCGTTTTGGAGATTCGGAATCTTGGAGTTTCGGAATTTTGTAGTTTTGTAGTTTTCGAGTGTCGGAGTTTGGAGTGTTAGAGTTTTGGAGCTTTGGAGTTGCGGAGTTTTGGAGTTTCGTAGTTTTGGAGATTCAGGGATGTGGAGTTTCAGAATTTTTGAGTTTTGGAGTTTTGGATTTCGGAGTTCCGGAGTTTCGGAGTTTTGGAGTTTTGGAGTTTCGGAGTTTTGGAGTTTCGGAGTTTTGGAGTTTCAGAGTTTTCGAGGTTCAGGGTTGTGGAGTTTCGGAATTTTTGAGTTTTGGAGTTTCGGAGTTTCGGAGTTTTGGAGTTTTGGAGTTTCGAATTTTCAGAGTTTCGGAGTTTTGGAGTTTCAGAGTTTTCGAGGTTCAGGGTTGTGGAGTTTCGGAATTTTTGAGTTTTGGAGTTTCGGAGTTTCGGAGTTTTGGAGTTTTGGCGTTTTGGAGATTCGGGGTCTTGGAGTTCCGGAATTTTGTAGTTTTGTAGTTTTGGAGTGTTGGAGTTTTGGATTTTTGCACTTTTGGAGTTTTGGAGTTTTGGAGTTTCGGAGTTTCGGAGTTTTGGAGTTTCAGTGTTTTGGAGGTTCAGGGTTGTGGAGTTTCGGAATTTTTGAGTATTGGAGTTTCGGAGTTTTGGAGAATTGCAGTTTTGGAGTTTCGAATTTTCAGAGTTTCGGATTTTTGGAGTTTTGGAGTTTCGGAGTTTCGGAGTTTTGGAGTTTCAGAGTTTTCGAGGTTCAGGGTTGTGGAGTTTCGGAATTTTTGAGTTTTGGAGTTTCGGAGTTTTGGAGTTTTGGAGTTTTGGAGTTTCGAATTTTCAGAGTTTCGGATTTTTCGGAGTTTTGGAGTTTTGGAGATTCAGGGTTGTGGAGTTTCAGAATTTTTGAGTTTTGGAGTTTTGGAGTTTCGGAGTTCCGGAGTTTCGGAGTTTTGGAGTTTTGGAGTTTCGGAGTTTTGGAGTTTTGGAGTTTCGGAGTTTTGGAGTTTCAGAGTTTTCGAGGTTCAGGGTTGTGGAGTTTCGGAATTTTTGAGTTTTGGAGTTTCGGAGTTTCGGAGTTTTGGAGTTTTGGAGTTTCGAATTTTCAGAGTTTAGGATTTTTGGAGTTTTGGAGTTCCAGAGATTTGGAGTTTCAGAGTTTTGGAGGTTCAGGGTTGTGGAGTTTCGGAATTTTTGAGTTTTGGAGTTTCGGAGTTTTGGAGTTTTGGAGTTTTGGAGTTTCGGAGTTTTGGAGTTTCAGAGTTTTGGAGGTTCAGGGTTGTGGAGTTTCGCAATTTTTGAGTATTGGAGTTTCGGAGTTTTGGAGAATTGCAGTTTTGGAGTTTTGGAGTTTCGAATTTTCAGAGTTTCGGATTTTTGGAGTTTTGGAGTTTCGGAGTTTCGGAGTTTCGGAGTTTCGGAGTTTTGGAGGTTCAGGGTTGTGGAGTTTCGGAATTTTTGAGTTTTGGAGTTTCGGAGTTTTGGAGTTTTTTGAGTTTCGGAGTTTCGGAGTTTCAGAGTTTTCGAGGTTCAGGGTTGTGGAGTTTCGGAATTTTTGAGTTTTGGAGTTTCGGAGTTTCGGAGTTTCGGAGTTTTGGAGTTTTGGCGTTTTGGAGATTCGGGGTCTTGGAGTTCTGGAATTTTGTAGTTTTGTAGTTTTGGAGTGTTGGAGTTTTGGATTTTTGCACTTTTGGAGTTTTGGAGTTTTGGAGTTTTGGAGTTTCGGAGTTTCGGAGTTTTGGAGTTTCAGTGTTTTGGAGGTTCAGGGTTGTGGAGTTTCGGAATTTTTGAGTATTGGAGTTTCGGAGTTTTGGAGAATTGCAGTTTTGGAGTTTCGAATTTTCAGAGTTTCGGATTTTTGGAGTTTTGGAGTTTCGGAGTTTCGGAGTTTCGGAGTTTTGGAGTTTCAGAGTTTTCGAGGTTCAGGGTTGTGGAGTTTCGGAATTTTTGAGTTTTGGAGTTTCGGAGTTTCGGAGTTTTGGAGTTTTGGAGTTTTGGAGTTTCGAATTTTCAGAGTTTCGGATTTTTGGAGTTTTGGAGTTTCGGAGATTTGGAGTTTTTGCGTTTTGGAGATTCGGAATCTTGGAGTTTCGGAATTTTGTAGTTTTGTAGTTTTCGAGTGTCGGAGTTTGGAGTGTTGGAGTTTTGGAGCTTTAGAGTTTTGGAGTTTTTGAGTTTTGGAGTTTTGGAGATTCAGGGTTGTGGAGTTTCAGAATTTTTGAGTTTTGGAGTTTTGGAGTTTCGGAGTTCCGGAGTTTCGGAGTTTTGGAGTTTTGGAGTTTCGGAGTTTTGGAGTTTTGGAGTTTCGGAGTTTTGGAGTTTCAGAGTTTTCGAGGTTCAGGGTTGTGGAGTTTCGGAATTTTTGAGTTTTGGAGTTTCGGAGTTTCGGAGTTTTGGAGTTTTGGAGTTTCGAATTTTCAGAGTTTCGGATTTTTGGAGTTTTGGAGTTTCGGAGATTCGGAATCTTGGAGTTTCGGAATTTTGTAGTTTTGTAGTTTTCGAGTGTCGGAGTTTGGAGTGTTGGAGTTTTGGAGCTTTGGAGTTTCGGAGTTTTGGAGTTTCGTAGTTTTGGAGATTCAGGGTTGTGGAGTTTCAGAATTTTTGAGTTTTGGAGTTTTGGAGTTTCGGAGTTCCGGAGATTCGGAGTTTTGGAGTTTTGGAGTTTCGGAGTTTTGGAGTTTTGGAGTTTCGGAGTTTTGGAGTTTCAGAGTTTTCGAGGTTCAGGGTTGTGGAGTTTCGGAATTTTTGAGTTTTGGAGTTTCGGAGTTTTGGAGTTTTGGCGTTTTGGAGATTCGGGGTCTTGGAGTTTCGGAATTTTGTAGTTTTGTAGTTTTGGAGTGTCGGAGTTTTGGAGTGTTGGAGTTTTGGATTTTTGGAGTTTTGGAGTTTCGGAGTTTTGGAGTTTTGGAGTTTCGGATTTTTGGAGTTTTGGAGTTTCGGAGATTTGGAGTTTTGGCGTTTTGGAGATTCGGAATCTTGGAGTTTCGGAATTTTGTAGTTTTGTAGTTTTCGAGTGTCGGAGTTTGGAGTGTTGGAGTTTTGGAGCTTTGGAGTTGCGGAGTTTTGGAGTTTCGTAGTTTTGGAGATTCAGGGTTGTGGAGTTTCAGAATTTTTGAGTTTTGGAGTTTTGGAGTTTCGGAGTTCCGGAGTTTCGGAGTTTTGGAGTTTTGGAGTTTCGGAGTTTTGGAGTTTCGGAGTTTTGGAGTTTCAGAGTTTTCGAGGTTCAGGGTTGTGGAGTTTCGGAATTTTTGAGTTTTGGAGTTTCGGAGTTTCGGAGTTTTGGAGTTTTGGAGTTTCGAATTTTCAGAGTTTCGGAGTTTTGGAGTTTCAGAGTTTTCGAGGTTCAGGGTTGTGGAGTTTCGGAATTTTTGAGTTTTGGAGTTTCGGAGTTTCGGAGTTTTGGAGTTTTGGCGTTTTGGAGATTCGGGGTCTTGGAGTTCCGGAATTTTGTAGTTTTGTAGTTTTGGAGTGTTGGAGTTTTGGATTTTTGCACTTTTGGAGTTTTGGAGTTTTGGAGTTTCGGAGTATCGGAGTTTTGGAGTTTCAGTGTTTTGGAGGTTCAGGGTTGTGGAGTTTCGGAATTTTTGAGTATTGGAGTTTCGGAGTTTTGGAGAATTGCAGTTTTGGAGTTTCGAATTTTCAGAGTTTCGGATTTTTGGAGTTTTGGAGTTTCGGAGTTTCGGAGTTTTGGAGTTTCAGAGTTTTCGAGGTTCAGGGTTGTGGAGTTCCGGAATTTTTGAGTTTTGGAGTTTCGGAGTTTTGGAGTTTTGGAGTTTTGGAGTTTCGAATTTTCAGAGTTTCGGATTTTTCGGAGTTTTGGAGTTTTGGAGATTCAGGGTTGTGGAGTTTCAGAATTTTTGAGTTTTGGAGTTTTGGAGTTTCGGAGTTCCGGAGTTTCGGAGTTTTGGAGTTTTGGAGTTTCGGAGTTTTGGAGTTTTGGAGTTTCGGAGTTTTGGAGTTTCAGAGTTTTCGAGGTTCAGGGTTGTGGAGTTTCGGAATTTTTGAGTTTTGGAGTTTCGGAGTTTCGGAGTTTTGGAGTTTTGGAGTTTCGAATTTTCAGAGTTTAGGATTTTTGGAGTTTTGGAGTTCCAGAGATTTGGAGTTTCAGAGTTTTGGAGGTTCAGGGTTGTGGAGTTTCGGAATTTTTGAGTTTTGGAGTTTCGGAGTTTTGGAGTTTTGGAGTTTTGGAGTTTCGGAGTTTTGGAGTTTCAGAGTTTTGGAGGTTCAGGGTTGTGGAGTTTCGCAATTTTTGAGTATTGGAGTTTCGGAGTTTTGGAGAATTGCAGTTTTGGAGTTTTGGAGTTTCGAATTTTCAGAGTTTCGGATTTTTGGAGTTTTGGAGTTTCGGAGTTTCGGAGTTTCGGAGTTTCGGAGTTTTGGAGGTTCAGGGTTGTGGAGTTTCGGAATTTTTGAGTTTTGGAGTTTCGGAGTTTTGGAGTTTTTTGAGTTTCGGAGTTTCGGAGTTTCAGAGTTTTCGAGGTTCAGGGTTGTGGAGTTTCGGAATTTTTGAGTTTTGGAGTTTCGGAGTTTCGGAGTTTCGGAGTTTTGGAGTTTTGGCGTTTTGGAGATTCGGGGTCTTGGAGTTCTGGAATTTTGTAGTTTTGTAGTTTTGGAGTGTTGGAGTTTTGGATTTTTGCACTTTTGGAGTTTTGGAGTTTTGGAGTTTTGGAGTTTCGGAGTTTCGGAGTTTTGGAGTTTCAGTGTTTTGGAGGTTCAGGGTTGTGGAGTTTCGGAATTTTTGAGTATTGGAGTTTCGGAGTTTTGGAGAATTGCAGTTTTGGAGTTTCGAATTTTCAGAGTTTCGGATTTTTGGAGTTTTGGAGTTTCGGAGTTTCGGAGTTTCGGAGTTTTGGAGTTTCAGAGTTTTCGAGGTTCAGGGTTGTGGAGTTTCGGAATTTTTGAGTTTTGGAGTTTCGGAGTTTCGGAGTTTTGGAGTTTTGGAGTTTTGGAGTTTCGAATTTTCAGAGTTTCGGATTTTTGGAGTTTTGGAGTTTCGGAGATTTGGAGTTTTTGCGTTTTGGAGATTCGGAATCTTGGAGTTTCGGAATTTTGTAGTTTTGTAGTTTTCGAGTGTCGGAGTTTGGAGTGTTGGAGTTTTGGAGCTTTAGAGTTTTGGAGTTTTTGAGTTTTGGAGTTTTGGAGATTCAGGGTTGTGGAGTTTCAGAATTTTTGAGTTTTGGAGTTTTGGAGTTTCGGAGTTCCGGAGTTTCGGAGTTTTGGAGTTTTGGAGTTTCGGAGTTTTGGAGTTTTGGAGTTTCGGAGTTTTGGAGTTTCAGAGTTTTCGAGGTTCAGGGTTGTGGAGTTTCGGAATTTTTGAGTTTTGGAGTTTCGGAGTTTCGGAGTTTTGGAGTTTTGGAGTTTCGAATTTTCAGAGTTTCGGATTTTTGGAGTTTTGGAGTTTCGGAGATTCGGAATCTTGGAGTTTCGGAATTTTGTAGTTTTGTAGTTTTCGAGTGTCGGAGTTTTGGAGTGTTGGAGTTTTGGATTTTTGGAGTTTTGGAGTTTCGGAGTTTTGGAGTTTTGGAGTTTCGGATTTTTGGAGTTTTGGAGTTTCGGAGATTTGGAGTTTTGGCGTTTTGGAGATTCGGAATCTTGGAGTTTCGGAATTTTGTAGTTTTGTAGTTTTCGAGTGTCGGAGTTTGGAGTGTTGGAGTTTTGGAGCTTTGGAGTTGCGGAGTTTTGGAGTTTCGTAGTTTTGGAGATTCAGGGTTGTGGAGTTTCAGAATTTTTGAGTTTTGGAGTTTTGGAGTTTCGGAGTTCCGGAGTTTCGGAGTTTTGGAGTTTTGGAGTTTCGGAGTTTTGGAGTTTCGGAGTTTTGGAGTTTCAGAGTTTTCGAGGTTCAGGGTTGTGGAGTTTCGGAATTTTTGAGTTTTGGAGTTTCGGAGTTTCGGAGTTTTGGAGTTTTGGAGTTTCGAATTTTCAGAGTTTCGGAGTTTTGGAGTTTCAGAGTTTTCGAGGTTCAGGGTTGTGGAGTTTCGGAATTTTTGAGTTTTGGAGTTTCGGAGTTTCGGAGTTTTGGAGTTTTGGCGTTTTGGAGATTCGGGGTCTTGGAGTTCCGGAATTTTGTAGTTTTGTAGTTTTGGAGTGTTGGAGTTTTGGATTTTTGCACTTTTGGAGTTTTGGAGTTTTGGAGTTTCGGAGTTTCGGAGTTTTGGAGTTTCAGTGTTTTGGAGGTTCAGGGTTGTGGAGTTTCGGAATTTTTGAGTATTGGAGTTTCGGAGTTTTGGAGAATTGCAGTTTTGGAGTTTCGAATTTTCAGAGTTTCGGATTTTTGGAGTTTTGGAGTTTCGGAGTTTCGGAGTTTTGGAGTTTCAGAGTTTTCGAGGTTCAGGGTTGTGGAGTTTCGGAATTTTTGAGTTTTGGAGATTCGGAATCTTGGAGTTTCGGAATTTTGTAGTTTTGTAGTTTTCGAGTGTCGGAGTTTGGAGTGTTGGAGTTTTGGAGCTTTAGAGTTTTGGAGTTTTTGAGTTTTGGAGTTTTGGAGATTCAGGGTTGTGGAGTTTCAGAATTTTTGAGTTTTGGAGTTTTGGAGTTTCGGAGTTCCGGAGTTTCGGAGTTTTGGAGTTTTGGAGTTTCGGAGTTTTGGAGTTTTGGAGTTTCGGAGTTTTGGAGTTTCAGAGTTTTCGAGGTTCAGGGTTGTGGAGTTTCGGAATTTTTGAGTTTTGGAGTTTCGGAGTTTCGGAGTTTTGGAGTTTTGGAGTTTCGAATTTTCAGAGTTTCGGATTTTTGGAGTTTTGGAGTTTCGGAGATTCGGAATCTTGGAGTTTCGGAATTTTGTAGTTTTGTAGTTTTCGAGTGTCGGAGTTTTGGAGTGTTGGAGTTTTGGATTTTTGGAGTTTTGGAGTTTCGGAGTTTTGGAGTTTTGGAGTTTCGGATTTTTGGAGTTTTGGAGTTTCGGAGATTTGGAGTTTTGGCGTTTTGGAGATTCGGAATCTTGGAGTTTCGGAATTTTGTAGTTTTGTAGTTTTCGAGTGTCGGAGTTTGGAGTGTTGGAGTTTTGGAGCTTTGGAGTTGCGGAGTTTTGGAGTTTCGTAGTTTTGGAGATTCAGGGTTGTGGAGTTTCAGAATTTTTGAGTTTTGGAGTTTTGGAGTTTCGGAGTTTTGGAGTTTTGGAGTTTCGGAGTTTTGGAGTTTCGGAGTTTTGGAGTTTCAGAGTTTTCGAGGTTCAGGGTTGTGGAGTTTCGGAATTTTTGAGTTTTGGAGTTTCGGAGTTTCGGAGTTTTGGAGTTTTGGAGTTTCGAATTTTCAGAGTTTCGGAGTTTTGGAGTTTCAGAGTTTTCGAGGTTCAGGGTTGTGGAGTTTCGGAATTTTTGAGTTTTGGAGTTTCGGAGTTTCGGAGTTTTGGAGTTTTGGCGTTTTGGAGATTCGGGGTCTTGGAGTTCCGGAATTTTGTAGTTTTGTAGTTTTGGAGTGTTGGAGTTTTGGATTTTTGCACTTTTGGAGTTTTGGAGTTTTGGAGTTTCGGAGTTTCGGAGTTTTGGAGTTTCAGTGTTTTGGAGGTTCAGGGTTGTGGAGTTTCGGAATTTTTGAGTATTGGAGTTTCGGAGTTTTGGAGAATTGCAGTTTTGGAGTTTCGAATTTTCAGAGTTTCGGATTTTTGGAGTTTTGGAGTTTCGGAGTTTCGGAGTTTTGGAGTTTCAGAGTTTTCGAGGTTCAGGGTTGTGGAGTTTCGGAATTTTTGAGTTTTGGAGTTTCGGAGTTTTGGAGTTTTGGAGTTTTGGAGTTTCGAATTTTCAGAGTTTCGGATTTTTCGGAGTTTTGGAGTTTTGGAGATTCAGGGTTGTGGAGTTTCAGAATTTTTGAGTTTTGGAGTTTTGGAGTTTCGGAGTTCCGGAGTTTCGGAGTTTTGGAGTTTTGGAGTTTCGGAGTTTTGGAGTTTTGGAGTTTCGGACTTTTGGAGTTTCAGAGTTTTCGAGGTTCAGGGTTGTGGAGTTTCGGAATTTTTGAGTTTTGGAGTTTCGGAGTTTCGGAGTTTTGGAGTTTTGGAGTTTCGAATTTTCAGAGTTTAGGATTTTTGGAGTTTTGGAGTTCCAGAGATTTGGAGTTTCAGAGTTTTGGAGGTTCAGGGTTGTGGAGTTTCGGAATTTTTGAGTTTTGGAGTTTCGGAGTTTTGGAGTTTTGGAGTTTCGGAGTTTTGGAGTTTCAGAGTTTTGGAGGTTCAGGGTTGTGGAGTTTCGCAATTTTTGAGTATTGGAGTTTCGGAGTTTTGGAGAATTGCAGTTTTGGAGTTTTGGAGTTTCGAATTTTCAGAGTTTCGGATTTTTGGAGTTTTGGAGTTTCGGAGTTTCGGAGTTTCGGAGTTTCGGAGTTTTGGAGGTTCAGGGTTGTGGAGTTTCGGAATTTTTGAGTTTTGGAGTTTCGGAGTTTTGGAGTTTTTTGAGTTTCGGAGTTTCGGAGTTTCAGAGTTTTCGAGGTTCAGGGTTGTGGAGTTTCGGAATTTTTGAGTTTTGGAGTTTCGGAGTTTCGGAGTTTCGGAGTTTTGGAGTTTTGGCGTTTTGGAGATTCGGGGTCTTGGAGTTCTGGAATTTTGTAGTTTTGTAGTTTTGGAGTGTTGGAGTTTTGGATTTTTGCACTTTTGGAGTTTTGGAGTTTTGGAGTTTTGGAGTTTCGGAGTTTCGGAGTTTTGGAGTTTCAGTGTTTTGGAGGTTCAGGGTTGTGGAGTTTCGGAATTTTTGAGTATTGGAGTTTCGGAGTTTTGGAGAATTGCAGTTTTGGAGTTTCGAATTTTCAGAGTTTCGGATTTTTGGAGTTTTGGAGTTTCGGAGTTTCGGAGTTTCGGAGTTTTGGAGTTTCAGAGTTTTCGAGGTTCAGGGTTGTGGAGTTTCGGAATTTTTGAGTTTTGGAGTTTCGGAGTTTCGGAGTTTTGGAGTTTTGGAGTTTTGGAGTTTCGAATTTTCAGAGTTTCGGATTTTTGGAGTTTTGGAGTTTCGGAGATTTGGAGTTTTTGCGTTTTGGAGATTCGGAATCTTGGAGTTTCGGAATTTTGTAGTTTTGTAGTTTTCGAGTGTCGGAGTTTGGAGTGTTGGAGTTTTGGAGCTTTAGAGTTTTGGAGTTTTTGAGTTTTGGAGTTTTGGAGATTCAGGGTTGTGGAGTTTCAGAATTTTTGAGTTTTGGAGTTTTGGAGTTTCGGAGTTCCGGAGTTTCGGAGTTTTGGAGTTTTGGAGTTTCGGAGTTTTGGAGTTTTGGAGTTTCGGAGTTTTGGAGTTTCAGAGTTTTCGAGGTTCAGGGTTGTGGAGTTTCGGAATTTTTGAGTTTTGGAGTTTCGGAGTTTCGGAGTTTTGGAGTTTTGGAGTTTCGAATTTTCAGAGTTTCGGATTTTTGGAGTTTTGGAGTTTCGGAGATTCGGAATCTTGGAGTTTCGGAATTTTGTAGTTTTGTAGTTTTCGAGTGTCGGAGTTTGGAGTGTTGGAGTTTTGGAGCTTTGGAGTTTCGGAGTTTTGGAGTTTCGTAGTTTTGGAGATTCAGGGTTGTGGAGTTTCAGAATTTTTGAGTTTTGGAGTTTTGGAGTTTCGGAGTTCCGGAGTTTCGGAGTTTTGGAGTTTTGGAGTTTCGGAGTTTTGGAGTTTTGGAGTTTCGGAGTTTTGGAGTTTCAGAGTTTTCGAGGTTCAGGGTTGTGGAGTTTCGGAATTTTTGAGTTTTGGAGTTTCGGAGTTTTGGAGTTTTGGCGTTTTGGAGATTCGGGGTCTTGGAGTTTCGGAATTTTGTAGTTTTGTAGTTTTGGAGTGTCGGAGTTTTGGAGTGTTGGAGTTTTGGATTTTTGGAGTTTTGGAGTTTCGGAGTTTTGGAGTTTTGGAGTTTCGGATTTTTGGAGTTTTGGAGTTTCGGAGATTTGGAGTTTTGGCGTTTTGGAGATTCGGAATCTTGGAGTTTCGGAATTTTGTAGTTTTGTAGTTTTCGAGTGTCGGAGTTTGGAGTGTTGGAGTTTTGGAGCTTTGGAGTTGCGGAGTTTTGGAGTTTCGTAGTTTTGGAGATTCAGGGTTGTGGAGTTTCAGAATTTTTGAGTTTTGGAGTTTTGGAGTTTCGGAGTTCCGGAGTTTCGGAGTTTTGGAGTTTTGGAGTTTCGGAGTTTTGGAGTTTCGGAGTTTTGGAGTTTCGAATTTTCAGAGTTTCGGAGTTTTGGAGTTTCAGAGTTTTCGAGGTTCAGGGTTGTGGAGTTTCGGAATTTTTGAGTTTTGGAGTTTCGGAGTTTCGGAGTTTTGGAGTTTTGGCGTTTTGGAGATTCGGGGTCTTGGAGTTCCGGAATTTTGTAGTTTTGTAGTTTTGGAGTGTTGGAGTTTTGGATTTTTGCACTTTTGGAGTTTTGGAGTTTTGGAGTTTCGGAGTTTCGGAGTTTTGGAGTTTCAGTGTTTTGAAGGTTCAGGGTTGTGGAGTTTCGGAATTTTTGAGTTTTGGAGTTTCGGAGTTTCGGAGTTTTGGAGTTTTGGAGTTTCGAATTTTCAGAGTTTCGGAGTTTTGGAGTTTCAGAGTTTTCGAGGTTCAGGGTTGTGGAGTTTCGGAATTTTTGAGTTTTGGAGTTTCGGAGTTTCGGAGTTTTGGAGTTTTGGCGTTTTGGAGATTCGGGGTCTTGGAGTTCCGGAATTTTGTAGTTTTGTAGTTTTGGAGTGTTGGAGTTTTGGATTTTTGCACTTTTGGAGTTTTGGAGTTTTGGAGTTTCGGAGTTTCGGAGTTTTGGAGTTTCAGTGTTTTGAAGGTTCAGGGTTGTGGAGTTTCGGAATTTTTGAGTATTGGAGTTTCGGAGTTTTGGAGAATTGCAGTTTTGGAGTTTCGAATTTTCAGAGTTTCGGATTTTTGGAGTTTTGGAGTTTCGGAGTTTCGGAGTTTTGGAGTTTCAGAGTTTTCGAGGTTCAGGGTTGTGGAGTTTCGGAATTTTTGAGTTTTGGAGTTTCGGAGTTTTGGAGTTTTGGAGTTTTGGAGTTTCGAATTTTCAGAGTTTCGGATTTTTCGGAGTTTTGGAGTTTTGGAGATTCAGGGTTGTGGAGTTTCAGAATTTTTGAGTTTTGGAGTTTTGGAGTTTCGGAGTTCCGGAGTTTCGGAGTTTTGGAGTTTTGGAGTTTCGGAGTTTTGGAGTTTTGGAGTTTCGGAGTTTTGGAGTTTCAGAGTTTTCGAGGTTCAGGGTTGTGGAGTTTCGGAATTTTTGAGTTTTGGAGTTTCGGAGTTTCGGAGTTTTGGAGTTTTGGAGTTTCGAATTTTCAGAGTTTAGGATTTTTGGAGTTTTGGAGTTCCAGAGATTTGGAGTTTCAGAGTTTTGGGGGTTCAGGGTTGTGGAGTTTCGGAATTTTTGAGTTTTGGAGTTTCGGAGTTTTGGAGTTTTGGAGTTTTGGAGTTTCGGAGTTTTGGAGTTTCAGAGTTTTGGAGGTTCAGGGTTGTGGAGTTTCGCAATTTTTGAGTATTGGAGTTTCGGAGTTTTGGAAAATTGCAGTTTTGGAGTTTTGGAGTTTCGAATTTTCAGAGTTTCGGATTTTTGGAGTTTTGGAGTTTCGGAGTTTCGGAGTTTCGGAGTTTCGGAGTTTTGGAGGTTCAGGGTTGTGGAGTTTCGGAATTTTTGAGTTTTGGAGTTTCGGAGTTTTGGAGTTTTTTGAGTTTCGGAGTTTCGGAGTTTCAGAGTTTTCGAGGTTCAGGGTTGTGGAGTTTCGGAATTTTTGAGTTTTGGAGTTTCGGAGTTTCGGAGTTTCGGAGTTTTGGAGTTTTGGCGTTTTGGAGATTCGGGGTCTTGGAGTTCTGGAATTTTGTAGTTTTGTAGTTTTGGAGTGTTGGAGTTTTGGATTTTTGCACTTTTGGAGTTTTGGAGTTTTGGAGTTTTGGAGTTTCGGAGTTTCGGAGTTTTGGAGTTTCAGTGTTTTGGAGGTTCAGGGTTGTGGAGTTTCAGAATTTTTGAGTATTGGAGTTTCGGAGTTTTGGAGAATTGCAGTTTTGGAGTTTCGAATTTTCAGAGTTTCGGATTTTTGGAGTTTTGGAGTTTCGGAGTTTCGGAGTTTCGGAGTTTTGGAGTTTCAGAGTTTTCGAGGTTCAGGGTTGTGGAGTTTCGGAATTTTTGAGTTTTGGAGTTTCGGAGTTTCGGAGTTTTGGAGTTTTGGAGTTTTGGAGTTTCGAATTTTCAGAGTTTCGGATTTTTGGAGTTTTGGAGTTTCGGAGATTTGGAGTTTTTGCGTTTTGGAGATTCGGAATCTTGGAGTTTCGGAATTTTGTAGTTTTGTAGTTTTCGAGTGTCGGAGTTTGGAGTGTTGGAGTTTTGGAGCTTTAGAGTTTTGGAGTTTTTGAGTTTTGGAGTTTTGGAGATTCAGGGTTGTGGAGTTTCAGAATTTTTGAGTTTTGGAGTTTTGGAGTTTCGGAGTTCCGGAGTTTCGGAGTTTTGGAGTTTTGGAGTTTCGGAGTTTTGGAGTTTTGGAGTTTCGGAGTTTTGGAGTTTCAGAGTTTTCGAGGTTCAGGGTTGTGGAGTTTCGGAATTTTTGAGTTTTGGAGTTTCGGAGTTTCGGAGTTTTGGAGTTTTGGAGTTTCGAATTTTCAGAGTTTCGGATTTTTGGAGTTTTGGAGTTTCGGAGATTCGGAATCTTGGAGTTTCGGAATTTTGTAGTTTTGTAGTTTTCGAGTGTCGGAGTTTGGAGTGTTGGAGTTTTGGAGCTTTGGAGTTTCGGAGTTTTGGAGTTTCGTAGTTTTGGAGATTCAGGGTTGTGGAGTTTCAGAATTTTTGAGTTTTGGAGTTTTGGAGTTTCGGAGTTCCGGAGTTTCGGAGTTTTGGAGTTTTGGAGTTTCGGAGTTTTGGAGTTTTGGAGTTTCGGAGTTTTGGAGTTTCAGAGTTTTCGAGGTTCAGGGTTGTGGAGTTTCGGAATTTTTGAGTTTTGGAGTTTCGGAGTTTTGGAGTTTTGGCGTTTTGGAGATTCGGGGTCTTGGAGTTTCGGAATATTGTAGTTTTGTAGTTTCGGAGTTTCGGAGTTTTGGAGTTTTGGCGTTTTGGAGATTCGGGGTCTTGGAGTTTCGGAATTTTGTAGTTTTGTAGTTTTGGAGTGTCGGAGTTTTGGAGTGTTGGAGTTTTGGATTTTTGGAGTTTTGGAGTTTCGGAGTTATGGAGTTTTGGAGTTTCGGAGTTTTGGAGTTTCAGAGTTTTCGAGGTTCAGGGTTGTGGAGTTTCGGAATTTTTGAGTTTTGGAGTGTCGGACTTTTGGAGTGTTGGAGTTTTGGAGTTTCGAATTTTCAGAGTTTCGGATTTTTGGAGTTTTGGAGTTTCGGAGATTTGGAGTTTTGGCGTTTTGGAGATTCGGAATCTTGGAGTTTCGAAATTTTGTAGTTTTGTAGTTTTCGAGTGTCGGAGTTTGGAGTGTTGGAGTTTTGGAGCTTTGGAGTTGCGGAGTTTTGGAGTTTCGTAGTTTTGGAGATTCAGGGTTGTGGAGTTTCAGAATTTTTGAGTTTTGGAGTTTTGGAGTTTCGGAGTTCCGGAGTTTCGGAGTTTTGGAGTTTTGGAGTTTCGGAGTTTTGGAGTTTCGGAGTTTTGGAGTTTCAGAGTTTTCGAGGTTCAGGGTTGTGGAGTTTCGGAATTTTTGAGTTTTGGAGTTTCGGAGTTTCGGAGTTTTGGAGTTTTGGAGTTTCGAATTTTCAGAGTTTCGGAGTTTTGGAGTTTCAGAGTTTTCGAGGTTCAGGGTTGTGGAGTTTCGGAATTTTTGAGTTTTGGAGTTTCGGAGTTTCGGAGTTTTGGAGTTTTGGCGTTTTGGAGATTCGGGGTTTTGGAGTTCCGGAATTTTGTAGTTTTGTAGTTTTGGAGTGTTGGAGTTTTGGATTTTTGCACTTTTGGAGTTTTGGAGTTTTGGAGTTTCGGAGTTTCGGAGTTTTGGAGTTTCAGTGTTTTGGAGGTTCAGGGTTGTGGAGTTTCGGAATTTTTGAGTATTGGAGTTTCGGAGTTTTGGAGAATTGCAGTTTTGGAGTTTCGAATTTTCAGAGTTTCGGATTTTTGGAGTTTTGGAGTTTCGGAGTTTCGGAGTTTTGGAGTTTCAGAGTTTTCGAGGTTCAGGGTTGTGGAGTTTCGGAATTTTTGAGTTTTGGAGTTTCGGAGTTTTGGAGTTTTGGAGTTTTGGAGTTTCGAATTTTCAGAGTTTCGGATTTTTCGGAGTTTTGGAGTTTTGGAGATTCAGGGTTGTGGAGTTTCAGAATTTTTGAGTTTTGGAGTTTTGGAGTTTCGGAGTTCCGGAGTTTCGGAGTTTTGGAGTTTTGGAGTTTCGGAGTTTTGGAGTTTTGGAGTTTCGGAGTTTTGGAGTTTCAGAGTTTTCGAGGTTCAGGGTTGTGGAGTTTCGGAATTTTTGAGTTTTGGAGTTTCGGAGTTTCGGAGTTTTGGAGTTTTGGAGTTTCGAATTTTCAGAGTTTAGGATTTTTGGAGTTTTGGAGTTCCAGAGATTTGGAGTTTCAGAGTTTTGGAGGTTCAGGGTTGTGGAGTTTCGGAATTTTTGAGTTTTGGAGTTTCGGAGTTTTGGAGTTTTGGAGTTTTGGAGTTTCGGAGTTTTGGAGTTTCAGAGTTTTGGAGGTTCAGGGTTGTGGAGTTTCGCAATTTTTGAGTATTGGAGTTTCGGAGTTTTGGAGAATTGCAGTTTTGGAGTTTTGGAGTTTCGAATTTTCAGAGTTTCGGATTTTTGGAGTTTTGGAGTTTCGGAGTTTCGGAGTTTCGGAGTTTTGGAGGTTCAGGGTTGTGGAGTTTCGGAATCTTGGAGTTTCGGAATTTTGTAGTTTTGTAGTTTTCGAGTGTCGGAGTTTGGAGTGTTGGAGTTTTGGAGCTTTGGAGTTTCGGAGTTTTGGAGTTTCGTAGTTTTGGAGATTCAGGGTTGTGGAGTTTCAGAATTTTTGAGTTTTGGAGTTTTGGAGTTTCGGAGTTTCGGAGTTCCGGAGTTTCGGAGTTTTGGAGTTTTGGAGTTTCGGAGTTTTGGAGTTTTGGAGTTTCGGAGTTTTGGAGTTTCAGAGTTTTCGAGGTTCAGGGTTGTGGAGTTCCGGAATTTTTGAGTTTTGGAGTTTCGGAGTTTTGGAGTTTTGGCGTTTTGGAGATTCGGGGTCTTGGAGTTTCGGAATATTGTAGTTTTGTAGTTTCGGAGTTTCGGAGTTTTGGAGTTTTGGCGTTTTGGAGATTCGGGGTCTTGGAGTTTCGGAATTTTGTAGTTTTGTAGTTTTGGAGTGTCGGAGTTTTGGAGTGTTGGAGTTTTGGATTTTTGGAGTTTTGGAGTTTCGGAGTTTTGGAGTTTTGGAGTTTCGGAGTTTTGGAGTTTCAGAGTTTTCGAGGTTCAGGGTTGTGGAGTTTCGGAATTTTTGAGTTTTGGAGTGTCGGACTTTTGGAGTGTTGGAGTTTTGGAGTTTCGAATTTTCAGAGTTTCGGATTTTTGGAGTTTTGGAGTTTCGGAGATTTGGAGTTTTGGCGTTTTGGAGATTCGGAATCTTGGAGTTTCGGAATTTTGTAGTTTTGTAGTTTTCGAGTGTCGGAGTTTGGAGTGTTGGAGTTTTGGAGCTTTGGAGTTGCGGAGTTTTGGAGTTTCGTAGTTTTGGAGATTCAGGGTTGTGGAGTTTCAGAATTTTTGAGTTTTGGAGTTTTGGAGTTTCGGAGTTCCGGAGTTTCGGAGTTTTGGAGTTTTGGAGTTTCGGAGTTTTGGAGTTTCAGAGTTTTCGAGGTTCAGGGTTGTGGAGTTTCGGAATTTTTGAGTTTTGGAGTTTCGGAGTTTCGGAGTTTTGGAGTTTTGGAGTTTCGAATTTTCAGAGTTTCGGAGTTTTGGAGTTTCAGAGTTTTCGAGGTTCAGGGTTGTGGAGTTTCGGAATTTTTGAGTTTTGGAGTTTCGGAGTTTCGGAGTTTTGGAGTTTTGGCGTTTTGGAGATTCGGGGTGTTGGAGTTCCGGAATTTTGTAGTTTTGTAGTTTTGGAGTGTTGGAGTTTTGGATTTTTGCACTTTTGGAGTTTTGGAGTTTTGGAGTTTCGGAGTTTCGGAGTTTTGGAGTTTCAGTGTTTTGGAGGTTCAGGGTTGTGGAGTTTCGGAATTTTTGAGTATTGGAGTTTCGGAGTTTTGGAGAATTGCAGTTTTGGAGTTTCGAATTTTCAGAGTTTCGGATTTTTGGAGTTTTGGAGTTTCGGAGCTTCGGAGTTTTGGAGTTTCAGAGTTTTCGAGGTTCAGGGTTGTGGAGTTTCGGAATTTTTGAGTTTTGGAGTTTCGGAGTTTTGGAGTTTTGGAGTTTTGGAGTTTCGAATTTTCAGAGTTTCGGATTTTTCGGAGTTTTGGAGTTTTGGAGATTCAGGGTTGTGGAGTTTCAGAATTTTTGAGTTTTGGAGTTTTGGAGTTTCGGAGTTCCGGAGTTTCGGAGTTTTGGAGTTTTGGAGTTTCGGAGTTTTGGAGTTTTGGAGTTTCGGAGTTTTGGAGTTTCAGAGTTTTCGAGGTTCAGGGTTGTGGAGTTTCGGAATTTTTGAGTTTTGGAGTTTCGGAGTTTCGGAGTTTTGGAGTTTTGGAGTTTCGAATTTTCAGAGTTTAGGATTTTTGGAGTTTTGGAGTTCCAGAGATTTGGAGTTTCAGAGTTTTGGAGGTTCAGGGTTGTGGAGTTTCGGAATTTTTGAGTTTTGGAGTTTCGGAGTTTTGGAGTTTTGGAGTTTTGGAGTTTCGGAGTTTTGGAGTTTCAGAGTTTTGGAGGTTCAGGGTTGTGGAGTTTCGCAATTTTTGAGTATTGGAGTTTCGGAGTTTTGGAGAATTGCAGTTTTGGAGTTTTGGAGTTTCGAATTTTCAGAGTTTCGGATTTTTGGAGTTTTGGAGTTTCGGAGTTTCGGAGTTTCGGAGTTTCGGAGTTTTGGAGGTTCAGGGTTGTGGAGTTTCGGAATTTTTGAGTTTTGGAGTTTCGGAGTTTTGGAGTTTTTTGAGTTTCGGAGTTTCGGAGTTTCAGAGTTTTCGAGGTTCAGGGTTGTGGAGTTTCGGAATTTTTGAGTTTTGGAGTTTCGGAGTTTCGGAGTTTCGGAGTTTTGGAGTTTTGGCGTTTTGGAGATTCGGGGTCTTGGAGTTCTGGAATTTTGTAGTTTTGTAGTTTTGGAGTGTTGGAGTTTTGGATTTTTGCACTTTTGGAGTTTTGGAGTTTTGGAGTTTTGGAGTTTCGGAGTTTCGGAGTTTTGGAGTTTCAGTGTTTTGGAGGTTCAGGGTTGTGGAGTTTCGGAATTTTTGAGTATTGGAGTTTCGGAGTTTTGGAGAATTGCAGTTTTGGAGTTTCGAATTTTCAGAGTTTCGGATTTTTGGAGTTTTGGAGTTTCGGAGTTTCGGAGTTTCGGAGTTTTGGAGTTTCAGAGTTTTCGAGGTTCAGGGTTGTGGAGTTTCGGAATTTTTGAGTTTTGGAGTTTCGGAGTTTCGGAGTTTTGGAGTTTTGGAGTTTTGGAGTTTCGAATTTTCAGAGTTTCGGATTTTTGGAGTTTTGGAGTTTCGGAGATTTGGAGTTTTTGCGTTTTGGAGATTCGGAATCTTGGAGTTTCGGAATTTTGTAGTTTTGTAGTTTTCGAGTGTCGGAGTTTGGAGTGTTGGAGTTTTGGAGCTTTAGAGTTTTGGAGTTTTTGAGTTTTGGAGTTTTGGAGATTCAGGGTTGTGGAGTTTCAGAATTTTTGAGTTTTGGAGTTTTGGAGTTTCGGAGTTCCGGAGTTTCGGAGTTTTGGAGTTTTGGAGTTTCGGAGTTTTGGAGTTTTGGAGTTTCGGAGTTTTGGAGTTTCAGAGTTTTCGAGGTTCAGGGTTGTGGAGTTTCGGAATTTTTGAGTTTTGGAGTTTCGGAGTTTCGGAGTTTTGGAGTTTTGGAGTTTCGAATTTTCAGAGTTTCGGATTTTTGGAGTTTTGGAGTTTCGGAGATTCGGAATCTTGGAGTTTCGGAATTTTGTAGTTTTGTAGTTTTCGAGTGTCGGAGTTTGGAGTGTTGGAGTTTTGGAGCTTTGGAGTTTCGGAGTTTTGGAGTTTCGTAGTTTTGGAGATTCAGGGTTGTGGAGTTTCAGAATTTTTGAGTTTTGGAGTTTTGGAGTTTCGGAGTTCCGGAGTTTCGGAGTTTTGGAGTTTTGGAGTTTCGGAGTTTTGGAGTTTTGGAGTTTCGGAGTTTTGGAGTTTCAGAGTTTTCGAGGTTCAGGGTTGTGGAGTTTCGGAATTTTTGAGTTTTGGAGTTTCGGAGTTTTGGAGTTTTGGCGTTTTGGAGATTCGGGGTCTTGGAGTTTCGGAATATTGTAGTTTTGTAGTTTCGGAGTTTCTGAGTTTTGGAGTTTTGGCGTTTTGGAGATTCGGGGTCTTGGAGTTTCGGAATTTTGTAGTTTTGTAGTTTTGGAGTGTCGGAGTTTTGGAGTGTTGGAGTTTTGGATTTTTGGAGTTTTGGAGTTTCGGAGTTTTGGAGTTTTGGAGTTTCGGAGTTTTGGAGTTTCAGAGTTTTCGAGGTTCAGGGTTGTGGAGTTTCGGAATTTTTGAGTTTTGGAGTGTCGGACTTTTGGAGTGTTGGAGTTTTGGAGTTTCGAATTTTCAGAGTTTCGGATTTTTGGAGTTTTGGAGTTTCGGAGATTTGGAGTTTTGGCGTTTTGGAGATTCGGAATCTTGGAGTTTCGGAATTTTGTAGTTTTGTAGTTTTCGAGTGTCGGAGTTTGGAGTGTTGGAGTTTTGGAGCTTTGGAGTTGCGGAGTTTTGGAGTTTCGTAGTTTTGGAGATTCAGGGTTGTGGAGTTTCAGAATTTTTGAGTTTTGGAGTTTTGGAGTTTCGGAGTTCCGGAGTTTCGGAGTTTTGGAGTTTTGGAGTTTCGGAGTTTTGGAGTTTCGGAGTTTTGGAGTTTCAGAGTTTTCGAGGTTCAGGGTTGTGGAGTTTCGGAATTTTTGAGTTTTGGAGTTTCGGAGTTTCGGAGTTTTGGAGTTTTGGAGTTTCGAATTTTCAGAGTTTCGGAGTTTTGGAGTTTCAGAGTTTTCGAGGTTCAGGGTTGTGGAGTTTCGGAATTTTTGAGTTTTGGAGTTTCGGAGTTTCGGAGTTTTGGAGTTTTGGCGTTTTGGAGATTCGGGGTCTTGGAGTTCCGGAATTTTGTAGTTTTGTAGTTTTGGAGTGTTGGAGTTTTGGATTTTTGCACTTTTGGAGTTTTGGAGTTTTGGAGTTTCGGAGTTTCGGAGTTTTGGAGTTTCAGTGTTTTGGAGGTTCAGGGTTGTGGAGTTTCGGAATTTTTGAGTATTGGAGTTTCGGAGTTTTGGAGAATTGCAGTTTTGGAGTTTCGAATTTTCAGAGTTTCGGATTTTTGGAGTTTTGGAGTTTCGGAGTTTCGGAGTTTTCGAGGTTCAGGGTTGTGGAGTTTCGGAATTTTTGAGTTTTGGAGTTTCGGAGTTTCGGAGTTTTGGAGTTTTGGAGTTTTGGAGTTTCGAATTTTCAGAGTTTCGGATTTTTGGAGTTTTGGAGTTTCGGAGATTTGGAGTTTTTGCGTTTTGGAGATTCGGAATCTTGGAGTTTCGGAATTTTGTAGTTTTGTAGTTTTCGAGTGTCGGAGTTTGGAGTGTTGGAGTTTTGGAGCTTTAGAGTTTTGGAATTTTTGAGTTTTGGAGTTTTGGAGATTCAGGGTTGTGGAGTTTCAGAATTTTTGAGTTTTGGAGTTTTGGAGTTTCGGAGTTCCGGAGTTTCGGAGTTTTGGAGTTTTGGAGTTTCGGAGTTTTGGAGTTTTGGAGTTTCGGAGTTTTGGAGTTTCAGAGTTTTCGAGGTTCAGGGTTGTGGAGTTTCGGAATTTTTGAGTTTTGGAGTTTCGGAGTTTCGGAGTTTCGGAGTTTTGGAGTTTCAGAGTTTTCGAGGTTCAGGGTTGTGGAGTTTCAGAATTTTTGAGTTTTGGAGTTTTGGAGTTTCGGAGTTCCGGAGTTTCGGAGTTTTGGAGTTTTGGAGTTTCGGAGTTTTGGAGTTTTGGAGTTTCGGAGTTTTGGAGTTTCAGAGTTTTCGAGGTTCAGGGTTGTGGAGTTTCGGAATTTTTGAGTTTTGGAGTTTCGGAGTTTTGGAGTTTTCGAGTTTTGGAGTTTCGAATTTTCAGAGTTTCGGATTTTTGGAGTTTTGGAGTTTCGGAGATTCGGAATCTTGGAGTTTCGGAATTTTGTAGTTTTGTAGTTTTCGAGTGTCGGAGTTTGGAGTGTTGGAGTTTTGAAGCTTTGGAGTTTCGGAGTTTTGGAGTTTCGTAGTTTTGGAGATTCAGGGTTGTGGAGTTTCAGAATTTTTGAGTTTTGGAGTTTCGGAGTTCCGGAGTTTCGGAGTTTGTGAGTTTTGGAGTTTCGGAGTTTTGGAGTTTTGGAGTTTTGGAGATTCAGGGTTGTGGAGTTTCAGAATTTTTGAGTATTGGAGTTTCGGAGTTTTGGAGAATTGCAGTTTTGGAGTTTCGAATTTTCAGAGTTTCGGATTTTTGGAGTTTTGGAGTTTCGGAGTTTCGGAGTTTCGGAGTTTTGGAGTTTCAGAGTTTTCGAGGTTCAGGGTTGTGGAGTTTCGGAATTTTTGAGTTTTGGAGTTTCGGAGTTTCGGAGTTTTGGAGTTTTGGAGTTTTGGAGTTTCGAATTTTCAGAGTTTCGGATTTTTGGAGTTTTGGAGTTTCGGAGATTTGGAGTTTTTGCGTTTTGGAGATTCGGAATCTTGGAGTTTCGGAATTTTGTAGTTTTGTAGTTTTCGAGTGTCGGAGTTTGGAGTGTTGGAGTTTTGGAGCTTTAGAGTTTTGGAGTTTTTGAGTTTTGGAGTTTTGGAGATTCAGGGTTGTGGAGTTTCAGAATTTTTGAGTTTTGGAGTTTTGGAGTTTCGGAGTTCCGGAGTTTCGGAGTTTTGGAGTTTTGGAGTTTCGGAGTTTTGGAGTTTTGGAGTTTCGGAGTTTTGGAGTTTCAGAGTTTTCGAGGTTCAGGGTTGTGGAGTTTCGGAATTTTTGAGTTTTGGAGTTTCGGAGTTTCGGAGTTTTGGAGTTTTGGAGTTTCGAATTTTCAGAGTTTCGGATTTTTGGAGTTTTGGAGTTTCGGAGATTCGGAATCTTGGAGTTTCGGAATTTTGTAGTTTTGTAGTTTTCGAGTGTCGGAGTTTGGAGTGTTGGAGTTTTGGAGCTTTGGAGTTTCGGAGTTTTGGAGTTTCGTAGTTTTGGAGATTCAGGGTTGTGGAGTTTCAGAATTTTTGAGTTTTGGAGTTTTGGAGTTTCGGAGTTCCGGAGTTTCGGAGTTTTGGAGTTTTGGAGTTTCGGAGTTTTGGAGTTTTGGAGTTTCGGAGTTTTGGAGTTTCAGAGTTTTCGAGGTTCAGGGTTGTGGAGTTTCGGAATTTTTGAGTTTTGGAGTTTCGGAGTTTTGGAGTTTTGGCGTTTTGGAGATTCGGGGTCTTGGAGTTTCGGAATATTGTAGTTTTGTAGTTTCGGAGTTTCGGAGTTTTGGAGTTTTGGCGTTTTGGAGATTCGGGGTCTTGGAGTTTCGGAATTTTGTAGTTTTGTAGTTTTGGAGTGTCGGAGTTTTGGAGTGTTGGAGTTTTGGATTTTTGGAGTTTTGGAGTTTCGGAGTTATGGAGTTTTGGAGTTTCGGAGTTTTGGAGTTTCAGAGTTTTCGAGGTTCAGGGTTGTGGAGTTTCGGAATTTTTGAGTTTTGGAGTGTCGGACTTTTGGAGTGTTGGAGTTTTGGAGTTTCGAATTTTCAGAGTTTCGGATTTTTGGAGTTTTGGAGTTTCGGAGATTTGGAGTTTTGGCGTTTTGGAGATTCGGAATCTTGGAGTTTCGAAATTTTGTAGTTTTGTAGTTTTCGAGTGTCGGAGTTTGGAGTGTTGGAGTTTTGGAGCTTTGGAGTTGCGGAGTTTTGGAGTTTCGTAGTTTTGGAGATTCAGGGTTGTGGAGTTTCAGAATTTTTGAGTTTTGGAGTTTTGGAGTTTCGGAGTTCCGGAGTTTCGGAGTTTTGGAGTTTTGGAGTTTCGGAGTTTTGGAGTTTCGGAGTTTTGGAGTTTCAGAGTTTTCGAGGTTCAGGGTTGTGGAGTTTCGGAATTTTTGAGTTTTGGAGTTTCGGAGTTTCGGAGTTTTGGAGTTTTGGAGTTTCGAATTTTCAGAGTTTCGGAGTTTTGGAGTTTCAGAGTTTTCGAGGTTCAGGGTTGTGGAGTTTCGGAATTTTTGAGTTTTGGAGTTTCGGAGTTTCGGAGTTTTGGAGTTTTGGCGTTTTGGAGATTCGGGGTTTTGGAGTTCCGGAATTTTGTAGTTTTGTAGTTTTGGAGTGTTGGAGTTTTGGATTTTTGCACTTTTGGAGTTTTGGAGTTTTGGAGTTTCGGAGTTTCGGAGTTTTGGAGTTTCAGTGTTTTGGAGGTTCAGGGTTGTGGAGTTTCGGAATTTTTGAGTATTGGAGTTTCGGAGTTTTGGAGAATTGCAGTTTTGGAGTTTCGAATTTTCAGAGTTTCGGATTTTTGGAGTTTTGGAGTTTCGGAGTTTCGGAGTTTTGGAGTTTCAGAGTTTTCGAGGTTCAGGGTTGTGGAGTTTCGGAATTTTTGAGTTTTGGAGTTTCGGAGTTTTGGAGTTTTGGAGTTTTGGAGTTTCGAATTTTCAGAGTTTCGGATTTTTCGGAGTTTTGGAGTTTTGGAGATTCAGGGTTGTGGAGTTTCAGAATTTTTGAGTTTTGGAGTTTTGGAGTTTCGGAGTTCCGGAGTTTCGGAGTTTTGGAGTTTTGGAGTTTCGGAGTTTTGGAGTTTTGGAGTTTCGGAGTTTTGGAGTTTCAGAGTTTTCGAGGTTCAGGGTTGTGGAGTTTCGGAATTTTTGAGTTTTGGAGTTTCGGAGTTTCGGAGTTTTGGAGTTTTGGAGTTTCGAATTTTCAGAGTTTAGGATTTTTGGAGTTTTGGAGTTCCAGAGATTTGGAGTTTCAGAGTTTTGGAGGTTCAGGGTTGTGGAGTTTCGGAATTTTTGAGTTTTGGAGTTTCGGAGTTTTGGAGTTTTGGAGTTTTGGAGTTTCGGAGTTTTGGAGTTTCAGAGTTTTGGAGGTTCAGGGTTGTGGAGTTTCGCAATTTTTGAGTATTGGAGTTTCGGAGTTTTGGAGAATTGCAGTTTTGGAGTTTTGGAGTTTCGAATTTTCAGAGTTTCGGATTTTTGGAGTTTTGGAGTTTCGGAGTTTCGGAGTTTCGGAGTTTTGGAGGTTCAGGGTTGTGGAGTTTCGGAATCTTGGAGTTTCGGAATTTTGTAGTTTTGTAGTTTTCGAGTGTCGGAGTTTGGAGTGTTGGAGTTTTGGAGCTTTGGAGTTTCGGAGTTTTGGAGTTTCGTAGTTTTGGAGATTCAGGGTTGTGGAGTTTCAGAATTTTTGAGTTTTGGAGTTTTGGAGTTTCGGAGTTTCGGAGTTCCGGAGTTTCGGAGTTTTGGAGTTTTGGAGTTTCGGAGTTTTGGAGTTTTGGAGTTTCGGAGTTTTGGAGTTTCAGAGTTTTCGAGGTTCAGGGTTGTGGAGTTCCGGAATTTTTGAGTTTTGGAGTTTCGGAGTTTTGGAGTTTTGGCGTTTTGGAGATTCGGGGTCTTGGAGTTTCGGAATATTGTAGTTTTGTAGTTTCGGAGTTTCGGAGTTTTGGAGTTTTGGCGTTTTGGAGATTCGGGGTCTTGGAGTTTCGGAATTTTGTAGTTTTGTAGTTTTGGAGTGTCGGAGTTTTGGAGTGTTGGAGTTTTGGATTTTTGGAGTTTTGGAGTTTCGGAGTTTTGGAGTTTTGGAGTTTCGGAGTTTTGGAGTTTCAGAGTTTTCGAGGTTCAGGGTTGTGGAGTTTCGGAATTTTTGAGTTTTGGAGTGTCGGACTTTTGGAGTGTTGGAGTTTTGGAGTTTCGAATTTTCAGAGTTTCGGATTTTTGGAGTTTTGGAGTTTCGGAGATTTGGAGTTTTGGCGTTTTGGAGATTCGGAATCTTGGAGTTTCGGAATTTTGTAGTTTTGTAGTTTTCGAGTGTCGGAGTTTGGAGTGTTGGAGTTTTGGAGCTTTGGAGTTGCGGAGTTTTGGAGTTTCGTAGTTTTGGAGATTCAGGGTTGTGGAGTTTCAGAATTTTTGAGTTTTGGAGTTTTGGAGTTTCGGAGTTCCGGAGTTTCGGAGTTTTGGAGTTTTGGAGTTTCGGAGTTTTGGAGTTTCAGAGTTTTCGAGGTTCAGGGTTGTGGAGTTTCGGAATTTTTGAGTTTTGGAGTTTCGGAGTTTCGGAGTTTTGGAGTTTTGGAGTTTCGAATTTTCAGAGTTTCGGAGTTTTGGAGTTTCAGAGTTTTCGAGGTTCAGGGTTGTGGAGTTTCGGAATTTTTGAGTTTTGGAGTTTCGGAGTTTCGGAGTTTTGGAGTTTTGGCGTTTTGGAGATTCGGGGTGTTGGAGTTCCGGAATTTTGTAGTTTTGTAGTTTTGGAGTGTTGGAGTTTTGGATTTTTGCACTTTTGGAGTTTTGGAGTTTTGGAGTTTCGGAGTTTCGGAGTTTTGGAGTTTCAGTGTTTTGGAGGTTCAGGGTTGTGGAGTTTCGGAATTTTTGAGTATTGGAGTTTCGGAGTTTTGGAGAATTGCAGTTTTGGAGTTTCGAATTTTCAGAGTTTCGGATTTTTGGAGTTTTGGAGTTTCGGAGCTTCGGAGTTTTGGAGTTTCAGAGTTTTCGAGGTTCAGGGTTGTGGAGTTTCGGAATTTTTGAGTTTTGGAGTTTCGGAGTTTTGGAGTTTTGGAGTTTTGGAGTTTCGAATTTTCAGAGTTTCGGATTTTTCGGAGTTTTGGAGTTTTGGAGATTAAGGTTTGTGGAGTTTCAGAATTTTTGAGTTTTGGAGTTTTGGAGTTTCGGATTTCCGGAGTTTCGGAGTTTTGGAGTTTTGGAGTTTCGGAGTTTTGGAGTTTTGGAGTTTCGGAGTTTTGGAGTTTCAGAGTTTTCGAGGTTCAGGGTTGTGGAGTTTCGGAATTTTTGAGTTTTGGAGTTTCGGAGTTTCGGAGTTTTGGAGTTTTGGAGTTTCGAATTTTCAGAGTTTAGGATTTTTGGAGTTTTGGAGTTCCAGAGATTTGGAGTTTCAGAGTTTTGGAGGTTCAGGGTTGTGGAGTTTCGGAATTTTTGAGTTTTGGAGTTTCGGAGTTTTGGAGTTTTGGAGTTTTGGAGTTTCGGAGTTTTGGAGTTTCAGAGTTTTGGAGGTTCAGGGTTGTGGAGTTTCGCAATTTTTGAGTATTGGAGTTTCGGAGTTTTGGAGAATTGCAGTTTTGGAGTTTTGGAGTTTCGAATTTTCAGAGTTTCGGATTTTTGGAGTTTTGGAGTTTCGGAGTTTCGGAGTTTCGGAGTTTCGGAGTTTTGGAGGTTCAGGGTTGTGGAGTTTCGGAATTTTTGAGTTTTGGAGTTTCGGAGTTTTGGAGTTTTTTGAGTTTCGGAGTTTCGGAGTTTCAGAGTTTTCGAGGTTCAGGGTTGTGGAGTTTCGGAATTTTTGAGTTTTGGAGTTTCGGAGTTTCGGAGTTTCGGAGTTTTGGAGTTTTGGCGTTTTGGAGATTCGGGGTCTTGGAGTTCTGGAATTTTGTAGTTTTGTAGTTTTGGAGTGTTGGAGTTTTGGATTTTTGCACTTTTGGAGTTTTGGAGTTTTGGAGTTTTGGAGTTTCGGAGTTTCGGAGTTTTGGAGTTTCAGTGTTTTGGAGGTTCAGGGTTGTGGAGTTTCGGAATTTTTGAGTATTGGAGTTTCGGAGTTTTGGAGAATTGCAGTTTTGGAGTTTCGAATTTTCAGAGTTTCGGATTTTTGGAGTTTTGGAGTTTCGGAGTTTCGGAGTTTCGGAGTTTTGGAGTTTCAGAGTTTTCGAGGTTCAGGGTTGTGGAGTTTCGGAATTTTTGAGTTTTGGAGTTTCGGAGTTTCGGAGTTTTGGAGTTTTGGAGTTTTGGAGTTTCGAATTTTCAGAGTTTCGGATTTTTGGAGTTTTGGAGTTTCGGAGATTTGGAGTTTTTGCGTTTTGGAGATTCGGAATCTTGGAGTTTCGGAATTTTGTAGTTTTGTAGTTTTCGAGTGTCGGAGTTTGGAGTGTTGGAGTTTTGGAGCTTTAGAGTTTTGGAGTTTTTGAGTTTTGGAGTTTTGGAGATTCAGGGTTGTGGAGTTTCAGAATTTTTGAGTTTTGGAGTTTTGGAGTTTCGGAGTTCCGGAGTTTCGGAGTTTTGGAGTTTTGGAGTTTCGGAGTTTTGGAGTTTTGGAGTTTCGGAGTTTTGGAGTTTCAGAGTTTTCGAGGTTCAGGGTTGTGGAGTTTCGGAATTTTTGAGTTTTGGAGTTTCGGAGTTTCGGAGTTTTGGAGTTTTGGAGTTTCGAATTTTCAGAGTTTCGGATTTTTGGAGTTTTGGAGTTTCGGAGATTCGGAATCTTGGAGTTTCGGAATTTTGTAGTTTTGTAGTTTTCGAGTGTCGGAGTTTGGAGTGTTGGAGTTTTGGAGCTTTGGAGTTTCGGAGTTTTGGAGTTTCGTAGTTTTGGAGATTCAGGGTTGTGGAGTTTCAGAATTTTTGAGTTTTGGAGTTTTGGAGTTTCGGAGTTCCGGAGTTTCGGAGTTTTGGAGTTTTGGAGTTTCGGAGTTTTGGAGTTTTGGAGTTTCGGAGTTTTGGAGTTTCAGAGTTTTCGAGGTTCAGGGTTGTGGAGTTTCGGAATTTTTGAGTTTTGGAGTTTCGGAGTTTTGGAGTTTTGGCGTTTTGGAGATTCGGGGTCTTGGAGTTTCGGAATATTGTAGTTTTGTAGTTTCGGAGTTTCTGAGTTTTGGAGTTTTGGCGTTTTGGAGATTCGGGGTCTTGGAGTTTCGGAATTTTGTAGTTTTGTAGTTTTGGAGTGTCGGAGTTTTGGAGTGTTGGAGTTTTGGATTTTTGGAGTTTTGGAGTTTCGGAGTTTTGGAGTTTTGGAGTTTCGGAGTTTTGGAGTTTCAGAGTTTTCGAGGTTCAGGGTTGTGGAGTTTCGGAATTTTTGAGTTTTGGAGTGTCGGACTTTTGGAGTGTTGGAGTTTTGGAGTTTCGAATTTTCAGAGTTTCGGATTTTTGGAGTTTTGGAGTTTCGGAGATTTGGAGTTTTGGCGTTTTGGAGATTCGGAATCTTGGAGTTTCGGAATTTTGTAGTTTTGTAGTTTTCGAGTGTCGGAGTTTGGAGTGTTGGAGTTTTGGAGCTTTGGAGTTGCGGAGTTTTGGAGTTTCGTAGTTTTGGAGATTCAGGGTTGTGGAGTTTCAGAATTTTTGAGTTTTGGAGTTTTGGAGTTTCGGAGTTCCGGAGTTTCGGAGTTTTGGAGTTTTGGAGTTTCGGAGTTTTGGAGTTTCGGAGTTTTGGAGTTTCAGAGTTTTCGAGGTTCAGGGTTGTGGAGTTTCGGAATTTTTGAGTTTTGGAGTTTCGGAGTTTCGGAGTTTTGGAGTTTTGGAGTTTCGAATTTTCAGAGTTTCGGAGTTTTGGAGTTTCAGAGTTTTCGAGGTTCAGGGTTGTGGAGTTTCGGAATTTTTGAGTTTTGGAGTTTCGGAGTTTCGGAGTTTTGGAGTTTTGGCGTTTTGGAGATTCGGGGTCTTGGAGTTCCGGAATTTTGTAGTTTTGTAGTTTTGGAGTGTTGGAGTTTTGGATTTTTGCACTTTTGGAGTTTTGGAGTTTTGGAGTTTCGGAGTTTCGGAGTTTTGGAGTTTCAGTGTTTTGGAGGTTCAGGGTTGTGGAGTTTCGGAATTTTTGAGTATTGGAGTTTCGGAGTTTTGGAGAATTGCAGTTTTGGAGTTTCGAATTTTCAGAGTTTCGGATTTTTGGAGTTTTGGAGTTTCGGAGTTTCGGAGTTTTCGAGGTTCAGGGTTGTGGAGTTTCGGAATTTTTGAGTTTTGGAGTTTCGGAGTTTCGGAGTTTTGGAGTTTTGGAGTTTTGGAGTTTCGAATTTTCAGAGTTTCGGATTTTTGGAGTTTTGGAGTTTCGGAGATTTGGAGTTTTTGCGTTTTGGAGATTCGGAATCTTGGAGTTTCGGAATTTTGTAGTTTTGTAGTTTTCGAGTGTCGGAGTTTGGAGTGTTGGAGTTTTGGAGCTTTAGAGTTTTGGAGTTTTTGAGTTTTGGAGTTTTGGAGATTCAGGGTTGTGGAGTTTCAGAATTTTTGAGTTTTGGAGTTTTGGAGTTTCGGAGTTCCGGAGTTTCGGAGTTTTGGAGTTTTGGAGTTTCGGAGTTTTGGAGTTTTGGAGTTTCGGAGTTTTGGAGTTTCAGAGTTTTCGAGGTTCAGGGTTGTGGAGTTTCGGAATTTTTGAGTTTTGGAGTTTCGGAGTTTCGGAGTTTCGGAGTTTTGGAGTTTCAGAGTTTTCGAGGTTCAGGGTTGTGGAGTTTCAGAATTTTTGAGTTTTGGAGTTTTGGAGTTTCGGAGTTCCGGAGTTTCGGAGTTTTGGAGTTTTGGAGTTTCGGAGTTTTGGAGTTTTGGAGTTTCGGAGTTTTGGAGTTTCAGAGTTTTCGAGGTTCAGGGTTGTGGAGTTTCGGAATTTTTGAGTTTTGGAGTTTCGGAGTTTTGGAGTTTTCGAGTTTTGGAGTTTCGAATTTTCAGAGTTTCGGATTTTTGGAGTTTTGGAGTTTCGGAGATTCGGAATCTTGGAGTTTCGGAATTTTGTAGTTTTGTAGTTTTCGAGTGTCGGAGTTTGGAGTGTTGGAGTTTTGAAGCTTTGGAGTTTCGGAGTTTTGGAGTTTCGTAGTTTTGGAGATTCAGGGTTGTGGAGTTTCAGAATTTTTGAGTTTTGGAGTTTCGGAGTTCCGGAGTTTCGGAGTTTGTGAGTTTTGGAGTTTCGGAGTTTTGGAGTTTTGGAGTTTCGGAGTTTTGGAGTTTCAGAGTTATCGAGGTTCAGGGTTGTGGAGTTTCGGAATTTTTGAGTTTTGGAGTTTCGGAGTTTCGGAGTTTTGGAGTTTTGGAGTTTCGAATTTTCAGAGTTTAGTATTTTTGGAGTTTTGGAGTTCCAGAGATTTGGAGTTTCAGAGTTTTGGAGGTTCAGGGTTGTGGAGTTTCGGAATTTTTGAGTTTTGGAGTTTCGGAGTTTTGGAGTTTTGGCGTTTTGGAGATTCGGGGTCTTGGAGTTTCGGAATTTTGTAGTTTTGTAGTTTTGGAGTGTCGGAGTTTTGGAGTGTTGGAGTTTTGGAGTTTCGAATTTTCAGTTTCAAATTTTTGGAGTTTCGGAGTTTCGGAGTTTTGGAGTTTTGGCGTTTTGGAGATTCGGGGTCTTGGAGTTTCGGAATTTTGTAGTTTTGTAGTTTTGGAGTGTCGGAGTTTTGGAGTGTTGGAGTTTTGGATTTTTGGAGTTTTGGAGTTTCGGAGTTTTGGAGTTTTGGAGTTTCGGAGTTTTGGAGTTTCAGAGTTTTCGAGGTTCAGGGTTGTGGAGTTTCGGAATTTTTGAGTTTTGGAGTGTCGGACTTTTGGAGTGTTGGAGTTTTGGAGTTTCGAATTTTCAGAGTTTCGGATTTTTGGAGTTTTGGAGTTTCGGAGATTTGGAGTTTTGGCGTTTTGGAGATTCGGAATCTTGGAGTTTCGGAATTTTGTAGTTTTGTAGTTTTCGAGTGTCGGAGTTTGGAGTGTTAGAGTTTTGGAGCTTTGGAGTTGCGGAGTTTTGGAGTTTCGTAGTTTTGGAGATTCAGGGATGTGGAGTTTCAGAATTTTTGAGTTTTGGAGTTTTGGAGTTTCGGAGTTCCGGAGTTTCGGAGTTTTGGAGTTTTGGAGTTTCGGAGTTTTGGAGTTTTGGAGTTTCGGAGTTTTGGAGTTTCAGAGTTATCAAGGTTCAGGGTTGTGGAGTTTCGGAATTTTTGAGTTTTGGAGTTTCGAAGTTTCGGAGTTTTGGAGTTTTGGAGTTTCGAATTTTCAGAGTTTAGGATTTTTGGAGTTTTGGTGTTCCAGAGATTTGGACTTTCAGAGTTTTGGAGGTTCAGGGTTGTGGAGTTTCGGAATTTTTGAGTTTTGGAGTTTCGGAGTTTTGGAGTTTTGGCGTTTTGGAGATTCGGGGTCTTGGAGTTTCGGAATTTTGTAGTTTTGTAGTTTTGGAGTGTCGGAGTTTTGGAGTGTTGGAGTTTTGGAGTTTCGAATTTTCAGAGTTTCAAATTTTTGGAGTTTCGGAGTTTCGGAGTTTTGGAGTTTTGGCGTTTTGGAGATTCGGGGTCTTGGAGTTTCGGAATTTTGTAGTTTTGTAGTTTTGGAGTGTCGGAGTTTTGGAGTGTTGGAGTTTTGGATTTTTGGAGTTTTGGAGTTTCGGAGTTTTGGAGTTTTGGAGTTTCGGAGTTTTGGAGTTTCAGAGTTTTCGAGGTTCAGGGTTGTGGAGTTTCGGAATTTTTGAGTTTTGGAGTGTCGGACTTTTGGAGTGTTGGAGTTTCGGAGTTTCGGAGTTTTCGAGTTTTGGAGTTTCAAATTTTCAGAGTTTCGGATTTTTGGAGTTTTGGAGTTTCGGAGATTCGGAATCTTGGAGTTTCGGAATTTTGTAGTTTTGTAGTTTTCGAGTGTCGGAGTTTGGAGTGTTGGAGTTTTGGAGCTTTGGAGTTGCGGAGTTTTGGAGTTTCGTAGTTTTGGAGATTCAGGGATGTGGAGTTTCAGAATTTTTGAGTTTTGGAGTTTTGGAGTTTCGGAGTTCCGGAGTTTCGGAGTTTTGGAGTTTTGGAGTTTCGGAGTTTTGGAGTTTCGGAGTTTTGGAGTTTCAGAGTTTTCGAGGTTCAGGGTTGTGGAGTTTCGGAATTTTTGAGTTTTGGAGTTTCGGAGTTTCGGAGTTTTGGAGTTTTGGAGTTTCGAATTTTCAGAGTTTCGGAGTTTTGGAGTTTCAGAGTTTTCGAGGTTCAGGGTTGTGGAGTTTCGGAATTTTTGAGTTTTGGAGTTTCGGAGTTTCGGAGTTTTGGAGTTTTGGCGTTTTGGAGATTCGGGGTCTTGGAGTTCCGGAATTTTGTAGTTTTGTAGTTTTGGAGTGTTGGAGTTTTGGATTTTTGCACTTTTGGAGTTTTGGAGTTTTGGAGTTTCGGAGTTTCGGAGTTTTGGAGTTTCAGTGTTTTGGAGGTTCAGGGTTGTGGAGTTTCGGAATTTTTGAGTATTGGAGTTTCGGAGTTTTGGAGAATTGCAGTTTTGGAGTTTCGAATTTTCAGAGTTTCGGATTTTTGGAGTTTTGGAGTTTCGGAGTTTCGGAGTTTTCGAGGTTCAGGGTTGTGGAGTTTCGGAATTTTTGAGTTTTGGAGTTTCGGAGTTTCGGAGTTTTGGAGTTTTGGAGTTTTGGAGTTTCGAATTTTCAGAGTTTCGGATTTTTGGAGTTTTGGAGTTTCGGAGATTTGGAGTTTTTGCGTTTTGGAGATTCGGAATCTTGGAGTTTCGGAATTTTGTAGTTTTGTAGTTTTCGAGTGTCGGAGTTTGGAGTGTTGGAGTTTTGGAGCTTTAGAGTTTTGGAGTTTTTGAGTTTTGGAGTTTTGGAGATTCAGGGTTGTGGAGTTTCAGAATTTTTGAGTTTTGGAGTTTTGGAGTTTCGGAGTTCCGGAGTTTCGGAGTTTTGGAGTTTTGGAGTTTCGGAGTTTTGGAGTTTTGGAGTTTCGGAGTTTTGGAGTTTCAGAGTTTTCGAGGTTCAGGGTTGTGGAGTTTCGGAATTTTTGAGTTTTGGAGTTTCGGAGTTTCGGAGTTTCGGAGTTTTGGAGTTTCAGAGTTTTCGAGGTTCAGGGTTGTGGAGTTTCAGAATTTTTGAGTTTTGGAGTTTTGGAGTTTCGGAGTTCCGGAGTTTCGGAGTTTTGGAGTTTTGGAGTTTCGGAGTTTTGGAGTTTTGGAGTTTCGGAGTTTTGGAGTTTCAGAGTTTTCGAGGTTCAAGGTTGTGGAGTTTCGGAATTTTTGAGTTTTGGAGTTTCGGAGTTTTGGAGTTTTCGAGTTTTGGAGTTTCGAATTTTCAGAGTTTCGGATTTTTGGAGTTTTGGAGTTTCGGAGATTCGGAATCTTGGAGTTTCGGAATTTTGTAGTTTTGTAGTTTTCGAGTGTCGGAGTTTGGAGTGTTGGAGTTTTGAAGCTTTGGAGTTTCGGAGTTTTGGAGTTTCGTAGTTTTGGAGATTCAGGGTTGTGGAGTTTCAGAATTTTTGAGTTTTGGAGTTTCGGAGTTCCGGAGTTTCGGAGTTTGTGAGTTTTGGAGTTTCGGAGTTTTGGAGTTTTGGAGTTTCGGAGTTTTGGAGTTTCAGAGTTATCGAGGTTCAGGGTTGTGGAGTTTCGGAATTTTTGAGTTTTGGAGTTTCGGAGTTTCGGAGTTTTGAAGTTTTGGAGTTTCGAATTTTCAGAGTTTAGTATTTTTGGAGTTTTGGAGTTCCAGAGATTTGGAGTTTCAGAGTTTTGGAGGTTCAGGGTTGTGGAGTTTCGGAATTTTTGAGTTTTGGAGTTTCGGAGTTTTGGAGTTTTGGCGTTTTGGAGATTCGGGGTCTTGGAGTTTCGGAATTTTGTAGTTTTGTAGTTTTGGAGTGTCGGAGTTTTGGAGTGTTGGAGTTTTGGAGTTTCGAATTTTCAGTTTCAAATTTTTGGAGTTTCGGAGTTTCGGAGTTTTGGAGTTTTGGCGTTTTGGAGATTCGGGGTCTTGGAGTTTCGGAATTTTGTAGTTTTGTAGTTTTGGAGTGTCGGAGTTTTGGAGTGTTGGAGTTTTGGATTTTTGGAGTTTTGGAGTTTCGGAGTTTTGGAGTTTTGGAGTTTCGGAGTTTTGGAGTTTCAGAGTTTTCGAGGTTCAGGGTTGTGGAGTTTCGGAATTTTTGAGTTTTGGAGTGTCGGACTTTTGGAGTGTTGGAGTTTTGGAGTTTCGAATTTTCAGAGTTTCGGATTTTTGGAGTTTTGGAGTTTCGGAGATTTGGAGTTTTGGCGTTTTGGAGATTCGGAATCTTGGAGTTTCGGAATTTTGTAGTTTTGTAGTTTTCGAGTGTCGGAGTTTGGAGTGTTAGAGTTTTGGAGCTTTGGAGTTGCGGAGTTTTGGAGTTTCGTAGTTTTGGAGATTCAGGGATGTGGAGTTTCAGAATTTTTGAGTTTTGGAGTTTTGGAGTTTCGGAGTTCCGGAGTTTCGGAGTTTTGGAGTTTTGGAGTTTCGGAGTTTTGGAGTTTTGGAGTTTCGGAGTTTTGGAGTTTCAGAGTTATCAAGGTTCAGGGTTGTGGAGTTTCGGAATTTTTGAGTTTTGGAGTTTCGGAGTTTCGGAGTTTTGGAGTTTTGGAGTTTCGAATTTTCAGAGTTTAGGATTTTTGGAGTTTTGGAGTTCCAGAGATTTGGAGTTTCAGAGTTTTGGAGGTTCAGGGTTGTGGAGTTTCGGAATTTTTGAGTTTTGGAGTTTCGGAGTTTTGGAGTTTTGGCGTTTTGGAGATTCGGGGTCTTGGAGTTTCGGAATTTTGTAGTTTTGTAGTTTTGGAGTGTCGGAGTTTTGGAGTGTTGGAGTTTTGGAGTTTCGAATTTTCAGAGTTTCAAATTTTTGGAGTTTCGGAGTTTCGGAGTTTTGGAGTTTCAGAGTTTTCGAGGTTCAGGGTTGTGGAGTTTCGGAATTTTTGAGTTTTGGAGTGTCGGACTTTTGGAGTGTTGGAGTTTCGGAGTTTCGGAGTTTTCGAGTTTTGGAGTTTCAAATTTTCAGAGTTTCGGATTTTTGGAGTTTTGGAGTTTCGGAGATTCGGAATCTTGGAGTTTCGGAATTTTGTAGTTTTGTAGTTTTCGAGTGTCGGAGTTTGGAGTGTTGGAGTTTTGAAGCTTTGGAGATTCGGAGTTTTGGAGTTTCGTAGTTTTGGAGATTCAGGGTTGTGGAGTTTCAGAATTTTTGAGTTTTGGAGTTTTGGAGTTTCGGAGTTCCGGAGTTTCGGAGTTTTGGAGTTTTGGAGTTTCGGAGTTTTGGAGTTTTGGAGTTTCGGAGTTTTGGAGTTTCAGAGTTATCGAGGTTCAGGGTTGTGGAGTTTCGGAATTTTTGAGTTTTGGAGTTTCGGAGTTTCGGAGTTTTGGAGTTTTGGAGTTTCGAATTTTCAGAGTTTAGGATTTTTGGAGTTCTGGAGTTCCAGAGATTTGGAGTTTCAGAGTTTTGGAGGTTCAGGGTTGTGGAGTTTCGGAATTTTTGAGTTTTGGAGTTTCGGAGTTTTGGAGTTTTGGCGTTTTGGAGATTCGGGGTCTTGGAGTTTCGGAATTTTGTAGTTTTGTAGTTTTGGAGTGTCGGAGTTTTGGAGTGTTGAAGTTTTGGAGTTTCGAATTTTCAGAGTTTCAAATTTTTGGAGTTTCGGAGTTTCGGAGTTTTGGAGTTTTGGCGTTTTGGAGATTCGGGGTCTTGGAGTTTCGGAATTTTGTAGTTTTGTAGTTTTGGAGTGTCGGAGTTTTGGAGTGTTGGAGTTTTGGAGCTTTGGAGTTGCGGAGTTTTGGAGTTTCGTAGTTTTGGAGATTCAGGGATGTGGAGTTTCAGAATTTTTGAGTTTTGGAGTTTTGGAGTTTCGGAGTTCCGGAGTTTCGGAGTTTTGGAGTTTTGGAGTTTCGGAGTTTTGGAGTTTCGGAGTTTTGGAGTTTCAGAGTTTTCGAGGTTCAGGGTTGTGGAGTTTCGGAATTTTTGAGTTTTGGAGTTTCGGAGTTTCGGAGTTTTGGAGTTTTGGAGTTTCGAATTTTCAGAGTTTCGGAGTTTTGGAGTTTCAGAGTTTTCGAGGTTCAGGGTTGTGGAGTTTCGGAATTTTTGAGTTTTGGAGTTTCGGAGTTTCGGAGTTTTGGAGTTTTGGCGTTTTGGAGATTCGGGGTCTTGGAGTTCCGGAATTTTGTAGTTTTGTAGTTTTGGAGTGTTGGAGTTTTGGATTTTTGCACTTTTGGAGTTTTGGAGTTTTGGAGTTTTGGAGTTTCGGAGTTTCGGAGTTTTGGAGTTTCAGTGTTTTGGAGGTTCAGGGTTGTGGAGTTTCGGAATTTTTGAGTATTGGAGTTTCGGAGTTTTGGAGAATTGCAGTTTTGGAGTTTCGAATTTTCAGAGTTTCGGATTTTTGGAGTTTTGGAGTTTCGGAGTTTCGGAGTTTCGGAGTTTTGGAGTTTCAGAGTTTTCGAGGTTCAGGGTTGTGGAGTTTCGGAATTTTTGAGTTTTGGAGTTTCGGAGTTTCGGAGTTTTGGAGTTTTGGAGTTTTGGAGTTTCGAATTTTCAGAGTTTCGGATTTTTGGAGTTTTGGAGTTTCGGAGATTTGGAGTTTTTGCGTTTTGGAGATTCGGAATCTTGGAGTTTCGGAATTTTGTAGTTTTGTAGTTTTCGAGTGTCGGAGTTTGGAGTGTTGGAGTTTTGGAGCTTTAGAGTTTTGGAGTTTTTGAGTTTTGGAGTTTTGGAGATTCAGGGTTGTGGAGTTTCAGAATTTTTGAGTTTTGGAGTTTTGGAGTTTCGGAGTTCCGGAGTTTCGGAGTTTTGGAGTTTTGGAGTTTCGGAGTTTTGGAGTTTTGGAGTTTCGGAGTTTTGGAGTTTCAGAGTTTTCGAGGTTCAGGGTTGTGGAGTTTCGGAATTTTTGAGTTTTGGAGTTTCGGAGTTTCGGAGTTTCGGAGTTTTGGAGTTTCAGAGTTTTCGAGGTTCAGGGTTGTGGAGTTTCGGAATTTTTGAGTTTTGGAGTTTTGGAGTTTTGGAGTTTTGGCGTTTTGGAGATTCGGGGTCTTGGAGTTTCGGAATTTTGTAGTTTTGTAGTTTTGGAGTGTCGGAGTTTTGGAGTGTTGGAGTTTTGGAGTTTCGAATTTTCAGAGTTTCAAATTTTTGGAGTTTCGGAGTTTCGGAGTTTTGGAGTTTTGGCGTTTTGGAGATTCGGGGTCTTGGAGTTTCGGAATTTTGTAGTTTTGTAGTTTTGGAGTGTCGGAGTTTTGGAGTGTTGGAGTTTTGGAGCTTTGGAGTTGCGGAGTTTTGGAGTTTCGTAGTTTTGGAGATTCAGGGATGTGGAGTTTCAGAATTTTTGAGTTTTGGAGTTTTGGAGTTTCGGAGTTCCGGAGTTTCGGAGTTTTGGAGTTTTGGAGTTTCGGAGTTTTGGAGTTTCGGAGTTTTGGAGTTTCAGAGTTTTCGAGGTTCAGGGTTGTGGAGTTTCGGAATTTTTGAGTTTTGGAGTTTCGGAGTTTCGGAGTTTTGGAGTTTTGGAGTTTCGAATTTTCAGAGTTTCGGAGTTTTGGAGTTTCAGAGTTTTCGAGGTTCAGGGTTGTGGAGTTTCGGAATTTTTGAGTTTTGGAGTTTCGGAGTTTCGGAGTTTTGGAGTTTTGGCGTTTTGGAGATTCGGGGTCTTGGAGTTCCGGAATTTTGTAGTTTTGTAGTTTTGGAGTGTTGGAGTTTTGGATTTTTGCACTTTTGGAGTTTTGGAGTTTTGGAGTTTTGGAGTTTCGGAGTTTCGGAGTTTTGGAGTTTCAGTGTTTTGGAGGTTCAGGGTTGTGGAGTTTCGGAATTTTTGAGTATTGGAGTTTCGGAGTTTTGGAGAATTGCAGTTTTGGAGTTTCGAATTTTCAGAGTTTCGGATTTTTGGAGTTTTGGAGTTTCGGAGTTTCGGAGTTTCGGAGTTTTGGAGTTTCAGAGTTTTCGAGGTTCAGGGTTGTGGAGTTTCGGAATTTTTGAGTTTTGGAGTTTCGGAGTTTCGGAGTTTTGGAGTTTTGGAGTTTTGGAGTTTCGAATTTTCAGAGTTTCGGATTTTTGGAGTTTTGGAGTTTCGGAGATTTGGAGTTTTTGCGTTTTGGAGATTCGGAATCTTGGAGTTTCGGAATTTTGTAGTTTTGTAGTTTTCGAGTGTCGGAGTTTGGAGTGTTGGAGTTTTGGAGCTTTAGAGTTTTGGAGTTTTTGAGTTTTGGAGTTTTGGAGATTCAGGGTTGTGGAGTTTCAGAATTTTTGAGTTTTGGAGTTTTGGAGTTTCGGAGTTCCGGAGTTTCGGAGTTTTGGAGTTTTGGAGTTTCGGAGTTTTGGAGTTTTGGAGTTTCGGAGTTTTGGAGTTTCAGAGTTTTCGAGGTTCAGGGTTGTGGAGTTTCGGAATTTTTGAGTTTTGGAGTTTCGGAGTTTCGGAGTTTCGGAGTTTTGGAGTTTCAGAGTTTTCGAGGTTCAGGGTTGTGGAGTTTCGGAATTTTTGAGTTTTGGAGTTTTGGAGTTTCGGAGTTCCGGAGTTTCGGAGTTTTGGAGTTTTGGAGTTTCGGAGTTTTGGAGTTTTGGAGTTTCGGAGTTTTGGAGTTTCAGAGTTTTCGAGGTTCAGGGTTGTGGAGTTTCGGAATTTTTGAGTTTTGGAGTTTCGGAGTTTCGGAGTTTTGGAGTTTTGGAGTTTCGAATTTTCAGAGTTTAGTATTTTTGGAGTTTTGGAGTTCCAGAGATTTGGAGTTTCAGAGTTTTGGAGGTTCAGGGTTGTGGAGTTTCGGAATTTTTGAGTTTTGGAGTTTCGGAGTTTTGGAGTTTTGGCGTTTTGGAGATTCGGGGTCTTGGAGTTTCGGAATTTTGTAGTTTTGTAGTTTTGGAGTGTCGGAGTTTTGGAGTGTTGGAGTTTTGGAGTTTCGAATTTTCAGAGTTTCAAATTTTTGGAGTTTCGGAGTTTCGGAGTTTTGGAGTTTTGGCGTTTTGGAGATTCGGGGTCTTGGAGTTTCGGAATTTTGTAGTTTTGTAGTTTTGGAGTGTCGGAGTTTTGGAGTGTTGGAGTTTTGGATTTTTGGAGTTTTGGAGTTTCGGAGTTTTGGAGTTTTGGAGTTTCGGAGTTTTGGAGTTTCAGAGTTTTCGAGGTTCAGGGTTGTGGAGTTTCGGAATTTTTGAGTTTTGGAGTGTCGGACTTTTGGAGTGTTGGAGTTTTGGAGTTTCGAATTTTCAGAGTTTCGGATTTTTGGAGTTTTGGAGTTTCGGAGATTTGGAGTTTTGGCGTTTTGGAGATTCGGAATCTTGGAGTTTCGGAATTTTGTAGTTTTGTAGTTTTCGAGTGTCGGAGTTTGGAGTGTTAGAGTTTTGGAGCTTTGGAGTTGCGGAGTTTTGGAGTTTCGTAGTTTTGGAGATTCAGGGATGTGGAGTTTCAGAATTTTTGAGTTTTGGAGTTTTGGAGTTTCGGAGTTCCGGAGTTTCGGAGTTTTGGAGTTTTGGAGTTTCGGAGTTTTGGAGTTTCGGAGTTTCGGAGTTTTGGAGTTTCAGAGTTATCGAGGTTCAGGGTTGTGGAGTTTCGGAATTTTTGAGTTTTGGAGTTTCGGAGTTTCGGAGTTTCGGAGTTTTGGAGTTTCAGAGTTTTCGAGGTTCAGGGTTGTGGAGTTTCAGAATTTTTGAGTTTTGGAGTTTTGGAGTTTCGGAGTTCCGGAGTTTCGGAGTTTTGGAGTTTTGGAGTTTCGGAGTTTTGGAGTTTTGGAGTTTCGGAGTTTTGGAGTTTCAGAGTTTTCGAGGTTCAAGGTTGTGGAGTTTCGGAATTTTTGAGTTTTGGAGTTTCGGAGTTTTGGAGTTTTCGAGTTTTGGAGTTTCGAATTTTCAGAGTTTCGGATTTTTGGAGTTTTGGAGTTTCGGAGATTCGGAATCTTGGAGTTTCGGAATTTTGTAGTTTTGTAGTTTTCGAGTGTCGGAGTTTGGAGTGTTGGAGTTTTGAAGCTTTGGAGTTTCGGAGTTTTGGAGTTTCGTAGTTTTGGAGATTCAGGGTTGTGGAGTTTCAGAATTTTTGAGTTTTGGAGTTTCGGAGTTCCGGAGTTTCGGAGTTTGTGAGTTTTGGAGTTTCGGAGTTTTGGAGTTTTGGAGTTTCGGAGTTTTGGAGTTTCAGAGTTATCGAGGTTCAGGGTTGTGGAGTTTCGGAATTTTTGAGTTTTGGAGTTTCGGAGTTTCGGAGTTTTGAAGTTTTGGAGTTTCGAATTTTCAGAGTTTAGTATTTTTGGAGTTTTGGAGTTCCAGAGATTTGGAGTTTCAGAGTTTTGGAGGTTCAGGGTTGTGGAGTTTCGGAATTTTTGAGTTTTGGAGTTTCGGAGTTTTGGAGTTTTGGCGTTTTGGAGATTCGGGGTCTTGGAGTTTCGGAATTTTGTAGTTTTGTAGTTTTGGAGTGTCGGAGTTTTGGAGTGTTGGAGTTTTGGAGTTTCGAATTTTCAGTTTCAAATTTTTGGAGTTTCGGAGTTTCGGAGTTTTGGAGTTTTGGCGTTTTGGAGATTCGGGGTCTTGGAGTTTCGGAATTTTGTAGTTTTGTAGTTTTGGAGTGTCGGAGTTTTGGAGTGTTGGAGTTTTGGATTTTTGGAGTTTTGGAGTTTCGGAGTTTTGGAGTTTTGGAGTTTCGGAGTTTTGGAGTTTCAGAGTTTTCGAGGTTCAGGGTTGTGGAGTTTCGGAATTTTTGAGTTTTGGAGTGTCGGACTTTTGGAGTGTTGGAGTTTTGGAGTTTCGAATTTTCAGAGTTTCGGATTTTTGGAGTTTTGGAGTTTCGGAGATTTGGAGTTTTGGCGTTTTGGAGATTCGGAATCTTGGAGTTTCGGAATTTTGTAGTTTTGTAGTTTTCGAGTGTCGGAGTTTGGAGTGTTAGAGTTTTGGAGCTTTGGAGTTGCGGAGTTTTGGAGTTTCGTAGTTTTGGAGATTCAGGGATGTGGAGTTTCAGAATTTTTGAGTTTTGGAGTTTTGGAGTTTCGGAGTTCCGGAGTTTCGGAGTTTTGGAGTTTTGGAGTTTCGGAGTTTTGGAGTTTTGGAGTTTCGGAGTTTTGGAGTTTCAGAGTTATCAAGGTTCAGGGTTGTGGAGTTTCGGAATTTTTGAGTTTTGGAGTTTCGGAGTTTCGGAGTTTTGGAGTTTTGGAGTTTCGAATTTTCAGAGTTTAGGATTTTTGGAGTTTTGGAGTTCCAGAGATTTGGAGTTTCAGAGTTTTGGAGGTTCAGGGTTGTGGAGTTTCGGAATTTTTGAGTTTTGGAGTTTCGGAGTTTTGGAGTTTTGGCGTTTTGGAGATTCGGGGTCTTGGAGTTTCGGAATTTTGTAGTTTTGTAGTTTTGGAGTGTCGGAGTTTTGGAGTGTTGGAGTTTTGGAGTTTCGAATTTTCAGAGTTTCAAATTTTTGGAGTTTCGGAGTTTCGGAGTTTTGGAGTTTCAGAGTTTTCGAGGTTCAGGGTTGTGGAGTTTCGGAATTTTTGAGTTTTGGAGTGTCGGACTTTTGGAGTGTTGGAGTTTCGGAGTTTCGGAGTTTTCGAGTTTTGGAGTTTCAAATTTTCAGAGTTTCGGATTTTTGGAGTTTTGGAGTTTCGGAGATTCGGAATCTTGGAGTTTCGGAATTTTGTAGTTTTGTAGTTTTCGAGTGTCGGAGTTTGGAGTGTTGGAGTTTTGAAGCTTTGGAGATTCGGAGTTTTGGAGTTTCGTAGTTTTGGAGATTCAGGGTTGTGGAGTTTCAGAATTTTTGAGTTTTGGAGTTTTGGAGTTTCGGAGTTCCGGAGTTTCGGAGTTTTGGAGTTTTGGAGTTTCGGAGTTTTGGAGTTTTGGAGTTTCGGAGTTTTGGAGTTTCAGAGTTATCGAGGTTCAGGGTTGTGGAGTTTCGGAATTTTTGAGTTTTGGAGTTTCGGAGTTTCGGAGTTTTGGAGTTTTGGAGTTTCGAATTTTCAGAGTTTAGGATTTTTGGAGTTCTGGAGTTCCAGAGATTTGGAGTTTCAGAGTTTTGGAGGTTCAGGGTTGTGGAGTTTCGGAATTTTTGAGTTTTGGAGTTTCGGAGTTTTGGAGTTTTGGCGTTTTGGAGATTCGGGGTCTTGGAGTTTCGGAATTTTGTAGTTTTGTAGTTTTGGAGTGTCGGAGTTTTGGAGTGTTGAAGTTTTGGAGTTTCGAATTTTCAGAGTTTCAAATTTTTGGAGTTTCGGAGTTTCGGAGTTTTGGAGTTTTGGCGTTTTGGAGATTCGGGGTCTTGGAGTTTCGGAATTTTGTAGTTTTGTAGTTTTGGAGTGTCGGAGTTTTGGAGTGTTGGAGTTTTGGAGCTTTGGAGTTGCGGAGTTTTGGAGTTTCGTAGTTTTGGAGATTCAGGGATGTGGAGTTTCAGAATTTTTGAGTTTTGGAGTTTTGGAGTTTCGGAGTTCCGGAGTTTCGGAGTTTTGGAGTTTTGGAGTTTCGGAGTTTTGGAGTTTCGGAGTTTTGGAGTTTCAGAGTTTTCGAGGTTCAGGGTTGTGGAGTTTCGGAATTTTTGAGTTTTGGAGTTTCGGAGTTTCGGAGTTTTGGAGTTTTGGAGTTTCGAATTTTCAGAGTTTCGGAGTTTTGGAGTTTCAGAGTTTTCGAGGTTCAGGGTTGTGGAGTTTCGGAATTTTTGAGTTTTGGAGTTTCGGAGTTTCGGAGTTTTGGAGTTTTGGCGTTTTGGAGATTCGGGGTCTTGGAGTTCCGGAATTTTGTAGTTTTGTAGTTTTGGAGTGTTGGAGTTTTGGATTTTTGCACTTTTGGAGTTTTGGAGTTTTGGAGTTTCGGAGTTTCGGAGTTTTGGAGTTTCAGTGTTTTGGAGGTTCAGGGTTGTGGAGTTTCGGAATTTTTGAGTATTGGAGTTTCGGAGTTTTGGAGAATTGCAGTTTTGGAGTTTCGAATTTTCAGAGTTTCGGATTTTTGGAGTTTTGGAGTTTCGGAGTTTCGGAGTTTCGGAGTTTTGGAGTTTCAGAGTTTTCGAGGTTCAGGGTTGTGGAGTTTCGGAATTTTTGAGTTTTGGAGTTTCGGAGTTTCGGAGTTTTGGAGTTTTGGAGTTTTGGAGTTTCGAATTTTCAGAGTTTCGGATTTTTGGAGTTTTGGAGTTTCGGAGATTTGGAGTTTTTGCGTTTTGGAGATTCGGAATCTTGGAGTTTCGGAATTTTGTAGTTTTGTAGTTTTCGAGTGTCGGAGTTTGGAGTGTTGGAGTTTTGGAGCTTTAGAGTTTTGGAGTTTTTGAGTTTTGGAGTTTTGGAGATTCAGGGTTGTGGAGTTTCAGAATTTTTGAGTTTTGGAGTTTTGGAGTTTCGGAGTTCCGGAGTTTCGGAGTTTTGGAGTTTTGGAGTTTCGGAGTTTTGGAGTTTTGGAGTTTCGGAGTTTTGGAGTTTCAGAGTTTTCGAGGTTCAGGGTTGTGGAGTTTCGGAATTTTTGAGTTTTGGAGTTTCGGAGTTTCGGAGTTTCGGAGTTTTGGAGTTTCAGAGTTTTCGAGGTTCAGGGTTGTGGAGTTTCGGAATTTTTGAGTTTTGGAGTTTTGGAGTTTTGGAGTTTTGGCGTTTTGGAGATTCGGGGTCTTGGAGTTTCGGAATTTTGTAGTTTTGTAGTTTTGGAGTGTCGGAGTTTTGGAGTGTTGGAGTTTTGGAGTTTCGAATTTTCAGAGTTTCAAATTTTTGGAGTTTCGGAGTTTCGGAGTTTTGGAGTTTTGGCGTTTTGGAGATTCGGGGTCTTGGAGTTTCGGAATTTTGTAGTTTTGTAGTTTTGGAGTGTCGGAGTTTTGGAGTGTTGGAGTTTTGGAGCTTTGGAGTTGCGGAGTTTTGGAGTTTCGTAGTTTTGGAGATTCAGGGATGTGGAGTTTCAGAATTTTTGAGTTTTGGAGTTTTGGAGTTTCGGAGTTCCGGAGTTTCGGAGTTTTGGAGTTTTGGAGTTTCGGAGTTTTGGAGTTTCGGAGTTTTGGAGTTTCAGAGTTTTCGAGGTTCAGGGTAGTGGAGTTTCGGAATTTTTGAGTTTTGGAGTTTCGGAGTTTCGGAGTTTTGGAGTTTTGGAGTTTCGAATTTTCAGAGTTTCGGAGTTTTGGAGTTTCAGAGTTTTCGAGGTTCAGGGTTGTGGAGTTTCGGAATTTTTGAGTTTTGGAGTTTCGGAGTTTCGGAGTTTTGGAGTTTTGGCGTTTTGGAGATTCGGGGTCTTGGAGTTCCGGAATTTTGTAGTTTTGTAGTTTTGGAGTGTTGGAGTTTTGGATTTTTGCACTTTTGGAGTTTTGGAGTTTTGGAGTTTTGGAGTTTCGGAGTTTCGGAGTTTTGGAGTTTCAGTGTTTTGGAGGTTCAGGGTTGTGGAGTTTCGGAATTTTTGAGTATTGGAGTTTCGGAGTTTTGGAGAATTGCAGTTTTGGAGTTTCGAATTTTCAGAGTTTCGGATTTTTGGAGTTTTGGAGTTTCGGAGTTTCGGAGTTTCGGAGTTTTGGAGTTTCAGAGTTTTCGAGGTTCAGGGTTGTGGAGTTTCGGAATTTTTGAGTTTTGGAGTTTCGGAGTTTCGGAGTTTTGGAGTTTTGGAGTTTTGGAGTTTCGAATTTTCAGAGTTTCGGATTTTTGGAGTTTTGGAGTTTCGGAGATTTGGAGTTTTTGCGTTTTGGAGATTCGGAATCTTGGAGTTTCGGAATTTTGTAGTTTTGTAGTTTTCGAGTGTCGGAGTTTGGAGTGTTGGAGTTTTGGAGCTTTAGAGTTTTGGAGTTTTTGAGTTTTGGAGTTTTGGAGATTCAGGGTTGTGGAGTTTCAGAATTTTTGAGTTTTGGAGTTTTGGAGTTTCGGAGTTCCGGAGTTTCGGAGTTTTGGAGTTTTGGAGTTTCGGAGTTTTGGAGTTTTGGAGTTTCGGAGTTTTGGAGTTTCAGAGTTTTCGAGGTTCAGGGTTGTGGAGTTTCGGAATTTTTGAGTTTTGGAGTTTCGGAGTTTCGGAGTTTCGGAGTTTTGGAGTTTCAGAGTTTTCGAGGTTCAGGGTTGTGGAGTTTCGGAATTTTTGAGTTTTGGAGTTTTGGAGTTTCGGAGTTCCGGAGTTTCGGAGTTTTGGAGTTTTGGAGTTTCGGAGTTTTGGAGTTTTGGAGTTTCGGAGTTTTGGAGTTTCAGAGTTTTCGAGGTTCAGGGTTGTGGAGTTTCGGAATTTTTGAGTTTTGGAGTTTCGGAGTTTCGGAGTTTTGGAGTTTTGGAGTTTCGAATTTTCAGAGTTTAGTATTTTTGGAGTTTTGGAGTTCCAGAGATTTGGAGTTTCAGAGTTTTGGAGGTTCAGGGTTGTGGAGTTTCGGAATTTTTGAGTTTTGGAGTTTCGGAGTTTTGGAGTTTTGGCGTTTTGGAGATTCGGGGTCTTGGAGTTTCGGAATTTTGTAGTTTTGTAGTTTTGGAGTGTCGGAGTTTTGGAGTGTTGGAGTTTTGGAGTTTCGAATTTTCAGAGTTTCAAATTTTTGGAGTTTCGGAGTTTCGGAGTTTTGGAGTTTTGGCGTTTTGGAGATTCGGGGTCTTGGAGTTTCGGAATTTTGTAGTTTTGTAGTTTTGGAGTGTCGGAGTTTTGGAGTGTTGGAGTTTTGGATTTTTGGAGTTTTGGAGTTTCGGAGTTTTGGAGTTTTGGAGTTTCGGAGTTTTGGAGTTTCAGAGTTTTCGAGGTTCAGGGTTGTGGAGTTTCGGAATTTTTGAGTTTTGGAGTGTCGGACTTTTGGAGTGTTGGAGTTTTGGAGTTTCGAATTTTCAGAGTTTCGGATTTTTGGAGTTTTGGAGTTTCGGAGATTTGGAGTTTTGGCGTTTTGGAGATTCGGAATCTTGGAGTTTCGGAATTTTGTAGTTTTGTAGTTTTCGAGTGTCGGAGTTTGGAGTGTTAGAGTTTTGGAGCTTTGGAGTTGCGGAGTTTTGGAGTTTCGTAGTTTTGGAGATTCAGGGATGTGGAGTTTCAGAATTTTTGAGTTTTGGAGTTTTGGAGTTTCGGAGTTCCGGAGTTTCGGAGTTTTGGAGTTTTGGAGTTTCGGAGTTTTGGAGTTTCGGAGTTTCGGAGTTTTGGAGTTTCAGAGTTATCGAGGTTCAGGGTTGTGGAGTTTCGGAATTTTTGAGTTTTGGAGTTTCGGAGTTTCGGAGTTTTGGAGTTTTGGAGTTTCGAATTTTCAGAGTTTAGGATTTTTGGAGTTTTGGAGTTCCAGAGATTTGGAGTTTCAGAGTTTTGGAGGTTCAGGGTTGTGGAGTTTCGGAATTTTTGAGTTTTGGAGTTTCGGAGTTTTGGAGTTTTGGCGTTTTGGAGATTCGGGGTCTTGGAGTTTCGGAATTTTGTAGTTTTGTAGTTTTGGAGTGTCGGAGTTTTGGAGTGTTGGAGTTTTGGAGTTTCGAATTTTCAGAGTTTCAAATTTTAGGAGTTTCGGAGTTTCGGAGTTTTGGAGTTTTGGCGTTTTGGAGATTCGGGGTCTTGGAGTTTCGGAATTTTGTAGTTTTGTAGTTTTGGAGTGTCGGAGTTTTGGAATGTTGGAGTTTTGGATTTTTGGAGTTTTGGAGTTTCGGAGTTTTGGAGTTTTGGAGTTTCGGAGTTTTGGAGTTTCAGAGTTTTCGAGGTTCAGGGTTGTGGAGTTTCGGAATTTTTGAGTTTTGGAGTGTCGGACTTTTGGAGTGTTGGAGTTTTGGAGTTTCGAATTTTCAGAGTTTCGGATTTTTGGAGTTTTGGAGTTTCGGAGATTTGGAGTTTTGGCGTTTTGGAGATTCGGAATCTTGGAGTTTCGGAATTTTTTAGTTTTGTAGTTTTCGAGTGTCGGAGTTTGGAGTGTTAGAGTTTTGGAGCTTTGGAGTTGCGGAGTTTTGGAGTTTCGTAGTTTTGGAGATTCAGGGATGTGGAGTTTCAGAATTTTTGAGTTTTGGAGTTTTGGAGTTTGGGAGTTCCGGAGTTTCGGAGTTTTGGAGTTTTGGAGTTTCGGAGTTTTGGAGTTTCGGAGTTTTGGAGTTTCAGAGTTTTCGAGGTTCAGGGTTGTGGAGTTTCGGAATTTTTGAGTTTTGGAGTTTCGGAGTTTCGGAGTTTTGGAGTTTTGGAGTTTCGAATTTTCAGAGTTTCGGAGTTTTGGAGTTTCAGAGTTTTCGAGGTTCAGGGTTGTGGAGTTTCGGAATTTTTGAGTTTTGGAGTTTCGGAGTTTCGGAGTTTTGGAGTTTTGGCGTTTTGGAGATTCGGGGTCTTGGAGTTCCGGAATTTTGTAGTTTTGTAGTTTTGGAGTGTTGGAGTTTTGGATTTTTGCACTTTTGGAGTTTTGGAGTTTTGGAGTTTTGGAGTTTCGGAGTTTCGGAGTTTTGGAGTTTCAGTGTTTTGGAGGTTCAGGGTTGTGGAGTTTCGAAATTTTTGAGTATTGGAATTTCGGAGTTTTGGAGAATTGCAGTTTTGGAGTTTCGAATTTTCAGAGTTTCGGATTTTTGGAGTTTTGGAGTTTCGGAGTTTCGGAGTTTCGGAGTTTTGGAGTTTCAGAGTTTTCGAGGTTCAGGGTTGTGGAGTTTCGGAATTTTTGAGTTTTGGAGTTTCGGAGTTTCGGAGTTTTGGAGTTTTGGAGTTTTGGAGTTTCGAATTTTTAGAGTTTCGGATTTTTGGAGTTTTGGAGTTTCGGAGATTTGGAGTTTTTGCGTTTTGGAGATTCGGAATCTTGGAGTTTCGGAATTTTGTAGTTTTGTAGTTTTCGAGTGTCGGAGTTTGGAGTGTTGGAGTTTTGGAGCTTTAGAGTTTTGGAGTTTTTGAGTTTTGGAGTTTTGGAGATTCAGGGTTGTGGAGTTTCAGAATTTTTGAGTTTTGGAGTTTTGGAGTTTTGGAGTTTCGGAGTTCCGGAGTTTCGGAGTTTTGGAGTTTTGGAGTTTCGGAGTTTTGGAGTTTTGGAGTTTCGGAGTTTTGGAGTTTCAGAGTTTTCGAGGTTCAGGGTTGTGGAGTTTCGGAATTTTTGAGTTTTGGAGTTTCGGAGTTTCGGAGTTTCGGAGTTTTGGAGTTTCAGAGTTTTCGAGGTTCAGGGTTGTGGAGTTTCGGAATTTTTGAGTTTTGGAGTTTTGGAGTTTCGGAGTTCCGGAGTTTCGGAGTTTTGGAGTTTTGGAGTTTCGGAGTTTTGGAGTTTTGGAGTTTCGGAGTTTTGGAGTTTCAGAGTTTTCGAGGTTCAGGGTTGTGGAGTTTCGGAATTTTTGAGTTTTGGAGTTTCGGAGTTTCGGAGTTTTCGAGTTTTGGAGTTTCGAATTTTCAGAGTTTCGGATTTTTGGAGTTTTGGAGTTTCGGAGATTCGGAATCTTGGAGTTTCGGAATTTTGTAGTTTTGTAGTTTTCGAGTGTCGGAGTTTGGAGTGTTGGAGTTTTGAAGCTTTGGAGTTTCGGAGTTTTGGAGTTTCGTAGTTTTGGAGATTCAGGGTTGTGGAGTTTCAGAATTTTTGAGTTTTGGAGTTTTGGAGTTTCGGAGTTCCGGAGTTTCGGAGTTTTGGAGTTTTGGAGTTTCGGAGTTTTGGAGTTTTGGAGTTTCGGAGTTTTGGAGTTTCAGAGTTATCGAGGTTCAGGGTTGTGGAGTTTCGGAATTTTTGAGTTTTGGAGTTTCGGAGTTTCGGAGTTTTGGAGTTTTGGAGTTTCGAATTTTCAGAGTTTAGGATTTTTGGAGTTTTGGAGTTCCAGAGATTTGGAGTTTCAGAGTTTTGGAGGTTCAGGGTTGTGGAGTTTCGGAATTTTTGAGTTTTGGAGTTTCGGAGTTTTGGAGTTTTGGCGTTTTGGAGATTCGGGGTCTTGGAGTTTCGGAATTTTGTAGTTTTGTAGTTTTGGAGTGTCGGAGTTTTGGAGTGTTGGAGTTTTGGAGTTTCGAATTTTCAGAGTTTCAAATTTTTGGAGTTTCGGAGTTTCGGAGTTTTGGAGTTTTGGCGTTTTGGAGATTCGGGGTCTTGGAGTTTCGGAATTTTGTAGTTTTGTAGTTTTGGAGTGTCGGAGTTTTGGAGTGTTGGAGTTTTGGATTTTTGGAGTTTTGGAGTTTCGGAGTTTTGGAGTTTTGGAGATTCGGAGTTTTGGAGTTTCAGAGTTTTCGAGGTTCAGGGTTGTGGAGTTTCGGAATTTTTGAGTTTTGGAGTGTCGGACTTTTGGAGTGTTGGAGTTTTGGAGTTTCGAATTTTCAGAGTTTCGGATTTTTGGAGTTTTGGAGTTTCGGAGATTTGGAGTTTTGGCGTTTTGGAGATTCGGAATCTTGGAGTTTCGGAATTTTGTAGTTTTGTAGTTTTCGAGTGTCGGAGTTTGGAGTGTTAGAGTTTTGGAGCTTTGGAGTTGCGGAGTTTTGGAGTTTCGTAGTTTTGGAGATTCAGGGATGTGGAGTTTCAGAATTTTTGAGTTTTGGAGTTTTGGAGTTTCGGAGTTGCGGAGTTTCGGAGTTTTGGAGTTTTGGAGTTTCGGAGTTTTGGAGTTTCGGAGTTTTGGAGTTTCAGAGTTTTCGAGGTTCAGGGTTGTGGAGTTTCGGAATTTTTGAGTTTTGGAGTTTCGGAGTTTCGGAGTTTTGGAGTTTTGGAGTTTCGAATTTTCAGAGTTTCGGAGTTTTGGAGTTTCAGAGTTTTCGAGGTTCAGGGTTGTGGAGTTTCGGAATTTCTGAGTTTTGGAGTTTCGGAGTTTTGGAGTTTTGGCGTTTTGGAGATTCGGGGTCTTGGAGTTCCGGAATTTTGTAGTTTTGTAGTTTTGGAGTGTTGGAGTTTTGGATTTTTGCACTTTTGCAGTTTTGGAGTTTTGGAGTTTCGGAGTTTCGGAGTTTTGGAGTTTCAGTGTTTTGGAGGTTCAGGGTTGTGGAGTTTCGGAATTTTTGAGTATTGGAGTTTCGGAGTTTTGGAGAATTGCAGTTTTGGAGTTTCGAATTTTCAGAGTTTCGGATTTTTGGAGTTTTGGAGTTTCGGAGTTTCGGAGTTTCGGAGTTTTGGAGTTTCAGAGTTTTCGAGGTTCAGGGTTGTGGAGTTTCGGAATTTTTGAGTTTTGGAGTTTCGGAGTTTCGGAGTTTTGGAGTTTTGGAGTTTTGGAGTTTCGAATTTTCAGAGTTTCGGATTTTTGGAGTTTTGGAGTTTCGGAGATTTGGAGTTTTTGCGTTTTGGAGATTCGGAATCTTGGAGTTTCGGAATTTTGTAGTTTTGTAGTTTTCGAGTGTCGGAGTTTGGAGTGTTGGAGTTTTGGAGCTTTAGAGTTTTGGAGTTTTTGAGTTTTGGAGTTTTGGAGATTCAGGGTTGTGGAGTTTCAGAATTTTAGAGTTTTGGAGTTTTGGAGTTTCGGAGTTCCGGAGTTTCGGAGTTTTGGAGTTTTGGAGTTTCGGAGTTTTGGAGTTTTGGAGTTTCGGAGTTTCGGAGTTTCAGAGTTTTCGAGGTTCAGGGTTGTGGAGTTTCGGAATTTTTGAGTTTTGGAGTTTCGGAGTTTCGGAGTTTTGGAGTTTTGGAGTTTCGAATTTTCAGAGTTTCGGATTTTTGGAGTTTTGGAGTTTCGGAGATTCGGAATCTTGGAGTTTCGGAATTTAGTAGTTTTGTAGTTTTCGAGTGTCGGAGTTTGGAGTGTTGGAGTTTTGGAGCTTTGGAGTTTCGGAGTTTTGGAGTTTCGTAGTTGTGGAGATTCAGGGTTGTGGAGTTTCAGAATTTTTGAGTTTTGGAGTTTTGGAGTTTCGGAGTTCCGGAGTTTCGGAGTTTTGGAGTTTTGGAGTTTCGGAGTTTTGGAGTTTTGGAGTTTCGGAGTTTTGGAGTTTCAGAGTTTTCGAGGTTCAGGGTTGTGGAGTTTCGGAATTTTTGAGTTTTGGAGTTTCGGAGTTTCGGAGTTTTGGAGTTTTGGAGTTTCGAATTTTCAGAATTTAGGATTTTTGGAGTTTTGGAGTTCCAGAGATTTGGAGTTTCAGAGTTTTGGAGGTTCAGGGTTGTGGAGTTTCGGAATTTTTGAGTTTTGGAGTTTCGGAGTTTTGGAGTTTTGGCGTTTTGGAGATTCGGGGTCTTGGAGTTTCGGAATTTTGTAGTTTTGTAGTTTTGGAGTGTCAGAGTTTTGGAGTGTTGGAGTTTTGGAGTTTCGAATTTTCAGTATCAAATTTTTGGAGTTTCGGAGTTTCGGAGTTTTGGAGTTTTGGCGTTTTGGAGATTCGGGGTCTTGGAGTTTCGGAATTTTGTAGTTTTGTAGTTTTGGAGTGTCGGAGTTTTGGAGTGTTGGAGTTTTGGATTTTTGGAGTTTTGGAGTTTCGGAGTTTTGGAGTTTTGGAGTTTCGGAGTTTTGGAGTTTCAGAGTTTTCGAGGTTCAGGGTTGTGGAGTTTCGGAATTTTTGAGTTTTGGAGTGTCGGACTTTTGGAGTGTTGGAGTTTTGGAGTTTCGAATTTTCAGAGTTTCGGATTTTTGGAGTTTTGGAGTTTCGGAGATTTGGAGTTTTGGCGTTTTGGAGATTCGGAATCTTGGAGTTTCGGAATTTTGTAGTTTTGTAGTTTTCGAGTGTCGGAGTTTGGAGTGTTGGAGTTTTGGAGCTTTGGAGTTGCGGAGTTTTGGAGTTTCGTAGTTTTGGAGATTCAGGGTTGTGGAGTTTCAGAATTTTTGAGTTTTGGAGTTTTGGAGTTTCGGAGTTCCGGAGTTTCGGAGTTTTGGAGTTTTGGAGTTTCGGAGTTTTGGAGTTTCGGAGTTTTGGAGTTTCAGAGTTTTCGAGGTTCAGGGTTGTGGAGTTTCGGAATTTTTGAGTTTTGGAGTTTCGGAGTTTCGGAGTTTTGGAGTTTTGGAGTTTCGAATTTTCAGAGTTTCGGAGTTTTGGAGTTTCAGAGTTTTCGAGGTTCAGGGTTGTGGAGTTTCGGAATTTTTGAGTTTTGGAGTTTCGGAGTTTTGGAGTTTTGGCGTTTTGGAGATTCGGGGTCTTGGAGTTCCGGAATTTTGTAGTTTTGTAGTTTTGGAGTGTTGGAGTTTTGGATTTTTGCACTTTTGGAGTTTTGGAGTTTTGGAGTTTTGGAGTTTCGGAGTTTCGGAGTTTTGGAGTTTCAGTGTTTTGGAGGTTCAGGGTTGTGGAGTTTCGGAATTTTTGAGTATTGGAGTTTCGGAGTTTTGGAGAATTGCAGTTTTGGAGTTTCGAATTTTCAGAGTTTCGGATTTTTGGAGTTTTGGAGTTTCGGAGTTTCGGAGTTTCGGAGTTTTGGAGTTTCAGAGTTTTCGAGGTTCAGGGTTGTGGAGTTTCGGAATTTTTGAGTTTTGGAGTTTTGGAGTTTCGGAGTTCCGGAGTTTCGGAGTTTTGGAGTTTTGGAGTTTCGGAGTTTTGGAGTTTTGGAGTTTCGGAGTTTTGGAGTTTCAGAGTTTTCGAGGTTCAGGGTTGTGGAGTTTCGGAATTTTTGAGTTTTGGAGTTTCGGAGTTTCGGAGTTTTCGAGTTTTGGAGTTTCAAATTTTCAGAGTTTCGGATTTTTGGAGTTTTGGAGTTTCGGAGATTCGGAATCTTGGAGTTTCGGAATTTTGTAGTTTTGTAGTTTTCGAGTGTCGGAGTTTGGAGTGTTGGAGTTTTGAAGCTTTGGAGTTTCGGAGTTTTGGAGTTTCGTAGTTTTGGAGATTCAGGGTTGTGGAGTTTCAGAATTTTTGAGTTTTGGAGTTTTGGAGTTTCGGAGTTCCGGAGTTTCGGAGTTTTGGAGTTTTGGAGTTTCGGAGTTTTGGAGTTTTGGAGTTTCGGAGTTTTGGAGTTTCAGAGTTATCGAGGTTCAGGGTTGTGGAGTTTCGGAATTTTTGAGTTTTGGAGTTTCGGAGTTTCGGAGTTTTGGAGTTTTGGAGTTTCGAATTTTCAGAGTTTAGGATTTTTGGAGTTTTGGAGTTCCAGAGATTTGGAGTTTCAGAGTTTTGGAGGTTCAGGGTTGTGGAGTTTCGGAATTTTTGAGTTTTGGAGTTTCGGAGTTTTGGAGTTTTGGCGTTTTGGAGATTCGGGGTCTTGGAGTTTCGGAATTTTGTAGTTTTGTAGTTTTGGAGTGTCGGAGTTTTGGAGTGTTGGAGTTTTGGAGTTTCGAATTTTCAGAGTTTCAAATTTTTGGAGTTTCGGAGTTTTGGAGTTTTGGCGTTTTGGAGATTCGGGGTCTTGGAGTTTCGGAATTTTGTAGTTTTGTAGTTTTGGAGTGTCGGAGTTTTGGAGTGTTGGAGTTTTGGATTTTTGGAGTTTTGGAGATTCAGGGTTGTGGAGTTTCAGAATTTTTGAGTTTTGGAGTTTTGGAGTTTCGGAGTTCCGGAGTTTCGGAGTTTTGGAGTTTTGGAGTTTCGGAGTTTTGGAGTTTTGGAGTTTCGGAGTTTTGGAGTTTCAGAGTTTTCGAGGTTCAGGGTTGTGGAGTTTCGGAATTTTTGAGTTTTGGAGTGTCGGACTTTTGGAGTGTTGGAGTTTTGGAGTTTCGAATTTTCAGAGTTTCGGATTTTTGGAGTTTTGGAGTTTCGGAGATTTGGAGTTTTGGCGTTTTGGAGATTCGGAATCTTGGAGTTTCGGAATTTTGTAGTTTTGTAGTTTTCGAGTCTCGGAGTTTGGAGTGTTAGAGTTTTGGAGCTTTGGAGTTGCGGAGTTTTGGAGTTTCGTAGTTTTGGAGATTCAGGGATGTGGAGTTTCAGAATTTTTGAGTTTTGGAGTTTTGGAGTTTCGGAGTTCCGGAGTTTCGGAGTTTTGGAGTTTTGGAGTTTCGGAGTTTTGGAGTTTCGGAGTTTTGGAGTTTCAGAGTTTCCGAGGTTCAGGGTTGTGGAGTTTCGGAATTTTTGAGTTTTGGAGTTTCGGAGTTTCGGAGTTTTGGAGTTTTGGAGTTTCGAATTTTCAGAGTTTCGGAGTTTTGGAGTTTCAGAGTTTTCGAGGTTCAGGGTTGTGGAGTTTCGGAATTTTTGAGTTTTGGAGTTTCGGAGTTTCGGAGTTTTGGAGTTTTGGCGTTTTGGAGATTCGGGGTCTTGGAGTTCCGGAATTTTGTAGTTTTGTAGTTTTGGAGTGTTGGAGTTTTGGATTTTTGCACTTTTGGAGTTTTGGAGTTTTGGAGTTTTGGAGTTTCGGAGTTTCGGAGTTTTGGAGTTTCAGTGTTTTGGAGGTTCAGGGTTGTGGAGTTTCGGAATTTTTGAGTATTGGAGTTTCGGAGTTTTGGAGAATTGCAGTTTTGGAGTTTCGAATTTTCAGAGTTTCGGATTTTTGGAGTTTTGGAGTTTCGGAGTTTCGGAGTTTCGGAGTTTTGGAGTTTCAGAGTTTTCGAGGTTCAGGGTTGTGGAGTTTCGGAATTTTTGAGTTTTGGAGTTTCGGAGTTTCGGAGTTTTGGAGTTTTGGAGTTTTGGAGTTTCGAATTTTCAGAGTTTCGGATTTTTGGAGTTTTGGAGTTTCGGAGATTTGGAGTTTTTGCGTTTTGGAGATTCGGAATCTTGGAGTTTCGGAATGTTGTAGTTTTGTAGTTTTCGAGTGACGGAGTTTGGAGTGTTGGAGTTTTGGAGCTTTAGAGTTTTGGAGTTTTTGAGTTTTGGAGTTTTGGAGATTCAGGGTTGTGGAGTTTCAGAATTTTTGAGTTTTGGAGTTTTGGAGTTTCGGAGTTCCGGAGTTTCGTAGTTTTGGAGTTTTGGAGTTTCGGAGTTTTGGAGTTTTGGAGTTTCGGAGTTTTGGAGTTTCAGAGTTATCGAGGTTCAGGGTTGTGGAGTTTCGGAATTTTTGAGTTTTGGAGTTTCGGAGTTTCGGAGTTTTGGAGTTTTGGAGTTTCGAATTTTCAGAGTTTAGGATTTTTGGAGTTTTGGAGTTCCAGAGATTTGGAGTTTCAGAGTTTTGGAGGTTCAGGGTTGTGGAGTTTCGGAATTTTTGAGTTTTGGAGTTTCGGAGTTTTGGAGTTTTGGCGTTTTGGAGATTCGGGGTCTTGGAGTTTCGGAATTTTGTAGTTTTGTAGTTTTGGAGTGTCGGAGTTTTGGAGTGTTGGAGTTTTGGAGTTTCGAATTTTCAGAGTTTCAAATTTTTGGAGTTTCGGAGTTTCGGAGTTTTGGAGTTTTGGCGTTTTGGAGATTCGGGGTCTTGGAGTTTCGGAATTTTGTAGTTTTGTAGTTTTGGAGTGTCGGAGTTTTGGAGTGTTGGAGTTTTGGATTTTTGGAGTTTTGGAGTTTCGGAGTTTTGGAGTTTTGGAGATTCGGAGTTTTGGAGTTTCAGAGTTTTCGAGGTTCAGGGTTGTGGAGTTTCGGAATTTTTGAGTTTTGGAGTGTCGGACTTTTGGAGTGTTGGAGTTTTGGAGTTTCGAATTTTCAGAGTTTCGGATTTTTGGAGTTTTGGAGTTTCGGAGATTTGGAGTTTTGGCGTTTTGGAGATTCGGAATCTTGGAGTTTCGGAATTTTGTAGTTTTGTAGTTTTCGAGTGTCGGAGTTTGGAGTGTTAGAGTTTTGGAGCTTTGGAGTTGCGGAGTTTTGGAGTTTCGTAGTTTTGGAGATTCAGGGATGTGGAGTTTCAGAATTTTTGAGTTTTGGAGTTTTGGAGTTTCGGAGTTGCGGAGTTTCGGAGTTTTGGAGTTTTGGAGTTTCGGAGTTTTGGAGTTTCGGAGTTTTGGAGTTTCAGAGTTTTCGAGGTTCAGGGTTGTGGAGTTTCGGAATTTTTGAGTTTTGGAGTTTCGGAGTTTCGGAGTTTTGGAGTTTTGGAGTTTCGAATTTTCAGAGTTTCGGAGTTTTGGAGTTTCAGAGTTTTCGAGGTTCAGGGTTGTGGAGTTTCGGAATTTCTGAGTTTTGGAGTTTCGGAGTTTTGGAGTTTTGGCGTTTTGGAGATTCGGGGTCTTGGAGTTCCGGAATTTTGTAGTTTTGTAGTTTTGGAGTGTTGGAGTTTTGGATTTTTGCACTTTTGCAGTTTTGGAGTTTTGGAGTTTCGGAGTTTCGGAGTTTTGGAGTTTCAGTGTTTTGGAGGTTCAGGGTTGTGGAGTTTCGGAATTTTTGAGTATTGGAGTTTCGGAGTTTTGGAGAATTGCAGTTTTGGAGTTTCGAATTTTCAGAGTTTCGGATTTTTGGAGTTTTGGAGTTTCGGAGTTTCGGAGTTTCGGAGTTTTGGACTTTCAGAGTTTTCGAGGTTCAGGGTTGTGCAGTTTCGGAATTTTTGAGTTTTGGAGTTTCGGAGTTTCGGAGTTTTGGAGTTTTGGAGTTTTGGAGTTTCGAATTTTCAGAGTTTCGGATTTTTGGAGTTTTGGAGTTTCGGAGATTTGGAGTTTTTGCGTTTTGGAGATTCGGAATCTTGGAGTTTCGGAATTTTGTAGTTTTGTAGTTTTCGAGTGTCGGAGTTTGGAGTGTTGGAGTTTTGGAGCTTTAGAGTTTTGGAGTTTTTGAGTTTTGGAGTTTTGGAGATTCAGGGTTGTGGAGTTTCAGAATTTTAGAGTTTTGGAGTTTTGGAGTTTCGGAGTTCCGGAGTTTCGGAGTTTTGGAGTTTTGGAGTTTCGGAGTTTTGGAGTTTTGGAGTTTCGGAGTTTTGGAGTTTCAGAGTTTTCGAGGTTCAGGGTTGTGGAGTTTCGGAATTTTTGAGTTTTGGAGTTTCGGAGTTTCGGAGTTTTGGAGTTTTGGAGTTTCGAATTTTCAGAGTTTCGGATTTTTGGAGTTTTGGAGTTTCGGAGATTCGGAATCTTGGAGTTTCGGAATTTAGTAGTTTTGTAGTTTTCGAGTGTCGGAGTTTGGAGTGTTGGAGTTTTGGAGCTTTGGAGTTTCGGAGTTTTGGAGTTTCGTAGTTGTGGAGATTCAGGGTTGTGGAGTTTCAGAATTTTTGAGTTTTGGAGTTTTGGAGTTTCGGAGTTCCGGAGTTTCGGAGTTTTGGAGTTTTGGAGTTTCGGAGTTTTGGAGTTTTGGAGTTTCGGAGTTTTGGAGTTTCAGAGTTTTCGAGGTTCAGGGTTGTGGAGTTTCGGAATTTTTGAGTTTTGGAGTTTCGGAGTTTCGGAGTTTTGGAGTTTTGGAGTTTCGAATTTTCAGAGTTTAGGATTTTTGGAGTTTTGGAGTTCCAGAGATTTGGAGTTTCAGAGTTTTGGAGGTTCAGGGTTGTGGAGTTTCGGAATTTTTGAGTTTTGGAGTTTCGGAGTTTTGGAGTTTTGGCGTTTTGGAGATTCGGGGTCTTGGAGTTTCGGAATTTTGTAGTTTTGTAGTTTTGGAGTGTCAGAGTTTTGGAGTGTTGGAGTTTTGGAGTTTCGAATTTTCAGTATCAAATTTTTGGAGTTTCGGAGTTTCGGAGTTTTGGAGTTTTGGCGTTTTGGAGATTCGGGGTCTTGGAGTTTCGGAATTTTGTAGTTTTGTAGTTTTGGAGTGTCGGAGTTTTGGAGTGTTGGAGTTTTGGATTTTTGGAGTTTTGGAGTTTCGGAGTTTTGGAGTTTTGGAGTTTCGGAGTTTTGGAGTTTCAGAGTTTTCGAGGTTCAGGGTTGTGGAGTTTCGGAATTTTTGAGTTTTGGAGTGTCGGACTTTTGGAGTGTTGGAGTTTTGGAGTTTCGAATTTTCAGAGTTTCGGATTTTTGGAGTTTTGGAGTTTCGGAGATTTGGAGTTTTGGCGTTTTGGAGATTCGGAATCTTGGAGTTTCGGAATTTTGTAGTTTTGTAGTTTTCGAGTGTCGGAGTTTGGAGTGTTGGAGTTTTGGAGCTTTGGAGTTGCGGAGTTTTGGAGTTTCGTAGTTTTGGAGATTCAGGGTTGTGGAGTTTCAGAATTTTTGAGTTTTGGAGTTTTGGAGTTTCGGAGTTCCGGAGTTTCGGAGTTTTGGAGTTTTGGAGTTTCGGAGTTTTGGAGTTTCGGAGTTTTGGAGTTTCAGAGTTTTCGAGGTTCAGGGTTGTGGAGTTTCGGAATTTTTGAGTTTTGGAGTTTCGGAGTTTCGGAGTTTTGGAGTTTTGGAGTTTCGAATTTTCAGAGTTTCGGAGTTTTGGAGTTTCAGAGTTTTCGAGGTTCAGGGTTGTGGAGTTTCGGAATTTTTGAGTTTTGGAGTTTCGGAGTTTTGGAGTTTTGGCGTTTTGGAGATTCGGGGTCTTGGAGTTCCGGAATTTTGTAGTTTTGTAGTTTTGGAGTGTTGGAGTTTTGGATTTTTGCACTTTTGGAGTTTTGGAGTTTTGGAGTTTTGGAGTTTCGGAGTTTCGGAGTTTTGGAGTTTCAGTGTTTTGGAGGTTCAGGGTTGTGGAGTTTCGGAATTTTTGAGTATTGGAGTTTCGGAGTTTTGGAGAATTGCAGTTTTGGAGTTTCGAATTTTCAGAGTTTCGGATTTTTGGAGTTTTGGAGTTTCGGAGTTTCGGAGTTTCGGAGTTTTGGAGTTTCAGAGTTTTCGAGGTTCAGGGTTGTGGAGTTTCGGAATTTTTGAGTTTTGGAGTTTTGGAGTTTCGGAGTTCCGGAGTTTCGGAGTTTTGGAGTTTTGGAGTTTCGGAGTTTTGGAGTTTTGGAGTTTCGGAGTTTTGGAGTTTCAGAGTTTTCGAGGTTCAGGGTTGTGGAGTTTCGGAATTTTTGAGTTTTGGAGTTTCGGAGTTTCGGAGTTTTCGAGTTTTGGAGTTTCAAATTTTCAGAGTTTCGGATTTTTGGAGTTTTGGAGTTTCGGAGATTCGGAATCTTGGAGTTTCGGAATTTTGTAGTTTTGTAGTTTTCGAGTGTCGGAGTTTGGAGTGTTGGAGTTTTGAAGCTTTGGAGTTTCGGAGTTTTGGAGTTTCGTAGTTTTGGAGATTCAGGGTTGTGGAGTTTCAGAATTTTTGAGTTTTGGAGTTTTGGAGTTTCGGAGTTCCGGAGTTTCGGAGTTTTGGAGTTTTGGAGTTTCGGAGTTTTGGAGTTTTGGAGTTTCGGAGTTTTGGAGTTTCAGAGTTATCGAGGTTCAGGGTTGTGGAGTTTCGGAATTTTTGAGTTTTGGAGTTTCGGAGTTTCGGAGTTTTGGAGTTTTGGAGTTTCGAATTTTCAGAGTTTAGGATTTTTGGAGTTTTGGAGTTCCAGAGATTTGGAGTTTCAGAGTTTTGGAGGTTCAGGGTTGTGGAGTTTCGGAATTTTTGAGTTTTGGAGTTTCGGAGTTTTGGAGTTTTGGCGTTTTGGAGATTCGGGGTCTTGGAGTTTCGGAATTTTGTAGTTTTGTAGTTTTGGAGTGTCGGAGTTTTGGAGTGTTGGAGTTTTGGAGTTTCGAATTTTCAGAGTTTCAAATTTTTGGAGTTTCGGAGTTTTGGAGTTTTGGCGTTTTGGAGATTCGGGGTCTTGGAGTTTCGGAATTTTGTAGTTTTGTAGTTTTGGAGTGTCGGAGTTTTGGAGTGTTGGAGTTTTGGATTTTTGGAGTTTTGGAGATTCAGGGTTGTGGAGTTTCAGAATTTTTGAGTTTTGGAGTTTTGGAGTTTCGGAGTTCCGGAGTTTCGGAGTTTTGGAGTTTTGGAGTTTCGGAGTTTTGGAGTTTTGGAGTTTCGGAGTTTTGGAGTTTCAGAGTTTTCGAGGTTCAGGGTTGTGGAGTTTCGGAATTTTTGAGTTTTGGAGTGTCGGACTTTTGGAGTGTTGGAGTTTTGGAGTTTCGAATTTTCAGAGTTTCGGATTTTTGGAGTTTTGGAGTTTCGGAGATTTGGAGTTTTGGCGTTTTGGAGATTCGGAATCTTGGAGTTTCGGAATTTTGTAGTTTTGTAGTTTTCGAGTGTCGGAGTTTGGAGTGTTAGAGTTTTGGAGCTTTGGAGTTGCGGAGTTTTGGAGTTTCGCAGTTTTGGAGATTCAGGGATGTGGAGTTTCAGAATTTTTGAGTTTTGGAGTTTTGGAGTTTCGGAGTTCCGGAGTTTCGGAGTTTTGGAGTTTTGGAGTTTCGGAGTTTTGGAGTTTCAGAGTTTCCGAGGTTCAGGGTTGTGGAGTTTCGGAATTTTTGAGTTTTGGAGTTTCGGAGTTTCGGAGTTTTGGAGTTTTGGAGTTTCGAATTTTCAGAGTTTCGGAGTTTTGGAGTTTCAGAGTTTTCGAGGTTCAGGGTTGTGGAGTTTCGGAATTTTTGAGTTTTGGAGTTTCGGAGTTTCGGAGTTTTGGAGTTTTGGCGTTTTGGAGATTCGGGGTCTTGGAGTTCCGGAATTTTGTAGTTTTGTAGTTTTGGAGTGTTGGAGTTTTGGATTTTTGCACTTTTGGAGTTTTGGAGTTTTGGAGTTTTGGAGTTTCGGAGTTTCGGAGTTTTGGAGTTTCAGTGTTTTGGAGGTTCAGGGTTGTGGAGTTTCGGAATTTTTGAGTATTGGAGTTTCGGAGTTTTGGAGAATTGCAGTTTTGGAGTTTCGAATTTTCAGAGTTTCGGATTTTTGGAGTTTTGGAGTTTCGGAGTTTCGGAGTTTCGGAGTTTTGGAGTTTCAGAGTTTTCGAGGTTCAGGGTTGTGGAGTTTCGGAATTTTTGAGTTTTGGAGTTTCGGAGTTTCGGAGTTTTGGAGTTTTGGAGTTTTGGAGTTTCGAATTTTCAGAGTTTCGGATTTTTGGAGTTTTGGAGTTTCGGAGATTTGGAGTTTTTGCGTTTTGGAGATTCGGAATCTTGGAGTTTCGGAATGTTGTAGTTTTGTAGTTTTCGAGTGACGGAGTTTGGAGTGTTGGAGTTTTGGAGCTTTAGAGTTTTGGAGTTTTTGAGTTTTGGAGTTTTGGAGATTCAGGGTTGTGGAGTTTCAGAATTTTTGAGTTTTGGAGTTTTGGAGTTTCGGAGTTCCGGAGTTTCGGAGTTTTGGAGTTTTGGAGTTTCGGAGTTTTGGAGTTTTGGAGTTTCGGAGTTTTGGAGTTTCAGAGTTTTCGAGGTTCAGGGTTGTGGAGTTTCGGAATTTTTGAGTTTTGGAGTTTCGGAGTTTCGGAGTTTCGGAGTTTTGGAGTTTCAGAGTTTTCGAGGTTCAGGGTTGTGGAGTTTCGGAATTTTTGAGTTTTGGAGTTTTGGAGTTTCGGAGTTCCGGAGTTTCGGAGTTTTGGAGTTTTGGAGTTTCGGAGTTTTGGAGTTTTGGAGTTTCGGAGTTTTGGAGTTTCAGAGTTTTCGAGGTTCAGGGTTGTGGAGTTTCGGAATTTTTGAGTTTTGGAGTTTCGGAGTTTCGGAGTTTTCGAGTTTTGGAGTTTCGAATTTTCAGACTTTCGGATTTTTGGAGTTTTGGAGTTTCGGAGATTCGGAATCTTGGAGTTTCGGAATTTTGTAGTTTTGTAGTTTTCGAGTGTCGGAGTTTGGAGTGTTGGAGTTTTGAAGCTTTGGAGTTTCGGAGTTTTGGAGTTTCGTAGTTTTGGAGATTGAGGGTTGTGGAGTTTCAGAATTTTTGAGTTTTGGAGTTTTGGAGTTTCGGAGTTCCGGAGTTTCGGAGTTTTGGAGTTTTGGAGTTTCGGAGTTTTGGAGTTTTGGAGTTTCGGAGTTTTGGAGTTTCAGAGTTATCGAGGTTCAGGGTTGTGGAGTTTCGGAATTTTTGAGTTTTGGAGTTTCGGAGTTTCGGAGTTTTGGAGTTTTGGAGTTTCGAATTTTCAGAGTTTAGGATTTTTGTAGTTTTGGAGTTCCAGAGATTTGGAGTTTCAGAGTTTTGGAGGTTCAGGGTTGTGGAGTTTCGGAATTTTTGAGTTTTGGAGTTTCGGAGTTTTGGAGTTTTGGCGTTTTGGAGATTCGGGGTCTTGGAGTTACGGAATTTTGTAGTTTTGTAGTTTTGGAGTGTCGGAGTTTCGGAGTTTCGGAGTTTTGGAGTTTTGGCGTTTTGGAGATTCGGGGTCTTGGAGTTTCGGAATTTTGTAGTTTTGTAGTTTTGGAGTGTCGGAGTTTTGGAGTGTTGGAGTTTTGGATTTTTGGAGTTTTGGAGTTTCGGAGTTTTGGAGTTTTGGAGTTTCGGAGTTTTGGAGTTTCAGAGTTTTCGAGGTTCAGGGTTGTGGAGTTTCGGAATTTTTGAGTTTTGGAGTGTCGGACTTTTGAAGTTTTGGAGTTTCGGAGATTTGGAGTTTTGGCGTTTTGGAGATTCGGAATCTTGGAGTTTCGGAATTTTGTAGTTTTGTAGTTTTCGAGTGTCGGAGTTTGGAGTGTTAGAGTTTTGGAGCTTTGGAGTTGCGGAGTTTTGGAGTTTCGTAGTTTTGGAGATTCAGGGATGTGGAGTTTCAGAATTTTTGAGTTTTGGAGTTTTGGAGTTTCGGAGTTCCGGAGTTTCGGAGTTTTGGAGTTTTGGAGTTTCGGAGTTTTGGAGTTTCGGAGTTTTGGAGTTTCAGAGTTTTCGAGGTTCAGGGTTGTGGAGTTTCGGAATTTTTGAGTTTTGGAGTTTCGGAGTTTCGGAGTTTTGGAGTTTTGGAGTTTCGAATTTTCAGAGTTTCGGAGTTTTGGAGTTTCAGAGTTTTCGAGGTTCAGGGTTGTGGAGTTTCGGAATTTTTGAGTTTTGGAGTTTCGGAGTTTCGGAGTTTTGGAGTTTTGGCGTTTTGGAGATTCGGAGTTCCGGAATTTTGTAGTTTTGTAGTTTTGGAGTGTTGGAGTTTTGGATTTTTGCACTTTTGGAGTTTTGGAGTTTTGGAGTTTCGGAGTTTCGGAGTTTTGGAGTTTCAGTGTTTTGGAGGTTCAGGGTTGTGGAGTTTCGGAATTTTTGAGTATTGGAGTTTCGGAGTTTTGGAGAATTGCAGTTTTGGAGTTTCGAATTTTCAGAGTTTCGGATTTTTGGAGTTTTGGAGTTTCGGAGTTTCGGAGTTTCGGAGTTTTGGAGTTTCAGAGTTTTCGAGGTTCAGGGTTGTGGAGTTTCGGAATTTTTGAGTTTTGGAGTTTCGGAGTTTCGGAGTTTTGGAGTTTTGGAGTTTTGGAGCTTCGAATTTTCAGAGTTTCGGATTTTTGGAGTTTTGGAGTTTCGGAGATTTGGAGTTTTTGCGTTTTGGAGATTCGGAATCTTGGAGTTTTTGAGTTTTGGAGTTTCGGAGTTTCGGAGTTTTGGAGTTTTGGAGTTTCGAATTTTCAGAGTTTCGGATTTTTGGAGTTTTGGAGTTTCGGAGATTCGGAATCTTGGAGTTTCGGAATTTTGTAGTTTTGTAGTTTTCGAGTGTCGGAGTTTGGAGTGTTGGAGTTTTGGAGATTTGGAGTTTCGGAGTTTTGGAGTTTCGTAGTTTTGGAGATTCAGGGTTCTGGAGTTTCAGAATTTTTGAGTTTTGGAGTTTTGGAGTTTCGGAGTTCCGGAGTTTCGGAGTTTTGGAGTTTTGGAGTTTCGGAGTTTTGGAGTTTTGGAGTTTCGGAGTTCTGGAGTTTCAGAGTTTTCGAGGTTCAGGGTTGTGGAGTTTCGGAATTTTTGAGTTTTGGAGTTTCGGAGTTTCGGAGTTTTGGAGTTTTGGAGTTTCGAATTTTCAGAGTTTAGGATTTTTGGAGTTTTGGAGTTCCAGAGATTTGGAGTTTCAGAGTTTTGGAGGTTCAGGGTTGTGGAGTTTCGGAATTTTTGAGTTTTGGAGTTTCGGAGTTTTGGAGTTTTGGCGTTTTGGAGATTCGGGGTCTTGGAGTTTCGGAATTTTGTAGTTTTGTAGTTTTGGAGTGTCGGAGTTTTGGAGTGTTGGAGTTTTGGAGTTTCGAATTTTCAGAGTTTCAAATTTTTGGAGTTTCGGAGTTTCGGAGTTTTGGAGTTTTGGCGTTTTGGAGATTCGGGGTCTTGGAGTTTCGGAATTTTGTAGTTTTGTAGTTTTGGAGTGTCGGAGTTTTGGAGTGTTGGAGTTTTGGATTTTTGGAGTTTTGGAGTTTCGGAGTTTCGGAGTTTTGGAGTTTTGGAGTTTCGGAGTTTTGGAGTTTCAGAGTTTTCGAGGTTCAGGGTTGTGGAGTTTCGGAATTTTTGAGTTTTGGAGTGTCGGACTTTTGGAGTGTTGGAGTTTTGGAGTTTCGAATTTTCAGAGTTTCGGATTTTTGGAGTTTTGGAGTTTCGGAGATTTGGAGTTTTGGCGTTTTGGAGATTCGGAATCTTGGAGTTTCGGAATTTTGTAGTTTTGTAGTTTTCGAGTGTCGGAGTTTGGAGTGTTGGAGTTTTGGAGCTTTGGAGTTGCGGAGTTTTGGAGTTTCGTAGTTTTGGAGATTCAGGGTTGTGGAGTTTCAGAATTTTTGAGTTTTGGAGTTTTGGAGTTTCGGAGTTCCGGAGTTTCGGAGTTTTGGAGTTTGGAGTTTCGGAGTTTTGGAGTTTCGGAGTTTTGGAGTTTCAGAGTTTTCGAGGTTCAGGGTTGTGGAGTTTCGGAATTTTTGAGTTTTGGAGTTTCGGAGTTTCGGAGTTTTGGAGTTTTGGAGTTTCGAATTTTCAGAGTTTCGGAGTTTTGGAGTTTCAGAGTTTTCGAGGTTCAGGGTTGTGGAGTTTCGGAATTTTTGAGTTTTGGAGTTTCGGAGTTCCGGAGTTTTGGAGTTTTGGCGTTTTGGAGATTCGGGGTCTTGGAGTTCCGGAATTTTGTAGTTTTGTAGTTTTGGAGTGTTGGAGTTTTGGATTTTTGCACTTTTGGAGTTTTGGAGTTTTGGAGTTTTGGAGTTTCGGAGTTTCGGAGTTTTGGAGTTTCAGTGTTTTGGAGGTTCAGGGTTGTGGAGTTTCGGAATTTTTGAGTATTGGAGTTTCGGAGTTTTGGAGAATAGCAGTTTTGGAGTTTCGAATTTTCAGAGTTTCGGATTTTTGGAGTTTTGGAGTTTCGGAGTTTCGGAGTTTCGGAGTTTTGGAGTTTCAGAGTTTTCGAGGTTCAGGGTTGTGGAGTTTCGGAATTTTTGAGTTTTGGAGTTTCGGAGTTTCGGAGTTTTGGAGTTTTGGAGTTTTGGAGTTTCGAATTTTCAGAGTTTCGGATTTTTGGAGTTTTGGAGTTTCGGAGATTTGGAGTTTTTGCGTTTTGGAGATTCGGAATCTTGGAGTTTCGGAATTTTGTAGTTTTGTAGTTTTCGAGTGTCGGAGTTTGGAGTGTTGGAGTTTTGGAGCTTTAGAGTTTTGGAGTTTTGGAGTTTTAGAGATTCAGGGTTGTGCAGTTTCAGAATTTTTGAGTTTTGGAGTTTTGGAGTTTCGGAGTTCCGGAGTTTCGGAGTTTTGGAGTTTTGGAGTTTCGGAGTTTTGGAGTTTTGGAGTTTCGGAGTTTTGGAGTTTCAGAGTTTTCGAGGTTCAGGGTTGTGGAGTTTCGGAATTTTTGAGTTTTGGAGTTTCGGAGTTTTGGAGTTTTGGAGTTTCGAATTTTCAGAGTTTCGGATTTTTGGAGTTTTGGAGTTTCGGAGATTCGGAATCTTGGAGTTTCGGAATTTTGTAGTTTTGTAGTTTTCGAGTGTCGGAGTTTGGAGTGTTGGAGTTTTGGAGCTTTGGAGTTTCGGAGTTTTGGAGTTTCGTAGTTTTGGAGATTCAGGGTTGTGGAGTTTCAGAATTTTTGAGTTTTGGAGTTTTGGAGTTTCGGAGTTCCGGAGTTTCGGAGTTTTGGAGTTTTGGAGTTTCGGAGTTTTGGAGTTTTGGAGTTTCGGAGTTTTGGAGTTTCAGAGTTTTCGAGGTTCAGGGTTGTGGAGTTTCGGAATTTTTGAGTTTTGGAGTTTCGGAGTTTCGGAGTTTTGGAGTTTTGGAGTTTCGAATTTTCAGAGTTTAGGATTTTTGGAGTTTTGGAGTTCCAGAGATTTGGAGTTTCAGAGTTTTGGAGGTTCAGGGTTGTGGAGTTTCGGAATTTTTTGAGTTTTGGAGTTTCGGAGTTTTGGAGTTTTGGCGTTTTGGAGATTCGGGGTCTTGGAGTTTCGGAATATTGTAGTTTTGTAGTTTTGGAGTGTCGGAGTTTTGGAGTGTTGGAGTTTTGGAGTTTCGAATTTTCAGAGTTTCAAATTTTTGGAGTTTCGGAGTTTCGGAGTTTCGGAGTTTTGGCGTTTTGGAGATTCGGGGTCTTGGAGTTTCGGAATTTTGTAGTTTTGTAGTTTTGGAGTGTCGGAGTTTTGGAGTGTTGGAGTTTTGGATTTTTGGAGTTTTGGAGTTTCGGAGTTTTGGAGTTTTGGAGTTTCGGAGTTTTGGAGTTTCAGAGTTTTCGAGGTTCAGGGTTGTGGAGTTTCGGAATTTTTGAGTTTTGGAGTGTTGGACTTTTGGAGTGTTGGAGTTTTGGAGTTTCGAATTTTCAGAGTTTCGGATTTTTGGAGTTTTGGAGTTTCGGAGATTTGGAGTTTTGGCGTTTTGGAGATTCGCAATCTTGGAGTTTCGGAATTTTGTAGTTTTGTAGTTTTTGAGTGTCGGAGTTTGGAGTGTTGGAGTTTTGGAGCTTTGGAGTTGCGGAGTTTTGGAGTTTCGTAGTTTTGGAGATTCAGGGTTGTGGAGTTTCAGAATTTTTGAGTTTTGGAGTTTTGGAGTTTCGGAGTTCCGGAGTTTCGGAGTTTTGGAGTTTTGGAGTTTCGGAGTTTTGGAGTTTCGGAGTTTTGGAGTTTCAGAGTTTTCGAGGTTCAGGGTTGTGGAGTTTCGGAATTTTTGAGTTTTGGAGTTTCGGAGTTTCGGAGTTTTGGAGTTTTGGAGTTTCGAATTTTCAGAGTTTCGGAGTTTTGGAGTTTCAGAGTTTTCGAGGTTCAGGGTTGTGGAGTTTCGGAATTTTTGAGTTTTGGAGTTTCGGAGTTTCGGAGTTTTGGAGTTTTGGCGTTTTGGAGATTCGGGGTCTTGGAGTTCCGGAATTTTGTAGTTTTGTAGTTTTGGAGTGTTGGAGTTTTGGATTTTTGCACTTTTGGAGTTTTGGAGTTTTGGAGTTTTGGAGTTTCGGAGTTTCGGAGTTTTGGAGTTTCAGTGTTTTGGAGGTTCAGGGTTGTGGAGTTTCGGAATTTTTGAGTATTGGAGTTTCGGAGTTTTGGAGAATTGCAGTTTTGGAGTTTCGAATTTTCAGAGTTTCGGATTTTTGGAGTTTTGGAGTTTCGGAGATTTGGAGTTTTTGCGTTTTGGAGATTCGGAATCTTGGAGTTTCGGAATTTTGTAGTTTTGTAGTTTTCGAGTGTCGGAGTTTGGAGTGTTGGAGTTTTGGAGCTTTAGAGTTTTGGGGTTTTTGAGTTTTGGAGTTTTGGAGATTCAGGGTTGTGGAGTTTCAGAATTTTTGAGTTTTGGAGTTTTGGAGTTTCGGAGTTCCGGAGTTTCGGAGTTTTGGAGTTTTGGAGTTTCGGAGTTTTGGAGTTTTGGAGTTTCGGAGTTTTGGAGTTTCAGAGTTTTCGAGGTTCAGGGTTGTGGAGTTTCGGAATTTTTGAGTTTTGGAGTTTCGGAGTTTCGGAGTTTTGGAGTTTTGGAGTTTCGAATTTTCAGAGTTTAGGATTTTTGGAGTTTTGGAGTTCCAGAGATTTGGAGTTTCAGAGTTTTGGAGGTTCAGGGTTGTGGAGTTTCGGAATTTTTGAGTTTTGGAGTTTCGGAGTTTTGGAGTTTTGGCGTTTTGGAGATTCGGGGTCTTGGAGTTTCGGAATTTTGTAGTTTTGTAGTTTTGGAGTGTCGGAGTTTTGGAGTGTTGGAGTTTTGGAGTTTCGAATTTTCAGAGTTTCAAATTTTTGGAGTTTCGGAGTTTCGGAGTTTTGGAGTTTTGGCGTTTTGGAGATTCGGGGTCTTGGAGTTTCGGAATTTTGTAGTTTTGTAGTTTTGGAGTGTCGGAGTTTTGGAGTGTTGGAGTTTTGGATTTTTGGAGTTTTGGAGTTTCGGAGTTTCGGAGTTTTGGAGTTTTGGAGTTTCGGAGTTTTGGAGTTTCAGAGTTTTCGAGGTTCAGGGTTGTGGAGTTTCGGAATTTTTGAGTTTTGGAGTGTCGGACTTTTGGAGTGTTGGAGTTTTGGAGATTCGGAATCTTGGAGTTTCGGAATTTTGTAGTTTTGTAGTTTTCGAGTGTCGGAGTTTGGAGTGTTGGAGTTTTGGAGCTTTGGAGTTGCGGAGTTTTGGAGTTTCGTAGTTTTGGAGATTCAGGGTTGTGGAGTTTCAGAATTTTTGAGTTTTGGAGTTTTGGAGTTTCGGAGTTCCGGAGTTTCGGAGTTTTGGAGTTTGGAGTTTCGGAGTTTTGGAGTTTCGGAGTTTTGGAGTTTCAGAGTTTTCGAGGTTCAGGGTTGTGGAGTTTCGGAATTTTTGAGTTTTGGAGTTTCGGAGTTTCGGAGTTTTGGAGTTTTGGAGTTTCGAATTTTCAGAGTTTCGGAGTTTTGGAGTTTCAGAGTTTTCGAGGTTCAGGGTTGTGGAGTTTCGGAATTTTTGAGTTTTGGAGTTTCGGAGTTCCGGAGTTTTGGAGTTTTGGCGTTTTGGAGATTCGGGGTCTTGGAGTTCCGGAATTTTGTAGTTTTGTAGTTTTGGAGTGTTGGAGTTTTGGATTTTTGCACTTTTGGAGTTTTGGAGTTTTGGAGTTTTGGAGTTTCGGAGCTTCGGAGTTTTGGAGTTTCAGTGTTTTGGAGGTTCAGGGTTGTGGAGTTTCGGAATTTTTGAGTATTGGAGTTTCGGAGTTTTGGAGAATAGCAGTTTTGGAGTTTCGAATTTTCAGAGTTTCGGATTTTTGGAGTTTTGGAGTTTCGGAGTTTCGGAGTTTCGGAGTTTTGGAGTTTCAGAGTTTTCGAGGTTCAGGGTTGTGGAGTTTCGGAATTTTTGAGTTTTGGAGTTTCGGAGTTTCGGAGTTTTGGAGTTTTGGAGTTTTGGAGTTTCGAATTTTCAGAGTTTCGGATTTTTGGAGTTTTGGAGTTTCGGAGATTTGGAGTTTTTGCGTTTTGGAGATTCGGAATCTTGGAGTTCCGGAATTTTGTAGTTTTGTAGTTTTCGAGTGTCGGAGTTTGGAGTGTTGGAGTTTTGGAGCTTTAGAGTTTTGGAGTTTTTGAGTTTTGGAGTTTTGGAGATTCAGGGTTGTGCAGTTTCAGAATTTTGGAGTTTTGGAGTTTTGGAGTTTCGGAGTTCCGGAGTTTCGGAGTTTTGGAGTTTTGGAGTTTCGGAGTTTTGGAGTTTTGGAGTTTCGGAGTTTTGGAGTTTCAGAGTTTTCGAGGTTCAGGGTTGTGGAGTTTCGGAATTTTTGAGTTTTGGAGTTTCGGAGTTTTGGAGTTTTGGAGTTTCGAATTTTCAGAGTTTCGGATTTTTGGAGTTTTGGAGTTTCGGAGATTCGGAATCTTGGAGTTTCGGAATTTTGTAGTTTTGTAGTTTTCGAGTGTCGGAGTTTGGAGTGTTGGAGTTTTGGAGCTTTGGAGTTTCGGAGTTTTGGAGTTTCGTAGTTTTGGAGATTCAGGGTTGTGGAGTTTCAGAATTTTTGAGTTTTGGAGTTTTGGAGTTTCGGAGTTCCGGAGTTTCGGAGTTTTGGAGTTTTGGAGTTTCGGAGTTTTGGAGTTTTGGAGTTTCGGAGTTTTGGAGTTTCAGAGTTTTCGAGGTTCAGGGTTGTGGAGTTTCGGAATTTTTGAGTTTTGGAGTTTCGGAGTTTCGGAGTTTTGGAGTTTTGGAGTTTCGAATTTTCAGAGTTTAGGATTTTTGGAGTTTTGGAGTTCCAGAGATTTGGAGTTTCAGAGTTTTGGAGGTTCAGGGTTGTGGAGTTTCGGAATTTTTGAGTTTTGGAGTTTCGGAGTTTTGGAGTTTTGGCGTTTTGGAGATTCGGGGTCTTGGAGTTTCGGAATATTGTAGTTTTGTAGTTTTGGAGTGTCGGAGTTTTGGAGTGTTGGAGTTTTGGAGTTTCGAATTTTCAGAGTTTCAAATTTTTGGAGTTTCGGAGTTTCGGAGTTTCGGAGTTTTGGCGTTTTGGAGATTCGGGGTCTTGGAGTTTCGGAATTTTGTAGTTTTGTAGTTTTGGAGTGTCGGAGTTTTGGAGTGTTGGAGTTTTGGATTTTTGGAGTTTTGGAGTTTCGGAGTTTTGGAGTTTTGGAGTTTCGGAGTTTTGGAGTTTCAGAGTTTTCGAGGTTCAGGGTTGTGGAGTTTCGGAATTTTTGAGTTTTGGAGTGTTGGACTTTTGGAGTGTTGGAGTTTTGGAGTTTCGAATTTTCAGAGTTTCGGATTTTTGGAGTTTTGGAGTTTCGGAGATTTGGAGTTTTGGCGTTTTGGAGATTCGGAATCTTGGAGTTTCGGAATTTTGTAGTTTTGTAGTTTTCGAGTGTCGGAGTTTGGAGTGTTGGAGTTTTGGAGCTTTGGAGTTGCGGAGTTTTGGAGTTTCGTAGTTTTGGAGATTCAGGGTTGTGGAGTTTCAGAATTTTTGAGTTTTGGAGTTTTGGAGTTTCGGAGTTCCGGAGTTTCGGAGTTTTGGAGTTTTGGAGTTTCGGAGTTTTGGAGTTTCAGAGTTTTCGAGGTTCAGGGTTGTGGAGTTTCGGAATTTTTGAGTTTTGGAGTTTCGGAGTTTCGGAGTTTTGGAGTTTTGGAGTTTCAAATTTTCAGAGTTTCGGAGTTTTGGAGTTTCAGAGTTTTCGAGGTTCAGGGTTGTGGAGTTTCGGAATTTTTGAGTTTTGGAGTTTCGGAGTTTCGGAGTTTTGGAGTTTTGGCGTTTTGGAGATTCGGGGTCTTGGAGTTCCGGAATTTTGTAGTTTTGTAGTTTTGGAGTGTTGGAGTTTTGGATTTTTGCACTTTTGGAGTTTTGGAGTTTTGGAGTTTTGGAGTTTCGGAGTTTCGGAGTTTTGGAGTTTCAGTGTTTAGGAGGTTCAGGGTTGTGGAGTTTCGGAATTTTTGAGCATTGGAGTTTCGGAGTTTTGGAGAATTGCAGTTTTGGAGTTTCGAATTTTCAGAGTTTCGGATTTTTGGAGTTTTGGAGTTTCGGAGATTTGGAGTTTTTGCGTTTTGGAGATTCGGAATCTTGGAGTTTCGGAATTTTGTAGTTTTGTAGTTTTCGAGTGTCGGAGTTTGGAGTGTTGGAGTTTTGGAGCTTTAGAGTTTTGGAGTTTTTGAGTTTTGGAGTTTTGGAGATTCAGGGTTGTGGAGTTTCAGAATTTTTTAGTTTTGGAGTTTTGGAGTTTCGGAGTTCCGGAGTTTCGGAGTTTTGGAGTTTTGGAGTTTCGGAGTTTTGGAGTTTCGGAGTTTTGGAGTTTCAGAGTTTTCGAGGTTCAGGGTTGTGGAGTTTCGGAATTTTTGAGTTTTGGAGTTTCGGAGTTTCGGAGTTTTGGAGTTTTGGAGTTTCGAATTTTCAGTTTCGGAGTTTTGGAGTTTCAGAGTTTTCGAGGTTCAGGGTTGTGGAGTTTCGGAATTTTTGAGTTTTGGAGCTTCGGAGTTTCGGAGTTTTGGAGTTTTGCGTTTTGGAGATTCGGGGTCTTGGAGTTCCGGAATTTTGTAGTTTTGTAGTTTTGGAGTGTTGGAGTTTTGGATTTTTGCACTTTTGGAGTTTTGGAGTTTTGGAGTTTTGGAGTTTCGGAGTTTCGGAGTTTTGGAGTTTCAGTGTTTTGGAGGTTCAGGGTTGTGCAGTTTCGGAATTTTTGAGTATTGGAGTTTCGGAGTTTTGGAGAATTGCAGTTTTGGAGTTTCGAATTTTCAGAGTTTCGGATTTTTGGAGTTTCGGAGTTTCGGAGTTTTGGAGTTTCAGAGTTTTCGAGGTTCAGGGTTGTGGAGTTTCGGAATTTTTGAGTTTTGGAGTTTCGGAGTTTCGGAGTTTTGGAGTTTTGGAGTTTTGGAGTTTCGAATTTTCAGAGTTCCGGATTTTTGGAGTTTTGGAGTTTCGGAGATTTGGAGTTTTTTCGTTTTGGAGATTCGGAATCTTGGAGTTTCGGAATTTTGTAGTTTTGTAGTTTTCGAGTGTCGGAGTTTGGAGTGTTGGAGTTTTGGTGCTTTAGAGTTTTGGAGTTTTTGAGTTTTGGAGTTTTGGAGATTCAGGGTTGTGGAGTTTCAGAATTTTTGAGTTTTGGAGTTTTGGAGTTTCGGAGTTTCGGAGTTCCGGAGTTTCGGAGTTTTGGAGTTTTGGAGTTTCGGAGTTTTGGAGTTTTGGAGTTTCGGAGTTTTGGAGTTTCAGAGTTTTCGAGGTTCAGGGTTGTGGAGTTTCGGAATTTTTGAGTTTTGGAGTTTCGGAGTTTCGGAGTTTTGGAGTTTTGGAGTTTCGAATTTTCAGAGTTTCGGATTTTTGGAGTTTTGGAGTTTCGGAGATTCGGAATCTTGGAGTTTCGGAATTTTGTAGTTTTGTAGTTTTCGAGTGTCGGAGTTTGGAGTGTTGGAGTTTTGGAGCTTTGGAGTTTCGGAGTTTTGGAGTTTCGTAGTTTTGGAGATTCAGGGTTGTGGAGTTTCAGAATTTTTGAGTTTTGGAGTTTTGGAGTTTCGGAGTTCCGGAGTTTCGGAGTTTTGGAGTTTTGGAGTTTCGGAGTTTTGGAGTTTTGGAGTTTCGGAGTTTTGGAGTTTCAGAGTTTTCGAGGTTCAGGGTTGTGGAGTTTCGGAATTTTTGAGTTTTGGAGTTTCGGAGTTTCGGAGTTTTGGAGTTTTGAAGTTTCGAATTTTCAGAGTTTAGGATTTTTGGAGTTTTGGAGTTCCAGAGATTTGGAGTTTCAGAGTTTTGGAGGTTCAGGGTTGTGGAGTTTCGGAATTTTTGAGTTTTGGAGTTTCGGAGTTTTGGAGTTTTGGCGTTTTGGAGATTCGGGGTCTTGGAGTTTCGGAATATTGTAGTTTTGTAGTTTTGGAGTGTCGGAGTTTTGGAGTGTTGGAGTTTTGGAGTTTCGAATTTTCAGAGTTTCAAATTTTTGGAGTTTCGGAGTTTCGGAGTTTCGGAGTTTTGGCGTTTTGGAGATTCGGGGTCTTGGAGTTTCGGAATTTTGTAGTTTTGTAGTTTTGGAGTGTCGGAGTTTCGGAGTGTTGGAGTTTTGGATTTTTGGAGTTTTGGAGTTTCGGAGTTTTGGAGTTTTGGAGTTTCGGAGTTTTGGAGTTTCAGAGTTTTCGAGGTTCAGGGTTGTGGAGTTTCGGAATTTTTGAGTTTTGGAGTGTTGGACTTTTGGAGTGTTGGAGTTTTGGAGTTTCGAATTTTCAGAGTTTCGGATTTTTGGAGTTTTGGAGTTTCGGAGATTTGGAGTTTTGGCGTTTTGGAGATTCGGAATCTTGGAGTTTCGGAATTTTGTAGTTTTGTAGTTTTCGAGTGTCGGAGTTTGGAGTGTTGGAGTTTTGGAGCTTTGGAGTTGCGGAGTTTTGGAGTTTCGTAGTTTTGGAGATTCAGGGTTGTGGAGTTTCAGAATTTTTGAGTTTTGGAGTTTTGGAGTTTCGGAGTTCCGGAGTTTCGGAGTTTTGGAGTTTTGGAGTTTCGGAGTTTTGGAGTTTCGGAGTTTTGGAGTTTCAGAGTTTTCGAGGTTCAGGGTTGTGGAGTTTCGGAATTTTTGAGTTTTGGAGTTTCGGAGTTTCGGAGTTTTGGAGTTTTGGAGTTTCGAATTTTCAGTTTCGGAGTTTTGGAGTTTCAGAGTTGTGGAGTTTCGGAATTTTTGAGTTTTGGAGCTTCGGAGTTTCGGAGTTTTGGAGTTTTGCGTTTTGGAGATTCGGGGTCTTGGAGTTCCGGAATTTTGTAGTTTTGTAGTTTTGGAGTGTTGGAGTTTTGGATTTTTGCACTTTTGGAGTTTTGGAGTTTTGGAGTTTTGGAGTTTCGGAGTTTCGGAGTTTTGGAGTTTCAGTGTTTTGGAGGTTCAGGGTTGTGCAGTTTCGGAATTTTTGAGTATTGGAGTTTCGGAGTTTTGGAGAATTGCAGTTTTGGAGTTTCGAATTTTCAGAGTTTCGGATTTTTGGAGTTTCGGAGTTTCGGAGTTTCGGAGTTTTGGAGTTTCAGAGTTTTCGAGGTTCAGGGTTGTGGAGTTTCGGAATTTTTGAGTTTTGGAGTTTCGGAGTTTCGGAGTTTTGGAGTTTTGGAGTTTTGGAGTTTCGAATTTTCAGAGCTCCGGATTTTTGGAGTTTTGGAGTTTCGGAGATTTGGAGTTTTTTCGTTTTGGAGATTCGGAATCTTGGAGTTTCGGAATTTTGTAGTTTTGTAGTTTTCGAGTGTCGGAGTTTGGAGTGTTGGAGTTTTGGAGCTTTAGAGTTTTGGAGTTTTTGAGTTTTGGAGTTTTGGAGATTCAGGGTTGTGGAGTTTCAGAATTTTTGAGTTTTGGAGTTTTGGAGTTTCGGAGTTTCGGAGTTCCGGAGTTTCGGAGTTTTGGAGTTTTGGAGTTTCGGAGTTTTGGAGTTTTGGAGTTTCGGAGTTTTGGAGTTTCAGAGTTTTCGAGGTTCAGGGTTGTGGAGTTTCGGAATTTTTGAGTTTTGGAGTTTCGGAGTTTCGGAGTTTTGGAGTTTTGGAGTTTCGAATTTTCAGAGTTTCGGATTTTTGGAGTTTTGGAGTTTCGGAGATTCGGAATCTTGGAGTTTCGGAATTTTGTAGTTTTGTAGTTTTCGAGTGTCGGAGTTTGGAGTGTTGGAGTTTTGGAGCTTTGGAGTTTCGGAGTTTTGGAGTTTCGTAGTTTTGGAGATTCAGGGTTGTGGAGTTTCAGAATTTTTGAGTTTTGGAGTTTTGGAGTTTCGGAGTTCCGGAGTTTCGGAGTTTTGGAGTTTTGGAGTTTCGGAGTTTTGGAGTTTTGGAGTTTCGGAGTTTTGGAGTTTCAGAGTTTTCGAGGTTCAGGGTTGTGGAGTTTCGGAATTTTTGAGTTTTGGAGTTTCGGAGTTTCGGAGTTTTGGAGTTTTGAAGTTTCGAATTTTCAGAGTTTAGGATTTTTGGAGTTTTGGAGTTCCAGAGATTTGGAGTTTCAGAGTTTTGGAGGTTCAGGGTTGTGGAGTTTCGGAATATTGTAGTTTTGTAGTTTTGGAGTGTCGGAGTTTTGGAGTGTTGGAGTTTTGGAGTTTCGAATTTTCAGAGTTTCAAATTTTTGGAGTTTCGGAGTTTCGGAGTTTTGGAGTTTTGGCGTTTTGGAGATTCGGGGTCTTGGAGTTTCGGAATTTTGTAGTTTTGTAGTTTTGGAGTGTCGGAGTTTTGGAGTGTTGGAGTTTTGGATTTTTGGAGTTTTGGAGTTTCGGAGTTTTGGAGTTTTGGAGTTTCGGAGTTTTGGAGTTTCAGAGTTTTCGAGGTTCAGGGTTGTGGAGTTTCGGAATTTTTGAGTTTTGGAGTGTCGGACTTTTGGAGTGTTGGAGTTTTGGAGTTTCGAATTTTCAGAGTTTCGGATTTTTGGAGTTTTGGAGTTTCGGAGATTTGGAGTTTTGGCGTTTTGGAGATTCGGAATCTTGGAGTTTCGGAATTTTGTAGTTTTGTAGTTTTCGAGTGTCGGAGTTTGGAGTGTTGGAGTTTTGGAGCTTTGGAGTTGCGGAGTTTTGGAGTTTCGTAGTTTTGGAGATTCAGGGTTGTGGAGTTTCAGAATTTTTGAGTTTTGGAGTTTTGGAGTTTCGGAGTTCCGGAGTTTCGGAGTTTTGGAGTTTTGGAGTTTCGGAGTTTTGGAGTTTCGGAGTTTTGGAGTTTCAGAGTTTTCGAGGTTCAGGGTTGTGGAGTTTCGGAATTTTTGAGTTTTGGAGTTTCGGAGTTTCGGAGTTTTGGAGTTTCGAATTTTCAGAGTTTCAGAGTTTTGGAGTTTCAGAGTTTTCGAGGTTCAGGGTTGTGGAGTTTCGGAATTTTTGAGTTTTGGAGTTTCGGAGTTTCGGAGTTTTGGAGTTTTGGCGTTTTGGAGATTCGGGGTCTTGGAGTTCCGGAATTTTGTAGTTTTGTAGTTTTGGAGTGTTGGAGTTTTGGATTTTTGCACTTTTGGAGTTTTGGAGTTTTGGAGTTTTGGAGTTTCGGAGTTTCGGAGTTTTGGAGTTTCAGTGTTTTGGAGGTTCAGGGTTGTGGAGTTTCGGAATTTTTGAGTATTGGAGTTTCGGAGTTTTGGAGAATTGCAGTTTTGGAGTTTCGAATTTTCAGAGTTTCGGATTTTTGGAGTTTTGGAGTTTCGGAGATTTGGAGTTTTTGCGTTTTGGAGATTCGGAATCTTGGAGTTTCGGAATTTTGTAGTTTTGTAGTTTTCGAGTGTCGGAGTTTGGAGTGTTGGAGTTTTGGAGCTTTAGAGTTTTGGAGTTTTTGAGTTTTGGAGTTTTGGAGATTCAGGGTTGTGGAGTTTCAGAATTTTTGAGTTTTGGAGTTTTGGAGTTTTGGAGTTTCGGAGTTCCGGAGTTTCGGAGTTTTGGAGTTTTGGAGTTTCGGAATTTTGTAGTTTTGTAGTTTTGGAGTGTCGGAGTTTTGGAGTGTTGGAGTTTTGGATTTTTGGAGTTTTGGAGTTTCGGAGTTTTGGAGTTTTGGAGTTTCGGAGTTTTGGAGTTTCAGAGTTTTCGAGGTTCAGGGTTGTGGAGTTTCGGAATTTTTGAGTTTTGGAGTGTCGGACTTTTGGAGTGTTGGAGTTTTGGAGTTTCGAATTTTCAGAGTTTCGGATTTTTGGAGTTTTGGAGTTTCGGAGATTTGGAGTTTTGGCGTTTTGGAGATTCGGGGTCTTGGAGTTTCGGAATTTTGTAGTTTTGTAGTTTTGGAGTGTCGGAGTTTTGGAGTGTTGGAGTTTTGGATTTTTGGAGTTTTGGAGTTTCGGAGTTTTGGAGTTTTGGAGTTTCGGAGTTTTGGAGTTTCAGAGTTTTCGAGGTTCAGGGTTGTGGAGTTTCGGAATTTTTGAGTTTTGGAGTGTCGGACTTTTGGAGTGTTGGAGTTTTGGAGTTTCGAATTTTCAGAGTTTCGGATTTTTGGAGTTTTGGAGTTTCGGAGATTTGGAGTTTTGGCGTTTTGGAGATTCGGAATCTTGGAGTTTCGGAATTTTGTAGTTTTGTAGTTTTCGAGTGTCGGAGTTTGGAGTGTTGGAGTTTTGGAGCTTTGGAGTTGCGGAGTTTTGGAGTTTCGTAGTTTTGGAGATTCAGGGTTGTGGAGTTTCAGAATTTTTGAGTTTTGGAGTTTTGGAGTTTCGGAGTTCCGGAGTTTCGGAGTTTTGGAGTTTTGGAGTTTCGGAGTTTTGGAGTTTTCGAGGTTCAGGGTTGTGGAGTTTCGGAATTTTTGAGTTTTGGAGTTTCGGAGTTTCGGAGTTTTGGAGTTTTGAAGTTTCGAATTTTCAGAGTTTAGGATTTTTGGAGTTTTGGAGTTCCAGAGATTTGGAGTTTCAGAGTTTTGGAGGTTCAGGGTTGTGGAGTTTCGGAATATTGTAGTTTTGTAGTTTTGGAGTGTCGGAGTTTTGGAGTGTTGGAGTTTTGGAGTTTCGAATTTTCAGAGTTTCAAATTTTTGGAGTTTCGGAGTTTCGGAGTTTTGGAGTTTTGGCGTTTTGGAGATTCGGGGTCTTGGAGTTTCGGAATTTTGTAGTTTTGTAGTTTTGGAGTGTCGGAGTTTTGGAGTGTTGGAGTTTTGGATTTTTGGAGTTTTGGAGTTTCGGAGTTTTGGAGTTTTGGAGTTTCGGAGTTTTGGAGTTTCAGAGTTTTCGAGGTTCAGGGTTGTGGAGTTTCGGAATTTTTGAGTTTTGGAGTGTCGGACTTTTGGAGTGTTGGAGTTTTGGAGTTTCGAATTTTCAGAGTTTCGGATTTTTGGAGTTTTGGAGTTTCGGAGATTTGGAGTTTTGGCGTTTTGGAGATTCGGAATCTTGGAGTTTCGGAATTTTGTAGTTTTGTAGTTTTCGAGTGTCGGAGTTTGGAGTGTTGGAGTTTTGGAGCTTTGGAGTTGCGGAGTTTTGGAGTTTCGTAGTTTTGGAGATTCAGGGTTGTGGAGTTTCAGAATTTTTGAGTTTTGGAGTTTTGGAGTTTCGGAGTTCCGGAGTTTCGGAGTTTTGGAGTTTTGGAGTTTCGGAGTTTTGGAGTTTCGGAGTTTTGGAGTTTCAGAGTTTTCGAGGTTCAGGGTTGTGGAGTTTCGGAATTTTTGAGTTTTGGAGTTTCGGAGTTTCGGAGTTTTGGAGTTTCGAATTTTCAGAGTTTCAGAGTTTTGGAGTTTCAGAGTTTTCGAGGTTCAGGGTTGTGGAGTTTCGGAATTTTTGAGTTTTGGAGTTTCGGAGTTTCGGAGTTTTGGAGTTTTGGCGTTTTGGAGATTCGGGGTCTTGGAGTTCCGGAATTTTGTAGTTTTGTAGTTTTGGAGTGTTGGAGTTTTGGATTTTTGCACTTTTGGAGTTTTGGAGTTTTGGAGTTTTGGAGTTTCGGAGTTTCGGAGTTTTGGAGTTTCAGTGTTTTGGAGGTTCAGGGTTGTGGAGTTTCGGAATTTTTGAGTATTGGAGTTTCGGAGTTTTGGAGAATTGCAGTTTTGGAGTTTCGAATTTTCAGAGTTTCGGATTTTTGGAGTTTTGGAGTTTCGGAGATTTGGAGTTTTTGCGTTTTGGAGATTCGGAATCTTGGAGTTTCGGAATTTTGTAGTTTTGTAGTTTTCGAGTGTCGGAGTTTGGAGTGTTGGAGTTTTGGAGCTTTAGAGTTTTGGAGTTTTTGAGTTTTGGAGTTTTGGAGATTCAGGGTTGTGGAGTTTCAGAATTTTTGAGTTTTGGAGTTTTGGAGTTTTGGAGTTTCGGAGTTCCGGAGTTTCGGAGTTTTGGAGTTTTGGAGTTTCGGAATTTTGTAGTTTTGTAGTTTTGGAGTGTCGGAGTTTTGGAGTGTTGGAGTTTTGGATTTTTGGAGTTTTGGAGTTTCGGAGTTTTGGAGTTTTGGAGTTTCGGAGTTTTGGAGTTTCAGAGTTTTCGAGGTTCAGGGTTGTGGAGTTTCGGAATTTTTGAGTTTTGGAGTGTCGGACTTTTGGAGTGTTGGAGTTTTGGAGTTTCGAATTTTCAGAGTTTCGGATTTTTGGAGTTTTGGAGTTTCGGAGATTTGGAGTTTTGGCGTTTTGGAGATTCGGGGTCTTGGAGTTTCGGAATTTTGTAGTTTTGTAGTTTTGGAGTGTCGGAGTTTTGGAGTGTTGGAGTTTTGGATTTTTGGAGTTTTGGAGTTTCGGAGTTTTGGAGTTTTGGAGTTTCGGAGTTTTGGAGTTTCAGAGTTTTCGAGGTTCAGGGTTGTGGAGTTTCGGAATTTTTGAGTTTTGGAGTGTCGGACTTTTGGAGTGTTGGAGTTTTGGAGTTTCGAATTTTCAGAGTTTCGGATTTTTGGAGTTTTGGAGTTTCGGAGATTTGGAGTTTTGGCGTTTTGGAGATTCGGAATCTTGGAGTTTCGGAATTTTGTAGTTTTGTAGTTTTCGAGTGTCGGAGTTTGGAGTGTTGGAGTTTTGGAGCTTTGGAGTTGCGGAGTTTTGGAGTTTCGTAGTTTTGGAGATTCAGGGTTGTGGAGTTTCAGAATTTTTGAGTTTTGGAGTTTTGGAGTTTCGGAGTTCCGGAGTTTCGGAGTTTTGGAGTTTTGGAGTTTCGGAGTTTTGGAGTTTCGGAGTTTTGGAGTTTCAGAGTTTTCGAGGTTCAGGGTTGTGGAGTTTCGGAATTTTTGAGTTTTGGAGTTTCGGAGTTTCGGAGTTTTGGAGTTTTGGAGTTTCGAATTTTCAGAGTTTCAGAGTTTTGGAGTTTCAGAGTTTTCGAGGTTCAGGGTTGTGGAGTTTCGGAATTTTTGAGTTTTGGAGTTTCGGAGTTTCGGAGTTTTGGAGTTTTGGCGTTTTGGAGATTCGGGGTCTTGGAGTTCCGGAATTTTGTAGTTTTGTAGTTTTGGAGTGTTGGAGTTTTGGATTTTTGCACTTTTGGAGTTTTGGAGTTTTGGAGTTTTGGAGTTTCGGAGTTTCGGAGTTTTGGAGTTTCAGTGTTTTGGAGGTTCAGGGTTGTGGAGTTTCGGAATTTTTGAGTATTGGAGTTTCGGAGTTTTGGAGAATTGCAGTTTTGGAGTTTCGAATTTTCAGAGTTTCGGATTTTTGGAGTTTTGGAGTTTCGGAGATTTGGAGTTTTTGCGTTTTGGAGATTCGGAATCTTGGAGTTTCGGAATTTTGTAGTTTTGTAGTTTTCGAGTGTCGGAGTTTGGAGTGTTGGAGTTTTGGAGCTTTAGAGTTTTGGAGTTTTTGAGTTTTGGAGTTTTGGAGATTCAGGGTTGTGGAGTTTCAGAATTTTTGAGTTTTGGAGTTTTGGAGTTTTGGAGTTTCGGAGTTCCGGAGTTTCGGAGTTTTGGAGTTTTGGAGTTTCGGAATTTTGTAGTTTTGTAGTTTTGGAGTGTCGGAGTTTTGGAGTGTTGGAGTTTTGGATTTTTGGAGTTTTGGAGTTTCGGAGTTTTGGAGTTTTGGAGTTTCGGAGTTTTGGAGTTTCAGAGTTTTCGAGGTTCAGGGTTGTGGAGTTTCGGAATTTTTGAGTTTTGGAGTGTCGGACTTTTGGAGTGTTGGAGTTTTGGAGTTTCGAATTTTCAGAGTTTCGGATTTTTGGAGTTTTGGAGTTTCGGAGATTTGGAGTTTTGGCGTTTTGGAGATTCGGAATCTTGGAGTTTCGGAATTTTGTAGTTTTGTAGTTTTCGAGTGTGGGAGTTTGGAGTGTTGGAGTTTTGGAGCTTTGGAGTTGCGGAGTTTTGGAGTTTCGTAGTTTTGGAGATTCAGGGTTGTGGAGTTTCAGAATTTTTTAGTTTTGGAGTTTTGGAGTTTCGGAGTTCCGGAGTTTCGGAGTTTTGGAGTTTTGGAGTTTCGGAGTTTTGGAGTTTCGGAGTTTTGGAGTTTCAGAGTTTTCGAGGTTCAGGGTTGTGGAGTTTCGGAATTTTTGAGTTTTGGAGTTTCGGAGTTTCGGAGTTTTGGAGTTTTGGAGTTTCGAATTTTCAGTTTCGGAGTTTTGGAGTTTCAGAGTTTTCGAGGTTCAGGGTTGTGGAGTTTCGGAATTTTTGAGTTTTGGAGCTTCGGAGTTTCGGAGTTTTGGAGTTTTGCGTTTTGGAGATTCGGGGTCTTGGAGTTCCGGAATTTTGTAGTTTTGTAGTTTTGGAGTGTTGGAGTTTTGGATTTTTGCACTTTTGGAGTTTTGGAGTTTTGGAGTTTTGGAGTTTCGGAGTTTCGGAGTTTTGGAGTTTCACTGTTTTGGAGGTTCAGGGTTGTGCAGTTTCGGAATTTTTGAGTATTGGAGTTTCGGAGTTTTGGAGAATTGCAGTTTTGGAGTTTCGAATTTTCAGAGTTTCGGATTTTTGGAGTTTCGGAGTTTCGGAGTTTCGGAGTTTTGGAGTTTCAGAGTTTTCGAGGTTCAGGGTTGTGGAGTTTCGGAATTTTTGAGTTTTGGAGTTTCGGAGTTTCGGAGTTTTGGAGTTTCAGTGTTTTGGAGGTTCAGGGTTGTGGAGTTTCGGAATTTTTGAGTATTGGAGTTTCGGAGTTTTGGAGAATTGCAGTTTTGGAGTTTCGAATTTTCAGAGTTTCGGATTTTTGGAGTTTTGGAGTTTCGGAGATTTGGAGTTTTTGCGTTTTGGAGATTCGGAATCTTGGAGTTTCGGAATTTTGTAGTTTTGTAGTTTTCGAGTGTCGGAGTTTGGAGTGTTGGAGTTTTGGAGCTTTAGAGTTTTGGAGTTTTTGAGTTTTGGAGTTTTGGAGATTCAGGGTTGTGGAGTTTCAGAATTTTTGAGTTTTGGAGTTTTGGAGTTTTGGAGTTTCGGAGTTCCGGAGTTTCGGAGTTTTGGAGTTTTGGAGTTTCGGAATTTTGTAGTTTTGTAGTTTTGGAGTGTCGGAGTTTTGGAGTGTTGGAGTTTTGGATTTTTGGAGTTTTGGAGTTTCGGAGTTTTGGAGTTTTGGAGTTTCGGAGTTTTGGAGTTTCAGAGTTTTCGAGGTTCAGGGTTGTGGAGTTTCGGAATTTTTGAGTTTTGGAGTGTCGGACTTTTGGAGTGTTGGAGTTTTGGAGTTTCGAATTTTCAGAGTTTCGGATTTTTGGAGTTTTGGAGTTTCGGAGATTTGGAGTTTTGGCGTTTTGGAGATTCGGGGTCTTGGAGTTTCGGAATTTTGTAGTTTTGTAGTTTTGGAGTGTCGGAGTTTTGGAGTGTTGGAGTTTTGGATTTTTGGAGTTTTGGAGTTTCGGAGTTTTGGAGTTTTGGAGTTTCGGAGTTTTGGAGTTTCAGAGTTTTCGAGGTTCAGGGTTGTGGAGTTTCGGAATTTTTGAGTTTTGGAGTGTCGGACTTTTGGAGTGTTGGAGTTTTGGAGTTTCGAATTTTCAGAGTTTCGGATTTTTGGAGTTTTGGAGTTTCGGAGATTTGGAGTTTTGGCGTTTTGGAGATTCGGAATCTTGGAGTTTCGGAATTTTGTAGTTTTGTAGTTTTCGAGTGTCGGAGTTTGGAGTGTTGGAGTTTTGGAGCTTTGGAGTTGCGGAGTTTTGGAGTTTCGTAGTTTTGGAGATTCAGGGTTGTGGAGTTTCAGAATTTTTGAGTTTTGGAGTTTTGGAGTTTCGGAGTTCCGGAGTTTCGGAGTTTTGGAGTTTTGGAGTTTCGGAGTTTTGGAGTTTCGGAGTTTTGGAGTTTCAGAGTTTTCGAGGTTCAGGGTTGTGGAGTTTCGGAATTTTTGAGTTTTGGAGTTTCGGAGTTTCGGAGTTTTGGAGTTTTGGAGTTTCGAATTTTCAGAGTTTCAGAGTTTTGGAGTTTCAGAGTTTTCGAGGTTCAGGGTTGTGGAGTTTCGGAATTTTTGAGTTTTGGAGTTTCGGAGTTTCGGAGTTTTGGAGTTTTGGCGTTTTGGAGATTCGGGGTCTTGGAGTTCCGGAATTTTGTAGTTTTGTAGTTTTGGAGTGTTGGAGTTTTGGATTTTTGCACTTTTGGAGTTTTGGAGTTTTGGAGTTTTGGAGTTTCGGAGTTTCGGAGTTTTGGAGTTTCAGTGTTTTGGAGGTTCAGGGTTGTGGAGTTTCGGAATTTTTGAGTATTGGAGTTTCGGAGTTTTGGAGAATTGCAGTTTTGGAGTTTCGAATTTTCAGAGTTTCGGATTTTTGGAGTTTTGGAGTTTCGGAGATTTGGAGTTTTTGCGTTTTGGAGATTCGGAATCTTGGAGTTTCGGAATTTTGTAGTTTTGTAGTTTTCGAGTGTCGGAGTTTGGAGTGTTGGAGTTTTGGAGCTTTAGAGTTTTGGAGTTTTTGAGTTTTGGAGTTTTGGAGATTCAGGGTTGTGGAGTTTCAGAATTTTTGAGTTTTGGAGTTTTGGAGTTTCGGAGTTCCGGAGTTTCGGAGTTTTGGAGTTTTGGAGTTTCGGAATTTTGTAGTTTTGTAGTTTTGGAGTGTCGGAGTTTTGGAGTGTTGGAGTTTTGGATTTTTGGAGTTTTGGAGTTTCGGAGTTTTGGAGTTTTGGAGTTTCGGAGTTTTGGAGTTTCAGAGTTTTCGAGGTTCAGGGTTGTGGAGTTTCGGAATTTTTGAGTTTTGGAGTGTCGGACTTTTGGAGTGTTGGAGTTTTGGAGTTTCGAATTTTCAGAGTTTCGGATTTTTGGAGTTTTGGAGTTTCGGAGATTTGGAGTTTTGGCGTTTTGGAGATTCGGAATCTTGGAGTTTCGGAATTTTGTAGTTTTGTAGTTTTCGAGTGTGGGAGTTTGGAGTGTTGGAGTTTTGGAGCTTTGGAGTTGCGGAGTTTTGGAGTTTCGTAGTTTTGGAGATTCAGGGTTGTGGAGTTTCAGAATTTTTTAGTTTTGGAGTTTTGGAGTTTCGGAGTTCCGGAGTTTCGGAGTTTTGGAGTTTTGGAGTTTCGGAGTTTTGGAGTTTCGGAGTTTTGGAGTTTCAGAGTTTTCGAGGTTCAGGGTTGTGGAGTTTCGGAATTTTTGAGTTTTGGAGTTTCGGAGTTTCGGAGTTTTGGAGTTTTGGAGTTTCGAATTTTCAGTTTCGGAGTTTTGGAGTTTCAGAGTTTTCGAGGTTCAGGGTTGTGGAGTTTCGGAATTTTTGAGTTTTGGAGCTTCGGAGTTTCGGAGTTTTGGAGTTTTGCGTTTTGGAGATTCGGGGTCTTGGAGTTCCGGAATTTTGTAGTTTTGTAGTTTTGGAGTGTTGGAGTTTTGGATTTTTGCACTTTTGGAGTTTTGGAGTTTTGGAGTTTTGGAGTTTCGGAGTTTCGGAGTTTTGGAGTTTCACTGTTTTGGAGGTTCAGGGTTGTGCAGTTTCGGAATTTTTGAGTATTGGAGTTTCGGAGTTTTGGAGAATTGCAGTTTTGGAGTTTCGAATTTTCAGAGTTTCGGATTTTTGGAGTTTCGGAGTTTCGGAGTTTCGGAGTTTTGGAGTTTCAGAGTTTTCGAGGTTCAGGGTTGTGGAGTTTCGGAATTTTTGAGTTTTGGAGTTTCGGAGTTTCGGAGTTTTGGAGTTTTGGAGTTTTGGAGTTTCGAATTTTCGGAGCTCCGGATTTTTGGAGTTTTGGAGTTTCGGAGATTTGGAGTTTTTTCGTTTTGGAGATTCGGAATCTTGGAGTTTCGGAATTTTGTAGTTTTGTAGTTTTCGAGTGTCGGAGTTTGGAGTGTTGGAGTTTTGGAGCTTTAGAGTTTTGGAGTTTTTGAGTTTTGGAGTTTTGGAGATTCAGGGTTGTGGAGTTTCAGAATTTTTGAGTTTTGGAGTTTTGGAGTTTCGGAGTTTCGGAGTTCCGGAGTTTCGGAGTTTTGGAGTTTTGGAGTTTCGGAGTTTTGGAGTTTTGGAGTTTCGGAGTTTTGGAGTTTCAGAGTTTTCGAGGTTCAGGGTTGTGGAGTTTCGGAATTTTTGAGTTTTGGAGTTTCGGAGTTTCGGAGTTTTGGAGTTTTGGAGTTTCGAATTTTCAGAGTTTCGGATTTTTGGAGTTTTGGAGTTTCGGAGATTCGGAATCTTGGAGTTTCGGAATTTTGTAGTTTTGTAGTTTTCGAGTGTCGGAGTTTGGAGTGTTGGAGTTTTGGAGCTTTGGAGTTTCGGAGTTTTGGAGTTTCGTAGTTTTGGAGATTCAGGGTTGTGGAGTTTCAGAATTTTTGAGTTTTGGAGTTTTGGAGTTTCGGAGTTCCGGAGTTTCGGAGTTTTGGAGTTTTGGAGTTTCGGAGTTTTGGAGTTTTGGAGTTTCGGAGTTTTGGAGTTTCAGAGTTTTCGAGGTTCAGGGTTGTGGAGTTTCGGAATTTTTGAGTTTTGGAGTTTCGGAGTTTCGGAGTTTTGGAGTTTTGAAGTTTCGAATTTTCAGAGTTTAGGATTTTTGGAGTTTTGGAGTTCCAGAGATTTGGAGTTTCAGAGTTTTGGAGGTTCAGGGTTGTGGAGTTTCGGAATATTGTAGTTTTGTAGTTTTGGAGTGTCGGAGTTTTGGAGTGTTGGAGTTTTGGAGTTTCGAATTTTCAGAGTTTCAAATTTTTGGAGTTTCGGAGTTTCGGAGTTTTGGAGTTTTGGCGTTTTGGAGATTCGGGGTCTTGGAGTTTCGGAATTTTGTAGTTTTGTAGTTTTGGAGTGTCGGAGTTTTGGAGTGTTGGAGTTTTGGATTTTTGGAGTTTTGGAGTTTCGGAGTTTTGGAGTTTTGGAGTTTCGGAGTTTTGGAGTTTCAGAGTTTTCGAGGTTCAGGGTTGTGGAGTTTCGGAATTTTTGAGTTTTGGAGTGTCGGACTTTTGGAGTGTTGGAGTTTTGGAGTTTCGAATTTTCAGAGTTTCGGATTTTTGGAGTTTTGGAGTTTCGGAGATTTGGAGTTTTGGCGTTTTGGAGATTCGGAATCTTGGAGTTTCGGAATTTTGTAGTTTTGTAGTTTTCGAGTGTCGGAGTTTGGAGTGTTGGAGTTTTGGAGCTTTGGAGTTGCGGAGTTTTGGAGTTTCGTAGTTTTGGAGATTCAGGGTTGTGGAGTTTCAGAATTTTTGAGTTTTGGAGTTTTGGAGTTTCGGAGTTCCGGAGTTTCGGAGTTTTGGAGTTTTGGAGTTTCGGAGTTTTGGAGTTTCGGAGTTTTGGAGTTTCAGAGTTTTCGAGGTTCAGGGTTGTGGAGTTTCGGAATTTTTGAGTTTTGGAGTTTCGGAGTTTCGGAGTTTTGGAGTTTTGGAGTTTCGAATTTTCAGAGTTTCAGAGTTTTGGAGTTTCAGAGTTTTCGAGGTTCAGGGTTGTGGAGTTTCGGAATTTTTGAGTTTTGGAGTTTCGGAGTTTCGGAGTTTTGGAGTTTTGGCGTTTTGGAGATTCGGGGTCTTGGAGTTCCGGAATTTTGTAGTTTTGTAGTTTTGGAGTGTTGGAGTTTTGGATTTTTGCACTTTTGGAGTTTTGGAGTTTTGGAGTTTTGGAGTTTCGGAGTTTCGGAGTTTTGGAGTTTCAGTGTTTTGGAGGTTCAGGGTTGTGGAGTTTCGGAATTTTTGAGTATTGGAGTTTCGGAGTTTTGGAGAATTGCAGTTTTGGAGTTTCGAATTTTCAGAGTTTCGGATTTTTGGAGTTTTGGAGTTTCGGAGATTTGGAGTTTTTGCGTTTTGGAGATTCGGAATCTTGGAGTTTCGGAATTTTGTAGTTTTGTAGTTTTCGAGTGTCGGAGTTTGGAGTGTTGGAGTTTTGGAGCTTTAGAGTTTTGGAGTTTTTGAGTTTTGGAGTTTTGGAGATTCAGGGTTGTGGAGTTTCAGAATTTTTGAGTTTTGGAGTTTTGGAGTTTTGGAGTTTCGGAGTTCCGGAGTTTCGGAGTTTTGGAGTTTTGGAGTTTCGGAATTTTGTAGTTTTGTAGTTTTGGAGTGTCGGAGTTTTGGAGTGTTGGAGTTTTGGATTTTTGGAGTTTTGGAGTTTCGGAGTTTTGGAGTTTTGGAGTTTCGGAGTTTTGGAGTTTCAGAGTTTTCGAGGTTCAGGGTTGTGGAGTTTCGGAATTTTTGAGTTTTGGAGTGTCGGACTTTTGGAGTGTTGGAGTTTTGGAGTTTCGAATTTTCAGAGTTTCGGATTTTTGGAGTTTTGGAGTTTCGGAGATTTGGAGTTTTGGCGTTTTGGAGATTCGGAATCTTGGAGTTTCGGAATTTTGTAGTTTTGTAGTTTTCGAGTGTCGGAGTTTGGAGTGTTGGAGTTTTGGAGCTTTGGAGTTGCGGAGTTTTGGAGTTTCGTAGTTTTGGAGATTCAGGGTTGTGGAGTTTCAGAATTTTTGAGTTTTGGAGTTTTGGAGTTTCGGAGTTCCGGAGTTTCGGAGTTTTGGAGTTTTGGAGTTTCGGAGTTTTGGAGTTTCGGAGTTTTGGAGTTTCAGAGTTTTCGAGGTTCAGGGTTGTGGAGTTTCGGAATTTTTGAGTTTTGGAGTTTCGGAGTTTCGGAGTTTTGGAGTTTTGGAGTTTCGAATTTTCAGAGTTTCAGAGTTTTGGAGTTTCAGAGTTTTCGAGGTTCAGGGTTGTGGAGTTTCGGAATTTTTGAGTTTTGGAGTTTCGGAGTTTCGGAGTTTTGGAGTTTTGGCGTTTTGGAGATTCGGGGTCTTGGAGTTCCGGAATTTTGTAGTTTTGTAGTTTTGGAGTGTTGGAGTTTTGGATTTTTGCACTTTTGGAGTTTTGGAGTTTTGGAGTTTTGGAGTTTTGGAGTTTCGGAGTTTTGGAGTTTCGGAGTTTTGGAGTTTCAGAGTTTTCGAGGTTCAGGGTTGTGGAGTTTCGGAATTTTTGAGTTTTGGAGTTTCGGAGTTTCGGAGTTTTGGAGTTTTGGAGTTTCGAATTTTCAGAGTTTCAGAGTTTTGGAGTTTCAGAGTTTTCGAGGTTCAGGGCTGTGGAGTTTCGGAATTTTTGAGTTTTGGAGTTTCGGAGTTTCGGAGTTTTGGAGTTTTGGCGTTTTGGAGATTCGGGGTCTTGGAGTTCCGGAATTTTGTAGTTTTGTAGTTTTGGAGTGTTGGAGTTTTGGATTTTTGCACTTTTGGAGTTTTGGAGTTTTGGAGTTTTGGAGTTTCGGAGTTTCGGAGTTTTGGAGTTTCAGTGTTTTGGAGGTTCAGGGTTGTGGAGTTTCGGAATTTTTGAGTATTGGAGTTTCGGAGTTTTGGAGAATTGCAGTTTTGGAGTTTCGAATTTTCAGAGTTTCGGATTTTTGGAGTTTTGGAGTTTCGGAGATTTGGAGTTTTTGCGTTTTGGAGATTCGGAATCTTGGAGTTTCGGAATTTTGTAGTTTTGTAGTTTTCGAGTGTCGGAGTTTGGAGTGTTGGAGTTTTGGAGCTTTAGAGTTTTGGAGTTTTTGAGTTTTGGAGTTTTGGAGATTCAGGGTTGTGGAGTTTCAGAATTTTTGAGTTTTGGAGTTTTGGAGTTTTGGAGTTTCGGAGTTCCGGAGTTTCGGAGTTTTGGAGTTTTGGAGTTTCGGAATTTTGTAGTTTTGTAGTTTTGGAGTGTCGGAGTTTTGGAGTGTTGGAGTTTTGGATTTTTGGAGTTTTGGAGTTTCGGAGTTTTGGAGTTTTGGAGTTTCGGAGTTTTGGAGTTTCAGAGTTTTCGAGGTTCAGGGTTGTGGAGTTTCGGAATTTTTGAGTTTTGGAGTGTCGGACTTTTGGAGTGTTGGAGTTTTGGAGTTTCGAATTTTCAGAGTTTCGGATTTTTGGAGTTTTGGAGTTTCGGAGATTTGGAGTTTTGGCGTTTTGGAGATTCGGGGTCTTGGAGTTTCGGAATTTTGTAGTTTTGTAGTTTTGGAGTGTCGGAGTTTTGGAGTGTTGGAGTTTTGGATTTTTGGAGTTTTGGAGTTTCGGAGTTTTGGAGTTTTGGAGTTTCGGAGTTTTGGAGTTTCAGAGTTTTCGAGGTTCAGGGTTGTGGAGTTTCGGAATTTTTGAGTTTTGGAGTGTCGGACTTTTGGAGTGTTGGAGTTTTGGAGTTTCGAATTTTCAGAGTTTCGGATTTTTGGAGTTTTGGAGTTTCGGAGATTTGGAGTTTTGGCGTTTTGGAGATTCGGAATCTTGGAGTTTCGGAATTTTGTAGTTTTGTAGTTTTCGAGTGTCGGAGTTTGGAGTGTTGGAGTTTTGGAGCTTTGGAGTTGCGGAGTTTTGGAGTTTCGTAGTTTTGGAGATTCAGGGTTGTGGAGTTTCAGAATTTTTGAGTTTTGGAGTTTTGGAGTTTCGGAGTTCCGGAGTTTCGGAGTTTTGGAGTTTTGGAGTTTCGGAGTTTTGGAGTTTCGGAGTTTTGGAGTTTCAGAGTTTTCGAGGTTCAGGGTTGTGGAGTTTCGGAATTTTTGAGTTTTGGAGTTTCGGAGTTTCGGAGTTTTGGAGTTTTGGAGTTTCGAATTTTCAGAGTTTCAGAGTTTTGGAGTTTCAGAGTTTTCGAGGTTCAGGGTTGTGGAGTTTCGGAATTTTTGAGTTTTGGAGTTTCGGAGTTTCGGAGTTTTGGAGTTTTGGCGTTTTGGAGATTCGGGGTCTTGGAGTTCCGGAATTTTGTAGTTTTGTAGTTTTGGAGTGTTGGAGTTTTGGATTTTTGCACTTTTGGAGTTTTGGAGTTTTGGAGTTTTGGAGTTTCGGAGTTTCGGAGTTTTGGAGTTTCAGTGTTTTGGAGGTTCAGGGTTGTGGAGTTTCGGAATTTTTGAGTATTGGAGTTTCGGAGTTTTGGAGAATTGCAGTTTTGGAGTTTCGAATTTTCAGAGTTTCGGATTTTTGGAGTTTTGGAGTTTCGGAGATTTGGAGTTTTTGCGTTTTGGAGATTCGGAATCTTGGAGTTTCGGAATTTTGTAGTTTTGTAGTTTTCGAGTGTCGGAGTTTGGAGTGTTGGAGTTTTGGAGCTTTAGAGTTTTGGAGTTTTTGAGTTTTGGAGTTTTGGAGATTCAGGGTTTTGGAGTTTCAGAATTTTTGAGTTTTGGAGTTTTGGAGTTTTGGAGTTTCGGAGTTCCGGAGTTTCGGAGTTTTGGAGTTTTGGAGTTTCGGAATTTTGTAGTTTTGTAGTTTTGGAGTGTCGGAGTTTTGGAGTGTTGGAGTTTTGGATTTTTGGAGTTTTGGAGTTTCGGAGTTTTGGAGTTTTGGAGTTTCGGAGTTTTGGAGTTTCAGAGTTTTCGAGGTTCAGGGTTGTGGAGTTTCGGAATTTTTGAGTTTTGGAGTGTCGGACTTTTGGAGTGTTGGAGTTTTGGAGTTTCGAATTTTCAGAGTTTCGGATTTTTGGAGTTTTGGAGTTTCGGAGATTTGGAGTTTTGGCGTTTTGGAGATTCGGAATCTTGGAGTTTCGGAATTTTGTAGTTTTGTAGTTTTCGAGTGTCGGAGTTTGGAGTGTTGGAGTTTTGGAGCTTTGGAGTTGCGGAGTTATGGAGTTTCGTAGTTTTGGAGATTCAGGGTTGTGGAGTTTCAGAATTTTTGAGTTTTGGAGTTTTGGAGTTTCGGAGTTCCGGAGTTTCGGAGTTTTGGAGTTTTGGAGTTTCGGAGTTTTGGAGTTTCGGAGTTTTGGAGTTTCAGAGTTTTCGAGGTTCAGGGTTGTGGAGTTTCGGAATTTTTGAGTTTTGGAGTTTCGGAGTTTCGGAGTTTTGGAGTTTTGGAGTTTCGAATTTTCAGAGTTTCGGAGTTTTGGAGTTTCAGAGTTTTCGAGGTTCAGGGTTGTGGAGTTTCGGAATTTTTGAGTTTTGGAGCTTCGGAGTTTCGGAGTTTTGGAGTTTTGGCGTTTTGGAGATTCGGGGTCTTGGAGTTCCGGAATTTTGCAGTTTTGTAGTTTTGGAGTGTTGGAGTTTTGGATTTTTGCACTTTTGGAGTTTTGGAGTTTTGGAGTTTTGGAGTTTCGGAGTTTCGGAGTTTTGGAGTTTCAGTGTTTTGGAGGTTCAGGGTTGTGCAGTTTCGGAATTTTTGAGTATTGGAGTTTCGGAGTTTTGGAGAATTGCAGTTTTGGAGTTTCGAATTTTCAGAGTTTCGGATTTTTGGAGTTTTGGAGTTTCGGAGTTTCGGAGTTTCGGAGTTTTGGAGTTTCAGAGTTTTCGAGGTTCAGGGTTGTGGAGTTTCGGAATTTTTGAGTTTTGGAGTTTCGGAGTTTCGGAGTTTTGGAGTTTTGGAGTTTTGGAGTTTCGAATTTTCAGAGTTTCGGATTTTTGGAGTTTTGGAGTTTCGGAGATTTGGAGTTTTTGCGTTTTGGAGATTCGGAATCTTGGAGTTTCGGAATTTTGTAGTTTTGTAGTTTTCGAGTGTCGGAGTTTGGAGTGTTGGAGTTTTGGAGCTTTAGAGTTTTGGAGTTTTTGAGTTTTGGAGTTTTGGAGATTCAGGGTTGTGGAGTTTCAGAATTTTTGAGTTTTGGAGTTTTGGAGTTTCGGAGTTCCGGAGTTTCGGAGTTTTGGAGTTTTGGAGTTTCGGAGTTTTGGAGTTTTGGAGTTTCGGAGTTTTGGAGTTTCAGAGTTTTCGAGGTTCAGGGTTGTGGAGTTTCGGAATTTTTGAGTTTTGGAGTTTCGGAGTTTCGGAGTTTTGGAGTTTTGGAGTTTCGAATTTTCAGAGTTTCGGATTTTTGGAGTTTTGGAGTTTCGGAGATTCGGAATCTTGGAGTTTCGGAATTTTGTAGTTTTGTAGTTTTCGAGTGTCGGAGTTTGGAGTGTTGGAGTTTTGGAGCTTTGGAGTTTCGGAGTTTTGGAGTTTCGTAGTTTTGGAGATTCAGGGTTGTGGAGTTTCAGAATTTTTGAGTTTTGGAGTTTTGGAGTTTCGGAGTTCCGGAGTTTCGGAGTTTTGGAGTTTTGGAGTTTCGGAGTTTTGGAGTTTTGGAGTTTCGGAGTTTTGGAGTTTCAGAGTTTTCGAGGTTCAGGGTTGTGGAGTTTCGGAATTTTTGAGTTTTGGAGTTTCGGAGTTTCGGAGTTTTGGAGTTTTGGAGTTTCGAATTTTCAGAGTTTCGGATTTTTGGAGTTTTGGAGTTTCGGAGATTCGGAATCTTGGAGTTTCGGAATTTTGTAGTTTTGTAGTTTTCGAGTGTCGGAGTTTGGAGTGTTGGAGTTTTGGAGCTTTGGAGTTTCGGAGTTTTGGAGTTTCGTAGTTTTGGAGATTCAGGGTTGTGGAGTTTCAGAATTTTTGAGTTTTGGAGTTTTGGAGTTTCGGAGTTCCGGAGTTTCGGAGTTTTGGAGTTTTGGAGTTTCGGAGTTTTGGAGTTTTGGAGTTTCGGAGTTTTGGAGTTTCAGAGTTTTCGAGGTTCAGGGTTGTGGAGTTTCGGAATTTTTGAGTTTTGGAGTTTCGGAGTTTCGGAGTTTTGGAGTTTTGAAGTTTCGAATTTTCAGAGTTTAGGATTTTTGGAGTTTTGGAGTTCCAGAGATTTGGAGTTTCAGAGTTTTGGAGGTTCAGGGTTGTGGAGTTTCGGAATATTGTAGTTTTGTAGTTTTGGAGTGTCGGAGTTTTGGAGTGTTGGAGTTTTGGAGTTTCGAATTTTCAGAGTTTCAAATTTTTGGAGTTTCGGAGTTTCGGAGTTTTGGAGTTTTGGCGTTTTGGAGATTCGGGGTCTTGGAGTTTCGGAATTTTGTAGTTTTGTAGTTTTGGAGTGTCGGAGTTTTGGAGTGTTGGAGTTTTGGATTTTTGGAGTTTTGGAGTTTCGGAGTTTTGGAGTTTTGGAGTTTCGGAGTTTTGGAGTTTCAGAGTTTTCGAGGTTCAGGGTTGTGGAGTTTCGGAATTTTTGAGTTTTGGAGTGTCGGACTTTTGGAGTGTTGGAGTTTTGGAGTTTCGAATTTTCAGAGTTTCGGATTTTTGGAGTTTTGGAGTTTCGGAGATTTGGAGTTTTGGCGTTTTGGAGATTCGGAATCTTGGAGTTTCGGAATTTTGTAGTTTTGTAGTTTTCGAGTGTCGGAGTTTGGAGTGTTGGAGTTTTGGAGCTTTGGAGTTGCGGAGTTTTGGAGTTTCGTAGTTTTGGAGATTCAGGGTTGTGGAGTTTCAGAATTTTTGAGTTTTGGAGTTTTGGAGTTTCGGAGTTCCGGAGTTTCGGAGTTTTGGAGTTTTGGAGTTTCGGAGTTTTGGAGTTTCGGAGTTTTGGAGTTTCAGAGTTTTCGAGGTTCAGGGTTGTGGAGTTTCGGAATTTTTGAGTTTTGGAGTTTCGGAGTTTCGGAGTTTTGGAGTTTTGGAGTTTCGAATTTTCAGAGTTTCAGAGTTTTGGAGTTTCAGAGTTTTCGAGGTTCAGGGTTGTGGAGTTTCGGAATTTTTGAGTTTTGGAGTTTCGGAGTTTCGGAGTTTTGGAGTTTTGGCGTTTTGGAGATTCGGGGTCTTGGAGTTCCGGAATTTTGTAGTTTTGTAGTTTTGGAGTGTTGGAGTTTTGGATTTTTGCACTTTTGGAGTTTTGGAGTTTTGGAGTTTTGGAGTTTTGGAGTTTCGGAGTTTTGGAGTTTCGGAGTTTTGGAGTTTCAGAGTTTTCGAGGTTCAGGGTTGTGGAGTTTCGGAATTTTTGAGTTTTGGAGTTTCGGAGTTTCGGAGTTTTGGAGTTTTGGAGTTTCGAATTTTCAGAGTTTCAGAGTTTTGGAGTTTCAGAGTTTTCGAGGTTCAGGGCTGTGGAGTTTCGGAATTTTTGAGTTTTGGAGTTTCGGAGTTTCGGAGTTTTGGAGTTTTGGCGTTTTGGAGATTCGGGGTCTTGGAGTTCCGGAATTTTGTAGTTTTGTAGTTTTGGAGTGTTGGAGTTTTGGATTTTTGCACTTTTGGAGTTTTGGAGTTTTGGAGTTTTGGAGTTTCGGAGTTTCGGAGTTTTGGAGTTTCAGTGTTTTGGAGGTTCAGGGTTGTGGAGTTTCGGAATTTTTGAGTATTGGAGTTTCGGAGTTTTGGAGAATTGCAGTTTTGGAGTTTCGAATTTTCAGAGTTTCGGATTTTTGGAGTTTTGGAGTTTCGGAGATTTGGAGTTTTTGCGTTTTGGAGATTCGGAATCTTGGAGTTTCGGAATTTTGTAGTTTTGTAGTTTTCGAGTGTCGGAGTTTGGAGTGTTGGAGTTTTGGAGCTTTAGAGTTTTGGAGTTTTTGAGTTTTGGAGTTTTGGAGATTCAGGGTTGTGGAGTTTCAGAATTTTTGAGTTTTGGAGTTTTGGAGTTTTGGAGTTTCGGAGTTCCGGAGTTTCGGAGTTTTGGAGTTTTGGAGTTTCGGAATTTTGTAGTTTTGTAGTTTTGGAGTGTCGGAGTTTTGGAGTGTTGGAGTTTTGGATTTTTGGAGTTTTGGAGTTTCGGAGTTTTGGAGTTTTGGAGTTTCGGAGTTTTGGAGTTTCAGAGTTTTCGAGGTTCAGGGTTGTGGAGTTTCGGAATTTTTGAGTTTTGGAGTGTCGGACTTTTGGAGTGTTGGAGTTTTGGAGTTTCGAATTTTCAGAGTTTCGGATTTTTGGAGTTTTGGAGTTTCGGAGATTTGGAGTTTTGGCGTTTTGGAGATTCGGGGTCTTGGAGTTTCGGAATTTTGTAGTTTTGTAGTTTTGGAGTGTCGGAGTTTTGGAGTGTTGGAGTTTTGGATTTTTGGAGTTTTGGAGTTTCGGAGTTTTGGAGTTTTGGAGTTTCGGAGTTTTGGAGTTTCAGAGTTTTCGAGGTTCAGGGTTGTGGAGTTTCGGAATTTTTGAGTTTTGGAGTGTCGGACTTTTGGAGTGTTGGAGTTTTGGAGTTTCGAATTTTCAGAGTTTCGGATTTTTGGAGTTTTGGAGTTTCGGAGATTTGGAGTTTTGGCGTTTTGGAGATTCGGAATCTTGGAGTTTCGGAATTTTGTAGTTTTGTAGTTTTCGAGTGTCGGAGTTTGGAGTGTTGGAGTTTTGGAGCTTTGGAGTTGCGGAGTTTTGGAGTTTCGTAGTTTTGGAGATTCAGGGTTGTGGAGTTTCAGAATTTTTGAGTTTTGGAGTTTTGGAGTTTCGGAGTTCCGGAGTTTCGGAGTTTTGGAGTTTTGGAGTTTCGGAGTTTTGGAGTTTCGGAGTTTTGGAGTTTCAGAGTTTTCGAGGTTCAGGGTTGTGGAGTTTCGGAATTTTTGAGTTTTGGAGTTTCGGAGTTTCGGAGTTTTGGAGTTTTGGAGTTTCGAATTTTCAGAGTTTCAGAGTTTTGGAGTTTCAGAGTTTTCGAGGTTCAGGGTTGTGGAGTTTCGGAATTTTTGAGTTTTGGAGTTTCGGAGTTTCGGAGTTTTGGAGTTTTGGCGTTTTGGAGATTCGGGGTCTTGGAGTTCCGGAATTTTGTAGTTTTGTAGTTTTGGAGTGTTGGAGTTTTGGATTTTTGCACTTTTGGAGTTTTGGAGTTTTGGAGTTTTGGAGTTTCGGAGTTTCGGAGTTTTGGAGTTTCAGTGTTTTGGAGGTTCAGGGTTGTGGAGTTTCGGAATTTTTGAGTATTGGAGTTTCGGAGTTTTGGAGAATTGCAGTTTTGGAGTTTCGAATTTTCAGAGTTTCGGATTTTTGGAGTTTTGGAGTTTCGGAGATTTGGAGTTTTTGCGTTTTGGAGATTCGGAATCTTGGAGTTTCGGAATTTTGTAGTTTTGTAGTTTTCGAGTGTCGGAGTTTGGAGTGTTGGAGTTTTGGAGCTTTAGAGTTTTGGAGTTTTTGAGTTTTGGAGTTTTGGAGATTCAGGGTTTTGGAGTTTCAGAATTTTTGAGTTTTGGAGTTTTGGAGTTTTGGAGTTTCGGAGTTCCGGAGTTTCGGAGTTTTGGAGTTTTGGAGTTTCGGAATTTTGTAGTTTTGTAGTTTTGGAGTGTCGGAGTTTTGGAGTGTTGGAGTTTTGGATTTTTGGAGTTTTGGAGTTTCGGAGTTTTGGAGTTTTGGAGTTTCGGAGTTTTGGAGTTTCAGAGTTTTCGAGGTTCAGGGTTGTGGAGTTTCGGAATTTTTGAGTTTTGGAGTGTCGGACTTTTGGAGTGTTGGAGTTTTGGAGTTTCGAATTTTCAGAGTTTCGGATTTTTGGAGTTTTGGAGTTTCGGAGATTTGGAGTTTTGGCGTTTTGGAGATTCGGAATCTTGGAGTTTCGGAATTTTGTAGTTTTGTAGTTTTCGAGTGTCGGAGTTTGGAGTGTTGGAGTTTTGGAGCTTTGGAGTTGCGGAGTTATGGAGTTTCGTAGTTTTGGAGATTCAGGGTTGTGGAGTTTCAGAATTTTTGAGTTTTGGAGTTTTGGAGTTTCGGAGTTCCGGAGTTTCGGAGTTTTGGAGTTTTGGAGTTTCGGAGTTTTGGAGTTTCGGAGTTTTGGAGTTTCAGAGTTTTCGAGGTTCAGGGTTGTGGAGTTTCGGAATTTTTGAGTTTTGGAGTTTCGGAGTTTCGGAGTTTTGGAGTTTTGGAGTTTCGAATTTTCAGAGTTTCGGAGTTTTGGAGTTTCAGAGTTTTCGAGGTTCAGGGTTGTGGAGTTTCGGAATTTTTGAGTTTTGGAGCTTCGGAGTTTCGGAGTTTTGGAGTTTTGGCGTTTTGGAGATTCGGGGTCTTGGAGTTCCGGAATTTTGCAGTTTTGTAGTTTTGGAGTGTTGGAGTTTTGGATTTTTGCACTTTTGGAGTTTTGGAGTTTTGGAGTTTTGGAGTTTCGGAGTTTCGGAGTTTTGGAGTTTCAGTGTTTTGGAGGTTCAGGGTTGTGCAGTTTCGGAATTTTTGAGTATTGGAGTTTCGGAGTTTTGGAGAATTGCAGTTTTGGAGTTTCGAATTTTCAGAGTTTCGGATTTTTGGAGTTTTGGAGTTTCGGAGTTTCGGAGTTTCGGAGTTTTGGAGTTTCAGAGTTTTCGAGGTTCAGGGTTGTGGAGTTTCGGAATTTTTGAGTTTTGGAGTTTCGGAGTTTCGGAGTTTTGGAGTTTTGGAGTTTTGGAGTTTCGAATTTTCAGAGTTTCGGATTTTTGGAGTTTTGGAGTTTCGGAGATTTGGAGTTTTTGCGTTTTGGAGATTCGGAATCTTGGAGTTTCGGAATTTTGTAGTTTTGTAGTTTTCGAGTGTCGGAGTTTGGAGTGTTGGAGTTTTGGAGCTTTAGAGTTTTGGAGTTTTTGAGTTTTGGAGTTTTGGAGATTCAGGGTTGTGGAGTTTCAGAATTTTTGAGTTTTGGAGTTTTGGAGTTTCGGAGTTCCGGAGTTTCGGAGTTTTGGAGTTTTGGAGTTTCGGAGTTTTGGAGTTTTGGAGTTTCGGAGTTTTGGAGTTTCAGAGTTTTCGAGGTTCAGGGTTGTGGAGTTTCGGAATTTTTGAGTTTTGGAGTTTCGGAGTTTCGGAGTTTTGGAGTTTTGGAGTTTCGAATTTTCAGAGTTTCGGATTTTTGGAGTTTTGGAGTTTCGGAGATTCGGAATCTTGGAGTTTCGGAATTTTGTAGTTTTGTAGTTTTCGAGTGTCGGAGTTTGGAGTGTTGGAGTTTTGGAGCTTTGGAGTTTCGGAGTTTTGGAGTTTCGTAGTTTTGGAGATTCAGGGTTGTGGAGTTTCAGAATTTTTGAGTTTTGGAGTTTTGGAGTTTCGGAGTTCCGGAGTTTCGGAGTTTTGGAGTTTTGGAGTTTCGGAGTTTTGGAGTTTTGGAGTTTCGGAGTTTTGGAGTTTCAGAGTTTTCGAGGTTCAGGGTTGTGGAGTTTCGGAATTTTTGAGTTTTGGAGTTTCGGAGTTTCGGAGTTTTGGAGTTCTGGAGTTTCGAATTTTCAGAGTTTAGGATTTTTGGAGTTTTGGAGTTCCAGAGATTTGGAGTTTCAGAGTTTTGGAGGTTCAGGGTTGTGGAGTTTCGGAATTTTTGAGTTTTGGAGTTTCGGAGTTTTGGAGTTTTGGCGTTTTGGAGATTCGGGGTCTTGGAGTTTCGGAATATTGTAGTTTTGTAGTTTTGGAGTGTCGGAGTTTTGGAGTGTTGGAGTTTTGGAGTTTCGAATTTTCAGAGTTTCAAATTTTTGGAGTTTCGGAGTTTCGGAGTTTTGGAGTTTTGGCGTTTTGGAGATTCGGGGTCTTGGAGTTTCGGAATTTTGTAGTTTTGTAGTTTTGGAGTGTCGGAGTTTTGGAGTGTTGGAGTTTTGGATTTTTGGAGTTTTGGAGTTTCGGAGTTTTGGAGTTTTGGAGTTTCGGAGTTTTGGAGTTTCAGAGTTTTCGAGGTTCAGGGTTGTGGAGTTTCGGAATTTTTGAGTTTTGGAGTGTCGGACTTTTGGAGTGTTGGAGTTTTGGAGTTTCGAATTTTCAGAGTTTCGGATTTTTGGAGTTTTGGAGTTTCGGAGATTTGGAGTTTTGGCGTTTTGGAGATTCGGAATCTTGGAGTTTCGGAATTTTGTAGTTTTGTAGTTTTCGAGTGTCGGAGTTTGGAGTGTTGGAGTTTTGGAGCTTTGGAGTTGCGGAGTTTTGGAGTTTCGTAGTTTTGGAGATTCAGGGTTGTGGAGTTTCAGAATTTTTGAGTTTTGGAGTTTTGGAGTTTCGGAGTTCCGGAGTTTCGGAGTTTTGGAGTTTTGGAGTTTCGGAGTTTTGGAGTTTCGGAGTTTTGGAGTTTCAGAGTTTTCGAGGTTCAGGGTTGTGGAGTTTCGGAATTTTTGAGTTTTGGAGTTTCGGAGTTTCGGAGTTTTGGAGTTTTGGAGTTTCGAATTTTCAGAGTTTCAGAGTTTTGGAGTTTCAGAGTTTTCGAGGTTCAGGGTTGTGGAGTTTCGGAATTTTTGAGTTTTGGAGTTTCGGAGTTTCGGAGTTTTGGAGTTTTGGCGTTTTGGAGATTCGGGGTCTTGGAGTTCCGGAATTTTGTAGTTTTGTAGTTTTGGAGTGTTGGAGTTTTGGATTTTTGCACTTTTGGAGTTTTGGAGTTTTGGAGTTTTGGAGTTTTGGAGTTTCGGAGTTTTGGAGTTTCGGAGTTTTGGAGTTTCAGAGTTTTCGAGGTTCAGGGTTGTGGAGTTTCGGAATTTTTGAGTTTTGGAGTTTCGGAGTTTCGGAGTTTTGGAGTTTTGGAGTTTCGAATTTTCAGAGTTTCAGAGTTTTGGAGTTTCAGAGTTTTCGAGGTTCAGGGCTGTGGAGTTTCGGAATTTTTGAGTTTTGGAGTTTCGGAGTTTCGGAGTTTTGGAGTTTTGGCGTTTTGGAGATTCGGGGTCTTGGAGTTCCGGAATTTTGTAGTTTTGTAGTTTTGGAGTGTTGGAGTTTTGGATTTTTGCACTTTTGGAGTTTTGGAGTTTTGGAGTTTTGGAGTTTCGGAGTTTCGGAGTTTTGGAGTTTCAGTGTTTTGGAGGTTCAGGGTTGTGGAGTTTCGGAATTTTTGAGTATTGGAGTTTCGGAGTTTTGGAGAATTGCAGTTTTGGAGTTTCGAATTTTCAGAGTTTCGGATTTTTGGAGTTTTGGAGTTTCGGAGATTTGGAGTTTTTGCGTTTTGGAGATTCGGAATCTTGGAGTTTCGGAATTTTGTAGTTTTGTAGTTTTCGAGTGTCGGAGTTTGGAGTGTTGGAGTTTTGGAGCTTTAGAGTTTTGGAGTTTTTGAGTTTTGGAGTTTTGGAGATTCAGGGTTGTGGAGTTTCAGAATTTTTGAGTTTTGGAGTTTTGGAGTTTTGGAGTTTCGGAGTTCCGGAGTTTCGGAGTTTTGGAGTTTTGGAGTTTCGGAATTTTGTAGTTTTGTAGTTTTGGAGTGTCGGAGTTTTGGAGTGTTGGAGTTTTGGATTTTTGGAGTTTTGGAGTTTCGGAGTTTTGGAGTTTTGGAGTTTCGGAGTTTTGGAGTTTCAGAGTTTTCGAGGTTCAGGGTTGTGGAGTTTCGGAATTTTTGAGTTTTGGAGTGTCGGACTTTTGGAGTGTTGGAGTTTTGGAGTTTCGAATTTTCAGAGTTTCGGATTTTTGGAGTTTTGGAGTTTCGGAGATTTGGAGTTTTGGCGTTTTGGAGATTCGGGGTCTTGGAGTTTCGGAATTTTGTAGTTTTGTAGTTTTGGAGTGTCGGAGTTTTGGAGTGTTGGAGTTTTGGATTTTTGGAGTTTTGGAGTTTCGGAGTTTTGGAGTTTTGGAGTTTCGGAGTTTTGGAGTTTCAGAGTTTTCGAGGTTCAGGGTTGTGGAGTTTCGGAATTTTTGAGTTTTGGAGTGTCGGACTTTTGGAGTGTTGGAGTTTTGGAGTTTCGAATTTTCAGAGTTTCGGATTTTTGGAGTTTTGGAGTTTCGGAGATTTGGAGTTTTGGCGTTTTGGAGATTCGGAATCTTGGAGTTTCGGAATTTTGTAGTTTTGTAGTTTTCGAGTGTCGGAGTTTGGAGTGTTGGAGTTTTGGAGCTTTGGAGTTGCGGAGTTTTGGAGTTTCGTAGTTTTGGAGATTCAGGGTTGTGGAGTTTCAGAATTTTTGAGTTTTGGAGTTTTGGAGTTTCGGAGTTCCGGAGTTTCGGAGTTTTGGAGTTTTGGAGTTTCGGAGTTTTGGAGTTTCGGAGTTTTGGAGTTTCAGAGTTTTCGAGGTTCAGGGTTGTGGAGTTTCGGAATTTTTGAGTTTTGGAGTTTCGGAGTTTCGGAGTTTTGGAGTTTTGGAGTTTCGAATTTTCAGAGTTTCAGAGTTTTGGAGTTTCAGAGTTTTCGAGGTTCAGGGTTGTGGAGTTTCGGAATTTTTGAGTTTTGGAGTTTCGGAGTTTCGGAGTTTTGGAGTTTTGGCGTTTTGGAGATTCGGGGTCTTGGAGTTCCGGAATTTTGTAGTTTTGTAGTTTTGGAGTGTTGGAGTTTTGGATTTTTGCACTTTTGGAGTTTTGGAGTTTTGGAGTTTTGGAGTTTCGGAGTTTCGGAGTTTTGGAGTTTCAGTGTTTTGGAGGTTCAGGGTTGTGGAGTTTCGGAATTTTTGAGTATTGGAGTTTCGGAGTTTTGGAGAATTGCAGTTTTGGAGTTTCGAATTTTCAGAGTTTCGGATTTTTGGAGTTTTGGAGTTTCGGAGATTTGGAGTTTTTGCGTTTTGGAGATTCGGAATCTTGGAGTTTCGGAATTTTGTAGTTTTGTAGTTTTCGAGTGTCGGAGTTTGGAGTGTTGGAGTTTTGGAGCTTTAGAGTTTTGGAGTTTTTGAGTTTTGGAGTTTTGGAGATTCAGGGTTTTGGAGTTTCAGAATTTTTGAGTTTTGGAGTTTTGGAGTTTTGGAGTTTCGGAGTTCCGGAGTTTCGGAGTTTTGGAGTTTTGGAGTTTCGGAATTTTGTAGTTTTGTAGTTTTGGAGTGTCGGAGTTTTGGAGTGTTGGAGTTTTGGATTTTTGGAGTTTTGGAGTTTCGGAGTTTTGGAGTTTTGGAGTTTCGGAGTTTTGGAGTTTCAGAGTTTTCGAGGTTCAGGGTTGTGGAGTTTCGGAATTTTTGAGTTTTGGAGTGTCGGACTTTTGGAGTGTTGGAGTTTTGGAGTTTCGAATTTTCAGAGTTTCGGATTTTTGGAGTTTTGGAGTTTCGGAGATTTGGAGTTTTGGCGTTTTGGAGATTCGGAATCTTGGAGTTTCGGAATTTTGTAGTTTTGTAGTTTTCGAGTGTCGGAGTTTGGAGTGTTGGAGTTTTGGAGCTTTGGAGTTGCGGAGTTATGGAGTTTCGTAGTTTTGGAGATTCAGGGTTGTGGAGTTTCAGAATTTTTGAGTTTTGGAGTTTTGGAGTTTCGGAGTTCCGGAGTTTCGGAGTTTTGGAGTTTTGGAGTTTCGGAGTTTTGGAGTTTCGGAGTTTTGGAGTTTCAGAGTTTTCGAGGTTCAGGGTTGTGGAGTTTCGGAATTTTTGAGTTTTGGAGTTTCGGAGTTTCGGAGTTTTGGAGTTTTGGAGTTTCGAATTTTCAGAGTTTCGGAGTTTTGGAGTTTCAGAGTTTTCGAGGTTCAGGGTTGTGGAGTTTCGGAATTTTTGAGTTTTGGAGCTTCGGAGTTTCGGAGTTTTGGAGTTTTGGCGTTTTGGAGATTCGGGGTCTTGGAGTTCCGGAATTTTGCAGTTTTGTAGTTTTGGAGTGTTGGAGTTTTGGATTTTTGCACTTTTGGAGTTTTGGAGTTTTGGAGTTTTGGAGTTTCGGAGTTTCGGAGTTTTGGAGTTTCAGTGTTTTGGAGGTTCAGGGTTGTGCAGTTTCGGAATTTTTGAGTATTGGAGTTTCGGAGTTTTGGAGAATTGCAGTTTTGGAGTTTCGAATTTTCAGAGTTTCGGATTTTTGGAGTTTTGGAGTTTCGGAGTTTCGGAGTTTCGGAGTTTTGGAGTTTCAGAGTTTTCGAGGTTCAGGGTTGTGGAGTTTCGGAATTTTTGAGTTTTGGAGTTTCGGAGTTTCGGAGTTTTGGAGTTTTGGAGTTTTGGAGTTTCGAATTTTCAGAGTTTCGGATTTTTGGAGTTTTGGAGTTTCGGAGATTTGGAGTTTTTGCGTTTTGGAGATTCGGAATCTTGGAGTTTCGGAATTTTGTAGTTTTGTAGTTTTCGAGTGTCGGAGTTTGGAGTGTTGGAGTTTTGGAGCTTTAGAGTTTTGGAGTTTTTGAGTTTTGGAGTTTTGGAGATTCAGGGTTGTGGAGTTTCAGAATTTTTGAGTTTTGGAGTTTTGGAGTTTCGGAGTTCCGGAGTTTCGGAGTTTTGGAGTTTTGGAGTTTCGGAGTTTTGGAGTTTTGGAGTTTCGGAGTTTTGGAGTTTCAGAGTTTTCGAGGTTCAGGGTTGTGGAGTTTCGGAATTTTTGAGTTTTGGAGTTTCGGAGTTTCGGAGTTTTGGAGTTTTGGAGTTTCGAATTTTCAGAGTTTCGGATTTTTGGAGTTTTGGAGTTTCGGAGATTCGGAATCTTGGAGTTTCGGAATTTTGTAGTTTTGTAGTTTTCGAGTGTCGGAGTTTGGAGTGTTGGAGTTTTGGAGCTTTGGAGTTTCGGAGTTTTGGAGTTTCGTAGTTTTGGAGATTCAGGGTTGTGGAGTTTCAGAATTTTTGAGTTTTGGAGTTTTGGAGTTTCGGAGTTCCGGAGTTTCGGAGTTTTGGAGTTTTGGAGTTTCGGAGTTTTGGAGTTTTGGAGTTTCGGAGTTTTGGAGTTTCAGAGTTTTCGAGGTTCAGGGTTGTGGAGTTTCGGAATTTTTGAGTTTTGGAGTTTCGGAGTTTCGGAGTTTTGGAGTTCTGGAGTTTCGAATTTTCAGAGTTTAGGATTTTTGGAGTTTTGGAGTTCCAGAGATTTGGAGTTTCAGAGTTTTGGAGGTTCAGGGTTGTGGAGTTTCGGAATTTTTGAGTTTTGGAGTTTCGGAGTTTTGGAGTTTTGGCGTTTTGGAGATTCGGGGTCTTGGAGTTTCGGAATATTGTAGTTTTGTAGTTTTGGAGTGTCGGAGTTTTGGAGTGTTGGAGTTTTGGAGTTTCGAATTTTCAGAGTTTCAAATTTTTGGAGTTTCGGAGTTTCAGAGTTTTGGAGTTTTGGCGTTTTGGAGATTCGGGGTCTTGGAGTTTCGGAATTTTGTAGTTTTGTAGTTTTGGAGTGTCGGAGTTTTGGAGTGTTGGAGTTTTGGATTTTTGGAGTTTTGGAGTTTCGGAGTTTTGGAGTTTTGGAGTTTCGGAGTTTTGGAGTTTCAGAGTTTTCGAGGTTCAGGGTTGTGGAGTTTCGGAATTTTTGAGTTTTGGAGTGTCGGACTTTTGGAGTGTTGGAGTTTCGGAGTTTCGGAGTTTTCGAGTTTTGGAGTTTCAAATTTTCAGAGTTTCGGATTTTTGGAGTTTTGGAGTTTCGGAGATTCGGAATCTTGGAGTTTCGGAATTTTGTAGTTTTGTAGTTTTCGAGTGTCGGAGTTTGGAGTGTTGGAGTTTTGGAGCTTTGGAGTTGCGGAGTTTTGGAGTTTCGTAGTTTTGGAGATTCAGGGTTGTGGAGTTTCAGAATTTTTGAGTTTTGGAGTTTTGGAGTTTCGGAGTTCCGGAGTTTCGGAGTTTTGGAGTTTTGGAGTTTCGGAGTTTTGGAGTTTCGGAGTTTTGGAGTTTCAGAGTTTTCGAGGTTCAGGGTTGTGGAGTTTCGGAGTTTTTGAGTTTTGGAGTTTCGGAGTTTCGGAGTTTTGGAGTTTTGGAGTTTCGAATTTTCAGAGTTTCGGAGTTTTGGAGTTTCAGAGTTTTCGAGGTTCAGGGTTGTGGAGTTTCGGAATTTTTGAGTTTTGGAGTTTCGGAGTTTCGGAGTTTTGGAGTTTTGGCGTTTTGGAGATTCGGGGTCTTGGAGTTCCGGAATTTTGTAGTTTTGTAGTTTTGGAGTGTTGGAGTTTTGGATTTTTGCACTTTTGGAGTTTTGGAGTTTTGGAGTTTTGGAGTTCCGGAGTTTCGGAGTTTTGGAGTTTCAGTGTTTTGGAGGTTCAGGGTTGTGGAGTTTCGGAATTTTTGAGTATTGGAGTTTCGGAGTTTTGGAGAATTGCAGTTTTGGAGTTTCGAATTTTCAGAGTTTCGGATTTTTGGAGTTTTGGAGTTTCGGAGTTTGGGAGTTTTGGAGTTTCAGAGTTTTCGAGGTTCAGGGTTGTGGAGTTTCGGAATTTTTGAGTTTTGGAGTTTCGGAGTTTCGGGGTTTTGGAGTTTTGGAGTTTTGGAGTTTCGAATTTTCAGAGTTTTGGATTTTTGGAGTTTTGGAGTTTCGGAGATTTGGAGTTTTTGCGTTTTGGAGATTCGGAATCTTGGAGTTTCGGAATTTTGTAGTTTTGTAGTTTTCGAGTGTCGGAGTTTGGAGTGTTGGAGTTTTGGAGCTTTAGAGTTTTGGAGTTCTTGAGTTTTGGAGTTTTGGAGATTCAGGGTTGTGGAGTTTCAGAATTTTTGAGTTTTGGAGTTTTGGAGTTTCGGAGTTCCGGAGTTTCGGAGTTTTGGAGTTTTGGAGTTTCGGAGTTTTGGAGTTTTGGAGTTTCGGAGTTTTGGAGTTTCAGAGTTTTCGAGGTTCAGTGTTGTGGAGTTTCGGAATTTTTGAGTTTTGGAGTTTCGGAGTTTCGGAGTTTTGGAGTTTTGGAGTTTCGAATTTTCAGAGTTTCGGATTTTTGGAGTTTTGGAGTTTCGGAGATTCGGAATCTTGGAGTTTCGGAATTTTGTAGTTTTGTAGTTTTCGAGTGTCGGAGTTTGGAGTGTTGGAGTTTTGGAGCTTTGGAGTTTCGGAGTTTTGGAGTTTCGTAGTTTTGGAGATTCAGGGTTGTGGAGTTTCAGAATTTTTGAGTTTTGGAGTTTTGGAGTTTCGGAGTTCCGGAGTTTCGGAGTTTTGGAGTTTTGGAGTTTCGGAGTTTTGGAGTTTTGGAGTTTCGGAGTTTTGGAGTTTCAGAGTTTTCGAGGTTCAGGGTTGTGGAGTTTCGGAATTTTTGAGTTTTGGAGTTTCGGAGTTTCGGAGTTTTGGAGTTTTGGAGTTTCGAATTTTCAGAGTTTAGGATTATTGGAGTTTTGGAGTTCCAGAGATTTGGAGTTTCAGAGTTTTGGAGGTTCAGGGTTGTGGAGTTTCAGAATTTTTGAGTTTTGGAGTTTCGGAGTTTTGGAGTTTTGGCGATTTGGAGATTCGGGGTCTTGGAGTTTCGGAATATTGTAGTTTAGTAGTTTTGGAGTGTCGGAGTTTTGGAGTGTTGGAGTTTTGGAGTTTCGAATTTTCAGAGTTTCAAATTTTTGGAGTTTCGGAGTTTCGGAGTTTTGGAGTTTTGGCGTTTTGGAGATTCGGGGTCTTGGAGTTTCGGAATTTTGTAGTTTTGTAGTTTTTGAGTGTCGGAGTTTTGGAGTGTTGGAGTTTTGGATTTTTGGAGTTTTGGAGTTTCGGAGTTTTGGAGTTTTGGAGTTTCGGAGTTTTGGAGTTTCAGAGTTTTCGAGGTTCAGGGTTGTGGAGTTTCGGAATTTTTGAGTTTTGGAGTGTCGGACTTTTGGAGTGTTGGAGTTTTGGAGTTTCGAATTTTCAGAGTTTCGGATTTTTGGAGTTTTGGAGTTTCGGAGATTTGGAGTTTTGGCGTTTTGGAGATTCGGAATCTTGGAGTTTCGGAATTTTGTAGTTTTGTAGTTTTCGAGTGTCGGAGTTTGGAGTGTTGGAGTTTTGGAGCTTTGGAGTTGCGGAGTTTTGGAGTTTCGTAGTTTTGGAGATTCAGGGTTGTGGAGTTTCAGAATTTTTGAGTTTTGGAGTTTTGGAGTTTCGGAGTTCCGGAGTTTCGGAGTTTTGGAGTTTTGGAGTTTCGGAGTTTCGGAGTTTTGGAGTTTCAGAGTTTTCGAGGTTCAGGGTTGTGGAGTTTCGGAATTTTTGAGTTTTGGAGTTTCGGACTTTCGGAGTTTTGGAGTTTTGGAGTTTCGAATTTTCAGAGTTTCGGAGTTTTGGAGTTTCAGAGTTTTCGACGTTCAGGGTTGTGGAGTTTCGGAATTTTTGAGTTTTGGAGTTTCGGAGTTTCGGAGTTTTGGAGTTTTGGCGTTTTGGAGATTCGGGGTCTTGGAGTTCCGGAATTTTGTAGTTTTGTAGTTTTGGAGTGTTGGAGTTTTGGATTTTTGCACTTTTGGAGTTTTGGAGTTTTGGAGTTTTGGAGTTTCGGAGTTTCGGAGTTTTGGAGTTTCAGTGTTTTGGAGGTTCAGGGTTGTGGAGTTTCGGAATTTTTGAGTATTGGAGTTTCGGAGTTTTGGAGAATTGCAGTTTTGGAGTTTCGAATTTTCAGAGTTTCGGATTTTTGGAGTTTTGGAGTTTCGGAGTTTGGGAGTTTTGGAGTTTCAGAGTTTTCGAGGTTCAGGGTTGTGGAGTTTCGGAATTTTTGAGTTTTGGAGTTTCGGAGTTTCGGAGTTTTGGAGTTTTGGAGTTTTTGAGTTTCGAATTTTCAGAGTTTCGGATTTTTGGAGTTTTGGAGTTTCGGAGATTTGGAGTTTTTGCGTTTTGGAGATTCGGAATCTTGGAGTTTCGGAATTTTGTAGTTTTGTAGTTTTCGAGTGTCGGAGTTTGGAGTGTTGGAGTTTTGGAGCTTTAGAGTTTTGGAGTTTTTGAGTTTTGGAGTTTTGGAGATTCAGGGTTGTGGAGTTTCAGAATTTTTGAGTTTTGGAGTTTTGGAGTTTCGGAGTTCCGGAGTTTCGGAGTTTTGGAGTTTTGGAGTTTCGGAGTTTTGGAGTTTTGGAGTTTCGGAGTTTTGGAGTTTCAGAGTTTTCGAGGTTCAGTGTTGTGGAGTTTCGGAATTTTTGAGTTTTGGAGTTTCGGAGTTTCGGAGTTTTGGAGTTTTGGAGTTTCGAATTTTCAGAGTTTCGGATTTTTGGAGTTTTGGAGTTTCGGAGATTCGGAATCTTGGAGTTTCGGAATTTTGTAGTTTTGTAGTTTTCGAGTGTCGGAGTTTGGAGTGTTGGAGTTTTGGAGCTTTGGAGTTTCGGAGTTTTCGAGTTTCGTAGTTTTGGAGATTCAGGGTTGTGGAGTTTCAGAATTTTTGAGTTTTGGAGTTTTGGAGTTTCGGAGTTCCGGAGTTTCGGAGTTTTGGAGTTTTGGAGTTTCGGAGTTTTGGAGTTTTGGAGTTTCGGAGTTTTGGAGTTTCAGAGTTTTCGAGGTTCAGGGTTGTGGAGTTTCGGAATTTTTGAGTTTTGGAGTTTCGGAGTTTCGGAGTTTTGGAGTTTTGGAGTTTCGAATTTTCAGAGTTTAGGATTTTTGGAGTTTTGGAGTTCCAGAGATTTGGAGTTTCAGAGTTTTGGAGGTTCAGGGTTGTGGAGTTTCGGAATTTTTGAGTTTTGGAGTTTCGGAGTTTTGGAGTTTTGGCGATTTGGAGATTCGGGGTCTTGGAGTTTCGGAATATTGTAGTTTTGTAGTTTTGGAGTGTCGGAGTTTTGGAGTGTTGGAGTTTTGGAGTTTCGAATTTTCAGAGTTTCAAATTTTTGGAGTTTCGGAGTTTTGGAGTTTTGGCGTTTTGGAGATTCGGGGTCTTGGAGTTTCGGAATTTTGTAGTTTTGTAGTTTTTGAGTGTCGGAGTTTTGGAGTGTTGGAGTTTTGGATTTTTGGAGTTTTGGAGTTTCGGAGTTTTGGAGTTTTGGAGTTTCGGAGTTTTGGAGTTTCAGAGTTTTCGAGGTTCAGGGTTGTGGAGTTTCGGAATTTTTGAGTTTTGGAGTGTCGGACTTTTGGAGTGTTGGAGTTTTGGAGTTTCGAATTTTCAGAGTTTCGGATTTTTGGAGTTTTGGAGTTTCGGAGATTTGGAGTTTTGGCGTTTTGGAGATTCGGAATCTTGGAGTTTCGGAATTTTGTAGTTTTGTAGTTTTCGAGTGTCGGAGTTTGGAGTGTTGGAGTTTTGGAGCTTTGGAGTTGCGGAGTTTTGGAGTTTCGTAGTTTTGGAGATTCAGGGTTGTGGAGTTTCAGAATTTTTGAGTTTTGGAGTTTTGGAGTTTCGGAGTTCCGGAGTTTCGGAGTTTTGGAGTTTTGGAGTTTCGGAGTTTCGGAGTTTTGGAGTTTCAGAGTTTTCGAGGTTCAGGGTTGTGGAGTTTCGGAATTTTTGAGTTTTGGAGTTTCGGAGTTTCGGAGTTTTGGAGTTTTGGAGTTTCGAATTTTCAGAGTTTCGGAGTTTTGGAGTTTCAGAGTTTTCGAGGTTCAGGGTTGTGGAGTTTCGGAATTTTTGAGTTTTGGAGTTTCGGAGTTTCGGAGTTTTGGAGTTTTGGCGTTTTGGAGATTCGGGGTCTTGGAGTTCCGGAATTTTGTAGTTTTGTAGTTTTGGAGTGTTGGAGTTTTGGATTTTTGCACTTTTGGAGTTTTGGAGTTTTGGAGTTTTGGAGTTTCGGAGTTTCGGAGTTTTGGAGTTTCAGTGTTTTGGAGGTTCAGGGTTGTGGAGTTTCGGAATTTTTGAGTATTGGAGTTTCGGAGTTTTGGAGAATTGCAGTTTTGGAGTTTCGAATTTTCAGAGTTTCGGATTTTTGGAGTTTTGGAGTTTCGAATTTCGGAGTTTCGGAGTTTTGGAGTTTCAGAGTTTTCGAGGTTCAGGGTTGTGGAGTTTCGGAATTTTTGAGTTTTGGAGTTTCGGAGTTTCGGAGTTTTGGAGTTTTGGAGTTTTGGAGTTTCGAATTTTCAGAGTTTCGGATTTTTGGAGTTTTGGAGTTTCGGAGATTTGGAGTTTTTGCGTTTTGGAGATTCGGAATCTTGGAGTTTCGGAATTTTGTAGTTTTGTAGTTTTCGAGTGTCGGAGTTTGGAGTGTTGGAGTTTTGGAGCTTTAGAGTTTTGGAGTTTTTGAGTTTTGGAGTTTTGGAGATTCAGGGTTGTGGAGTTTCAGAATTTTTGAGTTTTGGAGTTTTGGAGTTTCGGAGTTCCGGAGTTTCGGAGTTTTGGAGTTTTGGAGTTTCGGAGTTTTGGAGTTTTGGAGTTTCGGAGTTTTCGAGTTTCAGAGTTTTCGAGGTTCAGGGTTGTGGAGTTTCGGAATTTTTGAGTTTTGGAGTTTCGGAGTTTCGGAGTTTTGGAGTTTTGGAGTTTCGAATTTTCAGAGTTTCGGATTTTTGGAGTTTTGTAGTTTCGGAGATTCGGAATCTTGGAGTTTCGGAATTTTGTAGTTTTGTAGTTTTCGAGTGTCGGAGTTTGGAGTGTTGGAGTTTTGGAGCTTTGGAGTTTCGGAGTTTTGGAGTTTCGTAGTTTTGGAGATTCAGGGTTGTGGAGTTTCAGAATTTTTGAGTTTTGGAGTTTTGGAGTTTCGGAGTTCCGGAGTTTCGGAGTTTTGGAGTTTTGGAGTTTCGGAGTTTTGGAGTTTTGGAGTTTCGGAGTTTTGGAGTTTCAGAGTTTTCGAGGTTCAGGGTTGTGGAGTTTCGGAATTTTTGAGTTTTGGAGTTTCGGAGTTTCGGAGTTTTGGAGTTTTGGAGTTTCGAATTTTCAGAGTTTAGGATTTTTGGAGTTTTGGAGTTCCAGAGATTTGGAGTTTCAGAGTTTTGGAGGTTCAGGGTTGTGGAGTTTCGGAATTTTTGAGTTTTGGAGTTTCGGAGTTTTGGAGTTTTGGCGTTTTGGAGATTCGGGGTCTTGGAGTTTCGGAATATTGTAGTTTTGTAGTTCTGGAGTGTCGGAGTTTTGGAGTGTTGGAGTTTTGGAGTTTCGAATTTTCACAGTTTCAAATTTTTGGAGTTTCGGAGTTTCGGAGTTTTGGAGTTTTGGCGTTTTGGAGATTCGGGGTCTTGGAGTTTCGGAATTTTGTAGTTTTGTAGTTTTGGAGTGTCGGAGTTTTGGAGTGTTGGAGTTTTGGATTTTTGGAGTTTTGGAGTTTCGAAGTTTTGGAGTTTTGGAGTTTCGGAGTTTTGGAGTTTCAGAGTTTTCGAGGTTCAGGGTTGTGGAGTTTCGGAATTTTTGAGTTTTGGAGTGTCGGACTTTTGGAGTGTTGGAGTTTTGGAGTTTCGAATTTTCAGAGTTTCGGATTTTTGGAGTTTTGGAGTTTCGGAGATTTGGAGTTTTGGCGTTTTGGAGATTCGGAATCTTGGAGTTTCGGAATTTTGTAGTTTTGTAGTTTTCGAGTGTCGGAGTTTGGAGTGTTGGAGTTTTGGAGCTTTGGAGTTGCGGAGTTTTGGAGTTTCGTAGTTTTGGAGATTCAGGGTTGTGGAGTTTCAGAATTTTTGAGTTTTGGAGTTTTGGAGTTTCGGAGTTCCGGAGTTTCGGAGTTTTGGAGTTTTGGAGTTTCGGAGTTTTGGAGTTTCGGAGTTTTGGAGTTTCAGAGTTTTCGAGGTTCAGGGTTGTGGAGTTTCGGAATTTTTGAGTTTTGGAGTTTCGGAGTTTCGGAGTTTTGGAGTTTTGGAGTTTCGAATTTTCAGAGTTTCGGATTTTTGGAGTTTTGGAGTTTCGGAGATTCGGAATCTTGGAGTTTCGGAATTTTGTAGTTTTGTAGTTTTCGAGTGTCGGAGTTTGGAGTGTTGGAGTTTTGGAGCTTTGGAGTTTCGGAGTTTTGGAGTTTCGTAGTTTTGGAGATTCAGGGTTGTGGAGCTTCAGAATATTTGAGTTTTGGAGTTTTGAAGTTTCGGAGTTCCGGAGTTTCGGAGTTTTGGAGTTTTGGAGTTTCGGAGTTTTGGAGTTTTGGAGTTTCGGAGTTTTGGAGTTTCAGAGTTTTCGAGGTTCAGGGTTGTGGAGTTTCGGAATTTTTGAGTTTTGGAGTTTCGGAGTTTCGGAGTTTTGGAGTTTTGGAGTTTCGAATTTTCAAAGTTTAGGATTTTTGGAGTTTTGGAGTTCCAGAGATTTGGAGTTTCAGAGTTTTGGAGGTTCAGGGTTGTGGAGTTTCGGAATTTTTGAGTTTTGGAGTTTCGGAGTTTTGGAGTTTTGGCGTTTTGGAGATTCGGGGTCTTGGAGTTTCGGAATATTGTAGTTTTGTAGTTTTGGAGTGTCGGAGTTTTGGAGTGTTGGAGTTTTGGAGTTTCGAATTTTCAGAGTTTCAAATTTTTGGAGTTTCGGAGTTTCGGAGTTTTGGAGTTTTGGCGTTTTGGAGATTCGGGGTCTTGGAGTTTCGGAATTTTGTAGTTTTGTAGTTTTGGAGTGTCGGAGTTTTGGAGTGTTGGAGTTTTGGATTTTTGGAGTTTTGGAGTTTCGGAGTTTTGGAGTTTTGGAGTTTCGGAGTTTTGGAGTTTCAGAGTTTTCGAGGTTCAGGGTTGTGGAGTTTCGGAATTTTTGAGTTTTGGAGTGTCGGACTTTTGGAGTGTTGGAGTTTTGGAGTTTCGAATTTTCAGAGTTTCGGATTTTTGGAGTTTTGGAGTTTCGGAGATTTGGAGTTTTGGCGTTTTGGAGATTCGGAATCTTGGAGTTTCGGAATTTTGTAGTTTTGTAGTTTTCGAGTGTCGGAGTTTGGAGTGTTGGAGTTTTGGAGCTTTGGAGTTGCGGAGTTTTGGAGTTTCGTAGTTTTGGAGATTCAGGGTTGTGGAGTTTCAGAATTTTTGAGTTTTGGAGTTTTGGAGTTTCGGAGTTCCGGAGTTTCGGAGTTTTGGAGTTTTGGAGTTTCGGAGTTTCGGAGTTTTGGAGTTTCAGAGTTTTCGAGGTTCAGGGTTGTGGAGTTTCGGAATTTTTGAGTTTTGGAGTTTCGGAGTTTCGGAGTTTTGGAGTTTTGGAGTTTCGAATTTTCAGAGTTTCGGAGTTTTGGAGTTTCAGAGTTTTCGAGGTTCAGGGTTGTGGAGTTTCGGAATTTTTGAGTTTTGGAGTTTCGGAGTTTCGGAGTTTTGGAGTTTTGGAGTTTTGGAGTTTCGAATTTTCAGAGTTTCGGATTTTTGGAGTTTTGGAGTTTCGGAGATTTGGAGTTTTTGCGTTTTGGAGATTCGGAATCTTGGAGTTTCGGAATTTTGTAGTTTTGTAGTTTTCGAGTGTCGGAGTTTGGAGTGTTGGAGTTTTGGAGCTTTAGAGTTTTGGAGTTTTTGAGTTTTGGAGTTTTGGAGATTCAGGGTTGTGGAGTTTCAGAATTTTTGAGTTTTGGAGTTTTGGAGTTTCGGAGTTCCGGAGTTTCGGAGTTTTGGAGTTTTGGAGTTTCGAATTTTCAGAGTTTCGGATTTTTGGAGTTTTGGAGTTTCGGAGATTTGGAGTTTTTGCGTTTTGGAGATTCGGAATCTTGGAGTTTCGGAATTTTGTAGTTTTGTAGTTTTCGAGTGTCGGAGTTTGGAGTGTTGGAGTTTTGGAGCTTTAGAGTTTTGGAGTTTTTGAGTTTTGGAGTTTTGGAGATTCAGGGTTGTGGAGTTTCAGAATTTTTGAGTTTTGGAGTTTTGGAGTTTCGGAGTTCCGGAGTTTCGGAGTTTTGGAGTTTTGGAGTTTCGGAGTTTTGGAGTTTTGGAGTTTCGGAGTTTTGGAGTTTCAGAGTTTTCGAGGTTCAGGGTTGAGGAGTTTCGGAATTTTTGAGTTTTGGAGTTTCGGAGTTTCGGAGTTTTGGAGTTTTGGAGTTTCGAATTTTCAGAGTTTCGGATTTTTGGAGTTTTGGAGTTTCGGAGATTCGGAATCTTGGAGTTTCGGAATTTTGTAGTTTTGTAGTTTTCGAGTGTCGGAGTTTGGAGTGTTGGAGTTTTGGAGCTTTGGAGTTTCGGAGTTTTGGAGTTTCGTAGTTTTGGAGATTCAGGGTTGTGGAGTTTCAGAATTTTTGAGTTTTGGAGTTTTGGAGTTTCGGAGTTCGGGAGTTTCGGAGTTTTGGAGTTTTGGAGTTTCGGAGTTTTGGAGTTTTGGAGTTTCGGAGTTTTGGAGTTTCAGAGTTTTCGAGGTTCAGGGTTGTGGAGTTTCGGAATTTTTGAGTTTTGGAGTTTCGGAGTTTCGGAGTTTTGGAGTTTTGGAGTTTCGAATTTTCAGAGTTTAGGATTTTTGGAGTTTTGGAGTTCCAGAGATTTGGAGTTTCAGAGTTTTGGAGGTTCAGGGTTGTGGAGTTTCGGAATTTTTGAGTTTTGGAGTTTCGGAGTTTTGGAGTTTTGGCGTTTTGGAGATTCGGGGTCTTGGAGTTTCGGAATATTGTAGTTTTGTAGTTTTGGAGTGTCGGAGTTTTGGAGTGTTGGAGTTTTGGAGTTTCGAATTTTCAGAGTTTCAAATTTTTGGAGTTTCGGAGTTTCGGAGTTTCGGAGTTTTGGAGTTTTGGCGTTTTGGAGATTCGGGGTCTTGGAGTTTCGGAATTTTGTAGTTTTGTAGTTTTGGAGTGTCGGAGTTTTGGAGTGTTGGAGTTTTGGATTTTTGGAGTTTTGGAGTTTCGGAGTTTTGGAGTTTTGGAGTTTCGGAGTTTTGGAGTTTCAGAGTTTTCGAGGTTCAGGGTTGTGGAGTTTCGGAATTTTTGAGTTTTGGAGTGTCGGACTTTTGGAGTGTTGGAGTTTTGGAGTTTCGAATTTTCAGAGTTTCGGATTTTTGGAGTTTTGGAGTTTCGGAGATTTGGAGTTTTGGCGTTTTGGAGATTCGGAATCTTGGAGTTTCGGAATTTTGTAGTTTTGTAGTTTTCGAGTGTCGGAGTTTGGAGTGTTGGAGTTTTGGAGCTTTGGAGTTGCGGAGTTTTGGAGTTTCGTAGTTTTGGAGATTCAGGGTTGTGGAGTTTCAGAATTTTTGAGTTTTGGAATTTTGGAGTTTCGGAGTTCCGGAGTTTCGGAGTTTTGGAGTTTTGGAGTTTCGGAGTTTCGGAGTTTTGGAGTTTCAGAGTTTTCGAGGTTCAGGGTTGTGGAGTTTCGGAATTTTTGAGTTTTGGAGTTTCGGAGTTTTGGAGTTTTGGAGTTTCGAATTTTCAGAGTTTCGGAGTTTTGGAGTTTCAGAGTTTTCGAGGTTCAGGGTTGTGGAGTTTCGGAATTTTTGAGTTTTGGAGTTTCGGAGTTTCGGAGTTTTGGAGTTTTGGCGTTTTGGAGATTCGGGGTCTTGGAGTTCCGGAATTTTGTAGTTTTGTAGTTTTGGAGTGTTGGAGTTTTGGATTTTTGCACTTTTGGAGTTTTGGAGTTTTGGAGTTTTGGAGTTTCGGAGTTTCGGAGTTTTGGAGTTTCAGTGTTTTGGAGGTTCAGGGTTGTGGAGTTTCGGAATTTTTGAGTATTGGAGTTTCGGAGTTTTGGAGAATTGCAGTTTTGGAGTTTCGAATTTTCAGAGTTTCGGATTTTTGGAGTTTTGGAGTTTCGGAGTTTCGGAGTTTCGGAGTTTTGGAGTTTCAGAGTTTTCGAGGTTCAGGGTTGTGGAGTTTCGGAATTTTTGAGTTTTGGAGTTTCGGAGTTTCGGAGTTTTGGAGTTTTGGAGTTTTGGAGTTTCGAATTTTCAGAGTTTCGGATTTTTGGAGTTTTGGAGTTTCGGAGATTTGGAGTTTTTGCGTTTTGGAGATTCGGAATCTTGGAGTTTCGGAATTTTGTAGTTTTGTAGTTTTCGAGTGTCGGAGTTTGGAGTGTTGGAGTTTTGGAGCATTAGAGTTTTGGAGTTTTTGAGTTTTGGAGTTTTGGAGATTCAGGGTTGTGGAGTTTCAGAATTTTTGAGTTTTGGAGTTTTGGAGTTTCGGAGTTCCGGAGTTTCGGAGTTTTGGAGTTTTGGAGTTTCGGAGTTTTGGAGTTTTGGAGTTTCGGAGTTTTGGAGTTTCAGAGTTTTCGAGGTTCAGGGTTGTGGAGTTTCGGAATTTTTGAGTTTTGGAGTTTCGGAGTTTTGGAGTTTTGGAGTTTCGAATTTTCAGAGTTTCGGATTTTTGGAGTTTTGGAGTTTCGGAGATTCGGAATCTTGGAGTTTCGGAATTTTGTAGTTTTGTAGTTTTCGAGTGTCGGAGTTTGGAGTGTTGGAGTTTTGGAGCTTTGGAGTTTCGGAGTTTTGGAGTTTCGTAGTTTTGGAGATTCAGGGTTGTGGAGTTTCAGAATTTTTGAGTTTTGGAGTTTTGGAGTTTCGGAGTTCCGGAGTTTCGGAGTTTTGGAGTTTTGGAGTTTCGGAGTTTTGGAGTTTTGGAGTTTCGGAGTTTTGGAGTTTCAGAGTTTTCGAGGTTCAGGGTTGTGGAGTTTCGGAATTTTTGAGTTTTTGAGTTTCGGAGTTTCGGAGTTTTGGAGTTTCGAATTTTCAGAGTTTAGGATTTTTGGAGTTTTGGAGTTCCAGAGATTTGGAGTTTCAGAGTTTTGGAGGTTCAGGGTTGTGGAGTTTCGCAATTTTTGAGTTTTGGAGTTTCGGAGTTTTGGAGTTTTGGCGTTTTGGAGATTCGGGGTCTTGGAGTTTCGGAATATTGTAGTTTTGTAGTTTTGGAGTGTCGGAGTTTTGGAGTGTTGGAGTTTTGGAGTTTCGAATTTTCAGAGTTTCAAATTTTTGGAGTTTCGGAGTTTCGGAGTTTTGGAGTTTTGGCGTTTTGGAGATTCGGGGTCTTGGAGTTTCGGAATTTTGTAGTTTTGTAGTTTTGGAGTGTCGGAGTTTTGGAGTGTTGGAGTTTTGGATTTTTGGAGTTTTGGAGTTTCGAAGTTTTGGAGTTTTGGAGTTTCGGAGTTTTGGAGTTTCAGAGTTTTCGAGGTTCAGGGTTGTGGAGTTTCGGAATTTTTGAGTTTTGGAGTCTCGGACTTTTGGAGTGTTGGAGCTTTGGAGTTTCGAATTTTCAGAGTTTCGGATTTTTGGAGTTTTGGAGTTTCGGAGATTTGGAGTTTTGGCGTTTTGGAGATTCGGAATCTTGGAGTTTCGGAATTTTGTAGTTTTGTAGTTTTCGAGTGTCGGAGTTTGGAGTGTTGGAGTTTTGGAGCTTTGGAGTTGCGGAGTTTTGGAGTTTCGTAGTTTTGGAGATTCAGGGTTGTGGAGTTTCAGAATTTTTGAGTTTTGGAGTTTTGGAGTTTCGGAGTTCCGGAGTTTCGGAGTTTTGGAGTTTTGGAGTTTCGGAGTTTTGGAGTTTCGGAGTTTTGGAGTTTCAGAGTTTTCGAGGTTCAGGGTTGTGGAGTTTCGGAATTTTTGAGTTTTGGAGTTTCGGAGTTTCGGAGTTTTGGAGTTTTGGAGCTTCGAATTTTCAGAGTTTCGGAGTTTTGGAGTTTCAGAGTTTTCGAGGTTCAGGGTTGTGGAGTTTCGGAATTTTTGAGTTTTGGAGTTTCGGAGTTTCGGAGTTTTGGAGTTTTGGCGTTTTGGAGATTCGGGGTCTTGGAGTTCCGGAATTTTGTAGTTTTGTAGTTTTGGAGTGTTGGAGTTTTGGATTTTTGCACTTTTGGAGTTTTGGAGTTTTGGAGTTTTGGAGTTTCGGAGTTTCGGAGTTTTGGAGTTTCAGTGTTTTGGAGGTTCAGGGTTGTGGAGTTTCGGAATTTTTGAGTATTGGAGTTTCGGAGTTTTGGAGAATTGCAGTTTTGGAGTTTCGAATTTTCAGAGTTTCGGATTTTTGGAGTTTTGGAGTTTCGGAGTTTCGGAGTTTTGGAGTTTCAGAGTTTTCGAGGTTCAGGGTTGTGGAGTTTCGGAATTTTTGAGTTTTGGAGTTTCGGAGTTTCGGAGTTTTGGAGTTTTGGAGTTTTGGAGTTTCGAATTTTCAGAGTTTCGGATTTTTGGAGTTTTGGAGTTTCGGAGATTTGGAGTTTTTGCGTTTTGGAGATTCGGAATCTTGGAGTTTCGGAATTTTGTAGTTTTGTAGTTTTCGAGTGTCGGAGTTTGGAGTGTTGGAGTTTTGGAGCTTTAGAGTTTTGGAGTTTTTGAGTTTTGGAGTTTTGGAGATTCAGGGTTGTGGAGTTTCAGAATTTTTGAGTTTTGGAGTTTTGGAGTTTCGGAGTTCCGGAGTTTCGGAGTTTTGGAGTTTTGGAGTTTCGGAGTTTTGGAGTTTTGGAGTTTCGGAGTTTTGGAGTTTCAGAGTTTTCGAGGTTCAGGGTTGTGGAGTTAAGGAATTTTTGAGTTTTGGAGTTTCGGAGTTTCGGAGTTTTGGTGTTTTGGAGTTTCGAATTTTCAGAGTTTAGGATTTTTGGAGTTTTGGAGTTCCAGAGATTTCGAGTTTCAGAGTTTTGGAGGTTCAGGGTTGTGGAGTTTCGCAATTTTTGAGTATTGGAGTTTCGGAGTTTTGGAGAATTGCAGTTTTGGAGTTTTGGAGTTTCGAATTTTCAGAGTTTCGGAGTTTCGGAGTTTCGGAGTTTTGGAGGTTCAGGGTTGTGGAGTTTCGGAATTTTTGAGTTTTGGAGTTTCGGAGTTTTGGAGTTTTTTGAGTTTCGGAGTTTTGGAGTTTCAGAGTTTTGGAGGTTCAGGGTTGCGGAGTTTCGGAATTTTTGAGTTTTGGAGTTTCGGAGTTTTGGAGTTTTGGAGAATTGCAGTTTTGGAGTTTTGGAGTTTCGAATTTTCAGAGTTTCGGATTTTTGGAGTTTTGGAGTTTCGGAGTTTCGGAGTTTTGGAGTTTCAGAGTTTTCGAGGTTCAGGGTTGTGGAGTTTCGGAATTTTTGAGTTTTGGAGTTTCGGAGTTTCGGAGTTTTGGAGTTTTGGCGTTTTGGAGATTCGGGGTCTTGGAGTTTCGGAATTTTGTAGTTTTGTAGTTTTGGAGTGTCGGAGTTTTGGAGTGTTGGAGTTTTGGATTTTTGCACTTTTGGAGTTTTGGAGTTTTGGAGTTTTGGAGTTTTGGAGTTTTGGAGTTTCGGAGTTTCGGAGTTTTGGAGTTTCAGTGTTTTGGAGGTTCAGGGTTGTGGAGTTTCGGAATTTTTGAGTATTGGAGTTTCGGAGTTTTGGAGAATTGCAGTTTTGGAGTTTTGGAGTTTCGAATTTTCAGAGTTTCGGATTTTTGGAGTTTTGGAGTTTCGGAGTTTCGGAGTTTCGGAGTTTTGGAGTTTCAGAGTTTTCGAGGTTCAGGGTTGTGGAGTTTCGGAATTTTTGAGTTTTGGAGTTTCGGCGTTTCGGAGTTTTGGAGTTTTGGAGTTTCGAATTTTCAGAGGTTCGGATTTTTGGAGTTTTGGAGTTTCGGAATTTTGTAGTTTTGTAGTTTTCGAGTGTCGGAGTTTGGAGTGTTGGAGTTTTGGAGCTTTGGAGTTTTGGAGTTTTTGAGTTTTGGAGTTTTGGAGATTCAGGGTTGTGGAGTTTCAGAATTTTTGAGTTTTGGAGTTTTGGAGTTTGGGAGTTCCGGAGTTTCGGAGTTTTAGAGTTTCGGAGTTTTGGAGTTTTGGAGTTTCGGAGTTTTGGAGTTTCAGAGTTTTCGAGGTTCATGGTTGAGGAGTTTCGGAATTTTTGAGTTTTGGAGTTTCGGAGTTTCGGAGTTTCGGAGTTTTGGAGTTTTGGAGTTTCGAATTTTCAGAGTTTCGGATTTTTGGAGTTTCGGAGATTTGGAGTTTTGGCGTTTTGGAGATTCGGAATCTTGGAGTTTCGGAATTTTGTAGTTTTGTAGTTTTCGAGTGTCGGAGTTTGGAGTGTTGGAGTTTTGGAGCTTTGGAGTTTTGGAGTTTTTGAGTTTTGGAGATTCAGGGTTGTGGAGTTTCAGAATTTTTGAGTTTTGGAGTTTTGGAGTTTCGGAGTTCCGGAGTTTCGGAGTTTTGGAGTTTTGGAGTTTCGGAGTTTTGGAGTTTTGGAGTTTCGGAGTTTTGGAGTTTCAGAGTTTTCGAGGTTCAGGGTTGTGGAGTTTCGGAATTTTTGAGTTTTGGAGTTTCGGAGTTTCGGAGTTTTGTAGTTTTGGAGTTTCGAATTTTCAGAGTTTCGGATTTTTGGAGTTTTGGAGTATCGGAGATTCGGAATCTTGGAGTTTTGGAGTTTCGAATTTTCAGAGTTTCGGATTTTTGGAGTTTTGGAGTTTCGGAGATTTGGAGTTTTTGCGTTTTGGAGATTCGGAATCTTGGAGTTTCGGAATTTTGTAGTTTTGTAGTTTTCGAGTGTCGGAGTTTGGAGTGTTGGAGTTTTGGAGCTTTAGAGTTTTGGAGTTTTTGAGTTTTGGAGTTTTGGAGATTCAGGGTTGTGGAGTTTCAGAATTTTTGAGTTTTGGAGTTTTGGAGTTTCGGAGTTCCAGAGTTTCGGAGTTTTGGAGTTTTGGAGTTTCGGAGTTTTGGAGTTTTGGAGTTTCGGAGTTTTGGAGTTTCAGAGTTTTCGAGGTTCAGGGTTGTGGAGTTTCGGAATTTTTGAGTTTTGGAGTTTCGGAGTTTCGGAGTTTTGGAGTTTTGGAGTTTCGAATTTTCAGAGTTTCGGATTTTTGGAGTTTTGGAGTTTCGGCGTTTCGGAGTTTTGGAGTTTCGAATTTTCAGAGGTTCGGATTTTTGGAGTTTTGGAGTTTCGGAGATTTGGAGTTTTGGCGTTTTGGAGATTCGGAATCTTGGAGTTTCGGAATTTTGTAGTTTTGTAGTTTTCGAGTGTCGGAGTTTGGAGTGTTGGAGTTTTGGAGCTTTGGAGTTTTGGAGTTTTTGAGTTTTGGAGTTTTGGAGATTCAGGGTTGTGGAGTTTCAGAATTTTTGAGTTTTGGAGTTTTGGAGTTTGGGAGTTCCGGAGTTTCAGAGTTTTAGAGCTTCGGAGTTTTGGAGTTTTGGAGTTTCGGAGTTTTGGAGTTTCAGAGTTTTCGAGGTTCAGGGTTGTGGAGTTTCGGAATTTTTGAGCTTTGGAGTTTCGGAGTTTCGGAGTTTTGGAGTTTTGGAGTTTTGGAGTTTCGAATTTTCAGAGTTTCGGATTTTTGGAGTTTCGGAGATTTGGAGTTTTGGCGTTTTGGAGATTCGGAATCTTGGAGTTTCGGAATTTTGTAGTTTTGTAGTTTTCGAGTGTCGGAGTTTGGAGTGTTGGAGTTTTGGAGCTTTGGAGTTTTGGAGTTTTTGAGTTTTGGAGATTCAGGGTTGTGGAGTTTCAGAATTTTTGAGTTTTGGAGTTTTGGAGTTTCGGAGTTCCGGAGTTTCGGAGTTTTGGAGTTTTGGAGTTTCGGAGTTTTGGAGTTTTGGAGTTTCGGAGTTTTGGAGTTTCAGAGTTTTCGAGGTTCAGGGTTGTGGAGTTTCGGAATTTTTGAGTTTTGGAGTTTCGGAGTTTCGGAGTTTTGTAGTTTTGGAGTTTCGAATTTTCAGAGTTTCGGATTTTTGGAGTTTTGGAGTTTCGGAGATTCGGAATCTTGGAGTTTCGGAATTTTGTAGTTTTGTAGTTTTCGAGTGTCGGAGTTTGGAGTGTTGGAGTTTTGGAGCTTTTGAGTTTGGGAGTTTTGGAGTTTCTTAGTTTTGGAGATTCAGGGTTGTGGAGTTTCAGAATTTTTGAGTTTTGGAGTTTTGGAGTTTCGGAGTTCCGGAGTTTCGGAGTTTTGGAGTTTTGGAGTTTCGGAGTTTTGGAGTTTTGGAGTTTCGGAGTTTTGGAGTTTCAGAGTTTTCGAGGTTCAGGGTTGTGGAGTTTCGGAATTTTTGAGTTTTGGAGTTTCGGAGTTTCGGAGTTTTGGAGTTTTGGAGTTTCGAATTTTCAGAGTTTCGGATTTTTGGAGTTTTGGAGTTCCGGAGATTTGGAGTTTCAGAGTTTTGGAGGTTCAGGGTTGTGGAGTTTCGGAATTTTTGAGTTTTGGAGTTTCGGAGTTTTGGAGTTTTGGAGTTTTGGAGTTTCGGAGATTTGGAGTTTCAGAGTTTTGGAGGTTCAGGGTTGTGGAGTTTCGGAATTTTTGAGTTTTGGAGTTTCGGAGTTTTGGAGTTTTGGAGTTTTGGAGTTTCGGAGATTTGGAGTTTCAGAGTTTTGGAGGTTCAGGGTTGTGGAGTTTCGGAATTTTTGAGTTTTGGAGTTTCGGAGTTTTGGAGTTTTGGAGAATTGCAGTTTTGGAGTTTTGGAGTTTCGAATTTTCGGAGTTTCGGATTTTTGGAGTTTTGGAGTTTCGGAGTTTCGGAGTTTTGGAGTTTCAGAGTTTTCGAGGTTCAGGGTTGTGGAGTTTCGGAATTTTTGTGTTTTGGAGTTTCGGAGTTTTGGCGTTTTGGAGATTCGGGGTCTTGGAGTTTCGGAATTTTGTATTTTTGTAGTTTTGGAGTGTCGGAGTTTTGGAGTGTTGGAGTTTTGGAGTTTCGAATTTTCAGAGTTTCAAATTTTTGGAGTTTCGGAGTTTCGGAGTTTTGGAGTTTTGGCGTTTTGGAGATTCGGGGTCTTGGAGTTTCGGAATTTTGTAGTTTTGTAGTTTTGGAGTGTCGGAGTTTTGGAGTGTTGGAGTTTTGGATTTTTGCACTTTTGGAGTTTTGGAGTTTTTGAGTATTGGAGTTTCGGAGTTTTGGAGAATTGCAGTTCTGGAGTTTTGGAGTTTCGAATTTTCAGAGTTTCGGATTTTTGGAGTTTTGGAGTTTCGGAGTTTCGGAGTTTCGGAGTTTTGGAGTTTCAGAGTTTTCGAGGTTCAGGGTTGTGGAGTTTCGGAATTTTTGAGTTTTGGAGTTTCGGAGTTTCGGAGTTTTGGAGTTTTGGAGTTTTGGAGTTTTGGAGTTTTGAATTTTCAGAGTTTCGGATTTTTGGAGTTTTGGAGTTTCGGAGATTTGGAGTTTTGGCGTTTTGGAGATTCGGAATCTTGGAGTTTCGGAATTTTGTAGTTTTGTAGTTTTCGAGTGTCGGAGTTTGGAGTGTTGGACTTTTGGAGCTTTGGAGTTTTGGAGTTTTCGAGTTTTGGAGTTTTGGAGATTCAGGGTTGTGGAGTTTCAGAATTTTTGAGTTTTGGAGTTTTGGAGTTGCGGAGTTCCGGAGTTTCGGAGTTTTGGAGTTTTGGAGTTTCGGAGTTTTGGAGTTTTGGAGTTTCGGAGTTTTGGAGTTTCAGTTTTCGAGGTTCAGGGTTGTGGAGTTTCGGAATTTTTGAGTTTTGGAGTTTCGGAGTTTTGGAGTTTCAGAGTTTTCGAGGTTCAGGGTTGTGGAGTTTCGGAATTTTTGAGTTTTGGAGTTTCGGAGTTTCGGAGTTTTGTAGTTTTGGAGTTTCGAATTTTCAGAGTTTCGGATTTTTGGAGTTTTGGAGTTTCGGAGATTCGGAATCTTGGAGTTTCGGAATTTTGTAGTTTTGTAGTTTTCGAGTGTCGGAGTTTGGAGTGTTGGAGTTTTGGAGCTTTTGAGTTTGGGAGTTTTGGAGTTTCTTAGTTTTGGAGATTCAGGGTTGTGGAGTTTCAGAATTTTTGAGTTTTGGAGTTTTGGAGTTTCGGAGTTCCGGAGTTTCGGAGTTTTGGAGTTTTGGAGTTTCGGAGTTTTGGAGTTTTGGAGTTTCGGAGTTTTGGAGTTTCAGAGTTTTCGAGGTTCAGGGTTGTGGAGTTTCGGAATTTTTGAGTTTTGGAGTTTCGGAGTTTCGGAGTTTTGGAGTTTTGGAGTTTCGAATTTTCAGAGTTTCGGATTTTTGGAGTTTTGGAGTTCCGGAGATTTGGAGTTTCAGAGTTTTGGAGGTTCAGGGTTGTGGAGTTTCGGAATTTTTGAGTTTTGGAGTTTCGGAGTTTTGGAGTTTTGGAGTTTTGGAGTTTCGGAGTTTTGGAGTTTCAGAGTTTTGGAGGTTCAGGGTTGTGGAGTTTCGGAATTTTTGAGTTTTGGAGTTTCGGAGTTTTGGAGTTTTGGAGAATTGCAGTTTTGGAGTTTTGGAGTTTCGAATTTTCGGAGTTTCGGATTTTTGGAGTTTTGGAGTTTCGGAGTTTCGGAGTTTTGGAGTTTCAGAGTTTTCGAGGTTCAGGGTTGTGGAGTTTCGGAATTTTTGAGTTTTGGAGTTTTGGAGTTTCGGAGTTTTGGCGTTTTGGAGATTCGGGGTCTTGGAGTTTCGGAATTTTGTATTTTTGTAGTTTTGGAGTGTCGGAGTTTTGGAGTGTTGGAGTTTTGGAGTTTCGAATTTTCAGAGTTTCAAATTTTTGGAGTTTCGGAGTTTCGGAGTTTTGGAGTTTTGGCGTTTTGGAGATTCGGGGTCTTGGAGTTTCGGAATTTTGTAGTTTTGTAGTTTTGGAGTGTCGGAGTTTTGGAGTGTTGGAGTTTTGGATTTTTGCACTCTTGGAGTTTTGGAGTTTTTGAGTATTGGAGTTTCGGAGTTTTGGAGAATTGCAGTTCTGGAGTTTTGGAGTTTCGAATTTTCAGAGTTTCGGATTTTTGGAGTTTTGGAGTTTCGGAGTTCCGGAGTTTCGGAGTTTTGGAGTTTTGGAGTTTCGGAGTTTTGGAGTTTTGGAGTTTCGGAGTTTTGGAGTTTCAGAGTTTTCGAGGTTCAGGGTTGTGGAGTTTCGGAATTTTTGAGTTTTGGAGTTTCGGAGTTTCGGAGTTTTGGAGTTTTGGAGTTTCGAATTTTCAGAGTTTCGGATTTTTGGAGTTTTGGAGTTCCGGAGATTTGGAGTTTCAGAGTTTTGGAGGTTCAGGGTTGTGGAGTTTCGGAATTTTTGAGTTTTGGAGTTTCGGAGTTTTGGAGTTTTGGAGTTTTGGAGTTTCGGAGTTTTGGAGTTTCAGAGTTTTGGAGGTTCAGGGTTGTGGAGTTTCGGAATTTTTGAGTTTTGGAGTTTCGGAGTTTTGGAGTTTTGGAGAATTGCAGTTTTGGAGTTTTGGAGTTTCGAATTTTCGGAGTTTCGGATTTTTGGAGTTTTGGAGTTTCGGAGTTTCGGAGTTTTGGAGTTTCAGAGTTTTCGAGGTTCAGGGTTGTGGAGTTTCGGAATTTTTGAGTTTTGGAGTTTTGGAGTTTCGGAGTTTTGGCGTTTTGGAGATTCGGGGTCTTGGAGTTTCGGAATTTTGTATTTTTGTAGTTTTGGAGTGTCGGAGTTTTGGAGTGTTGGAGTTTTGGAGTTTCGAATTTTCAGAGTTTCAAATTTTTGGAGTTTCGGAGTTTCGGAGTTTTGGAGTTTTGGCGTTTTGGAGATTCGGGGTCTTGGAGTTTCGGAATTTTGTAGTTTTGTAGTTTTGGAGTGTCGGAGTTTTGGAGTGTTGGAGTTTTGGATTTTTGCACTCTTGGAGTTTTGGAGTTTTTGAGTATTGGAGTTTCGGAGTTTTGGAGAATTGCAGTTCTGGAGTTTTGGAGTTTCGAATTTTCAGAGTTTCGGATTTTTGGAGTTTTGGAGTTTCGGAGTTTCGGAGTTTCGGAGTTTTGGAGTTTCAGAGTTTTCGAGGTTCAGGGTTGTGGAGTTTCGGAATTTTTGAGTTTTGGAGTTTCGGAGTTTCGGAGTTTTGGAGTTTTGGAGTTTTGGAGTTTTGGAGTTTTGAATTTTCAGAGTTTCGGATTTTTGGAGTTTTGGAGTTTCGGAGATTTGGAGTTTTGGCGTTTTGGAGATTCGGAATCTTGGAGTTTCGGAATTTTGTAGTTTTGTAGTTTTCGAGTGTCGGAGTTTGGAGTGTTGGACTTTTGGAGCTTTGGAGTTTTGGAGTTTTCGAGTTTTGGAGTTTTGGAGATTCAGGGTTGTGGAGTTTCAGAATTTTTGAGTTTTGGAGTTTTGGAGTTGCGGAGTTCCGGAGTTTCGCAGTTTTGGAGTTTTGGAGTTTCGGAGTTTTGGAGTTTTGGAGTTTCGGAGTTTTGGAGTTTCAGTTTTCGAGGTTCAGGGTTGTGGAGTTTCGGAATTTTTGAGTTTTGGAGTTTCGGAGTTTTGGAGTTTTGGAGTTTCGAATTTTCAGTTTCGGATTTTTGGAGTTTTGGAGCTTCGGAGATTTGGAGTTTTGGCGTTTTGGAGATTCGGAATCTTGGAGTTTCGGAATTTTTGAGTTTTGGAGTTTTGGAGTTTCGGAGTTCCGGAGTTTCGGAGTTTTGGAGTTTTGGAGTTTCGGAGTTTTGGAGTTTTGGAGTTTTCGAGGTTCAGGGTTGTGGAGTTTCGGAATTTTTGAGTTTTGGAGTTTCGGAGTTTTGGAGTTTTGGAGAATTGCAGTTTTGGAGTTTCGAATTTTCAGAGTTTCGGATTTTTGGAGTTTTGGAGTTTCGGAGTTTCGGAGTTTTGGAGTTTCAGAGTTTTCGAGGTTCAGGGTTGTGGAGTTTCGGAATTTTTGAGTTTTGGAGTTTCGGAGTTTCGGAGTTTTGGAGTTTTGGCGTTTTGGAGATTCGGGGTCTTGGAGTTTCGGAATTTTGTAGTTTTGTAGTTTTGGAGTGTCGGAGTTTTGGAGTGTTGGAGTTTTGGAGTTTCGAATTTTCAGAGTTTCAAATTTTTGGAGTTTTGGAGTTTTGGCGTTTTGGAGATTCGGGGTCTTGGAGTTTCGGAATTTTGTAGTTTTGTAGTTTTGGAGTGTCGCAGTTTTGGAGTGTTGGAGTTTTAGATTTTTGCACTTTTGGAGTTTTGGAGTTTTGGAGTTTTGGAGTTTCGGAGTTTCGGAGTTTTGGAGTTTCAGTGTTTTGGAGGTTCAGGGTTGTGGAGTTTCGGAATTTTTGAGTATTGGAGTTTCGGAGTTTTGGAGAATTGCAGTTTTGGAGTTTTGGAGTTTCGAATTTTCAGAGTTTCGGATTTTTGGAGTTTTGGAGTTTCGGAGTTTCGGAGTTTCGGAGTTTTGGAGTTTTCGAGGTTCAGGGTTGTGGAGTTTCGGAATTTTTGAGTTTTGGAGTTTCGGAGTTTCGGAGTTTTGGAGTTTTGGAGTTTTGGAGTTTCGAATTTTCAGAGTTTCGGATTTTTGGAGTTTTGGAGTTTCGGAGATTTGGAGTTTCGGCGTTTTGGAGATTCGGAATCTTGGAGTTTCGGAATTTTGTAGTTTTGTAGTTTTCGAGTGTCGGAGTTTGGAGTGTTGGAGTTTTGGAGCTTTGGAGTTTTGGAGTTTTTGAGTTTTGGAGATTCAGGGTTGTGGAGTTTCAGAATTTTTGAGTTTTGGAGTTTTGGAGTTTCGGAGTTCCGGAGTTTCGGAGTTTTGGAGTTTTGAAGTTTCGGAGTTTTGAAGTTTTGGAGTTTTGGAGTTTCGGAGTTTTGGAGTTTCAGAGTTTTCGAGGTTCAGGGTTGTGGAGTTTCGGAATTTTTGAGTTTTGGAGTTTCGGAGTTTCGGAGTTTTGGAGTTTTGGAGTTTCGAATTTTCAGAGTTTCGGATTTTTGGAGTTTCGGAGATTTGGAGTTTTGGCGTTTTGGAGATTCGGAATCTTGGTGTTTCGGAATTTTGTAGTTTTGTAGTTTTCGAGTGTCGGAGTTTGGAGTGTTGGAGTTTTGGAGCTTTGGAGTTTCGGAGTTTTGGAGTTTCGTAGTTTTGGAGATTCAGGGTTGTGGAGTTTCAAAATTTTTGAGTTTTGGAGTTTTGGAGTTTCGGAGTTCCGGAGTTTCGGAGTTTTGGAGTTTCGGAGTTTTGGAGTTTTGGAGTTTCGGAGTTTTGGAGTTTCAGAGTTTTCGAGGTTCAGGGTTGTGGAGTTTCGGAATTTTTGAGTTTTGGAGTTTCGGAGTTTCGGAGTTTTGGAGTTTTGGAGTTTCGAATTTTCAGAGTTTCGGATTTTTGGAGTTTTGGAGTTCCGGAGATTTGGAGTTTCAGAGTTTTGGAGGTTCAGGGTTGTGGAGTTTCGGAATTTTTGAGTTTTGGAGTTTCGGAGTTTTGGAGTTTCAGAGTTTTGGAGGTTCAGGGTTGTGGAGTTTCGGAATTTTTGAGTTTTGGAGTTTCGGAGTTTTGGAGTTTTGGAGAATTGCAGTTTTGGAGTTTTAGAGTTTCGAATTTTCAGAGTTTCGGATTTTTGGAGTTTTGGAGTTTCGGAGTTTCGGAGGTTTGGAGTTTCAGAGTTTTCGAGGTTCAGGGTTGTGGAGTTTCGGAATTTTTGAGTTTTGGAGTTTCGGAGTTTCGGAGTTTTGGAGTTTTGGCGTTTTGGAGATTCGGGGTGGTGGTGGTGGTAGTGGTTTATTAAAAAATAAAAAGTGAAGCAAAAGAGTGTTGCCGGCCGCGGCAATTGCTATCTAATATCTTAAGCACCCGAGCTGCAGCCGGCGGAAACGAAAGGGAAAGGAAGAGGATAGTGAGGAGAAGTATAGAGGGGAGCGACAGCGAGAAAGGACAGGGTAGAGCTTTGTACACTATTTACAAAATACAAAAGTAATCAAGTTCGCGCCGCTCGCGCGCTAATGTCCAAGCATTGTCCGAAAATAAGTGCGCGCGAGCGACCACTGCGCACAATCACTTACACAAGAAGTAAACTGTATGTACATAGCCGCGCGACGTAGCGTCCTGTCTCGGATTAATCGCGCGCGCGGCTCACTGCACTAGCGGCCGGGGTGGGGCGCCCGGCCGCGTATACCGTCCGAGGTAGCACCCACGGAGCGTTCGTGTCACGCGTGCACTACCTGGCGTAGAGCAAGCGGGGAGTCAAGTCCGCCTGCTCGATGAACGCACAGAGGCTCACCATTGTGCTGTCACGGGTGCGCGCACTGCCGCGCGGCCACAGGAGCGCTTCGAGACTGTCCGGGATGATTCCCAGCGCCCTGTATGCCGCAAGCATCTCGCGACGCGGCACTGCAGAAGCGGTACAGCGAAGGAGCATGTGCTCCAATGTCTCCACTGCGCCGCATTCAGCGCACGCGTCGCTTGACGAAAGTCCGTGGCGCACCCGTCTTTCCCCGGGCCACACGCAGCCGACGCGCACTCGGATGATCATCGCCCGCTGGAGGCGCGACAGTGAGCGCGCGCCGACGAGAGAAATGCGCTCTCCTCGCACGATGCGAGGGTCTGGGTGTTGCTGACGGAGGTGGTCGTAGATCACCGCACGCACGTCTTCCAGGGCGAGCGGTTCGTCGCTGGGATTAAGCTGATGTGCGGCGGTGGCGAGCTCGACGGCTTGCTCGTTGCCGCGGATGCCGCAGTGACCGGGCACCCACTGCACGCGAATACTGCATCTGCGCTCCGCGAGGCGCTCAATGCGCTCGCGTAACGCGCACAGCAACGGGGTGCCACGGGCGGGAGTCTGCAGGCGGCTGAGGGCGGCACGGGAATCACACAGCAGAGCACACCTGGGTGGCGGTGGAGTAAGGGTGAGCACCAGGTCCAAGCCCAGGCGAAGACCCAGTAGCTCCGCCGTGGTCGAAGAGCCCAGGTAAGCCACTCTTTGCTGGCGGTGCAGCTGCAGGGCGGGGATGGTGGCCGCTGCAGCGAGCGAGCAGTTTTCGCTCACCACGGAGCCGTCAGTGAACACAAGCAGATGGTCGCGCAGTTGCTCGTAGATGACGGCTCCGGCTAGCTGCTGCACTGCACATAGTGGTGTGCTGCGTTTTCCCGCGATGCCGACGATCTCTCGCTGTACCTCCGTCGTGAGGGGCCAGGGGGAGCAGAGGCCGTAGGGGGGCGTGGCGCGCGTCAGCTGGTCATATTCCTGCAGTGCCGCGCCCATTCTTGAGCGCGGGTAGTGACGAAGGCGCTGCAGGAGTTCCGCGCCGTCTGGTGCGCGGTGAAGGCGGTCAATGTGATGCAGCGAGCGCTGCGTGGCCTGTAGCTGCAGCGGCCACGCTCCCGCCTCGGCCAGTGTCGCCTCGCATTGCGAGTTTCCGGGTAGACCGAGGCAGGTCCGCAGCGCTTTGCGATGCTGCACCTCCAGTGCCTTCCATGATGGTTTGCGCACCGTGACGAGGGGCAGCGCGTAGAGTATCGCCCCTAAGGCTGCGGCGTTGTAGAGGCGCAGCGCAGCCTGCTGAGAAATCCCCTGGCCCCGGGCGGTGAGCTTGTGCACAGCGGCTGTAGTCCTCTTCATCTGCTGGCAGGCCCTGGTCGCCGCGGGGCGGAAGGAGAGGCGCTGGTCGATTTCCAGGCCGAGGTACCGCACGGAGCTCTTCCACGGCAGCGGCGTCCCAGCCAACGTCAGCGGCGCCAGGCGGGCGCATCTGCGAGCTGCGCAGGCCATGGCTGCAGTCTTCTCCGCGCAAAGCGCCAGGCCGAGGCCCCGCAACCGGTCGCCGATAGCGTCAAGGGACCCCTGGAGACAGTCTCTCACGCGGGAAGCCTCGCCCGGAGGTCCCAAGCACCACAGAGCGATGTCGTCCGCGTATATGAAGATGTACACGCGGTGCCGGTTGCCTGTGGGCAGACAGCCCGGCACCGCCGACATCGCCACATTGAAGAGGAACGGGGACAACACCGACCCCTGCGGCACGCCTAGATCCACCGGGCGGGGCTGAGAGAGAGCCGCTCCCACGCGCACGCGAATAGTGCGCGCGTTGAGGAACCCCTGCACATAACGCAACAGACGACCGGCCACGCCCGCTTCTTCCAGCCTCGCGAGAATTACCGCACGGTGGACGTTGTCAAACGCACTCGACACGTGGAGCAGCAAGAGCAGTGCTACCTGCCGCGCCGCCACGGCGTGCTCGAGTGCGGAGACAACGTCCGCGATTGAATCTGCCGCGCAGCGCATCCCGCGAAACCCTGTCTGACGCTCGTCGAACAAGTCTGCCTCCGCGGCCCGCGCATGCAGGCGTTGGAGCGCCATATGCTCCATCAGCTTGCATGCCGCCGACGTTAGCGCCACTGGCCGGTATCCGCTGAGCTCCGTGGGTGGGCGGCCTGGCTTCGGTATCGGGCAGACGACCGCTGTGCGCCACTCCTCAGGTAGCACCCCGCGTTCCCACACCAGGTTGAGCTGCCGCAGGAGGACTTGACGTTGTTCCGCGTCCAGGTTGCGCAGCATCTGGTACGTAACCCCGTCTGGCCCGGGCGATGAGCGGCGGGTGCAGTGGTGCAGCGCGTCGTTCAGTTCCGCCGCTGTGAAGAGCGCGTTGCACGGGCCGTCATCCGGGGCGGGGGAAGAGTACCTGGCGTCAAAACTGGGGCCCGATGTCGTCACTGCACTGCTCGCGGGACGCTGTGGCGCAAATCGGTCAGCGAACTGCTCAGCCAGCTGTTGGTTTGTTTGGCCGCTCGAGATGGCGAGAGCGGCCAGGGGCTGAGGGTTCGCCTGAGGTGTAGTGATGCGCCGCAGGGTGGTGAAGAGCCGCCGCGAGCTGCGATCCTTCTCCATCGTGTTGCAGAGAGAAGCCCACTGCCGTCGATAAAGCTTGTTGGAGTGACGCCTTGCCGCTGCGTCCAGCCGATTGTAGACCGTCCAGTCTTCTGGCTTGTCCGTCCGTCGCGCCCTGCGCTCCGCCTTGTCCCTTTTGTCGCGCAGATCGAGCAGCTTATTGTCGGGTGTTGGCTGACCTGCCCGCACCTCTGCGCGACGCGTGGCTGCGAGGGCGCTCCGGACAAGACTGGTGAAGTAATCGGTGCCGGACGCAGCGGCGGCGTCCACCTCTTGGCGGAAGCGGCCCCAATTCACGATTGCGTAAGTACGCATGGGGCGCGCCTCTTTAGCAGTGGGCTCTATGGTGATGGAGAAGTGATCCGAGCCCCAGAGTTATGGTGCACGACGCCAGGTCGCCTCGATGCCGCTGGACGCGAACGCAACGTCGATGCAGGAGCCTGACGATCCACGCCGTCGGAAGGTGGGCTGGCCAGTGTTGAGAGGAGTGAGTCCCAGCTGCGTTGCTGTGTCATGCAGGTCGTCGCCGCGCCGGTCGTTGCGCGCACTGCCCCACGCACAATGATGGGCGTTGAAGTCACCAACTATGAGCTGGCGCGGGGCACAACACGACGACACTGCACGAAAACACAGCGCGTTCCACGCCACAGCTGGGCGCACATAAACACTGGCCACTGATGTGTCAACACCCCCGACGCGCACTGTCACTGCCACGCACTCCTGAACGTCACTCGTCGCCGCCGCCGTGCCGACGAGCGCGTGCTGGACGTCGCGTCGCACATAAATGGAGGCCCGCGATTTTCCGGGTCGATGGGCTGGGTCGCCGCAGGGGATCGATGCACATGACTCCTCCTCACACTTCGTTGGTGAATGGTAACCGATGTAGCCGGGCAGCCGCCTTTGGGGCTCCCCATCCCGCAGCCGGACGTAAGTTTCCTGCAGCGCGATCACCTCTGGTTGTTCGGATGTTATGCGTGAGCGGAGCTCAGCGTATCGCGCTGCAAGGGAGCGGACGTTCCATTGCAGGACTGTGGGAATGCGGGGTACTGCCCGGCGACTAGCCATGTTGTTGGCTGTTTAGTGCAGGAGGGCCTGTCGCTTCCTCACAGATGCGGCGACCCTCGGAGCCCTCTGGCAGGAGCACGCTTAGTGCTCGCAGCGCGGCCTGCAGGCGCTCGATTAAGGCGTCGCGTGCGTCCAGAGGGGAGCCACCGGAGGTAGTCGGTGCGGGCCTCACTGGTGCGGTGCGGGAACCGGCCTGCTGCTTGGGATGCTGCCCCCGCTGCTTCTGAGGCCGGAGCTGCTGAGAAGGCTGCTGCTGCTGCTTGCTGTGGCCCGCAACCTGCGCATAGCTGCGCTTGCTTGGTTGCTGCTGTGCAGCCTGCGGAGCCGTTTCTTCGCGTACAACCGCGCGCACGGCCCGTCGTGAGAGAGGCACTTCTGACGAAGCCAAAATCGTGGCGACATGCCTCTCTCGTTGCCAGTGGGGGCATGAAGGGTCCGTGGCAGGGTGTCGACCGCCGCAATTTGAGCAGCGCGATTTTCCGCTGGTGCACGCTCCAGTGTCGTGTGGTGCACCGCAGCGGGCACAGCGGGCAGCAGCTCTGCAGGCCTCGGTGGCATGGCCCAGGCTGGAACAGCGGGAACACTGCAGTGGGCGCGGGCGGCAGGGCCGGACAGCGAGGCGCCGCCTGTAAATGAACACATGCGGCGGCGGGATCGGCGCCGCAAATCGGAGATGCAGCGTGCTTCCCGACAGCGACGCCGACGTCACTGCCACCGCCGACTCCACTGCGGCAAGCAGCTGATCCGCTGAGCGGCGCGCGTCCACGCCGAACACGAGCCCACTGGACTGGTTGCGAGGAGCTGGCTCCCTGGCGCACACAGCCAGGCCACGGATGACAGTCGTGGCCAGAAGCGAGCCGAAGGTAGCTGCGCAGCCGGTGTCCACCGCCGCGACGTTCCGCCGCGTGTTAACGCGAACCGCCAGCACGTCAGGGCGCGGGCCCAGCTCCTCAGCAATCTCCCAGCCCTGTTCCCTGCTTATGGCCACGCCGCGTTCCGCTGGCCGGAACAGGACTGTCCAGTGGAGCTCCTCATGGACCGCCACGGCAGCAGCAGCTCTCTGCAGGGCAGCCTTACGCCTTCGCTGTGCTCGGGTTCAAGCCTGGCGCCAGGGGATCAGGCTGGCGATCTCCAGTGAGCATGAGGATGCCAGGGGGGCGTGGAGTTCGTTGCTGTCAGGCACGCTGGCAGCGTGCGCCGCGCTCCGTCTGAGAGCCGCAGCTGCGGCCTCTGGGTCACGTGGTCGGTTTGCTGGCTTCTGCGCCGCGTCAGCCGATGTCGTCACCGGCAGCTGGTCCCTCAGGGTGGGGGCTTGCGTTTTGGAGTGTTGGAGTTTTGGATTTTTGCACTTTTGGAGTTTTGGAGTTTTGGAGTTTTGGAGTTTCGGAGTTTCGGAGTTTTCGAGTTTCAGTGTTTTGCACGTTCAGGGTTGTGGAGTTTCGGAATTTTTGAGTATTGGAGTTTCGGAGTTTTGGAGAATTGCAGTTTTGGAGTTTTGGAGTTTCGAATTTTCAGAGTTTCGGATTTTTGGAGTTTTGGAGTTTTGGAGTTTCGGAGGTTCGGAGTTTCGGAGTTTTGGAGTTTCAGAGTTTTCGAGGTTCAGGGTTGTGGAGTTTCGGAATTTTTGAGTTTTGGAGTTTCGGAGTTTTGGAGTTTTGTAGTTTTGGAGTTTCGAATTTTTAGTTTCGGATTTTTGGAGTTTTGGAGTTTCGGAGATTTGGAGTTTTGGCGTTTTGGAGATTTGGTATCTTGGAGTTTCGGAATTTTGTAGTTTTGTAGTTTTCGAGTGTCGGAGTTTGGAGTGTTGGAGTTTTGGAGCTTTGGAGTTTTGGAGTTTTTGAGTTTTGGAGTTTTGGAGATTCAGGGTTGTGGAGTTTCAGAATTTTTGAGTTTTGGAGTTTTGGAGTTTCGGAGTTCCGGAGTTTCGGAGTTTCGGAGTTTTGGAGTTTCGGAGTTTTGGAGTTTTGGAGTTTCGGAGTTTTGGAGTTTCAGAGTTTTCGAGGTTCAGGGTTGTGGAGTTTCGGAATTTTTGAGTTTTGGAGTTTCGGAGTTTTGGAGTTTTGGAGTTTCGAATTTTCAGAGTTTCGGATTTTTGGAGTTTTGGAGTTTCGGAGATTCGGAATCTTGGAGTTTCGGAATTTTGTAGTTTTGTAGTTTTCGAGTGTCGGAGTTTGGAGTGTTGGAGTTTTGGAGCTTTGGAGTTTCGGAGTTTTGGAGTTTCGTAGTTTTGGAGATTCAGGGTTGTGGAGTTTCAGAATTTTTGAGTTTTGGAGTTTTGGAGTTTCGGAGTTCCGGAGTTTCGGAGTTTTGGAGTTTTGGAGTTTCGGAGTTTTGGAGTTTTGGAGTTTCGGAGTTTTGGAGTTTCAGAGTTTTCGAGGTTCAGGGTTATGGAGTTTCGGAATTTTTGAGTTTTGGAGTTTCGGAGTTTCGGAGTTTTGGAGTTTCGAATTTTCAGAGTTTCGGATTTTTGGAGTTTTGGAGTTCCGGAGATTTGGAGTTTCAGAGTTTTGGAGGTTCAGGGTTGTGGAGTTTCGGAATTTTTGAGTTTTGGAGTTTCGGAGTTTTGGAGTTTTGGAGTTTTGGAGTTTCGGAGTTTTGGAGTTTCAGAGTTTTGGAGGTTCAGGGTTGTGGAGTTTAGGAATTTTTGAGTTTTGGAGTTTCGGAGTTTTGGAGTTTTGGAGAATTGCAGTTTTGGAGTTTTGGAGTTTCGAATTTTCAGAGTTTCGGATTTTCGGAGTTTTGGAGTTTCGGAGTTTTGGAGTTTCAGAGTTTTCGAGGTTCAGGGTTGTGGAGTTTCGGAATTTTTGAGTTTTGGAGTTTCGGAGATTTGGAGTTTTGGCGTTTTGGAGATTCGGGGTCTTGGAGTTTCGGAATTTTGTAGTTTTGTAGTTTTGGAGTGTCGGAGTTTTGGAGTGTTGGAGTTTTGGAGTTTCGAATTTTCAGAGTTTCAAATTTTTGGAGTTTCGGAGTTTCGGAGTTTTGGAGTTTTGGCGTTTTGGAGATTCGGTGTCTTGGAGTTTCGGAATTTTGTAGTTTTGTAGTTTTGGAGTGTCGGAGTTTTGGAGTGTTGGAGTTTTGGATTTTTGCACTTTTGGAGTTTTGGAGTTTTGGAGTTTTGGAGTTTCCGAGTTTCGGAGTTTTGGAGTTTCAGTGTTTTGGAGGTTCAGGGTTGTGGAGTTTCGGAATTTTTGAGTATTGGAGTTTCGGAGTTTTGGAGAATTGCAGTTTTGGAGTTTTGGAGATTCGAATTTTCAGAGTTTCGGATTTTTGGAGTTTTGGAGTTTCGGAGTTTCAGAGTTTCGGAGTTTTGGAGTTTCAGAGTTTTCGAGGTTCAGGGTTGTGGAGTTTCGGAATTTTTGAGTTTTGGAGTTTCGGAGTTTCGGAGTTTTGGTGTTTTGGAGTTTCGAATTTTCAGAGTTTCGGATTTTTGGAGTTTTGGAGTTTCGGAGATTTGGAGTTTTGGCGTTTTGGAGATTCGGAATCTTGGAGTTTCGGAATTTTGTAGTTTTGTAGTTTTCGAGTGTCGGAGTTTGGAGTGTTGGAGTTTTGGAGCTATGGAGTTTTGGAGTTTTTGAGTTTTTGAGTTTTGGAGTTTTGGAGAGTCAGGGTTGTGGAGTTTCAGAATTTTTGAGTTTTGGAGTTTTGGAGTTTCGGAGTTGCGGAGTTTCGGAGTTTTGGAGTTTTGGAGTTTCGGAGTTTTGGAGTTTTGGAGTTTCGGAGTTTTGGAGTTTCAGAGTTTTCGAGGTTCAGGGTTGTGGAGCTTCGGAATTTTTGAGTTTTGGAGTTTGGGAGTTTCGGAGTTTCGGAGTTTTGGAGTTTCGAATTTTCAGAGTTTCGGATTTTTGGAGTTTTGGAGTTTCGGAGATTTGGAGTTTTGGCATTTTGGAGATTCGGAATCTTGGAGTTTCGAAATTTTGTAGTTTTGTAGTTTTCGAGTGTCGGAGTTTGGAGTGTTGGAGTTTTGGAGCTTTGGAGTTTCGGAGTTTTGGAGTTTCGTAGTTTTGGAGATTCAGGGTTGTGGAGATTCAGAATTTTTGAGTTTTGGAGTTTTGGAGTTTCGGAGTTCCGGAGTTTCGGAGTTTTGGAGTTTTGGAGTTTCGGAGTTTTGGAGGTGTGGATTTTTGGAGATTCAGGGTTGTGTTGTTCCAGAATTTTGTAGTTTCGGAGTTTTGGAGTTTCGGAGTTTCGAATTATTGGAGTTTTCGAGTTTTAGAATTTTTAATTTTTGGAGGTAGGGATTTTTGGAGTTTCGGAGTTGTGGAGATTCGGGGTTGTGGATTTTTGGAGTTTTGGAGGTTCGGGGTTGTGGAGTTTCGGAATTTTGGTGTTTCGCATTTTTACAGTTTTGGAGTTTTCAAGTTCTGGATTTTTGGAGTTTTGGAGTTTTGGATTTTCGGAGTTTTGGAGATTCGGAGTATTGGAGTTTCGGAGTTTTGGAGATTTGGAGTTTCGGGGTTTTGGAGTTTCGTAGTTTTGGAGATTCAGGGTTGTGGAGTTTCAGAATTTTTGAGTTTTGGAGTTTTGGAGTTTCGGAGTTCCGGAGTTTCGGAGTTTTGGAGTTTTGGAGTTTCGGAGTTTTGGAGTTTTGGAGTTTCGGAGTTTTGGAGTTTCAGAGTTTTCGAGGTACAGGGTTGTGGAGTTTCGGAATTTTTGAGTTTTGGAGTTTCGGAGTTTCGGAGTTTTGGAGTTTTGGAGTTTCGAATTTTCAGTTTCGGATTTTTGGAGTTTTGGAGTTCCGGAGATTTGGAGTTTCAGAGTTTTGGAGGTTCAGGGTTGTGGAGTTTCGGAATTTTTGAGTTTTGGAGTTTCGGAGTTTTGGAATTTTGGAGTTTCGGAGTATTGGAGTTTCAGAGTTTTGGAGGTTCAGGGTTGTGGAGTTTCGGAATTTTTGAGTTTTGGAGTTTCGGAGTTTTGGAGTTTTGGAGAATTGCAGTTTTGGAGTTTTGGAGTTTCGAATTTTCAGAGTTTCGGGTTTTTCGAGCTTTGGAGTTTCGGAGTTTTGGAGTTTCAGAGTTTTCGAGGTTCAGGGTTGTGGAGTTTCGGAATTTTTGAGTTTTGGAGTTTCGGAGTTTCGGAGTTTTGGAGTTTTGGAGTTTCGAATTTTCAGAGTTTCGGATTTTTGGAGTTTTTGAGTTTCAGAGATTTGGAGTTTTGGCGTTTTTGAGATTCGGAATCTTGGAGTTTCGAAATTTTGTAGTTTTGTAGTTTTCGAGTGTCGGAGTTTGGAGTGTTGGAGTTTTGGAGCTTTGGAGTTTCGGAGTTTTGGAGTTTCGTAGTTTTGGAGATTCAGGGTTGTGGAGATTCAGAATTTTTGAGTTTTGGAGTTTTGGAGTTTCGGAGTTCCGGAGTTTCGGAGTTTTGGAGTTTTGGAGTTTCGGAGTTTTGGAGGTGTGGATTTTTGGAGATTCAGGGTTGTGTTGTTCCAGAATTTTGTAGTTTCGGAGTTTTGGAGTTTCGGAGTTTCGAATTATTGGAGTTTTCGAGTTTTAGAATTTTTAATTTTTGGAGGTAGGGATTTTTGGAGTTTCGGAGTTGTGGAGATTCGGGGTTGTGGATTTTTGGAGTTTTGGAGGTTCGGGGTTGTGGAGTTTCGGAATTTTGGTGTTTCGCATTTTTACAGTTTTGGAGTTTTCAAGTTCTGGATTTTTGGAGTTTTGGAGTTTTGGATTTTCGGAGTTTTGGAGATTCGGAGTATTGGAGTTTCGGAGTTTTGGAGATTTGGAGTTTCGGGGTTTTGGAGTTTCGTAGTTTTGGAGATTCAGGGTTGTGGAGTTTCAGAATTTTTGAGTTTTGGAGTTTTGGAGTTTCGGAGTTCCGGAGTTTCGGAGTTTTGGAGTTTTGGAGTTTCGGAGTTTTGGAGTTTTGGAGTTTCGGAGTTTTGGAGTTTCAGAGTTTTCGAGGTACAGGGTTGTGGAGTTTCGGAATTTTTGAGTTTTGGAGTTTCGGAGTTTCGGAGTTTTGGAGTTTTGGAGTTTCGAATTTTCAGTTTCGGATTTTTGGAGTTTTGGAGTTCCGGAGATTTGGAGTTTCAGACTTTTGGAGGTTCAGGGTTGTGGAGTTTCGGATTTTTTGAGTTTTGGAGTTTCGGAGTTTTGGAATTTTGGAGTTTCGGAGTTTTGGAGTTTCAGAGTTTTGGAGGTTCAGGGTTGTGGAGTTTCGGAATTTTTGAGTTTTGGAGTTTCGGAGTTTTGGAGTTTTGGAGAATTGCAGTTTTGGAGTTTTGGAGTTTCGAATTTTCAGAGTTTCGGGTTTTTGGAGCTTTGGAGTTTCGGAGTTTTGGAGTTTCAGAGTTTTCGAGGTTCAGGGTTGTGGAGTTTCGGAATTTTTGAGTTTTGGAGTTTCGGAGTTTCGGAGTTTTGGAGTTTTGGAGTTTCGAATTTTCAGAGTTTCGGATTTTTGGAGTTTTTGAGTTTCAGAGATTTGGAGTTTTGGCGTTTTTGAGATTCGGAATCTTGGAGTTTCGGAATTTTGAAGTTTTGTAGTTTTCGAGTGTCGGAGTCTTGGAGTGTTGGAGTTTTGGAGCTTTGGAGTTGTGGAGTTTTTGAGTTTTGGAGTTTTGGATTTTTGCAAATTTGGAGTTTTGGAGTTTTGGAGTTTCGGAGTTTCGGAGTTTTGGAGTCTCAGAGTTTTGGAGGTTCAGGGTTGTGGAGTTTCGGAATTTTTGAGTATTGGAGTTCCGGAGTTTCGGAGTTTTGGAGAATTGCAGTTTTGGAATTTTTGTAGTTAAGAATTTTCAGTTTCGGATTTTTGGAGTTTTGGAGTTTCGGAGTTTCGGAGTTTTGGAGTTTCAGAGTTTTCGAGGTTCAGGGTTGTGGAGTTTCCGAATTTTTGAGTTTTGGAGTTTCGGAGTTCCGGAGTTTCGGAGTTTTGGAGTTTTGCAGTTTCGGAGTTTTGGAGTTTTGGAGTTTCGAAGTTTTGGAGTTTCAGAGTTTTCGAGGTTCAGGGTTGTGGAGTTTCGGAATTTTTGAGTTTTGGAGTTTCGGAGTTTTGGAGTTTTGGTGTTTTGGAGTTTCGAATTTTCAGAGTTTCGGATTTTTGGAGTTTTGGAGTTCCGGAGATTTGGAGTTTCAGAGTTTTGGAGGTTCAGGGTTGTGGAGTTTCGGAATTTTCGAGTTTTGGAGTTTCGGAGTTTTGGAGTTTTGGAGTTTCGGAGTTTTGGAGTTTCAGAGTTTTTGAGGTTCAGGGTTGTGGAGTTTCGGAATTTTTGAGTTTTGGAGTTTCGGAGTTTTGGAGTTTTGGAGTTTCGAATTTTCAGAGTTTGGGATTTTTGGAGTTTTGGAGTTTTGGAGTTTTTGAGTTTTTGAGTTTTGGATTTTGACACTTTTGGAGTTTTGGAGTTTTGGAGTTTCGGAGTTTCGGAGTTTTGGAGTTTCAGAGTTTTGGAGGTTCAGGGTTGCGGAGTTTCGGAATTTTTGAGTATCGGAGTTTCGGAGTTTTGGAGAATTGCAGTTTTGGAGTTTTGGAGTTTCGAATTTTCAGTTTCGGATTTTTCGAGTTTTGGAGTTTCGGAGTTTCGGAGTTTTTGGAGTTTCAGAGTTTTCGGAGTTTTGGAGTTTCAGAGTTTTCGAGGTTCAGGGTTGTGGAGTTTCGGAATTTTTCAGTTTTGGAGTTTCGGAGTTTTAGAGTTTTGGAGTTTTGGAGTTTTGGAGTTTCGAATTTTCAGAGTTTCGGATTTTTGGAGTTTTGGAGTTTCGGAGATTTGGAGTTTTGTGCGTTTTGGAGATTCGGAATCTTGGAGTTTCGGAATTTTGTAGTTTTGTAGTTTTCGAGTGTCGGAGTTTTGGAGTGTTGGAGTTTTGGAGCTTTGGAGTTTTGGAGTTTTTGAATTTGGAGTTTTGGATTTTTGCAAATTTGGAGTTTTGGAGTTTTGGAGTTTCGGAGTTTCGGAGTTTTGGAGTCTCAGAGTTTTGGAGGTTCAGGGTTGTGGAGTTTCGGAATTTTTTAGTTTTGGAGTTTCGGAGTTTTGGAGTTTTGCAGTTTTGGAGTTTTGGAGTTTTGGAGTTTCAGAGTTTTGGAGGTTCAGGGTTGTGGAGTTTCGGAATTTTTGAGTATTGGAGTTTCGGAGTTTTGGAGAATTGCAGTTTTGGAGTTTCGAATTTTCAGAGTTTCGGATTTTTGGAGTTTTGGAGTTTCGGAGTTTCGGAGTTTTGGAGTTTCAGAGTTTTCGAGGTTCAGCGTTGTGGAGTTTCGGAATTTTTGAGTTTTGGAGTTTCGGAGTTTCGGAGTTTCGGAGTTTTGGAGTTTTGGAGTTTTGGATTTTCGGAGTTTTGGAGATTCGGAGTATTGGAGTTTCGGAGTTTTGGAGATTTGGAGTTTCGGGGTTTTGGAGTTTCGTACTTTTGGAGATTCAGGGTTGTGGAGTTTCAGAATTTTTGAGTTTTGGAGTTTTGGAGTTTCTGAGTTCCGGAGTTTCGGAGTTTTGGAGTTTTGGAGTTTCGGAGTTTTGGAGTTTTGGAGTTTCGGAGTTTTGGAGTTTCAGAGTTTTCGAGGTTCAGGGTTGTGGAGTTTCGGAATTTTTGAGTTTTGGAGTTTCGGAGTTTCGGAGTTTTGGAGTTTTGGAGTTTTGGAGTTTCGAATTTTCAGTTTCGGATTTTTGGAGTTTTGGAGTTCCGGAGATTTGGAGTTTCAGAGTTTTGGAGGTTCAGGGTTGTGGAGTTTCGGAATTTTTGAGTTTTGGAGTTTCGGAGTTTTGGAGTTTTGGAGTTTCGGAGTTTTGGAGTTTCAGAGTTTTGGAGGTTCAGGGTTGTGGAGTTTCGGAATTTTTGAGTTTTGGAGTTTCGGAGTTTTGGAGTTTTGGAGAATTGCAGTTTTGGAGTTTTGGAGTTTCGAATTTTCAGAGTTTCGGATTTTTGGAGCTTTGGAGTTTCGGAGTTTCGGATTTTTGGAGTTTTGGAGTTTCGGAGATTTGGAGTTTTGGCGTTTTTGAGATTCGGAATCTTGGAGTTTCGGAATTTTGAAGTTTTGTAGTTTTCGAGTGTCGGAGTCTTGGAGTGTTGGAGTTTTGGAGCTTTGGAGTTGTGGAGTTTTTGAGTTTTGGAGTTTTGGATTTTTGCAAATTTGGAGTTTTGGAGTTTTGGAGTTTCGGAGTTTCGGAGTTTTGGAGTCTCAGAGTTTTGGAGGTTCAGGGTTGTGGAGTTTCGGAATTTTTGAGTATTGGAGTTCCGGAGTTTCGGAGTTTTGGAGAATTGCAGTTTTGGAATTTTTGTAGTTAAGAATTTTCAGTTTCGGATTTTTGGAGTTTTGGAGTTTCGGAGTTTCGGAGTTTTGGAGTTTCAGAGTTTTCGAGGTTCAGGGTTGTGGAGTTTCGGAATTTTTGAGTTTTGGAGTTTCGGAGTTTCGGAGTTTTGGAGTTTTGGAGTTTCGAATTTTCAGTTTCGGATTTTTGGAGTTTTGGAGTTCCGGAGATTTGGAGTTTCAGAGTTTTGGAGGTTCAGGGTTGTGGAGTTTCGGAATTTTTGAGTTTTGGAGTTTCGGAGTTTTGGAGTTTTGGAGTTTCGGAGTTTTGGAGTTTCAGAGTTTTGGAGGTTCAGGGTTGTGGAGTTTCGGAATTTTTGAGTTTTGGAGTTTCGGAGTTTTGGAGTTTTGGAGTTTCGGAGTTTTGGAGCTTTGGAGTTTCGGAGTTTCGGAGTTTTGGAGTTTCAGAGTTTTCGAGGTTCAGGGTTGTGGAGTTTCGGAATTTTTGAGTTTTGGAGTTTCGGAGTTTCGGAGTTTTGGAGTTTTGGAGTTTCGAATTTTCAGAGTTTCGGATTTTTGGAGTTTTGGAGTTTCGGAGATTTGGAGTTTTGGCGTTTTTGAGATTCGGAATCTTGGAGTTTCGGAATTTTGAAGTTTTGTAGTTTTCGAGTGTCGGAGTCTTGGAGTGTTGGAGTTTTGGAGCTTTGGAGTTGTGGAGTTATTGAGTTTTGGAGTTTTGGATTTTTGCAAATTTGGAGTTTTGGAGTTTTGGAGTTTCGGAGTTTCGGAGTTTTGGAGTCTCAGAGTTTTGGAGGTTCAGGGTTGTGGAGTTTCGGAATTTTTGAGTATTGGAGTTCCGGAGTTTCGGAGTTTTGGAGAATTGCAGTTTTGGAATTTTTGTAGTTAAGAATTTTCAGTTTCGGATTTTTGGAGTTTTGGAGTTTCGGAGTTTCGTAGTTTTGGAGTTTCAGAGTTTTCGAGGTTCAGGGTTGTGGAGTTTCGGAATTTTTGAGTTTTGGAGTTTCGGAGTTCCGGAGTTTCGGAGTTTTGGAGTTTTGCAGTTTCGGAGTGCTTGGTGCGCCCCCTCACCAGAGACTGCTCTTGTACCAATTTGGTTTGGTCGTCCTCGGGCTCGAAAGCCCCCCCATCGAGCGTGGCGGCAGACGAACTACTGCTACCCCGATGGTCGTGTGTGGGTCCAACCCACGAACTTCGGAAAGGCGGAGTCGTTACGCCCCGTGGTGCACCTCTGTGATGTGCACCCCTGCTAGACGCCGAAGCGCCCTCGACTTCGGGTAATCCCTTCGCGCCGCACTGCAAGCGGGAGCCCGATTCTACCAACTTTTATTAAGCGTCTTGGATTTGACGCCGGCCCTGCAAGCAGGACCTACCGCCTACGTACCCGCAGTGCGAGTGTGGGCTTCATCCCACACCCGTCCGGTCTCACGACTGTTCTACTCACAGACGCTCAAAGGACGCAAGCGCCAGTTCTGCTTTCGATTTGCCCTCGCTCTCTTAGCCTACTGAAACGCCCGAAGGCCTCAGCGTTTCCCAGAGATGGCCCTGGTTTCCCGGAGGGGGAACGAGGACAGACCCCAGCAGCGCTCCCGAGTGATCTTTGGGCACGGGTTACACAGGGACGCCCCTACCCCTGATGACTTTAGTCAGCGGGGATTTCCCTGCAGCGAATCTGCTGGAGACTTAGCCACAGCAGCCTATCCCTAGACTGCCGCAGCGTATGAACTCTCTCGCTTTAAGTCCTGGGATAGGATCACCACAGACCCTTCCCAGGATCAAGGTCCTGGGATGCATTAGCATCGCCTCCTATTTGACTGGATTACAGGAGTACGCAACTACTCCCAGCGTTACGCCTCAGGACTTTCATCGCCGGTGCCATCACACCCCGCTAGGTAACAGGAGGACGCTATCCCTCCCAGTGTTAGCCGGCCTGGGAGCAACCCTAGTACTCCACAGCCCCAGCCACAGCCTTTCAACTGTGGCCAGGTAGCCAACCCTCCGGTCGACAGCCGACAGCAGGCGGTGGTGCTGTGATAGACACAACACCCCAGTCAATCCAGCCCTGAGACGAGGCTGCCCATAGCGAAAAAGAGGATGTGCTAAAAATGCATTTCAAACGTATTCTATTAATTTCATATTTATTTCGCATTTTTTGTGCCTATGCTTAGACTGCAATACGAATGCTTTCTAAGTATACTAGGAATAATATTTTAAACGTTCTTAAAAATACGTGAAAAGTACATTTTTGCCCCCTTAGCATATTTATAATGCATTAAAAATATAATAAAATATACATTAGAAATATACTAAAAATATACATTTAATACATTAAAAATATGTTTACTCGGGCGTAAAAAAAGTCTACTGGGCTGCTCCATGGAATGACACGGGTTAATTCTTTAACTGGAGAACAAATCGTACACGGGTATTTATCATTAATCAACAGGAGTCTGATATTATAAGGTCACGTGATTGAATTGGAACGGCAGATACCTACACACAACATACCAAGACGACAGCGACACAGCAAACAACAAATCCTACGACAACCGTTATACTTTGCATGCCGCATATATACCCAGCGAAAGCGACGCACTATTTTGCACGGTGAGGCCTTTTTTGCGCAAATATTGTGGGCTGACAAATTATCGCAGAAGTACCCTACTGGTCGCGTTCGAATCTGGGGTTAATTGAGAACGGAATTGCTAGTTGAAACTTGCGTCAGGCACAGGTCAGGAGTCGAACTGTCAACCAACAGATACATGGGCGTGTAAGGGAGCCGGTCTGCCCTGCCAGACGGGGTCCTTTCCGCTGGCTTATTCGGACCCAGAAGTACCCAAGGCGCTTTTGCTGGTATAATGCTATCACGTTCTCACACGGAAATGCTCGAATGACATTGAGTGGAATGACATTCGAGAATAGGAATGATATTCGGACTCGACGTACTGCCGCGGTGCTGCACGACACTTTCGAAACGCATTCGAAAGCCTCAGCTCGTTTTCAGTGTACAGCGACGACGACGACGGCGGTCACACTAGTCCGACAACGACAGTATATATCACGCTGAACAACAGCATGTAATTATAGTGAAATATCTAGTTTACTATAATATGATTCTAGAGGGACACGTTTTTCAGGCCAACGACACCGACGAATCCGGTCGGCGGACGGTCAGCCTTGTCGGCGGCTGAGCGAGAACACGGTGATGAGGCGGCGGTGTGTATATGCTCGCGCTTCTAAATGAGCGAAACGAACGGCTATATTTCACATGTGCACACCTGAACACTCACCAGCGATAAGCGCTTGCCAAATCAATTTCAGTCGACGACGGCTCTGTTCCCTTCCGCGACGACTGGGCCCAGCGAGTTCGCAGGGTTGGATCTGTGATTTCGGCGGTTGTGAAGAGCGAACCACAAGCTTTAGCTAATGCAAATAGTCACCAGGTGTAGTTTTGGCAACAGTGACCTGAAATAAACTATTGCTTACATCGCAGGGCACGCGTACGATGAACGGGAATCGCCAGTGTGACCCAGACTGCCGAGCCGTGCTTTACGGCCAGCAGCAGTCGTCGCCGTCGCTAGCTTGTCGATAACAGTCGCCAGACATACTTCTGGATAAAGTAGTTTAAAAAAAGTACTGGTCACGTCGGAGAAAGCCGGGACAAGAAGCGAGAAGCGCCAGTCCTACGCGATGCCAACAACCCGGCTTTCTCAGGCGTGCGATCGCATCATCGCTTCCCACACATTGTCGCACTGCGTAAACAAGCACGAGTACAACCAGTAAAGAAGAAAACAGATTGTTTAATAGAACGAAAGTGCAGATTGCGTTTTATGTTATGTAAACAAGCGATGTAAACAACAGTATGAGTGCAGTCGTCCTCATCGGCGCACTCCCGCGGGAAATTTTATGCTGACGCGGTTAATATTCATTGGCGTAATATTATCTTCAAGCACTCCCTTAGACAGAACACGTGTAGCATCGTTAGATGACATTCGGTTGGAAGGCATTCGAAGCGCCCGTGTAGCAGGGGTATAAGTGGTGATCACCTTCCTGCTAGAAGTTACCATAAACGAAAGGATGACAAGAAAGGGAAAGTTTTCACTCTTCGCTGAAATGTCATTTCGAGCCCTAGATTGTTCCACGGTAGCTTGAAGTGTAATGCAAATATGTTTACGCGGACAACCCATTTGTTAGAATTTAAATATACTTCAGACGGATTAATTGCGTATTTACGAAAGTACACTTTAAATAGATGGCCAGCACCAAAATGCGATCCCGAAACTCAATTTTGAGCATTAGATTGTTCAACGACAACTTGTAGTGCGCTGCAAACATGCTAATGCGTACTGCCAATTTGCTAGAATTCCAGTTCTCTGTTGACGAATTAATTGCGTATTTACGGAAGTACACTTCAAATACAGTGACGACGCGCAAATGCCATTTCCCGAAAGGCGATTTCGAGCACTCGACTGTTCAACGGCAGCTAGAAGTGTGCAAAGACGTTTAAAAGGACTGCCGGTTTGTTAGAATTGAAGTATATTTCGGATGAATCAATTTCATATTTACGAAAGTTCACTTTTAATACATTGACAAGATGCTAAAACTACATACATATACGTTTACAAGGGCTGCCCGTTTTCTAGAATTGAAGTATACTTTCGATGAATTAATTTCATATTTCCGAAAATACACTTTTAATACACTGACAAGATGCTAAAACTGCATACATATTTATTCACGTATTTGAAAAGTGCTCGAAGTATGCTTTAGGTGAGGTATTTTTGACACATTTTATAAAATATATTTCGAATACCAAGCATGAAATGCTGTATGAAGCTGTATTTTTCAGAGCCAAAAACACGAATTATAACATAGAAAATCCTCTGAGATTGGGAGTGAATGACATAGAAATAACTAAGGTAGTCAAATCCCTGGGTGTTTACTTTAATGAATACATGCTGTGGGATGCTCATATTGAGCATCTACAGACTAAGTTGTCTCGTACAGTCGGAATTCTTAGAAAACTGCAATATATGCTACCTGAGAGAACCAAGCTTCTTTTGTATATCGCACTGTTCGAATCCAATATAAGATATTGTAACCTAATCTGGGGCAGCACTACAGCCACCAATAGAAACAAGCTGTTAACGGTACAAAAAACCGCGCTGAAAGCAATAGCAAATGTGCCTTCTTTTTCGTCTTCTGGGCCTTTATACTCAAAATATAATATAATTAAAGTTTCCTCGTTTTATGATTTTCGCCTCCTCCAATTGTGCAAATCCTTGTCCGAACGTCGAATGCCGTTCTTAGAAGAAACTATCAATTTACGCGAAAATACACACTCCCATCTAACTCGCCACCATGAAGTTTGGTATGTTCCACGTCCTCGCACTAATTACGGATTTCAGACACTAAATTACGCCTTACCTACTTTGCTTAATCAGTTTCGCCTACCCAGCTCTTCCGTTCGTTTACCTTCGAACCAACAGATGAAAACTTTATTTTTATAATATTTGCTAGCCTTGCCGTTGCGATGCCTTGATTTCTCTTTGTGTTGGAATGTGTTTGCTTTCAAATGCCTTTTCTTTTTGTATGTCATGTAAGATATATTATGTTCATTGCTTTTCCGGTTGCGGATAAACCGTACATTCTTATTTTTTCGATTTCTTTTTGTTATGTTCAAATTGTGAACTAAGTGCTTTGTATGTTTGTATGTATGCTTTACACGCTTTCATTATCCCTGCCACCGATGTAGTTTGGGGGAAGGGAACGTTGTCAAGCCGCAATATTGAGGCTTTTTTCCCTCCTCCTCAGCCATGTGATTTTCTTTACATGTCTGGAATAAAGTTTACTTGACTTGACTTGAAATTTCAGGAACGTATTTCCTACATATTTTTAGTGCATTCATGAATACAAAATATGTTTAAAATACAATTTAAATAGCCCACCGTATATTCCAAACGTATTAGTTTTTGCTAAGGGTGCTAACGTTTTGGGTGGGGCTGCGGCTCACCACACACCGAGCACCGCCAGCCCCGAGGCTCCGTACACCCTTTAGGGAGTACAGATTGGCCCTATTTTAATAGGGCCGCCTCGGGTGAGAGTTCACCCATGCGCTTAGGAACCCAACCTCAGCCAGCCTTTGGCTTGCTTTACAGGCTCACGCCAACCGAGCCCGGTTGAAGAGAAAGAGAACTTATGCAGCACATATCTCCATCTCCCGGACAGGAAGAGCAGAACGGTGGGGCTAAGAATTAACATGGAGAAAACCAAAGTAATGTTCAACAGCCTCGCAAGGGAACAGCAGTTCGCAATTGGTAGCGAGGTGCTGCAAGTAGTAAGAGAATATGTCTATTAGGGCAGGTAGTGACCGCAGATCCGGATCATGAGAGGGAAATAACTAGAAGTATAAGGATGAGGTGGAGCGCATATGGCAGGTACTCTCATATCATGAATGGTAGCTTACCAATATCCCTGAAGAGAAAACTATACAACAGCTGTATCCTACCGGTACTCACCTATGTGGCAGAAACGTGGAGGCTAACAAAGAGGGTTCAGCTTAAGTTAAGAAAACGCAGTGAGCTATGGAAAGGAAAATGATAGGTGTAACGTTAAGAGATCGGAAGAGGGCGGAGTGGGAGAGGGAACAAAGGCGGCTTAATGACATCTTAGTTGAAATCAAAAGGAAGAAATGAGCTTGGGCAGGGCATGTAATGCGAAGGCAAGATAACCGTTACTCAGCAGGCACTAACTACTGTCCCCCAGGATGCGAAAAAAAGGAGGGGGAGAGAAACAGAAACCGATAAGGGGGCCGGTGCCAGAGAGAAAGAAGCCACGATTGAGGCTATTGTGGAACGATGTTTGTTGAATGACCTTCCGCGTTTGGAAGCTCTCATAACTCAAAATATACAGGCGAGCCTCGAAGGAACTCTACAAATTATTATTGAGAAAAACGTTCAGGCAGCTATTGAGAGGGGCATTCAGGCAGCGGTAGAGCGGGCCTTACAGGGCATCTTGGAGCCCCGTCTGTGTGATAAGCTGCTAACCTTTGAAATCAGAATCGATCGGAAACTTCAGGAGCTTGCTGATTGTAGGCGGACGAAGGTTCCAAAATTAACATTCCTTTAGTGTTCAACATGGCCCGCCCTCCTAAATTTCAGATTTTGCAGTGGAACTGCCGGGGGTTTAGAAAGAAGAGGGATTTGCTACAGCAATACGTAGATTCGTTGGATAAATTACCAGATATTATTGCACTGCAGGACGTGAATACGGAAGCCAAACACAGACCATACAGCACGCATCAGAACAGCTCATCCACTTGCATTCTGGTGCATAAGGATTGCACGACTGTGACAATTGAGCTGGAGTTAGTCACTGGGGTGGAACATACATTTATTCAGCTTTTACCCAATGTACGCACTAGCAGAAGTGCGTATGCGTTGAACATATATAGTCGACCGAAGAACAGGGGTGCGTGTTTCGATGAGATTTTCCGAAATGCCGCGCAATTGGCAAAAAGTGCACCTGTCATCATTTTGGGGGATTTTAACGCGTATAGCTTCTTGTGGGGAAAAGGAGGATATTAAGGGCAGGAAACTCGCTGCGGCCATATCGGACCTAGCACTGACGGTTCTTACTGACCCGCAGCATCCCACGAGGATTGGCAACAGTGTCTCGAGAGATACTTGTCCAGATCTCTCGTTGATTAAAGGAGCGAGAAACTATGATTGGCACAACACGCAAGAGACCTTAGGGAGTGACCACTGCATTCTCAAGATCTGCCTCGACTACAATAAGCATCGCAAACCGAGAGGGAATGCCCGGCTCACGGACTGGACGTTGTTCCGACAGGCGGAAGACTCTACGTTCAACGCGCCCATTGAAAAGTACGAGGAGTGGGCTGAGTCGCTGCTGGAAGTCAGGGACCGCTTCACACGTACGCTTGAGACATCAGAAGTCTCGGCCATTTACAACCACCTACTACATCTATGGGAGGACAGAAGAAGTCTCACACGGCGGTGGAAAAGGCGAAAACATAACCGCAAGCTCAAGATCAAGATCGCGAAATTAAGCTTGCAAGCAGAAAAGTATGCACGATCCCTGGCCAAAAACAACTGGTTGGCCAAATGCGACTCCATGAAAGGCAACCTTAGCACCAAGGCGGCGTGGAGTCTTCTTAGATGTTTGATAGAGCCCTCCAAGTCTCGCGGGGATCAGCAAGGTAACCTCAAGAGAGCCCTACACGGCTTCGCGGGCACGGACCAGCAGCTAGTTGCAGTGCTCGCGAGCAAGTACCTCTGTACAGTGAAAGACAACGAGCCAGTACGGGATTATGAGGGTATGGACAATCCGGACCTGGACAGAGAGTTCGAAGTCGAGGAAATGCAGGCGGCGCTTATGGCCATGAGGCGGGGCACGGCGCCAGGGAACGGCAGGGTGACGGTGGGATTGCTTGTCAATCCCAATCGGCAAGCGCTTGAACATCTCACGCAGTACATCAAAGAATGCTGGGAAAGTGGACAGTTACCCAGGGCATGGAAGACGGCTGATGTCAGCTTTATTCCCAAGCTTGGAAAGGAGGTGAACATCAATAACCTCAGGCCCATCTCGCTTACGTCGTGCGCCGGTAGACTGATGGTGAAGGCGGTACACATGCGGCTTTCGACGTATATAGAAGACCACAATATTATACCTCACACAATCTTAGGGTTTAAGGCACACTTGTCAACCCAGGACGTGTTCCTGCAGCTGAAGATGGAGGTTATCGATCCCCCGCGCAAACGAAATAGTAGGACCATACTGGCACTAGACCTTAAGGGGGCGTTCGACAACGTGAAACATTCCAAGATTTTGGAAACTCTACAGCGTACTCACTGCGGGAAGCGCACCTTTAATTACATCAAGGCTTTCTTGCAAGATCTTGCTTGCTTTCTTGCTTTCTTGCAAGTGCACATCAGGATTGGCGATACGAGGTCCGAGGCGACACCCATGGGCACCAAGGGGACGCCTCAGGGAGCAGTTCTTTCTCCACTGCTCTTCAACGTTGCCCTCATGCACCTGCCTGAACAACTCAATGCCATAAGGGGAATCCGCGACGCCCTTTACGCGGATGACATAACCATATGGACAACGGAGGGAAACTTGGTACAAATGGAGGACGCCCTCCAAGAGGCTACCAGTACGGTTCAAAAGTATGCAGAAGAATGCGGACTGCGCTGTTCCCCGGGCAAGTCGGAGCTCCTCGTCCTGCGAGGGAAGGGGGATACTGCATCGCTGGAAATCTCGGTCCATGATACACCTATTCCCGAGGTGGAAACAATATGGATTTGGGGCTGCTCATTAACAAGAAGGGTGTGAACGCAGCAGCGATCACAAAGCTCCGAACGGTGTGCGAACAAGTCATCCGTATGATATCTCGGAACACAAGCAAGAAAAACGGCATGCTAGAACAGGGCACCCTTAGACTAATACAGGCCTTTGTCATCTGCAGGATAGTGTACGTGGCCCAGTACCTTCGTTATGAGGAAGACTGATCTAAACCACCTGGACGTTATCATTCGAACGGCTTATAAGAAGGCACTCGGCCTACCCATGAAAGCATCTACGGAGCGGCTGCTAAAACTAGGGGTACACAACACGGCTGATGAATTAATCAGCGCCCATCTTACAAGCCAGGTAATGCGACTGGCCACAACTACGACCGGCCGCAGGGTCTTAGAAGATTTAAACATTAGCTTGCCGCAGCAAGTGGATGGGAGACAAGATATACCTAAAAAGTGGAAGAGCAAATTCCTTACGCTTCCGCTTCCCAAAATATGGAGCCGGAGCACCATCATGCTAGACGAGTGGCGAGGAGCAAGAAGATGAACGAGTGCTATTCAACAGAAGAAGGAGCCTTCTTCGTGGACGCTGCGGTTCCTGTACATTGGAATATCAACAATCTCAGTGGTGCACCAAATGCAAGTCGTGGACGCTCTTTGAGTTCGTAACGGGGATACACAGGCTATGGAGGAAGTAGCGATAGCCCTAGCCGCAACGCACTCCGCATCGAAATACATAGTTACAGATAGCCAGGCGGCTTATAGAAACTATATTCGTGGCAGAATCACGCCGCTAGCCTGCAAAATTATTAGTCAATGTAGGACTTGAGCTGAACGGAAGGAATTAATATGGGTACCAGGTCACCAGGGAGTTGAAGGAAACGAGCGCGCACACGCTTCGGCCCGAGCTTTTCTTCCCCGGAATCGTTCTACGTCCTCCCTTACTAATTCAGGCTCCCCCTCTCCGTTAACAACATATTCAGAAGTATTACAACATTTTCGCCTTGAAAGGCAGATACTCCCGAGGCCCGCTAAGGGTCTTAGTAAATCAATACAATACACTGTAGCGCAGCAAAAGACGAGGACACAAGAGACGAGAGACGAACGCCACGAGCGCTAACATCCACAGAAAATGCAACAATGCTGTCATCAGAGCGTGACCGAACAAAGTCTAAAATTTCGTCACATTTCTTAATCATAAAAGGGTCGTCAAGCGGTAAAAGGTTAAGTTTGCTTTGTAAGTACATCGAAACCGTTTTTTGCCATGTGCCAGTGTCAGAAATTATCACCCTGAATGGTTTTTCCGGTTTATGGGTTTTTGCACTGAAAAACACGTCTAAAAAATCTTTTCGTGCATCGCCTATTTCTTTAGCCAGCTTGCTAAGGTTTAACTTGTTGCATAGCTTCTTTGCTTTAGCTTTTACTTTTGACATAATTATTTCGTTGCGGCAGTTAAATACAGAAGACACGGCTTCGTCAGCCTTGGACTTGTAAAGGTCACAGGATAGAATCGTAAAACCACCTTCTTTGTCAGCAGGCAGCACGACCAGGTCCTGTTCCTTGATGAAGGACTCGACACGCTTGAGGGGTAGCTTGGAAGATCCTGGCTTTGAGCATTGCAAAACGTCGACTGCTTCTTGATGTTAGCGCTCGTGGTGTTCGTCTCTCGTCTCTTGTGTCCTCGTCTTTTGCTGCGCTACAGTGTATTGAAACTATGTACCAACAAGCCCAAAAAGCCACGTTAGTAAATCAGAAGAATGTCACCTTCGCAGGCTACAAGCTATGTCTTTCAATAAGCCAGCTACGTTTCACGCCATTGAGCCCGAGTCCTTTTCCGCACAATGCAAATTTTGTGGCCAGAAGGCAAACTTGTACCATATGGTATGTGCTTGTCAGGCAAATAACAGTATTGAAATCATAAATCAGCCAACGCAGCAGGGCTGGGAGGCGGCCCTGTCCAGCTCAGACCTGGAGGAACAACGAGCCCTCATCGCCAGAGCGCTGGCAGCGGCTTTTGAAAACGGCGTCCCGGACTAGGGACCCGACCAATCTTCCCATGAACTAAGGCATTGTAGCTTTAATAAACGTTTTAATCATCATCATCGGCCGGCCCCTATGACCTAGGCCTACGAATTTGACGTCGTTGTGTAGGCCCTTCAGAGGCGAATCTTTTGCCATCGGTCCCGTCGTTTTCCTACCATTCTAGCTCGAGATAGAGGCCGATGGAACGTCTCGCCAAGGCAGACGCGGTTCTCTCCCCGGTAGACGCGCTAAATGGTTTTCGAATTTTTAAAGGTCTTCTTCTCTGGAGTAGCACGACGAATTTTATATCGCCGCGTCGGCCGCGCTGCGGCGCATCTTGTTCAGCCATCGGTGCTCCTCTCCTTCCACTGCAGTCGGAGCGGCGGCCGAATAACCGCTCGCGACAGGGAGAGTTTGACGATTTTAAACTTTTTACGGCCGGCCACAATGACACAGGCCTACGAATTTGACTTCATGTGTAGGCCCTGTAAAGGCGAATCTTTTGCCATCAGTCCGGTCGTTTTCCTACCATTATAGCCCTAGATAGGGGCGATTCAACGGTCTCGCCTAGGCAACTCACCGGTAGACGCGGAACGTGGTTTTCGAATTTTTAAAGGTTCTTTTCCCTGCCGGAGCGCGACAACATTTACATACCCGCGTCGGCCGCTCTGCGGCGCATCTTGTTCAGCCATCGGCGCTCCTCTCTTTCCATTGTAGTCGGAGCAGCGGGCGATTAAGCGCTCGCGACATGGAGAGTTTCACAATTTCAAACTTTTTACGGCCGGCCCCTATGACACAGGCCTACGAATTTGACGTCAGGGTGTAGGCCCTGTAAAGGCGAATCTTTTGCCATCACTCCGGTCGTTTCTTAGTATTATAGCCCGAGGAAGGGGCAATTGAACGGTCTCGCCTAGGCAACTCCCCGGTAGACGCGGTACGTGGTTTTCGAATTTTTAAAGGTCCTTTTCTCTGGTTGGTTTGGTTGGTTTATGGGGTTTAACGTCCCAAAGCGACTAAGCCTATGAGAGACGCCGTAGTGGAGGGCTCCGGAAATTTCGACCTCCTGGGGTTCTTTAACGTGCACTGACATCGCACAGTACATGGGCCTGCCAGAGTGCGACAATATTTACGTCGCCGCGTCGGCCGCGCTGCGGCGCATCTTGTTCAGCCATCGGCGCTCCTGTCTTTCCACTGTAGAGGGAGCAGCGGGCGATTGACCGCTCGCGACAGAGAGCGTTTAACAATTTCAAAGTCTTCACGGCCGTACCCTCTGTTGCACGCCTACAAATTTGATGTCGTTGTGTAGGCCCTTCAAAGGCAAACCTTTTGCCACCGGTCCCGTCGTTTTCCTACCAGTCTAGAACGAGATACGTGCGATTGAACGCTCCAACCGAGGCAGCTCCCCTTTTATTGTAAACTCTCAAGAAATTAAATAAAATAAACAAAAAAAAATTGCAGAGGAAGCCCGCACCCAACCAGAGGTTATAGCAGGCGATCCAATTAAACATAAAAGAAAAGGGGCCAACGCCCAAGAGAACATTTAAGAAGAACCAATTACAAGAGAGGAAAAAAGAAAGGCACAAATGATGGTCGGGGAAAAGTGATTTTTAAGGCAAGACGCCCCTCAAGGATTACGAAGGACGAAATGAAAATGAAACAGGGATGGGTCCATCGTGCCTAGTTTCTTCTGACAGGCTAGCAGGAGGCCAAGAGGAGGGAAGGTGCGGGGAGCTGTAAGAAGGAAGAAGAGACAGGAAAAGAAAGTGAGGAGAAAAAAAAACGAACAAACAGGAGAGACTGGGCTTAAGAAAGCAGAGGGGGTACATAAAAAGGGGAAATAGAAAAGAGGATCAAGTAAATGAGAAAAAGGCAGGTAAAAAAACAACAAAGCAATAGAACGAGCGAAATTCAAAAACCAAAACAACTAAAACATGAAAAATATAACAGCTAGAGGAAAGAAAAGGAACGGCAAGGAAAACTAAAAATAAACATGAAAAACGAAAAGCAAAAACAAAGACTGCGTGTGCACGCAAAGCAAGCAAATATCAAGGTCCACATGCCATCCGCATGCCCGTGAGGCAGGGGCAGGGCCACGGCCCAGCAATATTGGCCATATGGTGCCCCCGACCACATGAGACATGGGGAGGCGTAGAAATGGCAGGGAGGTCTACGAGCCATCCGTTCGGGAATAAAGACGACAGACAGGTGAAAGAAGGGAAGAAACGCGAACAGCAACACGAATAAGCAACGCACGAGACCGGGGGGACCTAGCAAAAAGGAAGTCATGAGGGGAAAGAAAGTGCGGATAGCCGGGAAGCCGTGCTGCTATGTCTGCGGTGAGAGGGCAGGCACGCAGGTAATGGAGAACATCCCCCACAGCTGCGGACCGGTTCTTACTTTTCACCGAGTCGGACGTGTTTTTTGACGCTCCTTCGACTTCGGCCTGGCCCAGCTACGCCCTTCAGCACCCGGGTTGGACCCGCATCGCCTGCACGTACGACCCGCTGGCAACGGACCTGGACCTAGGATAACCACCTCCCGTGGCCCCCGGCCATGGGGCCCCACTAGGAGGCCCGCGGCCGCGGACTGCGCAAGCCCAGGACTGTGCCGGACGGACCTCGTTCGCAGGGGGAACGCCGGTGGCAGGCAGCGCGAGCGGTCGCACGCCACGTCGGCTCTACCAATGATCGCTGTTATTTGCGGTCCTCAACTCTTTCACGTAGAAAGCTTGGCACCATCGTCTCCGGCAACCTAAGCGGCATCCGTGGACACCACATTTGCCAAGGTGCATTTTGGGTGGAAAAAACAGCGCGAAAAGGACGGAAGACAAAGATGAAGGAAACCACACGGACGAGCGCTGACTCACAACTATTTTTATTCAGAAAAAACAGACATTTATAGTTAAAAAGTCACATGACCTGACGTCACTCGCGCACATGCCCAGACTAACAACAGTTAACTAACAGTAACTAACAGTAACTAACAACGTATACCAACTCGCCCAACTTTCCATTCTACTACAGTGTATTTGCCAAGGTGCGCTGAATTCTGTTCCATTTTCAGTGCTTTGAAGACCTCGCCCCATCTCTGCGGCGCTAAGCCTGACGGTGGCAAGGCCTGCGCCGGCTGCGTTCGGGGTTTCCTCTGGGATTCCTCGGCAATGGCGGTCCAAGGCCAAGTCACCGGATACGATCCCACCTCTATAGGGATCGTTAACATGGAAACCGTTCAACATGAAGAGCCTCTTCCCAGCGAGGAGGAACACCTTCAAGACATGGTCCGCGTATGGCGCGGACGCAGGAAGACTAAGGCCTCCAGGGACGCCAACACGAACGCCGGCCAGCAACGGGTGGCGGGATGCTCTGCACATGTGCAGGGGGGCAACGCGCAACATGCAGCTGTGCAACAAGCAAAACAGCCCCGGTGGCGGCCGCAACATACGCCCCGCATCGGGAAAGACGAAATCATTGTGGTGCTTAAGCCACGAGAAACCATCGACCTGAAGGCCACATTAGGTCCCGGACAAGCCGGCGCTGCCGTTCGCAGCATCCTCGGGGACGCCGCAAGAGTGGGGCTTGCAGTGTGACCCGTGTGGGAGCAAAATGTGCTCGTGTGCACACTGCAATCAGTGGAAGCTGCGGAGAAGCTGCTCCGGGACGTCATGCTGCCGGTCGGAGGCCGCAAGCTGCTATTCCGGGGCCACCCTAAGCTCTCCGGCGAATTCTGCAAGGGCGTCATCACCGTCTCCCCGGACGAGATATCTGAGACTGTCAAGAAAAAACTCAGTGGGGACCCCAACGTAGTATCCGTGCGTAAACTGGGCGAAACGCAGGTTGCTGTGGTCACCTTTGTGGGGACAAGGGTGCCGCGGACCGTGCTTTATAGTTGCGAGCGTCTCCCCGTCCGCTTCTATAAGAAAACGATCCCTGCCTGCCCTCGCTGTGGCACGGTGGGGCATCGGGCCGACGCCTGCCCGCGGCCGCAGCCTGGACGCTGTGAACGCTGCGGGGCTCAGGTTGCTGCTGCTCCTAACGGTGGCCCAGCTGAACATCAATGCTCCCCGTGCTGCCTCATCTGCAAAGGCAGCCATCCCACCGGAGCGCCTGGCTGCGCGGGCAAGTACCGCAAGGTCATCAAGCCGGGACCCCCACCCACCCCAAAGCAGAAGCAGACGCCGGGACCCAAAAAGGCCCAGACGCCCACGGCCGGACCCAAGCAGGCTCCGGGGCCCAAGCCCGAACCCTAGAAGGCCCAGTCCGGGCCGCCAAAATTTGTGAAGTCCGGGAACCCGACGAGGCCACCGGTCCTGAAAGCCGAGGATTTCCCACCTCTGGTACCGCGCCAAAATCAGGTGAGCAGTTGGAGTGGGTTAGTCTCTGGGCCCACCCCCCCCCCCTCCCTCCCCCACCGAATCCGCCCTACAGCGGCAGGTAGAGGAGCTCAGGCTCCAAAATCAAATTCTCGCCCGTAAAATTCAAGAATTAGAAGCTAAGCAGGCCGGGCAGTCCGAGCCCATGCAGAACGCTGAGCCCGAGGATAGTGATGACGGATCCTCAGTATCATCTTGCCTAACTAGCGTCTCGCGGCAAACCGCGGACACGGTGGTCGATTCGGCTCCCGCGGACGCCGGCCGCTTCGAGGCCCTGGAGCGTAAAGCCGAGCAGTTGGAGGAGCGGGTGGCAGCGCTCCCGAACCAAATTATAATTGCGGTCCGCGAGTCCTTTCAGGACATGTTCAGGTCCGCATTTGCTGCAATGCTTCCCGACATTGCGGCCCAGGTGACTGACTCTGTCCTTAAGGCGGTGCAGCCCTGGGTCAGCTCCCAAATACAAAATTTTCTCTCCTGCGACTCCCCGCAGCTAAAACGTAAAATAGCTCCTCGACAGGCAGCGGAAGAAAGCGGTTCCGGCCCGATAGCCGCGGTGTTGATGCAACCCCTACCTGGGGCTGCGCCGGCCCCCGAACCGAGTGGCTACCCACCACCGTAAAATAAAAACATCAATATGGCTGGCAAACCTTCCAGAAAGCTAAAAAATTAGACCAATTCTAAATCATTCAATGGAACTGCAGGGGTTTCAGAGCCTGCAAAAAACGGTCACATCTCCAGCTCTACCTGCAGTCCCTTGGCGACATGCCGGCGCTTCTTGCTTTGCAAGAGCCCGGCAGTGATGCTAAATTCTCTGGGTAGAGCTCGTTTCAGGGGGGCCTCTCGACCTGCATCCTGGTGCATAAAGCATACACCGCGATTCAGGTCGATCTTGATCTGGAGACTGAGCAGGAATACACCATGATGAGGGTTCTGCCTCTCAGGCGCCGCGACCCGTCAATACATGTACTTAATGTGTATTGCCCCCCGCATAAGCCGCGTGTTACTCTCAGCGAAATTTTCTATCGTGCTCTCAAATCGGCTGATAATGAACCCCTGGTGATCATTGGAGATTTCAACGCACCCAGTCTACACTGGGGCTATCACTTCGAGAAATCCAGGCGACGCAAGCTGCGGAGCTCATCTCCACCCTTCGTCTTACGTTGCTCACGGATCCGTCTTGCCCCACACGTGTGGGCAACTCGGTCACCCGTGACACGTGTCCTGACTTATCTCTGGTTAGGAACACTACAAACGCCACATGGGAGAACCTGGGGGATACCCTGGGCAGCGACCACTGCCTTCTCCGCATCACACTTTTGGCGAAGGCAGCCCGTAAAAAATGGGGCCAGGCGAAAATAACCAATTGGCACCAATTTCGAACTCAAGACGTCCCTCCGGTACTATTCTCCGACGGCTATGCGGAGTGAGCAACACAGGTCACCAACATACAGAAACAACACACGCAAACACTTCACACCACCGACAAGATCCCCGCAGTGGACAATCACCTCCTGCATCTGTGGGAGGCGCGCCGGAGCTTAACAAAACGATGGAAGAAAAACAAGACGAATCGCAAGCTTAGAGCTCGCATTGCACAACTTACGGAGCAGGCTGCGGCATATGCCGCCCAGCTCACAGACACCAATTGGATAGAACGCTGCAACTCGGCAGCGCGTCAGATGAGCTCGAAGGGGACTTGGCGTCTCTTGCGCAGCCTCATCGACCCTTCTCAAACAAAAGGGGAGACGCAAAAACAGCTCCGGCGGGCTGTGCACGGGTACCAAGGTACGACGGCGCAACTTGCTGACACTTTGTGCGACAGGTACCTCTGCCGCACAAATGACCCGGTTGGGCCCGAGTACACGTACTCCGGCAAGCCAAATCAGGATTTAGACGCCCCTTTTCAGTTGCATGACCTTAAGGCGGCCCTGGCTAATATGCGCCGAGGTGGGGCACCGGGTCGGGATCGCATAACAGTGAAACTGTTGGCGAACCTCTCCGACTCTGCATACCTCCATTTGCTACAATACATAAATCAGATCTGGGATGGGTGTCCGCTCCCACTCGAATGAAAAACATCGCTTGTAACGTTCATCCCCAAAGCAGGTAAAGCCGTGACTACGGACAACTTGAGACCCATCTCATTAACCTCGTGTGTGGGAAAGCTCATGGAGACGATGGTTCGGGATCGCCTCTCTCCATACATGGAGGGTAAGGGCCTCTTTGCTGACACTATGTTCGGGTTCCGCCCGCACATGTCTGCAAAGGATGTCCTACTCCAACTACACAGAGACATAATACGACCCACAGCCATGCAACAAAACGACAAGGCCGTTCTCGCCCTCGATCTTAAGGGGGCGTTTGACAGTGTTAAACATGGCACCATACTCTCTAACTTGAACACCACTAACTGCGGGGCGAAGGTCTTCGCCTATCTCAGAGACTTCTCTCTGCGCGTCAGGCACTCCTCCGGATCGAGGACGAGGAATACGGCCCGTACTCTATGGGTACACGAGGTACACCACAGGGGGCGGTGTTATCACCGCTCCTTTTCAACATCGCCATGATGCACCTGCCCGGCCGACTGGCTCAGGTGGATGGCATAAAACACGCACTCTACGCAGACGACATTACAATCTGGACCACCGAGGGCAGCCTTGGGGAGATGGAGGACCGCCTTCAGCAGGCCGCCTCCATAGTCGAAGCATATGCTGCCGACTGTGGTCTCCAATGTGTTCCTGCCAAATCAGAGCTTCTACACGTAAGGACAAACCACAAGGACAACACGTCTCTACACATATCTCTGTCGGGCGGTCCCATCAGAGAAGTGGCGGAGCTCCGGATCCTGGGTCTGTTCATCCATAACAAACTTAGGCCGGACTCTACTATAGCGAAACTCAAGAGCATAGGTGAACAGGTAGGGCGCATGATCCGCCGTGTTTCCAACAAGCGGGGTGGTCTGCGGGGCAGGGACGCGCTACGGCTCGCCTATGCCTTCGTGACCAGCCGGATCCTCTACGCCGTGCCGTACCTACGCACCACCAAACAACAAGGCGAGCGCATTGACGCCATCATCAGGAAGGCAACAAAGCGAGCACTGGACCTCCCGGTGGCTACCTCCAACGCCAAACTGAAGGCGTTGGGAGTGGTAAACTCCTATCAGGAGTTGCGGGAGGCCCACCTCGTGAACCAATATACGCGGCTATCGCAGACGGTGCCTGGGAGCCGCCTGCTAAACCGCTTACACATCCAACACACATGCAGACAAGAGGGGACGGAGAACAGCCCGGTGCTGTGGCGCCACATGCTCTTGGTCGCTCCGCTCCCGCGTAACATGGACATGGCTTCACATGAAGGCAGACGACAAGCGCGGGTTCGCACGCTTGAGAGGCAATATGGCTATAAAGAGGGCGTCTATTACGTGGACATCAGAGGGCCGTCGCCCGCGGGATTCTTCACGGCTACCGTAGTCCACCGGGGAATGAATGTCGATGGGCTATCTTTTCAGGCCCCAAATTCAACACGAGCGGAGGAAGTCGCAATAGCTCTCGCTGCCGCCGATCCAAAATCGAAAACGGTTATCACAGACTCTCGCCGGGTCTGTGAACATTATCTTGCAGGCGAAATATCACCTCTTGCCTCGCAAATTCTAAGACGCGCTCTCGCCGATCCAACTCGCACAAAAGTGAACTGGGCTCCTGGCCACCAGGGTCTACGAGGCAATGAGGCCGCTGATGCGGCCGCCCGAGCGCTCACACACCGGGCTCCTCATCCTAGCTCTCCTGGCTCAGAAGCTCATAAACCGCTTCTGCGGTTCCGCGAAATCCTAATTTATTATTGCGACAGCCACCGTCTCTACCCGGCACCTGCCAAGGGGCTGAGTAAGGCGGAGGAGCGAACTCTGCGGCGCCTGCAGACAGGAACCCTTCTCTGTCCTGCAATAGCAAAACACTTCGATCCGAACACAGATGGGCGCTGCCCGCACTGTGGAGAGATCTGCGATATCTTTCACATGGTGTGGGCATTTACTCAGAATCCTCACCTTCCCCTCTCCCCACCCCCACCCGAGAGGCATGGGAGACTGCCCTCCTCAACTGCTCCACACTGGAGTCCCAAAGGGCTCTGGTCAAGCGGGCGCGAGACGGGGCCTCGTCATGCGGTGTCCCGGACTAAGGATACCGACCATGCAGCAGGGTTTTTTTTTACCCTCGAGCTCTCTTTGATTAAAGTTTTTCACCACCACCACCGTTCGCAGAGCGCACGCCGCGACCGGTCTCTCGAATCATCTCCGCTGCTAGAGAGGTGGATAGAGTGCGTGCAACGGGCAACACAGCGCGTTGCCCTGACCCCGCAGACGGCTAAGGCAACGCTACGCAGCTTAGCCCTTCCGCCACGTGCTGCTGCGATGGCGGCGCGCGCAGACCAACACGTGGAATCCGCCATTGCTAGCCCGGACCAGCAGCCACCACTCGGCGGCGGCCACATTCCGGCAGCGGTGGGAGCAGCCGTAGAAGAGCCAGAGGGGGACGACGCCATGGATCAAAGCACCCATCGCAAGCGGCGCCGTTCCACCCACTCTGAGGAGGGGAGGGGAACAAGGCAGCGGGGGCGAGGAATCTGCTGCTAAGCGCGAAGCGCTGCCGCTCACTGCACCTGTCTCACCTCCCCCTCCGCGTACAAAGGGAGCGACCACAGGACAAAGAGCCAGGGAGGTGACAGCGGACAACAGCGTGTCTGCGAGTGCTGGCTGCTTTCCCCCTGCTCTCGCCGTAACGCGTCCCCACCCTGAGGGACCAGCTGCCGGTGACGACATCGGCTGACGCGGCGCAGCAGAAGCCAGCAAACCCGGCACGTGACCAAGAGGCCGCAGCTGCGGCTCTCAGCCGGAGCGCGGCGCACGCTGCCAGCGTGCCTGACAGCAACGAGTGCCACGCCACCCCCCCCCCCCCCCGGCATCATCATGCTCACTGGAGGCCGCCAGCCTGATCCCCTGGCGCCAGGCTTCAACCCGAGCACAGCGAAGGCGAAAGGCTGCCCTGCAGAGAGCTGCTGCTGCTGTGGCGGTCCATCAGGAGCTCCACTGGACAGTCCTGTTCCGGCCAGCGGAACGTGGCGTGGCCATAAGCAGGGAACAGGGCTGGGAGATCGCTGAGGAGCTGGGCCCGCACCCAGGCGTGCTGGCGGTTCGCGTTAATACGCGGCGGAACGTGGTGGCGGTGGACACCGGCTGCGCAGCTACCCTCGGCTCGCTTCTGTCCACCACTGTCATCCGTGCCCTGGCTGTGTGCGCCGGTAGCCAGCTCCTCGCAACCAGTCCAGTGGGCTCGTGTTCGGCGTGGACGCGCGCTGCTCAGCGGACCAGCTGCTTGCCGCAGTGGAGTCGGCGGTGGCAGTGACGTCGGCGTCGCTGTCGGGAAGCACGCTGCTTCTCCGATTTGTGGCACCAATCCCGCCGCCGCATGTGTTCATTTACAGGCGGCGCCTCGCTGTCCGGCCCTGCCGCCCGCGCTCACTGCAGTGTTCCCGCTGTTCCAGCCTGGGCCATGCCACCGAGGCCTGCAGAGCTGCTGCCCGCTGTGCCCGCTGCGGTGCACCACACGACACTGGAGAGTGCACCAGAGGAAAATCGCGCTGCTCAAACTGCGGCGGCCGACACCCTGCCACGGACCCTTCATGCCCCCACTGGCAACGAGATAGGCATGTCGCCACGATTTTGGCTTCGTCAGAGGTGCCTCTCTCACGACGGGCCGTGCGCGCGGTTGTACGTGAAGAAACGGCGCCGCAGGCTGCACAGCAGCAATCAAGCAAGCGCAGCTATGCTCAGTTTGTGGGCCACAGCAAGCAGCAGCAGCAGCCTTCTCAGCAGCTCCGGCCTCAGAAGCAGCGCGGGCAACATCCCAAGCAGCAGGCCGGTTCCCGCACCGCACCAGTGAGGCCCGCACCCACTACCTCCGGTGGCTCCCCTCTGGACGCACGCGATGCCTTAATCGAGCGCCTACAGGCCGCGCTGCGAGCACTAAGCGTGCTCCTGCCAGAGGACTCCGAGGGTCGCCGCATCTGTGAGGAAGCGACAGGCCTTCCTGCACTAAACAGCCAACAACATGGCTAGTCGCCGGGCAGCACCCCGCATTCCCACAGTCCTGCAATGGAACTTTCGCTACCTTGCAGCGCGATACGCTGAGCTATGCTCACGCATAACATCCGAACAACCAGAGGTGATCGCGCTGCAGGAAACTTACGTCCGGCTGCGGGATGGGGAGCCCCAAAGGCGGCTGCCCGGCTGCATCGGCTACCATTCACCAACGAAGTGTGAGGAGGAGTCATGTGCATCAATCCCTTGCGGCGACCCAGGCCATCGACCGGGAAAATCGCGGGCCTCCACATGACACATGGGAGCATGACACCGCCAGTCACAGGATGCTCACCAATCTGCTAACTTTCCTGGTCCTGACGTTCTGGATCCCGGAAAGTGCCCTCCCTTCGGACTTCTACAAACCACCTACCGGATTCTTCCACTCACAAGAAGCGAACAGTCCTTCAACCAGATATTTCCCGCCTCAAGTGAACACCACCAGTCATCCGCCACCCACAGTGCATTTCCGGCTCTCTGCCCGGCAACCGTGGCATTCACCGACATCATCAATCACGGGACCTGATCGCTGGCTACTTAACCGTCAGCAACCCGCCAGCTGCTTGGGGCATGACACCGCCAGTCACAGGATGCTCACCAATCTGCTAACTTTCCTGGTCCTGACGTTCTGGATCCCGGAAAGTGCCCTCCCTTCGGACTTCTACAAACCACCTACCGGATTCTTCCACTCACAAGAAGCGAACAGTCCTTCAACCAGATATTTCCCGCCTCAAGTGAACACCACCAGTCATCCGCCACCCACAGTGCATTTCCGGCTCTCTGCCCGGCAACCGTGGCATTCACCGACATCATCAATCACGGGACCTGATCGCTGGCTACTTAACCGTCAGCAACCCGCCAGCTGCTTGGGGCATGACACCGCCAGTCACAGGATGCTCACCAATCTGCTAACTTTCCTGGTCCTGACGTTCTGGATCCCGGAAAGTGCCCTCCCTTCGGACTTCTACAAACCACCTACCGGATTCTTCCACTCACAAGAAGCGAACAGTCCTTCAACCAGATATTTCCCGCCTCAAGTGAACACCACCAGTCATCCGCCACCCACAGTGCATTTCCGGCTCTCTGCCCGGCAACCGTGGCATTCACCGACATCATCAATCACGGGACCTGATCGCTGGCTACTTAACCGTCAGCAACCCGCCAGCTGCTTGGGGCATGACACCGCCAGTCACAGGATGCTCACCAATCTGCTAACTTTCCTGGTCCTGACGTTCTGGATCCCGGAAAGTGCCCTCCCTTCGGACTTCTACAAACCACCTACCGGATTCTTCCACTCACAAGAAGCGAACAGTCCTTCAACCAGATATTTCCCGCCTCAAGTGAACACCACCAGTCATCCGCCACCCACAGTGCATTTCCGGCTCTCTGCCCGGCAACCGTGGCATTCACCGACATCATCAATCACGGGACCTGATCGCTGGCTACTTAACCGTCAGCAACCCGCCAGCTGCTTGGGGCATGACACCGCCAGTCACAGGATGCTCACCAATCTGCTAACTTTCCTGGTCCTGACGTTCTGGATCCCGGAAAGTGCCCTCCCTTCGGACTTCTACAAACCACCTACCGGATTCTTCCACTCACAAGAAGCGAACAGTCCTTCAACCAGATATTTCCCGCCTCAAGTGAACACCACCAGTCATCCGCCACCCACAGTGCATTTCCGGCTCTCTGCCCGGCAACCGTGGCATTCACCGACATCATCAATCACGGGACCTGATCGCTGGCTACTTAACCGTCAGCAACCCGCCAGCTGCTTGGGGCATGACACCGCCAGTCACAGGATGCTCACCAATCTGCTAACTTTCCTGGTCCTGACGTTCTGGATCCCGGAAAGTGCCCTCCCTTCGGACTTCTACAAACCACCTACCGGATTCTTCCACTCACAAGAAGCGAACAGTCCTTCAACCAGATATTTCCCGCCTCAAGTGAACACCACCAGTCATCCGCCACCCACAGTGCATTTCCGGCTCTCTGCCCGGCAACCGTGGCATTCACCGACATCATCAATCACGGGACCTGATCGCTGGCTACTTAACCGTCAGCAACCCGCCAGCTGCTTGGGGCATGACACCGCCAGTCACAGGATGCTCACCAATCTGCTAACTTTCCTGGTCCTGACGTTCTGGATCCCGGAAAGTGCCCTCCCTTCGGACTTCTACAAACCACCTACCGGATTCTTCCACTCACAAGAAGCGAACAGTCCTTCAACCAGATATTTCCCGCCTCAAGTGAACACCACCAGTCATCCGCCACCCACAGTGCATTTCCGGCTCTCTGCCCGGCAACCGTGGCATTCACCGACATCATCAATCACGGGACCTGATCGCTGGCTACTTAACCGTCAGCAACCCGCCAGCTGCTTGGGGCATGACACCGCCAGTCACAGGATGCTCACCAATCTGCTAACTTTCCTGGTCCTGACGTTCTGGATCCCGGAAAGTGCCCTCCCTTCGGACTTCTACAAACCACCTACCGGATTCTTCCACTCACAAGAAGCGAACAGTCCTTCAACCAGATATTTCCCGCCTCAAGTGAACACCACCAGTCATCCGCCACCCACAGTGCATTTCCGGCTCTCTGCCCGGCAACCGTGGCATTCACCGACATCATCAATCACGGGACCTGATCGCTGGCTACTTAACCGTCAGCAACCCGCCAGCTGCTTGGGGCATGACACCGCCAGTCACAGGATGCTCACCAACCTGCTAACTTTCCAGGTTCGTTACCTCACATTTTGCAAAGAATTAAGGAGTGATGATAGATTCCTTGTTGCGGTGTCGTGCCCCTACGACTTGAAGCACTTTTTTGTCAGTCTTCTCCATATTTGCTGTACCACGTTTGACTTTGATTTGCTATGCCAGCTTATGTTATTGCTGTCCGGCGAAGTCGAAGAGAACCCTGGACCTCCCTCTAATAGCGACGACATTGAAATCCAGGAAGCCATCAAGCGCTTAGAGATCAGCCTCACAGCGATACACGCTGAGCTTGAGCAAATTAAATCGATTCAAAATGCACAAGAGAAGCGGATATCTGACTTTTTAAATAACACAAATAATTTTGATGCAGATAAACAAAATGTCTCGGGTAATGTATTCAACGCAGGAGTGTCACATAACCTGGAACGTGAAATAGCTGCCTTGAAAGCAGCAAGCGTTGATACCAGCAATAGAATGCGCAGGGCAAATCTTTTGTTCTTTGGGGTCAACGATTCCTTCAATGAGCAATGGAAAGATTCCGAGTGAAAAGTTCTGTCGCTCTGCGAAAAAAATCTAGACTAAAACTTGATCCTTCATGCATAGAGCGTGCACACCGTCTTGGTAAATTTCAACATAAAAAAAGCGCGCTATAATCGTAAAATTCGCTCATTTCAAGACAAAAGAAACCATACTGAGTAGCGGACGTAAGCTCAAAGACACAGATTTTGCAATTAGAGAGGACTTCGCTGCTCCCACGCGGTTTGCACGCTCAAAACTGTTGGCTTTCATCCGGCCGCTGAAATGTGCATTTAAGCTAAGCTTTGATAAACTGTACGTAGGAAGCAAGTGCTACTTTTATGACCCCGCATCTGATAGTGTCAAAGAACACACCATGCCTCGCCCCACACGTCACAACGCCGCACCACCTGATAGCATCCATGACAATGGTAATTGACGCACTGCCACACAACCCACCCGGGCTCCCTTCAGCACTTGGCCGCGCTCTTTTCTGGATTTAAACATCACATTTACTAACATACGAAGTGTAATGCCAAAACGTGAAGAACTTCTCTGCTTTATCGAGGACAGCAATACAGACATCATTCTACTCACTGAAACGTGGCTACACCAGGACATGTACGACCACGAAATTTTTCCCTCCAACGCTAACTTAACACTATATCGTCGCGACAGACTGGGCAAAAGAGGAGCAGGAGTACTTCTAGCCGTGAAAAGCACCGTATCATCATCGCTCATTAGCCACGACGATATCATAGAACTGACGTGGGTCTGCGTACAATGTACAGGTGTCAAAACAGTTTTCGGTATCTGCTACCGTCCTCCTGGAAATAGCCCATCATTCTGCAATTCCCTTCGCCTTTCACTGACATCAATTCGGAGCAAGCTACCCAACACGCCTATCTTTCTTTTTGGTGACTTCCACTATCCGACTGTCAACTGGCCTCTGCTATCAGAACCTCACAAATCACAATCAAACGAAGCAAAACAGTTCCTTGATTTAGTTCTAGATTTCAACTTACATCAGGTAATAACATGCCCAACAAGAGGCGACAATACACTGGATCTTTTACTGACATCTAATCCAGACGACATTAAAAGCATAAACATATTACCGGGCTTCAGCGATCATAGCCTACTTCATATATGCATCTCATTACCTATCAAAAAGAGATCCCCTACCCAAAAGCTTATCACTGATTATAAGAGAGCAGACTTTGAAGCAATTAACCGGGAACTTGAACAGTTTTATGAACACTTTAGTACTATATCATTCTTTATCAGTACTTTAGTACATTTCATTAAAAGATTCTGTTGTCCCTGATGACTGGCGCTTAGCTCGCGTTGTTCCAATTTTTAAGAAAGGTAATCGTTTGAACGTTAACAATTACCGTCCCATATCGCTAACTTCAGGTACCTGCAAGCTTATGGAGCATGTTATATCTAAATATCTTATGTCATTTCTGGAAAAAAATAACATCCTGTCTCCCTTTCAACATGGTTTTAGAAGAGGCTTATCTACGGTTACTCAGCTCGTCACTACAGTTCATGAATTCGCTTCATCGATTGACAATGCTGGACAGGTTGACGTCATTTTTTTAGATTTCAGCAAGGCGTTTGATCGCGTCATGCACAATAAGCTCATCTTTAAACTTCAGCATCTTGGTCTTCCAACAGCACTTGTCAAATGGATTAAAACCTATCTTTCCAACAGAAAACAGTTCGTCGATGTTAAAAAATCTCATTCAGGTATTTTACCCGTTACCTCTGGTGTGCCTCAAGGCAGCGTACTTGGGCCTCTTTTATTCCTTATTTATATCAATGATTTGGTTAACTCCGTAAATACGTCCGAAGTCAGTATTAGACTATTCGCAGATGACTGCATTTTGTTATTAAAATTAGCAGCACTACCGACCAAGAATGCTTGCAGTCAAATCTTAATAATGTCCTAGAGTGGTGCACCCTTTGGTCCATGAAAATAAATAGCGACAAATCGGTTCTTCTTCAGGTTACTAACAAGAAAGCGCCATACAGTTTTAATTACGCAATAAACAATCTTCCACTGCTACAGGTGAGCGAATACAAATATCTTGGAGTCACCATTACAAATCGCCTTTCATGGTCCAGCCACATTAATAGCATTTGCTCGTCTGCTTCAAGGAACCTCGGCCTTCTAAGACACAAATTAAAACACGCTCCCTCTGAACTTAAACAACTTGCCTTCAACACACTAATTCGTCCGAAACTTGAGTATGCTTCCGTCGTATGGGATCCGCACTTAAAAAAGGATATAAAGAAACTTGAAATGATCCAAAGAAAAGCCGTCCGTTTCATTTTTAACGCTTACCATAGCTCTATCTCGCCATCCGTTCTGATGTCTACGAAGAACATATCCACTCTAGAAAGAAGGAGAGCACTCGCAAGGCTTAAATTTCTGTACTCATTTTACTCTAGTCAATTTAATATTAATGCTGCTCCCTATATATCCCCCCGTTCTACACGACAGACACGCAATAGCCACAACCATAACCTTACCCCGTACTTTGCACGCACAAATACGTTCAAAAACTCATTTTTCCCCCGAACAATCACAACATGGAACTCACTGCCAGCAAATGTCTTTTCGGCTCAGGATGCCGCTGCTTTTGAAAAGAGTGTCTTATTGTATGTGTAAACTTAACAATATCATTGCCCTCTGTTTGGTTTTCTTCTTTTATTGTTGCCGGAACGCTGGATTTGCGTAGTGTTTGATATTATTTTTGCTTTTTGAATGTTGCCCCCCTGCTTGGTCTCTATGACTGCAGTATGTGTAAATAAATAAATAAAAATAAAAATAAATATACTCATCTCGCTCTGTCAACACGAATTGGGAATTATATAAAAACATGATGCTTAATTTACAAGCTTCTTACATTCCCACGATCCTTATAAAGACTGATTAAAACAACCAATGGTTCAACAACCGTCTTAAAAGCCTCCTTGACAAGAAAAAACGGCACTACAGGCATGCGAAACGAGTTAATAACTGCACGGCATGGGAGCGATACCGTCTTAGTGCAAATAATTATATTAAAGAATTGAAGGCGTCTAAAAAGAATTTTTTTTTCTGATCTACTATCAATATTACAGTCAAACCCAAGTAAATTCTGGCAAATTCTCTCCCCCAAAAGCCATACTAAGCAGTTCGAACTCTCAGGAGATGATGACCAGCCGGTCGAGGTTGAACAATCCGCGACGGCTCTTAACAAGTATTTTTCATCAGTGTTTTCTTCCACTAACGCTATTGTTCCTTCCATGCATGACTTTTCAGTGACTTCAATGCCAGAAATAGAAATTAGCGCCGATGGAATAGCCAACTTAATTAACTCCCTCAAACTATCGTCGTCAGCTGGATGTGACCAAATTAGCACCACAATGTTAAAGAATACTACCGCAATATCAAGTAAAATACTATACCTGTTGTTCCCACAGTCCCTAAGTCCCGGCGAAGTTCCTCACGATTGGAAAAAAACAAAAATAATTCCTATTTACAAATCAGGAGATCGGTCAAAACTACGGGTGTGCGAATATTCGAAATTATCGAATATAATTCGAATATTATATTTTCAGTATTCGTATTTGATTCGAATTCCAGGTATTCGTGTTGTTTCGGATACTCGACACGACGCGAATATTCGTATCTAGCCGAATATTCTATTGCGAGCACCAGCGTTCATTTCGGTCCGCAAGTCCTATCGACAGAGACATAACAACATGGCGGCGCCCAGAGAAATGCGTAACTTTGGGCCATGCAGTAGCTGACTGCGCTGGTGAACTAATTTGTGGCTATACCTGCGAAGCTATACCTGCGAAGAGAGCTGTGCACGAAATACCTCGCAATACGTGTCAGTTCAGTGCCAATTGAGAGGGCATTTTCTTTGGCTGGAGAAGTCGTTTCAGCTAGAAGGGAATTACTCCTGCCTGATCATGTGGAGCAGCCGGTTTTTACTTCACGACAACCTTTTATGTTCATCCCGGGAACGCGCTTTTGTGCTTATGGCAAGCTCGCCTTGATCAATGCTGTGTACTAGCCATCTTCTCTGATATTTCCACTATATCCACTCTTCTAAGAACAATGTTCGAGACTTTGATACTTTTTGTGCAGCCACACACACCTTTTGTGCTCATTTCATCACTGATAGTTGAACTGTGATGTTCTTGGGTGCTGAAATAAATGTTTTGTATTGGTTAAATGCGTCTGTCCTTGATTATTCGGTATTCGATTCGATCTTCGTCACAAAGTATTCGTATTCGATTCGTATTCGAAAAATTTGATATTCGCACACCCCTAGTCAAAACCAAACAACTATCGACCAATTTCGCTCACCAGCATCCTGTCCAAACCCCTTGAGCACGTAATAGCATCAAATTTAATCGCTCATCTTGAATCACTAAATTACTTTTACCCGCACCAACTGCTTTTCGAAAACTGCTATCATGCGAAACACAGCTCGCCGAATTCACTCACGACATTCATCAGTACATGGACAATCGCCTACAAATTGATGCCATCTTTCTCGACTTTTCTAAGGCATTCGACCGTGTTCCGCATAATCATCTGCTAGCTAAACTTGCTTTACTTGTAATCCCGCAAACATTACTTATCTGGCTCGAACACTTTCTTAAAGGGCGCGTGCAATTTACATTCGCCAACTGTTGCAGCTCATCGCATACTGACGTCACACCATGTCTCCCTCAGGGAGCAAAGTTATCACCGTTGTTAATCTTAATCTACATAAATGATCTCCCATCTAACACAATAACCAAACTTCGACTTTTTGCGGATGACTGCGTCGTTTATAACATCATCCATGCCCCTGAAGACACCATTAAGCTACAAAATGATATAGACACAATTGCATCATGGTGTGAAAAATGGCACATGCCACTTAACATAGACAAATGCCAACTCATGTCCTTTTCTCGTAAACAAACCTCTATTAACTGCACATACCATATTAATTCAACTCCCATTGCCCGAACTTCGTCTTACAAGTACCTTGGCGTTCACCTGACATCATCCTTATCATGGGTCACTCATATTAATTCAATATGCTCCCAGGCCTCACGCACTCTTGGTTATCTGCGACGGAACCTAACATCAGCACCACCTGAAATCAGACAACTAGCTTATCAGACAAGCTTGAATACGCCTCATCCATCTGGAACCCTTCACAAGCATACCTTACAAATGAATTAGAAGCCGTTCAAAATCGAGCTGCACGGTTTATCATGTCGCAGTACTCGCGTGATAGTAGTGTCACTGCACTAAAACGAGCCCTTTCCCTGCCAAGTCTCCAATCACGTCGCATCGTATCACGCCTATGCCTCCTTCATTCCTTTTTCTACCGCCCTATTAACAGGCATCCTTTGCTGCAGCCGCCATCAAGAATATCCCCTCGCCTAAACCACACTCATCCCATAGCTCCCATGAAAGGCCGCACATCAGCTATGAATGATTCATTCTTTCCAGATGCAATAGCCCGATGGAATGCCCTGCCTGATAATATTGCTTCTTGCACAGATCGAGCAATTTTCCGCACTGAATTAGCGAATCACCTGTGTCTTACGTGAAGTCTTCGGCTTCATCAAATAATCTGATCCTGTGTTACTGTCTCCTTGAATGGTTTTTTTTTGCTCTGTTTCGTTTCATTGCTTTTTAGTTTTTGTTTTTGTTGAGCTGATACCATATGATGTTACACACTGTTCTTGCCCCCGCCTTATGTAATGCCCACGGACCCTTGAGGCTTCAATAAATGAAATTAAATGAAATGAAATATGTGTGGCGCGACGTCCAGCACGCGCTCGTCGGCACGGCGGCGGCGACGAGTGACGTTCAGGAGTGCGTGGCAGTGACAGTGCGCGTGGGGGTGTTGACACATCAGTGGCCAGTGTTTATGTGCGCCCAGCTGTGGCGTGGAACGCGCTGTGTTTTCGAGCAGTGTCATCGTGTTGTGCCCCGCGCCAGCTCATAGTTGGTGACTTCAATGCCCATCATTGTGCGTAGGGCAGTGCGCGCAACGACCGGCACGGCGACGACCTGCATGACACAGCAACGCAGCTGGGACTCACTCCCCTCAACTCTGGCCAGCCCACCTTCCGAACGCGTGGATCGCCAGGCTCCTGCATCGACGTCGCGTTCGCGTCCAGCGGCATCGAGGCGACCTAGCGTCGTGCACCATCCCTCTGAGGCTCGGATGACTTCTCCATCACCATAGAGCCCACTGCTAAAGAGGCGCGCCCCATGCGTACGTACGCAATCGTGAATTGGGGCCGCTTGCGCCAAGAGGTGGACGCCGCCGCTGCGTCCGGCGCCGATTACTTCAGCAGTCTTGTCCGGAGCGCCCTCTCAGCCACGCGTCGTGCAGAGGTGTGGGCAGGTCAGCCAACACCCGACAATAAGCTGCTCGATCTGCGCGACAAAAGGGACAAGGCGGAGCGCAGGGCGCGATGGACGGACAAGCCAGAAGACTGGACGGTCTATAATCGGCTGGACGCAGCGGCAAGACGCCACTCCAACAAGCTCTATCGACGGCAGTGGGCTTCTCTCTGCAACACGATGGAGAAGGATCGCAGCTCGCGGCGGCTCTTCACCACCCTGCGGCGCATCACTACACCTCAGGCGAACCCTCAGCCCCTGGCCGCTCTCACCATCTCGAGCGGCCAAACAAACCAACAGCTGGCTGAGCAGTTCGCTGACCGATTTGCGCCACAGTGCCCCGCGAGCAGTGCAGTGACGACATCGCGCCCCAGTTTTGACGCCAGGGCCTCTTCCCCCGCCCCGGATGACGGCCCGTGCAACGCGCTCTTCACTGCGGCGGAACTGAACGACGCGCTGCGCCACTGCACCCGCCGCTCAGCGCCCGGGCCAGACGGGGTTACCTACCAGATGCTGCGCAACCTGGACGCGGAGCAACGTAAAGTCCTCCTGCGGCAGCTCAACTTGGTGTGGGAACGCGGGATGCTACCTGAGTAGTGGCGCACAGCGGTCGTCTGCACGATACCGAAGCCAGGCCGCCCACCCACGGAGCTCAGCAGATACCGGCCTGTGGCGCTAACGTCGGCGGCATGCAAGCTGATGGAGCATATGGCGCTCCAACGCCTGCATGCGCAGGCCGCGGAGGCGGACTTGTTCGACGAGCGTCAGACAGGGTTTCGCGGGATGCGCTGCGCGGCAGATTCAATCGCGGACGTTGTCTCCGCACTCGAGCACGCCGCGGCGGCGCGGCAGGTAGCACTGCTCTTGCTGCTCGACGTGTGGAGTGCGTTTGACAACGTCCACCGTGCGGTAATCCTCGCGAGGCTGGAAGAGGCGGGCGTGGCCGGTAGTCTGTTGCGTTATGTGCAGGGGTTCCTCAACGCGCACCATTCGCGTGCGCGTGGGAGCGGCTCTCTCTCAGCCACGCCTGGTGGATCTAGGCGTGACGCAGGGGTCGGTGTTGTCCCCGTTCCTGTTCAATGTGGCGATGTCAGCGGTGCCGGGCTGTCTGCCCACAGGCAACCGGCACTGCGTGTACATCTCCAGATACGCGGACGACATCGCTCTGTGGTGCCTGGGACCTCCGGGCGAGGCTTCCCGCGTGAGAGACTACCTCCAGGGGTCCCTTGACGCTATCGGCGACCGGTTGCGGGGCCTCGGCCTGGCGCTTTGCGCGGAGAAGTCTGCAGCCATGGCCTGCGGAGCTCGCAGATGCGCCCGCCTGGCGCCGCTCACGTTGGCTGGGACGCCGCTGCCGTGGAAGAGCTCCGTGCGGTACCTCGGCCTGGAAATCGACCAGCGCCTCTCCTTTCGCCACGCGGCGACCAGGGCCTGCCAGCAGATGAAGAGGACTACAGCCGCCGTGCACAAGCTCACCGCCCGGGGCCAGGGGATTTCTCAGCAGGCTGCGCTGCGCCTCTACAACGCCGCAACCTCAGGGGCGATACTCTACGCGCTGCCCCTCGTCACGGTGCGCAAACCATCATGGAAGGGACTGGAGGTGCAGCATCGCAATGCGAGGCGACACTGGCCGAAGCGGGCGCGTGGCCGCTGCAGCTACAGGCCACGCAGCGCTCGCTGCACCACATCGACCGCCTTCACCGCGCACCAGACGGCGGGGAACTCCTGCAGCGCCTTCGTCGATACCCGCGCTCAAGAATGGGCGCGGGAGTGCAGGAATATGACCAGCTGACGCGCGCCACGCCCCCCTACGGCCTCTGCTCCCCCTGCCCCCTCACGAAGGAGGTACAGCGAGAGATCGTCGGCATCGCGGGAAAACGCAGCACACCACTATGTGCGGTGCAGCAGCTAGCCGGAGCCGTCATCTACGAGCAACTGCGCGACCATCTGCTTGTGTTCACTGACGGCTCCGTGGTGAGCAAAAACTGCTCGCTCGCCGCAGCGGCCACCATCCCCGCCCTCCAGCTGCACCGCCAGCAAACAGTGGCTTACCTAGGCTCTTCGACCACGGCGGAGCTACTGGGTCTTCGCCTGGGCTTGGACCTGGTGCTCACTCTTACTCCGCCACCACCCAGATGTGCTCTGCTGTGTGATTCCCGTGCCGCCCTTAGCCGCCTGCAGACTCCCGGCCGTGGCACCCCGTTTCTGTGCGCGTTACGCGAGCGCATCGAGCGCCTCGCTGAGCGCAGATGCAGTATTCGCGTGCAGTGGGGCCCGGTCACTGCGGCATCCGCACAAAAGTTGTGTATTTTTGCATTCACCATTTTTACTGACTGAGTTGTTTTACCTTTTGGTCACTTCGGAAGAGAGGAGTTAGTATAGAAGTAATTTACTTGGAGAATACAAGGAAATAGCTTGCGATGAATTTTCTCATATTTTAATTCTGCCTGATGGGAATGCATTACCCGCCATACAGTGTTACTCAGAACCAAACACCGAGGCCTCTAAGCTGGGCAAAGCATGTATCTTATGTGGAAGTGTGAATATGGTCATGGTGCGCGGGGCGTCTTGCATGCACAGCAGGAAGTGCTTTGTGTCTAGACCATCCAGGAGAAAATGCACAAGGACGGGAGGATAGTACAAACGCTAAAAAAAAGGTAGCAGGGGCTCGAAAACGCATTTCTGGTTCTAGCAAGTACCGACGTTGGGGAAAAGCAACCAGTTTTGGGCGCCTTGAAGGGTAAGAAGAATGGGAGGTTCTGGAAAGCCGAGGAAGGGCTGCGTACGGCGCACCCGAGGCCGCGGGGTCGCGGTGTCCAGAGAAGCTTTTAGAATGAATTACGGTATTGCTAGAAGACTAGTCGTTGACCGAGGCCGACGAGGAGAACTTTCACTATCCGCGTGAGATGTCTACATTTTCTTGCAGCAGCACCTCGGGAAAAGGTTAAATTCTTCCACTCTTTGTGGTGCCATTCTGGGAGAGACGCTTCGCAGCTCACCACAGAGCCGGCTGCCTTCTCTCTTGTCCGTCTACCCGGCAGGAGCTCCGGTGCCGGCCGGGGAGACGGACAATAGTCGCGGGCGAGAGCGAAGGGGGCCCCCACCACATGAATGGCTTTAGAGGAATCCTACTGGTGCCTCCACTACGGCTCAGCTCGTACTGGTTGCAGCGTTTCGCCGTAATCGCTCGTCAGCGAAGCGAACACAGCACCGTGCCTTCCCGTGAATAGTAGAAGCAGGGAAGTCGCGGCCACATAGGCATTCGCAGGTTAGCGCCGCGCTGTCGCTTATTCGCTCGCTTATCCTCTGACAAATCAAAAAATTACGAGGAGCTTTAGCGGCTAAAGTGTTGAAAGGCGAAAGCCTGAGAGCTGCATTCTGCTACGCGATTGTTCACTTTACATTCTATTGGTGCATTAATCAACGGCCAATTAATGACGCTTAAGTTTCGCCTTTAGGAGTGGAACGCGACAGCGTGTTTAGCGCTGCCCCGCAGTCCAAGGAACCCCACCACCCTTTCGGCGCGATGCGTTGCCCTTTGAACGCAACGCTTTTTGAGGAAAGGAAATGGGGCTGTAATTCTCTGTCGTCTCGGTAGACACCTGAACCACACGATACAGGAAGGGAGGAAGTGTGAGTGAAAGAAGAAAGAGGGGCCGTAATGAAGAAAATGAAAATTGTATTTGAGGAAAGGAAATTACGCAGTAACTGTTTCACATATCTCAGTAGACACTAGTCGAAAATTGTATTTGAGGAAAGGAAGTTGCGCAGTAACTGTCTCACATATTTCGGTGGACACCCGTCAAAATTCGCGCACGGTGACGTCACGACAATTTGCACCAATCTGAAACGCGGACAAATACGCCTTGCTCGTTGGTAAATTGGTTTTTGAGGAAAGGAAATGCATCTGTCTCTCATATCTCGGTGGACACCTGAACCTCGCCGGAAGGGAAGGGAGGAGGATGAGAGTGAGCGAAGACACCGTATTCACAAGACGCACCTTTGTTCATTCCAAACCATCGAGCTGGCATGGCGGAGTGGTAGCGTGCTCGACTCGCACTCCAGAATCGAAGCTAGGCCAATTTCTTACTCGATTTTATTTATTTATCTGGTTTGAGGTTAATTAGACTAATTGGTTAAGTAAGCAATTAACTAAACTCAGTAAAACTTTCTTGGAGCATCACTATACGATCCCTTTAATTGGTTGCATGGTTAGTAGCCAAAGTACAGTTGGCCCCATTTGAAATTCGCGCACTGTGACGTCACAACCGTTTCGACCAATTGAAAAACGTGACATTACTGTCGACAGCTCCTGCTTACAACGATGAGGCATTAAACGCTTCCGCCTTAAAAGTCTTCCTGTCGTGTCACGCCACCCACGGCTTACGACACCACGCCTGTCACTCCCCATTCGTACTTCAAGCGTTTCTCTTCTTGCTATGAAAGTATTGGCCGTTGTGTCCACCACAAGGCCAATTGAAATAGGTCGCGAAGCCGGAGCCTGAATGCGGTCCAGAACCAAGTGCTAGCGACATCAAATTAGTGGTGGAACTAAAGCGCCAAAATGAAATGAGGGGACAAACACGACTAGAAGAGGAAAATAATTAAGACATATTTTGTGTTTCAGAAGCATTAGAAAACAATTGCAGTGATTCCTTTTTAAAATGTTTTAGTTGTGTGCATTTTGTTAGAAAGTATAGGAGGTATTCATGTGACGTATGAGCGACGTCACCACCTACTCGACGCCATTTTGATGTTCTCCGGGCGTCGGTGCAGTAGCGTCGGTCGGTTATCTGTGCGTGTGCTGCTGTCCGTCCGTGCGCGTTTGTTATCTCGCCACAGATGCGATGGCGGCTAGGTTTCCTGGACCCAGCGACTGCTCAGCCTATTTGGCTAGTTTGTGCGATGCGGACAGGGAATGATATGCCGCAAAAATCGAGGCTTGTGGCGTGGATCCCTTTTCCCTCGACGCGCGAGACTGCGCGATGGACGTCGACCTGTGGCCCCGCGTAAACATGTGCGACATTCACGAATATCTCGTTTTGAGGACGAGTTTTGTCACTCGCAAGCAACTGAAGGCTTACAAATCGCTGGAAGCTCATAATTATGTCACCAGTGGCTGGGTAAAGGAGCCGTGGCTGAAAAAAGTCGGCCAGGACACTGTCATCGTCTTAACCCAGGTGAGCGCTCAGCCCTTTGGTGCCGATTTCTTTAATCGCAGCATTTGCTTGCTTTATTATCTGCGCAGGTCAATCATTCACAAAGCCTGTCGGTTCCTCCCGTGAAGGTGTGGATCTTCGCGAACAGCGACGGAGACGTCCTGGTGGCTCACTGCGTGTGCATGGCAGGCAATGGCGAGGCGTGTTCGCATGTCGCTGCTCTGCTTTTCTACATCGAGCACGGCCAGCGTTTACGCGAATAGCGCTCGTGCACCGACGGGGTCAACCAATGGCTTCCAACGCACATTCGAAAAATTCAAGCGCGACCCATCGCAGAGATGGACTTCGCTTCGTCGTCAATGAAGAAGCGGCGATTAGACGGCGATGCTTCACACTGCAAAAAAAATCCGTGAATGTTACGTACAAACTCTCCATAACAGAACAAACGCTTGCTCTCTTGCATCTGAAATGGAGGGTCCATCCGTAACACATTCGTGAAGGTGGCTGGCCGTATTATGCATTTTCTGAAATGTATTACTCGCCGTAACTGTTGGCCCCCGGACTAGGCACCACATGACGTCCCATTTCCGAGCTGTGTGGTTTACTCTTGTTCAACAATGTCCACAAACTAGCATGGCGAAAATGAGATTAACCCCATGTGCAAAGGTGAAGATCCGAGGGGGGGTGATAATCAAATTAGACCCAAGTGACGCATAATGTTGCTTCAACGTTGAGGGATTGCTACAAATTGTGAGCAACATTAAATAGCAAAGGACTTACTTTGCTATAACTTTAAAAGAAGAACGTTGACTTCATAAAAAAATATTTTCACGATGTTGCTAACCACATGACAGGGTAATAATTAATAAATGCATTTAATAAATAATTTAGACATGCAGCTTAATGAGGTCAAGAGATAAAAAAAATTTAGACACAGACAATGGTTAGACAACTTCTCTAAACTGAAACTGAACACCAGCTGAAAATACATTACAAACATTACATACAAACATTACAAACAAGGTGAAAGCCGAATTTCCGTCTGCCGTTTGACAAGGAAACGAACCACTGAGAAAGCCAAAAGCATGGGCAAACAAATTTGTGAATGAAGTGCAATGTAGCAGTCACATCTTTGCTACACAACCATCAATCAAAAACGCTAACTCCTTCACGGATAACAAAAGCGCAGGCACAACAAAATATTGCTAATTGCAATGTTCAACTTATTAGGTACCTATAGCCGGCCATTCATGCCTGGTCTTCCTGCGGATAAATGAAACGCTGCAAAAAAGCAGTGAGCAGCCATAATTGCTGTAGTGACAAGGAGGATGTGCACCGTCGGTGCTGCTCCCTCATCCTGACTAGGAAATAATAGCTGTTTTTTCTGGAATGTACTCTGGAAGCGTGAATTTCCTATCCACCTTTATTTAGCTTGCACTGACATGACCCATCATGAACTCTGCAGCTTTGACAAACATGCGGGCCAGTCGACAGCCAAAGAAGACTGTAGAACCCTGCTAACTTGCAAAAAACCAGTGCTCAGAAAGAAAAATTATTTAAAAAAAATGAGGAGTTCCTTATACGCACTATGTTTTATATGGTACTAAGAATGCTGCTAAGACATGGCATGAATATTGTTTTTTTTCTGCTCAGTTACAAACTTTCTCGCCTGTGCTAACATATTACTGCAATGTAAATAATGAAACATGCCAGCATTGCACAACATGCTGTAAGACTTACAAAATACACCCCCTGCAAGGCTACCACATGCCTCTTAGATGTGGTAATGTTTACATCTACCAAACTATCTAGACTAAAATGAGACACCAAGCCTCTGACATCTGGAGATGTGTACCTCCCATGCAATTAGAGTGATTGGAGATGCTCCTCATTGATGGCATTTCAGTTGCTAGGTGTGGAAGGACCGGATATGAAGGTGAACAACTAGACACCCACTTTTTAAGCAACGTCACAATGAGCAATGTGCCTTGGCTTTTCTTCCATCCAAAAAGTTTTATGTTCCATGTTTACGTAACTGCTTGCATGTGCTCATTTTGGCTTGCTGAGAGGTTCTTTTCTTTGTTAAACTAGCTTTAACTCTGACCTCAGTCTTCTGCACCTTCTTAATTTTTTGCTAGTGTTCACCTTAAGTCATGTGTAAGCTCACGCAGATCTCTACTTTTCTACGTTTCCAACTGTCACATCTTCTCTGCCTTCGTCACGTCCATCACTGCATCCGACGCCTTCAAGTATAGTATGCTGTGTATAATCACCTTAACTAATCTGCCTATTACACATGTATTTTTGTTAGCCACCCACTCCTCTATTTGGCGCTGATAGGCCCTGAGAGTAAATAAATGAACTGTAGTCTAAGCTAAGTCTCAGCAAGCATGCATTATGTTCAGTTTATTTTACCATGTTGACCAGTAAAGAGTGGACAGAAAAAAGCTGCAAAGTAGAGCTTGACATGCCTCTCGCCCCTACACTGGAAAGCAGCAGGCAAGGCATTTGCAACCACTAACGACAACGGAACATGCCAAGTGTGAAGTAAATCAGTAATGTTCCTCGCATTTATCACAAGGTATACTCTCTGCTCAGTAATTTATTACCCCCTTAGACATTCTGCAAGGAGTGCATACAATGATGTGTCACCACAATACAATCAGAATCATTAACCCTGTGCCAATACAACAGCAAAGAAATTTATGCCCAATAAATGCATTGCTTACATGCAACCAAGAGGCAAGAATGGGCCAACCTGGCACATATATGGAAAATAAGCTCAAAATTATAAAGAATGACATTTGAGCAGCCGCTCATTCCCCCACCCCCTCCCATCAAAAAAATATGAAAAAGGGTCCTCTTCACACGGCACGTTTGAAAGATGCGGCTGTAATATTTGCGAAAGTTCAACTACGTGTGAAATTCAGATATAAATAACGCCAACGCATGCGGTTGGAAGCGAGGCGCCAGGGCGCGGGCAAACAGTAATCGTCTTCAGGTATCGACTGGTTCCACCTCCTGAGGGCCGCTGCTCGACGAATATCACTCAAGGCCACGTTCACACCCAACAAGCTTGTAATAAACTTTAGACAGGTGTTTATCATGATGCAGCAGCAGCTCATCAGTGCTATTGGCCAGTGCTGAATTTTTTAGCTTGATAAACGCAATCATCCACCGAAACGCGTGTCGACTGTTCCTCGCCAGAGTATTGCAGTCCCACGAGGGTGAGCAGCTTTTCCGCCGGCTTCAAGTCTCCTCTTTCGTGCAGGGCCACTGGCATTGTAACGCACATTCTGCACGGTCGTTTTACTATGCATCGATGCCGCATGGGACAGCAAGCGGTTGTACACTCCAATGCGGCGTACGGGCCGCACACATACACACACCGTAACGACAATACAGCGCGCAGGACGCACGCAGCGAACACGGAAGAACAAAAACCGTTCTAAAGCACCTGTTCACTCAACCATAGCCTCCTCTATTTTTTTCATGCCCGCTCAATCGCGGGAAACGCCGTTGTTAGGCGCCGTTCGTGCTAGTACGCGAAGCTGCCGACGAGTGGCGCGCGCAGCCCAGGATGGAGCAGACGACGCGGCAGGAGTTGCACGCAGCGTAAAAGACGGCGCGCAATTCTGCTACTGTGTATACTACTCTCCGTTTAGTAAGATTGATGTGCGGACACGATCGTTAAAGTGCTAAATTGTTTTTGTTAAGCCATGTGCACATGTACTTTAGTAAAAGCTGTTCATCAAGGAAAATATGAAATCGGCGGCCGGGCATACATATCGAACGTTGCTCCAGTACCGAGATGAATGCCTAAGTTTACAGCTATATCGACGGTAATTGTTACTGTGCCTCTTTGTACAAAACACGTATTCTTAGCATAGGTCGTATCTGACCCAATATATAAGCAGAAACATTAAGGAAGCATTTTTGTGAGCGATGAGTGAATGGAAAAAATTTTACTGTCGTATATAGAATAAAACATACATGCAAAAATGTTTTCACAACTTCAAAATCTTTCTAGATAGAGGCTTTGATGTCAGCGGTTTCATTACATCGTTCCTGTCCGTCACCGATAAGGCATAGTTCGCAAAAACAGGGCGGAAAAACTTTCCGCAGATGAGTTTCAGAAGCTGGCTGTGGTGGTCATTGGACGCAAGCTCACATTTCAGTGCTCCATGTTCTGCAAGAGCCTCAACTGCATTGTTGACTGCAGCTTGCAGGGGTTTTGATAACAACCGTCTTTTGTTGAGCAACACCTCGACGTAGCTCTTGAGGGCGTACAGAACATACAAAAACTGCGTTGAAGGATAAAGGAGGCCTCCTCTGTCCTGAAGACGGATCAAACTGTCACTGGGAGCAGGTGAGGCTGGTCGCGTGAGAAGAGCATTGCAGCTGCTGCAATCAATTTTTTCTTGAACGACGCGAGCCAAATAACCTCCTAACATCGCAAGTGCTGCAGTGTCTGGCGCTGGCAGCAACGTTTTTCTGTGTCCTGAGAAGGTCTTCAAGGAGACTTTTCGCCTCCGGTGGAAAGTCGTCCGCGCGCTGGGTGACTGCAAGTTTCTGTGCACTGTTCAGTGCTCCAAGTGCTTGCCTTTCCGTTTCTATTGACCAAATATTTAGGGGAATCCCCCAAGGTGGAGAAGATTTGTAATAAGGTAGTAATTACTCATTGACGTCCACCCGAGCGCAGCCATACGGCCACAAAGGAAAGCTATACAGCTTTCACAGAAACTTCGTAGTTAAAGAAAAATTCGTCCTGGTCCGGGGTTCGAACCCGGAACCACCGCCACACCGGAGCAGTCGCTCTACCAATTGAGCTAACCGGGACGGCAAGCTTATGGTAGGGCGAGAGCGAATTGATCTATAACTCGAAGTGGGAACAGTGTTGACCAAATATTTAGGGGAATCCCCCAAGGTGGAGAAGATTTGTAATAAGGTAGTAATTACTCATTGACGTCCACCCGAGCGCAGCCATACGGCCACAAAGGAAAGCTATACAGCTTTCACAGAAACTTCGTAGTTAAAGAAAAATTCGTCCTGGTCCGGGGTTCGAACCCGGAACCACCGCCACACCGGAGCAGTCGCTCTACCAATTGAGCTAACCGGGACGGCAAGCTTATGGTAGGGCGAGAGCGAATTGATCTATAAATCGAAGTGGGAACAGTGTTGACCAAATATTTAGGGGAATCCCCCAAGGTGGAGAAGATTTGTAATAAGGTAGTAATTACTCATTGACGTCCACCCGAGCGCAGCCATACGGCCACAAAGGAAAGCTATACAGCTTTCACAGAAACTTCGTAGTTAAAGAAAAATTCGTCCTGGTCCGGGGTTCGAACCCGGAACCACCGCCACACCGGAGCAGTCGCTCTACCAATTGAGCTAACCGGGACGGCAAGCTTATGGTAGGGCGAGAGCGAATTGATCTATAACTCGAAGTGGGAACAGTGTTGACCAAATATTTAGGGGAATCCCCCAAGGTGGAGAAGATTTGTAATAAGGTAGTAATTTCATTTCATTTCATTTCATTTATTTCATCCTTAAAGGCCCAAGGGCATTACATAAGGAGGGGGCTACAATTCATATAAAAGAAGCATAAAAAACACACGCACAATGAACACACACAACAAACTTCAAAAGCTAAAGAGAAAAAAAAATAAAGAAAAAAAGATAAAGGGTTTACATCTGCAGTGAAAGCATACAAAAGAAAAAAAAAGAAAAAAAGGAAAAAAAAGAAAAAAATTCGCTTGCGGCAGCGAGCACAGATGAAAGTCAGTGATCAACACGTGTTAAAAAATGACAAGGAATTCACTTATTCTGAAGATGACGGGCCAGTTCTGTACGAAAAGATTTTGAATCGTTGCATAAAACTATGTCGTTAGGTAGGGCATTCCAGAGTGTTATTGCATTGGGAAAAAATGAACTATTCATTGCTAATGTACGGGTCTTGATACCGGCTATGGGGTGGCTATGGCTGAGGCGACTTGAAGTTCTTATCGGGGATTTTAGAAGTGGGTGTCTTGAGGCTGGATGATGGAAGAAGTTATGAAGCAGGCAAAGACGTGAAATTATGCGGCGTGATTCAAGTGATGGGAGGGAAAGAGAGCGTTTGAGTGCAGTGATACTAACTTCTTTGGAATATTCAGAGGTGATAAACCTGACGGCACGATTTTGTATGGCCTCGATTTCGGCGGAAAGGTATGCTTGGGATGGATGCCAGATAGATGATGCGAATTCAAGTTTGGGGCGGACGAATGTTTGATAAGCCAGTTTTTTAACGTCTGGAGATGCTGATTTCAGGTTTCGCCGGAGATAACCTAGGACACGAGAGGCATCGGAACATATCGTTTGGACGTGAGTTACCCAAGATAGTGTCGATGTCAGATGCAAACCAAGGTACTTGTAGGATGTTGTTGGAGCAATCGGAACCGTGTTAATGTTGTAAGTGTGCTGGATTACAGTGCGCTTGCGAGAGAATGACAAGAGTTGACATTTTTCAAGGTTTAAGGGCATGAGCCATCGGTTGCACCATGTAGTTATTGCATCAATGTCTTTTTGCAGGAGGTGACTGTCAGTGGGATGACGAATGGGGCTGTATATGACACAGTCGTCTGCAAATAGTCGTAGCTTGGCGTTTATGTTAACTGGAAGATCGTTTATGTAAATTAGGAATAGCAATGGTGATAAGCCTGCGCCCTGGGGGACGCCTGATGTAACATTAGTGAGGGGTGAGTGGTAACCATTGCTTGAGGTAAACTGCATGCGTCCGTTAAGAAATGTCTCAATCCAGGAGATAAGATTGTCAGGAATGCCTAGGGAAGAAAGTTTTGTGAGCAGGTGTGAGTGCGGAACACGGTCGAAGGCCTTTGAAAAATCTAAAAAGATGGCGTCGATTTGAAAGTTGTCGTCCATTAAGCGAAGTATGTCATGTGTGAATTCAGCCAATTGCGTTTCACAGGAGTAGTGTTTACGGAAACCGTGTTGGTGAGGATAAAAGAAGTTAACTGAATCCAGATGGTTCATTAGATTGGACGCTATAACATGTTCAAGTAATTTCGAAGGAATGCTCGTTAAAGAAATAGGGCGATAGTTAGAAGGATTTGTGCGGTCACCTTTCTTAAAGATTGGTATGATTTCGGCTATCTTCCAGTCGTCGGGGATTTCTCCGGATTCTAATGATTGTGTAAATATTAGGTGCAGTATCTGGCTTGAGACTAGACTAGTGTTTTTCAGGAGTTTACTGTTTATGTGGTCACAGCCAGATGATGAAGAAGTCTTAAGAGAACTGATTAGATTTTCTATTCCTGTCGTGGTGACTGTGATTTGAGGCATGGGCATTGTTGAGGTGGGAGGGGAAATATTCGGACTGCAAGCAGCAGGGGAGAAGACTGAACAAAAATATTTATTTAGAATTGTTGCGCACTCTTTACTGTCTATTGGATCACGATCAGCGTCTAAAAGTTCAATTCGGTTCGTTCGTAATTTAGGGGAAAGAATGCGCCAGAATTTATTCGGATTGGATTTGAGGATAGAATGTAGATCGGTAGAAAAAAACTTCTTTTTGGCGGAGGCTAATTTTTCCTTATATTCATTCACGCATTGGTGGTACCGTTCCCACGCTGCGGGCCGGTTATGCAAGTTAGCAGTTCTATAAAGCCGTTTTTTCCTATTAACAAGCCTTTTCAGTTCTCTGTTAAACCATTCGTTGTTAGAATCGGATTTTACGCAAAACGACGGAATGTGCTCATTTTTCAACGAAAGGACAGTGGTCTTAAAAAGTTCCCAGTTGGTATTAACCGAGCGAGTTTGATAAGCAGTCTGGAAAGAGCTGTAAAATTCAGATAAAGCATGATTGATGGCATCGAAATTAGCTCTTTTGTAGTCGGTGATTACTTTTTTTGATGAGGACCGTTTTATAATGGGTAAAGAAAGGCGGATGTGAAGTAGATTGTGATCGCTAATGCCTGGTAGAACGGTTATACCTTTTACGTCGTCGGGGGAAGTTGTCAGGAGTAGGTCAAGAATGTTGTTTTCTCTTGTTGGGCATGTAATGACTTGGTGTAGGTTGAGGTCAAGTGTTAAATCAAGGAATTGTTTTGAATCGTTAGAAGATGACCTATTGAGCACTGAGAGTAAGGGCCAGCTAATGTTCGGTAAGTTGAAATCCCCAAATAAAAAGATAGGGGAGTTAGGAAATTTATTTTTGATGTTGTTTAAGGCACGGCCAAGCGTGTCACAGAAGGATGAGTCGCTATCCGGTGGCCTGTAGCAAATGCCGAGAACAATTTTCCTTGTCTTATCGTTCATTGACGTCCACCCGAGCGCAGCCATACGGCCACAAAGATTTCACAATGCAAAGATTCCACAAAGCAACGTTTCTATTACGTTGCTGTGTTGGGAAGCAGACACTAACCCAGTTTTTAAGGTCTTCTCTACGCCAGCGAGTACCGCTCTAGCATCTGTCTGATCATTGCTTCCTGCAGACCGCCTTAATCCAGCCAAAAAACGACTCTATGGGGTCCGAAGAAAACTCTCTGGTCAGAACAAACTTGAACCCCTCTTTAGCAATGAGGTATTTGACGCATTCAACGTTTGATTTTGTCGTCATCCCAAGCGCTTGTGTTGTTGTTTTTCTTCGGCGCCTTGTGCAGGCCGTCTGCTTCTGTCGCCGGCCGGGCTTCATTCAGCTAATTCGAAATCTGTTTTTAGCGCCGCTTTATTCCGGGTTGCTGCGCATTTCAGTGCACAAGGATTAGGCGCGTTTTTGCTAAATTGTTCCGGCTCTGAGTGTGCTGGTTTCGTCGATGTTGATTGTGTGTTTAAGGAATGTTCGGTTAGAGGACTGCGCGCTTTCTTGCATAGTTGCGGACGTCGTTTTTGTGTTGCCGAATGTTTGCTTTTATATACTTTTGGTAATGGCTTAGGACGAGTTGGTCGTTTGTGGAGTAGGCAAAGGCCACATTTATTCCGCGGCTGCCGAAGCCCTTGCAGCCGGCCGCAACTACGCGCACGCCCATCCATCCTGGGCTGGCAGCGCCGCCCCGCGGAGAAACGCGGCGGAGTCAGACGGCGCTTCAGCAGCCTTTGACCAGGCACAGAAAAAATAGAGGAGGCTATTACTCAACACCACACACAATCCGCACATGGTTCCGACTGCGGGCTTGGCTAGCGCTTCGACTCGTCACGGCCAAGCTGCATGCACTGCGCTCTTGTGGTAACAACGCTCATGAAACGAAAAGAAAATTTTAATATGTAACACCATTAAAATTGTCAGCTAAAAAAGCTGCGGTAAAATTAAATACATCTGATATGTTTTCAAGGTGGTGCGCTTTTGCGGCGTCAGAGATGTAAGCATGGATGCGAATACGCGAATGACGCTATGAATTTCCCGTGCAACTCTGCTAGCCACCATAGCCTATGCCATAGCTCTGCAAATGGCATCGTGCTCGGCGTTTTGCGCGGCTGACTTGCCCGCGTAAATTTTGCTTCCTCCGTGCACACATGCTTGGTGAGGTGAACGGTGGTCGGTACGAACAGTTTGAAGTTTAATCGACTGAAAATTGCTCAAGGAAAGTCAGCGGAATTGCATTTTTATTGTTTCTGTGCATCGCGAGTGACTGGCGGCAACCACACGGCATCGTCTCCGGTTTGGTGAACTTGCGAGAAGGTGAGCAATTTGTTATCAGATTTTGAAAGCGGTTTTTTGTTTCTATAGTAATCCTGTGTCTCGTCGCATGTTATGTTCACGGTAACATCAGCACAACGTGCATGCGCTTTCTGTCTCTATTTGAAGTAACATTGGTGGATCAGCGTAAACTTTTGGATTCAATTAAGCACAGGCTGTCCATGTTGGTAGTGCGTGTCGAATGTGCTTTGAGATCATTCTGCGCTCGAGATGGTCTTCTGATAATTTATTTATTACCAGGTATAGTCGAGATTTGGAACCGTTCATCCCACTGCAACAGTGCTGAAAAGCTGTTTTGTGTTCATGCATCTGCTGTCCTTAAACTTTTCGGTAATCATTCGCGTGGTTCCTTTGGATCTGGACAACCGGCTACTGTTGCTAGGGACGCCTCGCAGCAGAGCCCTTGGGGACGCCCAGTGGGTCAGCTGTTTGTCCAGGTGCAAAGTTACCTAAGGTACCATTCCAGACTTTTTTTTCCTGTCCATCAATCTCATATTCCTTGCAAAAATTACAGTATGTAATTAGGCACTAAAAAAATTGGTAACTTATACACATTTCAGGACAGTTGAGAGAAATGAAATTAAAATTGGTTTTTGAGGAAAGGAAATGGGGCAGTAACTGTGTCTCGGTGGGCTCCTGAACCTAAGGGAAGGAATAAACGAGGGAGTCTAGAGAAAAATGCACATGCAGCATCAGTATTCTCTCTGTAGACTTTTCGAGACCTGGATCCATTCCTTCCAGGACAGTGCCAAGCAGTAGGTGAACTGCACACAAATTTATTTTCCTCTGGTGCAAAGTAAAGAGTGAAAATGTTCTAAGACAAGTCTCTAGTCTGTTTCATTCTCACTGCATTTGCTCAAAGCATAATATGAAATGCTGTATTTCTTATACCCTGGTTTCCTTTACTTTGAGCAGTAGGTATTGACAATGAACATCAAGGCAACTCCACTCTCATTGCTTATTGCTGCTTTTAGGTTCGCTCCATGATTTTCTGTTTGCTCAGTCCTGGCCTTAACATATTTTCTTCTGCTGCTTAGCTTCGAACTATTGGCTAGGTTACATGGTTCTGCTACTTCTATGTTCACTGTGAGGTTTGAGAGCTTGTTGCTTTGTTCTTTTTTTATAAGCATCTTTGTCTTCTCGAGGCTGATTGGCAGTCCGGAACAGAGACCACATGCATTGTTTATGTTAAGATGATGACATGATAGCCTAACACATCGTATCGTTGCCATTCGAGCCCCCTGTGTACTTGCTTTGTTGCACTGGGAGCAAAAAAGTTTAGTGGAAGTCGCAATGAGGCGCACTTTTGTTTAGACTAGTGCAAAGGTTTACTGTTGCTTCGCAGTATAGTGCTCCCACCTGTTGCGCACGAGCATTTAGATGGCTGTTAAATACTACTATCAAGGATTTAGCCATTGTAATGTCGCAGGTCTGTTGTGTAGGATTTCAGATCATTGTCTTGCACTGTCCCCGAAGCCTGTTGTGTGTCAGTTACGCCACTGTGCTGTTGTATTTCTGTCCAGTGTAAAAAATATTTTCTGTGATTATGCTACACGCACAGGTTCATGGGGGAGTAAATATTTTGTGTCGCTTCAACCGGGTAATGCTTCAGAATGAACACATGCAAAAACCCATGCTGTTAAAAGCCTTGGCTTGTGCAACCCAAGTGTGAGGAGAATACTATTATGGCAGGGATTCTTGCATTGCAACCTTTTAAATTCCTTTTTTGTAAAAAGAATGACGTGAGGTTTCATGAGTTACAGCTCTCTTTCATTGCTTGCTCAGAGAAAGCGTTTATTGTAAGTAAGCAGTAGTCGCTTTTTTCTATTGTTCAAGCAGCAGCATCAGCATGCCTTATCATTTTTGTCTTGAATGACTGAAGGTGCTTCCAGAGCATTGCCTTCTTTTTTTATTGTTATTTATTCAGCATGCAATATTGTGTCTATAGATTGCTCTTTAGCATTATTTTGCGTTCTCCCAAGCAAATTTTAGGCGACCAAATTCAGAAGCACCTTGTATTGGCCTTACATGCTCGCTATTAATGCAGAAGTAATTATGTGCCACACTAAACACCAAATCTACATCCTTCAGAGTGGGTCTAGAAGCTTGTCTCCAGACTCTTGCCTTCAAGGAGTTCTTACAGGTTTCACATATCTGCTTGGTGTTGGAAGTGACAGCCTTTTCTACTTTTCAGCGAGGTATACATTTAGAAAGGGTTCATATATGTGTATTAGGTAGATCTCTTAACCAGAAACAGGAATCAGGCTAGCTGCATATTCAAGCTGATATCACACAGGTAAAAAAAATTCAGGGGGCACTTTGACTGTCTAAAGTGCGTAGAGGCGAAAGCGTTTTCCGCACCACTTTCAGTGCTTCTGTGGCACTGGTGGCGTCACATGTAATTGAGTACTAATTACTAAGTGATGACAAATCACTAATTAATGGTTAATTTCCGATTAATGCCTGAATACTAATTAACCGCTAATTAAGCTTAAGCTTCGCCTTTAGGAGTGGAACGCGACAGCGTGTTGTAGCGCCGCCATGGAGTCCACGGAACGCCACCACCCGTTCGGCGCGATGCCTTGCCGTTTCAACGCAGCGATTTTTGAGGAAAGGAAATGGCGCAGTAAATCTCTGTCATCTCGGTGGACACCTGAACCGCACCGTAGAGGAACGGAGGAAGTGGGAGTGAAAGAAGAAAGACGAAGATAGCCCGTAATCAAGAAAATGAAAATTGTATTTGAGTAAAGAAAATTATGCAGTAACTGTCTCACATATCTCGGTGGACACCCGTCAGAATTCGGGGGGGGGGTGCACTTTTTTCACCTAAAGTGTGGTCACTGATGTGTGCTCAAGATGTTAAGCTTCGCCTCTAAGAGTGGAACGCGAGAGCGTCTTGCAACGCTGCCAGGGAGTCCATAGAACGCCATCGCCCATTCGGTTCTACACCTCGCTAGTCGGTAAATTGGTTTTTGAGGAAAGGAAATGTATTTCTCTCTCATATCTCGGTGGACACCTAAACCTCGCCGGAAGGGAAGGGAGGAGGATGGCAGTGAGCGAAGACACCGTATTCACTAGACGTGCCTTTGTTCATTCCAAACCATCGAGCTGGCATGGCGGAGAGGATAGCATGCTCGTCTCGCACTCCGAAGACCGGGGTTCGATTCCCGAGCTCGACGAATTTCTTACTAGGTTTTATTTATTTATATAGCCTGACTAGACAAGTTAATTAGGCTAATTGGGTAATTAAGCAATTAAGTAAGCTCAGTCCCACTTACTTGGAGCATCACTATATGGTCCCTTCAATTGGTTGCATGGTTACTAGCCAAAGTACCATTGGCCCCGTTTGAAATTTGCGTCACTGTTGTGACGTCACGACCGTTTCGACCAACTGAAAAGCGTGACATTCTCTGTCGACAACTGCTGCTTACAACGATGAGACATTAAAGGCTTTCGCCTTAATATTTTGTCTTGTTCATAGGCGCTGTTTGCATTTCATTCCAGCCTGATTGTGCACTACTGCCATAGCAGGTACCCTATCTAAACGAGACACTATCTTGTGGCAAATCATGCGCATATGTTTTAGACACGTGTATGAAGAAATGTGCAGCTACAAACATTGCATACTTGGTTATTCATAATGCTTTTTTTTCTCATGTGCATAGAACAATGTTCAGCTACATTGCTTGCTTTGTTGTTACTACTTCTATTTTTCCGCTAATATTAAACTACATATTAATCTCAGAGACCCGATGTTCGACTGAATGATCCTTCTGTGTCCCACTAGGAAGGCAAAAGCATCACACCTAGGGCTCATTCACCGCCCTTCATCCCTGTTTTGGTTTCAATCGGTCAGTTATGCTATTAATGAATGTAATCACTTTATAGCACAAGTATATATGAAAATATATTTTGGGCTAAATGAGGTTAACAAGTTATCCACTGTGCACAATGGTCTGGTTGGTCTTGTACATCTTTACTTGGGTGTTAATGTTTCTTTTGTGGTTGCTGTCTAAATAACTTTGCCTGCCAATTGTATCCTATGTCCTTTTATGTTTTTTTTATGCCTGTCTTCCTTCCTACTGGCTCTCTCTCTTTTCAGTCATTCCTTTTTCCTTTAAACTGGCGATTGGTCACAAGACTGCTGTGGGAATGGCAGCTAACACTAGGCCCCTTTTTTTTCATTGAACCTGCACTGCTAATATTAACACTAATAGTACTGTATCAGTATTTATGTGATACTGCATTTTTTCTTATGCATAAATAGTTGGCTAAGCCAATGGTAGCAGTGTTGAATATCACAATATATCATGCATATATCTTGCATGCAATATCAGTATCAGTTTATTCACTTTGGATTAAGGTTATTCAAACAGGGTGATAAAAGCATCTGGGCCCTTAGCAAGCTGCTAGTTCGGGCCCATGCAATAAGTGCACAAAATAGTGTGCCCAGGCGTCAGCATAAGAGAAAAAAAAGTGTACATTTTATATGAATAGAAGATGTTACACAAAACTATATCAGTATATTCACTATTATGCTACCCTCTATTTCTTTCAGCTCGGCCGTTTGGCTGTAGATATTTTGTGCTGCTTTCCTAGTCTAGTCCACTCAAACTAAAACTTTGCTTTCTGTGTTGCAGGTAGAATCTACAATGAATGCCGCACTGTGTCTTGTAAGCAGGAGGCGGTGTTAATGGAGCCATGAACTTTTCCTGCGGATGACTGGTGTTGGCTTTATTATGCACTGAACCTCAAGTGTGAAGAGGAAAATGTGTTGGATTTCTGCAGAGGTGAGACATCATGGTGAATCTACCAGTGCGAAAGACGAGACAAGAGACAAGACAGTCGCTGAGTCGCGGCCATAGTTTATTGAAGTGAATAGGGAATACATGAAGAAGCCAAGCAACACCACAAACCACACAATTACAGATAAGCATACATGACAACATGAGTCAATGGCCCTGAACATTCCCCTGATCGAGATAGTCCAGCTCATTGCGTGTTAGTGCGATAGACAACACACTTGCACATTAGTCACCGAGTCGTAAGGTGTGTCTAGCCTCAATAATCTACCATTTAATCTTCTCTGAATTTACTGCCAAAATGTGTGCTGCCAAAAGGAAAGGGTAGCAGCCTTCAAATCCCTTGCAATATACAGAAAAGTTAGAACCCCTCCCCTCTTGTGCTCCTGTAATCTTACATTGATACACCTTCCAGTTTGACCTATATTGTTACGGGACGGCGGGCCCGCGCAGAGAAAGGCACAGAGACTCAGACACAGGAGACTCAGACATAACCGGCGCGGCGTTTTCCCCTTTGTTCTCTGCTTCACGCGCTAGCGCCGCGCGCTCTCCCCTCGCGCTCGCGCCGCGCCTCTTCTTTATTTGTATACCGCAGCGCGCTCTTGGTTGCGAAGGTCGTATGCCGTTACATCTTTCCACCGGGGCGGGTGGGGGGGGGAGAGGTGGAAGATAAGAGTCTCTTCCGGTCTCCAAGATAAGAGGGGGAGACACCGCTGGTGACCCCTAGCGCGTGCTTCGCTTTGCAGGCGGCATCGAACTCGTCCCGATGAGCCCGGGCTGAGGTTCATCGCACCGGCGCAGCTTGGTGCGCAGGAGGCATCGTCACGTCGTGATGACAGTGTCGTCTGACACGAGACGGTCCCGGTAGATCCCGGGGCTGCTTGTAGGCGACTCCTCGCCGTACGAAAAGTGCGAGGGCTTCTCGCACCGCGGGACTTGGGATTGCGTTCACGGAGCAGCGCTCCACTTAAGGGGCGGCATTCAGGAAGGGAGGCCTGGTGCTGGTACGGGAGGGCGGTACTAGGGAGGACGTGGGAGCCAAGTCGGGATCACGGTGGGAGCCGGAGACATAGCTCTTCATGTTGGAGACATGTTCCGGAAAAATGTGGTGTACGCCGCGTGGTCGAAGCTCGGGGAGGTCTTCTAGACGGTACGTAACGGGGCCGAGCCGTGCAACTACACGGTAAGGGCCGCGGAATCGGGGCAAGAGCTTCGCGGCACGGCCAGTCGCGCGGATGGTGCGGCGAACGAGGACCAAGTCACCGGACCGAAAGGAGGGAGGTGGTGGTGCTGCAGCATTGGCCACTTGCGCACGCGCATGGGCCGTGAGAAGGTTGCGCTGAGCGTTGAGGCGGGCGGAACGAAGTCGTTGGGCGCAGTCAGTCGGTGACGCAGTAGGATGGCGAAGGCCCAACTGCGCGTCGAGAGGGATGGAGGGCGTTCTGCCATAGACGACTGAGAACGGCGTGACATGCGTTGTTTCTTGAGCCGCAGTGTTGAGTGCAAAAGCTGCAGTAGAAACAAAACGATCCCAGTTTGTGTGGGACGGAGCGACGTAGGAGGCGAGTATATCCGTAAGGGTGCGGTTGACACGCTCCACGAGGCCATTGCACTGGGGATGATTGACGGATGTAGTGGAATGCGCAATGCCGAAGGAGCGGAGGGCACGCTCAAATTCTTGGGACATAAAGCAGCTCCCGCGGTCCGTGATGAGGCGTTGTGGCACACCATGCCGAAGAACAAGATGTTGTTCCACAAACAAGACGGCATGAGCGGACGACGTGTCGGGAACGGGCAGTGCTTCGACCCACTTGGAGAAGTAGTCGACCGCAACCAAAATATACCGGTTGCCGGCGCGTGTCTTCGGGAACGGGCCCAAGTGATCCAGTCCAACCAGTTCGAAAGGTGAACTCGGCGGCGAAAACGCCTGCGGGGGTGGCTTGGTTACTCGTGTGGATAACTTCCTGAACTGGCACGTCTGGCAGGACGCCACGTGTTCCTTGACGTCTCTGGACATATTAGGCCACCAAAAGCGCTCCGACACTCGTGCGTAGGTTTTGCTGCGGCCAAGGTGACCAGCCGTGGGAGCGTCGTGTAGGCCGCGCAAGATTTGCGACCGCAGTGTTGCCGGCACAACTGGCAACCACACGGGTGGTCGACCACGGGACCGCTTCACATGACACAAGAGGTTATCCTTCATTTGATAGACCCGGCGCAGTTTGCGGAGACCTGCGCCGACGGCGGTGCCAAGGGAGTGGATTATGGCAGCAACGTCGGGATCTTGCGCTTGCGCAGTCCTGAGGTCCGTCAAAGCTGTCACGGAACAAGGGTGGCGAGAAAGGAAATCGGCATCCTGATGTGCAGAGCCGCGCCGATGCACTATGGTGAAATCATACTCTTGAAGTTGCAGGGACCAGCGTGCAATCTTGGCATTTAAGTGTTTGGCAGACTGCAGCCAAGTCAGAGCGCTATTGTCCGTGACGATGGTAAAGTGACGGCCGTACAAGTAGGGACGGAACTTCTCGACCGCCCAGACAACGGCGAGGCACTCGAGTTCTGAAGAGTGGCGGCGGCGCTCAACGTCAGAAAGCTGGCGGCTGGCATAAGCTAGGACTTTATGGTCACCAGACTCGTCTTCCTGCAGAAGGACAGCGCCGAGCCCATCTTGGCTGGCATCCGTGTGGAGGACGATGGGGGCCGATTCGTTGTAATGGGCCAACGTAGGAGGCTCGAGGAGCGCGTGCTTGACGTCAAGGAACGCGAGCTGTTGGGCCGGTGTCCAACTCCACGCTGCATTCTTCTTCAGTAGGGCGGTCAACGGAGCGCTTCGCTTGGCAAAGTTGGGTATAAAACGACGGAAGTATGAAGCAAATCCGAGGAAACTTTCCAGCTCCTTGGCAGTGGTGGGAGCTTCGTAAGCCGTAAGCGCTTTTAGCTTCTCCGGGTCGGGACGGATGCCATGCCGGCTCACAACGTGACCCAAGTACCTGACCTCTGCGAAACCGAAGAAACATTTCTTTGGTTTTAAGCGAAGCCCAGCAGAGGTAAGGGCTTCGAGGACGAGTTTGAGTCGCATTTGGTGTTCATCAAACGTGGCCGCATAGACAATGACGTCATCCAGGTAGACCAGCGCCATAGTCCACTTCATATGGCCTAAGACGCGGTCCATGAGGCGCTGAAAGGTGGCTGGAGCATTTGAGAGACCGAACGGCATACGGTTGAATTGGTAGAGGCCGTCGGGAGTCACGAATGCTGTCTTTTCCACATCATCGGGGTGAACAGGCACCTGCCAGTAGCCCGAGAGCAGATCTAGGGTGGAAAAATAACGGGCCCCCTTCAGGCGGTCAAGTGCATCGTCGAGGCGGGGCAGCGGGTACACGTCGAGACGAGTGATAGCGTTCAACTTGCTATAGACCCGACCACAAGATAGAGTGTCTGATACCATGTTCATTTTACAAGGTACATATACATTTCACACCACATGTGTACTTTTCTCTAGCCACATTCACAGAATTCTCACCGAACCTTTCTTGGACTGCTCACATAACCACCATTGCTGCCAATGCTTCACGATCATTAGGTTTCCTGCGCCGCAACTTACAAAACACTACTGCTAATGTGCGTAAACAAGCCTATATAACTTTTGTTAGATCTCAGCTCGAGTATGCGTCTTCCATCTGGTCTCCTCACCAAAAGTACTTAATTGACATGCTAGAAGCAATCCAAAATAGGGCTAGTCGATTTATTTCACGAAATTATAGTTTTCAATCAAGCGTTACCCAAATGAAGCTGGAACTTTCTCTCCTTCCATTAAGAACTCGTCGAGACATAGCCCTTTTATCTCTGTTTCACAAATTAATCCATGCCACTCAGTCACCTTTATCGCACCTGCAACGACCCTCTTATTCATCAACCAGATCGCACAATAACCTCAACTACATGCGCATTTATGGCAGTACTCACGCCTTTAACTTTTCTCCGCTCCCACGTGCTATATGTCTATGGAACGATCTTCCAAACTGCATTGCATCGCAGCGCAACCACGGCACGTTTCATAATCATCTGGTCAAACATTATATAGATAACACCTAGCACGTTTTCTTTGCCCGAGTCATGCCTGTTTTTTTTGGTTTTTTTTTGTTTTTTTTTGTCACACCCTGTTTATCAGCCCATTCGCCTTCCTGTGTATTTTCTCATGTTCTTTTTTTCCCGTTACTATTATGTCGTATTTATATTCTATTTTTTATTTAATGTTTTTCTGCATGTATTTTTTACTGTCGTGATAATTTGTAATCAGCTTTTAGAATGTAACAGTGTTTGTTTCTACGTATTTTTGGTTTCTTCTAGCTACTGTTGCACATATATATTGCTCCCCCCTTACTCAATGCCTCCCTGGAGGCCTGTAAGGTACCTGTAAATAAATAAATAAATAAATTATTCTTAACAATTTTACATATTTTAAACAACTTATTAGGGGCCAAGAAAATCGCTTTTCCATCATACCTTCTGGCCGCATTTTTCAATTTGTACGACAATCTATGTGCGTACGGTAACACAACCGGTCTTTTGGCATCTCGCTGGCTGGCCCCGGCCTGATTGCGCCGGTCGCCGTGAAAAGCTTTCGGCTTCTTTAACAATTTATTTTATGCTCTTGCAATAACATGGTTAGGAAATCCTGCGTTCATTAACCTAAAATGTGCTCTTGGAAACTAGTCGTCATGCTAAGAAAGCATGACTTCATCAATTCTGAGCCCAGGCTTGACAGTCCAATGCTATCTTTCACTAGCTTGTAATAGCCAACCTGTGTCCAAGTAGCAGCTTAACACTCCTGGGTGAATATCACCAGCACACATGGTGTGTGCAGATCAAGGTAAGGTCCAGAAACCGCAGCTCTTTTTGTGGCGACATTTGCTCCAAGGTAAACCTAAGAATATGTTCACATCCCAAATTATCAGAACCTTTGTAAAAGACCAGAAAATCATCAACATAGCAAAAGATTTTTTCCCCCAGTCCATGCAAGTCCTTGACAATCATTCTATACACCCTACTTAAAATATCTCTTAGCACAAGGCCCATCTTCGAACCACTACATATACCAGATTTTTGAACACATACGACACTGCAGTACTCTACAGCCATGCTCTTAAAATAAATGCTATTCACTAGCATGCTCTTCAGATAAATTTCAGAAAAGGGTTCTTGCAAAATTTTGTCTGGTTATTTGCAAAAGCATTTGTCTACTTCGCATCTTGAAGATCCGTTTCTTGTACTCAATTCGCAGCGTGGTTGAGTATCTGAAGAATGGCAATCCAGCAGATTGTCTGGTGGTTAGTGTCGATGTAGAACTATTTTATTCCATCCCGTATGAGGACCTTATGAAAAGCTTGTGAATGTGTATATTGGAGCACAATGATGAGCTTGTGTTTAGGAACAGGTGCGTAATAGTCTTTTTTTTGGACTTACCTCCTTTTATTTGAAGAGCATGTTTCTGGAGTATGGCTGTGCGGCATATGTTCAAAAGTCTAGTATATGTATCGATTGAATGCCTCTGTGCTAAGCCGCCGCGGTGGCTCAGCGGCTATGGTGCTCGGCTGCTGACCCAAAAGACGCGGGTTCGATCCCGGCCGCGGCAGCTAGAATTTCTTTGGAGGAGAAATTCTAGAGGCCCGTGTACTGTGCGATGTCAGTGCACGTTAAAGAACCCCAGGTGGTCGAAATTTCCGGAGCCCTCCACTACGGCGTCTCTCATAGCCTTAGTCGCTTTGGGACGTTAAACCCCATAAACCAACCAACCAGCCTCTGTGCTAAGTAATATTCTCTTAAGCAGGGTGGATGGAGTGATTGCCAAGAACTTGCATGGGCTGGGGGAAAATCTTTCACTGCGTCTGATTTTCTGGTCTTTTACAAAAGGTTGCGAAAGTGTGGGACCTGTGCATATTGCCAAGTTGTTTAAGGAGCAAGGCCTTTCTTTAACTTAGCATTTCCTTAGAGGAAATGTCCCATCAAAAAGAGCTGCGGTTTCTGGGCTTCACCTTGATGTTCTGCACATGCCATGTATGCTGCCGATATTCACCCAGGAGGGTCAAGCAGCTACTTGACTATTGGCCGAATCATTCTAAGCTAGTGAAAGATAGCATTGCGTCATCTAGGCTAGGCTCGGTATTGATGAAGTGATGCTTTCACAGCATGACAAGTGGTCTCCATGAGCAGATTTTAAGGCTTATGAAAGCATCATTCCCCAACCCGAGCAGGAGTGTGTGATAAATTGTTAAAGCTGAGCATATAAGATTGATCAAGTTGGTCAGACATGCTAAAGGTAAGAATGGCATAGCATCATGTAACGAGGACAGCAGGAGAGCACACACGCATTAGTGCCAACCTTAGAGCAGATACAGAATCCAAGAGCGTGTGCTTGACATTCAGCGTTGGCAGTCAAGGGTCGGGCTCATTCAATCTTGAATGTTCAAATCAGTGTTTTCTCATTTCCTTGACTGTCAGTGCTGATTGTCAAGCTCGTGCTCTTGGATTCTGTACACACTCCAAGGTTGGCACTTGTGCGTGTGCTTGTTGTCCTGCTGTCCTTATTACTTGATGCTGCGCCATTCTTCCCTTTAGCATGTCAAAGCTAAAACCCCTTCACAGGGATTGGCAGGATACGGCCGGGGCCAGCCATCGAGATACCAAAAGATCGACTGTGTTACTGTACATACGTAGATTGTCGCACAATTTGAAAAATGTGGTCAGAAGGTATGACGCAGAAATGGTGCTCTTGGCCCCTAATAAGTTCTCTACAAACTGTAGAATTGTTAAGAATAATTTTGTGAATTTGGTCCTGGAAAAGCATATGTGCCTTGTAAAATGTATGTGGTGCATCGGATACTGTTATCTTGGGGTTGGGTTTATGTTGGTCAAACTCGAAAGTCTGTGAATGTAAGACTACGGGAGCACAAGAGATATTTGGATATTGGTAGGGGTTCTAACTTATCTGTACATCGCAAGGAATGTGAAGGCTGCTAGCCATTCCTTCTGGCAACACTCATTTTGGCGATACATTCGGAGCAGATTAACCGGAAAATTATCGAGGCTAGACACATCTTATGACTCGGTGACAAATCTGTGAGTGTGCTGTCCATCGTGTTAATATGCAACGAGTTGGACTATCTAGATGAGAGGAAAGTTAAGAGCGATCTTTTACTCATGTTGTGGTATAGCATATCTGTAACTGTGTGGTTTGTGGTGTCATTTGGCTTTTCTATGTACTCCCTGTTTACTTCAATAAACTTCAGTTGCGAGTCAGCGCCTGCTTTGTCTCCTTTCTTGTCATTATCTCGTGCTGGTATGTTCACGTACTTGCAGAGTAGATTCACTGAATTGTATACTTGCAGAGGCTTGTGAAGAAAAACCAGAGGAATTTTCTTTCCTTTGTCTGGAATGGAAGTTAAAATTTTTTTTTTTCGCGTAGCTGGATGGTTGCAGCATGAAATTCCATTCTGGAAGGGTAAACCCACTAAATTGTACATTTTGTGTGCAAGGGTACTGATGCTTGCATGAAACTGAAAACATTCGCCCAGGCTATCTGGCTAGCTTCCTTCTTCCTTGTGCCCAGATTTTTTTAAACAATACTTTGTCAGATTTATTTTGACCAGAATTTCTAACATGTTAATTACACCACATTTTGTGATCATATACAACAAAATTAAAACATGATGATCACTGGTGTATGGTTTAGTCTGGGGTAGAATGATAAGAAGTACCTAGTATATAGTAAAATTTAATATTACTAGTCTAACATAAACAAAATTGCTCTTTTTTTTAGTGGAAAATTTTGCTACCAGGGAGTCGGAGCGGCATGGAATGATGAAGACTTGGACAGTGTGCATTCCAAAGTACCTATATTCATGTCGGCACGAGAACTTGCGCACAGTGCTTCAAACAGTTGGTGAGTACCTTGGTGCTGTGCTTCTGCTTAGATAGGTAAATATTTGATTTTAAATGTGCCTGAACAGCCAATTGGCCTAAACGAGTGCACACTAAGTCAATACAAACACCATGACGTGAACAGACATAATACAGAAAAATGGCCACAAATACGATGATAATAATAGTAAAGAAAAACAAGCATAATGAGTAAACAATGAAAACAGCAAATTAGGCAAATATTTCTGTGTCATAAAAAGTTGAAATGTGTTATTTGCAAATGAGTCATTGGTGAAATGGCATGCATGTCAGGATAAAATCTATCATAACATTTGGTGGTTTTTCCCTGAGGCACACGAAATCGCACTGACATCAATAACGGCTCACAGTCAATAGAGCCGAGCACAACTTTATGTAGAAAATCCATGTCATAAAGGGTAGACATACCAAGGTCTGCTGCGGGTTCGATCCCGGCCCCGGCGGCTGGAATTTCTTTGGAGGAGAAATTCTTGAGGCCCGTGTACAGTGCGATGTCAGTGCACGTTAAAGAACCCCAGGTGGTCGAAATTTCCGGAGCCCTTCACTACGGCGTCTCTCATAGCCTCAGTCGCTTTGGGACGTTAAACCCCATAAACAAAACAAAACAAAAACAAACCAAGGTCTGCTAGAAGAAAGTCGTAGTCTTAGAAACGACAACGCTCAATATATCTATCACAAAGGATGCATACAATCTTCTGCTGAACATTTTCGATTTCATCGCCAGAGCTAACAGAGGCACTATTCTAAGCTACTGATGCAAACTCAAGACGTGGCATCACGAGAGCACAGTAGCCAAATTATGTTTTTAATCTGAATAAGAGTGTGTATCTGGAAATTTGAGCAAAAATTGAGTAGCATTTAGATATTCTTGCACGAAATACCACTGTTAAAATTGGTTATAAATGATATGTCTCACATGTACGCTTGTCTGCTGAATATAGTAAGCATGGCTTGCGACCTGAGTGCCTCCGATGTATGAAAAAAAATGGCCAGGTTACTGCATGACGTGTGGAGCAACCCAGTGTAGCACATTCAGGCTTCATGGAGTGGAGAATGAAGGCAGTAATAACTTTAAGAATAGAAAACACAGGACCAGGAAGCTGACAGAACACACTGACACTCGGTGCATGAAGGGCATTATGGAGTTGCCTGTCGTGTTGTGCAAGATGGAGGTCGCACAGACAGATGTTAAACATGAGTCGATGCAGATACCTTCAGTCATTACGTAGTACTCACTGCAGAACTCAACAAAAAAGAAGCAAAGGTAACAGCTGAGCATGGCCAGACTCTTGTGCTTTCCTCCGCAAGCAATCTGGAAGCGCAACTCTTCAAAGTCTTTTATGCTTTCGCTCGACATATACATCATCACTGCATGTGTCGAGGAAAAGTACATACCCTTAATGTCAAATGACATAGCACTTACAGGACTCAGTAACAGCTTACTTAGGTGTTCTGATGCATCTACAGGGCACCTTGTGAGATATTCTTAGGCTTCAGAGCACTCAATCTACAGGGCGCCTCATGAGAAATTCTTAGGCTTCAGAACACTCAGCCCTTGCAGAAATTGTTTCAAAGTTTGTTGCCACATGGACCTCTTCGTAATAATGACCCTAAAAGCGAGCCTTCCTTTAGTGTCACAAAAAAAGGCCTAGGACATGGGTCTTTTTTGCTCCTTCATTAGAACCAAAATGTTTGCGAGCGAGATCTTTCACAGATATGGAATGATTTCACGAAATGTCAAAGAGAAGCCTGAAGCTGTGCGAAGCAATACCAGCAACAGCCCTGCCGTGGTGGCTCAGTGGTTATGGCGCTCGGCTGCTGACCCGAAAGGCGCGGGTTCGATCCCGGCCGCGGCGGCCAAGTTTCGATGGCGGAGAAATTCTAGGGGCCCGTGTGCTGTGCGATGTCAGTGCACGTTAAAAAACCCCAGGTGGTCGAAATTTCCGCAGCCCTTCAACACGGCGTCCCTCATAGGCTGAGTTGCTTTGGGACGTTAAACCCTAATAACCAAACCAAGCGATACCAGTTACAAACACATCAGAACTGTTGAAGAAGCTGAAAGATTCATGCCTTCATCCTTTTTCTACATCAGGCACATGACTACACTTTGTCTTTCTGGGCCATCATTTTGAAAAGGTTAACATGGCAGCGGCCTTCGGTTAAATTTCTGCAAGGGGCCCTTTGTGGAAACTTCAGCACCTGTTCCTCGTGAGGCACACTGCAGAGATATTTGAATACCTTAGTGAGCTGCAACCAGCACCTGTGGCTGCATTTTCACTGACATCATAGATTAGTACATTTTCGTGCAGATGCTGAGATAATGGAAACTATGACTGAAAGCATAACGTTTCGTGGAAGTATGCTTCCTGATTGCTTTTGGGCAAGTGCTGTGTAACCACCAATCCAATGGGTACGAGCTTTCTCCTCACCTGGTACTCGTCTTCTTTAGGGTGAAATGCCTGCCAAATGGTTCATTGCCCCACCTTGAGATGAAGAAAATACCTTGCGCCATGGTGCTCTTTGTCCTCAGATTCCCTCGCGCCATCAAAAATCACAATCATCATCATGCTTGTGGACAAGTGTCTGGCCTTTTTCAGATGTTACCAATGTTCCTTGCTCACTAAGTTGTGCATTGAGTACTATGTAATGAAAGGCGTCTGCATTGAATTGTATTTGGCACCCATCCTTAGCTACTTTCTATTTGCACAAAATTGTAGACAACCGTAAAGACTTTCATGCACACAGTGGTGTCCGAGTAAGCACATTTTGTCTGCTTCTTCCTGGCCCTGTGGTTTTTGCTGTTTACTGTTATGAGAAATGAATTTTAGGCAATGAATCATATTGGTTTGGTTCTCAGTAAATGGCTTTTACAAGCTTCTACGAAAGCCGATTGTTCAATAGCGGATGGTTCAAATGTATTTGTGAAATTTATAATAGGTGTTGTGTGGCTACTAAATGAGGATTTTTTTTATCTTTTCAGATGGATCCGACAGCAATGTTTAGAGGTACAATGTGTGCAATTTGTCATGAAAATAAAACGTATGTACTTGTACTCAACCAAACACTTGCCACTCTTTCATTCTAAGTTGCATTCTTTGTACGTGTGCAATACATAAAATGCATGAAAGTCTTGTACATAATACTTATTTCCTCGGCCTCTGGACTGCTATATCTGCAGTGAACGTTCTGGGCAGAAGCTATACACAGATGCATGTGCATGTACTACAGAAAGTATTATCGAGAGCAAAAATAACACTCCTGCCAGCGCGTGCCGATCTGTGCCAGACTGCATGCAAGCGCCGCTTGAAGAAGCACTCCAGATGCTGAGACGAGCGCAGTGGCACGCAATGCGTAGCGCCCCTCGAGATGGGCGCACGCCACTGCGCTGGTCTCGGCACTAGGAGCGCTTCGTCAGGCGGTGCTCGCATGCAGTTTGGCGCGGATCGGCACGCGCTGGCAGGGGTCTATTATTTTTGCTCTCGATAGTACATAATTACAATGCAGATTATTTCCGTTCTAGATCAGATGACTTCCAAGTGAACGGAGGAAGTATGCATACACATTACGGGACCTTTAATAAGAACACAACAGAAGCATTCGTTGCAAAGAAACGATTTCATTCTCGTTCATAGCATAGCGTAACTTTCCGTTACCAAGAATGTGACAACCGTCGGACGGAGTCGCTGTATTCATGTTGCGTAAAACCCTCCGGCAACGCATTACCAGCGGGTTTCTCTGTACTGAGGAGCATTTTTTTTACAGTGCAGCCAGGCGTGCAACGAGCGATCCGCCGAGAACCAAACCAAACCAAACTTTATTTATTTTACAAATGTGCATACAGTCTTTAGGATGAGCCACAGGCCAAAAGCTAAAGAAAATAGCTTGAAAATGCCTGTGGCTCATCTAAGAGCCATTACAAAATAATAAAATAAACACATGCATACAACGGTGGCAGATCGCATACGAGCACACTGTAGAAAGAACTTATAATATTTACGATTGAACTGATGGGTACACAGAGATGTAGTTTGAAACTAGAAAAAAAATTACCGACGATTACGTTACTTCCTAATGCGAAATTTGAGCGCAGCAAATAAGCTGTTTCACCTTTTTGATAGATTGAGGCAAAGAAATCGAGCAACACATGTATGCGCTATCACAGAGTTGTTTTTTTATTTTTCACACGTATTCCTTTAACAAAGATTCCACTAACAGTTCTTGACAGTCATGAAGGAAGCTTTGTGGTCGGAGAAATAGACTGATATATGTTCGACTTGGTACACCAATGCTTGATTCTCAAAGACGAGATCTATACAAGTGCCTCGCGAGGTTGTCACAGCCGTGGGACGCGTTACGAGCGAGAGGAACGGGATGTTCTCCCGCATAAGTGTTAGGAAATTGCTGTTTGTCTTTATGTCAACATTAAAGTCCCCCACTACTAACATCGGTGCGGATCGACGGACGGTTAATGCGAGTTGCAGGAAGTGCACGACGTCTTTCGTGAGTGCGGTAGGGGCGAAGTAGGCAGCTACTACCAGCAAGCCGTTGGGCAACTTTGCGGCGCACAGTTCGCCAACTTCATGTGACGTGCCAAACATTTCGACTGGTATTGCAGAGAGACCTGTGCGCAAGTAGATAGCGACTCCCGCCGCTCTGTTGCGGTCTCTGCGAGCACCACAGCAGTATAGGAAATCTATGATTTCGAGAGGCTGTTCGGGATCCATCCAGGTTTCAGCAAAGCAAAGTACAGAGGAATGGCGCAGAATGTGATCGTGGTGTACGTCCTTGGCATGTGCGGCAAGGGAGCGTACGTTAAGAATGTGGTTGTGAATGATGAATCAAGTGCTGCCAGCGAATGACGCGTTCATTGGCTGTCTGCGTGTGTTACTGATGTGTGGTTAACATGTTAAGCTTCGCCTGTAAGAGTGGAACGCGACAGCGTCTTGCAACGCTGCCAGGGAGTCCACAGAACGCCATCGCCAATTCGGCTGTACGCCTTGCTGGACGGTAAATTTATTTTTTGAGGAAAGGAAATGTATCTCTCTCGCATATCTGGGTGGACACCTGCACCTCGCCGTAAGGGAAAGGTGGAAGATGGGAGTGAACGAAGACGCCGTATTAGCTAGACGCGCCTTTGTTCATTCCAAACCATTCAGCTGGCATTACGGAGTGGCTAGCGTGCTCGTATCGCACTCCGGAGACCCTGGTTCGATTCCCCAGCTCGACTAATTTCGTTCTCGGTTTTATTGATTTATGCGGTCTAACTAGAAAGGTTAATTAGGCTATTTCATATTTATATTATTTATTTCTATCCATCGTGTTCTGTCATTAACCTGTCAATTGTTGGAACTGTCTAGGATGTTCGACACAACGTATATGAAACGAGCAACGTCTTACTGAGTGGGGAAGTGCGTGGTGGTGGAGGGAACGCGGCTTTGTACTTATCTGTTTTTTTCAGCAGCGTCTCCTTTCGCGGACGCTGTTGTCGCTGCGGCGCGCGTCTTTCTTTTCTTTTCTTCTGACCTCTTCATTCTCCTCTATATGAATTAGGCTAATTGATTAATTAAGCAATTAACTAAACTCAGTCCAACTTAGTTGCAGCATCACTATACGATCCCTTTGATTGGTTGCATGGTTACTAGCCAAAGTACAATTGGCCCCATTTGAAATTCGCGCATTGTGACGTCACGAGCATTTCGACCAATTGAAAGCGTGACATTGGGGGCGGAGCTGGTTACGAGGCCGACGACGATGACGCGAAACCCAGGAACGGACGCCAAAGAGCTGCGCTCTAAAAACAATTAAAACTGAACAAATGCATTTGAAAGTTATACACTGCTGGGTTGATTACAAAGGGGAAAAGGACACTAAAACATACACAAACTACAATATATGAAAAGAAGTTATGGAATATTATTTACAAAGTACACTTTTAAATCATGTGGTCGGAGGTTATACATGCTCAGCTGGTTAGATTCGTAGCTGTTTAGAACATTAGGTATAAGGAAGTTAAGTGCTTGTTTACCATAGTTAGTTCTAGCTCGTGGAAGTGTCCATTTTGCAGTTGATCGGGTTTGAACATACTTTTCTATGTGCTTTAACAATGCGATATTAAGCAAAAAATTACATATTGATGGTGAAGAAAATTTGAGATAGTATAATAGGCGGTACTCAAGAAAAACATTGACACGAATTACTTCATACTTAGTAAACAATTCAGCCGTATGGGCAGTAAAACTGGCACCTGCGATAATCCTGATAGCTTTCTTTTGGAGAATTAGAATTTTCTGTAGATTTGTTTTGGATGTGGTAGCCCAAATTATGTGGCAATAGTTAATGTGTGATTGGAATAGGGCATGATAAATCATTCGTTTTACACAGGGAGGAAATTCAGTGCGGTTCCGAGCAAGAAAACCAACGGAAGGAGCTCATTTCTTGCGAAGATGTGTTGCGTGTGCGGTCCAGCTCATACAGGCGTCAAAAATTACACCGAGTGATTTGAAGGTGTCCGCGATTTCTATTTTATGATTCCCAAGTTGAAGATCATCGTTTAAGTTAATTTTGACGTTTTTAGGCCTGAAGAAAACAGCTTTAGATTTATTGGTATTAATAGACAACCCATTTTGAACGGACCACGCATGCAAAGTTTTAAGAACAGCATTATCGCGATTTAATAACTGATCTGTTGAGGAGCCCGTTATGAAAATACTGGTGTCATCTGCGTACAGAATGAATTTAACGTTACTGTCAATGTTTACGAGATCATTTATGTATACGTTAAAGAGAAAATGACCTAAAAGGCTGCCCTGAGGCACTCCACAGTTTATAGCCTGAAGAGTGGATCCATGTCCATCACAGAAAACAGCCTGTTTTCGATCAGTGAGGTATGACCGTAGAAGATGGAGACACATTCCTCGAACACCATACATTTCTAGTTTAGCAAGCAAAATAGTGTGGTTAAGAAAGCCAAAAGCCTTACTGAAATCAACAAAGATACCGAGAGTTAGACATTTACGTTCAAAATTTTGCAAGATAAATTCTTTTTGTGAGAGGAGAGCAGATTCGGTAGAGCGTCCTTTTCGAAACCCGAACTGTGAATCTGTTAGCAAGCTGTGTTTAGTAAAAAAGCTATCCATTCTTTTTAGAATAATCTTCTCATATACCTTCGAAAAAACCGGAAGTACGGAAATCGGGCGGTAGTTGGTTAATACGGCTTTATTACCTCCTTTAAAGATAACTGTTACTTTGGCATTTTTCATTTCATTAGGGAAAATAGAGCATGAAAGGGACTGATTAAAAATGAAAGCTAGATACGGGGCTATTAGGTCTGCAACAAACTTCAGCGGTTTTATTTGCAGCCCATCATAATCCACACAGCGTGTTGATTTCAGATTCATTAATACTGAGAACACTTCTTCCGAATCGGTTTGATAAAAGACTAGTGATTCATTAGGCATATTGCTAATTGTACTAGTGGCAGGTTTTACATCTCCGGTTGGCTTAAAGGCAGTAAAAAAACAGTTAAATTTCTCTCCAAGGGAGGCCCCGGATAAAAGCTCATTTTCGACAAATAGTTCACCTAGTGTTTTGTTATGTTTTTTGTGGACAAAAGCTTCATTCAAAACTTTCCATAGCTGTCGGGGATTGTGCTTGTTATTACTAACTAAGCGCTGCTGGTAAGCTTGCTTAGCGCTCCTTAGCTCACTTGTTAGATTATTACGATATTTTTTGAATGAAACTAAATCAGCAGGATCCTTATGGAGCATAAAACGCTTGAAAAGCTTACTTTTGCGGTTCTTCATTTTCATGTGAAGGGGGGTTACCCATGGTTTTCGGATCTTAGATTTTTTAGTTTTTGTCTTCCATGGAAAGCAGCGTGTGTAGTGTACTTTTAATTTATTAAGAAAGTGCTTATAGCAATCGTCCGGCTGAGAGTAATTGAAAATCGAGCTCCAGTCTTCAGAAAGTATTGACAGCCTAAAACGGTTAAGGTATTCTTCATTAATGCACTGGTAAGTAAAGACGTTATGTTCACAATTGACAGCAGGTGTTTGGGCAACAACAGAAGCAAATACAGCGCAGTGATCACTAATATCCGAAAATATAGTTCCAGCACAATTGACATACGAAGCGATGTCAACAATCAAAAGATCAAGTGTACTCGAAGAAGTAGCTGTAAATCTGGTAGGTGTGGTTATTAAATTCAAAAATCCATTGGACCAGACAGCTTCTAAAAAGGCACTGCTGTTACGACTATTATCTTCAATGTTAAGATTAAAGTCGCCACCAATAAGCGTAGATTTTTCCCGAGAGCAAAAGTCAAGAAAGGCATCAAAATCTCAATAAAGGTATCAGTGCAACCTGACGGGGGCCTATATACCACTGAGACAATACTGTCAGCAATTTTGACTGTAAGTATCTCAAAATCATTCTTCATAACAGAAAACTCGGGTAGCAGGTCTGCTTTAAGACCGCTTTTGACGTAAATGGCTACACCGCCACCACGCGTGCTTCGGTTCAAATAGAAAAGAGAATAATCAGGAAGGTTTATAAAATCAATTTCATGCACCGCCCACGTTTCTGTGAACAACAGCACATCAAAACTATGTTGAAGGTGTGCTAAGAGATAGGGCAAGTGGTCGGCCTTGTTTCTTATCGAGCGAATATTTAGGTGTAAAGCTGAAAAGCTGTTTTCTATTCCTAAGCTGCTCTTAACTTCGTGCGGTAGGAGAAGCTCGTGGTACTGCATAATGTGTAAAAAGCTTAAGACAGCTGAGCGAGGTCCGCTTCAGATCGGACAACGACGACTGAATCACCTTGCTTCTTTCTGATAAGGATCCTGCCGTTTGCGTGCCAAACAAACGCATAACCATGCTCCTTAGCCCAGTTCTTTGTGACAAAGAGAAGATTACGAGCGTGCTTTGTCAGGTTTTCCAGGATGTACTGGTCACTATTCTCGTCACTCAAGGCACGTTTCTTGGCAAACCATTTATCCCTTAATTCCTGACGGGCAAAACGAACGATGACACCAGGTATTTTGTCGCGTTTCGACGGCAGCCTGTGGATTGCTGTGACGTCGTGCGTGACGAGGGGTTCCAGACTCAGTGTTGCACCAATTTCATTTACTTTGTCGAGAAGAATTTCGTTATCCGTTTGAGAAATGCCATGAAACTCCAGGTTCAACCTTCGGCTTCGCCATTCAAGGTCATTCAGTTCAGCTTTTAGTTCTGCTACTTCATTTGAATCACATTTGTTTTCCAAGGTGCTTACCCTATCTTTCAACTGCTTCGTTTCTTTTTCTTGAGCATCAAGACGTGTAGCAAAGTTGTCGAACTCCGCTGAGAGCAACTCAATAGAATTCTCAATCGAATCAACTTTGCCTGGTAGGCAAAGGCGAGAGTTCAGTTTGCCATTTATGTCTAGAAGTACTGCATGTATGTCTGTTTCCAGCAAGACAGGAGACTCAGCACAGTTTTCTTTTGACCCACCTGGCTTGCATGAGCTGCACTTGCAATTTTTCTTGAGTGACTCTCTTTTGTTTTTGGTTTTAAGTGCTCCCTCAGCAACCCCGGAGCACTCCCCCACATGGAATAAGAATGCGCATTCAGTGCAAGCCAAGCGAGCAGAATCCCCAAGAAACACACCCCTGCAAGCACAGCAACGCGACATTGCAAGATACGTCAAACAGCAGCCACTGAACGCAAAACACTTCACATTGGCAGCAGCGGCGGAAAGTTGATACGAAAGAGGTGAATTTGAAAACTAACCTGCAAAAGTTCAAGAACGAAGAATCAAACAGCGTCCCTCAGACGAGCCGCCGCCGCTGCCAAATGAAGTGTTCCGCCCACGCCGGCTCCACCCCCAACCAAAAGAAGAGTTAAAAACTTTTTTCGACGGCATGGTCGAGTCTGGGCTCCGGCCTGTTATGCTGAGCACGGACCTAAGGTACAGTCACCTGTACAAGCCTGCTGTACAAAAATGCAGCGGTGCTGATCTTCGGCTGCTCTACGATCGGAGTGCTGAAAGCTTAGATTACAACGCCGTGCTTCAGAAGTGCGATGAGATAGCCCGCAGCCTGACCATCAACGAGGAAGCCATGCAAAGCATAGAAAAAAAGGACCAGGAGCCAGGCACAGAGTTCAAAATGGTTTGCATTCAGAACCGGCCGTGTGACAGCATCAACGTTGTATGATGTATGCCATACAAAGCTGGAAGCACCATCCCTAACTCTGGTCAAACGGATTTGTGCCCCCGAGAGCCAGAAACTGTCAGTTCCAACTGTTCGGTACGGCCGCCTGAGTGAACCGCAGGCTCTTGCAAAATATCGAAATGTGATGCGTGAACATCATGATGGCATTGAATTTAGAGGTGCCGGGATATTCATCTGCCGGGAACGTTTATTTCTGGCGGCCACCCCTGACTTGATGGTGAACTGCACCTGCTGCGGTGCAGGCGTTGTGGAAGTGAAGTGTCCATGGAAAGTGAGAGATGGCCACCTCAGTGAACTCCTGACCGATGCAAACAGTTGTGTGACAGAGTGTGACGGTGAGTTGCTCTTAAAGGTACCCTGCGACGTACATAATGCATGGGTTCTTTATTATTTGTATGCACAGTAAGGGATATTGTGAGTCCTGAACGCGCAATGAGATCGCCGAAATAATAATATTTGATATTTTAATCTTCGCTAGAAATGCTTGTTTCGAGCCGATGGTGTCGCAACGCGGCGGCCATTTGCGGCAGCGGAAATAAGGTGGCATCCAGATAGGGCGCTGCCTTTCTCATTGGTTGGGCGTCCAGTTTGCATATTGTTCCTTTATATTTACGAAATTGATCCAAAATATTATGTGTCTGGGTACTGAAAGCTTTTCGCATGCCACAAAAAACTGGAAAGAAGCAGGGAAAGCGAACGAAAACTAACAAGAATTCAGCTAGGGGCGACACTTTCCATTCCGCTTCAAACCTTCGTGGCGGCCAGCGCTGTTCAAAAAACGTTGGCTCAGGCCAGAAAGCGCGCGCGTCGGACCGGCCGTGACCATACCAAGACGGCAGCGAAAAAAAAGCCAGTCGACACACCTTGCCCGAAATTGTGAAGAGAAAGGCCGGACAGGAGACGGGAGTCGAGTTTGGGGGGGAGGGGGGATACCGCTGACAGCCTTCCAGTCCGACTAAAGAAGAAACTTCGGGGAGCTTCCTTTGTCGTTAGTCCCCCTGCCCTGACAACGGCGTCGCGTACACGGGGGGAAGACGCCGTCAAAATGCGCGGCTGTCTACAGCCCCGACAAAGCAACAACTGCATGCACGCTTCCGCTGCGTGTGCGCTAGGCGCGGTTCTGATTGGTAGCGCCCAATCTCGGTACTGGGTGAGTGAAATGGGTGAGTGAAATGCATTTTCGTCTGATCATTTCATTTCGAATTTTCAGAGTGGAATAACTTTCGTTTGCATGCTCCGATTTCAATAATTCTTTTTGCTCTGGTCTCTGGAAAGCATGATGAATCTATTTAATGATAATAACGGGTACTGAAGAAATCATCGCGGTGCCCCTTTAAAGAAAACTCACCGTTACTACTACCAACTGCAAACGCAGATGTTTGTATGCAAGCTTGACTATGCCGACTTTGTTCTTTGGAACAAGAATGGCATAAACATTCAGATGGTTTCGAGATATAGCAGTTTTATTGTCGCACAGGTTGACAAGGCAGAGAAATTTTTCACAAAACGTTCTGCTGCCAGAGTTGGTCGCACACTGGTTTTCTAACAAAAACACCGGTGGGGTCCAGAATACAAGTAGCACCAGCAACAGCGCATCAGAAGTTCAATCTGCAGCTGTTTAAACATCTGTTTCATTAAACACACCGTCACATCAGAATCTACAAAGTGACTTAATTCGCATCTGACGACAGCTACTGTCTATGTAGGGGACGTGAAAGCGGCAAAATGATTGCCTGTGACAACGAGAGCTGTGCCATTAAATGGTTCCATTTTGGGTGCGTAGGACTGAGGAGAGCACCAAAATGTGAGAAGTGGTTTTGCCAGGCTTATTATGTAAAAGATAGTGCTAAAAAATAAGAGTGTAGTGTGCCAACTGTGACAGGTTCCGCTACCGCCATGCGCCGACACTGGGCTGCGCCTGACGACGACGAAGTTATGCGCCGACACTGGGCTGCGCCTGACGACGACGAAGTTATGTGCCGACACTACGCTGCGCCTGACGATGACGAAGTTGATCCCGCTCTCTTGGTGCTGGCTACGCCCGTCTACGCTGCCAGATCCTGCACGGCGGTTCGGTCTCTTGAGGACGCCTAATAAACGCACCCCTACAATTGGTGGAGGTGCGGGGTACGTTCCCTACCAACCTGGAACTCCGGAGCCGTACGCTGCCGCCTGTGTCAACCATGCCAGATGAGACTGCCCCAACACCGGCGGCCAGTTCAACCACCGTCATTTGTTCTGGCGTCATCCGGCAGCGTTACCCTGCCCTCTTCAGTGGCACTGCCGACCAAGACGTTGACGACTGGTCGTCATCGTATGAGCGAGTGAGCAGCTATAACAAGTGGGATGACACTATCAAGCTGAGTAACGTCATCTTTTATCTCACGGACGTGGCGAACCTCTGGTTTCGAAACAATGAGGCGGACCTACTTGGCCCGTATTTAAGAAGAGTTTTACGGAAGTGTTCGGCCGCCCTGCGGTGCGCAAGCTCCGTGCCGAACAGCGCTTACGGGACCGCGCTCAACACACCGACGAGACCTTCACAAGTTACATTGAGGACATCGTTGACCTCTGCAAACGTGTCAACGCCGCCATGCCAGAAGCGGACAAGATCCACCACATCCTCAAAGGCATCGCTGACGACGCATTTCAGATGCTCCTCGCGAAAAATCCCACCACCGTCAGTGAGGTTATTAAGCTTTGCCAGAGCTACGACGAGCTCCGCAAGCAGCGCGCTTCTACACGGCGTGCCGGTGTCTGCGACGAAGCCCTCTCCACACTGGCCCTGGGCGGTACTACTCCTGAGGACTCCCCTCTTCTCAACCAAATCAAAGCCTTCGTTTGTGAAGAGGTCGCTCGCCAGCTGTCCCTCATATCCCATTTTGAAGACCCCGCCCGCCAAGTTCCTGACTCGACCCCGTCTTTGGCTCCTACCATTCGCCGTGTCGTGTAAGACCAAGTCGCTGATCTGCTGCCGTCCAGCCCTGTGCTCCCCCCTGTGACAGCACCCCTGACGTACGCCCAAGCGGTGGCCAGGCCGCGACATACGCCGGCACCCGATTCCTACCAGGCCGCTCCGTCTTTCCGCCCTCCGCCGCCGTCTGAGCCCCCATCTCAAGCTCCGTTCTCAAGAGTTCGCCCACATCCTACGAATCCCTGGCGTACTGCGGACAACCGACCCATCTGTTACGCCTGTGGTCTGCCCGGCCATGTCGCACGGGTTTGCCGCCAGCGCCTTCCGCTTTCTCGACCTGATGTGCGCTCCTACCCGTACGATGCCGAACTATCCTCGCCGAGAAGGCCACCTGGTCCCCCCTTTGTTTCTCCTGATCGCCAAATTTGCACTTGCCGATCGCCTTCCCCTCGACGCCGTTCCCCTTCTCCGATGCTGCGACGTTCTAGCTCCGCACTTGAGGGAAACTAACAGTCGCAGTTCCGGGGGCAAGAACTGTGCTTGTTTCGAACTCCTCAAGTCCTCCGTGTCGTCCCGCTAATGTAATCGTAGTGTTCGTGGAAGGTGCCAAGGTTCTCGCCCTCGTCGACACGGGCGCTGCAGTATCTGTCATAAGTGACGCTCTCTGCCGCCGACTCCACAAAGTGACAACCCCACTTTCTGACTTTTCGCTTCGCACCGCCTCAGCACAGCGCATTCATCCCTCAGCCGCATGTACGGCCCGTGTCCTCATTCAAGATGTTTTGTACACCATCGAGTTTATTGTGCTGTCTCACTGCTCACACGACATCATCCTGGGATGTGAGTTCCTTCCGACTCATCGTGCCGTTATTGACTGCGCTCGAGCTGAAATCGCCTTTTCTCCGCTGTGTGACGCTCCCTTTTGCGACGTACCTACGCAGTCTGCCAAACTTGTGGTAGCGACTGGTACCGACATTCCTCCGTTTTCTGCTGCCCTCGTACCGCTCTCCTGTGTCGGCGTCCCTCATTCAACTGTTTTCTTCACGCCTTCCGAAACCGCTTCCCGCCATCTCTGTCTCCTACTTCCCTTTGCTGTTCTGACGATCAACCATGGACAAAGTGCAATTTACGTCTCAAACCCGTCTTCGTGCCCGTCAGCAGTGCTCCGAGGTGAATGCCTCGGGCGTATTGAAGAACTTGAGTCCTGCCTTCCCTACCCTATTTTTGATACCACTGCTTTCTTCGATGTCGATGTGCTCAGCTGTTGTGATGTTAAGAACGATGCACCGCCCTCCGACGTCTTCTACCGTGCCACTGACGCTGACCTTCCACCCGCGCTACGTGACCAACTCGTCGCCCTCCTCCAGCGTTTCAGTTCTTCTTTCGATCTTCCTCAGACTGCCTTGGGCCGCACGTCTGTCGTTGCGCACACCATCGACACCGGTACATACGCCCCTCTTCGCCAGCGCCCCTATCGTGTCTCAGCTTCTGAGCGCCGCGTCATTTCTGATCACGTGGACGACATGCTCCGTCGGGGTGTCATACAGCCCTCCCACAGTCCCTGGGCGTCTCCTGTTTTGTTGGTAAAAAAGATGGTTCCATCAGGTTCTGTGTTGATTACCAAGGACGTCTATCCCCTGCCACGAATCGATGACGCCCTGGACTGCTTGCAGGGCGCTGAGTATTTCTCCTCGCTGGATTTGAGGTCAGGCTACTGGCAGGTGCCCATGGCTGACGTCGATCTCTCAAAAACTGCCTTCATAACACTTGACGGCTTATATGAGTTCAACGTCATGCCGTTTGGCCTTTGCAACGCCCCGGCACCTTTCGAACGCCTGATGAACACTATCCTTAGTGGACTCAAGTGGGAGAGTTGTCTTTGCTATCTCGATGACATCGTCGTCTTTTCTGCGGACTTTTCTTCTCATCTCCTCCGCCTGCAGCGCGTTCTGACTTGTCTTACTGACGCTGGGCTTCAGATGAATTTGAAAAAGTGCCGCTTTGCTGCCCGACAACTCACCATTTTAGGACATGTCTCTAAAGACGGCATTCTTCCGGACCCCGCCAAACTCCGTGCAGTTGCCGAATTTCCGAAGCCCACCTCACTGAAGCAGCTCCGTAGCTTCGTTGGCCTTTGCTCGTACTTCCGTCGCTTCATCTTGAATTTCGCCACGATCATCGCTCCTCTGACCCAGCTACTCGCAGGCAGCTCCAACCTCTCCGCTTGGACGCCTGCTTGCTATGGCGCCTTCGACACCTTGCGCCGCCTTTTGGTTTCGCCTCCCATCCTGCGCCACTTTGACCCGACTGCGCCTACTGAGATCCACACTGACGCCAGCGGTATTGGACTGGGTGCCGTTCTCACCCAACGCAAACCGTAGTGTGCCAACTGTGACAGGTTCCGCTACCGCCATGCGCCGACACTGGGCAGCGCCTGACGATGACGAAGTTATGCGCCGACACTGGGCTGCGCCTGATGACGACGAAGTTATGCGCTGACACTACGCTGTGCCTGACGACGACGAAGTTGCCCCCGCTCTCTTGGTGCTGGCTACGCCCGTCTATGCTGCCAGATCCTGCACGGCGGTTCGGTCTCTTGAGGACGCCTAATAAACGCACCCCTACAAGAGATACAGACCAGCTGTGGGTTTGGTTTATGGGGTTTAACATCCAAAAGCGACTAAGGCTATGAGAGACGTAGTGGAGGGCTCCGGAATTTTCAACCACCTGGGGTTCTTTAACGTACCCTGACATCGCACAGTACACGGGCGTCTAGAATTTCTCCTCCAAAGAAATTCAACCACCGCGGCCGGGATCGAACCCGTGTCTTTCGGGTCAGCAGCCGAGCACCATAACCACTGAGCCACGGCGGCGGCACAGACCAGGTGTGATGATTTGTGAAAAGTAATAAACAGGTTACAGCTTTATTTGTGAAAACAAATAAACACTTTTATGCTTTATCCAGCTGTTTCGTTACTTGACGTGCTTTTACTGTATTAGTTTCCAAAGGTAAACGACTTGCGCAAACAGTAGAAGAAGAAGGAGACGGTACAACAGGACAGAGCGCATAACTTCGCATAACTGCGCTCTGTCCTGTTGTACCGTCTCCTTCTTCTTCTACTGTTTGCGCAAGTCGTTTACCTTTGGAAATTATGAACCAACTCGCCCAGAAGAAAGTACTTATTGTACTGTATTAGGGTTGTACTCTAGTTGCAGTATGCTCCGACCTAAGTCTATAGCTGCACCTGTACAATTGAAATTGAATTTTAATTCCTTTCTTTTTCAACAGAAAGAGGGAGCCGGGTCAAAAGGCCAATTTGCCTGGCGAGGTCCCCGCACCTGAAGCAGGGGCAGCGGTGCGCAGCACATACCATAGTAACATCACAGCAACAAAATACAAAGAATTGGTGACATTATGTACAGAAAAAGAGATGGAGAAGCACTGTATTAGAGTGTGGCCACGTTATATAACACACAGGAGATGTAATCTAAATATATATAAATGCAAGTAAAGAAGCACTGCATGCATTCGAGACGTCAGTACACAATAATTATACAAAAGAGGTGCACAGGCACTGCACGGAAAACATAAACCATGTAAACATTGAATATTTACCAAATACTAAAGCGTAGTAATTTAATAAAGTAACATGATATGCAGTAAAGAAGTAAAAAGAAAATTTACGCCAGAAATGTCAGTCACTGCCACCACGATTTGGAGTACAGCCTTTGGCTGCTGAGCTGGAGGTTGCAGCATTGAATGCTGGCTACCACGGTTGAATTTTTATAAAGGTGGAATGCAAAAGTGCCAGTACGCTATAGAATGTACAAGAACTGTGAATGCTGAAATAATATGTAGCCCTTCACTGTGGTGATTCAAGCTATGTACCCCCTTTCACCCCTTCGCTCATGGCATGCTTTAAGTGGGCACTGCGAAACAGTTGCTCCACCTTTCCTTCCACCGCTGCTGCACAGCAGTAAGAGCCAACGTGCACTGACATCGTGTACTGTGCGATGTTAAAGAACCCCAGGTGGTCGAAATTTCTCGAGACCTTCACTACGGTGTCCCTCATAGCCTGAGTCGCTTTGGGGCATTAAACCCCCATAAACCTAAACCTAGTAAGAGCTACCAACCAGTAACAATTTTTGGACACAGGCATGCATTTACTCCTATAAAAAAATTAGTCGAATGGCACCACTGAGTTACATAAGTTTGTTAGTGCACAGCAGACCCTTGCAATCTTGTCAATTACACATTCATTGCTGGTATTCTTTCTTAGAACTTCTACTGGAAGGCTTCCCTTTAATATTGTGTATTTTTTCTTCACCATTCCAATAACGCGCTCAACATGAATACGAACATTAGCAATTTGTCGTGTTCGCTCAACCTCGGAACTAGAAAGCTGCCTTTTCCCTTTTGTGAATGCAGGAACTGCCAACTTTGCACAACACATGCCAACGCTCTCAGCAATGAGGAACTCCCTGTCTGCTAGGACGATGTCTCCTCTGTCTAACAGATTGAGTATGCCACTGTCCTCGGTGATCAGCTTGTCACTGGCATGCCCACCAAATGCTTGGGAAATATACGTAACCATTCCTTGCGGGGAGATTCCTAACAGAAATTTTACAGTATTGTGGTGTTTGTATTGAGACCACGTTTCTGCACGTGGCAACAGTGAGCTGGGCCTATGAATAAATACCTCAAAGCAGTCCAGAATGACTCTGACATTCAATCCGAAGTTTTCTACAAAAGCAGCTGGCATTGTCTCCATCATTTCTTCTTTCTCAGGCCATCGTACAAATGACCCAAGACGATCATAGCAAATGTCTAACCACTGTGGGCAATTCCTCTGCGCGGGGACGCACAGGCAGTCACTCGAGGCAGGACTTTGTACAAAGGGTTTATTCTCACATCAGGGGGGCCGGTCGTCGTCGTGGCAGCTGGGTCAGGTGGTCCTTTCGGCAGGGCTGGTCCAAGAGCGAGAGGCCGCGAGCCTCTCCGGTCTCGCCTTATAAAGGCTTTCTCCTCGCCTCTCTCCCCCCGCCCCACCACTCGGGAAGAAGGGTTCCAGACTACCCGCGGTGAGCGGCGCGGGATTTGACTTGCCCGCGAGCAGACCCTACATCTCCCCCCCCCCCTCAAACGTCCGTCCCGGGGTCCGCCAGTAGGCGTTCGACGACCTCCGGGTCCGGGTCCATAGAGTCGTCGCAGGGGGGAGGGGTGCTCGCCGGGGGGCCGCTCACCGCTGGCTGGACGGGCTCCTCACGAGCCGCCTGGGGGAGCGAGGCGCCTGGCTCCGCTGGGGGCCCTGCCGGCAGCGCCCTCCAAAGCTCCTCGGCCGCCGGGGACAGCAGGTCTGGGCGGCTGGACTGGAGGATGCGGAGGGCCGCCTCCTCCGGGCGCCCCTCTGCAGTGGCGCAGCGGGGGAAGGCGCTGCAGCCACCAAGCGCTTTTCCGCCGCGAAGGGGCTGCGCCTGGTCCCGCCACCTGGACCGCGCTCAGTAAGAGATGGCCGCTCCGTTGGCGACCGTGGTCCAGGTGGCCACGTGCCGCAGGACCCTGGGCCGCTTGGGTTGCGGCTGCTCGGCGGCCGAAGCGCCGGCTGGGTGCTGAGGGGGGCCCTGCGCCTGGTCGTCACTGGCCCTCTTGCGTTGGCCTGCACCACTGGGAGGTGCTCTCCAGTGGTTAGGCATGTGGTTTGGCGGGCGGTGGGGGCCACCGCGGCCGTGGAACCTGCGCCACTCGCGCGGCTCCTGCCGCCAGCCGGGTGGCGCGCCTTGATGGCGGCCACCGTTCGACGGTGGTCTGCCTTGCCTTCTGGAGTCCGAGCCACGGGCGTCGGTCCGCTGGAGCTTCCTAGAAGACATACTGAGAGGGCGTAGCGTCGGTTGCAAACCGCACCGCTACCTGCTCGTCCTCCCGGGGGTGAGATCGCCGCATCGCGCTGATTTTCCACCGCTTCGCAGCCATCGTCCTTGCGAAGGTGGAAAGCCTTCAAATCAGCGACATGCACCGGACCGGCGGTTTCGCCGTTTGTCAACAACCGCAACTGGTAGGTGAGCGGCGTAGTCCGTGCCGTAACTTCGTACGGCCCAGCCCACTTGTGCGCTAGCGACGCGGCGAAACCGCGCGCTGCGTTACTAAGTGGGTGCGTTCTCTTGAGTACTAGGTCGCCCGTGTTGAAAACGACGTGACGGCGACCTTTGTTGTACTGATACGCCTGCTCCATGCGCGCCACATCGAGGTTTTCGCGGGCTGCTCGCTGCGCTGCCTCCAGGCGCTCCCGGAGCCTTGCCGCGTACTGCGAAAGCGGAGGGGGCGCAGGCCCCGCCGCGTCGAGTAGGGCATTCTCTAGCGGAAAAGCGATCTCTCTCCCAAAATTCAAGTAAGCGGGTGTAATACCCACTGACCTGTTCACGGTTGTCCTTGTAGCGAACGCCAGTTCGGACAGCCGCGCGTCCCAATCTCTGTGCTGCTCGGTCGTCGCGACCAGCATGCTCTTCAGATTTCGATTCACCCGCTCGCTTATGTTGCTCTGAGCGTGGTAGGGACTCGTTCTCCTGTGGCGGATTTGAAGCGCCCGACAGGAGTCTACAAAGACTTTGCTTGTGAAATACGAAGCATTGTCTGTAATCAGGTCGGAAGGGAAACCGAAACGAGTGAAAGTCTCCAACAGTTTTTCCCAAATTCGTTCCGACACAAGCTTCCTAAGGGGGAAAACCTCAACCCACTTGGAATAGTGGTCGGTTATTACCAGGATGAATTGGTTTCCGCGTGCGGACCGAGGGAGGGGTCCCATGATATCGCACGCGACCACTTGCCACGGGTAGTTGCTAACTACCGCCTTCATCATGCCAGCGGGCTTGCCCGCCCGAGGCTTGGCTACCTGGCATACCGGGCAGGTACGGGCGTATCCCAGCACATCCTTTCTCATGCCTGGCCAGGTCGCGACACGGCATAACTTGTCGTAAGTCTTACTGCCGCTGCCATGGCCTGCCAGCGCTGAGTCATGGAAGTACTGCAGGAACCGTTTCCGCAACCTTCTCGGGACCACGACTCGGAAAGGGGATGCTATCGCCGCTTCCTCGTCAAGTTGGGGGATGTAGCGGAGCAGCAAGCCATCATCGCCCAGCAGATACGCGTCGTACTTGCCCTCAGCGTTCCCGGTGCAAGCTGCGCTGCTCGCAAGCTCTTTCAGCACCCGCTGGCAAAGACCGTCTGCTTTCTGGGCCTCGATCAGCTCTTCTCTACTGACCGCTACTCCCCAAGACAGATTTATTTCTGCCTCGCTCCTAGGCAGGCGAGCGGTCGCCGCCACGAGCTGCTGTGTTTCCCTTCCGTCACAGCACCGTGCGGGACCTTTGTCCGTCTCCTCTCTCTCCAAACAGGGCGCGACACTCCCGTCCGCCCTCTCTTCCTCTCCAACAGCGGTGACGCCGCTTTTTACAAAGCTGGGCTGCGCCTCTGAAGCGCTTCCGCCAGCATTCCATGGTGCGCGCGATAAAGCATCGGCCACCTTGTTCAAGCTGCCCCGGCGGTACTCGATGGCGTACGCGTAACGTTGCAACGTCAGCGCCCATCTCGCGAGTCTGCCTGCGGGGTTCTTGAGCCTCTTTAACCAAGACAATGCCTGATGATCTGTCTGCACGGTGAAGACCGCTCCGTCTAGGTACATGTCGAACTTCGACAATGCGAACATGATCGCCAGGCATTCTTTTTCGGTCACGGAGTAATTCCGCTCCGCCGATGTGAGCGTGCGACTAGCGAACGCGACAGGGCGCAGTTTGCCCTCGTGTTCCTGCAACAAAACAGCTCCAACACCGTAGTCACTAGCGTCTGTCTGCAAGACAAACTGCTTGTTCAGGTCGGGGAGGCGCAGACTAGCGGTATTCGCTATCGCGCGAGCCAAGGCAACAAATGCGTCACTCTGTTCCTTGCCCCAGACCCACTTCGAGCCTTTACGCAACAGCAGGTTCAGCGGCCTTGCAAGCTCCGAACAGCGCGGGATGAATTGCCTGTAGAACGCAACCATCCCCAAAAACCTCTGCAAGCTTTTCACATCCATGGGGCAGGGGTAGTTCAGAATTGCCTGCAGTTTGTCATCATTCGGTCTCAGTGTGCCATCATCCACGACAAAGCCCAAGAGGTTCACTCTCTTCGATGCCAACTGCACTTTCTTTGGATTGATGGTTAGACCGGCACGTCTCATTCTATCGAGAACGGAATTCAGGTGAATGAGGTGCTCCTCGAACGACTGTGAGAATATCACAACGTCGTCGAGGTACGCCATGGCGTAGTTGAACCTTGCATCGCCCAGCACGATGTCCATCAGTCGCATGAACGTGCTCGGGGCGTTAGACAAACCAAACGGGAGTCGAGTAAATTCGAAGAGCCCGCGGTGGCAGGTGAATGCGGTTTTCTCAATGTCACCTTCGGCCACCTCAATCTGCAGGTACCCTCTGCTTGCATCTAGGACTGTGAAGAACCTCGCGTTCCCTAACGTGTACATCACAGCCTCGATCGACTGGAAAGGGTACGCAACCGTAGGCGTCAGTGAGTTGAGCTTACGATAATCAACACACAGCCTGACCGATCCATCTTTCTTCGGCGCTAGAACCACTGGTGACGCCCAGGGACTTTGTGAGGGTCTCACCGCACCGGTATCAATCATCTCGTCAAGGGCACAGTCGAGAAGCTGCCTCTTATGCGCACTTAACGGCCTCGGGTTACACCTGAAAGGGCGCGTATCACCCGTCTGAATCTCGTGCTGAAGCAGGTCGGTTCTGCCCGGTTTCTCCGTGAAGCAATCCGAAAACGGGAGTAAAGTTTCCGCGAGCCTTCGGCGCTGACTACTGGGTCCTGAGAAAGACGCAATAATCGCTTCTAACGGGCCATCGTCTCTCAGCGTCTCGAGGGAGCTCACCTGCCTTTCTGTCGCACAGGTGTGGACAACCACCTTTTGTGCAGGACAGCCGGGCAAGGATGCGCTTTCGAAGGGAATGAGGGGGGCGAGCTGGCTGTAACGATAGCCATTCTCCCTTCCCAGAATTACTGGTATTGACAAGCCAGGCAGATAGACGAAGCGATGTCTCCGCTTTCTGCCGTCAAAACGCATCGTAAGACGCACTGCTCCCTTTGCCCTTGCCGCCCCAGCTGCTAAGCTTAACGGGGTTTCGGCCGGTCTGACACGGATGTTACCTATCCGGCAGGCCTCGTACACCTCGTCACCGACCAGTGACAGCGTTGAGCCCGTGTCTACGAGTGCAGAGTAGCATCGACCCGCTAACTGCACTAGCATAAAAGGGCTTGAGCGCGGAACGACTCCCTGAGTTCTACAGGCGAGCGGGACAAAGGCCTCCCCGTCGCCGGCGCGGGAGTTCTTTTCCTGACTAGCGCCTTGACAACCATGAAATTCTCCCGCTGACGGTGAAAGGCCGCTGCCACCAGACATCACCGCCAGCGCCTGGCGTTCCCTGCATACGCCTAGCTTGGCATTCGCGTGCCACGTGGCCGGGCTGGTTGCAATTCCAGCAAAGCCGGTCATTCACCCGCCGCGTAGACGGAGGACCCCTCGTTCCACGAAGCGGTTGGGGACGGCTCTCCCCTTTCTCCGCGCATTCCTGACGCTCGCTCCGCGCGTGGCCTGTAAAGGCTCGTTTATAGTCCGACGTGACGCGTGCGCGCGCGAGCGCGCGGCACAGCGACGTCACGCTAGCAGAAACGGGGCACTCTACAGTCCGGCGCGCCAACGTCGCCGACGTCCACCAACGCGCGCCGGCTGCACAACGTCGAAATAGAACCTGCTCTATCTCGCGCCGACAGCAGACGCCTGCGCTACCCAGAATGCACTGCGTGTCTGACCGAGAGCCTTTGCGCGCAACGCGGGAGGCACGGTCCACAACGGGAAGCCATGGCGGAAGTAGGCAGCATGGCCGTGTATTCCGACAGCGTCATTGAGGCATTCATTGAGGCAATTAGCAGACACCCTTGTGTGTATGACACGCGAAAACTCGAATACAGGGACACGGAGCGGAAGGAAAACGCCTGGAAACGGATCGCAAGGGAAAGCGGCCTGGCTACAGGTAAAATAAGCCGTCGCTACTCGCCGTCTGTAGTGTTTACCCTTTGTTGTGGTTGCTGCAAGCCGCTTGTTTTTCTTTCGTACTGTAGTGGACGAATGCCTAAAGTTGTGGAAGCGGCTCCGAGATCGTTACACGAGAGAACAGAAGGCAATTGAGCTGTCCAAAAGGAGTGGGAGCGGATATGTTGCGAAGCGAACGTGGGAATTCGCCCAAGCTATGGAATTTTACCGGGATTGCGGCCGACCAAGAAAGTACGTATTGAACGCAACGCACTTTTATTTGTCATATTACGCGCTTGTTATTTTGTGTCAGCAGTCGTATGGTATATTATGCGATGCCCCCAAGCCTGCTGCTTGACAGTGACAGGTCAAAACACATGCAGCTTGCATGTGCAGCGTGTACTACTTGTGTGTACGGAGGTGGTGGCCGCTGGCGTGCGGCGCGGAACTTGCGTGTACAACAGCGCGCTAGCAGTGGAACTTTTTCATAACTGGTTTGCATGTGTATGTGAATGGGCTTTGTATACGTAGTGCAGTGTTTTGAGATTACGTTCTTTCCGCCATCCCCTCTCGGAAATCCCTACAATCCGCATTGCACCACTCTGTCGTTTCTCCTGTCACTAATTTCCTCCGGGCGGAGCTTTTTCAGTAGATAGCAGATGCCGCAAATGACATCGCTCTTTGCCTTTGTCTTCCATTTTTGCTATTTATGTAGAACTTTACTAACAGCACCGAATGCCTCAAAGCATTCAGGCTTGCATCCGCATGGCTTGCATGATAGATGTCATGGGTTCATTAAATGACTGCGCTGAAAATGCAGTGGACGAAAATCTGTAAAAACAAAGTCTGGAGCAGATTGTCGTACCGATCATCAGCCTCTTGTTGCCAAATTTAAGCTTCGATTGAAGCAAGCTCAGAAAGCTAGCAGGCCATTCACGTACGATTTGGATCAAATTCCATCAGAATATGCACTGGAAGTGAGAAACCAATTTCAAGAATTCGATCTAGGTGAGAGGGCGCTTGAAGAGATGTGGACTGATGTTCGTGTATCTTACCGGAGGTTACTGCTGAGATAGTGCCAAAGGCAAAGAAATGCAAGATGGTTGTCTCAAGAGGCATTGCAAGGAAAGGAGGTGTTGGCAAAAGTTATGGGTGAAAGAGAAAGAAAGATTCTAAATGCTGATTTTCAGACTAGCAAGAAGAGATAATAATGCCTTCTCGAACATGCAGTGCAAAGAAGTTGAGGACAACAGCCAATTGAGGAACTCAATGGCTCTGTATAAGATAATTAAAGATATCAAAGGAAGTGCTGCCTTTATGCAATTTACTGACATCTGTTTTCTCTTCCAGAACAACGTGTAGTTCCACTGCACGACAGACAGAGAGGCCAGTGCTTGATGAGCCCAGCACCGCAGAAGACATCTTCGCAGCAATGATGGATGGCCCCTCAGTTCATTCAACACCTGAAACAGCAGCAGAAAGCTGCGACATGCAGATAGAATTACCTGCACCTCCAGAAAGCCTTGTGAGAAGGCCCGAGGCCAAAAAACGAAAAAATGACAGTTTTGAGGATCAGCTGCTTTTGCAGCTTCAAAAAAAAATGTCTGAAAATGAGGCCTTTGGTCTATCAATTGGGATGACCCTTGGCAGGTGGCCACCGCAGATAGCCAGCCAATGCAAGGCAAAAATAATGGACATCATAGCATCATTTGAGCCACAACGTTTATAAGTACTGTGCACTCCCTTTTTTTTTTGGTAATAAATTCAAATTTCAATAATCCCCAACTTGTGTGATATACTTGGAAGCAAGCACACATGACAGTTTTGCGATCATTTCTTGCTTTCCTGCAAAAAGAAGAGACATAGAATTTTGGTTCTCACAGCCATTGATGCAACTAGTGCACTGTCGGCCAGTCTGGACTACAGCTTAATTGGATTTGTTTGGACATGCAGCTGTCTTTTCAACCTGGCATAGTAGCATTGTCTCAGGTGGCCTTGCATGTGAAATTAGATCCTCTGTGTTATATGCACATTTCTGAAAACAGTAAGATATTTAGTACTGTTTTCTCATAAGACAATAAAAGGTTGCAGAATCAGCAACATACCAGTCAGTAGTGAGGAGTCTGGGTACTTTTTTAAACGCTGTTTGCGTGCAAGCTTATTTCTTTCTCGTTTACTACAGTCGGATAAAACTTTCGCCCGCAGTGAAACTGTCCACATTGTGGGCCACCACACAGAAATCGTCCGTGACAAAAGAACGGTAGTGTGCTGTGCTAACTTTTTATGTTGCCTAAAAAAGAAGCTAATCCCAAGTAAAAATACGCCCTAGAATTTTGATGCCTCTGGTGTGTTTATTATAGTCAAAGATTAAAAAGCTGATTTCGCTTATTGTTGTGCTTGGTCAGTGCAGTAATATGGGACGCTGCAGACCGTGGCCCATTGTTACTAAATACTGTTTTGTAAGTTGTATCCTACTATAGCAATGTGCTTATGATCATACACACTTGCATTTTCATTATTTGTCTCACGCTGGAGAGGTTCAGAAGGCACTGTGAAGTCATTCTATTCCAGTGGGTATACGAACAGCACAGAAATTAAGGAATCATTTATGAAATCTAACACTGACTCTAGCGACCATATGGGGCTGTGCAATGTTGCGGCTCAGCAGCAGATCGGCAATAGGTGCAACTAGGTAGTCACCATCAGGGATAGACAGGTTGGGACGCAGGGCAACGAAAGATGCGGCTCGTGATGGCAGAGAAACTTGGCTAGGAGAATACAATCAGGGCACAGAAGACAAGGGTTCGGGATCGATGGGTGGGAGAGCAAGGTGCAAAACGCCTTGCGAACAGTTGATAAGAGCTGAGCATTCACACAAAAAATTGAAACCAAAAATAAGGTCATGTGCACAGGGGTCCAAAACAGTCAACTCTACCAGCAGACCATGGCCGGCAACACTAACGCGAGCGGTACAGAGTCCTTCAACAGCAACCGTGCCATCGTCCGCGACAAGCACTCAAGACTGAGCAGGTGTGGGGTTGAGTCATTGCAGCTGTTCTGGTGTAGCGACCGCTGCGAAGCTCCGTGGTGCAACGTGCCAGGACGCGGAGGATGGGAAAACCCGTGCCTTCACCAAGATGTTACGAGGCGGAAGGGGTTCACAGCACGTAAACCACACAAGACACAAGCACAGGGCACATGGGACATCAAGGCACAGGCTACCATGATGAAACAAGCCAGCGAGCGCATGCCAGACCCACACATACTCTTCGTCTGCATCGTCCTTGTTCTCTCGAAGCAATATTGTTACGGGGAAATACTATTTACATTTATTTACAAGCGGTAGGATAATAGTTCCTAGCGGCGAGCATCAGGAAGCACCAACAACCTCTTCTTCTTCGTGCGACCCTTTCACGCAGGAGGCCACTTCGACTTCCACTTTCTCTTCGTCGTAGCATGACCCCCGGCGGCATGAGCGCCGTCCCGGCGTTAGGCCGGTGATAGAGGAGCGGCGTGGTAGGGCTTGAGGCGCATAACGTGAACAATGTCGGTGGGTGGTGTACATGAAGAGGAGGCAGGTGTATGAGGAGCAACTTCATACGTGACATTGGTGACCTGACGCACAACACGATAAGGACCATGGTAGGGAGACAAAAGTTTTTCAGAGAGACCGACGCGACGGGAAGGGGACCACAGAAGAACGAGCGACCCCGGTTCGTAGGTGACATGACGATGGCGATTATCGTACAATGACTTCTGCGCTTGTTGGGACGCTTGGAGCCGAGTTTGGGCGATTTGGCGAGTGTCTTCAGCTTGAGCAATGGCGTCCCGGGCGAAGGCGGTGACGGGACGGTCAGCGGATGGCACGAGTGTGTCCAATGGCAGGACGGCGTGTCTGCCGTATAAGAGATAGAACGGAGAGTAACCAGTTGTGTCATGCCTGGAGGTGTTGTAAGCGAACGTCACATAGGGCAAGGCGAGATCCCAGTCTTTGTAGTCGGGGGAGACGTACATAGACAACATGTCTGTTAATGTTCGATTCAAACGCTCGGTTAGCCCGTTTGTCTGTGGGTGGTATGCTGTGGCAATCTTATGCTTGGTAGAACACGAACGCAGGATGTCGTCGACAACTCTGGACAGGAAATAGCGTCCGCGGTCTGTGAGTAATTGACGAGGGGCACCATGTTGTAGAATAAGACTGTGCAAAAGAAAGTCAGCGACATCGGTCGCGCAGCTCGTAGGCAGCGCACGGGTGATCGCATACCGAGTGGCATAGTCCGTGGCTACTGCGATCCACCTATTTCCGGAATCCGAGGTCGGGAATGGTCCGAGGAGATCGAGCCCTACACGGTGGAACGGCTCCACAGGCACGTCTATAGGATGCAGAAGACCAGGAGGTGGTGCCGAAGGCTTCTTTCTGCGCTGACAAAGGTCGCAATTGGTGACGTAATGCCGGACTGTACGGTATAATCCAGGCCAAAAGAAACGGCGCCGTATGCGGTCGTAAGTTCGTGCCACACCAAGGTGGCCAGCTGCAGGCAGGTCATGGAGTTCTGCAATTATAGAAGACCGCAGCTGCTGGGGAATGACTAGGAGGAGTGAGGGCCCGTCAGGACGGAAGTTGCGGTGATAGAGAATGTCATTTTTAGTAACGACAAGCTGCAGGGAGCGCTTCAAGCTTCCAGAGCTGAGGCCCTCGATGATGGTTTGCAAATATGGGTCTTTGCGCTGCTCCTCGGCGATGTTTTGTAGATCAGAAATGCAAACAGGGAAGGGATATCGTCAGGGTCACTGAGAGCAGGTGGCTCGACAGGGTACCGAGACAGGCAATCAGCGTCTTGATGGAGACGTCCAGACTTGTACACGACAGTGTACGAATATTCCTGAAGGCATAGCGCCCAGCGGCCAAGACGCCCAGAAGGGTCTTTCAGCGAGGACAGCCAGCATAGGGCTTGGTGGTCCGTGACAACAGAAAAAACACGCTCGAACAAGTATGGCCGGAATTTAGCTACAGCCCAAACCAGAGCGAGGCACTCACGTTCCGTAATGGAGTAATTTCGCTCGGCAGGTGAAAGCAGGCGGCTAGCATACGCAACCACGTGGTGTGGGCCCCGGGAGCGTTGAGCCAGCACGGCTCCGATCCCGTAGCCACAGGCGTCCGTGCAGAGTTCAGTAGGGGCCGCGGGATCAAAATGTGCCAGAATCGGGGATGATGTCAGCAGGCGGACAGGCGTGGAAAACGCATTTTGTTGATCAGAGCCCCAGGTAAAGTCTGTGTCCGTCTTCAGGAGGTCAGTGAGGGGACGAGCGATAAGGGCAAAATCTTGAATAAAACGGCGAAAGTAGGAGCACAGCCCAAGAAAACTGCGCACGTCTTTCTGAGAATTTGGGCGAGGGAACTGTTGCACCGCTGCAATTTTAGCTGGATCAGGACGTACACCGGAGGCATCGACGAGATGTCCCAGAATGGTGAGTTGCCGGCGGCCGAATTGGCATTTGGACGAGTTGAGCTGGAGCCCAGCCGTACGAAAGACAGTCAGGATACTCCTGAGACGTTCAAGGTGCGAGGCAAATGTGGGCGAGAAGACAACAACATCGTCAAGGTAGCACAGACACGTAGTCCACTTAAATCCGCGAAGGAGTGAGTCCATCATCCGTTCGAAAGTAGCTGGTGCATTACAAAGTCCGAACGGCATCACTTTGAACTGGTATAAACCGTCAGGTGTGACGAAAGCTGTCTTTTCGCGGTCTTGCTCGTCAACGGCAATTTGCCAATAACCGGAACGAAGGTCAATGGAAGAAAAGTATTGAGATCCGTGGAGACAGTCGAGAGCGTCATCGATCCTAGGGAGTGGGTAGACGTCTCTTCTTGTGATGCGGTTCAGGTGGCGGTAGTCGACGCAGAAACGCCAACTGCCGTCTTTCTTTTTAACAAGGACGACTGGAGAGGCCCAAGGACTGGACGACGGTTCGATTATGTCCTTAGCGAGCATCTTTTCGACTTCCTGTTGTATCACTTGGCGTTCGGAGCTGGACACCCTATAAGGCCGGCGGTGCAGAGGAGTGGCGTCACCAGTGTTGATACGATGCTTCACAATAGTCGTACGAGCTAAAGGGCGGTCATTGAAGTCAAGATGCCAGAAGATGGGTAAGCGCCTCAGCTTGGTCGGCAAAGAGATCTGAAGCGATCATATTGGCAAAGTGGTCAGGTCTCGAAAGAGCTGTGACATGATCGTCCGGAGAGGACGATACACAATTTGTGACTGCAGAGATCACGTATTCATCGGTAGGGGACAGCGTGGCGAGGCACATGTCTTGAGGAAGCGTCTGGACGTGCGTACTGAAGTTGAGAACAGGTAACCACGCGCTGTTTGCCGAGACTGCGACAACCGTATGGGCAAGGGCAACATTCTTTGTGACGGGCAAATCAAGGACAGGGGTGATGATATACTGGCCGTTAGGAAGAGGTGGAACAGATTTAAACAATACGTAAGTTGCGGCTTCAGGTGGTAAGCGGGTGAACTAGGCAGTACAGAGACGGTGCACAACTGGGGCAGGTGGTTCTGAGAGGTACGGTAGGTCCAACTCAACAACACTCGTAGCACAGTCAATAAGGGCTGCGTGCTCACTAAGGAAATCAAGGCCGAGTATGACGTCATGAGGGCACTGATTCAGAACGATAAAGAGCACAGTGGTTTGGCTGTCAGCACACAGCACACAGGCCGCAGCAGCACACAGGCCGAGGACTGGGGACGTTGTGCCATCGGCAACTCGAACAACAGCTGTAGGAGCAGGCGTCAGTACTTTGCGGAGGTGGCGTCGTAGGTCGGAACTCATCACAGAAATGTGGGCGCCCGTGTCAATCAGAGCAGAGACGGCAACGCCATCGACTTGTATGGTCAGTAAATTAAGCGGGGCACGAAGAACTAAACGAGGATTTTGGAGCCGGGTCGTATCTGCAGCATCACCTCTGGATGCTGCAGAAATTAGTTTTCCGCCTGTGATCGTCCGTAGGGGCCGGGAGAGGAAGCGCGCGGTCGTTGCGGCGAACGGGACTGGCGGCGCTGTGGAGATGGTGAGCGGCTGAAGCGGGGCGGCGGGACGTCGGTGGTGGGTCTTGACGTGTCCAAGGGTCGCGAGAAAGAGCTTGAGTCTGCAGCGTCGGGGCGATAAGGTGGGGTCGAGTAACGATTCCGCTGGGAGGAGTACCATCGACTACGGCAATGACGGGCGATGTGGCCGACACGGGAACAGTTGAAACAGATAGGCCTGTCGTCGGGCGTACGCCACTCGGAGGGGTTGCACGGCCGAGGAGCGGCGTAAACAGGCCGGACAGGGTATAGAGGAGGGACTTCGGGCACTTGGGAGGGATGAAGAGCGGCGACAGAGGACAAACCCAAGTTAGTAAGTTCCTGGCAGACGACGGCTTGAATAAGTGGCAGGGGCAGGGGCTGGTTGGCTGCAGGTGTTGCTAAGGAGGCCGGAGCAATGGCTTCAAGCTCACGGCGTACGATACGGGTCACGTTCTCTGGTGAGGTCGGCTGGTTCCGTGGACAAAGATCTTGGCAGGACGAAGACACAGCCGTGTTGGGCAGGCGTGCGATATGCTGGGTGATCCGTCGGCATTCTTTTACGATGTCTGCAATCTTGTCGCAGTTCTTATAAACGAGCAGATTGAAGGCATCGTCTGCAATGCCCTTCAGCACATGTCCGACTTTGTCAGCCTCGCTCATCTCCTTATCGACCGTGTAGCACAAAGCCAACACATCCTGAATATAGGACACGTAGGACTCCGTGGATGACTGGGCGCGACTGGCAAGATCTCTTTTAGCGGCAAGCTGCCGGCCGAGTGGTTTGCCGAAAAGGTCAATAAGTTTCTGCTTACAGTCATCCCAACTGGTTAATGTCTCTTCGTTACTGTCGTACCACTTCAGCGCCGTGCCCTTAAGGTAAAAAACCACGTTCGCAAGCATGAAAGTTTGGTCCCACCGGTTGTTAGCGCTGCACCGTTCATACTTGCGAAGCCAGGTCTCAACGTCAGCGTCGTCGTTCCCAGAGAAGGGTCCAGGATCCCGAGGGTGAGTGAGGACCACCGAGGACACTGATGCTGCCGAATCCGGTGGAGCGGCTTCCGTCATTGTAAGCCGTGGAAGGCAGCGGCGGCGTGAAAGGTACGTCGGGGGTGGAAGGTAGCGCCCGCTGCGTAGTTCCGTCTTGCCGCACCTCCACCAAGATGTTACGGGGAAATACTATTTACATTTATTTACAAGCGGTAGGATAATAGGATAATAGCGGCGAGCATCAGGAAGCACCAACGCCAGCAGGAAGCACCAACAACCTCTTCTTCTTCGTGCGACCCTTTCACGCGGGAGGCCACTTCGACTTCCACTTTCTCTTCGTCGTAGCAATATGTACCGTATCATAGATGATACGCTATGCGGTAAGGGGTTGACGTCACTTCACAGCCTGTGTGTGCTTGAGTGCCTCCTTGAACGAAATTCATTTGTTGTGCTTTGATTTCGTCCAGTAATACCGGTTATGAAGCGATGTTACTGATGGAAATTTACTTTGTGGCCTTCACTGCACCATTTGCTTCCGACTAAGGAGTACTCCATCCAATCACTTCAACACCTTCGCACAACTTGCAGCTGCCAAGGCACGGAACCTTCTTGTGACATGAAGTATTGTGTCAAATCGTCTCTCATTGCCAAGGCAGCTGGTGAAGAACGGTTGCTGGAAGATACGTGCTGTTGCTGCACCGAAGCTACCGACTGCCTCCAAGATCCGTCTTGAATTCTCTGCCCACTGGGCCTGTCACCATACTCGCTGGGGCAGTAGGCATTGTCCGCCATCAAGAAATTGTGCAGACATACCGCCGCCTTGATCATGTCATCGAGGAGTTTGAGGTCTCCACTGACAGTTCCTAGGAATGACCGCCACCTCGATACTAAAATGCCAAAGGCATTTTCGACGCACCGCCGTGCTCGAGAAAGTCGGTAGTTGAATATTTTCTTGGCTTCGTTCAGGTTTCTGCCTGGGTATGGCCGCATCAAATATGTGCGGAGGGGAAATGCGGCATCTCCTAGCAAACATGGGGCCCACCTAGATGCACCTGAGGGCAGATGGTAGCTGCCATCCTCAAGCTTCTTCCTGATATCACTTTCTCTGAAAAAGGAGCCATCTGACTGGCGGCCTTGCGCACCAATGTCTACCAGTGTGAAGCGGTAGTCGGCATCCGCTACTGCCAGCACAAGGAGGGAGTAAAAGCCCTTATAGTTATGGAATTCTGATCCACTGTCCTCCGGGCATCGGATAGCAAAATGCTTTCCATCGATGCTGCCTACAGCATTTGGAAAATTCCATTTGGAGTGGAAGTTCTTCATAATTGCCGTCCACTCTTGCGTACCTGGTGTTTTTAATACCACAGGTGCAAGGCAGTCCCATATTGCAGGAAGCGTCTCCTTCAGAATCCCAGACAGGGTAGACGGATGCATTCTATAGCTGAATGCTATATCGTGCATTGAGCCACCTGTTGCCAGGAACCTGTAAAGTGCAGTAATGGTTATGGATTATCAAACGTGTTTACATGCTTTTCATTTTGTCACTTTGAGGCAGGAACAGAAATACAAGTAATGAGGATCCCTTGGCCCACAAGCAGTGATCATTGACAAGCACAAAAAAAAAAACAGCAAAATATTCTACAGACTAGTACCATTGCCAACAAACAACGCAACAATATGGCACAGCCACCCTTTTGTTCCCAGTGCATGCGATCACCTTATGTCCTGAACCGAGATAGGAGTGGTAAGTTTAGCAAGCTCACACAAAACTGCAACACATCACAGAAAGATGAAAAATTAAAGCACAACACTGCATGTGTGAGCTACAGTTGTGCTTAAATTATCATGGTCATGTAGGTGCATGTATGTTTGGTAAATGATAATGTTTGCAAACTTTGGCCTAGAGCAAACATTGGAAGCCAGGAAAAAGCAACCTGAGTCTTTCAGCTGGTGGCACACTACATGAAATGAGAGTGTGTGCCCATGCTGAAAGCAATATACGCTTGAAGCTAGGCACAGGATGTCCAAAACACCTGAAAAGTAAATCGGCCATGTTTCTGTCATGCTCAAAGATAAACAAATCTAGGTCACAAAGAGCATAATCGTTTTGCATGCTTCGTTTAGGTTTTTTTTCAGTACCCTTGTCATGTATGCGAGAACTTCTTAAATTTGGAGACAATGATTTCTCTTCTACAAGGTGGCAGTTATTTAATGCCTATCTGCGTCTTTGTCGTTTCTCTCTTGCCCCTTGTGTTTCTTAATGAATTTGTAATACTGATAATCTCTTGCAATTTTTATTTTTTAGTTCTTCACACAATGCAAACAGACATGTGAAAAAAATTTTGAGGCAGTTTTGGCTCACACAATTACTATAGTACAACCTTATTTTCTAAGCGGTGATATGGTTGCTCTTTTGGTGTCGGTTTCACTGTCTCTATATACACATATATCTAAGGGGATGGTGCAAAAGGCCAGAAATATATCCCGCCCAAAGCACAGCAGCAAGATGTAGTTCTGTGGGCAACATTCACGGTATGAAAGTTTATGGATCTTGTATTTTTGTAAAACCAATTTTTGGTTCTGATTCTGACTCACCTCAAAGTGACTGCAAGGCGCTCTGCTGGTGATATAGGACTTCTATGATTTGGTGGGTGGAGCACCCTGTGGTACACTAAGGCCAACAGACGATCGAAGGAAGCCTTGGTCATTCTGCGTGCAATATTTCAAAACATATGACATTCCGACATCATCAAATGTGACAACAAACTAACATCAGCTGTAATATTCTTAGCCCATTGTTGAATTTCCATTTCACTGCAAAGCGGTAAAGAAAAATTACTGAACAGCCAATCATTCCTTTACGTATAACTCTGAACAAAAAACAATGCCTGGACAATATTTCAGGAAAGGTTTATAAACAATCAACAAATAGCGACATACAGAAAAAGATGCCAAGCACTGCAATAACACATAAATATCAAGTTCTGAACACAAATAAGCTGTGATGCAAACCCACTGAAACCGCAATAATATATGTCTGGAACGCTGCACTACAACAGCAAACATTGGTTGTGTTCTTTCAATTCCTGCTGTAAAGATTTTAGCATGTGTCAGTAAGCATTTACCGCGATCAAGGCCACTCTTGCGCAGCCAATAAACTGCTGAGATAAAACTGGAAGACGTGCTCTGCGTTCAGTTACCTGAAGTATTTGAAGTGATACTCCGGGTCAGATTGCCGAAGCTCCTGCACAAGGTGATGGAATTCTCCAAATGTTGTGCGCTTGTCAAATATTTCTCTGACATACATGCTCCTCTTTCGCTTGCGCCGATGCCGATCCAACAGCAGCGAAATGGCAAGGTTCTGCTGGGCGGGTTATGTCCAAGCCATTTCAATCAGAGAGCACCAGAGGCGTTTGCAAGCGGCGACCAAGGAGACAAGCGCGTCGGAACAAACCGCATGCAAAAAGAGACGACTGCAAAGGAAACGGAAGCAGTCTTCGCGCAAAGCATGATGGTACATAAGGCAGCGTAGACAAATAAGTTAGTGCGAGTACCACCACTTCGATTCAGGGATACAAGAAAGGTGTCTATTCATTTATCTACTTGTTCTGACAAGCGACGTGCGCCAAGAGTCGTCGAGCGACGCCCGACTGTAGAGTGGCGCGCACAGCGTAGCGAGCTCGCTACGCTGCGCGCGCCACTGACGTGACGCGTACGCCGGTCAGCGCGCGCGTCACGTCGGACTATAAACGAGCCTTAAAGGGCAACTGAAGCGGTTTTAGAATTCTCTGAGTTTAAGGTGGCCGAATGTGCGAAATGTGCTGGTAAAGCCTGCGAAATCGTTTTGCTCTAGCATTTGAAATGGTGGCGTAATGACCGAATAAAGTCGTCGTCGGTGTTCAGGCTTCTCTGAAGTGCACAGCGACGGGCACAGGCCCCGATAATGACGTCACGTATGACGGCACTACGTTTCCAGCGAAGAAAGGGTTATTCCATGGAAGAAAACCGGCGCCATCGAAGGTGAAGCTCACAATGCATTGTTTGGCGCCATCTGACGACGCACAGCAGCATGCAGGCGCAAGAAGCGGACATCTGAAGTTTCGGCGATAATGACGTCACTGCCGAGTTTCCTTGCACTCCTCCAGCGTAGTGAGGAGAAGCCTGAACATCGTCGCGGTTTTAATCGGCGATTATGTCACCATTTTAAATGCTGGTGCAAAAATACTTTGCATGGTTCATCTAGAAGCTTGATAGATTCGAATTCTTGAATAACCTCGAATTATCAAAAAACCGTTTCAGCTTCCCTTTAAGACCGGCACGACGCCGCTGCTCGAATGCGTACGGGTCAAGCGCGCGAGGGACAACAGGGGGTTCCGCCTGCCTTTCCACGGCCATTACCTCGGCGCGCCGAGCCCTCATCGCGCATTCTCGGCCTCCATCCCATGCGCATCCCGGTTCCAGCGATTCGGCCGGCCTGGGGGGCGGCTGGTAGCGCAGTTCGGCGAGTAAATCCGCCTGCACGGTCTTGGCCTCCTGCGCTAGGGCCTCGAGGTTTGTAAAACTGCGGCCCCGCAGATACGGCTTGAAGCGTGGATGGCACTGCCTGATCACACGCGCAACCTGATCTCGGTCGGTTGCCATCGGATCTGCCCTCTTGTACAGCTCCTGCATTGCGCGTACGTATTCGAGGAGGCTTTCCTCTGGGTGTTGGGTGCGCAACGCGAGCTCATCCAGCATCCGGCGCTCATAATCAGGCGGCAAGAACTCGGCGCGGAAACGATCTTTGAAGTCCGCCATCGACTGGAAAGTCGGCTGGCAGCGCCTCCATCGCGCCGCGCTCTCGACGAGTGCTACAGGCAGGACCTGCCCTAGCACTACGTCATCTGGGGCGCCAAGAGCCGTCTGGTAGTCCTCGAGTTGTTGTAAAAACTCGTGGACTGATTTCGCGTCCGTGTACCCGGAAAAGGAGGGGACCTCCATATTTATCCGCGGGCGCGATGCTGTCGCCGATGCTACCGATGCTGCGGCCTGGTTGGCGCCAGCCACCGAACCGAGCTGACGGGCTAATGCGGCAAACATCTCAGTCACCTCCCCTATTACGGCCGCCGCGTCGGCCATCTCACTACCGGCTGCCCCGCCATCCAAAGCCGTGGCTGAAACATCCTTTCTGGGAGGCATAGTTCGCGCTAACTGTCCGGCCGCACCGGCTAACTGCTCATGGCAACAAGAACATTCACATACACAACAATCTATCTACAAACACGCGGAAATACACAACACAAAACGCCCGAAAACTACATAAATAACACAAAACCCCTAACAAATTTACAACACTACACAAGTCGCTACCCCGCGAACATTCCGCCTGACCCGCTCCTTAACCCTATCGGTCCGGCGTGGCCCTGAACAAAGAGGGCCTGCCACGAGTCTGGCTGCACGTCCCAAAATCGGCAGAGAAATCGTCCACAAGGTGTTAATTAAAGCCCCACGTTGGGCGCCATTATTTGTGGGCAATTCCTCTGCGCGGGGACGCACAGGCAGTCACTCGAGGCAGGACTTTGTACAAAGGGTTTATTCTCACATCAGGGGGGCCGGTCGTCGTCGTGGCAGCTGGGTCAGGTGGTCCTTTCGGCAGGGCTGGTCCAAGAGCGAGAGGCCGCGAGCCTCTCCGGTCTCGCCTTATAAAGGCTTTCTCCTCGCCTCTCTCCCCCCGCCCCACCACTCGGGAAGAAGGGTTCCAGACTACCCGCGGTGAGCGGCGCGGGATTTGATTTGCCCGCGAGCAGACCCTACATCTCTTATCACAAACCCTAGATACAGTGGGCTGAGAAACACCAAAGCGGTACGCTAAGTCCTGCATCTGCGTTCCAAGCCTCATCCTCATCAAAAACATTCTCATCTCCTCAAACTTTGTCAGCATGTTTCTTGAAGAGTGAGATGCATGGTGTTTCAAGAGATTAAATAGAAGAAAAAGTGCCATAAATGATGGCAGTGCTGCTAAAAGGCGACTCTTTCGTCATCACCACGAAGAGCCTCTTCAGTGAACTTAGTTGCCGCCAGGCTCTCTTCGGCTGCCCTCAGCTCCTCACGGAGATTTGCTACTTCTTCTTCCAGCTGCTGAACATGCAGTGTTGTCAAGTCAGTCTGGCAGGATGTGCCTTCAATAATGGATGGAAAAGAAACCACATTTAATCACAATGGAAATTAGACAAGAGTTTGCGCTTGCAAATATCACAACAAATTGAGTTCACACAGGAGGAAGTACACGACATAGACTGATGTCAACATACCATTTTCTCATCACTTTTTGAACGTGCACTAACTACCACATCTACACACTGCCGCTAGTCTACAACTAGTCTCTTAAAATCAGTGATACGCTCGTCACGGACAAAATATTGCTTTCTGGTTTTAGCAGGCCTGTAACATATGTACAAAAATCCTGGCCAAGTAAAAGTAACATCTTTAACATGACGTTTGAAAATGCAGGTCATTTGCAGCACTTTAAATGGTGCACTGCCGATACATTTGTCATTGAAGGCCATGTTGTAATGTAATGGTACACAGCTCACTCTTGTCTATCTCAGAGAACTTCCTAACATCAGGTCCAAACGCCAACCAAACGCAGTCCTGTCACTACTTGTACTGGTTATGAAATGCTAATTACCATTTTCCGAGGATGCCTGCTCACTGCTGGCCTCCGCATCTGCCGGAGATGGAATGTCCGCTGGTTCCTCAGCTGGCATTTCCTCGGCTCCAGCTGCGTTCGTAAGGCACCAAAAAATGGAGGGTGAGTGTTTCACCTTAGCTCCAGAAATGTTGCTACCTAAAACAAAATTCATTTCACCTGTAGTCACCGCTTGCTTGCGTTGCACGCGTCGTGACTTGAGACGCTTGAAACGGCCGTCGCGGAGAACCTTGGCACCATATCCCAAGTGCAGCGAGGGAGCCCAATCTGGGTTGCACTCATCAAACAGAGCAGAAGGCGTGCCTGCGTCGTACGGGCAAAGACAGTTTTCAGCTCGAAAGTAATCACCCAGACTGTTCGGATGGCTGAATCGGCGATTAGCCTAAAAGCTAGGACGCGCAAACAGTCAACGATTACCTTTCGCACGCGAGGACAAAACGATCACCGATGTGAAAGTCCCTGAACATTCGCCTTTGTGCGTTGTCGCACGCATTTTCGCGTTCTCTAACTTCTGTGCTGCTCGCATTCGTTCAACAGCACAGATTGAAATCTTATGCTTACCTAAGAAAAAGTGCCGTGAACAGACCCGGTACTTGTCGGGAGCTGCGCTGATGTTTTTTCTGTTGATACGAGCCAGCCATTCGCGGCGCCGCTTCTCCGAAAGCAGTTTTGTTCGGTCCACTCATTAAGTCGGATCTTCGGTATTTTGAAGAAACCGAGGTCCTTCTTGTTGCTTCTCAGCTTCTGCTGCTTCGTCTGACTTCGGCTATTGCAGCCGACGATAGCGCAATGAACCATAGTTGGCGGAGGAATGCACGACGAGAATCGACAGCTTCGCTCGCTCGGCTCGACGTGAACATCAAAATGGCGCCCTGCCCCACAATGCACCGCGCTCAACGCGTCAGTGAATACCTCCTATAGCGCTTGCTTTGTAAAAATGGCTGAGTCTTAGCTAAGGTTAAGCCTAGTCAGATGCGAAGCATATTGATGGCTAGGCTTGGTAATACATCCAGGACAGCAGCTTGGGCATGTTGGTTATTCATTCTTGATCGAACAGCGCAAAAAAGTCAGCGCTTGTCTCTTGTCCCGATGTTTTGCGCTGTTCGATCAAGAATTGGTAATACATGGCTTTCCTTGGTTGAATACTTGGTTAATTTAGTACAACCACTAGAAACTTTCGTCGTGGGGGAAGACAACGCCATGGCTGCAGCGGAATGCCGACTAACCCCGAGACGCGCTTTGGGTGACCGCCTGGATTGCCACGGAAGCCGCGTCCGCCTGCCCGGTGGAGCGAGCGTTTCACCTACACCGAGTGTGAACGCGCGTTCGAAATGCGCAGGAGTGTGACGTCACCATACCACGTGATTCACACGGCGTGCAACCGCAGCGACGGCACAAGTTGGAGCCCCGTCTCTCATCTGTCGTGACGTCATTGTGTCACGTGGTGTGACGTCATGTGTCACGTGATTTGGAAGCGCACAACAACAGCGACGGCGCAAGGTGCGCCCCCGTTTCTCCACTGCCGTGACGTTAGCGTGTCACGTGGTGTGGCATCATCGTGTCACGTGATTTGGAGGCGCACAACCACAGCGACGGCGCGAGGTGGGCCCCCGTTTCTCTACTGTCGTGACGTCATCGTGTCACGTGGTGTGACGTCATGTATCACGTGATTTGAAGGCGCATAACCACGGTGAAGGGCTGAAGTGGTAGCTAAAGTAGTATGCTTCGCATAAAATTTTTATGACAGCGTTCGCTCAGAGCAGCGGCAATGGCAGCGGGACGATGCCAAGGTTGACGGTGCTCTGATGTCATACCCTTGTCATATCTTTTGACCATTCTGCTTGCTTTTGTTTGAAACTGGATTCTGCTAGCCCTACTTCTTCCTCGTTGCTTGTTGCTCGTGTTCTTGGTGTGCATAGTTCGTGTACGGCTTCAGCTTTTCCCTTTTGCCAGCGCTTCTGTGTAGTTTCGTTCGGTTGGGTGCGGTTCTGTCGCTTTTGTCCCAAAAGGGCATCGTCTGTGGCCATGGGGCCCCCGTACGCAAAAAAGAGGTGTGCGGGTTGCACGATGTGCGAGCGATAACCTGTCTGGCGGCGTCACATTTCATCGCTTCAGCGCTACACCTGCGACATTCAGCGCGACACCTGAGGCGAGGACGAAGGAAAAAGGTACAACGAGAACTGACTACCTAAAAATAGCGCTGGTGGTCGGCACTCGTCGTGTCTTCATTCTTCGTTCTCGTGTCGGGTGTCGCGCTGAAGCGTCGCGGCGTTCAGCAGTTTATTTTTCCCGCCAAGCAGCACGTGACGCTGACGTCACGAATATGACGTCACTAAAACATGTGACTTTAACGTCGCGTTTTTGTTTTAATTATGACGTCACTTTTTAGTTGTCCACGCCTTTCGTAGACGGCGCTGGCTGCGCACCATGAGCCGCCATGTTTAGAACGTATGGGCAGCCTACGCTACCATAGTACCTTGGCCGCCATTTCAAGCAGGAAGAAAAATTTCACCGCCGCAGGATTCCTAATGAAGGAGCGCCGCTCCTGTTTCGATCAAGCCATCATCTGTGAACAACTAAGCACATTAACTTAGAGTGATGAATCTATACCTCTATGCGTTGTGTCTGGCGTATATTCGCAAACTGTGACCTGGAATGTGAGGTCAAAATTTGAATGTCATTAAAATAAACTTATTTTCCTGAAATTCTCTTTTTGTGTCGTCGCCGCTCTGCAGGTCGGGCCGAGCTTGAGCGTGCTCAGTGTCCTATAGTGTCGGGCCGGGCTTCCTACCGGTAGGGTTTGGCCCGGCCGGGCGCGGGTTCGAAATTGTCGCCCGTGCACAGCTCTATTCAGAAACCTAACCACATTTCCTTTTGTGTGTGTGTGTGTGTGTGCGTGCGTGTGTGCGTGGGTGCGTGCGTGTGTGTGCGTGCGTGCGTGCGTGCGTGCGTGCGTGCGTGTGTGTGTGTGTGTGTGTGTGTGTGTGTGTGTGTGTGTGTGTGTGTGTGTGTGTATTTCAAGAGCATGCTATAGCCATGTGGAACAGGCAAGCCTGGCCAGTCAGCTGCACTCAACCAAGAGACTGCCTCCTTGCATCCCGTTTTTTAACCCTATAGAGGAAGTGCTTTCGAAGTTCAAGTCTGAAGTCAAAGCTTTGCTCAGCGAGCGGAGAGACTTGGCGCTCATCACTCCGCCCGGACTGACTAAAAGGAAGCATCGGCGCAGTTTGTTGGTCGAAGCTGCTCGACGCTCTATGCAGCAAATACAGCGAGTGCGCTGCTTTCGACCGCCATAACTTTTCTTTTATACCAGCAGCTTTGCGTGAACATATGTAAAAAGTGTGAAGTCACACTTTGAGCCACCTAATGTCCTCCAGAAAATAAAATTGCATTTCAAAGACGTCCCCTTCTGTGCTTGTATAAGCCTAGATTGTTAGTAACGTACACCGCTATAAGCAGCTTTTCTTGACCTAGGCTGTAAGGTCCGGTGTAGCTTCGCTCACTTTCCCTTGTGAAACTAAATGAGCCGTAAAGTGAAGAAACGTTACTCCGGTTCTGTGACTCGTCCCACCTGGAAGAAGTCTGCATTACACTGCTACCTTTGTTTCTGCTAGTGGTGTTCAATCTTTATTAGAGCCTCCCGAAAACATTTTGCACCGGTTGCATGAAAACAGCCGGCAGTATGAAAACTGTATGAAGGCCGTAATTGTAACTAGCATACAGATTCAGAACATAAGACAACTAATAATCAGCAGTGCTTGCCCAATTCATTAATACACGAAAGTCACAAGCTGCAAGAGTTGCATCAAATACTGATGTTTAACAGCTGCTAGTTGTTCTTTGATGTTGGAAAGTATGCGAAGAAAACGAAATAGTGCATGAGAATTTGACTCACACGCGTGGCATGGTGTCAAAATTATCTAAACTTCGCTTTATTCTTAGCACTCGAGTTGTGTGCTTTGTAGTCTTCTATACCGCATTCGTTTTCCTCATGCGGATTAAATTGGTTGGCACCTGGATTAAAACAGCTGGCGCTCGTATTATTTGTGTTGGCACTGGGATTATATTGGTTGGCGCTGGAATTGTTCGCGTTGGCGCTTAGATTAAGTGCTTGGCACAAATATTAAATTACATGGCATGCAGGTTATATCTGTCGGCGCTGAGATTATTTTCACTAGGATTGAATTCAGTGGGAAAACCTGTAAAATTTCGCCTCCATCGAAATTCGACCACCCCGACCGGGAGCGAACCCGCGTCTTTCGGATCAGCGGCCGAGCACAATACCCACTGAGTCATCGCGGCGGGTCAAAAGACATGACGGGGAAACGCCGAGGAGGCAACGCTGCAGTGCACGCTGCCTCCTCGCCTCTCGGCTCCTCGCGCGCAGCCCCGTCCGCTGACGAGCAGTGGCGGGGAATAATCTAGGTTTCCCCAACCGGACATGACGTCACTAAATATCACGTGACCTTTAGCGTCACGCGTATGACGCCATATTTTTTGACTAATCAGCGTTTCCAGCCTACCTACCCGCAAACGCTTGTCTCCTCTCCTTCCACTGCAGTCGGAGCAGCGGCCGATTAACCGGTCGCGACAGGGAGAGTTTAACAATTTCAAAGTCTTCATGGCCGTACCGTCTGTTGCAGTCTTACGAATTTGACGTCGTTGTGTAGGCCCTTCAAAGGCAAATCTTTTGCCACCGGTCCCGTCGTTTTCCTGTCTAGCCCGATATATGTGCGATTGAACGGTCTCACCGAGGCAACTCCCCGGTAGACGCCGTACGTGGTTTTCGAATTTTTAAAGGTCCTTTTCTCCAGCGGAGGGCGACAAATTTTGCATCGCCGCGTCGACCGCGCTGCGGCGCATCTTGTTCAGCCATCGGCACTTCTCTCCTTCCACTGCAGTTGGAGCAGCGGGCGATTAACCGGTCGCGACAGAGAGGGTTTAACAATTTCAAAGTCTTCACGGCCGTACCGTCTGTTGCAGTCTTACGAATTTGAAGTCGTTGTGTAGGCCCTTCAAAGGCAAATCTTTTGCCACCGGTCCCGTCGTTTTCCTGTTTAGCCGGAGATACGTGCGATTGAACGGTCTCACCGAGGCAACTACCCGGTAGACGCGGTACGTGGTTTTCGAATTTTTAAAGGTCCTTTTTTCTGGCGGAGCGCGACAAATTTTGCATCGCCGCGTCGACCGCGCTGCGGCGCATCTTGTTCAGCCATCGGCACTTCTCTCCCACTAGAGTTGGAGCAGCGGGCGGTTAACCGCTCGCGACAGAGAGAGTTTGACAATTTCAAAGTCTTCACGGCCGTACCCTCCGTTGCCCGCATACAAATTTGACGTCGTTGTATAGGCCCTTCAAGGACGAATCTTTTGTTACCAATCCCGTCACTTTCCTACCGGTCTAGCCCGAGATACATGCGATTGAACGGTTCCACCCAGGCACTCGCCGGTAGACGGGGAACCTGGTTTTCGAATTTTTAAAGGTTTTTTTTCTCTGGCGTAACGCGACGAATTTTACATTCAGAGGCGAATCTTTTGCCACCGGTACCGTCGTTTTCCTACCATTCTAGCCCGAGATAAAGGCGATTGACCGGTCCCGCCTAGGCAGACGCGCTCCCGCTAAGGCAGACGCGGATCTTTCCCCGGTAGACGAGGTAAATGGTTTTCGAATTTTTAAAGGTTCTTTTCTCTCGCACAACGCGACGAATTTTATATCGCCGCGTCGGCCGCGCTACGGCGCATCTCTTTCGACCTTCGGCGTTCCTCTCCTTCCACTGCAGTCGGAGCAGCGGGCGATTAACCGCTCGCGACAGGTAGAGTTTGACGGTTTCAAACTTTTTAGGGCCTGGCCCTATGAGCCAGGCCTAGGAATTTGACGTCAGTGTGTAGGCCTTTGAAAGGCGAATCTTTTGCCATCAGTCCCGTCGTTTTCCTTCCAATAGAGCCCGAGATAGGGGCGATTGAACGGTCTCGCCTATAGGCAGCTACCCGGTAGACGCGGTACGAGGTTTTCGAATTCGAATTTTTAAAGGTTCTTTTCTCTAGCGTAACGCGACGAATTTTATATCGCCGCGTCGGCCCCGCTGCGGCGCATCTTGTTCAGCCATTGGCGCTCATCTCCTTCCACTGCAGTCGGAGCAGCTGGCGATTAACCTCTCGCGACCGAGAGAGGTTGAGCAAAGACGGAGATGTGCTCCAAGCGGAGCACCAAGAGCAAGAAATTCAAGGGACACTTTGACTGTCTAAAGTGGGTAGAGGCGGAAGCGTTTTCCGCACCACCTTCGCTGTTTCTGTGGCACTGGTGGCGTCACATATATTTGAGTACTAATTACTAAGTGATGGCAAATCACTAATTAATTGTTAATTACTGACTAATGCCTGAATGCTGATTAACTGCTAATTAATGACTCTTAACCTTCGCCTTTAGGAGTGGAACGCGACAGCGCGTTGTAGCGCTGCCAGGGAGTCCACGGAACGCCACCACCCGTTCGGCGCGATGCCTTGCCCTTTGAACGCAACGCTTTTTGAGGAAAGGAAATGGCGCAGTAATTCTCTGTCATCTCGGTGGACACCTGAACCGCACCGTAGAGGAAGGGAGGTGGGAGTGGAAGAAGATAAAGAGGAGCCGTAATGAAGAAAATGAAAATTGTATTTGAGGAAAGGAAATTACGCAGTAGCTGTCTCACATATCTCGGTGGACACCCGTCAAAATTCAGGGGGGCACTTTTTTGACCTAAAGTGTGGTCACTGATGTGTGGTTAAGATGTTAAGCATCGCCCCTAAGAGTGGAACGCGACAGCGTCTTGCAACGCTGCCAAGGAGTCCATAGTGCGCCATCGCCCATTCGGTTCTACGCCTCGCTCGTCGGTAAATTGGTTTTTGAGGAAAGGAAATGTATCTGTCTCTCATTTGTCGGTGGACACCTAAACCTCGCCGGAAGGGAATGGAGGAGGATGAGAGTGAGTGAAGACACCGTATTCACTAGACGCGCCTTTGTTCATTCCAAACCATCGAGCTGGCATGGCGGAGTGGATAGCGTGCTCGTCTCTCACGCCGAAGACCGGGGTTCGATTCCTGAGCTCGACCGATTTCTTAATCGCTTTTATTTATTTATATGGCCTGACTAGTAAAGCTAATTAGGCTAATTGGGTAATTAAGCAATTAACTAAGTTCAGTCCCACTTATTTGGAGCATCACTGTACGATCCCTTCAATTGGTTGTATGGTTACTAGCCAAAGTGCAATTGGCCCCGTTTGAAATTCGCGCACTGTGACGTCACGACTGTTTCCACCAATTGAAAAGCGTGACATTTTCTGTCGACAACCGCTGCTTACAACGATGAGACATTAAAGGCTTCCGCCTTAAAACAAAAAAGAATAAAAGAAAAGACCAAAGGAAGGCAAAAACAGATGGAAGAGAATCACCCAGTTCCAAGAGCTACCGTAGCGACCTTGATGGAGAAGACCACGAGCAATCTCCAAATGCTCAAGTAAAGCTCATAATGGGCAAGATAAGTAAATGTGACAAGGCAATCATGAGAAGCCTTATGGGATTGGCAACAACAAGAGCAGGAGACGAAGAATCGTCCACGGAACTTGACAACATCCTTACAGAAGTTAATCGACTAAAGATGATCGTACTGGAAACCACCCATGAAAACCAGTTTTTGAAAGGACAACTAAAAGAGAGGAACGTAGCGTCTCCTAGCAGACCAACATATGCAGAGGTTGCCCAAGCAACTGAACGGAAAGGAAACAACGAGGGTCAGCCAATGGCAATCATTACTACATCCAGAACTCTCCAAAAGGAGAAAATAGTGGAAATCCATTGAAGCACGCAAGTGCGCCCAAGAAAGGTTGACCAACATCAGCTTCTATGAAAATTTGAAAGCAATGAACAGGCGGTTGCTATGGTTGGCGAACATAAAGGCGAAGGACAATGACTACAAATTCGTGTGGACTTCTGAGGGTAAAGTGTTGGTAAGAAAACAATCAAAAGCAAGTGCTATCAGCATTGAAACCGAAAATGACCTGAGCAAAATCCTTTAGGCCAGTGACGAAATGTATTTTGATTTGAAAAACTCGAGATGGCCTAGCACACGACAACTTGATTCAATGATCTGGTGAAAAGTAACAAGTGTTTTCGTGGAAAGGGACTTTCTTTTTTTGATTTAAATACACAGAGTCTGAGAAACAAACAAGACGACGTCGATACACACCTCTCACAACTAGTGTTCGTTTGCTTTCTTGGCTTTTTCAGAAACATGGTTCTCAAGTGTCACTGATGTTACGAATTTTTCCGGGTACAGTCACGTTTCTCTTTATCCTGAGCAAAAACGTGGTGGAGGTGTGTCCCTATTTATTCGCGACTGTTTTCACTATGACACGACTTTACTTGCATGTGTGACAACCTTGAAACTGTTGCCATCATGAGCTAAAGAATTTCCATCGTATGCATCTACCGACCGCCCCAGGGCACGCTGTCAATTTTTTTTAACTACATTGAATCCCTCATGGATTTCGTCAATTCCCGGAAGTGATCATAGGGAACTTTAATATCGATCTAAACTCTAATAACCCTGCTAAAGTTCAACTTCTTGAAATTATGCTTCAAAATGGTTGTGAGAACGTCATTGAACAGCCTACGAGAGTTACATCGAATACAAGTGCGCTGATCGACTTATGTTTCACAGATTTTTCTGTCTGCTAGTTGCTCCGGTTTACTTTCTTTAGGATTGAGCGATCATCTACCAATTTTTTTAGCATTACCGATCGCCACGCCTACACAATGCACAAATAATGCTATCCGTATCATCTATAGGTCGATTTCAGTTTTGCCTCTTTTTTCGAAAGTGATTGAACGGTTCATACAAAAACGCCTAGACAACTTTTTTGTTTCAAGAAACATCATATCAACAAAGCAGTACGGGTTCCAGAAATGAAGATCAAGTGAAATGGCCCTCGTACAAATAAAAAATAAAATAATTGAAAATATTGAGGCTAAGCTCTGCACCAGTGGAATATTTCTAGATTTTCGCAAGGCCTTCGATTCCATCAAACATCATATTTTGCTAAGAAAACTGGAAATATGTGGGATTAGGGGCAAAGCAGTTCAACTCATGCGCAGTTACCTGGAGTCGCGTTTTCAGTTCGTATGCCAACATGGCTATAAGTCAAACCCAAAGGCTGTAAAACATGGTGTACCGCGAGGATCCATATTAGGCCCTTTGCTCTTCTTGATCTATATAAAAGATATAGTTTACATTCATCAAACTGATGATATAGTATTATATTGCCGCGAATCTTTGTAGCGCTTGTTTGTTGTGTTTATTTGTTCATGCTTCAAGGCTGCCGGCACGCCGCTTTATCGCTTCGTTTGTGACGCAAGACGCGCCTAGAATTATCTCGATGGATCGCATCCGAACGGAGCCGACTCTAGTTTGTGCCAGAATGTTCTAGTAACTTCTAAAGCTTTACCTCGAAGATTCGCTATCGGCTTTAAAAAGAGCACGGCCGACAGCGGCGTGCATTCTGTTCGACGACCGCCGAGCACGCTTGTTGCTACGCCGCCGCCGAGTGATTCGGTTCTTTGCGGGCGCAAGTCAGCCCAAATAAAGAGTTTCGTTTCGAGGACGCTCTCGCTGGTTTCCTGTTCGCCGTAATGCAGTAACCGCTACGCGACAATATGCAGATGATACGATTGTATTCTTCTCTGGAACAAACCTTAATGAACTTGAAAACACTGCTAACACGGGGCTACTAAATCTTAGTGTATGGCTAAACTTAAATAGACTCAAACTCAACGAGAAAAAAACTAAATTTATGCTTTTTTGTGCAAAAAACAAACGAATAGATTACGATTTTAAGCTTCGCTACGGCTCTTGCTACCTTGAACGTGTCAGCTCTCATTCCTTTCTAGGAATTCCATCACAACCTAGGCTGGAGCGACCACATAGACCACACCCGTATCAAGATAGCGAGAGCTATTGGTATGCTTTCTCTGCTTCGACATCTTTTACCTTTTTCGCTGAAAAGACAGTTCTATTTCTCTCTTATCTATTCTGGCATCAGTTATTGTCTTCTTATCCGGGGTACCTTGTATACCACTGAGCAACCATTGCAGCAGTGGTTGCTGTCATCGAACCTACCGCTAAGCATCGTTCGTTCTTCACCCAGGTTTCCAAGCCTCTGCAGATCCCAAAGTGCCTGCTCAGCGTTGCGTCTTCCTTCAAGCTGGACTGATTCCTGCCACGTGTCGACGGGGCGGATACTGCACTGTCTTCATTCATATGTATACTGCGGAACCGTGTCATCGCTGAAGCGCCTGCGCAAGCATCCTTCTTCCAGCCTTAAAAGCCGTCACCTCGAGACCCTCCAGTTTCATTGCAGCAGTGGTTGCGGTCATCGAACCTACCGCTAAGCATCGTTCGTTCTTCACCCAGGTTTCCAAGCCCCTGCAGATCCCAAAGTGCCTGCTCAGCGTTGCGTCTTCCTTCAAGCTGGACTGATTCCTGCCACGTGTCAACGGGGCGGATACTGCACTGTCTTCATTCATTCATTGATTTGTCTACATTGATTTGTATTGCGTGTCCTCATGTATGAACATGTCAGCTTCGATTTTATATTTGTTTTCTCCCTTGGTGTTTGTATTGCCACGCTGGCCTGCCTTGTTGTGGTCTCTTGGGCCCTGTCAAGCTGCCTCGAGCAGCTTTTTGCCCAAGAGTTCCTACCATGCATATGGTGAAATAAACGAATTGAATTGAATTGAATTGAATATGTATACTGCGGAACCGTGTCATCGCTGAAGCGCCTGCGCAAGCATCCTTCTTCCAGCCTTAAAAGCCGTCACCTCGAGACCCCTCAGTTTCATTGCAGCAGCGGTTGCGGTCATCGAACCTACCGCTAAGCATCGTTCGTTCTTCACCCAGGTTTCCAAGCCTCTGCAGGTCCCAAAGTGCCTGCTCAGCGTTGCGTCTTCCTTGAAGCTGGTCTGATTCCTGCCACGTGTCAACGGGGCGGATACTGCACTGTCTTCATTCATATGTATACTACGGAACCGTGTCATCGCTGAAGCGCCTGCGCAAGCATCCTTCTTCCAGCCTTAAAAGCCGTCACCTCGAGACCCCTCAGTTTCATTGCAGCAGTGGTTGCGGTCATCGAACCTACCGCTAAGCATCGTTCGTTCTTCACCCAGGTTTCCAAGCCCCTGCAGATCCCAAAGTGCCTGCTCAGCGTTGCGTCTTCCTTCAAGCTGGACTGATTCCTGCCACGTGTCAACGGGGCGGATACTGCACTGTCTTCATTCATATGTATACTGCGGAACCGTGTCATCGCTGAAGCGCCTGCGCAAGCATCCTTCTTCCAGCCTTAAAAGCCGTCACCTCGAGACCCTCCAGTTTCATTGCAGCAGTGGTTGCGGTCATCGAACCTACCGCTAAGCATCGTTCGTTCTTCACCCAGGTTTCCAAGCCCCTGCAGATCCCAAAGTGCCTGCTCAGCGTTGCGTCTTCCTTCAAGCTGGACTGATTCCTGCCACGTGTCAACGGGGCGGATACTGCACTGTCTTCATTCATATGTATACTGCGGAACCGTGTCATCGCTGAAGCGCCTGCGCAAGCATCCTTCTTCCAGCCTTAAAAGCCGTCACCTCGAGACCCCTCAGTTTCATTGCAGCAGCGGTTGCGGTCATCGAACCTACCGCTAAGCATCGTTCGTTCTTCACCCAGGTTTCCAAGCCTCTGCAGATCCCAAAGTGCCTGCTCAGCGTTGCGTCTTCCTTCAAGCTGGTCTGATTCCTGCCACGTGTCAACGGGGCGGATACTGCACTGTCTTCATTCATATGTATACTGCGGAACCGTGTCATCGCTGAAGCGCCTGCGCAAGCATCCTTCTTCCAGCCTTAAAAGCCGTCACCTCGAGACCCTCCAGTTTCATTGCAGCAGTGGTTGCGGTCATCGAACCTACCGCTAAGCATCGTTCGTTCTTCACCCAGGTTTCCAAGCCCCTGCAGATCCCAAAGTGCCTGCTCAGCGTTGCGTCTTCCTTCAAGCTGGACTGATTCCTGCCACGTGTCAACGGGGCGGATACTGCACTGTCTTCATCCATATGTATACTGCGGAACCGTGTCATCGCTGAAGCGCCTGCGCAAGCATCCTTCTTCCAGCCTTAAAAGCCGTCACCTCGAGACCCCTCAGTTTCATTGCAGCAGCGGTTGCGGTCATCGAACCTACCGCTAAGCATCGTTCGTTCTTCACCCAGGTTTCCAAGCCTCTGCAGATCCCAAAGTGCCTGCTCAGCGTTGCGTCTTCCTTCAAGCTGGTCTGATTCCTGCCACGTGTCAACGGGGCGGATACTGCACTGTCTTCATTCATATGTATACTACGGAACCGTGTCATCGCTGAAGCGCCTGCGCAAGCATCCTTCTTCCAGCCTTAAAAGCCGTCACCTCGAGACCCTCCAGTTTCATTGCAGCAGTGGTTGCGGTCATCGAACCTACCGCTAAGCATCGTTCGTTCTTCACCCAGGTTTCCAAGCCCCTGCAGATCCCAAAGTGCCTGCTCAGCGTTGCCTCTTCCTTCAAGCTGGTCTGATTCCTGCCACGTGTCAACGGGGCGGATACTGCACTGTCTTCATTCATGTGTATACTACGGACCAACCATAAACCATAAACCAACCGGAACCGTGTCATCGCTGAAGCGCCTGCGCAAGCATCCTTCTTCCAGCCTTAAAAGCCGTCACCTCGAGACCCCCCAGCTTCATTGCAGCAGTGGTTGCGGTCGTCGAACCTACCGCTAAGCATCGTTCGTTCTTCACCTAGTTTGGGGCCTTTGCTTTTTTGCAATTTGGACTACCTTGACTGCAACCACTGCTGCTGCCAACTTTGCTTGCTTCGTTGTGTTCATTGTCTACACTTTTCTCATGATGCCCACTAATGTCGAGCTGGCTAAAATAATTGAAAGTTTCGAGGCAATGTTTGAGGCCAAGATCAATGATTTAGTCAGTCAACTCGTCACTAAAGTAACTATCAAGCTTCAAGAATCTGGTCTAGACCTAGGTGGACTGGCTAAGGAAGTGTCTGACATGGATGCTATTCTCACGCTATTGAATGATATAGACGTAAAAGTTCTGAGTAGTCAAGCGGATCTCTTGGCCGCAAACAAAGCGCTCAAACTTGAGAATGAAATGCTAAAAAATCAAATCGCCAATCAGGATCAATATTCCAGGATCAACAATCTTGAAATCAAAGGTGTTCTTTGCACACAGGGCGAGGACTGTGTTGCAATTTTGGCGTCGATTGGAGAAAAAATAAGTTGCCCGGCTGACACCGCCGACCTTGACATTGTTCATCGTGTGCCCGCTCAGTCAGGGCAGAACATCATTGCTCGCTTCATTTCCCGCGCTAAAAGAAACGACTTCTTGGATAAAGCTCGCAAGTCACGGCTTGACACCGGTACGATAGGTTTCCCTGGTGAAGTAAAGGAACCAGTTTATGTAAATGACCACCTTACTGTGGAAAACAAGAAACTTCTCAGTAAGGCGCGAACACTCAAGAAGGAAAAAGGGTGGCTGTTTCTCTGGAAGAAAAACTGCCAAATTTTGGCACGTAAGACAGAGCCATGTTTCCAGCCATGTTTTCCGTATTAAATCTCAGTCGGACCTTTCCATTTTCACTTGAGTCTATGCACCTTTCCTCCAATCTCATCCATCAACACGGCTTCATACTTGACGCCTTCAAATCTAAAATCTTCTTGCCGATCTTTTATTCATTTTAATGCGCGAAGTCTACGAAAACATTCGGACGACTTAACTAACCTATTATCAGCCACTCAACACCAATTCTCCATAGTCTGCGTGAGCGAAACTTGCCTGTCTGATGCCGATAAGAACCTGTACACGTTGCCTACATATAGCGCTGAATACTGCCATCGTAGCGATAGCGCGTACGGTGGCTCAGCGATCTTTATTTCCTCTTGCTATCATTATCGTCGCTGACTTGACCTATCGCTGAAAGTGGTAAATTGTGAATTTGTATGGATCGAACCAGACGAAGCTTTCTTTTCACTAGATAGAAAAAATATAGTCATTGCCTGCATATACCGGTCACCATCGTCCAATGCCAAAGATTTCTGCTTAGCTCTACACTCAGTCTTAGAGGTATTGTCAATAGAACGCAAAAATGTTATAATAATGGGTGACATCAACATTAACACATTACATCCCGACTGTTCCTCATATGTATATTATATGGAAGTTTTAAATGCTCATGGCTTCGAAAATCTTATCAACATTCCCACACGCATATCCGCTAATGGTCCGCTGTGTTTCGTTCTCTTGTCTGTCCGTCCGTGTTTCGTGTGCGCTGCAAACACCTACAGTTCAAGCTCCCTCATAGATCACGCTTTATCCAACCTAACGACCGCCCCTAATGCAGGTGTCATAGAAGCCGATATCATCATCATCATCATCATCAGCCTGACTACACCCACTGCAGGGCAGAGGCCTCTCCCATGTCTCTCCAATTAACCCGGTCCTTTGTCAATTGCCGCCACTGTATCCCCGCAAACTTCTTAACCTCATCCGCCCACCTAACTTTCTGCCGTCCCCTGCTACGTTTGCTTTCTCTTGGAATCCACTCCGTTACCCTTGAGGACCAGCGGTTATCTTGCCTTCGCATTACATGCCCTGCCCAAGCCCATTTCTTCCTCTTGATTTCAACTAAGATGTCATTAACCCGCGTTTGTCCCCTCACCCACTCCGCCCTCTTCCGATCTCTTAACGTTACACCTATCATTTTCCTTTCCATAGCTCGCTGCGTTGTTCTTAACTTAAGCTGAACCCTCTTTGCTAGCCTCCATGTTTCTGCCCCATAGGTGAGTACCGGTAGGATGCAGCTGTTGTATACTTTTCTCTTCAGGGATATTGGTAAGCTACCATTCATGATCTGAGAGAACCTGTCATATGCCTCCACCCCATTCTTATTCTTCTAGTTATTTCCCTCTCATGATCCGGTTCTACGGTCACTACCTGCCCTAAGTAGACATATTCTCTTACTACTTCCAACACCTCGCTACCAATTGCGAACTGCTGTTCCCATGCTAGGCTGTTGAACATTACTTTGGTTTTCTGCATGCTAATTCTTAGCCCCACCGTTCTGCTCTGCCTGTCTGATTCATCATGCTTTGCAGTTCTTGTCCTGAGTGGCTTAGCAAGGCAATTTCATCAGCGAATCGCAAATTATTCAGGTATTATCCATTATCTCTTATCCCCAAATGTTCCCATTCCAGTCCCCGGAATACCTCCTGTAAGCAGGCAGTGAAGAGCATTGGCGAGATCGTGTCTCCCTGCCTGACACCTTTTCGTATTGGAATTTTATTGCTGACTTTATGGAGAACTATAGTAGCTGTGCAATCGTTATAAATATCTTCCAATATTTTCACATAACACTCTTCTACACTCTGATTCCGCAATGCCTGCATCACAGCTGAGGTTTCCACTGAGTCAAATGCTTTGTCGTAATCAATGAGGGCTATATATAGGCGTTGGTTATATTCTGCGCATTTCTCTATCACCTGATTGATAGTGTAAATGTGGTCTATAGTTGAGTATCCTTTACGAAAGCCTGCCTGATCATTTGGTTGACTTAAGTCCAAGGTTGTCCTGACTCTATTAGCGATTACCTTAGTAAATACCTTGTAGGCAACGGACAATAAGCTGTTTGGTCTGTAATTCTTCAAGTCCGTGATATCTCCTTTCTTATGAATTAAGATAATGTTAGCGTTCTTCCAAGCTTCTGGTACTCTCGAGGTCACAATGCATTGCGTATACAGGGTGGCTAGTTTTTGTAGCACAATCTCTCCTCCGTCCTTTAACAAATCTGCTGTTACCTGATCCTCACCAGCTGCTGTCCCTCTTTGCATTGCTCCAAAAGCTTTCTTTACTTCCTCCTTCGTTACTGGCGGGATGTCCTATTTCTGTGCTCGACTGCCTCTCTCAGTAACTTGATGGTTACATTCGCTACTGTATAGATTTGTGTAGAACTCTTCGGCTAATTCAACTATCTTGTCCATATGGCTGATGACATTGCCCTGTTTGCCTTTTAGCGCAAATAAAGGGAACCAGCGAAAAAAGACGCCACACAAGAACAAAGAAGGCACACACCACAACGCTGGACTTACAACTGATTTATTGCGATGAAGAATTGCTCAATTTAAAAGAATTTCCTGCATGCGCACACACCCTACAGACAATACACTTCGCGCACCACATGGTGACATGGCTACTATAATGATAAAAACTTGCACTCTTTTTCGGTGATAATCATGGACGGCTCACTGACGCATTTCTGCTTATTCTTTCTGATCAGGAAAGCCTCTAATAGCTCACACTCACGTTTAGATTTCCCCCGCCCGATAATGCTGGTAGTGTGAAAACTAGGAGTACACTTGCAGTCCTTTACATGCAAGGCTAGATTGCTGCCTGTGCCAGTGCCCAAAGTTGTGCGATGTTGCCTCAGGCGCTCATTCAAGCATGCTCCGGTTTGGCCTATGTAGATTTTCCCGCATGACAATGGGATTGAATACACCACGTCCACTGCGCATGTGGTGAACATAGTCTGGTGTTTGGTCTTGCAAACACCGGTTCTGCGCAGGTCTGCAGAGGTTTGGGCGCACAAACCGGACAGTTTGCAAGGGGCAGAAAATGCCATAGTGACATCAAACTTCTGAGCCACTTTTTTCAGACCATGTGAAGTCTTGTCGAAGTAAGGCATGACTTCTAACTTTCTTGTTGTCACTTCTACTGGCCTGGCAGCCTTTGAAGATGACTTCAGTTTTTTCCCCAAGGATTTCGCCACCGCCAGCAAAGCCGAGGGAGGACACCCAGAACATTGTAGCCGTTCAACCTGCTCCGCCAGACTTTGCTGCATCACATGAGGGCAACTCTTCTTTAAGGCATTCAAAAAACACAAGTTTGCAATGCCGCGCTTCACTAACTTAGAATGGGCCGAATCATACGGCAACAGTGCCTTCTTAGACCTGGGCGCATATTTCCAGCACACGTGTTGATTGGGTAAAAAAGTCAATTCTAAATCCAGGAACCTAATGGTCTTGTCAGAAGGAATCTCATGCGTAAAAACCAAGTTCTTAGAACATGTGCTAAAAATATTTAAAATCTGGTCTGCCACAAGGGTAAGCTGGTCAGTTTCGGGTAAGTTCAAAATTATAAAAAATCGTCAACATATCTAAAAACCCTTACAACACGTGTGTCGTTCAGAGAACCCTGTCGCATCGAGTCAAATTTTGCTAAAAAAATCTTGCACAGCACAGCCGCAACACAGGAGCCAATACAGATTCCATGTTTTTGCACAACATAATCATCTTCATGCTGTGCAATCGTAGAATTCAAGTACACTTTTAAAAGTTCGAGGAAGGATTCTAAAGTGATGCCACACTTATTCTGGAAGGAAATTGTCCCAGATCTTTCAATTAATTCGCGCGCAGCAATAAAAAGTTCGTCATGGGGCACAGAATAAAACAAGTCCACAATGTCCACCAAGAAGGCTGCATTAGCGCCGGGGAAACCGCGATTGAGACACTCCACCAGGCTCATTGAACCCTGCACAACAAAAGGATCCGCCGGCACAGGCCCTCGAAGGAATGCTGTAGGTAGTTTGATAAGAACGGTAAACTGGGCTAGTTGGTAGGAATTCATACTGAAAACTGCGCAATAAACGAAGACACAGAACGAGAAGGCACGACACGGGCGCAGACTATCAACTGAATTTTTATTCAATGAAGAGGCCTATATATGTATCTTCTACCCACAGGGAGACAGCACAAAAACACAACAACCGCGATAATCAACCCAAAACACAATCACCCACTATCGCTTCGCGTGCACCGTGATGCACCCGTCAATTCCACTTCCATAAAACTGCGCACAAACAAAATCACGACAACCTTAACGGTCACGCTGATGTCACGCCAAAGACCCATATCGCCTGCTCGCCTTAAGAAATCTGGCCAAAAAGGTTATCTCCCTGTCAAGGAAGGCCACAGATGGTGATGCCACACAGGAATCCGAGTCTTTCTTGATTAGGTAAGCCTCCACCATCTCCCTGCATACCTGATCGCTATGTTTGAACAGACGCTGGTCCTGTTCAAATGAGGGTAGCATTTTTCGCAACCCTTGCAATGCACGGCGAGATTGGAGGAAGCCGCGCCCTTCAACGACCTACGATGCTCCGCCATCCGCTCGTTCACACAACGACCCGTCTGGCCGATGTACTTTTTTCCGCACGAGAGCGGCACTTCGTAAACAACTCCAGTGTTACACTCTGTGAACCTAGTTTTCTTCCTGTGCGCTACCAAACAACCAGTTCCAGCACGACTGCCCTCAGAGTCTAGCTTTTTACGCACAGCACTACAAATCCGCGCAAGCTTATTTTTGGCCGTGAAAATCACGTCCACTCCGTACCTCGCCCCCACTTTCTTGAGCCGGTGTGAAATTCCATGGACGTACGGAATTCCCGCCACACGTCTCCGTCCCTCGTCCTGCTTGTTATTGGAACCACTACTCCCCTTGTTGGCCAGGATCCTTTCGGAGATCTGAGCCAACAACTGCTTCCCGGCTTCCTTCAGCCTCTCCACCTGTGCCAGGAAGCTAGCCTCAACTTTGTGGTTACAGAACTTCGCAAGGGACGCTTTTAAGCAGGACGTGGCTATACCAGCCTTGACTATTTTGAAATGCCCCGAGCTAAAGTTCAACAGTTGCTTGTTCGTTCTAGGGTGATATTCCCAACACACACCATTATCCAGGTACTCGATACTGAGGTCTAGAAACTGTAGGGTATCCGAGCTGGGCATCTCGAAAGTGAATTTGAGGCCGCCACCAGCATCCTTGAACATTTTTACGACGTCCGGAGCCGCCCTGGGAGAGTTTGACTACAAAATGATCAAAAAATCATCGACATAGCGGAAAACTCTTAGCGCTTGATCACCAAGATCCTCCGCCAGTTCCTGATCCATCCTGCTCAGATAAATATCGCTCAGTACAGGTGCAACCCGGGAGCCGATGCAAACACCCGACTTCTCGACGTACACCTTACCGCCCCACCCAACAAAGGTCGATTCCAAGTAAAAAGAAAGCAGTTCTAGGAAACTCTCAGTCGAAACACCGCATTCCGCCATAAACACCAACTCGTCATTGTCTTTAACAATGCAGTTGTTGAGGATTTTGCGGGGTCGCAGCGGAGCACCACAGAGAGACGACCAGCGTGGCAGGCTTCTAGTTCCGAACTGCGCGTACCGGGCGTGCGCTCCGAGCACGCGCTGTCGTTCTTTATTTTCTTTTGTCGCGGGAACGCCGATCTCAGCGCCTGCGCTTTATAGCGTCGCCGGGCGCTACAGAGCCCCCCGCCAAGACGGAACGTCGGAATGTACGTGCCGACGGGGCAGAGATGGAGTAGCCACGGCAGGCAAGCAGGCAGCTAGAGTAACAGTGTCCCCACGGGGTCGCTACAAGGTCCGGTAAGTGCAGGTCAGGGGCCGGGAAGAGCAGTCGGGTGGAGGGCGCGGGCTCAGGTGGACGAGCCTGGCTGCTGCGCAACGGGCGAATGATGCAGGGTGCCGAGCTGACAATGGACATGGGGGCAGGGGAGGCCATCATTGGGCCGTCACCGACTGTAGTGCTGCCCGCTGGCACAAGTGTCACCAGTGTCGGAACGTTGCAGCTGATGTCCATGGGGATCTGACGCACCGTGTACGCGATCACAAGCACAGGAGCGGCCGAAACGGCTCCATGGACTGACAGCAGATGTGGTGGGACCGTCGACACAACGGTGACTGCTGTGACGATGCCGGAGCAAGTTGCTTGGCTCAATCCAAGGTGCTTGGCTGAAACGGGAGTGACAGTCCGGAGCGACTGGCCAGTGCTGATGCGCGTGTGGGCACGGTTGGCTGTAGGTGGCTGCCAGGAGGTTGTGGCAGTGACATGCCGTGGAGCTGAGACTGCTACATCAGACGGCTGGCTGACAGCAACAGGCACAGGTGGTGGTTCGACAGTGGCTGCACTACTCGGTGTGGGTAGCTCGACCATGCGGTGCCGAAGGTGGCTCAAGTCAGGCACCAAAGCAGACGCTTGCTGCGGCGGTGTCGAGCTGCCAGGGTCAGAATCCGAGAAGCGGTTGACCGTACTGAGGGCTTGGGGTGGGGCCTCGTGGGCAGGCGGTGTGGCCGCCGAGGTAGTGGGGCTGGTATGTGGCATATGCTGCGGTGGCGGCAAACTCACTTCGCCTGTAGCACGATCGCTCAGGTCAGTGACTGACGGCTTTGCCAAAATGAGCGATGAGGTGGCAGGTGAGCTTTGGGCTGGCAGCGATGCTACGCAGTAGGTTACAGAAGTTGGTGGAATGGGGCACTCGTCGAGGAAGAGCTCGACGGACGGCGGCGCTATTGCAGATGAGAGAAGTTGCTCACCGGGCTGTGCCGTAGACGCTGTGTCATCCTTATGGGAGGCGGTATGGCCGGAGGCGCTGAACAGGGTGGCGCGAGGCGCATCTGTCGCTGAGTTCGCTGACGTGGCAAACCGCAGTGGGCCAGGCACCTCACCGAGCTGCTGAGCGAATGACTGCGGACTTGGGGCAGTGGAGTCGTCGCACAGTGCTGCTAGCGTGTCCTGAGTAGCTGGATGTGCTGTCGGAAGCAATGCGGCAGCGTCTGGTGCGGTCGGTGGTGCGGTCGGTGGGACGGAGACGCTGGACTGGAGTGGCGGCGAGGCGGCGAGGGGCTGCTGAGGCGGGCCGGGTTCTGATGAAGGTTGCGGGGGCGCGAGCGAGGCCGGTGCAGGGCCAGAGGCTGGCGGCGGCGAAAACGGGTCCGCTGCGTCGTAGAGCGGCGGCGGAACGTAGTAGGCGCCGAAGTCCGCCAAGACGGCCGCACGCAGCTCATCGTATGGCCGGCCGCCGAAAGCAGAGTAGGTGAGCCGACGCAGGAGGTCGGGCGGGAGGATGTCGCAAAGGACTTCGTGTTTGAACGGCTGGATGGTGATGCCGTTCAGGTACATCGCAGCCTCCAGCTGGGCGAACCACCCGCCGACGCCTGCAGGCCGGAACGCCGGGAGCGGCGGGTCGAAACTTGGGTGCTGCCAGTACGCCATGCTGGAACGCCGCTGAGATAGAAGGCACGGTTCGCCAGGTCACCACTGTTGAGAATTTTGCGGGGTCGCAGCGGAGCACCACAGAGAGACGACCAGCGTTACAGGCTTCTAGTTCCGAACTGCGCGTGCCGGGCGTGCGCTCCGAGCACGCGCTGTCGTTCTTTATTTTCTTTTGTCGCGGGAACGCCGATCTCAGCGCCTGCGCTTTATAGCGTCGCCGGGCGCTTTATAGCGTCGCCGGGCGCTACACAGTCTTTCACTGTCTTCATCAGCTGAGGATGGGGCAGCGAATAAAACAAGTCTTCCACATCGATGCTGAAGGCGCAGTACTTTTTTCTGTCCAGCGCTGACAGGAACTCAACCACATTTTCAGAGTTGTTCACCAAGGAGGGGTCCAAAATATTGAGTGATCTCAAGTGTTTCTGTAGCTATAAATGAAATGAAATTTAAGCGCACACGAAAAACGCACACAAGAGGAGATACACACAGGACAGGCGCTAACTTCATCTGATTTATTCGCAGGTAAGAGAGCGAAAATATATACATAAAACGAGACATGCGCAGTAAAGAAACAGATCGTCATATCACAATGCGTGCTCAAGGTAGCTATTTATAGCTATGCACCATCTAGCCCAAACAGAAGTTTTGTTAAATGTTTCTGTAGAAACCCCGACAGAACATGCTGCCATGTATCCCGCTCAGAAATGATTGCCCTGAAAGGGACGCCCGGCTTGTGAGTCTTTGCCGTAAAGAATAAGTCTAGAACTGCACCTTTACCATTCTTGCCGGCCGTAGCCAGTCCTTCAAGGTTCCTTCCTTGCAGCAGCGCCACGCCTTTCTTTTTGATGGCAGCGGGCTTTACAGCTACTTCCTTGAAGTTCTTTTTCACAGCCTCACCCGCTATTTGGGCAAAAATATTTTCTGGGGCGAGGACAAAGAACCCTTCCTTGTCTGAGAGGAGAGGCCTCAAGCCCTCAGAAGGGTTGGTGAACTATTTGGTCGCTGAGGGCTTGAGGCCTCTCCTCTCAGACAAGGAAGGGTTCTTTGTCCTCGCCCCAGAAATGATTTTTGCCCAAAAAGCGGGTGAGGCGGTGAAAAAGAACTTCAAGGAAGTAGCTGTAAGGCCCGCTGCCATCAAAAAGCAAGGCGTGGCGCTACTGCAAGGAAGCAACCTTGAAGGACTGGCTACGGCCGTCAAGAATGGTAAAGGTACAGTTCTGGACTTATTCTTTACGGCAAAGACTCACAAGCCGGGCGTCCCTTTCAGGGCAATCATTTCTGAGCGGGATACATGGCAGCATGTTGTGTCGGGGTTTCTACAGAGACACTTGAGATCACTCAATATTTTGGACCCCTTCTTGGTGAACAACTCTGAAAATGTGGTTGAGTTCCTGTCAGCGCTGGACAGAAAAAAGTACTGCGCCTTCAGCATCGATGTGGAAGACTTGTTTTATTCGCTGCCCCATCCTCAGCTGATGAAGAGAGTGAAAGACTGCATTGTTAAAGACAATGACGAGTTGGTGTTTATGGCGGAATGCGGTGTTTCGACTGAGAGTTTCCTAGAACTGCTTTCTTTTTACTTGGAATCGACCTTTGTTGGGTGGGGCGGTAAGGTGTACGTCCAGAAGTCGGGTGTTTGCATCGGCTCCCGGGTTGCACCTGTACTGAGCGATATTTATCTGAGCAGGATGGATCAGGAACTGGCGGAGGATCTTGGTGATCAAGCGCTAAGAGTTTTCCGCTATGTCGATGATTTTTTGATCATTTTGAAGTCAAACTCTCCCAGGGCGGCTCCGGACGTCGTAAAAATGTTCAAGGATGCTGGTGGCGGCCTCAAATTCACTTTCGAGATGCCCAGCTCGGATACCCTACAGTTTCTAGACCTCCGTATCGAGTACCTGGATAATGGTGTGTGTTGGGAATATCACCCTAGAATGAAGAAGCCACTGTTGAACTTTAGCTCGGGGCATTTCAAAATAGTCAAGGCTGGTATAGCCACGTCCTGCTTAAAAGCGTCCCTTGCGAAGTTCTGTAACCACAAAGTTGAGGCTAGCTTCCTGGCACAGGTGGAGAAGGAAGCCGGGAAGCAGTTGTTGGCTCAGATCTCCGAAAGGATCCTGGCCAACAAGGGGAGTAGTGGTTCCAATAACAAGCAGGACGAGGGACGGAGACGTGTGGCGGGAATTCCGTACGTCCATGGAATTTCACACCGGCTCAAGAAAGTGGGGGCGAGGTACGGAGTGGACGTGATTTTCACGGCCAAAAATAAGCTTGCGCGGATTTGTAGTGCTGTGCGTAAAAAGCTAGACTCTGAGGGCAGTCGTGCTGGAACTGGTTGTTTGGTAGCGCACAGGAAGAAAACTAGGTTCACAGAGTGTAACACTGGAGTTGTTTACGAAGTGCCGCTCTCGTGCGGAAAAAAGTACATCGGCCAGACGGGTCGTTGTGTGAACGAGCGGATGGCGGAGCATCTTAGGTCGTTGAAGGGCGCGGCTTCCTCCAATCTCGCCGTGCATTGCAAGGGTTGCGAAAAATGCTACCCTCATTTGAACAGGACCAGCGTCTGTTCAAACATAGCGATCAGGTATGCAGGGAGATGGTGGAGGCTTACCTAATCAAGAAAGACTGATTCCTGTGTGGCATCACCATCTGTGGCCTTGCTTGAGAGGGAGATAACCTTTTTGGCCAGATTTCTTAAGGCGAGCAGGCGATATGGGTCTTTGGCGTGACATCAGCGTGACCGTTAAGGTTGTCGTGATTTTGTTTGTGCGCAGTTTTATGGAAGTGGAATTGACGGCCCAGTCAAAAAAAACCATTAGAACCAATTGGAAATTTTCAAATGGAACCATTTGAAATTTCCAATGGTGTTTTTGGACTCCCAATTGGATCCAACAGGACAGACCCATTGATTGCAAAGGGTTCAAAGGGGCAATCCAATTGGATCCAACAGGACAGACCCATTGATTACAAAGGGTTCAAAGGGACAAATCAATTGGATCCAACAGGACAGACCCATTGATTGCAAAGGGTTCAGTGGGGCAATCCAATTGGATCCAACAGGACAGACCCATTGATTACAAAGGGTTCAAAGGGACAAATCAGTTGGATCCAACTGGACAGACCCATTGATTGCAAACGGTTCAGAGGGACAATCCAATTGGATCCAACAGGACAGACCCATTGACTGAAAAGGGTTCAGAGGGACAAACCAAATGGATCCAACAGGTCATGCCTATTGGATACAATGGGTTCAGTGCAACTCACCAGTTGGATACAACCGGTAATTCCCATTCTATACAATGGGTATAGAGGGAGCAACCAGTTGGATCCAAAGGTCACGCCCAATGTGAACAACGGGTTCCATGGGACAGACCAATTGGTTTCGTCAGGTCATGCCCATTGGGTATAATGGGTGCAGTGGGCCAGATCAAATGGATACTCAAGGTCAGGCCCACTGGGTACCATGAATTCAGAGAGACAGACCAATTGCACCCATTAGTTGGACAAACTGTAACCAGTAGGTCCAATCTACCACATTTGACTGATCTTGCCCCCTAAATCAATTTGTTTCCACTTGGCCTGACTAGCTGAATCCAACAGATACTGAAATAAATGGAGACAACACAAAAATTCATTTGGAACAAATCTTGTTCATGGCAGATGCAAAAAAAAAAGCAGACACTCCATCACAGACACGTACAAGCACAAAAAAACACGGACAGAGAAGAGACTTGGACAACACGAGCGCTTACTTTCAACTGAATGTTTATTGATACACAAGCACAATTATATACACCTTGCTGCATGACGTCAAACTGACAGCCCTGCCGACATCACGTGGCTGCTCCCAAAAACATTATTTCCTTTTTAGTCAGTGTGACAGATGGTGCGCTGACGCAGGATGGACCGGCTTTTCTGATCAAATCTGCCTCTATTATCTCTCTCACATCCTGACAACTATGTTTGGCCACAATCTTGCATGGGCTGAAGACAGGTTTACATGGTTTCTTATTCTTTTCAGCGCATCGTTCTGAACATTGTCATGATTGCGCTGAAAAGAATAAGAAACCATGTAAACCTGTCTTCAGCCCATGCAAGATTGTGGCCAAACATAGTTGTCAGTATGTGAGAGAGATAATAGATGCAGATTTGATTAGAAAAGCCGTCCATCCTGCGTCAGCCCACCATCTGTCACACTGACTAAAAAGGAAATAATGTTTTTGGGAGCAGCCACGTGATGTTGGCAGTGCTATCAGTTTGACCTCATGCAGCAAGGTGTATATAATTGTGCTTGTGTATCAATAAACCTTCAGTTGAAAGTAAGCGCTCCTGTTGTCCAAGTCTCTACTCTGTCCGTGTTTTTTTGCACTTGTACGTGTCTGCTATGAACCAACTAGCCCAAAGGTCTGTGCTCCTGACACTCCATCGCCTTTGCATCCACATTTCGCTGTTGCTTCATCTCTACATTTCTTCATTTTGCTCCTGCCTGCAAAATGAAACCACCCAAGCCAAATTATGACAAAACAAAGTGAAAAAATTTTCGTACCCAAGTTTTAGTAGCGCAGCTTAAATGAGGGAGTGTGCAAGCGCTCATAAATATCAATAATGAAAAAAATTACATAACATAGTTAAAAATCCTGCCACTTCACCCACAGTCATCGTCCAGAACAGCTACACAGACTCAACGAAATGCATGTGGAAATTCAAAAATTATTTAAAAAATAAATTATATGTACCTCCTTGCCAGCTTCTCAATGTCGCCCAGTTTTTCAACGACGAAGTGGTTTAGCTGCTTCACAGCCACGGAGAGCATGTGAGCAGGTACGCCGTTGCTTTGCAGCCGCTCCCTGTAGCATTCTGTTGACATCAAGAGGAGCAGTACATTATTTACAAAAAGAAATCAGAGGACATTCGCTAAGTTTGGAAATGCAAGCTTCCTATCTTGCCTGTACTGTTTTAAGTAGATTTCCAAACCATGATGCAAACAGAAGGAGACCTGGTTGCATATTTCCAGTATACTTGTGCTTGCAGCTTATCCTTTGCACATAACCTTACATTCACACCTCCCATGAACACAAGCACTCATTCTACCTTTTTCAACCGCATTTTAAATTAAGTGGTGTCACAATGCTGTCCTTATAATTGTGTCTTGAAACACTGAGCCTGGCTAACCAGAAAACCACCTTCAATGTGCATTAGTTTGCACTATTTTGGTGCAAATGCATATTAAACTGTGAGGGAACCAACGGTCAAAGGCTCCCAAGGATAGCTTACTCAAAGCACACAAGCCTAATTTGTTGTAGACTACCACAATTGCCGACATCACAGAGGAATGGTGCAGGCAAAGCATAATTTATTGCCATAAATGTTGCACAAAATATAGAGTGGCCAGTATCAGGTTCTATATGCAGGAAAGTGGAAGTCTAACAAGGGAAGTGATAGGTTTACAAAGATGAATCGATGAGGAACCCCAAAAAAGTTCCTAAGTTCTGTCAGTTTCAGCAGTCCCCTAAGTCAGAACGAGTTTCAGCATTAAACAGTGGGTAGTTCATCTTGAAAAGTGCTGTGCATAATCTCCCATGGGCATTTGTCCAGTTTGCTGTCAAATTTTGTCCACCTTTTTGGATGAAGCGGAGAATGCAATTTGGTGAGAAGTACTTGTGCTCAATGGACATGCCAACCTAACATCCATACAGAAGCAGCATGCGAGAACACACAACTGGAGCACAGCCAAAAGGCAACTAATAGTACAATTACGCTACACAATAGTGTGTAGTCTCTTTCTTGTCCTACCTCGTGCACCCATTTCTGCTATGCTTGATATTCACCACCTAGCCGAAGTCTCGACTGTTAACAAGAGGTTTCTAGCATATTCACTATCAGTTATTGATAAAGAAAGGAAGCTAGCAACTCCTGTATTACCTCATGATAAATCCTTCCTCTACAAAAGAGGGCAAAATGATTAACATGAGTGCACAGAAAATTGTCACCTCATCAGGTAGCAAATTTTACTCAATCGTATGCACGGCTGCTTGCAGCTTGGCTAAAAGCTGGGGAAACCAAAATAGCACCCTTTTTCCCTTCACACAAAAGCAGATTTTAGTCCCTTTATGAACGGGTTCATTGCATATCTTGTGCTGTGAAGTTGTCTGCAAGTTTCAGCACGTTGTGCCCTGCAAGTATCATTCTCAGGTATCCCGTGGGTTTCTTCCTACATTGTGGTACTGATTCTGCATCTGATTCTTTTGATGTCTTGACTTACGTTACCAACTGTACTTTAAGAAAGTGGGAAAAAAACTGAAGTCAAAACCATACTACACACAATTATGTCAATATGGGTGCAGCTGTATACACAGAAAATTGCAACCCTTGCAATTCCATACAATCCACCGCCTTTTCTTATATAAGCACACACTTTCATTTGGGGAAGAACAGGATTTGAAACAATGCCAGAGAAAGCTTTACAAGTTTGTGGTCACATCACTGACACAACCATAGCAAAGAACAGATAAAAAACTGTCCTAACAGCAGTCTGTACTCACCACGCATCACTGCTAACTTCACAGGGCTCAGCGCATTTTTTCTTGGGCGGTCCGGAAATTTTGGGCAATGTCTGCCTGTGAAAAGAGGCGTAACAGAATGCAGTGGAGAAAAAATAAATAACTTTGTAAACGCTTCATCTATTCAAAAATCATGGTGGAAAACAATGCTATATGTTATTACCCTGAAGGGAACGGTTTCTTAGTGCTGCCGTACCCCAGATTGCTACCAGCAGCTCTTTTACAAACATGCTGTCCTTAGGCAGCTGCTTTATTCTGATCCAGGCACTGTTTGATATCTGGATCCCACGCCCAATGTCCACCTGCACAGATAAAAAAAAAACATCTTGTACATTCTACACATGCTCATTTGCCATGCCTGTATCTTCCGACCTGCTTAAAAAGGAGTATTTATGTATCCCCCATCCTCATAACTTCCCCTGACCTCATCTAAGTCAAAGCGCCAACCTCGTGCAGTGTTTTTATCATCATGTATTGGCAAAATGTGAAATAAAAAAGTATGCCAGGGATCTCCAAAGGTGAACATACTTAGCAGAAACTTAAAATGTTTGCATAGGTAACTTTCATGTACCTGTGTCAAAACATCAGAAGTTAGCAATGGCTGCAAGAGCATGTAAAGCATAGACAATTATTCAATAGCACTTTGATTTGGCATGCACAATGCAAAGTGAAATTACAGCTCATTCAAGATATAAGATGCAGCTATCTGCACCAATGCTTAAAACACAACAAATGCACATTCTTATTGTTTTGGGCTTTTCAGGAAGCATTCAGGTATACCATATCGTCTTGACTGGGGAGGAGATGAAAGGCTGCATTTGACGTTGAAGCAGTGGTCTCTATTGCAGGGGGTAAAGGCACCTTGTCCACCTTGTCCTCAGGCACTGAAGACATAGTCTTCAGGGCTTGGGCATTCAAGGAAGATTCTAAAAAACATAGTCATACACATTAATCACAATGACGCACATATGACAACAAGCTTACTATAAAACTTCAAAAACGAATAAATGTCTCCACTACAAAATATAAACGTCAGAAACGGCCCTTTGTTTTTGAGTTTTGCATCACAAGAAAATCTGGCAGTTCAAACTAGGCACAGTTCATATTTGACAATGAATTTGATGAATGAACATAACTTGGATTTTTGTTAAATTTTTTCTTGGCACAAAACATTTTACAAATATCTCTGTTGTAGCGCTCTCAGTTCTGTAAAAATACTGCTTCAATTTACCTACTGAAAGGACCACATAATATAAAGCTAATTTCCATGTGTTTCACCGAGCTTTATGCACCGGCAAACTACACCTTGTGTGTATTTTCGGGTAGAACTATGGTTTAGCCACAATCTGCTCAGGCTTTCACCAGGAAATAAATGGTCTTGCATATAAGCTCTGCAGATAAAATATAAGATACAGATGATATGGTGGCAGATATATGACATTATTAATAATCTGTCTCTTAAGTGTGGTTCGAATACACACCACTTTGAATGCCGCTGCCAGGCTAAAACTAGTACTAAGAATACTAAGGAATCAAAAAGCCATCATACCGAGCTCGTCCATTCTTCCTATAACTTTCTCCTGGAGCCTCTCATTAAGGTCTCTTAGTTTCCTCATTTCCAAGTCTTGCTCTTGCAACCGCTGCTTCAGGCTATTCACCTCTGCCAGTGCAGCTGACAGAGCATTTTGCTCTGTTTCTAATCTCTGTGGTATTAACTTCTTTTTTCTTGCAAGAGCTTTTAAAAGGTTTTCTTTGTTGGTGGGTTTTTGCTTCTTAGGCTCCTATAAATAAAGGAAATACAAAGACATTTCTCAGCCTCACACACTCTTAGGAGCCCGGCAGTTTCTGTGCACTGAGGAGCATACATACCACCTCGCGCTCTTCTTCCTCACTGTCACTGGAGCCAACAATTCGCCTGAAGCGAACACAACGCTGTCTCACTTTGGTTTGTAAGTCTGCTTCAGAGTCTGAAACATTGACACAAAGATCAGTAAATTGCAGGTAAACGGTATAAGTCTTCTAGACACTTTAACAAGCCAAAATGCACAACAGAAATGTATTCCAAGAAAACAGCAGAAATGGAGGCTGTTAGTTGTAGACACATCAAATGCATATTATTGCTATGATAAAAATTAAAACCTAGAATTCCAAAAAACTCAAAGAAAGAGAGTATGTATGCTTTACTTTTTTTGTGATGCAGTGACATCACAATATCAAATAAATAAAATCGCTCTAATTTTTGCTTTTGAAGCGGTGGCCTGGTTATAAGATTACTATGGTTATAACTATGGTTATAAAGTTACAAAATATTTTAAAATTGCGTTCGCGGAGCTACCTTTGATGATCAGGCTTGATATTTTTTTTTATTCGTCGAGTGCCTCTAGGCGTGGGATATTCCAAAAGAAATTGTGGCTAAAGGAATGATAAACGAGCACGTGTTAACTAGCGAAAAATGCGCTAATTACCAAGTCCTTATTTTTGACAGCCAGGTAGCAGCCACGACAAATATAATATCATCGCTGCAACAAAAGCCGCTCCTTAATCTTAAGTTTACAGGCGATTGTTGCCCACGCGGTCGACTATCTACAACACGTGTTCTCCCACTGACAGGGCTGCTTTTCGCTCAGTTTAATTTGTGGCCCACCACAGAAAGAAATATGCCTTAACAGCTGCATTTTGTGAAATTTTAACGATTTACGTCTCATGCGTTCATACCGCGGTAGCTGGGACTCGCGTTGATCGATCAAGCAACCTTCTTAGAATCTCATGCATTCATATCGCGATATCTGCGACTCGCATTGGGCGATCAAGCAACCTTATTAGAATGGAGTGTGTTGCAGTAATTAAGCAACCACTGTCCGTGATCAGTTCCTCTGCAACGCGCGAAGAATGGTCACTGCCGCAGGCGCAGAATAATAACAGTTCGAACTTACCTCCAAGCAGCAATATGCGGGCTCGATAATAATCTGCAGTTCCATCTTCTTCAATCCATTTCACTAAATAAAATGTTGAAGAGTAGTCATCGTCATCCCTACACTTAAATCCTCGCACGTATTCGATAGGGACAATGGCACAACGCTTGTCGTCCTCGTATCGAACGTATGCATGCGTGCCCATGGTGTCAACAGCGAATTGCGAGTGCTCACGAGGTGACACAAAAGATTGACTGCTCAGTGGCCACTGCTCAGTTCGGTCGCTCAATCTCGCCGGTCTCGCGTCCGCCACAGCCCGCCATTGATAGACGGATGGATGGATTATTCTGACTACAGTTGTATCGGGCGGCAGTTTGCGCCACCTAGCCTAAAATTCCCTTTTTTTTTCTTTGTCTCCCCAAACTTTTGGCAAGGCAACTGATACCAAAGTTCCAAAGTATTGCGCCATCGCGTATTCGCAGGTCCTAATTTTACAAAAAATTATTTCTATCTCATAGATTTAGAACCCATTACTCAGTACTCGGGCTTCAGTGCGTTGATTGCTGGACTGACTTTTTTTGTGAATACGGCCGAACTAGCCAAACCGAGTTGTAGTCATAGCCCCATAGCCGAGGCAACTTCGCCACATGTGACCTGCCTGTGGTACTGCCAGTAACAGGAGAAGGCCAAGCCAGCGGCAGAAGTGCGACAGTATGTTTGGTCGTTGGTCTGCACGCGATTTTCTTAGTCCCTGGAATTTATTGGCACTTTCGCCTCATTAAAATTTTTGCGAGATTGCTGGCACAAATTTAAACATTGCGAAGCGACACGCAGAGTCTGCTCCGGAATCGTGATGGCGCGTCCACAAAATCGGCAGAAGCGAGGTAATTACAAAGAATACCTAAACCCTGGCGCAAAGTTCGAGCTGCCGAAGTCGACGCACTACTGGCGCAAAAGCCATCAGCAAGAACAAGGCGTAAGTACTTCGAGCGTATATACAGTATGTGCCCACCACTTAATTGCGCTTCTGAACGCCGCTGACTGATACTTTAAACGTTGCTACACAGGAACTTTCTGCGGCAGACAATAGAGGTAGTGGGCTGCAGTCGCCACCAGAGGATATCGAAGAAACCGTCACAACGGATGAAGAGGAAATCAGCCAACAGCCATTCGCTTCCAGCGCTACCAGTGACTGTGAACGCGCTGCGGCGGGAGGCGCACTCAGTTCAGCCGTACACTCCGGTTCCATTTGCGAGCCGGATGCAGATGACGTACGTGATGATAACCTGGTAAGGACAAATATTCAGTGTTGAAGCCTTTATCTGAAAAAAAAAAGCCGTATACTGCCATTTTTTCTTACCATTCCTCTGATAAGCCTTTCTTAACTTTCCCGCCTGTATGCTGCGAAATGAATTGTTGCATTTATGTGTAATTTTTATTTGTGACTTCGAATGTTCTGCTACTTCACCGTACTGTCTATATTTGCTTGTGCTGATGCAAACGCTATTCTGTTGTGACTACTGCTCATTTTATTGCGAAGGGCTTCATTCTTTGAAGCTGTTTTTGGGTAGCTTTTTTTGCTTCAGGCCCCCGCCTTCATAAAAAAAAAAAAAACAATCGCGAAATAAAACTTAACCAGCTGCTGCACTAGATATCGTTTTGGCATTACCATTGTTGTTTTAAATGCATGAGAACTTTCTTTTGTGTTGCAGTATGTTGCAGAAAATATTTGTACAAACCTGCCCATCTGCCTGGTCTCACTGAGACTGCGGTGTGTTCAAATAAGTAAGATGCCTTCTCTATGTGTGCAGGAACACCATGCCCACAGTGAGAGCACGAGCCCCAGCTCAAATGATGCTGCACTTGGCAGTCTCTTCAGAGATATTGTGTCTACAAAGTTAGCTGTGACGGAAGGTGACATGCTCTTAATGGTCCTCAGATATGCACTTAACTCAAGGCTGACATTTAGTGCACTTCTTAGTCTCATTGACATGGTCAATGCTTTTTTTGAACGCCCTGTTCTTCCGCATTCAAAGTACTCTCTAAACAAATTTTTTGAAGGCAGTGGGAGAGGCATGACATTTCATTATTTTTGCCCACAGTGCACAATTTATGTGGGTGAAGCTGTGCCAGGCATATCCCTGGACTGCTCCGAATGTGGTCGGCCATGCGGATCATCTGCCATGGCAGATGCACCCTTTTTTGTCCTTTTAAATCTGCCATCACAATTATGCAAAATTTTAGAAAAATCCACCTTTCTTGATTTGACAAAGCCGCTGAAGTCCAATAGCACCTTGTGTGACATTCATGATGGCAGTATGTATCGCAACTTTGTTGATGCTACTAGTCAAGCTGGCCACAGAATCAGCTTTACACTGAATGCAGATGGCAGTCCTGTATTCAAGTCGAGTGGCACATCAATTTGGCCTATCCAACTTATTATTAATGAGCTGCCACCGACAGAAAGGATGAAAAATTTGGTATTGGCAGGTCTCTGGTTTGGAAAAGACAAACCCCACATGGGCATCTTTCAGGGTGCCTTTGTGGAGGTCATGAACAAATTATCGCAGGAAGGATTTGACCTTAATTATAAAGGCAAAAAACAAAACTTCAAGGTCTTCTGCATTTGCTGTGCTGTTGATTCTGTGGCCAGAGCCCCCATGCAGGGTGTAACTCAGTTTAACGGATACCACGGCTGCAATTGGTGTCTACAGAAAGGCGAGAGGGTTGGGAGAGCAACAAAATACCCAGTTGAGGATAAAGACAGTCCCGAGAGGAGTGAGGAGCAGATGGTGGCAGATATGGAAAGGGCAATAGTAGAGGGGCGACCTGTTAATGGCGTAAAATCTTTCTCCCCACTCATCAACATGCAGCAGTTTAACATAGTCTGGAGTTTTGTTCCAGACTATATGCACTGCGTGCTGTTGGGAGTGGGGCGGCAGTTTCTGGACTTGTGGCTCGAATCGCCAGGCTCTCTATTCTATTTGGGTCGCTCTCAGGCTGAAATTGACAGACGCCTAATGACCATTGCACCTCCCAGAGATGCGAAACGCACACCTAGACCTACCAAGGAGAGAAGATGGTGGAAGGCGAAGGAGTATGAGAATTGGTTGCTCTTCTACAGTGTTCCTGTGCTGGAGGGCATTTTGAAGAGTCAGTACTTGCAGCACTGGGCATGTCTGGTGGAGGCTGTACACATCATGCTGGAACACAAGGTGTCACTTCCTGACCTTACTATTGCAGAGAGCCTTCTTTTGGACTTCTATGTCCACGCTCAGATCCTCTATGGAAAAGAGTGCATGACGTATAACGTGCATCAACTTCTTCATATTGGAAAGAGTGTGCGACACTGGGGTCCATTGTGGGCTCACTCTGCTTTTCCTTTTGAGGCGGGAAATGGCACCTTGAAGGAGGCTGTGAAGGCTGCCAATGGCATTCCCCACCAGATATGCCGTGTGTTGCAGATTGAGGGAGTGGTGGAGAAGTGCCTTAAGATTACTGCTCATCAAGGTGCCATACAGTACTGTGCTTCTCTAGACAGATCACCAACCCAGAAAAGTGTGCCCATCTCTGGGGGGTTGCGCTTCTTTGGTCGAGGTAGGCCATATGTCCCTTCAAGCAGCATAACTAACAAGGAGCTTGTGGCAGAAGATAGTATTGAGTATCCTCGTTTGTGCCACAGTGGCCGTATATTTACTAGTGAAGACTATGCCAGGAATAAAAAAACAAACAACTCAGTGGTACAGCTGTCAGATGGCACTTTCGCAATAATTGTGCGCATTGTCAGCAGCAGTCATACTTTTGCAGTTGTGCAGCCACTGAAATGCAAGGTGTTAAAGTATAGCACTGTTGAGATGAGGCACTTGTTTAAAGTTGTTTCATTCTCCATGAAACGTGAAGTTGTTCCATTTTCCTCGGTCAGCAATATTTGCGTCTTCATGAACATAGGAAGTGTATTTATTTCACCTGTTCCTAGTTCCTACACCCTTTAGACGATTACCTTTTTCTTAGGTTTGGTTTATTGGGGTTTAACGTCCGAAAGCAACCCAGGCTATGAGGGACGCCGTAGTGAAAGGCTCTGGAAATTTCCACCACCTGGGGTTTTTTAACGTACACTGACATCGCACAGTACACGGGCATCCAGAATTTTGCCTTCATTGAAATTCGGCCACTGTGGCCGGGATCGAACCCGCGTCTTTCGGGACAGCAGCCGAGCGCCGTAACCACTGAGCCACCGCGGCGGGGTCCCGTTGAAACATGGCCATGGCACCTGCATCCTTGGGATCACTAGTCGAGCACCATAACCGTTTAGCTACTACGGGTTTTGGTTAATTTGCATCATCTGGGAAACATTAATGTGAGGTAACATTGTACAGCATGTTTGCATTGTTTTAATTTTGCCACCGTACATGTGACCACCAAAGTCCAAATTAACCTCAGAACTAATCTCAAGCTGCAGAACAGCACCTCAGCCACGGTCCATCACAGTTTTTGGCTTTTATCCTTCGAAAACCTCTATTGGCTGCACTGGCTAGATCTCAGTACTTAAACGATTTCAACTTCAGATGAAGACATTTATGAAACTGCCTTCATGTGTTTTTTAGACTCTCTATCTGACTGGAGTGAATATTTTGTTGTGCAAGCATTCAAAGTGCATTTAAATGCAGCTTGTGTTGTAAGTGCATACCTGAGACCATTTTGACCTGTCACGCCATTTCATCAAACTGCGCTATTCACCAGTATAAATTGGTAAATTGGTTTTTGGGGAAAGAAAATGGCACAGTGTCTGTCTCACATATCTCGGCGGACACCTGAACTGCGCCGTACGGGAAGGGAGGAAGGTAGGAGTGAGAGAAGAAAGAGATAAAGAGGTGCCGTAGTGGAGGTCTCCGGAATCATTTTGACCACCTGGGGATCTCTAACGTGCACTGACATCGCACAGCACACGGGCGCCTCTTGCGTTTCCGATCTCAAATTTTCACTCTCACTTTAAGCTTATGTCATCCAGGGTGTATTTATTACGTATTCTTGGAGAAGACTGTGTGTGGTGGGAGGATGTTAAATCGCACATTTCTTAGACTTTTTATGGCAAAAAATAATTTGTGCAAATCCGGATTTTATGTGGAAGCCATACTTTAGGATGTCCGTCCCCTTCTCTTCCTCTAATTGAATTTGCCCCTGGTATTGCCTTGGAAACTAAATATACGTTTATACAAAGCAACTGTAACTTTGACGTCGTTGTAGGCTTTTTTTTGCTGAATGCTTTGAATCTTTGAAAATCTTCAATAGTGTGCTTGTTCCAGTTTTTGTATTTTGTCGTTTTTCTTGTAAAGTTGTACTAAAGTTGTGAAACTGTGTTTTCTAATATTCAACCAAATGTGTAATATTTATATTATGTGCCATGTTTCACTTTCTTCCGAAAGTGCTCTGGTGTCCGACATTGTATATTTTAAATGCGGCTTTGTTTTGTATTGAAGTCAAGCATCATTAAGTGAATTCATATTTTCGACACCACTGTGTCATATGGAAATGGAAAAATAAAGTTTTTGAATATGTGCATGCCCCTAAAGCAATTACTGTGGTTGTGTGTCATTGTTACTTTACAAATTTGATAACAAACTGAGTTTAAAAATTAGGTAACATGCCTGTTGTCAACAGTATACAGCTTTGTGAGGAAAAAGGTTCATTATTTTGAACAAAGTTGCTGTGATGGGACTGCGGTTGTAAAAGTACACAGCAATTTGACTGGTTTTAAATACCTTCTAGGCTCATGGAGTATACAAAAGGGTTTTGAAGTTATTTAAAATAATTACTGTGTTAAAAATATGCTTTTCAGAAAAAGTGCTCCGCTAGCAAAATTGACAAAAACAAATTAAACTGAATTCATTGTGTTAAACTCAATGCCTGCAGAGTTATGCAAGTGGGAGTCCATATGGATGTGAAGAACCAGTTGCAAGGCCAAATGGACTCTTCAGTGGGAATTAGGATTCCAATTGGAACCAATTGGACTGCCCAATTTGAATTTCCATTCCAATTGGAACCCTTTGCAGATCCAGTTGGACTGTCCAATTGGAACAGTGATTCCAATTGGAACCAGTTGAGTCCATTTGGAACCATTTGGAATTCCAATTGGTTCCAATGGTTTTTTTTGACTGGGGGGTGCATCACGGTGCACGCGAAGGGATAGTGGGTGATTGTGTTTTGGGTTGATTATCGCGGTTGTTGTGTTTTTGTGCTGTCTCACTGTGAGTAGAAGATACATATATAGGCCTCTTCATTGAATAAAAATTCAGTTGATAGTCTGCGCCCGTGTCGTGCCTTCTCGTTCTGTGTCTTCGTTTTTTGCGCAGGTAGTTTGAAACCACTTTTGACCATGAACCTTCTTCCGTGACGATCGCCCTGAAAGGGGTATCAGGCTTATGTGTCTTTGCTGTGAAGAACACACGCAGGGCGTCTTGTTGGCATTTACGAACTTGATTCTCAATGCTGCCCAAATTCAACCTGTTGAGAAGCCTTAAGGCCGACGCCTTGGCCTTACGTGGTTTTACTTCTGCCTTCTGGAAGTTCTCTATAGCTTCGGCCGCTTTCGTCTTAAAAAGGGAAGAGGGAAGCACCACGAACCCACCTTCCTTGTCAGCTTGAAGGAGACTGAGGCCTTCTTGTTGGAAGTGGGTGACCAAAGGGCGCAGATCCCTGCGCTACAACGGAGTATGGAGTATGGAATTCGCGCTACAACGGACCTTACCGAGGACCTCCACATCCTCTACGATGCCAGGGTGTGCACACAGTATGAGGTCTATTTCATTTTTAGTCACACCATTGGGGCTCTTCCATGTCTACTTCCTTTTTGCTCGTTTGCGGAAGAAGGTATTCATAATCCGTAAATTATTTCTATCTGCGAACTCTACTAATAACTCTCCCCTACTCTTCCTAGAACCTATGCCATGGTCACCTACCGCCTTGTCTGCAGCCTGCATTTTACCTACCTTTGCATTAAAGTCGCCCATCAGTACAGTGTACTGTGATTTTCTTTGGTCATTGCTGATTCCGCATCCTCATAGAAGCTTTCAACTATCTGGTCATCATGGCTTGATGTAGGCGCGTAGGCCTGCACCACCTTCAGCTTGCAGCTCTTATTAAGCCTAATTACGATAGCTGCCACTCTGTCGTTAATACTGTAAAACTCCTCGATGTTGCCAGCATATCCTGATTTATGAGGAATCCCACACCTAGTTCTCGCCTATCTGCTAATCCATTATAGCACAGTACATGCCCGCCCTTTAGTACTGTATACGCCTCATCTGTCCTCCTAACCTCACTAAGCCCTATGACATCCCATTTAATACCGGCTAATTCCTCCAACAGCACTGATAAGCTAGCCTCACTCTATAAGGTTCTTACGTTGAACGTTGCCAGGTTCAGTTTCCAATGGCGGCCTGTCCGGAGCCAGAGATTCTTAGCACCCTCCGCTGCGTCACAGATCTGACCGCCGCCTTGGTCAGTTGCTCCGCAGCCGCTGGGGACTGAGGGCCGAGGGTTAATTGGTTTTTTCATAGAAGGTTGTGGCCAAGTACTACACCAGGGTGTCCAAATCCTGTTCTGGTGAGAGGTAGAGCATCCGCCTCGCGTGCAAGAGGACCGGGGTTCGAATCCCGGTGCCACACAATTCTCCACCGGATTAAAAAAAAAACTCCGCGTGTCGATGGAATTGCATAACCAGGCTTGGAGTGCGGCCTGATTTCGGTGACCAGAACCGACAACGCACTTCCTCACCAGAAGCCGATATAACCGACCACTGCCCTATTTTTATACAGTTGGACAGCTGTGTTAACTATGTTAGGCATACCGAATTCATAAAAAAAAACATTTAACTCTGCATTATTCCTTGAACGGGGTGCAATTATTGACTGGTCATTGATTAAGGCTATTGATGACGCTGAAATGGCATTCAATCAGTTCTTTCTTATTATCTCCCTATCAGAAAATCCAACAGGCTGTAGGTCTGTTGGCAATCCGTAAATTGGGACCCTGCTGGTGTCGGGCCTGCTGGTGTTGGGCCTACTGGTGTTGGGCCTATTGGTGTTGGGCGTATTGGTGTTGGGTGTATTGCTGTCGGGCCTATTGGTGTTGGACCTAATGGTGTCGGCCTACTGGAATCGGCCTACTGGTATTGGCCTGGTGGTGTCGGCCTACTGGTATTGGCCTGCTTTTGTGCATGCCTGAAGGCCTGTTGGCCCGTGAGCATGAAGCTAACGCAGACACATGACCATGGCACCTTCACGTTGTTTCAACACACAATCCTGCTGGTATCTTTGGACAAGCTTAAAACGATTATCTGAATACTTGAAAAGGAGAACTTGGATAAACTGGAAAATTATTTCTGCATGCTGCAAATAAATTGTGCAATAACTTTTTTAGCAAAATGTGGGTCTCTAGATAACAGTCACAAAAAATTTCACAGCACACCTTTATTATGTTGCGCACTATTTGCGCTGTACATCACCCAGTTTCTGAGCAAGATGCTTGCGCACCGCTTTCAGCCGTTTTGCAGACTCCTCTGGGCTTGTGTCCCCCATGTAGAGGCGGAACAAAGCTGTAGAAAGAATAAATATTAAGGGCAATGTAAGGATTGAGGGGCATTACAGAAAGATTTCCACAAGCAACTCTCAAAAGAAGAAGTAAAGCAAAGAAGCCCAATGCAGTCAAGGACTGCAGTTTCAAAAGTTGCATATAGTGCATTATATATAGCCAAATGAAAAATTGCTTTGTGACTAAGGGCCAGCCCATTCTGGAACACAATAGCCACTGGTGGTTCATACAAGTGCATTGTAGCACTTTGCCTTTGGCAACATACATTTTACACAATAAACTGACAAAATAGTGGCAGCATAAAAGCACCATCATGTTACTCTGCAAGGTAGAAACTTTTTTCTGAGATGATTCGACGCGGTCAAGAGCTTTTAGGTAGTCAGTGCAGACTGCGACATATCATGAGGACTAGCTGTAGTTGCTTAGTGGTTAGGATTTCAGATACCGAGCCTGAGTATTCAGGCTCGAACCCAGTCGTGGCCACCCAATTTCGATGAAGGCAAAATGCAAAAGGCGTCCATGTGCTGGACGATGTCAGTAAAGGTTTAACACTTCTGGTGATGTAAAATTATTCCAGAACACTCTACTACAGCATCCCTCATAGGCTGAGTAACCTTGGGACGTTAAATTCCACACACCACAACAAATTTATGAGAAGCCTTCTTAAAATATATGAACTCAATCTCAAACTGCCGAGCTACATCCAGCTAGGCCAACTTCAATTTCTCCTCTGTATCTCTGTAAGCTCTGCCACAGACAAACATTTAACGCTTCAATAATAACTATGGGCAGAATACAATGAATTCTTAGTTAAGAGCAGAAGAACAAGTTTAAGTAATACAGCTTGCTGCAGAACCAGCTTCATTAACTGCTGTAGAAACTTTTTTCTGAGATGATTCGACGCGGTCAAGAGCTTTTAGGTAGTCAGTGCAGACTGCGACATATCATGAGGACTAGCTGTAGTTGCTTAGTGGTTAGGATTTCAGATACCGAGCCTGAGTATTCAGGCTCGAACCCAGTCGCGGCCACCCAATTTCGATGAAGGCAAAATGCAAAAGGCGTCCATGTGCTGGACGATGTCAGTAAAGGTTTAACACTTCTGGTGATGTAAAATTATTCCAGAACACTCTACTACAGCATCCCTCATAGGCTGAGTAACCTTGGGACGTTAAATTCCACTCACCACAACAAATTTATGAGAAGCCTTCTTAAAATATATGAACTAAATCTCAGTGTTCTCAGTATAGCGCAGTGTTCTGCATTGAAAAAAATGCACACATGATAACTTTAAAAGTGAGTGAGCTGCCATCAATTACAGGACACAGCTCTGGATCTGTGAACTATAAGCAGTGTTGTCCGGTGGTGAAAATTCCTTGAACAATGGGTCTGTCATGACTTCTTAAATTTGTTTAATTCCAGTTTTATTAACATACTTTGCACGTACACGATGATGCAAATGATGATGCATTTAATGTGACCAGTTCCAGCAAACAGCTTCCTGCTTGTCTAGTGTTTGTAAATAACCTGTGGACAAGTTGTATCCTGAAGTGCAGTCAATGAAACATTTTTCCTTCTGTACCAAAACTCACAGCCCACAAGGTATGATGAGAAGTTTAGGTTTCAAATTATTGTTACGTGGCCATTTACTAACTGAGCAACGCTAGACACAAAGCAAAAGAGTCACCAAAGGGTCAACACACCTTTCAGAGAAGTCAGCTTCTGCGGCGTCAATGCAGGCTTTGGCTCTGTCTTGCCCAGAGACAGGCTTCTGTTTGAAAGCGTTCCAGTCACACTCCTGTTTTTTAACTCTTCTGTGCTCCAGTACACCTGAGCCGCCATCCGGCAGAGCATTGAGTCGGATGGCGCCTGGAAGAGCCTAGTCCACACCTGTGGCTCCACCCAGGCACCGCTTCCAGCATAGACCTGCAAAATATGTGCACACAGCTGTTAATACTTTCCTGCGGCCTATTTTTTCAGACCTCTTTCTGCGCTCTGAGGCTATAAATACCGTGACAGAGGAGCTTTCAGTAGCACCATCAAGCATTACATAGTACTCTAGCACATGATGGCGACTTAAGGTCACTTGACAATGACGCAAAACAAAAACTGTCACGCTATTTAGCACTTTTTGTATAGTCCCCTCAAAGCCAATATGACAGGCTGGGCAACTGTTTTCTCCTGAGTCTCATGGCATGGAGCACAAAAAATGCAGAAGTCATGAATATCACAATAGTATCCATATGAAAGCAGTTCTACCACACCTTATGAGTTTTTAGAGTGTTGCATTGTCACGTTTTTCAAGCGTCACATTAGTGTATTGCCACATAAGACTTCAAACTCCAATAACAACAGCAACGCGTAATATGACAAAACATTGCTCCAAATTCCATACTCCACAAAAGCTTGAGCTGTCAATCAGAAAAAGCTACTACGGGTTCTTTACAAAAATAGTGTTCCAGTTTAGACATGAATGCAAAAACGACTGCCTAAATTTGTCTTTGAGCAATATAGTTAAGGAGAAAGTGGATTCTACATCTGGCCCCAAAATATTCAAAGCTAACACACCACTGATGATAACATGGGCTTATGCAACTTGCTCAATACATTGGACATTGTTAGCAGTTTAAGCATGATCAATGCACCTGTGTTGCGAACAGGCTTACCAGCTGCACAACTAAAGTGCCTGACAGCAGGTTAGAAATGCAGGAGACGCTTTTGTAAATTTACTGCTCACATGAAACAGCAGTTCAGTATGACAAATTAACTCTCCTTGCAAGCACCCAATTAGCAGCTTGAAGTCTTCTGCCACATCGAAAAGCAGCAAATAATATGCTTGTGCTACAGGTTATTCCCTTAGAGGTGCTATCTTCCTGACCTATGCAATCTTAAAACTCAACAAAAAATTAAGCAGACTCAAAATGTTATTGAGTAGGCTTAATTTAACATAGGGTCGGATATACGGCACTCTCTTGGGGCAGCAGTCACATTTTAGCCATGTATTTCTTCGCCTTTTGTTAAAAAAAAGGTGTTCTGCATGGTTTCCTTATGTGAAATTTACCAATGCCCCACCACCTCCCTCCATAAATGCTCCCCTGAGGCTCATTTAAAATGAATACTGTAGCTGTCTGCATACCTGTTCACATCTATCTATAATAGATGTGAACAGGTATGCAGACTTCAAAAAAAAGATTGAGGCCATCCTTATGTAATCAGCAATCTTTATGTATCCTGTAATCTTTATGTATCCTGTAATCTTTATGTATCCTGTAATCTTTATGTATCCTGTAATCTTTATGTATCCTGATCTTTATGTACTATGTAATCTTTATATAATCTGCATGTAATCCGCCCATCCCTCATGTAATGCCCCACAACCGGGGCCTTTGAGGTAATAAATAAATAAAAAAATAAATAATAATTCAAAAAGCCTTAAGAAATTTGTCGTCCCATTTAAGCTGACAAGATATTTTATATTTTAAAGCACAGTGCTTACAGTAAAACTGGGAGCCATGGAACACCATCTCCACCACATGTTTACATGCTTGCTTGTAAAAAAGAAAGGTGATTACTTTTCCATCATCCCTGGTAGAGCCCACTTGTATGTCAGCTTCAGTGACAGGGCAGTGGCCATGGCCTCCTTCTCCTGCACAAAGACAAAAATTGACTTTTTGTTTTGAACACCAAAAAAAGTATAAAATGTTCATGCACAGGGATGATCAAACCATAAAATGATCAATTAACATAGCTTCTTATATACTTAACTTTTTCATGGGGGCTGGAATATTCAAACACTGCATGTGGTACCTCTACTCCGAAACTGATATAAAAAAAAGCAGTGCTCATCGTGGCTTGTACCACAGGTACATAAGTAAAAAGTAGTTGTAGAGGCGTTGCTCTTCAGTTAAAGCTTGCACTAAGGTGTGCAGATAATCTAGACAGTTGCGTGGCTATATTAGGCAAAAAAACCATGGAAAGTCATTCGAGGAAATAGTAATCTTCTGAAAGCGTTCCATTTATTCTCACTCTAAAGGAGTTATAGCATTTTTCCGCACTGTATGGAGAATGCAATGGTGCTAAATAACTGAGAAATACCAAAATTATTTGGCACTCATTAGCTTTTAAGCATTAAGCAAACTCTCCCAGGCAAGTCATCTTCAGCTTATAAACACTATATTTTGAAGTGGATCAAAATTGTCAAATCACCAAACCAACAATCGAGTAATCTTACCACGTAGACCTGGGCTCTCCAGGGGACCAGCACTTGTCGAGGCTTGTCCTGCGGATGGAATGAGTAAAAAGGAGTTCCAGATGTGTTATTCTTCCACTATTACCTGCAATAAGGCACGCAGGCACTCCAGACTGTTGCATGGCTAAAGCAGGCAAAGAAGCCTTGCAAAGCCTTGGCAGTAAGACGAACAGGTAGTCTTCAGAAAGTGCTTTCATGTATTGTTGCTTTCAAAGATGGCATTTTTCGTACTGCATGGGCCGTGCAATGAATGGTGCTAAGTAATTCTCAGCAACATCAAATTGGTCTGATGTTTATTGGCTTTCAAGCATTAAGCAAACTTTCCCAGGCGAGTCGGCTTCAGCTTATGAACACTATATTTTGAAGCAGGCCAAAATTTTCAGATCACCAAACCAACACGGGAGTACAATGAGAATCTTACCAAGCAGACCTGGGCTCTCCAGGGAAGAAGTACTCGTCGAGGCTTGTCCTGCAGGTACAGCAAGTAATAATTTAGCCAACTACCGAGGCTTTTTTCTCCCAACATACGACTACGATCCAAAACAGCGCTAAACTGTCAGATCACTAAACCCAAAACATGAAAGAGTATCTCACCAAGCAGACCTGGGCTCTGGGAAGCAGTGCTCGTTGAAGCTTGTCCTGTAGGTGCAGCAAGTAATAAGTTAGCCAAATACCGAGGCTTTTTTCTCCCAACATACGACTACGATCCAAAACAGCGCTAAACTGTCAGATCACTAAACCCAAAACATGAAAGAGTATCTTACCAAGCAGACCTGGGCTCTGGGAAGCAGTGCTCGTTGAAGCTTGTCCTGTAGGTGCAGCAAGTAATAAGTTAGCCAACTACCGAGGCTTTTTTTCTCCCAACATACGACTACGATCCAAAACAGCGCTAAACTGCCAGATCACTAAACCCAAAACATGAAAGAGTATCTTACCAAGCAGACCTGGGCTCTGGGAAGCAGTGCTCGTTGAAGCTTGTCCTGTAGGTGCAGCAAGTAATAAGTTAGCCAACTACCGAGGCTTTTTTTCTCCCAACATACGACTACGATCCAAAACAGCGCTAAACTGTCAGATCACTAAACCCAAAACATGAAAGAGTATCTCACCAAGCAGACCTGGGCTCTGGGAAGCAGTGCTCGTTGAAGCTTGTCCTTTAGGTGCAGCAAGTAATAAGTTAGCCACCTACCGAGGCTTTTTTCTCCCAACATACGACTACGATCCGAAACAGCGCTAAACTGTCAGATCACTAAACCCAAAACATGAAAGAGTATCTTACCAAGCAGACCTGGGCTCTGGGAAGCAGTGCACTTTGAAGCTTGTCCTGTAGGTGCAGCAAGTAATAAGTTAGCCAACTACCGAGGCTTTTTTCTCCCAACATACGACTACGATCCAAAACAGCGCTAAACTGTCAGATCACTAAACCCAAAACATGAAAGAGTATCTTACCAAGCAGACCTGGGCTCTGGGAAGCAGTGCTCGTTGAAGCTTGTCCTGTAGGTGCAGCAAGTAATAAGTTAGCCAACTACCGAGGCTTTTTTCTCCCAACATACGACTACGATCTAAAACAGCGCTAAACTGTCAGATCACTAAACCCAAAACATGAAAGAGTATCTTACCAAGCAGACCTGGGCTCTGGGAAGCAGTGCTCGTTGAAGCTTGTCCTGTAGGTGCAGCAAGTAATAAGTTAGCCAACTACCGAGGCTTTTTTCTTCCAACATACGACTACGATCCAAAACAGCGCTAAACTGTCAGATCACTAAACCCAAAACATGAAAGAGTATCTTACCAAGTAGACCTGGGCTCTCCAGGGAAGCAGTGCTCGCCGAGGCTTGTCCTCCAGGAACAGCAAGTAATAAGGAGCTGCAGAGGAATTTCTCTTCCATAATTATTTGCAGTAAGGCATGCCAGTACTTCCGACTGTTGCATGGCCACATCAGACAAAGCAGCCGTGCAAAGTCTCGCCAGTGAAAGGTATACTTACGTCAGCACTTTCATTTTAGCCTCACTTTCAAGGAGTTAAGCATAGCATCTGTGTCAGTCTACATGGTAATGCAACGGTGCTCTATCATTCTGATAACTCTCAAATTGACCCTGTTCAACTAAACAGTGTTCTCTCCCTAGGTTCAAGAAGTTTACAGATTCTGCTTACAAACACACGTCCTGAAATGTCATGAAACTGCCACCAGCAAACCCCATGTCAACAAACCAATACGTGTTTAGAATGTATACACCTTACCATGCTGAACTTGGCACTGTGGGGATGCAATGCTCGCCGAGGCTTGTCCTGCAGATATTACAAGTAAAGAGCTTCAGAGGCATTCAAATCAGTTTAGGAAAGTAGAAGAATGCAAGTGGACAAATAATTACTTACCATTCTTCTCCATACTATCAAGTGCGGGCTGATACACAATATTCAGTGGAAGATCAGAGGCAGCTGCATATATCAGCCTCACATCTGAAAACGAAAAATAATTTTAAAAGTAATCCCTTCTTTCCCCCTTACATATCATACCACATAAGAGTGAATAATTACGTTTTTAAGTACATAAGTTTAGTTGCCTAAAACACTTCTGTTAATTCATTACTCCAGCTTCCTATACCTGAGGATATTAGTGCCAATCAGGTATCACATAAATTCATCAAACACAGGCCAGTGAGCTGGCACTTAATGATTTTGCTCACAGCGCAACTTAATACCGAGAAAAGATTACTGATAGCATTACCTTGTTATTTGGAAAGCCCATACAATTACTTCCAATGTCATAATTCAGTAAACATTGCCGTATCGAACAATAAATTTTCTCTGAAGTAGAGTTTAGAGAAAAGGTAAAAATTTATTGTCCCCTATGGCAATGTTCACCAGTGCCACGACACTGGAAGAAATTGTATCGGCTTTACAAACAGCAATGCAACGCTACCGATAAACTTTGCTAGGTTTCTTCATACAACTCTTTTTTTTTACGTGTATACAAGAGTTTACTTCCACGTTATCCAGCTTGTCGCCTTCCACCATGCTATCCAAATCTCTGCTATAGTTGCAAGCAGTACCTGCGTGTCATGAAACTGAACTCCTGATGTTGGATACTGTTTGCAAACGAAATCTGCCTTGCCTACTCTGCAACACTGAGGCCGCAGGAGGGATAATTCCATGGTTCACAGGCTGCAGTACTGGTACATACTTTAGCAGAAAAGTTGCGATCTGGGTCAGCTGGTGCACTGTATTGAACAAATAACCCAGGCAAACGCTGAAGGACAGGGAAGGGACGAGGCGCACACTGCAACTGGAACTAACTGGAACTAACAACAGTGTTCTAATGAAGCACATCCATCTCCCAAGAAAACTTGCTGCACAGTTGTTAGTTTCAGTCGCAGTGTGCGCCTCGTCCCTTCCCTGTCCTTCGTCCTGTGGCTGGGTTATTTGTTCAATACAATGCTAACCTTCCTGCTTCAGTCTGGCAACTTCTATGACATACTCAGGCTTCCTGTTTATGATCAAAAGCCTAGCTATGCGCATGGAAAAATCAGACCTTTTTCACTGATTTCTAATCAGCTCAGTTCTGTGACAGCCGCAGCTAGCCTATTTTAGAACATTTTTTTTGGTGCCGGCACTGCATGGTTGTGGGCACACTGCATCTTCCAAACAGCACTGTAGAATGCTTACACCTTGTTTATTCTACTGCACTGCAGTTATAATGCATGAACGAGGAACAATATTCAGCACTTATAGATGTTAGTTTCATTTTTTTTTGTAGTCTTGCTAAATTAGAAGTAAAGAAATATCTATGAGGAATATGATAAAGGGACGCAAAACAAAAATTTAAGTTCACCTGTATCAGTACGGTAGCGTGTTCAAAACAAACTGAAAACAAAGCTTTCATAAGCTAGAACCTAGAAACGAAATACAGGTGTAGCCATCATGGCCGTTCTCATGAATGAAGCATGTGTATCAACATCAATTTTATTGCGCGCATCTCAGAGGATATGCTAGACCATCATTAACTTCAAAACGGTGGCAACCTGTCCTTTTCAGCAAAGACTTCAAAAGTTTGAATCAGCCAGTGGAAAGATTTCCAATCTGGTTTTACCAGCAATAATTATGTCCTTTGCTGCCAAATTAACAACATACCAGTGAAGAGGCTAAGATTCAATTTTCACTGAAAACAATGCAATTGTTCTTTATACCCAATGGAAATCTGGTACTCAGCACGAAGGTTACATAAAACACTATAGATCATTTCTGTAATGCAGCTCATCAGCTTATAATGGCCTAAATAGAAGCGAAACATGCTCTTTCTTCTGAGCTCCCAACAAAAATACTGCAGATTACTGTTTCATAATGCACTAAGATTTCACTTGGCCACTTAGCAATGCGTGTCCACCATCAACTAGCCTCCTTTCCAACTTTTGTTGAACATCGGCGAAGAAAGCTTAGGTTAGAATTTATTTCTCTCTTATTACATAACAAACTTGGTTTGGATCCCTCATCATACTTAACGCCGGCACCAACCAGACAAACTCGTCAACACCATCCCAGTTCTCTATCCCCTATATTCGCTAGAACAGACACTTACAAGTTTTCGTTTTTTCCACGCACAATAACAGATTGGAATGAGCTAATTAAACCATTATCCCAAGAGTTTTAACCAATTATTTTTTCTATATTGTGTTGTTCTTTTTTGAAATGCTGCGTTTTTTTTTTGTCTCTTGATTGACTTTGTTCGCCCACCCTGCTTGGACTCAGTGTCCGCAGTATTTTGTAAATAAATAAATAAATAAATAAGCAGTGCCGAACTGTGTGCTGGCATGCCATTAATGTGCGCTACCAAAGTCATGCATATGCCACCCTGTTTTTTTAATGTGCAGTGAAAATGAAAGCTAAGAAATTAAGGAAGCTTCCGCTAGCTAACATATTGAATGAATGAATAGGCAGAGCTTGCACTGATATATATTCTGAACGCGATGAGCACATGCAGAAACAAAAATTTCCGATAAATGAAAAAACCTGGGCTGCCTCAAAAAAGAAAAAAAGATTTTAAATTCTTTTTTAATGCTTAATGATCTCCCGTTGAGTTAAAAGGCACATGATACACCGAGGGTTCTTTGCACAGACCAGCTGCCTATCCTCTTCCTGTCTTCTTTTTGGAAACTTATAGCCAGCGAGTTAACTGGAAATTTGAGGAAGCAATCACGACAGCAACAAGCATCCCTCCACACAGCTATGATGGATTTCAGAAGTTTAGAAGTACCTGTTCCCCACCATCTTCACAACACATTTACAAGTGTGTGTCTGTGTGGGGGAAACAAAAAATTGTTTCACACTACACATGATTCTGTAGATGGATCTGAAAGTATGCTCTGCATCAAGACATAACAGCTCCAAAGAAGCTAACTTTTCAAGAGGATTTACCAGCATCGAAGAGCTTGGAAGTAAGGCTGCGCTGCAGTTCCATATTCAGAATACGGAGCTGTCCAACTTCGTCCTTAAGAGCTTCAAATTCAGCTGTAGCTGGCTGGTCACCCCTTGCTTGCTTCAACGCAGCCAGTTCAATCTCCAAGGCCTCTGTTTTGCGCTTCAGCTCGTTGTGCAATCCAACAGGAACCATGTCGACGGCTCCATCCACCACTGCCTCCTCAATCAACTGCAGCTCCTGTTGGCGCTGCACATCAAGCCGTAGCTTTTTTGCTGACTTTGTCACCTGCAACTGAATAGGCGCAATTAAAATTTCCTGCTGAACTGTTGAGCACACCAAAATATGCAATCCATCAGGATTAATCCTGACAGCAGCATGCCACAGCATAATGGGGAAAGTTGTGCAATGCACTAGTACAGGGGGGAGGAGGAGGGGGGGGGGGCAAATTGTAGGTCGCGACCCACATGTGGCTCTTCACAGGTCCAAGTGCAGGTCGCAATTCTCCGATATCTGCAACTTGCAACTTCCGACGCAAGAGCTCAACTTCAAAAATTCTTTTCTCACTTTAAACAAAAATTACCTCGATTAAAATGTAAGAAATGAAAGGCAATAAATTGTTCTATGTAACCTGTCATTGTTTGTATTTTTACTTGGATCACCTCAGGGTGAAATTAACCAGTGTTTTTGGCTCAAAATGCACTTTTTTGCAACCTTAGTATTTTTCTTACTTCAATGTACACAGTTTAATCACCTGTAACATTGGTTATAAGTTCTAGACATCTAGAGAAGCCAAACGGCTATTTCTGAATTTGCGAGAGCAAGTTGGTATAAAAAAGCAGCAGAAATGGTGCATTTTCATATTTTCTTTAATTAAAAAAAAGATTTGAGCCGTAAAAACCTATACGCTCTGATTTATGTCGAAAGCCAGAATCTGCGCAAATGTCACTGAAAAAATTGTGGAGTGTTTTCTAAAAATTTGTTTTTCATTAATCTTTTTTCTTAATTGGTTTGTTCACAGAAGGTTGTGGCCAAGTACTACACCAGGGTGGCCAAATCCTGCTCTGGTGAGGAAGTGCGTTGTCGGTTCTGGTCACCGAGATCAGGCCGCACTTCAGGCCTGGTTACGCAGTTCCATCGACAGGCAGAGTTTTTTTTTTTTGGGGGGGGGAGACATGGGAGAGGCCTTTGCCCTGCAGTGGGCGTACGCAGGCTGATGATGATGATAAATCTTTTCTAAATGTTATTATTTTCCAAATGTTAATATTATAGTAGAATACAACTTAAAAAAACCGCAGTTGCTAACACTGGACCGCAGTCGCCGCTTTCCAATTGGAACAGAAACAAAATCAGCCTGACTTTTGTAAACGGAACAGTAAACGAAATCAGCTTGAATGTTTGACTTTATCAAACAATCAACATATCAACATTCAAAAGCTCATAATTTTTTTCGTGTGATAAGCTTTTTGTTTATTTAACAAGAAACGTTTAAGCAGTGGACTACTTTTTCGTCGTGGAGGAATTCTGTGCGCGGAGGCTGAATGTGGGCGGAGCTTCACTGCAGACTTAAGTTGTATCCGACTATAAGTCTTTTTATTAAAGCCTTCTCTAAATGTTCAAACTGCACTGACCTCACAAATAAATTTTTTCAACGAAAATGCTTCAGGCTTTGATTAGGCACATTGGCATAACTTGCCATGAATATTTTTGAACAAACTGTAGATGGCTGTGTGCAACGTCTGGGGTGTTTGGCATGGAATGACCCAGTAGAACTGTGTTTGGTCACTCAGAGTCAACCCCTAAGAAGGCTGCTAGCCTGGTGCACAAAGGCCAGCTGACCTTGCAAGCTGATCCAAGTTGAGCCAGGAACCACGTGGAAGAGTGTGTGGGGAAAGGAGCATACTAAATGTCAGCACGGCATCCTAGTAGGCAGTGCATTTAACATGGAGCAGTCCCTGAATATAGATTAGCTGTCCGTTCATCTTCGTGTGTACACCTTCTTCCCATGTCCATATTTTTTAACACTGCTTTCAATAAATGTAACTCACCAGCCCGACAACCTACTTAGGATCAAATATTTTACAGCTTGAAATAGAAGTGGATATCTGGAAGCAATGATCTGTCTTCAAGGCCAGTCACAAGCCCCACCTTGTGAGCTGTTCATCAAGTACACACACACTTTTACAGTGCAAAACTGCACATTTGAAAGTAATATTACCAGCCTTTAAAAGCTATGACTTTACCTTTCCTTTTGTCCTTTTCTTCCCTTCGGGTGGTATAAGAGGTCTTCGGTGTCGTTTTTCATTGTAGATGTCCATTTCCTCCTTTGATTCTGCACAGCACATAGAAAGTTAGAAGCTATGTGCATTGATAAAAGGTTAAGAACGTATCATGGAGCTGCACTGCATATTATTTTGAATTTTTCCAATCTGATATGCACACAACCTTTACAAAATGTTCAATTTTTTTGTATTGTAATGGAACAAACCTGCATCCGCGAATTCTGTGTACAAGTTCCTCTCCGTCTACTGCAATCATACTGTATGCAGCTTATCAGATGATGATGATTGCAGATCTTACTGGTTTAAAGGCAGCTTTGTCCAAAGAGCACCATGGCACAAGGAGTTTTCGTCTACTCAAGGTGCAATTAGAGACACATTTTTCGAGCATTTTACCGCCCATATGCCAAACACCAGGCCAAGGGAAACCTTGCACACACTGCATCATCTCTGAGTACCTGGGGGCACTGTATGGGGATTGAACCCAACACCGCTTGCACGCAAGGTGGATGCTCAAACCAAGAGGGCACAGCTGCGGTACTTCACGCTGCATTCATATGTCCTTTGTTGAGCAAGAATTAGTTGAAGACACATTAATTAACGTCTTAAGCAGTATAAGCCAGATTACAATTTCTAAGTCCATACACACTTCATTTTAGTGTTTGAGGTTGAGCACATATCCCCTCCTTTTGTCCTGCCTTGAGGGCAAGAACTCTGTATGGTAATAAATTATAAAACACTAAAACAGAGAAACACATGCTCTGCTGAGCCACTATAGCAACATGTACCCCACAGCGTTTTGCCTCAAGGAGGGCATCCCTGCTGAAAAAAACTTCTATGATGCAATAACCTCATAGAGGCTTCATCATAGAATATCATGCAATCTGAATGATATATCATACAATTTGTATGATATTCTATGACATCTCTATGATGACTGTATGATTTCTAGAAATATATGACATTTCTATGATAATTTTTTATGATTTGTATGATAAATCTATGATATTTGTATGACAAACTGTATGAGTTTATTGCAACATAGAACTTTTTTTCAGCAGGGATGGCAGTTAAAACTATTACCATTATTTATAAAATATACCTTAATTTAATATATATACGTGTATACATACATACTACATAAAACTTTGTATGCTGATTTCACATTTGGATTTTACGCTCCGCTAGCTGCAACAGTTACTGAGTCATTAAAACTAATACCCTCCTATAGTCCTCCCCGGGACATCAATAGTTAAGAAGGAAGTATACAAGTGTATAATTAGTAGTACACAAAGCCTTGTTGTGTGCAATAAAGCCATTTTTTTCTTATACATGAAGCCCAATACTCACTGAAATAAAATTACACGAAATACACGAGGCACCGCGACCCGCGGAACCGGCGGCACCGGCACCGGGAGGCACCGGCGGGGTATCAGAAGCGCAATTCGTTGACAATGTTAGACAACTACGCATGAGAAAACAAGTCATTTTATGAACTTCGCAACCTTTCGTTATAATTATTCTCTAGAAGACAGGTGAAGATACGAGAATTACAAAAAAAAAGAGAAATCGAAACTTTAGAGCACATGTTTTCCATTCGCCGCTTCCCGCGACCTCAACTTGCGCGCTTTGCGTGGTTTACTTGTCATGCCTCAAAATATTTTCACGAGCCCTTGACGAAGCGACAAATATCTACAATATAGCCAATGGATCCCCGAAAGTGCTCCATTTTGAGCTCTCAAGACGGTTGTGTCGTTGCGTAGAGCAGCGCGCGCACAGGTGCGGAAGTCATGCATACTTAGGGCACGCGCTTGTATATACACCTTCCTAATACCGCAAAAAGTTGTTCAGCCGCAGAAAAAAAAATACAATGGATGGCCTTTTGGCGACTTACCCGTCATGCGTATGATTCTGGCATCGTAGTAACTGCCAGCGGTGAAGTCGTCGCCGCACCAGTAGACGCTGTAGTTTTTTCCCGGATCGAAATCCGCGACGTTCTTTGGTTCAAATGACTGAACTTTAGTGTGTTCAACAACAGCAGTTGTATGATCACACACGTACTCACAGTAGACGAACATTTCGGGAACAATTAAAACGAACCGCAAATGCGCACTAAGTTTGCAACGCGACGCGCCTTGATTTGGCAATGGACGCATCTCAACTACGCGGACAAAACTATAAGGCGTGCATAGGCTTTCATGCATCATGCGCAGCAAAATATAGTGCCACCATACAAGTACTTTTCCCACGTAAAACGTGCTGTTATAATTTATAGCTGTACTCGTATATACATGCGTGCTTTTATGTACGAAAAGGCAAAATGTCCAAGCAACCTTGCTCAAATAGTGTATGATTTTTTATTTCGACTTCGAAATTCATACGAAGTAGATGCAGAATTCAGTGTCGCCATTTTAGCGATTGTCCTGCTAAATTAAGTGACTTTTGTTGCCTCTTAGCGGGAAAAATGTTCGTCTAGCGGCTAGCAGATTTTTTAGCGGATTTTGAATCTTTATTTCGTGAGTCTCATTGTTTTAGCGGATTTCAGGACGTGTAGTGGATCTGAACGAAATGAGCAATTCTCTTCGTAGGCTTCAGTAAAAAAATAGTGGCCGGCGGGTTATGTGCGAGGAAGGGAATTTATCAGCGGTGCCGGCCGCTGGCTCGTTGGTGTGGCCAGTTGGCGTGGGCCGTTGCATGGCAATAGTGTACTAGAATTAGTACACTATAATGGCACGCCTCGAAGAAGCCCACGGAGAGATTCGTAGCTTGCGCCTCTCCGCACCTGGCTGCTGTAGGGTTTCAACTGATCCTATGCATGACACCATGCATCGACCCTACGAGGCGCGGTGAAAGGCGCCTAGGCGCCTCGGTCACTTTGCTACACCCTATCTCGCAGATTACTTCGGAACCAGCATATTAAAAAAAAAAAATCAGTCACTCTACACTTAGAACGCTCACTCAGTGCTTCCTCCTTGCTTCTTTGAGCAGAATAAAGCAGTCCGCTTGGTATACAGGGTGTTTCACCTAAGACTTTCTGCAATTTTTAAAAATAAGCTATTTGAATTAGATGCGCACTTTTTGTGGCATAGCATTGTCAGTGGTGTACTACATCATAATGCAGCTAAGACGTGCTAACTAGCAGGCTTGTTAACCAACGTTTAATAATTAACTTTTAAACTATTACCGTTGGGCTCCTTAATTATTGAGAGGCATGTAGCCCACCGTAAGTAATACCCATATCAGTTTTTAGAATTTCGAAAACGCGGTTACCCTTGGCGCTGTGGCCCAACAAATTTCGCCTACATCGCACCAAAATACATGCGGGTTGAGAAGCTTGCAGGCAAAGCAACCTCTCCAGTGAACCTAACTCGTCGAGATAGCCAAAATTTGTTGGGCCACAGCGCCGAGGATAATCGCGTTCTCGAAATTCTAAAAACGGATATGGACATTACTTACGGTGGCCTACGTGCCTCTCATTAATTAAGGAGCCTAACGGTAATAGCTCAAAAGTTAACTATTAAATATTGGTTAACAAGCCTGCTAGTTAGCACGTCTTAGCTGCATTATGATGTACTACCACTGACAATGCTATGCCAGAAAAAGCGCGCATCTAATTCAAATAGCTTATTTTTAAAAATTGCAGAAAGTCTTAGGTGAAACACCCGGCTGTATATCGGCTTTGACTGTGGCGCTGCGGCAGAAAATAACCTATCCCAAACGGTGCGCACGAGCATGGGAGATATCATGGCAAAAACGCCGAAAGTGAAGTACGCTCAAAAGTTTCGAGACGAATGGCTTAAAGACCCGGGTCTGCAGCTGGCTCCTCTGCAAGAAAACACCCAATGGATTGAAGGTTGCTGAATGTAAGTTTTGCAGGTGCCAACTCGGATCCAAGTACTACGAACTGAAGGCTCACAAAGATACAAAAAAGCACCAGAATGATACTAGCATATTGGGCCCGTCAGCTGATTACATTCCCAAAAAGAACTGAAAGCAATGCCGTGAGCACAGCAGAGGGCAGGGCCGCGTTGTTCACAGCTGAACACTGCAGCACTGCCGACCATCTGGCAGAATGCATCAAGAAATCATTCCCAGACAGTGCGGCTGCCAGAGACTGCCGAATGAAGAGGACAAAATGCGCTGCAGTGGTTAAAATGTTCTGTACCCGCACTTTAAAGAGGACCTTTCATCAGACATTGGCAACAGCAAATACAGAATCATTGTTGACGAATCAACTGACATATCAGTAACAAAATATTTGTCAATGTATGTCATTAACCACAGTGAAGCAATGTCGTCACTTGTAACAACATTCCAGTCCCTGTTCGTGCAAGGAACATGCGATGCGTGAGGCAATGTAAAAATTTCGGAAGTGTTCGCTGAAGCGCCCGGTAAAATAAACCTATGAAGAATGGCCCTTCTGGAGTACTTTTTATATGGGTTATTGCGGACTGTGTATTTGAGGAGAACAGGATTACCTTACAGCCTACTTATGTTTGGTTTTCTTTACTCACGCCTTTAAACAAAATTGCTGGCAGGAACGCTCGCAGGAACGATGCGGTACAAGCTGCCCTGGACGCTGCCAACGAATGTTGCTCAAAAAATAATCTGACTGAACGCTTGAAGAAAATGCTCTTTCCTCCTAGCCACAGTTGCGGGATAAAATATGCCACCTTTTCCTTGATCTCATGTTCATGGCTGGTTTTGATACGCGCACAAGCAGACGCCGCTTCAAACGGCGATGCGCATTCTGGTTTGGTTTAGTTTGGTTTATGGGGTTTAACGTCCCAAAGCGACTAGGCTATGAGAGACGCCGTAGTGAAGGGCTCCAGAAATTTCGACCACCTGGGAACCAGAGGTTCTCTAACGTGCACTGACATCGCACAGTACGCGGGCTCCTATTATATTTCTCCTCCATCGAAATTCGTGGGGTTTCGTTTTTGCTTAAGGAATCCCTTTTTTTGATCACAGTTCTAACTCTGGATCGCTACATTTGCTTGCATTTCTAAGCCAAGAAAAGACGCAGTGCAAGTATTTTTACATCTAGCATCGCAGTACATATTAGCAGATATTTTGGTGTTTTCCAAAAACGTTTAGCGGATTATTAGCGAATTTTTGAAAACATTTTGGTGGAATGCTCGGAAATAGAGGTGGCAACACTGCACGTGGTGGCGGCATGATGGCGGGAAGATCGCTTTTGCACGGAGCCAGGGAGTGACAGTACAGTGACGGCCGTAGCGTCTGCTGAAGATTCAACGAGCGGGAACGGTTTTCGGCACCGGGCGTATTAGCAGCCAACTTCGCGATGTCACAGAAGTCACGAAAGCGCTACAGGCAATACTTGGAACCTGGTTCAAACGGCAAAATTCTCAAACAAACCCTCTGGAACATCCGGAACAGACGCAAAAGGGGTGCCGTTAAAGGTGCCCTGCGACGTAGATAAAGCATGTGGTCTTTATTCTTTGTATTCAGAGTAAGGGACATTGTGAGTCCCGAACGCGCAATGAGATCACCGAAATCATAATATTTGATATTTTAATCTTCGCTAGAAATGCTTCTTTCGAGCCGATGGTGTCGCAACGCGGCGGCCATTTGCGGCAGCGGAAATGAGGTAGCATCCAGATAGGGCGCTGCCTTACTCATTGGTTGGGCGTCCAGTTTGCATATTGTTCTTTTATACTTGCGAAATGAATCCAAAATATTATGTCTCTGAGTATTGAAAGCTTTTCGCATGCCACAAAAACTGGAAAGAAGCAGGGAAAGCGAACGAAAACTAACAAGAATACAGCTAGGGGCGACACTTTCCATTCCGCTTCAAAGCTTCGTGGCGGCCAGCGCTGTTCAAAAAACGGCTCAAACCAGAAAGCGCGCGCGTCGAGACCGGCCGTGACCATACCAAGACGGCAGCGAAAAAAAAAAAGCCAGTCGACACACCTTGCCCAAAATTGTGAAGAGAAAGGCCGGACAGAAGACGGAAGTCGAGTTTGGGGGGGAGGGGGGCAACTGCCCACAGCCTTCCAGTCCGACTGAAAAAGAAACTTCGGGCAGCTTCCTTTGTTGTTAGCCACCCCTGCCCTGACTACTACGGCGTCGCGTACGCGGGGGGAAGACGCCGTCAAAATGCGCGGCTGTCTACTGCCCCGACAAAGCAACAATTGCATGCACGCTTCCGCTGCGTGTGCGCTAGGTGCGGTTCTGATTGGTAGCGCCCAATCTCGGTACTGAGTGAGTGAAATGGGCGAGTGAAGTGCGTTTTCGTGTGAGCTTTTCATTTCGAATTTTCAGAGTGGAATAACTTTCGTTTGCACGCTCCGATTTCAATAATTCTTTTTGCTTTGGTCTCTGGAAAGCATGATGAATCTATTTAATGATATTTATTGGTACTGAGGAAATCATCGCGGTGCCCCTTTAAGGTATGTATGTATAGATTATGTGCGCGCTCGTGCATGCGCGCGCGTGCTTGCGTGCGTGTGTGTGCGCGTGCGTGTGTGTATATGTGTGTGTGTGCGGCGTGTGTAAGTGTGTGCGCGTGTATGCAGTGTAAGTTAGCGTCTGTATTAAAATAAGGTGCGCACAGACAGTTGAAATCGGGAACAGCGAGCATCTACTGGGTCACTGAATACTAGAGCGCGCAAAATTTTCCACACAAGCTCTGCAACATGCAGAAAAGATCGACTCAAAAAGTCTACCTATCGTATGTGCGCGTGCGTTTATCTCAGCGTTGAATTAAAGACCGAGAAGACACTTTGAAAGGGAGCAGCAAAACGAGAGAGTTAGCCTTTAGAAGTTTCCTTAGAAATGGCGCGGAAACCGCTGTGCGGTAGCTAAAGGTATGTCTTATCTGTAGATCTTCTCCAGCGGCGAATTCTTTTCTGTCCGCGTTTCATTTGATGGCTACTGTAAAAAGGTAGATGAAGAATCGCAGGGTAGCAGACATTCATTAACCCATGCCAACAGTTTATAGTATTGTTTTTTCCTTTCCTATTTTTTAGGATGACGCACCACTCATCATGAATGATCCTTCCAGGGCTTTACAGAGTGGCATTTGCTGCTCAGACCGGCAAGATGGGGACATTCAAGGAAGCAGTCCCAGTCACGATTCTCCACATGTTATGGGTCCGGTAAGAAATTCTTGCAAGCTAGTTTATTCATATCTAGGAAAGCTGTCTCTTCATAAACAGGACAAGGACCAGGCAGCAAAAAAGGAAAAGCAACACCACAAGGCACAAAGTTCAAACTGCTTTTTTTTTGTGGATCAAGTGAAATGACAGGTTATATAAGCAAGGAAACCCAAAATTTCTACCATGTTTACCACTCTGTCATGCTCCAAGGGTCACATTGAAGTCTCAAAACAAATAGAAAGAAAAATAAGCCCCAAAAACAGGAAACCAACTACAATGTAGTTGCTAAGCACAAAGTTTGTTTGCCTGTGGTTATCTGCTGTCTCACTACATAATATATTCAACTTAACAGACCACCAAAACAGACCACCAGTAAAGGAAAAAAAGACTGTGTGCAAGACATGAGCCATGTGCTACTGATGATGTCATTTACTGCTGCTTTATTATTAGTGTATTACTACATAAGTGGCCTTGAAAAATTCTAGGGAGTCTCGGTCTCTCTCTACTTAAAAATGTTAACTGGTAGCTGTTAGCTTCAGTGACGGTGCCAAAGAGAGGTAAGAGGTGGTGATTTTGGCCTGAAAGTTGTCGGCCCGCATAAAAAATTTGCTGAACACTTCCTTGAGATCCTGATAAAGAGGATGAATATTGGCAATTTAGCCTTCGTTAGGCTCTCTCTCTGGTCAGTATGTGAAGCTATCGCCACTGTTTGCTGTTTTATTTTTTGTCCACGTGCACGAATGTGACAGGCATCACGCTTGTCCGAAATTTAACTTGCCACCTCTCTATGAAGATTCTGGCACAGCTTGTGGTCACTGTTGTCGTGTATTTGAATGTTGCTCACAGAAAATTGCCTTGCATAGGTGCCAGCGGTGTCCTAAAGGTTTGCAGTGCACCTTTGCTTGTCTTAGTCATTTTGGCAGCCTAGCTTTCTTTCGCATCAGTTGACAGAAGAATGAAAAGTTCTCTTGCACCCCCTTTGTTGTACGTTGGGACAGGCCTGCAAACCACAGGCAGTGGCTGGTTAGGACTCGCTGTCTATCCTAATTTCACCTTCGTATGGGCCCTGCACTGCTAGAAAATCACAATTACCTGAGTAGCTTAGGTGGTAGGTTAAATAAAGCATGTGTTTACTGAGCTCAATAGATTGTAGTAGTTACATGGGCAGAATAAGGACTGTTCTTGAGCTAAACATGCCCTCACTTGTGATAATGAATATTTATATTTATTAATGCATTGGCATTAGGCGCCCTGTTTAGCAAAAAATGTGTCGTTAGTGTTGTCGACATTGTGAGCGGAAAATCACGAGCATGCCTCTGGCCGGAGGCAATCAGATTGGTGACATGGCACGGCGCTGATTGGTAGGCAGTTTGCTTGATGTCTGCAGGCTACATGATATATCGGTGTTGGAAGGAGCTGCCAACTCTGGTAGCTCTTGTGAGATGCGAGTTGAACCTGGGACCCTTAGATCCCAAGTCAGACATGTTACCCCTAGGCCAGGAAGCCGTGTTTGTACAGCTTGGTTAAGGCAGGGCTTTATAGCTATGCCGGGTCTTTTACATGATATGATGTCCTTTTTTTTTTCTTTTTTTACAAAAATTTCCCATATGTAAAAATTGAACTGGTTCTTTTTCTTGAAATTGAAAAGATTTCTTTGAGTAGTTGATGACTGCATGCTAACGAATATAGTTTGAGATAATGGCAGCACAAATTAAGGGATTAGTGATTAAGCTAGCAGCAAAGTACATGCACGTTAACAACGATCCGCAAGGGGTGCCACAGACTTGAGGCATTAACGATATCGCGTCATGCCCTTAAAAGTGGAGCTCAAGTGTCCCCCCAATTTTTTTGGTTGTGTTGTCATAGTTGCTTTTCAAACACTTATAATGGGCATCACTACCTGCAAGAAGGCACGTGAGGATGCCTGTAGTAACAGTTCGCATTCACTTTTCTTTTTTATCTTGCATGCCAGTTGTTGGTTGTGTTTGGCTTGTAATTTCTGCTTCTTTTTTTATTTTTAGGATGACACTGCACTAAATGTGAGTGGTCCTCCCAGAGCTTTACAAAGTGCCGATTCATGCTCACACCTAAAAAATGAGGATTTGCAAGGTAGAAGCCCCAGTCAGGATTCTCCAGATGCTGTGGGTTCATTGTCACCCAACAGCGGAGACGATGGAGCACATAACGCCAGCTGTGCTAATGAGAACATCGGTCCATGCTCTGAGAGGGAGACCAGCATACCCGAAACTGGTGCATGCTCACAACCAGAGCCCACCCAACCTGGAGGCAGTGAAGAAGACGTACCTGCTGCCGCGAACAGGAGTGAGGACAATAATGAAGAAAGTGAAGTTGATGATCCTGACGCGGAGAGATTAACCTATGACTTCCAGGAACAGTTTGAAAGATTGTCTGCTGAGACTCTGCCGCACCAAACAACAACGAAAGCAGAAGCACTCTTGTTGGTTTTAGCTTATGTTGTAAATGCAGGTCTAACATGGGCACAAGTAAGAGGTCTGCTGATTTTAATTAATGCTTTGTTTGGGTCAGAAGTTGTACCAGGCACCACGTATTTCTTCAGGAAGCTGTGGAAAAATCAAAAGGAAGCACTGAAGCTACACTTTTTTTGTTCGGCATGCTATGATTACCTTGGGACTTTGTTGAGCCTTGGAAAAAAAACAGCTGTTAAATGTAAGTCATGTGGCGTCCAAAAGATAGTGCAGACTTTAATCAACACTGGAAGCTTTTTTTTTTTGTTTGACTTGAAACAGCAAATCCTTGACTTAGTGAAGCAAACAAGTGGGCCTCTTTTTGGAAATCTCCAGCAAATAGCGACAAGATGTCACAAACCAGGAACTTATGCCGACATCACGGATGGTGACCTGTACAGGAGCACAAGAAACCACTTGAACATGACTTGGTCTGATCTCACGCTCACTTTCAACACGGATGGGGCACCAGTGTTTGAATCTAGCAAGTCTTCAATATGGCCAATCCATTTTGTAATTAACGAACTTCCATTTCAACTGAAATGGCAGAATGTGACCATTTCAGCCTTATGGTTTTCAAAAACTCACCCCCCAATGCACCTTTTTATGAAGAGATTTGTTGAAGAGGATTGCAGTATTGGGAAGCTGACATGGTACCATGCTGGGACAGCTGTAAAGTCTGCAGTTCATGCTGTCACCTACTGTGTGGACTCCCCAGCCAGAGCGGCCCTATTAAACATGAAACAATTCAACGGGTATTTTGGCTGCAGTTGGTGTTGGGAAAAAGGCACAGCTATTGACGGTGAGTGTGGCTCGTATTTTTTTTTAATCAAAAACATTTCTTTTGTAATAAATATAGTTTTTAAATGTGCCTGGGCAGCTGATGTGGCTAAGCAGTGTTCAAGGCTGAACACTCAGTTCATACTAATGCCTGCTGCTTTATAGGGGGAGAGGCGTGTTGTGGTGTTGGGCTAGCCTTTGCTTTCTGTCTGATCTTGTCAACATAACTTGCTTGAAATATGCTTGGGAAGCGTGCCCATGTGTACCTGTTTCTAATTCTTTCTTCAATAGACCTCTCCCGGCCTACGTCATCAACGCACGTGTTTCTGGTCCGATGGGCAAAACATGCGCCATACCGAGGAGGCTCTCACAGGGAGAAGAAAGGCTGCCAGGCGTTTCGAATGAGGGGACAAAGCTGGTGGGCGAGCGCTCGGCACCTGAAGAACCGGTTCAGAACCGAAAGTCGACGATTTTGCCCATCGGGGCACACCTTTTTGACGTCACACTGTTTACATCACGGAGAGGTGTATTGTTTTTTTTTTATGAAAAATTTCTACTTTGGGCCCTATTGTTCGCTTCAGATCGGTTTGAGCCTGTCAATGCCAAGCAGGTGCCGGATATCGCTCGTTGTACTTCATTTTTTATTTTGTTTTGGCTGGAGCCACTATTTTAGCGACGAGTCACTGCAGGGACCCGTTGGGAAGAAATATGGAAAATTCAATCGAAGTAAAAATAACTTGCAATCTGTCGTAATTTGCAATATAAGCAGTGTTAAAATATGCTGGGCTTACTGAAGCACTGCATTCTTTTGTTTGGCAAATGCCAGAAGTAGTCTTGAGAGATAACAGTACACCAACACTGAAGCACAGTTAACAAGAACCTGCAAAAGATAGGAGTCATTTGTGTCAATGATGGCGTGGTGTGGATTCTTGGACTCGGTCAAATTTCTAACACATACCAGGTCGGACTAAGTGAAACTAGAGTTACCCATAGGGCACTGCACATTATACTGCATGGTTTGGTTGCTAGCCTATTAGCTGCTCAGGTAACTGCTTCATGGATTGGGAATTTGTCTAAACAATCATGATGGCAAATGGTTTTGTAGACCTGCTCAGCTTGCCTCGTTTCACAAGTGTGGATACGCAGCTGGATGGCAGGCGTAGAGCATCCTTTTGGCCAAAATGGCGTCATTCGAGTAGGGACTTAATCATTGCTAACTTTGTGCCCATAGCATGCATGATATGATACTGTTGATTGGAAATAAAACACAGTGTAGGCTTTTCATCTTGATGCGAAGACTAGAAATGTAATATTGACACGAGTATTAAGTAGAAGAAGAAAGCGATCGCAGCGGGCAGAAGTAGACGACGCTGAAGTGTAGGTCGGTTTTCTCTGGTGCCCTCGTTCTGCCGCTGCTGTTCCCTTTCAGTGTAACAACTGTTACAATATAATGGCATTCTGTTCTTAAAGTACTTTTTGATTTGGAAACTGTTACCAATTAATGCTGCCCAATGTTGCTACGGTAGTTGCCAGAAAAACCATGATATCTCAAGTACAATGAGCAGAGTGAAATAGATTGATAGCAACCTGCTCATGTAGAATCTGTGCTTGGACAGAGCTAAAGCTCTGGCTGGATAAGTGAAGCATGGTGCCTTTTGCAAATTTTACAGGTGAAGTCTAAGCAAACGTTTATATCCGGTGAATGTAGATGCAACCTGCCCTGGGGAATATGTGTGCTCAGAAAAAAAGAAAAGATAGCAAGTCGAATGAAAAATCAAACATGAAGGACAGCGTTGTATTTATTGTGACTTTCAATGGGAATTATCCGTGGATTTTTTTCTTAATGAAAATTGGTTTTTATGAAGCAACCACATTAAACATTGCATACTATTCTATGTGCAGCAAAAAAAGGAGTTAATTTCCATCCAATTTTTTACTACAATTTTTAAAGAGCCTGTTAACAGGTGTTTTAGAGAGAAGCCTTTTTACCGAATGTTGAGCAGCAAGCAGCTCACCGATATTTATAATCCGTTGCAGTTGTAACAACTTACCAGGCTTCAGAAGAGAACAGTGTGACTTTCATTACATGGTGGATTATTGCCATCATGTATAGCTGCTTGCCATGACAGCAGGTTGATTGGGAAGGCAGGATCCCCAGTTTTTTTTTTTATTGAAGTGTCTAAAGATACACCCGAGCTACCCTGCCGATTCTCATTGAAGGTACGGCGAACTTCACTGCAAGTGCATGGCTAAGTCAAATCTAACGCATGTCTGCATTCTGGTTGCTATCCTCACAAGTAGCTCAACCACTAAGCTTTCACAACTTTCGAGGAGGTGCAAAGAGAAGTTCACTCATGCTGACATCTTGGCATTCCCATAGTGATTCAGATCGCCCTCTTCACTCCTGATTGTGCACAGCAAGCACCGCTGTCATTCGCACATATTGCATGCAAGTGACTGTGGCAGGCAACGAGACGTCAGCAGAGATACACATATTGCCTCGCTGCTTTTGCTTCTTACTTAGTAAACAATTAGTAAACTAGAATTAAAATAACAATGCACACAAGGGTGCAGTTTCAACTATTTATTATGCCGTAAACTGATGTAGTGAAAGAAAAATGTATTCCAAGCTGCCTAAGCAGCCACCGTAATGACCAGGAACAGTGAAGTTTCCCTGTCATGGTGCTGAGAGGACGCATGCAGGTGTGCTTAATGCGATGCTTCGGTCAACAAAGACTGCAATCTTTGGCATGAAAGGCCCATCTTGTCTTATGAAGCTCAAGGGTCTGGGGACTACATGCATTGTGTGCTGGAGGGTGTGACCAAGCAGCTGTGGCTTTCAGCCTTCTATATTGGCAGGCACATCTTGGGTTCGAGGCTACGGTGCATAAAACCTCCAATCACATTTGCAAGGATGCCACTTTCAGAACGTGCATTCTGGAAGGCCACAGAGTGGCTACTATTTTATAGCTTGCCATGTCTTTCAGGGTTTCTTGTGCATCCCATTTTGCCCTTCTTGTGAAAGCAGTTTTCTTGCTATTGAAGGATGTGGTCAATGAAAGTGATATTAGTGATGCAGAAAAGCTACTCTTCCAATTTGCTACACAAGTCGCAAAACTCTATGGAGAGGCAGCAGCAACGTTTAACGTTCATCAGCTGCTTCGCTTACCAAAGGCAACACGGATGTTCGGCCCACTTTGGGGCATTTCAACATTCCCCTTTGAGGATTCTAATGGCCGAGCCTTGAAGCTTGTTTCGGCTGCAAAATCTGTGCCAATGCAGGTGGCAGAAAGGTGCATCATGCATCAAACATATGGATTTTTAAGTAGAGAGTTACAACTTTCAGCCCGCCTTGCAGCTGCTAAATGTGAACTAGAATCCAAGAGCAAAAGGTGGTTTCAAACATGTGTTCTTGGAGCTGCTCAGCCAATTCGAGAATTGTCGCAGAGTCTTGAAAAACTCTTCGAGGAGAGATTTGCTTGCGTACCTAGCATTTCCAAGTATTTTCGTGCACAGGTGGGCAGCATCATCATTCATGCCGCAGACTATGTTGTACCTAAGAAGAGCTGTACATGTTATGTAAAGATGAAGGACGGCACCTACTCATATATACTTGGTATTTATGTGGCTCAGAATTCCATTTATTTTCACTGCCAACAAATGCTCATCGGTGCCAAATGTGTCCCATTATGTGCCCCATATTGTGCCTTGTGTGCATGCACCGCTGTCAGAAAACCACCATTTGTTTTCTACTGAAGATGTTCTTGCACAGTGTGTGTTTGTAAACATAGATAACGTTTCGTATTTGTGTGAGGTCGGAAATGAGCAAGAACGATGCTAGATGCTTTCATGGCAAATTTAGCTGTGTGCCAGTGAGCCATGAAAAATTTTGTTTGCTTTATTTGATCCTCAGACAGTGTCTAACAGGAGGCCAATGCTAAATGATAAACATCAGACAAGGCCTTGGTCCCTTGTACAAATTTGTACATCAGTGAACAACTCGGCCATTTTGTTCACATTTTGAGCATTGAAATTCTTTTTTATTTTTGGTTGTCGAGTCCAGTGGAGTTTAATTGACGACTGAAAGAGATGTTGCTTTTTGCACTGCGGAATTAAGCTTATTGTGATAAGAAACTATATTGGCCAAAGGCGCGAAAGCCCATCTATTTTTATTGTTCTGTCCTTTTATTCTTGATTCAGGAGAAAGCTACCTCCATGTCAGCTGTCGTCACACCGTGATGTGAAAATTTAATGAGCTAGTTTGCAACTTTGAGCCTGCAGTTAGGTCCATTTTTAAAGTTCTGAGGCTGCCATTTGTTTCTTATTGTATCCAAGATACAAATGCAGATTATTTATGAGGAAAGCAGTGGTACTTTTGTCAACAAATAGTATTTAAACATGACGATTGAAACATGAACAGCGAAATGAGAAGATCTCAGCAAGGGAAATCTCAATACTAGCACATCTGAATTTCACTTAAAAAGTGCCAAGATTGTGTTTCAGAAGTGGTAATCAACCTTGTTTGTACATTGTCTCTCAGAGCTGATACGTTTGCATTCTTGTCTCTGCATTTCAGTGTTGTTCACGTTTGATTACTTACTGATTGTACACTGTCCTACACTAAACATCTGAACTGTGTCATAAGAGAAAGGGTGAAGCAGGCAGTGAAACAAGGAAGAAAGAAAGGGACACCATAGTGGAGGGCTTTTGAATAATTTGGTCATTTAGGGTTCTTTAACGTGCACTGACAATGCGCAGCACACGTGTTTTCACATTTGAGTGGCAGTGAGATGTGGCCAGAGCAACTAGGATTTGATCCTGCAACCTTGTGCTCTACTACTGTATGCCACAGCAAATCAGCCACTGTGGGAGGTATCTTTGCCTGGCTTTTGCCTCACCAAGCCATAAAATGTGACTCCTTTCATTTCAGTCAGTCAGGCAACCCGTATTATATCAACAGAGTTCAGTCTGTTTACCATCCTGTGATTTTCAGTACCTTTTTAGCAAATCGTTGACCAAACGCTATCATATGGTGCCTTTGGGGATTTCGCATTATTTGTGTGCTGAATAAACAAGCTTTCTACCATGTTATGTCGTACGTCACATTTTCATTGAAGCAAAACCATAGTTTGTAATGATTTGGTTGAAATTGTAAGTCCTTAAGAGTGTACAGTTCTCATTTGATTTTCCTGCTTTTGTGTTGCCCACAGAAAGGTGTTCATTTTTTTATTTGCTGTGCATCCTTTTTTTTCTTGGCTATCTGAATGATGAACAATTCCCGATTTCATTTTTCCAGCAAAAGAGGGGCTAAGCGATCTGGTGTCTTTTTGATACATATAAGCCTTCTGCAGCAAAATGCATTTTGCAGCGCCGGTCTTGTGTGCAAGCAAGTTAAGGCATCTTACAGAATGAAAATTTTCATCAAACTTCCAATCCTGAAGTCAACAGTGCATAGTTGTGGCAAACTTGTGTTGTTTTCTTGTTTTGGGGGCCACAGGGAAGTTCCTTGTTGGCTGTTTTGGGCTGCGCCGTGTGGGTCGTTAAGTATCCCGGGCCTTCCAAATCTCTAGTTGCTAAGAGGAACTTCCTCCCCTTCCAAAAGTTGGGACTTCCATGTATGCTACAAGAGCCCCATGGTTTTGAAGCAAACCTCTCAGGGTTCCAAAATTTGACAAAGGCTGTTTGTATATACCACACATATCTCTCACGAGAAGCATCATTGCTAATTTTCCCCTAAGGGCCCCTGTAGTAGGATTCAAGTCAATAACGCAGCTTTTTCCTCGTCAAAGGACCCCCTTTCAGGCAATGCTGTCTGCAGATTCTCATGGCCCTGCTAGCATGACAATGCAGGGAGTGGGACGTGGAAGGGGATTATTCCCCCCTTCCAAGGTCAAGGGTAGTCCCCTCTCCGCATTGTCACTCTAGCAGGGTCATGAAAATCGGAGAAAGCCAACGGCTGGAAGGGGGTCCTTTGATGGAGAAAAGTTGCTGTGTTCTTGAGCTGATAATGCAATCCAGTGTTTCGCCAATGACACTGTCTTGCTAAGTCACTCAGGAGATGAGCTGCAAAGCATGATCAATGAGTTATACAAGCAGAACGGTAGGCCTGAACATGCAGAAAACCAAAGTAATGTAGAGCAGTCTCGCAAGGGAAGAAGAGCAGTTCACAATTGCTAGTGAGGCGCTGGAACTGGTAAGGAAATGCGTCTACTTAGGGCAGGTAGTGGCTGCTGATCCGGATCATGAGAGGGAAATAACTAGAAGAATAAGAATGGGCTGGAGCACATCTGGCAGGTTCTCTCAGGTCATGAATGGTAGCTTACCAATATCCCTGAAGAGGAAAGTATGCAACAGCTGTATCTTACCAGTACCCACTTACGGGGCAGAAGCGTGGAGGCTAACGAAAAGGGTTCAGCTTAAGGACAATGGAGCGAGCTATGGAAAGAAAAATGATCGGTGTAACGTTAACAGACTGGAAGCGGCAGAGTGGGTGAGAGATTAAGCGGGTGTTAATGATGTCCTAGGTGAAATCAAGAGAAAGAAATGGGCTTGGGCAGGGCATGTAATGCGAAGGCATGACAACCGGTGGTCCTTAAGGGTAACGGAGTGGATTCCAAGAGAAGGCAAGCATAGCAGGGGGTGGCAGAAAGTTAGATGGGCGAATGAGATCAAGAAGTTTGCAGGGTGGCCGCAACTGGCAAAGGACCGGGTTAATTAGAGAAACATGGAAGAGGCCTTTGTCTTGCTGTGGGTGTAGTCAGGTTGATGGTACTGATGAAGATCACTGAGCCCGATGTGCTCCTGTGCACGGAACCTGTCACTTCAGATGACATTCTTGCGCAGGCAATGAAAATGGCAGTATTTGTTAGTTGCATTTCATAGCTAGTTTTGCATTGCACGGGGGGCTTAATCTGGCGTTGCTAGCCATTATAAGGCTAAATTTTCCTTAAAACATTATATCTTTGGTGGCACTTACATTTAATCAGATTAAATAATCAATTACAAATTATATCACTCTCTTTCTAAATCTTAGAATAAGCAATGCAATAAATTTACTATTATGCGGAAAATGAGAGTACGCTGTTCAAGAAGCAGTAAATAATAATCTGCTTTTTACTTTATTGCAGGAAAAACAAACTGCTGATTGGAGGTTTAATTTGTCACAATGTACTGAGCTAGTCCGAGTAATGTGTACTTGGAGTTATGGACACAACTTGAAATGTAGAAGACAGTGTGTCCTGTTTTGTCTTAATTCACATTGCATCAGTCAACAACAATATTTATTCTAAATAATGTGCATATGTATGAACTACATCTTGAGGTGAGGGTACAAATATGCTTCCCTTCCTTTTTTCTTTATTAGTAAGAAAAAAGCATGCAGATTCATGCTGATATGTATCCTTTAAATTAAGGAACTATGAGTGGTACTTTACTTTTGGCTTTGGCAGTGCGCTGCTAGTTGCAGGCACGAGAATTAGCTGCATTGATGTGCGAAGAAAATGGACGGTTCTTAAATGTTCTGTTCTCAGACTTGTACAACTGTACACACATATACTTCACGGCACGGGCGGGCACATTATAAGATTTTATTTTCTTATCCCGCCAGATGGTACTGGTCCGCAAAACCGGAAAATCAAACGAGCCGGCAACTGCGCGTAACGTGCGCGTCGACGTGAGCTGTACGTTCCTCTATGTATGTAGCCAGCGTACGCTATATACCTATCAGAAAATCCAACAGGCTGTAGGTCTGTTGGCAATCCGTAAATTGGGACCCTGCTGGTGTCGGGCCTGCTGGTGTTGGGCCTATTGGTGTTGGGCCTATTGGTGTTGGGTGTATTGCTGTCGGGCCTATTGGTGTTGGACCTAATGGTGTCGGCCTACTGGAATCGGCCTACTGGTGTTGGCCTGGTGGTGTCGGCTTACTGGTATTGGCCTGCTTTTGTGCATGCCTGAAGGCCTGTTGGCCCGTGAGCATGAAGCTCACGCAGACACATGACCATGGCACCTTCACGTTGTTTCAACACACAATCCTGCTGGTATCTTTGGACAAGCTTAAAACGATTATCTGAATACTTGAAAAGGAGAACTTGGATAAACTGGAAAATTATTTCTGCATGCTGCAAATAAATGGTGCAATAACTTTTTTAGCAAAATGTGTGTCTCTAGATAACAGTCACAAAAAATTTCACAGAACACCTTTATTATGTTGCGCACTATTTGCGCTGTACATCACCCAGTTTCTGAGCAAGATGCTTGCGCACCGCTTTCAGCCGTTTTGCAGACTCCTCTGGGCTTGTGTCCCCCATGTAGAGGCGGAACAAAGCTGCAGAAAGAATAAATATTAAGGGCAATGTATGGATTGAGGGGCATTGCAGAAAGATTTCCACAAGCAACTCTCAAAAGAAGAAGTAAAGCAAAGAAGCCCAATGCAGTCAAGGACTGCAGTTTCAAAAGTTGCATATAGTGCATTATATATAGTCAAATGAAAAATTGCTTTCTGACTAAGGGCCAGCCCAATCTGGAACACAATAGCCACTGGTGGTTCATACAAGTGCATTGTAGCACTTTGCCTTTGGCAACATACATTTTACACAATAAACTGACAAAATAGTGGCAGCATAAAAGCACCATCATGTTACTCTGCAAGGTAGAAACTTTTTTCTGAGATGATTCGACGCGGTCAAGAGCTTTTAGGTAGTCAGTGCAGACTGCGATATATTCATGAGAAGGACTAGCTGTAGTTGCTTAGTGGTTAGGATTTCAGATACCGAGCCTGAGTATTCAGGCTCGAACCCAGTCGCAGCCACCCAATTTCGATGAAGGCAAAATGCAAAAGGCGTCCATGTGCTGGACGATGTCAGTAAAGGTTTAACACTTCTGGTGATGTAAAATTATTCCAGAACACTCTACTACAGCATCCCTCATAGGCTGAGTAACCTTGGGACGTTAAATTCCACACACCACAACAAATTTATGAGAAGCCTTCTTAAAATATATGAACTCAATCTCAAACTGCTGAGCTACATCCAGCTAGGCCAACTTCAATTTCTCCTCCGTATCTCTGTAAGCTCTGCCACGGACAAACATTTAATGCTTCAATAATAACTATGGGCAGAATACAATGAATTCTTAGTTAAGAGCAGAAGAACAAGTTTAAGTAATACAGCTTGCTGCAGAACAACCTTCATTAACTGCTGTGGTATAGCGCAGTGTTCTGCATTGAAAAAAATGCACACATGATAACTTTAAAAGTGAGTGAGCTGCCATTAATTACTGGACACAGCTCTGGATCTGTGAACTATAAGCAGTGTTGTCCGGTGGTGAAAATTCCTTGAACAATGGGTCTGTCATGACTTCTTAAATTTGTTTAATTCCAGTTTTATTAACATACTTTGCACGTACACGATGATGCAAATGATGATGCATTTAATGTGACCAGTTCCAGCAAACAGCTTCCTGCTTGTCTAGTGTTTGTAAATAACCTGTGGAAAAGTTGTATCCTGAGTTGTCATTGAAACATTTTTCCTTCTGTACCAAAACTCACAGCCCACAAGGTATGATGAGAAGTTTTGGTTCCAAATTATTGTTACGTGGCCATTTACTAACTGAGCAACGCTAGACATAAAGCAAAAGAGTCACCAAAGGGTCAACACACCTTTCAGAGAAGTCAGCTTCTGCGGCGTCAATGCAGGCTTTGGCTCTGTCTTGCCCAGAGACAGGCTTCTGTTTGAAAGCGTTCCAGTCACACTCCTGTTTTTTAACTCTTCTGTGCTCCAGTACACCTGAGCCGCCATCCGGCAGAACATCGAGTCGGATGGCGCCTGGAAGAGCCTAGTCCACACCTGTGGCTCCACCCAGGCACCGCTTCCAGCATAGACCGGCAAAATATGTGCACACAGCTGTTAATACTTTCCTGCGGCCTATTTTCTTCAGACCTCTTTCTGCGCTCTGAGGCTATAAGTACCTTGACAGAGGAGCTTTCAGTAGCACCATCAAGCATTACATAGTACTCTAGCACATGATGGCGACTTAAGGTCACTTGACAATGACGCAAAACAAAAACTGTCACGCTATTTAGCACTTTTTGTATAGTCCCCTCAAAGCCAATATGACAGGCTGGGCAACTGTTTTCTCCTGAGTCTCATGGTATGGAGCACAAAAAATGCAGAAGTCATGAATATCACAATAGTATCCATATGAAAGCAGTTCTACCACACCTTATGAGTTTTTAGAGTGTTGCATTGTCACGTTTTTCAAGCATCACATTAGTGTATTGCCCACATAAGACTTCAAACTCCAATAACAACAGCAACGCGTAATATGACAAAACATTGCTCCAAATTCCATACTCCACAAAAGCTTGAGCTGTCAATCAGAAAAAGCTACTACGGGTTCTTTACAAAAATAGTGTTCCAGTTTAGACATGAATGCAAAAACGACTGCCTAAATTTGTCTTTGAGCAATATAGTTAAGGAGAAAGTGGATTTTACATCTGGCCCCAAAATATTCAAAGCTAACACACCACTGATGATAACATGGGCTTATGCAACTTGTTCAATACATTGGACATTGTTAGCAGTTTAAGCATGATCAATGCACCTGTGTTGCGAACAGGCTTACCAGCTGCACAACTAAAGTGCCTGACAGCAGGTTAGAAATGCAGGAGAGGCTTTTGTAAATTTACTGCTCACATGAAACAGCAGTTCAGTATGACAAATTAACTCTCCTTGCAAGCACCCAATTAGCAGCTTGAAGTCTTCTGCCACATCGAAAAGCAGCAATTAATATGCTTGTGCTACAGGTTATTCCCTTAGAGGTGCTATCTTCCTGACCTATGCAATCTTAAAACTAAACAAAAAATTAAGCAGACTCAAAATGTTATTGAGTAGGCTTAATTTAACATAGGGTCGGATATACGGCACTCTCTTGGGGCAGCAGTCACATTTTAGCCATGTATTTCTTCGCCTTTTGTTAAAAAAAAATTGTGTTCTGCATGTTTTCCTTATGTGAAATTTACCAATGCCCCACCACCTCCCTCCATAAATGCTCCCCTGAGGCTCATTTAAAATGAATACTGTAGCTGTCTGCATACCTGTTCACATCTATATATAATAATTCAAAAAGCCTACTTTGGACCATAAGAAATTTGTCGTCCCATTTAAGCTGACAAGATATTTTATATTTTAAAGCACAGTCCTTGCAGTAAAACTGGGAGCCATGGAACACCATCTCCACCAGATGTTTACATGCTTGCTTGTAAAAAAGAAAGGTGATTACTTTTCCATCATCCCTGGTAGAGCCCACCTGTATGTCAGCTTCAGTGACAGGGCAGTGGCCATGGCCTCCTTCTCCTGCACAAAGACAAAGAGGATTCTGGTGTGGGCTAGTTGGTTCATGCTTAATAAACAGATTTTAGCCTGCTGAGTGTGCCTATTGCCTAGCAACTTTTACTTTTTTCATCGCCATTTTGCTCATGCTTTTCTCATGCTTTTACGCCTTCTCGCTCTCTTGAATGTTTTTTTTTTTTTTTTACGTAGCCCAAAGATTCCGCTTTGCTTTGCAGTAGTACTCATTTTCTTGCCTATCTGAGCTGCAGTTGTCATTGGCTGTAGCTGGTCCATGCACATCTTTGTATCTGTTAGTCCCTTTATCATTAGCTTGGTAATGCTATATTTTTTTATAGTGCATGCACGTTTTATGAGTTCTGTCGAGCTGTGTGATGACTCCCCAAACGTGTGAAGCGTTCCTTCGCTGTGTCCCGTGGCTGACAGTGCATCACGTGGTCCAGGAAATAGTATAAATCTGTGCTGGTTTTTCACGCAATAAAGAGTTGGTAGTCAGCGCCCGTCCTGTGTTTTTTGTGTTCCTTCTGTCCTTGTTCCGTAGCGCTGTTGTGAATCTGTTTATTAAACAAAGACAAAAATTGACTTTTTGCTTTGAACACCAAAAAAAGTATAAAATGTGCATGCACAGGGATGATCAAACCATAAAATGATCAATTAACATAGCTTCTTATATACTTAACTTTTTCATGGGGGCTGGAATATTCAAACACTGCATGTGGTACCTCTACTCCGAAACTGATATAAAAAAAAACAGTGCTCATCGTGGCTTGTACCACAGGTACACAAGTAAAAAGTAGTTGTAGAGGCGTTGCTCTTCAGTTAAAGCTTGCACTAAGGTGTGCAGATAATCTAGACAGTTGCGTGGCTATATTAGGCAAAACAACCATGGAAAGTCATTCGAGGAAATGGTAATCTTCTGAAAGCGTTCCATTTATTCTCACTCTAAAGGAGTTATAGCATTTTTTCGCACTGTATGGAGAATGCAATGGTGCTAAATAACTGAGAAATACCAAAATTATTTGACACTCATTAGCTTTTAAGCATTAAGCAAACTCTCCCAGGCAAGTCAGCTTCAGCTTATAAACACTATATTTTGCAGTGGATCAAAATTGTCAAATCACCAAACCAACAATCGAGTAATCTTACCACGTAGACCTGGGCTCTCCAGGGGACCAGCACTTGTCGAGGCTTGTCCTGCGGATGGAGTGAGTAAAAAGGAGTTCCAGATGTGTTATTCTTCCACTATTACCTGCAATAAGGCACGCAGGCACTCCAGACTGTTGCATGGCTAAAGCAGGCAAAGAAGCCGTGCAAAGCCTTGGCAGTAAGACGAACAGGTAGTCTTCAGAAAGTGCTTTCATGTATTGTTGCTTTCAAAGAATTAATCATGGCATTCTTTTCGTACTGCATGGGCCGTGCAATGGTGCTAAGTAATTCTCAGCAACATCAAATTGGTCTGATGCTCATTGGCTTTCAAGCATTAAGCAAACTTTCCCAGGCGAGTCGGCTTCAGCTTATGAACACTATATTTTGAAGCAGACCAAAATTTTCAGATCACCAAACCAACACGGGAGTACAATGAGAATCTTACCAAGCAGACCTGGGCTCTCCAGGGAAGAAGTGCTCGTCAAGGCTTGTCCTGCAGGTAAAGCAAGTAATAAGTTAGCCAACTACCGAGGCTTTTTTCTCCCAACATACGACTACGATCCAAAACAGCGCTAAACTGTCAGATCACTAAACCCAAAACATGAAAGAGTATCTTACCAAGCAGACCTGGGCTCTGGGAAGCAGTGCTCGTTGAAGCTTGTCCTGTAGGTGCAGCAAGTAATAAGTTAGCCAACTACCGAGGCTTTTTTCTGCCAACATACGACTACGATAACAAAACAGCGCTAAACTGTCAGATCACTAAACTCAAAACATGAAAGAGTATCTTACCAAGCAGACCTGGGCTCTGGGAAGCAGTGCTCGTTGAAGCTTGTCCTGTAGGTGCAGCAAGTAATAAGTTAGTCAACTACCGAGGCTTTTTTCTCCCAACATACGACTACGATCCAAAACAGCGCTAAACTGTCAGATCACTAAACTCAAAACATGAAAGAGTATCTTACCTTACCAAGCAGACCTGGGCTCTGGGAAGCAGTGCTCGTTGAAGCTTGTCCTGCAGGTGCAGCAAGTAATAAGTTAGCCAACTACCGAGGCTTTTTTCTCCCAACATACGACTACGATAACAAAACAGCGCTAAACTGTCAGATCACTAAACTCAAAACATGAAAGAGTATCTTACCAAGCAGACCTGGGCTCTGGGAAGCAGTGCTTGTTGAAGATTGTCCTGTAGGTGCAGCAAGTAATAAGTTAGCCAACTACCGAGGCTTTTTTCTCCCAACATACGACTACGATCCAAAACAGCGCTAAACTGTCAGATCACTAAACCCAAAACATGAAAGAGTATCTTACCAAGCAGACCTGGGCTCTCCAGGGAAGCAGTGCTCGCCGAGGCTTGTCCTGCAGGAACAGCAAGTTATAAGGAGCTGCAGAGGAATTTCTCTTCCATAATTATTTGCAGTAAGGCATGCCAGTACTTCCGACTGTTGCACGGCCACATCAGACAAAGCAGCCGTGCAGTCTCGCCAGTGAAAGGTATACTTACGTCAGCACTTTCATTTTAGCCTCACTTTCAAGGAGTTAAGCATAGCATCTGTGTCAGTCTACATGGTAATGCAACGGTGCTCTATCATTCTGATAACTCTCAAATTGACCCGGTTCAACTAAACAGTGTTCTCTCCCTAGGTTCAAGAAGTTTACAGATTCTGCTTACAAACACACGTCCTGAAATGTCATGAAACTGCCACCAGCAAACCACATGTCAACAAACCAATACGTGTTTAGAATGTATACACCTTACCATGCTGAACTTGGCACTGTGGGGATGCAACGCTCGCCGAGGCTTGTCCTGCAGATATTACAAGTAAAGAGCTTCAGAGGCATTCAAATCAGTTTAGGAAAGTAAAAGAATGCAAGTGGACAAATAATTACTTACCATTCTTCTCCATACTATCTAGTGCGGGCTGATACACAATATTCAGTGGAAGATCAGAGGCAGCTGCATATATCAGCCTCACTTCTGAAAAAGAAAAATAAATTTAAAAGTAATCCCTTCTTTCCCCCTTACATATCATAGCACATAAGAGTGAATAATTCGGTTTTTAAGTACATAAGTTTAGTTGCCTAAAACACTTCTGTTAATTCATTACTCCAGCTTCCTATACCTGAGGATATTAGTGCCAATCAGGTATCACATAAATTCATCAAACACAGGCCAGTGAGCTGGCACTTAATGATTTTGCTCACAGCGCAACTTAATACCGAGAAAAGATTACTGATAGCATTACCTTGTTATTTGGAAAGCCCATACAATTACTTCCAATGTCATAATTCAGTAAACATTGCCGTATCGAACAATAAATTTTCTCTGAAGTAGAGTTTAGAGAAAAGGTAAAAATTTATTGTCCCCTATGGCAATGTTCACCAGTGCCACGACACTGGAAGAAATTGTATCGGCTTTACAAACAGCAATGCAACGCTACCGATAATCTTTGCTAGGTTTCTTCATACAACTCTTTCTTTTTACCTGTATACAAGAGTTTACTTCCACGTTATCCAGCTTGTCGCCTTCCACCATGCTATCCAAATCTCTGCTATAGTTGCAAGCAGTACCTGCGTGTCATGAAACTGAACTCCTGATGTTGGATACTGTTTGCAAACGAAATCTGCCTTGCCTACTCTGCAACACTGAGGCCGCAGGAGGGATAATTCCATGGTTCACAGGCTGCAGTACTGGTACATACTTTAGCAGAAAAGTTGCGATCTGGGTCAGCTGGTGCACTGTATTGAACAAATAACCCAGGCAAACGCTGAAGAACAGGGAAGGGACGAGGCGCACACTGCAACTGGAACTAACAACAGTGTTCTAATGAAGCACATCCATCTCCCAAGAAAACTTGCTGCACAGTTGTTAGTTTCAGTCGCAGTGTGCACCTCGTCCCTTCCCTGTCCTTCGTCCTGTGGCTGGGTTATTTGTTCAATACAATGCTAACCTTCCTGCTTCAGTCTGGCAACTTCTATGACATACTCAGGCTTCCTGTTTATGATCAAAAGCCTAGCTATGCACATGGAAAAATCAGACCTTTTTCACTGATTTCTAATCAGCTCAGTCCTGTGACAGCTGCAGCTAGCCTATTTTAGAACATTTTTTTTTGGTGCCCGCACTGCATGGTTGTGGGCACACTGCATCTTCCAAACAACAGCACTGTAGAATGCTTACACCTTGTTTATTCTACTGCACTGCAGTTATAATGCATGAACGAGGAACAATATTCAGCACTTATACATGTTAGTTTCATTTTTTTTTGTAGTCTTCCTAAATTAGAAGCAAAGAAATATCTATGAGGAATATGTTAAAGGGACGCAAAACAAAAATTTAAGTTCACCTGTATCAGTACGGTAGCGTGTTCAAAACAAACTGAAAACAAAGCTTTCATAAGCTAGAACCTAGAAACGAAATACAGGTGTAGCCATCAATGGCCGTTCTCATGAATGAAGCATGTGTATCAACATCAATTTTATTGCGCGCATCTCAGAGGATATGCTAGACCATCATTAACTTCAAAACGGTGGCAACCTGTCCTTTTCAGCAAAGACTTCAAAAGTTTGAATCAGCCAGTGGAAAGATTTCCAATCTGATTTTACCAGCAATAATTATGTCCTTTGCTGCCAAATTAACAACAACATACCAGTGAAGAGGCTAAGATTCAATTTTCACTGAAAACAATGCAATTGTTCTTTATACCCAATGGAAATCTGGTACTCAGCACGAAGGGCTACATAAAACACTAGATCATTTCTGTAATGCAGCTCATCAGCTTATAATGGCCTAAATAGAAGCGAAACATGCTCTTTCTTCTGAGCTCCCAACAAAAATACTGCAGATTACTGTTTCATAATGCACTAAGATTTCACTTGGCCACTTAGCAATGCGTGTCCACCATCAACTAGCCTCCTTTCCAACTTTTGTTGAACATCGGCGAAGAAAGCTTAGGTTAGAATTTATTTCTCTCTTATTACATAACAAACTTGGTTTGGATCCCTCATCATACTTAACGCCGGCACCAACCAGACAAACTCGTCAACACCATCCCAGTTCTCTATCCCCTATATTCGCTAGAACAGACACTTACAAGTTTTCGTTTTTTCCACGCACAATAACAGATTGGAATGAGCTAATTAAACCATTATCCCAAGAGTTTTAACCAATTATTTTTTCTATATTGTGTTGTTCTTTTTTGAAATGCTGCGTTTTTTTTTGTCTCTTGATTGACTTTGTTCGCCCACCCTGCTTGGACTCAGTGTCCGCAGTATTTTGTAAATAAATAAATAAATAAATAAGCAGTGCCGAACTGTGTGCTGGCATGCCATTAATGTGCGCTACCAAAGTCATGCATATGCCACCCTGTTTTTTTAATGTGCAGTGAAAATGAAAGCTAAGAAATTAAGGAAGCTTCCGCTAGCTAACATATTGAATGAATGAATAGGCAGAGCTTGCACTGATATATATTCTGAACGCGATGAGCACATGCAGAAACAAAAATTTCCGATAAATGAAAAAACCTGGCCTGCCTCAAAAAAGAAAAAAAGATTTTAAATTCTTTTTTAATGCTTAATGATCTCCCGTTGAGTTAAAAGGCACATGCTACACTGAGGGTTCTTTGCACAGACCAGCTGCCTATCCTCTTCCTGTCTTTTTGGAAACTTATAGCCAGCGAGTTAACTGGAAATTTGAGGAAGCAATCACGACAGCAACAAGCATCCCTCCACACAGCTATGATGGATTTCAGAAGTTTAGAAGTACCTGTTCCCCACCATCTTCACAACACATTTACAAGTGTGTGTCTGTGTGGGGGAAACAAAAAATTGTTTCACACTACACATGATTCTGTAGATGGATCTGAAAGTATGCTCTGCATCAAGACATAACAGCTCCAAAGAAGCTAACTTTTCAAGAGGATTTACCAGCATCGAAGAGCTTGGAAGTAAGGCTGCGCTGCAGTTCCATATTCAGAATACGGAGCTGTCCAACTTCATCCTTAAGAGCTTCAAATTCAGCTGTAGCTGGCTGGTCACCCCTTGCTTGCTTCAACGCAGCCAGTTCAATCTCCAAGGCCTCTGTGTTGCGCTTCAGCTCGTTGTGCAATCCAACAGGAACCATGTCGACGGCTCCATCCACCACTGCCTCCTCAATCAACTGCAGCTCCTGTTGGCGCTGCACATCAAGCCGTAGCTTTTTTGCTGACTTTGTCACCTGCAACTGAATAGGCGCAATTAAAATTTCCTGCTGAACCGTTGAGCACACCAAAATATGCAATCCATCAGGATTAATCCTGACAGCCGCATGCCACAGCATAATGGGGAAAGTTGTGCAATGCACTAGTACAGGGGGGAGGAGGAGGGGGGGGGGGGCAAACTGTCCAAGTGCAGGTCGCAATTCTCCGATATCTGCAACTTGCAACTTCCGACGCAAGAGCTCAACTTCAAAAATTCTTTTCTCACTTTAAACAAAAATTACCTCGATTAAAATGTAAGAAATGAAAGGCAATAAATTGTTCTATGTAACCTGTCATTGTTTGTATTTTTACTTGGATCACCTCAGGGTGAAATTAACCAGTGTTTTTGGCTCAAAATGCACTTTTTTGCAACCTTAGTATTTTTCTTACTTCAATGTACACAGTTTCATCACCTGTAACATTGGTTATAAGTTCTAGACATCTAGAGAAGCCAAACGGCTATTTCTGAATTTGCGAGAGCAAGTTGGTATAAAAAAACAGCAGAAATGGTGCATTTCCATATTTTATTCAATTAAAAAAAAAAAAGATTTGAGCCGTAAAAGCCTATACGCTCTGATTTATGTCGAAAGCCAGAATCTGCGCAAATGTCACTGAAAAAATTGTGGAGTGTTTCCTAAAAATTTGTTTTTCATTAATCTTTTCTCTTAATTGGTTTGTTCACAGAAGGTTGTGGCCAAGTACTACACCAGGGTGGCCAAATCCTGCTCTGGTGAGGAAGTGCGTTGTTGGTTCTGGTCACCGAGATCAGGCCGCACTTCAGGCCTGGTTATGCAGTTCCATCGACAGGCAGAGTTTTTTTTTGAGGGGGGGAGACGTGGGAGAGGCCTTTGCCCTGCAGTGGGCGTAGGCAGGCTGATGATGATGATTAATCTTTTCTAAATGTTATTATTTTCCAAATGTTAATATTATAGTAGAATACAACTTAAAAAAACAGCAGTTGCTAACACTGGACCGCAGTCGCCGCTTTCCAATTGGAACAGAAACAAAATCAGCCTGACTTTTGTAAACGGGACAGTAAACGAAATCAGCTTTTTAATTTTTTTACTATTCCAAACAATCCATGCATCAAAACTCAGGAATTCATAATGTTTTTCTTGTGATAAGCTTCTTGTTTACGTAACAGGAAACGTTTAAGCAGCGGACTACTTTTTCGTCGTGGAAGAATTCTGTGCGCGGAGGCTGAATGTGGGCGGAGCTTCACTGCAGACTTAAGTTGTATCCGACTATAAGTGTTTTTATTAAAGCCTTCTCTAAATGTTCAAACTGCACTGACCTCACAAATAAATTTTTTCAACGAAAATGTTTCAGGCTTTGATTAGGCACATTGGCATAACTTGCCATGAATATTTTTGAACAAACTGTAGATGGCTGTGTGCAACGTCTGGGGTGTTTGGCATGGAATGACCCAGTAGAACTGTGTTTGGTCACTCAGAGTCAACCCCTAAGAAGGCTGCTAGCCTGGTGCACAAAGGTCAGCTGACCTTGCAAGCTGATCCAAGTTGAGCCAGGAACCACGTGGAAGAGTGTGTGGGGAAAGGAGCATACTAAATGTCAGCACGGCATCCTAGTAGGCAGTGTATTTAATGTGGAGCAGTCCCTGAATATAGATTAGCTGTCCGTTCATCTTCGTGTGTACACCTTCTTCCCATGTCCATATTTTTTAACACTGCTTTCAATAAATGTAACTCACCTGCCCGACAACCTACTTAGGATCAAATATTTTACAGCTTGAAATAGAAGTGGATATCTGGAGGCAATGATCTGTCTTCAAGGCCAGTCACAAGCCTCACCTTGTGAGCTGTTCATCAAGTAGACACACACTTTTACAGCGCAAAACTGCACATTTGAAAGTAATATTACCAGCCTTTAAAAGCTATGACTTTACCTTTCCTTTTGTCCTTTTCTTCCCTTCGGGTGGTATAAGAGGTCTTCGGTGTCGTTTTTCATTGTAGATGTCCATTTCCTCCTTTGATTCTGCACAGCACATAGAAGCAATGTGCATTGATAAAAGGTTAAGAATGTATCATGGAGCTGCACTGCATATTATTTTGAATTTTTCCAATCTGATATGCACACAACCTTTACAAAATGTTCAATTTTTTTGTATTGTAATGAAACAAACCTGCATCCGCGAATTCTGTGTACAAGTTCCTCTCCGTCTACTGCAATCATACTGTATGCAGCTTATCAGATGATGATGATTGCAGATCTTACTGGTTTAAAGGCAGCTTTGTCCAAAGTGCACCATGGCACAAGGAGTTTTCGTCTACTCAAGGTGCAATTTTACCAACTGTTACCAAAAAGGAAGGAAGGTTGCAAATGTAGTCGCTAGCTGCTTCGTACGGACAGCCGTCCTAAGTTATAAAGCTCCTCCTTGTATTTTACTGCTTTTTACATTTTTCGAGCATTTTACCGCACATATGCCAAACACCAGGCCAAGGGAAACCTTGCACACACTGCATCATCTCTGAGTACCTGGGGGCACTGTATGGGGATTGAACCCAACACCGCTTGCACGCAAGGTGGATGCTCAAACCAAGAGGGCGCAGCTGCGGTACTTCACGCTGCATTCATATGTCCTTTGTTGAGCAAGAATTAGTTGAAGACACATTAATTAACGTCTTAAGCAGTAAAAGCCAGATTACAATTTCTAAGTCCATACACACTTCATTTTAGTGTTTGAGGTTGAGCACATATCCCCTCCTTTTGTCCTGCCTTGAGGGCAAGAACTCTGTATGGTAATAAATTATAAAACACTAAAAACAGAGAAACACGTACATGCTCTGCTGAGCCACTATAGCAACATGTACCCCACAGCGTTTTGCCTCAAGGAGGGCATCCCTGCTGAAAAAAACTTCTATGATGCAATAACCTCATAGAGGCTTCATCATAGAATATCATGCAATCTGAATGATATATCATACAATTTGTATGATATTCTATGACATCTCTATGATGACTATGATTTATAGAAATGTATGACATTTCTATGATAATTTTCTATGATTTGTATGATAAGTCTATGATATTTGTATGATAAACTGTATGAGTTTATTGTAACATAGAACTTTTTTCAGCAGGGATGGCAGTTAAAACTATTACCATTATTTATAAAATATACCTTAATTTAATATATATACGTGTATACATACATACTACATAAAACTTTGTATGCTGATTTCACATTTGGATTTTACGCTCCGCTAGCTGCAACAGTTACTGAGTCATTAAAACTAATACCCTCATATAGTCCTCCCCGGGACATCAGTAGTTAAGAAGGAAGTATACAAGTGTATAATTAGTAGTACACAAAGCCTTGTTGTGTGCAATAAAGCCATTTTTTCTTATACATGAAGCCCAATACTCACTGAAATAAAATTAAAAACACGAGCAGAAACCCGCGAAATACACGAGGCACCGCGACCCGCGGAACCGGCGGCACCGGCACCGGGAGGCACCGGCGGGGTATCAGAAGCGCAATTCGTTGACAATGTTAGACAACTACGCATGAGAAAACAAGTCATTTTATGAACTTCGCAACCTTTCGTTACAATTATTCGCTAGAAGACAGGTGAAGATACGAGAATTACAAAAAAAAAAGAGAAATCGAAACTTTAGAGCACATGTTTTCCATTCGCCGCTTCCCGCGACCTCAACTTGCGCGCTTTGCGTGGTTTACTTGTCATGCCTCAAAATATTTTCACGAGCCCTTGACGAAGCGACAAATATCTATAATATAGCCAATGGATCCCCGAAAGTGCTCCATTTTGAGCTCTCAAGACGGTTGTGTCGTTGCGTAGAGCAGCGCGCGCACAGGTGCGGAAGTCATGCATACTTAGGGCACGCGCTTGTATATACACCTTCCTAATACCGCAAAAAGTTGTTCAGCCGCAGAAAAAAAAATACAATGGATGGCCTTTTGGCGACTTACCTGTCATGTGTATGATTCTGGCATCGTAGTAACCGCCAGCGGTGAAGTCGTCGCCGCACCAGTAGACGCTGTAGTTTTTTCCCGGATCGAAATCCGCGACGTTCTTTGGTTCAAATGACTGAACTTTAGTGTGTTCAACAACAGCAGTTGTATGATCACACACGTACTCACAGTAGACGAACATTTCGGGAACAATTAAAACGAACCGCAAATGCGCACTAAGTTCGCAACGCGACGCGCCTTGATTTGGCAATGGACGCATCTCAACTACGCGGACAAAACTATAAGGCGTGCATAGGCTTTCATGCATCATGCGCAGCAAAATATAGTGCCACCATACAAGTACTTTTCCCACGTAAAACGTGCTGTTATAATTTATAGCTGTACTCGTATATACATGCGTGCTTTTATGTACGAAAAGGCAAAATGTCCAAGCAACCTTGCTCAAATAGTTTACGATTTTTTATTTCGACTTCGAAATTCATACGAAGTACATGCAGAATTCAGTGTCGCCATTTTAGCGATTTTCCCGCTTAATTAAGTCACTTTTGTTGCCTCTTAGCGGGAAAAATGTTCGTCTAGCGGCTAGCAGATTTTTTAGCGGATTTTGAATCTTTATTTCGTGGGTCTCATTGTTTTAGCGGATTTCAGGACGTGAAGTGGATCTGAACGAAATGAGCAATTCTCTTCGTAGGCTTCAGTAAAAAAATAGTGGCCGGCGGGTTATGTGCGAGAAAGGGAATTTATCAGCGGTGCCGGCCGCTGGCTCGTTGGTGTGGCCAGTTGGCGTGGGCCGTTGCATGGCAATAGTGTACTAGAATTAGTACACTATAATGGCACGCCTCGAAGAAGCCCACGGAGAGATTCGTAGCTTGCGCCTCTCCGCACCTGGCTGCTGTAGGGTTTCAACTGATTCTATGCATGACACCATGCATCGACCCTGCGAGGCGCGGTGAAAGGCGCCTAGGCGCCTCGGTCACTTTGCTACACCCTATCTCGCAGATTACTTCGGAACCAGCATCTTAAAAAAAAAAAAAAATCAGTCACTCTACACTTTGAACGCTCACTCAGTGCTTCCTCCTTGCTTCTTTGAGGAGAATAAAGCAGTCCGTTTGGTATACAGGGTGTTTCACCTAAGACTTTCTGCAATTTTTAAAAATAAGCTATTTGAATTAGATGCGCGCTTTTTGTGGCATAGCATTGTCAGTGGTGTACTACATCATAATGCAGCTAAGACGTGCTAACTAGCAGGCTTGTTAACCAACATTTAATAATTAACTTTTAAACTATTACCGTTGGGCTCCTTAATTATTGAGAGGCATGTAGCCCACCGTAAGTAATACCCATATCAGTTTTTAGAATTTCGAAAACGCGGTTACCCTTGGCGCTGTGGCCCAACAAATTTCGTCTACATCGCGCCAAAATACATGCGTGTTGAGAAGCTTGCAGGCAAAGCAACCTCTCCAGTGAACCTAACTCGTCGAGATAGCCAAAATTTGTTGGGCCACAGCGCCGAGGATAATCGCGTTCTCGAAATTCTAAAAACGGATATGGACATTACTTACGGTGGCCTACGTGCCTCTCATTAATTAAGGAGCCTAACGGTAATAGTTTAAAAGTTAACTATTAAATATTGGTTAACAAGCCTGCTAGTTAGCACGTCTTAGCTGCATTATGATGTACTACACCACTGACAATGCTATGCCAGAAAAAGCGCGCATCTAATTCAAATAGCTTATTTTTAAAAATTGCAGAAAGTCTTAGGTGAAACACCCGGCTGTATATCGGCATTGACTGTGGCGCTGCGGCAGAAAATAACCTATCCCAAACGGTGCGCACGAGCATGGGAGATATCATGGCAAAAACGCCGAAAGTGAAGTACGCTCAAAAGTTTCGAGACGAATGGCTTAAAGACCCGGGTCTGAGCAGCTGGCTCCTCTGCAAGAAAACACCCAATGGATTGAAGGTTGCTGAATGTAAGTTTTGCAGGTGCCAACTCGGATCCAAGTACAACGAACTGAATTGCTCACAAAGATACAAAAAAGCACCAGAATGATACTAGCATATTGGGCCCGTCAGCAGATTACATTCCCAAAAGGAACTGAAAGCAATGCCGTGAGCACAGCAGATCTCGAGGGCAGGGCCGCGTTGTTCATAGCTGAACACTGCATGCAGCACTGCCGACCATCTGGCAGAATGCATCAAGAAATCATTCCCAGACAGTGCGGCTGCCAGAGACTGCCGAATGAAGAGGACAAAATGCGCTGCAGTGGTTAAAATGTTCTGTACCCGCACTTTAAAGAGGACCTTTCATCAGACATTGGCAACAGCAAATACAGAATCATTGTTGACGAATCAATTGAACTGACATATCAGTAACAAAATATTTGTCAATGTATGTCATTAACCACAGTGAAGCAATGTCGTCACTTGTAACAACATTCCAGTCCCTGTTCGTGCAAGGAACATGCGATGCGCGAGGCAATGTAAAAATTTCGGAAGTGTTCGCTGAAGCGCCCGGTAAAATAAACCTATGAAGAATGGCCCTTGTGGAGTACTTTTTATATGGGTTATTTCGGACTGTGTATTTGAGGAGAACAGGATTACCTTACAGCCTACTTATGTTTGGTTTTCTTTACTCACGCCTTTAAACAAAATTGCTGGCAGGAACGCTCGCAGGAACGATGCGGTACAAGCTGCCCTGGACGCTGCCAACGCTGCCAAATTTTCCACACAAGCTCTGCAACATGCAGAAAAGATCGACTCAAAAAGTCTACCTATCGTATGTGCGCGTGCGTTTATCTCAGCGTTGAATTAAAGACCGAGAAGACACTTTGAAAGGGAGCAGCAAAACGAGAGAGTTAGCCTTTAGAAGTTTCCTTAGAAACCCTTGTCTTGTTTTTTGTCATTTTTTTTTTTTCTCACGATCCTTCGGCCTATAAAAAGGTGTGGCTTTCACCGAATAAATTCAGTTGACAGTTAGCGCTCGTGTGTGTGTTTCCTCTCTTTTTTGTCCGTGTCTTTGTTTGCGCTATAATATTTCTAATTCAATATGCCAACGAATGTTGCTCAAAAAATAATCTGACTGAACGCTTGAAGAAAATGCTCTTTCCTCCTAGCCACAGTTGCGGGATAAAATATGCCACCTTTTCCTTGATCTCATGTTGATGGCTGGTTGTGATACGCGCACAAGCAGACGCCGCTTCAAACGGCGATGCGCATTCTGGTTTGGTTTAGTTTGGTTTATGGGGTTTAACGTCCCAAAGCGACTAGGCTATGAGAGACGCCGTAGTGAAGGGCTCCAGAAATTTCGACCACCTGGGAACCAGAGGTTCTCTAACGTGCACTGACATCGCACAGTACGCGGGCTTCTATTATATTTCTCCTCCATCGAAATTCGTGGGGTTTCGTTTTTGCTTAAGGAATCCCTTTTTTTGATCACAGTTCTAAGCCAAGGAAAGACGCAGTGCAAGTATTTTTACATCTAGCATCGCAGTACATATTAGCAGATATTTTGGTGTTTTCCAAATTTGTTTAGCGGATTATTAGCGAATTTTTGAAAACATTTTGGTGGAATGCTCGGAAATAGAGGTGGCAACACTACACGTGGTGGCGGCATGATGGCGGGAAGATCGCTTTTGCACGGAGCCAGGGAGTGACAGTACAGCGCAGTACAGTGACGGCCGTAGCGTCTGCTGAAGATTCAACGAGCGGGAACGGTTTTTGGCACCGGGCGTATTAGCAGCCAACTTCGCGATGTCACAGAAGTCACGAAAGCGCTACAGGCAATACTTGGAACCTGGTTCAAACGGCAAAATTCCCAAACAAACCCTCTGGAACATCCGGAACAGACGCAAAAGGGGTGCCGTTAAGGTATGTATGTATGTATAGATTATGTGCGCGCTCGTGCATGCGCGCGCGTGCGTGCGTGCGTGTGTGTGTGCGTGCGTGTGTGTATATGTGTGTGTGTGCGTGTGTGTAAGTGTGTGCGCGTGTATGCAGTGTAAGTTAGCGTCTGTATTAAAATAAGGTGCGCACAGACAGTTGAAATCGGGAACAGCGAGCATCTACTGGGTCACTGAATACTAGAGCGCGCAAAATTTTCCACACAAGCTCTGCAACATGCAGAAAAGATCGACTCAAAAAGTCTACCTATCGTATGTGCGCGTGCGTTTATCTCAGCGTTGAATTAAAGACCGAGAAGACACTTTGAAAGGGAGCAGCAAAACGAGAGAGTTAGCCTTTAGAAGTTTCCTTAGAAATGGCGCGGAGACCGCTGTGCGGTAGCTAAAGGTATGTCTTATCTGTAGATCTTCTCCAGCGGCGAATTCTTTTCTGTCCGCGTTTCATTTGATGGCGACTGTAAAAAGGTAGATGAAGAATCGCAGGGTAGCAGACATTCATTAACCCATGCCAACAGTTTATAGTATTGTTTTTTCCTTTCCTATTTTTTAGGATGACGCACCACTCATCATGAATGATCCTTCCAGGGCTTTACAGAGTGGCATTTGCTGCTCAGACCGGCAAGATGGGGACATTCAAGGAAGCAGTCCCAGTCACGATTCTCCACATGTTATGGGTCCGGTAAGAAATTCTTCCAAGCTAGTTTATTCATATCTAGGAAAGTTGTCTGTTCATAAACAGGACAAGGACCAGGCAGCAAAAAAGGAAAAGCAGCACCACAAGGCACAAAGTTCAAACTGCTTTTTTTTTTTGTGGATCAAGTGAAATGACAGGTTATATAAGCAAGGAAACCCAAAATTTCTACCATGTTTACCACTCTGTCATGCTCCAAGAGTCACATTGAAGTCTCAAAACAAATAGAAAGAAAAATAAGCCCCAAAAACAGGAAACCAACTACAATGTAGTTGCTAAGCACAAAGTTTGTTTGCCTGTGGTTATCTGCTGTCTCACTACATAATATATTCAACTTAACAGACCACCAAAACAGACCACCAGTAAAGGAAAAAAGACAGTGTGCAAGACATGAGCCATGTGCTACTGATGATGTCATTTACTGCTGCTTTATTATTAGTGTATTACCACATAAGTGGCCTTGAAAAATTCTAGGGAGTCTCGGTCTCTCTCTACTTAAAAATGTTAACTGGTAGCTGTTAGCTTCTGTGACGGTGCCAAAGAGAGGTAAGAGGTGGTGATTTTGGCCTGAAAGTTGTCGGCCCGCATAAAAAATTTGCTGAACACTTCCTTGAGATCCTGATAAAGAGGATGAATATTGGCAATTTAGCCTTCGTTAGGCTCTCTCTCTGGTCAGTATGTGAAGCTATCGCCACTGTTTGCAGTTTTATTTTTTGTCCACGTGCACGAATGTGACAGGCATCACGCTTGTCCGAAATTTAACTTGCCACCTCTCTATGAAGATTCTGGCACAGCTTGTGGTCACTGTTGTCGTGTATTTGAATGTTACTCACAGAAAATGCCTTGCATAGGTGCCAGCGGTGTCCTAAAGGTTTGCAGTGCACCTTTGCTTGTCTTAGTCATTTTGGCAGCCTAGCTTTCTTTCGCATCAGTTGACAGAAGAATGAAAAGTTCTCTTGCACCCCCTTTGTTGTACGTTGGGACAGGCTTGCAAACCACAGGCAGTGGCTGGTTAGGACTCGCTGTCTATCCTAATTTCACCTTCGTATGGGCCCTGCACTGCTAGAAAATCACAATTACCTGAGTAGCTTAGGTGGTAGGTTAAATAAAGCATGTGTTTACTGAGCTCAATAGATTGTAGTAGTTACACGGGCAGAATAAGGACTGTTCTTGAGCTAAACATGCCCTCACTTGTGATAATGAATATTTATATTTATTAATGCATTGGCATTAGGCGCCCTGTTTAGCAAAAAATGTGTCGTTAGTGTTGTCGACATTGTGAGCGGAAAATCACGAGCATGCCTCTGGCCGGAGGCAATCAGATTGGTGACATGGCACGGCGCTGATTGGTAGGCAGTTTGCTTGATGTCTGCAGGCTACATGATATATCGGTGTTGGAAGGAGCTGCCAACTCTGGTAGCTCTTGTGAGATGCGAGTTGAACCTGGGACCCTTAGATCCCAAGTCAGACATGTTACCCCTAGGCCAGGAAGCCGTGTTTGTACAGCTTGGTTAAGGCAGGGCTTTATAGCTATGCCGGGTCTTTTACATGATATGATATCCTTTTTTTTTCTTTCTTTTACAAAGATTTCCCATATGTAAAAATTGAACTGGTTCTTTTTCTTGAAATTGAAAAGATTTCTTTGAGTAGTTGATGACTGCATGCTAACGAATATAGTTTGAGATAATGGCAGCACAAATTAAGGGATTAGTGATTAAGCTAGCAGCAAAGTACATGCACGTTAACAACGATCCGCAAGGGGTGCCACAGACTTGAGGCATTAACGATATCGCGTCATGCCCTTAAAAGTGGAGCTCAAGTGTCCCCCCAATTTTTTTGGTTGTGTTGTCATAGTTGCTTTTCAAACACTTATAATGGGCATCACTACCTGCAAGAAGGCACGTGAGGATGCCTGTAGTAACAGTTCGCATTCACTTTTCTTTTTTATCTTGCATGCCAGTTGTTGGTTGTGTTTGGCTTGTAATTTCTGCTTCTTTTTTTATTTTTAGGATGACACTGCACTAAATGTGAGTGGTCCTCCCAGAGCTTTACAAAGTGCCGATTCATGCTCACACCTAAAAAATGAGGATTTGCAAGGTAGAAGCCCCAGTCAGGATTCTCCAGATGCTGTGGGTTCATTGTCACCCAACAGCGGAGACGATGGAGCACATAATGCCAGCTGTGCTAATGAGAACATCGGTCCATGCTCTGAGAGGGAGACCAGCATACCCGAAACTGGTGCATGCTCACAACCAGAGCCCACCCAACCTGGAGGCAGTGAAGAAGACGTACCTGCTGCCGCGAACAGGAGTGAGGACAATAATGAAGAAAGTGAAGTTGATGATCCTGACGCGGAGAGATTAACCTATGACTTCCAGGAACAGTTTGAAAGATTGTCTGCTGAGACTCTGCCGCACCAAACAACAACGAAAGCAGAAGCACTCTTGTTGGTTTTAGCTTATGTTGTAAATGCAGGTCTAACATGGGCACAAGTAAGAGGTCTGCTGATTTTAATTAATGCTTTCTTTGGGTCAGAAGTTGTACCAGGCACCACGTATTTCTTCAGGAAGCTGTGGAAAAATCAAAAGGAAGCACTGAAGCTACACTTTTTTTGTTCGGCATGCTATGATTACCTTGGGACTTTGTTGAGCCTTGAAAAAAAAACAGCTGTTAAATGTAAGTCATGTGGCGTCCAAAAGATAGTGCAGACTTTAATCAACACTGGAAGCTTTTTTTTTTGTTTGACTTGAAACAGCAAATCCTTGACTTAGTGAAGCAAACAAGTGGGCCTCTTTTTGGAAATCTCCAGCAAATAGCGACAAGATGTCACAAACCAGGAACTTATGCCGACATCACGGATGGTGACCTGTACAGGAGCACAAGAAACCACTTGAACATGACTTGGTCTGATCTCACGCTCACTTTCAACACGGATGGGGCACCAGTGTTTGAATCTAGCAAGTCTTCAATATGGCCAATCCATTTTGTAATTAACGAACTTCCATTTCAACTGAAATGGCAGAATGTGACCATTTCAGCCTTATGGTTTTCAAAAACTCACCCCCCAATGCACCTTTTTATGAAGAGATTTGTTGAAGAGGATTGCAGTATTGGGAAGCTGACATGGTACCATGCTGGGACAGCTGTAAAGTCTGCAGTTCATGCTGTCACCTACTGTGTGGACTCCCCAGCCAGAGCGGCCCTATTAAACATGAAACAATTCAACGGGTATTTTGGCTGCAGTTGGTGTTGGGAAAAAGGCACAGCTATTGACGGTGAGTGTGGCTCGTATTTTTTTTTTAATCAAAAACATTTCTTTTGTAATAAATATAGTTTTTAAATGTGCCTGGGCAGCTGATGTGGCTAAGCAGTGTTCAAGGCTGAACACTCAGTTCATACTAATGCCTGCTGCTTTATAGGGGGAGAGGCGTGTTGTGGTGTTGGGCTAGCCTTTGCTTTCTGTCTGATCTTGTCAACATAACTTGCTTGAAATATGCTTGGGAAGCGTGCCCATGTGTACCTGTTTCTAATTCTTTCTTCAATAGACCTCTCCCGGCCTACGTCATCAACGCACGTGTTTCTGGTCCGATGGGCAAAACATGCGCCATACCGAGGAGGCTCTCACAGGGAGAAGAAAGGCTGCCAGGCGTTTCGAATGAGGGAACAAAGCTGGTGGGCGAGCGCTCGGCACCTGAAGAACCGGTTCAGAACCGAAAGTCGACGATTTTGCCCATCGGGGCACACCTTTTTGACGTCACACTGTTTACATCAGGGAGAGGTGTATTGTTTTTTTTTTATGAAAAATTTCTACTTTGGGCCCTATTGTTCGCTTCAGATCGGTTTGAGCCTGTCAATGCCAAGCAGGTGCCGGATATCGCTCGTTGTACTTCATTTTTTATTTTGTTTTGGCTGGAGCCACTATTTTAGCGACGAGTCACTGCAGGGACCCGTTGGGAAGAAATATGGAAAATTCAATCGAAGTAAAAATAACTTGCAATCTGTCGTAATTTGCAATATAAGCAGTGTTAAAATATGCTGGGCTTACTGAAGCACTGCATTCTTTTGTTTGGCAAATGCCAGAAGTAGTCTTGAGAGATAACAGTACACCAACACTGAAGCACAGTTAACAAGAACCTGCAAAAGATAGGAGTCATTTGTGTCAATGATGGCGTGGTGTGGATTCTTGGACTCGGTCAAATTTCTAACACATACCAGGTCGGACTAAGTGAAACTAGAGTTACCCATAGGGCACTGCACATTATACTGCATGGTTTGGTTGCTAGCCTATTAGCTGCTCAGGTAACTGCTTCATGGATTGGGAATTTGTCTAAACAATCATGATGGCAAATGGTTTTGTAGACCTGCTCAGCTTGCCTCGTTTCACAAGTGTGGATACGCAGCTGGATGGCAGGCGTAGAGCATCCTTTTGGCCAAAATGGCGTCATTCGAGTAGGGACTTAATCATTGCTAACTTTGTGCCCATAGCATGCATGATATGATACTGTTGATTGGAAATAAAACACAGTGTAGGCTTTTCATCTTGATGCGAAGACTAGAAATGTAATATTGACACGAGTATTAAGTAGAAGAAGAAAGCGATCGCAGCGGGCAGAAGTAGACGACGCTGAAGTGTAGGTCGGTTTTCTCTGGTGCCCTCGTTCTGCCGCTGCTGTTCCCTTTCAGTGTAACAACTGTTACAATATAATGGCATTCTGTTCTTAAAGTACTTTTTGATTTGGAAACTGTTACCAATTAATGCTGCCCAATGTTGCTACGGTAGTTGCCAGAAAAACCATGATATCTCAAGTACAATGAGCAGAGTGAAATAGATTGATAGCAACCTGCTCATGTAGAATCTGTGCTTGGACAGAGCTAAAGCTCTGGCTGGGTAAGTGAAGCATGGTGCCTTTTGCAAATTTTACAGGTGAAGTCTAAGCAAACGTTTATATCCGGTGAATGTAGATGCAACCTGCCCTGGGGAATATGTGTGCTCAGAAAAAAAGAAAAGATAGCAAGTCGAAAGAAAAATCAAACATGAAGGACAGCGTTGTATTTATTGTGACTTTCAATGGGAATTATCCGTGGATTTTTTTCTTAATGAAAATTGGTTTTTATGAAGCAACCACATTAAACATTGCATACTATTCTATGTGCAGCAAAAAAAGGAGTTAATTTCCATCCAATTTTCTACTACAATTTTTAAAGAGCCTGTTAACAGGTGTTTTAGAGAGAAGCCTTTTTACCGAATGTTGAGCAGCAAGCAGCTCACCGATATTTATAATCCGTTGCAGTTGTAACAACTTACCAGGCTTCAGAAGAGAACAGTGTGACTTTCATTACATGGTGGATTATTGCCATCATGTATAGCTGCTTGCCATGACAGCAGGTTGATTGGGAAGGCAGGATCCCCAGTTTTTTTTTTTTATTGAAGTGTCTAAAGATACACCCGAGCTACCCTGCCGATTCTCATTGAAGGTACGGCGAACTTCACTGCAAGTGCATGGCTAAGTCACATCTAACGCATGTCTGCATTCTGGTTGCTATCCTCACAAGTAGCTCAACCACTAAGCTTTCACAACTTTCGAGGAGGTGCAAAGAGAAGTTCACTCATGCTGACATCTTGGCATTCCCATAGTGATTCAGATCGCCCTCTTCACTCCTGATTGTGCACAGCAAGCACCGCTGTCATTCGCACATATTGCATGCAAGTGACTGTGGCAGGCAACGAGACGTCAGCAGAGATACACATATTGCCTCGCTGCTTTTGCTTCTTACTTAGTAAACAATTAGTAAACTAGAATTAAAATAACAATGCACACAAGGGTGCAGTTTCAACTATTTATTATGCCGTAAACTGATGTAGTGAAAGAAAAATGTATTCCAAGCTGCCTAAGCAGCCACCGTAATGACCAGGAACAGTGAAGTTTCCCTGTCATGGTGCTGAGAGGACGCATGCAGGTGTGCTTAATGCGATGCTTCGGTCAACAAAGACTGCAATCTTTGGCATGAAAGGCCCATCTTGTCTTATGAAGCTCAAGGGTCTGGGGACTACATGCATTGTGTGCTGGAGGGTGTGACCAAGCAGCTGTGGCTTTCAGCCTTCTATATTGGCAGGCACATCTTGGGTTCGAGGCTACGGCCTCCAATCACATTTGCAAGGATGCCACTTTCAGAACGTGCATTCTGGAAGGCCACAGAGTGGCTACTATTTTATAGCTTGCCATGTCTTTCAGGGTTTCTTGTGCATCCCATTTTGCCCTTCTTGTGAAAGCAGTTTTCTTGCTATTGAAGGATGTGGTCAATGAAAGTGATATTAGTGATGCAGAAAAGCTACTCTTCCAATTTGCTACACAAGTCACAAAACTCTATGGAGGGGCAGCAGCAACGTTTAACGTTCATCAGCTGCTTCACTTACCGAAGGCAACACGGATGTTCGGCCCACTTTGGGGCATTTCAACATTCCCCTTTGAGGATTCTAATGGCCGAGCCTTGAGGCTTGTTTCGGCTGCAAAATCTGTGCCAATGCAGGTGGCAGAAAGGTGCATCATGCATCAAACATATGGATTTTTAAGTAGAGAGTTACAACTTTCAGCCCGCCTGGCAGCTGCTAAATGTGAACTAGAATCCAAGAGCAAAAGGTGGTTTCAAACGTGTGTTCTTGGAGCTGCTCAGCCAATTCGAGAATTGTCGCAGACTCTTGAAAAACTCTTCACGGAGACATTTGCTTGCGTACCTAGCATTTCCAAGTATTTTCGTGCACAGGTGGGCAGCATCATCATTCATGCCGCAGACTATGTTGTACCTAAGAAGAGCTGTACATGTTATGTAAAGATGAAGGACGGCACCTACTCATATATACTTGGTATTTATGTGGCTCAGAATTCCATTTATTTTCACTGCCAACAAATGCTCATCGGTGCCAAATGTGTCCCATTATTTGCCCCATATTGTGCCTTGTGTGCATGCACCGCTGTCAGAAAACCACCATTTGTTTTCTACTGAAGATGTTCTTGCACAGTGTGTGTTTGTAAACATAGATAACGTTTCGTATTTGTGTGAGGTCGGAAATGAGCAAGAACGATGCTAGATGCTTTCATGGCAAATTTAGCTGTGTGCCAGTGAGCCATGAAAAATTTTGTTTGCTTTATTTGATCCTCAGACAGTGTCTAACAGGAGGCCAATGCTAAATGATAAACATCAGACAAGGCCTTGCTCCCTTGTACAAATTTGTACACATCAGTGAACAACTCGGCCATTTTATTCACATTTTGAGCATTGAAATTCTTTTTTATTTTTGGTTGTCGAGTCCAGTGGAGTTTAATTGACGACTGAAAGAGATGTTGCTTTTTGCACTGCGGAATTAAGCTTATTGTGATAAGAAACTATATTGGCCAAAGGCGCGAAAGCCCATCTATTTTTATTGTTCTGTCCTTTTATTCTTGATTCAGGAGAAAGCTACCTCCATGTCAGCTGTCGTCACACCGTGATGTGAAAATTTAATGAGCTAGTTTGCAACTTTCAGCCTGCAGTTAGGTCCATTTTTAAAGTTCTGAGGCTGCCATTTGTTTCTTATTATATCCAAGATACAAATGCAGATTATTTATGAGGAAAGCAGTGGTACTTTTGTCAACAAATAGTATTTAAACATGACGATTGAAACATGAACAGCGAAATGAGAAGATCTCAGCAAGGGAAATCTCAATACTAGCACATCTGAATTTTACTTAAAAAGTGCCAAGATTGTGTTTCAGAAGTGGTAATCAACCTTGTTTGTACATTGTCTCTCAGAGCTGATACGTTTGCCTTCTTGTCTCTGCATTTCAGTGTTGTTCACGTTTGATTACTTACTGATTGTACACTGTCCTACACTAAACATCTGAACTCTGTCATAAGAGAAAGGGTGAAGCAGGCAGTGAAACAAGGAAGAAAGAAAGGGACACCATAGTGGAGGGCTTTTGAATAATTTGGTCATTTAGGGTTCTTTAACGTGCACTGACAATGCGCAGCACACGTGTTTTCACATTTGAGTGGCAGTGAGATGTGACCAGAGCAACTAGGATTTGATCCTGCAACCTTGTGCTCTACAACTGTATGCCACAGCAAATCAGCCACTGTGGGAGGTATCTTTGCCTGGCTTTTGCCTCACCAAGCCATAAAATGTGACTCCTTTCATTTCAGTCAGTCAGGCAACCCGTATTATATCAACAGAGTTCAGTCTGTTTACCATCCTGTGATTTTCAGTCTTGTGTACCCTTTTAGCAGATCGTTGACCAAACGCTATCATATGGTGCCTTGTTTGATGTAAGCTTTTGGGGATTTCGCATTATTTGTGTGCTGAATAAACAAGCTTTCTACCATGTTATGTCGTACGTCACATTTTCATTGAAGCAAAACCATAGTTTGTAATGATTTGGTTGAAATTGTAAGTCCTTAATATGCTTGAGTGTACAGTTCTCATTTGATTTTCCTGCTTTTGTGTTGCCCACAGAAAGGTGTTCATTTTTTTATTTGCTGTGCATCCTTTTTTTTCTTGGCTATCTGAATGATGAACAATTCCCGATTTCATTTTTCAAGCAAAAGAGGGGATAAGCGATCTGGTATCTTTTTGATACATATAAGCCTTCTGCAGCAAAATGCATTTTGCAGCGCCGGTCTTGTGTGCAAGCAAGTTAAGGCATCTTACAGAATGAAAATTTTCATCAAACTTCCAATGCTGAAGTCAACAGTGCATAGTTGTGGCAAACTTGTGTTGTTTTCTTGTTTTGGGGGCCACATCAGTACAGGGAAGTTCCTTGTTGGCTGTTTTGGGCTGCGCCGTGTGGGTCGTTAAGTATCCCGGGCCTTCCAAATCTCTAGTTGCTAAGAGGAACTTCCTCCCCTTCCAAAAGTTGGGACTTCCATGTATGCTACAAGAGCCCCATGGTTTTGAAGCAAACCTCTCAGGGTTCCAAAATTTGACAAAGGCTGTTTGTATATACCACACATATCTCTCACGAGAAGCATCATTGCTAATTTTCCCCTAAGGGCCCCTGTAGTAGGATTCAAGTCAATAACGCAGCTTTTTCCTCGTCAAAGGACCCCCTTTCAGGCAATGCTGTCTGCAGATTCTCATGGCCCTGCTAGCATGACAATGCAGGGAGTGGGACGTGGAAGGGGATTATTCCCCCCTTCCAAGGTCAAGGGTAGTCCCCTCTCCGCATTGTCACTCTAGCAGGGTCATGAAAATCGGAGAAAGCCAACGACTGGAAGGGGGTCCTTTGATGGAGAAAAGTTGCTGTGTTCTTGAGCTGATAATGCAATCCAGTGTTTCGCCAATGACACTGTCTTGCTAAGTCACTCAGGAGATGAGCTGCAAAGCATGATCAATGAGTTATACAAGCAGAACGGTAGGCCTGAACATGCAGAAAACCAAAGTAGTACTTTATCCTCTGTTGTAGTCCCGAGCAATGCCGGAGAATACTATTTGTATTGCATGTAAAGAGAACCTTGATGATGGCGACGAGTGTGTCACTTGTGACGAATGCAGTTGCAGTTACCACAATGGAAACTGTTCTGGAGGTTATGTAAAAAGTACAAAGGGGAAAGCCTCCAAGACCACATGGAAGTGTCCGACTTGCATACTTGCCAGAACCAGAGGGGGAAAGTCGAATGAAAAGTCGAAAAATGAACAGGCATGTGAGCACAAGGCGGAACTATCGCAAATCAACGCCAAGTTAACTGTTCTCTTGCAGATGAAAGAGAAAGTCGACGCTCTAAGTAGCTTGAAAGAAGTTATAGAAAGTCTTGAACAGTCAGTGCAGATGATGTCAGCCAAGTATGACGAGCTTCTAGAAACGCAAAAACGACACGATACGGAAATACAAAATCTGAACAAACGTCTTGAAGTCGTAGAATCGGTGGGATCTGAGGCTGAGGTGGGTCGATTGAAAAGGCAAATAAATGACCTTGAACAGTATGGACGACGCCAGAATCTTGAGATCCATGGTCTGAAATACACTGAGAACGAAAACGTGTTAGCTGTTGTGAACGACCTTGCATTGTCTTTGAGCCTTGAACCGGTCACTGAGAGTGAAATTGAAGGTGTGCACAGACTTCCTCACAGGAAAAATGAGGACAAAACGCCTCCTGTGCTGATCCGCTTTGTCAGCCGGAAAACAAAAGATCAATGGCTAGCGAAAGTAAAGGATCTGAAAGCTAAGGAATCAGACATACGCCTTTTTGACAACCTGACAGCCTTCAACAGGCGACTCTTGTGGCTGGCACGTTCAAAGGCAAAGCAGTGTGGCTACCAGTATACCTGGCAGAGAAATGGCAAAATATTTGTCAGGAACAGAACCGGAGAGAATGCAATCTGCATTGCTTGCGAAGACGACTTGGCAAACATTCGGTAGCCTTAGGTTTTCATGCGCGCTGATCTTCTGTGGGAAAAAAAGAAGCCTATCATGACCTATTTTGATATTGATTCTTTCATTAAGTACATTCTGAATTCTGGAAAGTCTCTCAACAATTCTCTCAGTTTTTTTCATTTAAATGCACGAAGCCTGCAAAACAAAATAGATGAAATGGTTGTGTTGCTGTCAACTTTGAGGTTAAAGTGGGATGTATTAGTATTTTCTGAAACCTGGTTTAGCAATGATAATGATGCTCCTAACATTGATAATTATAAATGCGTATCTTTGGCGCGACAACAGAAAAGAAGAGGGGGCTTATCAATTTATTTGAGGAATGAAATCGGCTATCACTGTTTACCTGAATGCTGTGAAATGAATGAAGATGTAGAAGCTTTGTCTTTGTGCTGCGGAAAAATTGTTGTTATAGGTATATACAGACCGCCTTCAGGTTCGGTATCTGCGTTTTGTAACTTTGTTGAAAAAACTTTGGAATATGTGTCTCTTAATAATTATGAAGTGGTTTTTCTTGGTGATATAAATGTTGATATTCTGGGTCAAACGTCCGTTACGAGAAATTTCCTAGATTTGTACAACAGCTATGGATTTGTGAACTTAATTTCCTCACCAACAAGAGTTACTGACAGCTCTGAAACGCTTATTGATGTGTGCTTTACGAATATTTGCACTAGTGATGTCCCGGCTGGCGTTTTGACATTAAGCATTAGTGACCACATGCCTATATTCTGTATAGTTCCGAGTCAACCAAAACAACACAGGAGTAAACCGGAATCTTCCACATTTAGAAGAATTGATGAAAACAGCTTATCAGAGTTTCGACGTCTTTGTGCTAGCACAGATTGGAGTAATATTTTAAGACAGGAGGATGCATGCCAATCGTACACAAATTTTATATCTACTATTCAAGAACACTACAATACTGCATTTCCGCAAGCAACGCGCAGAACTCATAGAAAATCAAGAAAGCCGTGGATTTCAAAACAACTGTATGACCGCATCCAGGAAAAGAACAGACTTTTTTCGCGTTTTGTGAGAACAAAAGACACTGACATTCTCCGTCAATTCAAAACGTTCCGCAATAAGTTAGGCGCTGACATTAAAAAAGCAAGAAGTGATTATTACGCGAGAAAGTTCTCCATGTCTGATGGCTCGAAGGGAACATGGAATACACTTAACGATCTTCTAGGTAAAAATAGAACCAACGCACCCGTCTCACTCCACATTCATGGCGCGAACTATGATGGCGCTGACCTAGCGAATGAATTTAATGGGCATTTCTTATCTGTTTTTCCGCCAAAATCAACTGATGGTCCACATCAAGATGCCTCAATCTATATAACCAGTAAACAAAGTAATTCCATGTTTTTGTTACCATGCACAGACTCAGAAATAATTACCATTATTCACTCCTTACGCAGTAATAGTGCTCCAGGTGTCGATGGCATAGCTCCAGTCCCGATCAAGAAAGTAGCAGATGTCATTGCGATACCATTAGCACATATAATTAACCTAATGTTCACGACAGGCACATTTCCACATCAGTTGAAAATAGCTCGTGTCACTGCCATTCACAAAGGGGGTGACATTAATGATTTAAATAATTATCGGCCGATCTCCGTTCTTTCAGTTTTTTCTAAGATTGCAGAACTTGCAATCAACACACGTCTTTCTCAATATCTCGAGAAAAACCATGTCATCTCCAAGCAACAGTACGGATTTCAAAAAAAAACAAAACAACTGAGGCCGCCTTACTGGAAATCAAAGAAAAGCTAATTGAAAACATAGAAAATAAACTGCTAACAGTTGGCATATTCCTTGATATGAGGAAAGCGTTTGACTCCGTTAACCATAAGATATTGCTTGAAAAAATGCAGTGTTATGGAATACGCGGCGTTCCTTTAACCTTATTTGCTAGCTACCTTGACAACCGATCTCAAACAACTATCATTAACGGTATTTCATCTGGGATCGGTCAGATTGTGTCTGGTGTGCCACAGGGCTCCGTTCTAGGACCAACGTTGTTCTTACTATATATTAATGATATCGTCAACCTTCGTCCAGCAGACAACATTATAATCTATGCAGACGATACTAACGTATTTTTTTCAGGGCAAGATAGTAATATTTTGCAAGCAGCCTCCAATAGTTGGTTATCCCAATTGTCTGTTTGGTTAAAATCAAATAGGTTAGAACTTAATGTCAGGAAAACAAAGTACATACTGTTTAGAGCCAAAAATAAGGAAGTTCCGAACAACTTCCAAATTCACTTCGAACAAGCTCCTATAACTCGTGTCAGCTCTACAATGTTCCTTGGAGTCATTTTTGAAGAACATTTACTCTGGACAGATCATGTAAACTACGTTTGCACTAAAATGGCTCGCTCTGTTGGTATCCTAAATAAATTTCGCACAATACTGCCTCGGAAATTCAAACTACAAATTTATTTCTCTCTAGTCTTTTCGCATGTACAATATTGTTTGTTGATCTGGGGAACGACTACCTCAACCAATCTTGTGAAAGTACTTACTTTACAAAAAAGAGCTGTACGAGCGATTGATAATTTACATTACAGTGAGAGCACGGGTCTTTCCTTCCTCAACCATAGACTGCTAACCATCACGGCCGCTTACCACAAGAAGCTTGCTGTTTATATCAGAAACCTTATGAAAAGAAACTGGCAGACTTTCGAGAGCACATATCTAATTGCCCAAACAGCATACAGTCTTAGGCACCCTCAATACCATGCATCAAAATCCCGTACAAACTATAATTCCTCATACATTAAACACCTATCCATATTTAACAGAATTGTCACTACAAAATATGTCCGAGGTCAGATTTAGGAAAACTGTTCATGAATATTTTTGTTATAGCTAGTTGTGGTGTGTTTTTACCTAATCAGTTATTGTCTTTGCTATGTTTTGATCTTAGTTTTGTTGTGCTTAGCTCTATGCATGCCTGATCTCTGTTTCGTTGTCAGTATATCCGCTGCTTTTCTAGTTTCTGTTACTTACGAAAACTTTGTACCATTGCCAAGTGCCACTTTGTTTTTGTTTTTGCTTTTTTTTACATGGGGAGGGCAGGCCTCAGTCAGGCGCTACTAGGCGCCTTTAGCTTGCTCTCCCTTGTTTGCAGTCTCTGTACTGGCCAAACAAAACCAATAAATGAAATGAAATGAAATGAAATGAAATGTAGAGCAGTCTCGCAAGGGAAGAAGAGCAGTTCACAATTACTAGTGAGGCGCTGGAACTGGTAAGGAAATGCGTCTACTTAGGGCAGGTAGTGGCTGCTGATCCGGATCATGACAGGGAAATAACTAGAAGAATAAGAATGGGCTGGAGCACATCTGGCAGGTTCTCTCAGGTCATGAATGGTAGCTTACCAATATCCCTGAAGAGGAAAGTATGCAACAGCTGTATCTTACCAGTACCCACTTACGGGGCAAAAGCGTGGAGGCTAACGAAAAGGGTTCAGCTTAAGGACAATGGAGCGAGCTATGGAAAGAAAAATGATCGGTGTAACGTTAACAGACTGGAAGCGGGCAGAGTGGGTGAGAGATTAAGCGGGTGTTAATGATGTCCTAGGCGAAATCAAGAGAAAGAAATGGGCTTGGGCAGGGCATGTAATGCGAAGGCATGACAACCGGTGGTCCTTAAGGGTAACGGAGTGGATTCCAAGAGAAGGCAAGCATAGCAGGGGGTGGCAGAAAGTTAGATGGGCGAATGAGATCAAGAAGTTTGCAGGGATATGGTGGCCGCAACTGGCAAAGGACCGGGTTAATTAGAGAAACATGGAAGAGGCCTTTGTCTTGCTGTGGGTGTAGTCAGGTTGATGGTACTGATGAAGATCACTGAGCCCGATGTGCTGCTGTGCACGGAACCTGTCACTTCAGATGACATTCTTGCGCAGGCAATGAAAATGGCAGTATTTGTTAGTTGCATTTCATAGCTAGTTTTGCATTGCACGGGGGGCTTAATCTGGCGTTGCTAGCCATTATAAGGCTAAATTTTCCTTAAAACATTATATCTTTGGTGGCACTTACATTTAATCAGATTAAATAATCAATTACAAATTATATCACTCTCTTTCTAAATCTTAGAATAAGCAATGCAATAAATTTACTATTATGCGGAAAATGAGAGTACGCTGTTCAAGAAGCAGTAAAGAATAATCTGCTTTTTACTTTATTGCAGGAAAAACAAACTGCTGATTGGAGGTTTAATTTGTCACAATGTACTGAGCTAGTCCGAGTAACGTGTACTTGGAGTTATGGACACAACTTGAAATGTAGAAGACAGTGTGTCCTGCTTTGTCTTAATTCACATTGAATCAGTCAACAACAATATTTATTCTAAATAATGTGCATATGTATGAACTACATCTTGAGGTGAGGGTACAAATATGCTTCCCTTCCTTTTTTCTTTATTAGTAAGAAAAAAGCATGCAGATTCATGCTGATATGCATCCTTTAAATTAAGGAACTATGAGTGGTACTTTACTTTTGGCTTTGGCAGTGCGCTGCTAGTTGCAGGCACGAGAATTAGCTGCATTGATGTGCGAAGAAGATGGACGGTTCTTAAATGTTCTGTTCTCAGACTTGTACAACTGTACACACATATACTTCACGGCACGGGCGGGCACATTATAATATTTTATTTTCTTCTCCCGCCAGATGGTACTGGTCCGCAAAACCGCAAAATCAAACGAGCCGGCAACTGCGCGTAACGTGCGCGTCGACGTGAGCTGTACGTTCCTCTATGTATGTAGCCAGCGTACGCTACGCTTCAAACTAGTCCAGACATGTAATTTAGTTGTCGCATATGCGAAATGACCTCGTTGGCACGAATTACGCGGTCTGGATACGCTGTACGAAAGGATCGCGTCGATGAAGAAAAGCATATCGCATACAGGGCAAATGCATAGCTTTAATGCGAATTCGTATGATTGCTGAGCGCTTGTCAGTCGGCCGCGAACCGAAACTTGGCGTCAGATATAATCTTGCCAATATTTGTTAAAGAAATGCAATCGCGGGATTGGTTTTGACCGCTGTTTGTTACGCGTTCATATGCAATGCACATTTCACAAATGTTGTTACGTAGGAAGGAACGCATATAGCTGCGCGGCGAGCCTTAACAGCACATTGTCGGCTTGCATATTCATCGACCCACTGCAAGGAAGCATGGCGATATGCGTTAGATCTGCGCGCTACGATAACATCCAGTGCTATTCGCACTCTTGCAAAACACATCCAGCAGCCGTCGAATGAATTGCGTAGACGTGAAGGCAATGTATGCGTGACTGAGCTCGGCGATGCATAGAGCTAATCGGCGATGTATGCATTGATCAGTGTGGTATCTACTTTGACAAACTGATTCGAGCTTGACTGCCCATTTTAACGAACACACCGCACATGCATGGAGACTGGATCGCGTTGATATGTTGAAAATCGAGCCGCGATTCTTTTCTATTAGTGCACAGAAAATTACCTATGACACGGAAGGAGACCATCCGAAGCAAAGCATGCTGACTGAATAACCGTACGGGTTGTCTTCATGGCATACAGTGTTTAGAATATTTTGCTGCGCATACAAATTTACCTGTTTGCACGTTGCTATTGGCTACATGGCGTGTTCACCCAAGTTTCCTGCTTGCGATTCAAGCCACTTATTGGTGTTGGCTTACTGGCGTCTTTGACCAACAGCTGTACCAGTCAGGATTTTCTTTCCAATTCAAGCCACTCTGTTGGTGTTGGCATAATTTCGCGTTTCGCCAACACGGCCCAATAAGGAATCTGTTGGTGTTGGCTTACTGGCTTGTTTGACAAACAGAGTACCAATAGCAATTCCTGTTTGCCATTCAAGGGCCAACAAGGAGAGACTGTTGGATTTTTTGATAGGGCTGTAATGCTATCGATGGATGTTGTGCAGTATATAACCACAAAAAGAAATTTTCAACTCCGAACAATCCCTGGATGACTTCTAGCCTTCTATGTTGACAATACGGGCGAACACATCGCAGATGAGATGCGCAATTAACCTAATATGCGATGATTGTATATATTCCCGCTAGGTGGCGCCGCCCTGGTTAGCTGGCTGCCTACCGTGCTCCGCTTTCACCTGCCCCTGGCATAGTCCAGGGCTTCGCCCGCCCCTGGATTTTCTCTCCATCGATTCAGGAAGGCTTCCGAAGCACGTGGATACCATCGTCATCACGGCCCGCTGCCGAGATGGCCCTCCAAGCGCCTCCAAAAGTCTGATGCGGCGTGGCGCCTCGCTAACCCTAACGCGCCGCGCCTGCACCTCTGCAATGCAGCGTCTGACGAAGCCCCTGCAGCCCAGGCCCACTGATGCCGCCACCGCGGGGCCTACTCCAACCGCCCACGTCACCGCGCAAAATCCTGTTGCAACCAACACTGTGAGCGACGCTGGGAGCTCCGGATCGACGGCCGCGGCGCAGCCGGCAGCGTTCGTCGTCGCCGCAGCGTTCACTGCTAGCCAACTCCACGCTCTAAGGGACGCCAACACCTTTGGGCCCATAGACGCGTCGCAGCCGCCTGATTTCGTCGACGCTGCCGGTGCCGCCGCGCCTACACCTGCCACATTACCCGCTGACACCAAGACCTGCAGCCCGGCACCAGCGTCGCAGATTGCGCCTCAGGCTGACGATTCGTCGGCAGACATGGACTTCATGGCGTCCCCGGTAGACGACACTCCATCCCCGGAAATCGGCTGGAGCACCATCGGTGCCAGCCGTAAGCCTGCTTCCGCCACCCGACCCCGCTCCGAGCTCATCACTGTTGGAATACAACTCCTTCCTGGTACCCTCAATCCCAAGCTGCCTCTCTACGACGTGATCGCCGCAGTCGCCTCAGCTGCACAACTTTCCTCCAAGACCAGTGCAGACATCACCCTTCAGGCCAAGCCAGCCCAAAGCCTTGTGTTCTTAAAAACTCATTCTCCTCTCACCGCCCACCTCCTAGTTTCCATCACGCACCTTCACCTTCACGGTAAGCCTGTCAGCATCAACACTTATTCCCCCATCCTCCCATCTCATGCCTCGGCGTCATCCATAACGTCGATGTCCACTTCACTCCTGATGAGCTCATGCATGATCTAGAGTCTTTCAAAACAGATATTCTCGCTGCTCGCATGATGGGATCCACTCAATCAGTGCTCATTACGTTCGCTGGTACCGTCATCCCCCACTTTGTTTATTTCAAACGCGTTGCCTTCCGGTGCCGTCCTCATAAACCTAAGCCTCCCACCTGCACCCGTTGTCTCACTCTAGGCCACCGCGCCCACCAATGCCCCCAGCACAGCGTTCCGGCCAAGTGCCGTCGCTGTGCTGCTCCTCTACCCGCTGACCCTTCCGCTCATGTGTGTGCCCAGCCCTGGTGCGTTCATTGCAAGGTGAACACCCACCCCTCCCTCGACCCCACTTGCCCCTTTCTCCTTGATAAACAACGCGAGTGTGCTAAAACTGCATACCTCCGACGCCTAGCTTTGCGCCGGGCCACTCAACCCACCACCCCCTCCTCCTCCTCTAATCATGAATCTCCATCAGCTCCGATCACGTCACCACCAGGCTCTTACGCCGCCATAGTTAAAGGATCCTCGGTGCCAGCATCCCTCTCTTCCACTAAACCACCCTCTCCATCCTTGATTGACGAGACGCTCCTTCGACCTCCGGCTGGCAATGCTGGAACGCCAGCAGCGAGAGCAGCAGAGCATTTCCCACGATCTACAACAGCAGATACATGCCACGTTCACCACTCCCTCCTCCAGCGCCCAGGTCGCCCCTTTGGCTGACCTTGTCGAAACCACCACACAGGCACATCACACTCGCTTGGTCCAGCTGGAAACTTCGGTTCTCCAGATTCTTACCACCCTCCAAGCACAATCAAAGCAATTCGAATCCTTCACATCTATGCTCCAATCCGTTCATGAGTCACTGCCCCCGGCAAAAAAGAAGGAACGCGTACCATCGCGTTCCTCTCCACTATCATAATGGCGTTTGGCGAGGACCTCGAGATTGTGCAGTGGAACTGCCGAAATCTTTGCCACAATAAGACCCCCCTCCACCAGTATCTACTCACCCGCCCCCCTCTGCCTCATTTTCTCCTTCTCCAGGAGACCCGGACGGCCCGCAATGTCCCAGGCTACCGCGCCTACCATACCACTACGGCCACACCACTTGCGTCTATTTATGTACGCAGTGACGTGTTCGTAGAGCAAATTGACATCCCCTCCACCCTCCTTAAATATTTAGTTGATGTGGTTTATTACCACCCATCTTCCCGAATCTCACTCGTCCTTTTGTCTTTTTACAACCCCCCTGTCACTTCCTCTTTATTCTCTGCTCTGGGCAAATTTCTTCACTCTCTTCCTTCTACCTCCCATCTCCTCTTTGGTGGTGACTTTAATGCCCCTCACACACTCTGGGGCTACCCACAAACCCTCAAACCCGGCCGCCTCCTCCATTGTCTGTCCCAGGAACGCCACCTCACCCTTCTTAATACTCCTGGCTCTCCTACTCGAGCGGGCACTGCCTCACAACGCCCCACGACACCCGACCTCACTTTCTCTCGGGGTTCACTTTCCTTTCACTGGCAGGTGACAGCCGAAACTCTTCTAAGTGACCACTTTCTCATCCATATCACCGCCTCTCTTTCCCACATCCCTCGCTGTCATCCGGTTATTCACACTGACTGGCATGCTTTTCGCACTAATCTCGCCTCCAACTCCTTTCAATCCTACGACGACTGGACGTCGCGCATCTCTGCAGCGCTCACGTCCAGCAGCCGTCGCGTTCGCTCTCGTTACCCAATCCAAGACCCAGATCCTCACGTTCTCCGTTTATGGCGTCGCCGTAAACGTCTTCAACGCTCATTTCGCTCCCAACCACACAATGCCCAACTTTCCTCCCGGATCACTGCTCTGCGGGCCGAGATCGTCGCCCACTGCGCCTCCCTCGAGCACTCTCGTTGAAGTGCTCTTTGTGATGGCCTTGATTCTTCTTTGCACTCGCGATCCGCATGGTCTCTCTTTAAATCCCTCCTTGGCACTAAGCCTGCCCTTGCTCCCACTCTAGCTAAAGCCCTCACTCAGGGGACTCCCTCCGAAGTTTTTGATCAACTCGCCTCTCTACCTCCCGCCCCCTCTGGCACCCTCCTACCCGGTGTACTCAGGTGGACCTAACCCCGATCTGGACCAATGCTTCACTCTCCGGGAGCTCGAATCTGCTCTGGCTGCTAATGCTACACGCTCGGCTCCCGGTGAGGATGCCATTACATACACCACACTTCGCAACCTTCCTGACTGCGCCAAAGAATTCCTCCTTCAAACCTACAATGAGGCCTGGCAGAGCGGCTGCTTGCCGAGCTCCTGGACATCCTCCCTTATTTCTATGATTCCAAAGCCGGGCAAACCTCCCTCTCTCTCTAACCTCCGCCCAATCTCCCTGACGTCGTGCGTTGGTAAGACCCTTGAGCGAATGGCTCTGACTCGCCTCTGATTTTCTTGAGGCACGGGAGTTCTTCCCCCATTCTCTCATTGGCTTCCGACGCCGCGTCTGTGCACAGGACATGTTTCTGATTCTCCAGCAAACGTTTCTGTCTCCTACACCCACTCAAATTTACGCACTTGTGACCGTCGATGTTCCCAAGGCCTTTGACGGTGTTTGCCACGATCACATCCTTTCTCAACTCGCCTCTTTGGATTGTGGCTCCCGCATGTACTCCTATATCCGCTCATTCCTCTCTAAACGTGTGGCTCGCTTTCGAGTAGATACCCACTTGTCTAACCCACACCACCTCACCCGTGGCACTCCTCAAGGTGCTGTTCTCTATCCTACCCTTTTCAATCTCGCTATGGCCCCTCTCGCCTCCCAGCTAGCTGAAATTCCCGACCTGCATCATATATTTTACGCCGATGACATCACACTCTGGTGTTCATCTGGCTCTCCCGGTCACGTACAGGACACCCTGCAACGTGGCCTAGATCTCATCGACTCCTTTCTCACCACCGCTGGCCTCTCTCCTGCTCCTGAGAAATCCGAGCTTCTCCTTCTCAACCATTCCTCCTACCAGCGCTCACACAACCACTTCGTCTCTCTCCACCTTTCTGGCTCTCCCATTCCTGTCGTCACACAGTGCAAAGTTCTTGGCTTCCCTTTGCATGCGGCTAAGAATGTGCAAGCCCTCCACCGCGCTGTCACCACCTGCCACTCTGTAACTCACCTCCTGCGGCGCGTGGTCACTCGACGCTCAGGTCTCCACGAGGCTCACGCGTGCCGAGTTGCCCACGCGCTGGCCCTCAACAAGGTCTTGTACTTTGCACCCTACGCTTCCTTCACTCAGACTCAACTTAACGCTCTCGAGACTGCCCTTGTGGGCCTCTACAAGGCAGCTCTCAACCTCCCTATAACTACCTCTACCACTAAGCTCTTTGCCACAGGCCTCTTCCATCCTCTTCGTTCTCTTCTCAGTCTCCATCGTGACTCGCAGCTTGCCCGGCTTTCCCTTACCCGTCAGGGTCAGTGGTTATTGACTCAAGCGGGTATCTCGCCCATTCCAATCTCCCCGTTTACCTCTCCTATTCCCACCCCCGCTCCCAATCTTCGTGTCCTTCCCCTCCCGACCAACATGTCCCCCGTCCTGCACGCCGGACGTCGTCATGCGGCCGCACAGCACCATTCCCCTCTCTTTGATACCCAGGGTGTAGCTTAAACGGATGCCTCTTTCGTGGCTCCTCGAGGTTCCTGCGGCTACGCCCTGTACCATCCACACCTCCCTGCTCCTGAAACCCACACCGGCGGGCCGTATCTACACCCTCCAGACGCATTGTCCCTCGAGGTTCTCGCCATTGCGCATGCCCTCCAGTCATTTGCCCTCCTTCCCTCTCTCCAAGAGCACACAGTCTATTCAGACTCACAAGCCGCTATACACAACATACAGAAACGCACCCTGACCCCTTCTCTCCAACAGGAGGTCGAACGAGCGGTCTCCACACTGCAGCCTTCCATCGTTTTCCTCCGCTGGGTCCCTGGGCATTCAGGGATTGACGGCAATGAGCTGGCCCATCAGCTCGCCCGCGACACACTTTTCCGGGCACCGTTGATCCCCTGGCCCAAGCCCTCGGAGGACGGTGGGAGACTCACCCTTCGCCGCACCATAAAAGAGGTCTACCTTGAGCTCCGCCTCGACAAACGCCTTTACCCTCCCCCTCATCCATCACTCACGGTGCCGGAGTCTCGCCTTCTTTTTATTTATTTATTTTCACAATACTGCAGACCCTTATTTGGGTCCAGGCAGGGAGGGCAGAAAAACACATTCACAGAACAATGTAGCACATATACAATCTAAAATAGCTCACAAAGTGCTTTGTCAAAATCAACAGCCGATATCACTTGTAGAGGCAGGGCGTTCCATTCGTCAATAGTTTTCGGGAAAAAATAAAATTTAAAAGCGTTAGTATGCGCGAAGTATGGTGCTAAAGTGTGATTATGATGACGTCGAGTTCTACGCGTTTCAGAAAACTGCACATAGGAGGCAGGAGAGATGCCTAGTTTTCCGTGGATTAGTTGGTGAAGGAAAGATAGACGGGCTATCTTGCGTCTGACATGAAGAGGTTTAATATTATTTGCTGCCATTAACGAGGATGGGGAATCAGTTCTGTTGTACTTATTAAATATAAAACGTACTGCGCGCCTCTGTATTTTTTCTAATTCTCTTATGTCTTTTTTTGCATGTGGGTCCCAAACGATGGCGGCATATTCGAGTTTTGGTTTTATAAGAGTATTGTAGGCTAATAGTTTGCATTTGCTAGGTGCGTCCTTAAGTTTATGGCGAAGAAAACCAAGTTTACGCGAAGCTGAGGATTTAATGTGGTCGATATGGTCATTCCATTTTAGTTGCGAGTTTAGAACAATGCCAAGGTACTTATACCGTGGCACTTCTTTAACTGAAACGCCATTAATGCGATAGCTGAAGGAAAACGGATTTTTCTTCCTTGTTATCCGCAACAGCACTGTCTTTTTAGTATTGATTTCCATGCCCCATTTTTCACTCCAGGAAACGACACTAAGAAGAGCATTATCTAAATGTTCCTGGTCAGAAACGGAAGATACGGGAGTATATATCATGCAATCATCGGCAAACAGAGCAATCTTGACAGCTGAATTAACACTTGAAACTAAGTCGTTTACATATATTAAAAAAAGCAGGGGACCGAGCACACTTCCCTGAGGGACCCCAGAGGTTACAGGGAGTGGGGAAGAACAACTACCGCCAATCTCCACAAACTGCGTTCTGTTTTGTAGATAAGCTGCAATCCAAGCAATGAGCGGAGGTGGTACACCAATGAGTTTAAGTTTTAAAAGAAGCTTGTTATGCGGCACCTTGTCAAAGGCTTTGGCGAAATCTAGAAACAAAACATCAATTTGGCCTGACTTGTCTAAAGCTGAACTAAAATTATGAATGGCTATTATCAGTTGTGTAGTGGTAGAGAATCCCTTCCTAAAGCCGTGCTGAGCTGGGTTTAGGGCATTATTACTGTTTAATATTGCAAGTATATGATTGGCAATGATATGTTCGATAAGTTTACAACAGGATGACGTTAGAGAGATCGGGCGGTAGTTGTTTACAGATAGTCGATCATCATTCTTATAGACAGGAATAACCTTCCCTGTGAGCCAGTCAGGCGGCAAGGAGCAAGACGATAAGGAGACACGAAATATTTTGGACAAAAAACGAGACAATGATTCAGCATAGCGCCGCAAAAATGCATTAGGAATGCCGTCTGGGCCGGGAGAACACTTCGTATCTAATCGGAGTAGCATTTCAATGACACCTTCATCAGATACAATGTCTAAAGGTTGAAAGGAATCACAAACAAAACCGTCAATATTTGCACCTTGATCAGTTGAGAAAACAGACTGGAAATAATTATTAAAAGCTGCGGCAATGCCCTTTTGGCACGTAACAACACATCCATTCATGACTATTTTTTCGATCGGCTTATGAGATTCTCTGATATGATTCCAAAACTTAGCAGGATTACTTTTTATGAATTGCGGGAGACATTCTGTGAAGTACCGTTTCCTGTCCAATCTAATATTTGAAGAAAGTTCAGCCGCAAGTTCTGCTAAAAGATCTGTGTTTGGCCGTTTCGAACGCTTTAGGCGCTTGACTTTACGTTTGAGATGAATAATGTGGCGATTAATCCACGGATTCTTTTTCTTGACACGTTTCTTTTTGTCTGGAATAAAATTCAGCTTACAAAATTCACAGTGCTCCTTGAAGGTATCCCACAGAACCGAGACATCTTCACCCACAAATCTGTCGAAAGCAATGTCTAAATAATCAAGCACTGATTCATCATTTGCACGTGAAAAGTCTTTTATGACTTTAAACAAATTTTTGCATGGTTTATTACAAGAAGAAAATATCAGAGAAACAAGTACTAGCCTGTGATCTGATATTCCCTCCAATAGAGATGACATGTGCACAGAAAACGAGCGGCTGACAAATACTAAGTCTAAAACAGAACTGCTCATCCCTCGCACTCTTGTTGGCTCAGTTACAACTTGTACAAGGTCATGAGCAATCATTAGGTCTGAAATTAAGTCTGCATTTTCAGAAGTTTCAAAAGATCCAGTAGACCAATTCATATTTGGAATATTAAAGTCGCCACAAATAATGATTTTACTGTTCCTAAATGAATGCATATGATCCTGCAGTTTGTGCATATAGTCAGAACCAGAATCTGGAGGCCTATACAACGCGCTCAGAATGAAAGTGTGACCAACGTAATTAACCTTTAGGAATAAACTTTCATGGTTATCTATTTGCTGCAAAACCTCACCTTTAATATCATGTTTTATTAGGATAGCGACGCCACCACCGCGGGAACCCCTATCACGCCTGAAGACATGGTAAGAGGGAGGAAAAACGCAGTCGTCACTAACGCCAGAGTGAAGCCAAGTTTCAGTGATCACAACTATGTGGGGACTATGAGTGATCAGTAAGACTTCGAGCGATTCTGCTTTATTGACTATGCTCTGAGCATTTAGGTTAAGAATAGTTAGGTGTCTATAGTTCGAAGGAGTGGATGCGGGTAGTCAGTCGAAATTCCGTGTGGGGACCGAGGCGATTTTAGTACGGCCATTCGATGAGTCGTTCCAGACAAACGTTTCTTTGTCAACAATGAGTCTATCGTGTACCAATCTCACCTTATGGCCGTCATCATTCTCTTTTCGAGCCGACTCCCAAAGCAACTTGCGTTTTCGTAAAGTTTCCTGAGAGTAGTCGTTCTGAATGTAAATGCCAGAGCCTTTTAGTTTCCCTATGTTTTTAAACACGGAGTTCTTTTCATCAAGATCTTGGAAGTGAACTATTATTGGTCTCTTTTTATTGGCTGATTTACCAAGTCTGTAGAAACGGTCTACTGATGAAGCAGAGACATCAAGCTGTTTTTGAAATACGTCATTAAGAACGGTTTGCTTTAAATCTTTCACCGTTTCTTCCTCTTTTTCCGAAACTCCATAAATGACTATGTTTGCGCGCCTGCTACGATCTTCCAAACCAACCAATTTTCGATTTTGCATATGAAGAGATTGACGAACAAAATTTAAGTGCTGCTCTATAGGGGTGAATGTTTCATGAATGTCACGAAAGACAGCGACCGTTTTTTCTACTTGAATTACTCGGTCAGACAGGGAAATGATAGCCGCATTTACCTTTTCGTACAGAATTTTCAGATCAGACACGTCTTGCTGTACGCACTTCTGGCTTTCCAAAATCTTATCAAGTATTACTTGTACATCAGGACCCGGGTTACTTTCAACATCTCCACACAAGAGAAGTTCACAAACGCGTAGACACTCGTATGCGATACAAACAACACGCCGTGGGCTCGGCAGGACCAGCAAAAAAGGGTCATCACTTCTGTAAGCATAACCGACACTGACCTGCATAAGCAAGAACGGAGGCATGCTTAGTGCGGTGTTACGGCGCGGTCCGCCGTGCCCACTGAAGATGAAGCTGTGTAGGTCTTCTTTTATAGCTGAAGCTGTTGTCGACGTCACAGCTCGAACGATACCAAGGTAGATATACCATGGTAGCGAAGGCTCCATAGACGCCCATTGGTCCAAACAATGGCGGCTCATGGGAGCACCCCAGCGCCACTATTTTGGGGGGCAACCTACGTATGAGTGACGTTGAATGACGTCACGCATACGTATCTTTTGGCGCGAATTATAAAGTGGCCTTTTTATAGAACCCGCATTTTCGAGCCGGTATCACTTCAAGGTTGCCTTTCAGTGCGCACCAACCTTTGCCAGTCAAATGTGCTCGGGTTCCTGCTAGTTATGGCCTTGTTAATGTGCAATTGGGAACCCAATGAAAGTGACTGGCAAAGAAGGTAGCATAGAAAGGCTGCAACACTTTCAGACGCTGGCTAAGCATGCATGATTCGTAGTGGAAACCTTGGTGAAAATACTGGTGCTAGTACTGTTGAGTATATCAAGGTATGATGCACAAAGCACAGGCTCAAGTGCACAGTTTGCAATACAGTGTACAGCAATAGTTTTCATATTCATGGTTTATTACAGCAACCAAAGAAATACAGTGATAAAGCACACCAACAAAAAATGCGCGTCACAGGCAGCTCAAGCAGTAGTTTTTTTAAGCTGGCTATTTATCTCAATGGTCACAGTGCGGATAGGAAAAAGCCCTTAAGTTCCACGAACGTTGCCAGGTAGGAAATTGAAAAGTATAGAAAACAATGCTACGACAGCTTTCATTGAGGCAAACATGACATGACATAAGTAGGCGCATCAACACATTGACCATGCAGCACTCAGGGATTACTCTTCACATTTCATTTCTTCAACTGAAAGAATATAGCAGCTATGTATACACCTGCATGACAATATTAAAAACAAGTTTTAGCATCAACAAATCTGCTCGACGCTAGAGCATTACACCATACATAGCGCCTGCGCACAACCTCGAGACCTCCTTGTCGCTAACCGAAGAAATTTGAAGCAATTGTAATCAAAATAAAATATACATGAAGTGCAGTTTAAAGAGAAGTGCAAGGACATTCAATACAGCCACTCCTTCCTCGAGTAGGCACAGCATCGAGACGCAGCCATCCTGGCCGCAGATACAGAAACAGGTCGAAGCGCTTGGAAGAAACCCTCAGGTCTCGCAGCTGGCACGGCGTCTTCTCCAGGCTGAGGTTGCGGCAGAACTGCACCCACGTTTTGCACCTGGACATGATGCAGCGTCCACGTTATACAACTGCACCCAAATGAATACCATATACTCCAAACGTCAATACGCCAAGATTCCTTTCACTTAAATGCAGTACGTTATAACTATGCCAGAAAATGCTCGCGCCAAGCCTCCGCGCCTCAGAGCGCGGTTACGCTCGCCTGATACTACGCGGCTAGCTGCTTTTCTATGCTCAAAGAGTGACGAGAGCGATGCAGCGAAATGAGTTTAAAACTACATTGGCGGTCATGTATACGTAGAACGGCAATAACTACTGCTGGCCGAATTCAGTTAAGGCACAGTCAATGCGGCGCACATACACATGGTTGAGTTTCGATACTGTCAGTTGCGAGGGGATCCTCAAATTGGCTTCACGGTGCTGCAAAACCCATTAATGTCATGCTCAGAGCAGAGCTGTTAGGCAGCGCAGTTGGTTTTAAATTGACCATGCGGCAAGTAGAGGGCACGTGGTTGCTCATGAGAGCCCGGTATCAATTTCACGTTGGTGAGAGTTGGCTGCACGAAACTAGCTATAAATAAGACAAATGATTTGTATCTTTTGCACATCATATGGCTGCAAGTGCGTGCCCTGCAATTTACTAAAATATCCCGATAACATGAAGCCAAGTGCGTATGAAACAGTTACAGCTACAATAGGCGCGGAAAGCCCGACAAAAGCATATCTAGAGCAGACGACAACGGCAAGAGCTCACCTGCGAAAGTCCAGAGGGAAGCGGTGTAGTCTTGGTAAGACACCCACGGTACAGCTGCAACGCAAAAAGAATGGCACAAGTGAATCGTGACCGGAGCGAAAAAATCGCGACACGCGGCGCTATTGTTGCCGAGTACACCGATAGCGAGAGTGCGAGGAACATTCCATTTCCTAAAGCGGGGGTGACCGGCAGAAAGCAACCCACCTAAACATTCGCCCATCAGAAATGCAACATCTTAAGCGAACGCCTGTAGATGCATGTGTTATCAGCCAAACTATGTGCTAAGGCGGCTAAGCACGTAATCTCGTTTTATTTATTTTTTTTTTGCGCTGGCGTGGCGAGCAAAGTTATCTTTATCACCGTTTTTCTTTAAAAAATGTGCTGGGGAAGCACTGTCAAAAGTGGGGACGCACTGTGAAAAATAATGTGTGGCAGTGCCTGCTTTCGGATGGGCTGCTTTCTGTCGGCCACCCACACTCTGAAAAGTGGAATGTGCCAGGCACTCTCGCTGTCTGCGCATACGGCTACAATAGCGCCGCGTCTCGCAATTTTTGCGCTCCAGTCATGAGTGACTTGTGCCAATCTTTTTCCGTTGCAGCTGTACAACCCACGCTGTCACAATGTGCCACGGAGCAAGGCTTCTTCACATGCCGCAACCTCATCTTGAAATGCAGAGCTAAGCGCTTGAAACGATGAGCGCGAAGCCTCGGGAAAAGGTTTCGCACTGGCCGTACACCGAAGGAAACGCTGCAGCGGTGCAGCGGGGTGCAGATCTTGCCAAACGGCGACAGAGAAGCGGCGAGAAAGGACGACAAAAACTTCTTAAAGGGTCCATTTTGAGACCGGCGAGCTTAATTTGCACGCTTTCCAAGGCGCGCCATAGCAGGCAGCTGGAGATAAGAAATCGCTTCGTAATCTGCGGCCGGGTACCGTAACAAGGCCTGCAAAGTCGCGCTGCAAATGCACCGCACACTCATCAACCGAGGGCGCAACAAGAGCGTTGCAAAAAATTACAAAATTCAGCGTAATATTTTGCAGAAATAATTTACCTATTTTATAAACGTGGCAATAAAATATTCATTTCTTTTTGTTGTTTTGTAGCATTTTTATCTGTGCTTTTGAATTTCATTATATAAGTGTTTCGGCCGCCCAAAGTGGCTGTGCTGCAGTCGCGCTAAACCGTTTTTGGGCCCAGCCTTCGCCACCATTCTACATCCACCTTGCGATACTGCCAGCAGGGGGCTGATCGGGAGCTGATGCGTCATATTCAGATGCCAAGGCCATAGGTGATAGCGGTGAAAGACAGTCGATGCACGTGTGATTGCTGATACCGACGAATCCGAGCAGAAAAGCCTGCATAAGCAAGAACGGAGGCATGCTTAGTGCGGTGTTCCGGCGCGGTCCGCCGTGCCCACTGAAGATGAAGCTGTGTAGGTCTTCTTTTATAGCTGAAGCTGTTGTCGACGTCACAGCTCGAACGATACTGCCAGCAGGGGGCTGATCGGGAGCTGATGCGTCATAATCAGATGCCAAGGCCATAGGTGATAGCGGTGAAAGACAGTCGATGCACGTGTGATTGCTGATACCGACGAATCCGAGCAGAAAAGCCTGCATAAGCAAGAACGGAGGCATGCTTAGTGCGGTGTTCCGGCGCGGTCCGCCGTGCCCACTCATTCTGTTCTTCGGCACATTCAGATGAATGCAGTTATCACCCCGTCCCGCCTCTTCCTCTATCGCTATCGATCAGACCCTTCCTGTCCCAACTGCCCCTGTATCTATGCGGACCTGGCCCATTGCCTTTTCTATTGCCCGGCTGCTCAGCAGTCGGGTTCCTTCCCCCCACCCTCTCTATCCATCACCACCTGGCTCGACTGGCTTGGCGCTGAAGGGGAAGAAGAACAGCGGCTTCTGGTCACCCAGGCGGTCGAAATGCTCGGCCTATAAATTTTGGTCGAATAAAAGTCTTTTACTACTACTACTACTATATTACCGAGACCTGGACTGGCGTCTTTCAGATTGCTGATTATTTTGCCAATTTCTTCAGGAGAAACAGGAAAAAGGAAAATGCTATGGGGAGATCGTTGTAATGTTTGATTAGCGGCAGTACTTAAAACTCCTGAGGCTAGAGTAAATGAATCGCTAAAGGCATCGGCAATGTCTGAGGGATTTTTATATGTTTCTTTACCGGAAGTAATTGTTAATATTCGAGCTTTCGAGTTGTTTCTGTTTAGAAAGGAATTAAGAACTTTCCATTGCTTATGAACGTTATTACCTGCGCGAATTATTTCTCTTTCGTAGTACTTTTTCTTCGCTGTTCTAAGGAGCAAGCCTAATACATTAGAATGTTTCTTATAACGCGCTAAAAGCCTGAAGTTAAATGGTTGCTTTTTGCATTTTCTCTAGAGGTTATCTTTCTTTCTCAAGCTGCTCATACGTTGCTGAAGTGCCCCAGCTCCTACGCTTTTCGAAACTCGGACGCCTACGGCACTAACGGTCGCCAAGCTCGGTTCACGATAACCGCGGTTAGTCGCGTAACTGCGGTTTGGTCCGCAGTGTAACATACGCTAACCACGGTTAGGCTAACCGCAGTTAACTCTGCCCGTATCATGATGCGGCGGTTTTAGACCACCGCCAGCACACGCGCGCATCCTGCCTTTCGCCTCCACCGAACGCGGCCAAAGCGGCCGGAATGAAGAAAAATAGGAGCCAAAGTCAGTTTACCTGTGAACAGAAGCGGCTTGCTGATCGACGTGAGCTTTCAGGAAGTTCAGGAGGGGTTCAAGGCAATACAAAATGCTCAAAGGCAATCTGGCAGGCTACCGAACTCACTACGGTAGGGATGAACTAACCCTACTTTTGCTTAGTTTGGCTCAACGTTTGTTTAGCTTGCGGACGCATCTGTGTATCGTCCGGTTGCCGGACAGAATACAATTTACTTCTCTGCGCATAAATAAAAAGGTTAAATCGGAGTCCTACGTTTGCTGCGGCAAATTAAAAAGTTTTTGTCGAGATGATTAAAAAAAATTCAGGGGCACTTTGACTGTCTAAAGTGCGTAGAGGCGAAAGCGTTTTCCGCACCACTTTCAGTGCTTCTGTGGCACTGGTGGCGTCACATGTAAGTGAGTACTAATTACTAAGTGATGACAAATCACTAATTAATGGTTAATTACTGATTAATGCCTGAATACTAAGTAACTGCTAATTAAGCTTAAGCTTAAGCTTCGCCTTTAGGAGTGGAACGCGACAGCGTGTTGTAGCGCTGCCAGGGAGTCCACGGAACGCCACCACCCGTTCGGCGCGATGCCTTGCCGTTTCAACGCAACGGTTTTTGAGGAAAGGGAATGGCGCAGTAAATCTCTGTCATCACGGTGGACACCTGAACCGCACCGTAGAGGAACGGAGGAAGTGGGAGTGAAAGAAGAAAGACGAAGATGGCCCGTAATGAAGAAAATGAAAATTGTATTTGAGGAAAGAAAATTACGCAGTAACTGTCTCACATATCTCGGTGGACACCCGTCAAAATTCAGGGGGGGTGCACTTTTTTGACCTAAAGTGTGGTCACTGATGTGTGGTTAAGATGTTAAGCTTCACCTCTAAGAGTGGAACGCGAGAGCGTCTTGCAATACTGCCAGGGAGTCCATAGAACGCCATCGCCCATTCGGTTCTACGCCTCGCTCGTCGGTAAATTGGTTTTTGAGGAAAGGAAATGTATTTCTCTCTCATATCTCGGTGGACACCTAAACCTCGTCGGAAGGGAAGGGAGGAGGATGGCAGTGAGCGAAGACACCGTATTCACTAGACGTGCCTTTGTTCATTCCAAACCCTCGAGCTGGCATGGCGGAGTGGATAGCATGCTCGTCTCGCACTCCGAAGACCGGGGTTCGATTCCCGAGCTCGACCAATTTCTTACTAGGTTTTATTTATTTATATGGCCTGACTAGAGAAGTTAATTAGGCTAATTGGGTAATTAAGCGATTAACTAAGCTCACCTGACTAGAGAAGTTAATTAGGCTAATTGGGTAATTAAGCGATTAACTAAGCTCAGTTCCACTTACTTGGAGCATCACTATATGGTCCCTTCAATTGGTTGCATGGTTACTAGCCAAAGTACAATTGGCCCCGTTTGAAATTGGCGCACTGTGACGTCACGACCGTTTCGACCAACTGAAAAGCGTGACATTCTCTGTCGACAACTGCTGCTTACAACGATGAGACATTAAAGGCTTTCGCCTTAAAAATTAAGGCGGATTTTAAAAAATGACGCCAGCGAGTACTTTTTTTTCTTATATATCTAGTCTACTTTGTGCGCTGAGACTAAAAATGTGGAGTCAAAACGCTTGGTCCAGTCTTATATCTACTTTCTAATCAATATGCTCTAAGAGCAAGAAAAAAAATTTGCAACGACAATTTCACTGACACACGTCGGCCCTGATCTCAGCATCAATGCAGCTGCGGCGGGAAGTTGAAAAATTATTCGCCCCAGCTAGCCTAGCGACAATTATGGAAAAATAATAGGGCTGCAATATGCATTTGATAAACGTTCTCAACAAAAAGAACTGTAAGGTAAAAAAAAGTTTAAAAAGCGTCGTTCCTTGGAAAGACCTCGGAGCCGCAGGGACAGCCGTTGGGCAGCGCAGCTAAGTATATTTCTCTATGAGCGCAGCACGTGACCGCTTCACGTGACGTTTACAAACGCAGGGCTTGGGCCTTGGGTTTGCGAGTTCGTGATAGTGCAGCATGTGCAGCGATAGTTCGCAGCGTTGTCACCGAAAGCCAGTTCATCGGCTGCTGAAGGTAACAGCATGCATTCTGATTTTTTGAATTTCGCAGTGTTTAATGTTTAAGTGCACAGGCTGTGCTTTATTTCAGATGTATGCCATTGTACAGTTCAATGATTCACAAGAAGTTGAGCTTGTTCCGTGTTCATGGATCTGTATGCAAATGGCCGACTGTGCTCACGGAGAGACTAACGCGAATGGTCCGGAAGTGCGATTCATCGGGGCCAAAATTTATTGAGTACGGAGTGACAATAAAGCGAAAGTTCGGAAAGTGCGCGGCTGTTTGGTAAGAGTTCAGAACGTTTCCAGCATTTTTTTTTCTAGGCTCATATGAAGAGGGTGGAGAGATGCTGGAAGCGGCTCGGTTCACATCGGACCTTTCCGGCGGTGACGAAGCTCTTAAGAGAAAAAGGGTGCGGCCGTCAAGGTGGAGCACTAGCGACTCGGACACGGACGATTATCCTGAAGCACCGGTTTCGCTGTCAAGGAAGCCGAATTTGCGTAGTATATTTATTTAGTTGTCATGCTTTGTTAACAAGTGGCTGTCACACATGTGCTTGGGAACCTCTCGCACGTGGCCGCGGCTGTTGCTCTCTAGCATTACAATTTCACAGCATTAGATTCACAGCATTTCATAGCATTACAATTTCTTCCTTCGAGTTCAGTACAGTATGTGATCAAAACTATGTTATAAAGCACGAACTTTAATGTGACCACTTTAATTCCTTTTCACTAGCTTGGTGCTGCCGATTACATTTGCAAAATTCTATTCATTCTCCACAGCTCGGAATCTGACTTCTCGGACAGTGCAAAGACTGAGTGGGTCACCGGAAACTCCGTCCCAAGTTGCACCTGTAGAAGGTAATGTAATTAGGTGCATTTATTGCCTGTGTTCTTATTTTGTGCAAGATTAACACTAACATTATAAAATACTGTAATGCAGCAGCCAGTCGAATTGGTGAAAGAAAACGAGGCTCTGATAGTAAGTAAGTCTTGCAGCCACACCAGAATTATTGTTCATTCACTGTTTTAAATAGCAGTCCTTATGCTAGATGTTCAGAACGCTCATGGTTTTGCAAAAAGGTATGAATGTTTCAAATTTTTTTTAATGGGATAGCTTGTATTCATTTTTGCTACATTTTGTTACTACAGCTGGCGCACACTTTTTTTTGCAGTGCCACTTTGTTAAATATAAATGCTTGCTTATAGCATGTTTCTCTCGTATCGTGTTTACATTATTGCTGTTCCTTAGTAATGTTTGCCTAACTGCTTTTGCATCCCACTGCATTAAGTTTCCATTTTTTTTTGATAAGGCACAAGCAACGTTCCGAGGCCACAGCAAACCTCCTCAAAGGGTGAATGTAAGCACTGCCGGAATTTTAATAAAATGCCATCAGTCTTAATATGCATGTGGATTTTTGCTACATTTTTTTACACCTTGTGAATATATTTTTTTGCAGCACCACTTTGTTAAATATAAATGCTTGGTTACAATGTGTTCTCTTTTATTGTCTTTACATTACTGCTGTTCCTCAGCAATGTTGGCCCAACTGCCTTTCTATCTCACATGATGCATCTTTATATAAGGCACAAGTGATGTTGCGAGGCCGTGGCACGCCACTTCAGGTGGAGAAGGTAAGCACTGACGGGTCTTTATATCGAAGCTGATATCAAGCCTTCATACTGCAACATTTAATTGCTACAGTTGCTTCTTTGTTTCAGCACATCGAGTCGCCGAGGCATCGCAACCGAGGAGTGATCGTAAGCTATTTTTTTTCTTGCAAGTTATCTGGTTTGAGCACGAAACTGGTGTCATACGTTCACTTTCAGATGTCCAGCCATGCTGCAGCTGAGCTGTGCTGGTGAGTGCGTCTATGCTAGACACAAATTTACGAAGGGTGTGACAATATTTTGCTTACAGATTTTCAGCGCCGCGTGATTACCTCTTTAAATATACTAAACCACACTCAGTCTGAAATACTGGATGCCATTCGAACATAGTTGGAGAAATCAGAGCCCACCCCTGAGCCAATGCTGCATGATGGACAGAAAAAGCTGTGCAATCTTTCGATGCCAGCCTCAAAGACACCATGAGTGAAGCTTTGGTAAGTGCTATTCTATTTTGAGTACCTTTCTGTTTCAACCTGTTAACGTTGCTCTTGGCACATCTTCAGTAACGACCTTCAAATTATTTTTTCTAGGTGATCGAGCTGACTTCGTTTGGTGCACGGACGCTACAAAACACTGTGCGCTGCATGCTTTCTCGCCTGATGTCCGATGAGACTGCATCGAATTTTAGTATGCATGGCAGGAAAGGGAAGGAGGTGTTTCGGGATCTCAAACTGCGGAGGATCATTTTTGGCAAGTACATGTTCTTGAAGGCTGCTGTTCCTCTGAATTTGGCAGTACTGAAACAATGCAAAATGACTATGCCAACAAGTTTTATCTACAATTTTAAATCTTCATGTGATTTCAGATGCAGTGAGACGTACAAGACATCACTCAAGTGCCACTCATGAGGAAGTGGACCTCTGGATCAGTGAATGGCTGCGGCGTGCCAAGGAACGTTGCGGCAAGGTTACTGATTCATCAGCACTGACAGTGTAAAAACTACCGTTCCACAAGTGTATGCAAATTTGTTGTATACACCTAGCTTTGTCATGACTGCAGGGTAGTGAGTAATCACATATCAGTACACATCCTTAATGCTGACAGCCGGAAACTGTTCACATAAACATTCAGGGGGCACTTTCAGAATCAGAATATACATCATGGCGATGCACCGGCAAAAAGCCAGTGGCAAGGCTTGACGAGGCCGGCGCACCCTACAGAAGCTTGGCAGTGATACACTTGTTCACGTTAACAAAACAAACGAAAGAAACAATACGAGGGCACTTTCAGAGAAAAAAAAACGTACAAACATACAAGACATATAACAGTTGTTGGCATTATTTAGCTATACATTTATAAGGATTTCTTATTTAATAAATGTGGGAGAGTGAAGTTCAGCATTTGATACCCGTAATTTGTGCGGGTCTTAGGTACAAACCAATTCAAAACTGTTCGAGTAGAGTATTTAGACTCTTTGTATTTCAGTCCAGACAGCTGTAACATAAAGCAATTGTTTTTAACAACACTTGTTTCATACCGTCTTAAGAGCAACGTTTCATACAACTGGGGAAGGGGGGCGATGCCGAGTGCGTGAAATATCGGGCCACTATGCTCTAGTCGCGGAGCATTCACAATGCTACGAACAGCTTTTTTTGAAGAAGGTGCAAACGATTAATGTTGGTAAAAGACGTAGTGCCCCAGACCAAAAAGCAATAGTTAAGAACAGAAGAAAAAAGTGCGTTATACAGCATTTGCTCAATACGCTTCGGCATAAAGTACCTTAGTCGACATAAAATACCGACAACCTTGGACTGTTTGTTTATTACCATTTCGACATGATCATTCCATAATAAGTTCTCATGAAAAATCACACCTAAACTTTTGATGACTGGAACAATCTGGATGAGTGACGAGCCCAATCTTAAAGAAAGTGGCGATCCGTTAATAGGCTTACTGCGAGGTCTGAAGAGCACAGCTTTTGTGTTCTGGGTGTTAATGCTTAACAAATTGCATTTAGACCATTCTAAAAGCGAGTGTAGACAATGTGATGCTTGTTGCTGAAGATCTTGTAAATGTGAGGCTATAAAAATAAAGTGTTGTCATCAGCGTAAATAATGAAAGTTGGCAGCTTACTAATGCAGACGACGTCATTAACATAAAGGAGGAATAGGAGTGGTCCCAAGATACTGTCTTGCGGAACGCCTGAAGTGATATGCCTAAAATCTGAGGAGTCATTGTGTATGTTTACCTGTTGTACTCGAGAACCTAAATAAGACTGAATTATTTGAAGAAACTTTCCGCGAAAACCATAGTGCTCGAGCTTAGCTATCATTATTCTGTGATTCATGCGGTCAAATGCTTTGGAAAAATCAATGAAAATGCCAAGAGTGAGAAGTTTCTGTTCAAAGGACTCTAAGCTTAGTTCTTTTTGAGTTAGAAGCGCGGTTTCCGTCGAGAAGTGTTTTCTGAAACCATGCTGACTGGGCGCTATTATGTTATGTTTGTCACAGAAACCAGATATTCGCCTAAACAGGATTTTTTCAAAACACTGAAAAAACGGGAAGAATGGATATTGGTCGATAATTTGACAGAATGTTTTTGTCTCCGCCTTTATGTATAACCGTGACTCTGGCAATCTGCATTCTTTTGGGGAATACTGCATGTTCAATGCAACAATTAAAGATATATTCTAACACTGGGCTAATTACATCGGCTACATACTTTACTGGGGAAATTCTGAAGCCATCAATGTCAAGTGCCTTGCTGTTGCGTAAAGCCAAGAGGCAATGTTTAATTTCAATAGAATCTGTTGGCGATAGGAATGTACTGGAAACAATCCGTACGTCAAGACACTTCACATCCGTGAGATCGTCATTCCCATCCGCCCGAGACACAAAATGATTATTAAAATTATCTGCTAGCTTTTTCCCACTCACTGGCTCATTATCAACAAAAAGTTCAAGTACATCAGTGGCGGCAGAACCTCGGTTTAAAATTCTTTTATGTTTTGCCACACAAGATCGCTCCTTTTTAGTAAGTCTTGGTTGAATAGTTTTTCCATGTACTGTTTTTTTGCCTGACGAAGAGTAGACGTAACTTGGTTGCGATATGTTTTAAATCGTACAAGATCATCGGGTAACTTTGTTTGAATGAAGCGGTTGTAAAGGTGCGTCTTCTTTTTTTATCATTTTAAGGCATTCTGCAGTTATCCATGGTTTTCTGGCTTTTCGAGGTCTTTTGAAAGTGACAAAAGGAAAGCTTTGCTCATATATAGTCCTGAATATGGCGATGAAGGCATTGTAGGCATCCTCTGGAGCATTTTTGTTTCGCACAACGTTCCAGTCAACATTTGCAAGTGCGCCTCGAAAGAAATTCAGTGTTTCATTATTAATGCGCCGGTATTCTATCGCAGAAGGTACGCATTGTTTCCTAGATGTTTCACACTCAACAATCAGGTATATTGGAAGATGGTCACTGATATGGACATTAATTATTCCTGATTTAAGATGATCAGCTGGAGAATTAGTAAAAAACACAACAATTGACGTTGCAGCCTGTAATCGTGTTGGTTCATTTATGACGTTAATAAAACCGTTGCATTGCAGTATAGACTCAACATCTAGTTTGTTAGCAGAATGTGAAAGAAAATCTATGTTAATGTCACCACCTAATACTAGGTTAAGGTTGTTATCTGAGACCCATTGGAGATATTCATCAAGAAAGCAAGCAAAATTTGAGAAGTTGCTTTTAGGAGGCCGGTATATAACAGAGAAGACATTTTTACCACTTTGTAAGGACAGTACTTCGTAGTCATCATGAATTTGAGTGAAATCAGCGAGAATATTGCATTTAAAACATTTTTCTATTGCTATCAAGACACCTCCGCCTCGTTTGTCATTGCGATTTTGTACATGCGTGTTGTAGTTCGGCAACTGCAGTATATCACAACTATTTTGATACCACGTTTCAGTGACCATGACAACGTTGAAACGGAAGTTCAGTGTGGAAAAAAAAACGCTTCAAATTCGTCACCTTTATTTCGCAAGGATTGTGCGTTGATATGAAAGCAAGAGATAGTTTTTGTTTTCTGCGAGGATGCAGCGTATATATCTGATGGCAGGAAGGAATGACGTGCTGTCTGATTGAAAATGTTATTTAACATGTTAGCTGTCATGTTCATGCAATCTTAGCTAGGTCCTCTTCTTTATCTATGCGTATTACTGTTCCCCCTTCAGGCAGAAGCAGGCAGATAACACGCCCACTGTGCATGTGACAGGTGAGGACGTTGTCGACAAGATTTTTTCTACTCAAGCGGGCAACACAGCTCGTGATGCCGATAACGTGTGATTGCCGACATCGTGCTCATCTGGCTATCTGCTTCGTGTTTTCAAAGCCTTGAAAGATGGATTATCAGGAGCTTACTCTGCCATCTGATGTGAAGTTTCATTATTTATCATGCGAATCAGTTATGCATATCAATGCACGTTCAGTGAACTGCAAAGAGGATGACATTGTTCTTTTATTACAGCAATTTTGCTCTCAATTTTCTGTCCTAATGCTGTCGGAAACTTGGTATACAAACAGTAGCAAAATGTTGGAACTAGATGGTTACAATAACTTCTTTCTTAATCGTAAAAACAGCAGGGGTGGTGGCGTCGCAATTCTAGTTGCAAAGCACAAGAAATGTGAAATTTTGCCGGAATTAAGTAAGACCACTGTGGATTATGAAATCTTAACGCTGAAAAATAAACAAGAAATAATTTCTGTCTTGTATCGTCCACCAACTGGGAATGTTGCACGCTTCTTAGAATTTTATTGCCACGTATCATTGTAGTGTTTGTTCGTTCACGCTCAAGGCTGCAGGAAAGGGTTGTTATCACTTTTGTTCGTGACGCGAGAAGCGACCAGACTAATCTCGATTGATCGCAGCCATGAAAGGCTGCATCTAGGTTTTTCTAGATTACTGTAGATGATCTTGTCCTGTTATCTGGAAGTTTCCTTGCCGCCTTTAAATTGAGCGATGCCGCGAGCGGCGGGCATTCGTAGTTCGACGACCGACGAGCACGTTTGTTGCTTACGCCGCCGCCGAGTGATTCAGTTATTTTGCGGGCGCAAGTCAGCCCAAATAAAGAGCTTCGTTTCCAAGACTGGCTGGTGTCTTCCTGACCACTGGACTGCCGTCACTACAACGTGACATGAAGACTTCTTGGAATTTATTTGTAAAAACAACCTTAGGCTCATCAGTGGTGGTGATTTTAACATAAACATGTTAGAGGAAAATAACTGTGTTCGTGACTTTAGCACAAAACTGGTTTCATCTGGTTTCATAAATGTGATTAAAACACCAACTTGAATTACATGTTCTACATCATCCATGCTAGATCTCATTGTTACGAATCTTGACACTGAAATTTACAATGCAGGCACAGTTGCCTGCGACGTTAGTGATCACTGTCCTACTTTCTTAACATATCGCATTGATTCACTGGACAGGAATGTGAAAAGGGAAACATTTTTTGTTCAGCGCATTACCGAAGGAAAGCTAATCTCGTTCAAGAATGAAATCATGAACCAAAATTGGTCTGCCGTGCTAAAAAATGTGGATGCGAATGACGCGTATAACGAATTCATAAATCGTTTTGTGTGCATCTATGCTAAACATTTCCCTTTGCAAACTATCGTGCCAACAAAAAAGATTAAGAAACCATGGGTCACTCGAGAACACTTACAAATGATCAAAAATAAAAATCGTCACTTTCATTCTTTCTTGCGTACACGTTCAAAAGAAACTCTAAAGGAGTTTAAAATATTGCGGAATAAGCTAAACGCTGAGCTTCGGAGAGCCAAATCTTTATACTATGAGCAGTTATTTGCAGATTGCGCTCGACAACGCCCGGATGCTGCATGGAAAGCAATAAACACTGTTTTGGGTCGTAAAAGTAACAGTTCCCTTCCGGATGTTTTAACACATGAAGGTGGTGAATTGAGCGGTAAAGCGCTTGCGGATTACCTTAACAATCATTTTGTGAGTATTGCAAATCCTTGTGACTATCCTCCAGATACAACTGGAATCTCCACTAGTACAATGAAAACAATATACCTTCAGCCTACTGATGAGCAGGAGATTTATAACTTTCATGTTGCTCCGAAACAGTAAGGCGCTTGATATTGAAAACATTCAAATCATGCCGATAAAGTATGTATTGACCTTACTTACATCCGTACTTGCTTACATATTTAATTTAATACTGGATTCCGGCGTCTTTCCTGAAAAAATGAAATGTGCTAGGGTTTTTGTAATCTTCAAGGGCGGCGACCCAAACTTGGCAACAAACTATCGCCCAATTTCAGTCCTCCCTGTATTTTCTGAGGCACTAGAAAAGATCATTTTTGCTCGCATAACTAACTTCTTTGACAAACAAAACATAATAACAAATGCACAGTTCGGTTTTAGGAAGGACAGATCGACGGAAACTGCTTTACTAACGTTAAAAGAAAATATTTTACGAAACATAGAAAGTAATTTGTTCTCGTTGGCTGTTTTCATAGATTTCAGCAAGGCTTTTGACTGCCTGGACCATAACATTCTTCTATCCAAAATACAAGCTTACGGGATCCGCGGCACGTGTCTAGCTTTGCTGAAGTCCTACCTCAGCAATAGGTTTCAGAGAGTGTTTCTCAAAAACTGCAGCTCATCCCTTTTTCCATTGCGCACCCATTGCGCACCCCAAGGAAGTGTGTTAGGTCCGCTGTTGTTCAATACATACGTAAATGACTTGGTGAATATTGATAACACAGTAAAACTAGTGATATATGCTGATGATAGTACTATTCTTATTTCTGGCCCTAATGCTGATGGTTTAATCATGCAATGTAATGACTTTTTAGCTAAGCTATCTACATGGTCCAAGTTAAACAGACTTCAAATCAATTGCACTAAAACTAAAGCTATTATATTCCGCGCTAAAAACAAATTAGTTGAAATAAATCACACTATAACCTATGAGCACCAAGAAATTGAAATCGTTGACAACCATGAAATATTAGGTGTACATTTTTCCTCGCATCTAACCTGGAATGCTCACATTGATCACCTTCGTAAAAAACTTTCCTCGATTACAGGAGTTATATCGCGCTGTCGTACAGTACTTCCACCCAAGATTAAACTTCAAGTATATCATGCTTTGTTTAACTCTCATTTAAGATACTGCAGTCTAGTTTGGTGCACAACCACCAAAACGAATTTAAATAAACTCCTAGTTTTACAGAAAAAAAATCATCCGTTACATAGCAAATAGTGAGCCCATGGAAACTACAAAGAGTGCATTTGAATCATTCAATATCATAAGTGTAGACAAGTTGTATGAATTTCGCCTATTACATTCAATCTACTTTTCCTCCCCTGAAGTTACTAACCTTCTAACGTCCTTGGCATCCTTAGAGCGACGAAATATTAGCGTGCAAACAAGAAATGTTGATGCGTGGGCAGTTCCTCATTTTCGCACATTTTATAAATATCAGTCACTTACCCATAACCTCCCTACAATACTAAAGAAATATAGACACACAGTGGGCTTGAACAAAAAACAATTACATTCCTATTTTGTGCAGTTGTGATCCATTAATTTTTGTTTGTTGTTTCCGCGTATGTGCTTTTCAGTTGTTTTATTTTGGTTTCAGTTCATTACTGGTTGCTTTATGTGATTGACATCATTATTACTTGTCACAGTAACTGTTTTATTATTACCCTATTACTGTCTTCCTATGTACTATTCATCTATTATGTTTCTATTCTTTACGCTGCTGCCTTGTATTGGTCTCTTGGGCCTCGTCAAGCTTTTGTGTAGCTTTTAGCCCAAGAGACCATCCAGTTGTCTTCTGGAAAATAAAGATGTATTGTATTGTATTGTATTGTATTGTATCTTCCTCATGTATATCCTTCCATTGCGCACCCAGACAAAACGGTGCTGTTTTTCTTTGGCGGCACACTTTGTCAGCCAGTGCAGCTTTTTCACAGAGTATGTGAGATTCTCATTGATGGAAATGTCTTCATCTCTTAGGGCTGTCCTTTTCTCGATCTATTTTTCTCTTGCTCTCTTGAAAAATTTGACCAGTATTGGTGGTTCCTTGCTCGTTTTACCTTTGATTCTATGCACCGCGTCGACTTCATTCTCATCAGGAACGGGAAGTTGGAGTTTGTCAGCAATAGATGCCAAAACTACATTCAGGTCTTCATTAGCACTTCGTTTTATTCCATGGATTTCTATATTGTTTCTACGGGAGTAAGTCTCCAGTTTATCCACCTCCGTTTCCAACTGCTGAAGCCGCGCGTTTGACGTTGCTAGTTGATCTGCTAGGTCCAAGTCTCTTTTCTTAAGTCTTTCAGCTCAATTTTCTGTATTTCTAGTGACTGCAGGACAGTGTCGTATTGGGAAGAAAGTTTGAAGTTTGAAGTTTATTTCAGGCAGACGTGATACAAATGTACAGGTCTGTCTAAGAGGCTGACAAAAAGGCACAGATGCCTGACGAGTGTCAGCCTCTCAATACACACAGCACCTCAGCATACGGTGAAGGAAAAGAAAGGAAAATGTGGACATGAAAACGGTTGCAGGCACTGAATTATAGGTGAAAAAACGAAAAAAAAAACATGCAGCGATACAAAACGTGATGCAAAGGTAAGAAACTAGCACTCAAAAAGCAAGAAATGTACGAAGTCAAGTCTTTTCTACTATGACATTAAGTAGGCATTCAACTTCTTTTTGAAAACCCCTATGGACGGTGATTTATTTACAATTGTCATGATGGCTGGGTGACGATTTAACAAATCGGGTATAACAAAGGATTGCTTTTGCATGCCATAATTTGTGCGTATTTTACATATGTTGTAAGCTGTGCACCTTGTGTTGTAGCTGTGTTCTTTCAGCAGATATTTTCGGAAAAAATTTCGGAAAAGTAGGTCTAGCGATGCTTCCATACCTTGCATTGTCTGATTTTGATGCTCTATACTTTTGTTTGTAGTATCTAGTTTCGTCAGCTGTTCTTCCTGCCTTCTTTCAAGTTCGTCCAAGCGACGCAGTACAGCATCTAACTTTGACATGACACTTGCTAAAGAAGGTTCATCAGGGTCACATGACGATGTTTCGCTCAAGGAATCAGTGTCCCTGTGACCTGCGGTTCTTGACCTGCCCGCTTTGCAGGTCGAGCATGCCCATTGTCGAAGCATTTCCCTCGACATGCTTTTGAGATTTGTTTTTGTAACGCCCGAGCACTTTCAACATGATAAGCATTCTTGCATTCGGTACAGATAAGACTTTTGCCATCAGGTGAGATCGCTTTTAAACATGCAAGACATTCTTTACTTGACATTGCAAAAAACTGGCGGGCAGTTCGGCGGAGGGAAAAGGCTAACAAACTGTCTGTCTAAAGTGCGTAGAGGCGAAAGCGTTTTCCGCACCACTTTGACTGCCTCTGTGGCATTGGTGATGTCACCACTGGATGATGTCACACAATGACTAATTACTAATTAATGGCTTATTACTGATTAACTGCTAATTAATGACATCTAAAGTAAATTTCACAGGTTCTCTTCTTTCCTCGCAACAGAGGTGCCCCGCCAGAGACGGTTGGTTTAACTCGGACTGAAGCGTTCCTTCGCACCAGGGGTGCCCCGTCAGAGACGGTCTCGTGATGAGTTGAGACGCAGGGGTAAGGCGAATACTTGTAGTTTTATGTACAGCAATTTACAATAGATACAAGTTAAGGCACTAGAGACAAATTAAACGGCAAAAAGACAAACAACAAAAAGGCGGAACTGGCTAACACTAGGGGAGGCCCCAACTCGGCATAGCCGAAGATGCATAGCATCTCACCTTAGCCCAGAACCCCGCTTCCAACTCCGGGGCCCGGTTTTAAAGCCCTAAAGGCCCGGCCCACATTTGGTACCTTCCAATCATGTTGCACTCTCAACATGATGGACTCTTCAAGGACATGGCCAGCCCTCCGGCCTCTACAAGGCAAACCACCCTCTCTACCACAAAATAAAAACAAACATAAATACACATTCGTGCCAGCACGTGCGCGAATCGGTACCGCAGGTCGGGGGACGCCCGTACTTCCCGGCGCGTTCGTGAGCGGCCGCGTTCCAAGAAAGGAGACGCTTCGCTTTGAGCGCTCCCAGCCGCGTTCCGACGACCCCGCGTACACTAACGATCCCTTACACGCCCTTCCCAAGATTCTACAAAGGGCTCAAATGCCACTTTTAGAATTATAACAAAGGGATCGGTACTGGTCACAACCACCCTGTGGGTGACATGCCGCAGCTACACCAGCACTGGCACCAACAAAACCAAAAACACAAAACTGCACACGGGCACCAACACAACATTACGCAAAATGCACACTTAAATACACACAGTGGCATGCCTGCCGTGCGCCGTAACACAGCGTCCAAGTTGGTGCGTTGCACCCAGTTCACCACCTCCAAGTACACACTCGTCCTCGCGAATGGGCACACATGCACACAAACACTCGCAACCGGAGCGTTCATTGTCACTCATATTGGTGTCCGTAAGCGGCCACGTGAGCCTCCTTGGTCGCACCGAGCGTCCCCGTGTGCGTTCGAGCCACTACGTGTTAATCAACACGATTAACGCATAACTGCCACTCGGCTCATTAGGCTGGTGCCACAGCGGGGCGAGAGTTCGAAAGCCGGTGCCCTCCCGGATCAAAAACGTCGTGGTACTCGATGGGTCCAAATCCCTGACCACGCAACGCCCTTGAGGGCCCGCTCTTTCTGGCGCGCCGGTACGAACCGCTTGCTGCGTAAGGAGCATAGCCCTTGCCCCGTCTAACCATAGCAATGCGGCCGGTCTCGCTACGCTTGATATGGCGACCTGCAGCACGGAACGTAGTGTTCCACGTACCGACTTTCAACATGAAAGCCTCGCACCTGCCTCCTGGTATTTCGCCTCGCTTAGAGCCATTTGCCCCGTTCCTGCACGGGCAAGCATTGAAATCGCTGCTGCCGGCTTGAAAGGCGCTGGCCGGCCTCGTGGCATCGTCTGCTGCACGAGCTGACTCGCCGTCGCTTGACCCGAGCTTGCCTTCTGGCAAGTCGTCACGCATTTCCTTCTCCTCGAAGGACCTGGTCGGACGCCCATCGGGTGCGTTCGACAATTGCGCGGAGTTCTGCCCGGTCGGCCCAGCAGGCCCACCTCCGCTCTCTGCCTCGGATGGAATGTCTCTGCCATCACTAACGCTACGGGGCACTTCACGCCCTATGCCCGACACAGTGTGCGTTTGCAGCAACGCCAGATTTTCACCTGTTAATAGCTCCGTGTCAGAAGTCACAATCTTAGTCATAGAGCCTGCAGGAATTCCACCGCTGTCCTGTTTGTCATCAGACACCTTGGTCTCGATTAGCCATAGATCATGAGAATTGGGCTGCTTCTGTTCTTGGCTAGCCGCCCGCGGTGGCGGAAAAGCTGTGATATTTCCGCATCCTTCAGGAATCCGGTTTTCACTTCCTGAACCTTTTGCGGCTTTTCCTAACAAAGATGCGTTCCCACATACCGGCTGATTGCTTTCAGCGTCATCACTGCTGTTTCCCTGACCTGTGCATGACAAGCATAATCCTTTGGCTTCCAGCACAGGCGGCCTCACCTCTCGGGAATCGGAGCAGTTCTCCCTGGCTGATTGGCTGGCTCTTCTACTCTCCTTGATCTGAGAGATCTCGAGCTCTACCTGCTGGCGTCTTGCTTCTATAACCTTCAAGACATACTTAACATCCTGAGGTTCTTCCTCGCGAAGCGGCGCCTTTCCGCCATTTACTTTCGCAAGTTGAGCCTGAAGGTCCGCTAAGCGCGCCTTCGCTAACTCAACCTGGTACCTCACATCAAGTGTGGGCCGGCATGGATAACTCTCCATACCGCCGTCTGTACCCCTCAACTGTCCTACCGGCTCGAACACATGCACAGGGACATGAACAATGCGACGAAGGAAACTCACAGTTTCGATGCGTCGATCCGCATTGCCAGCTCCTTGGCGTCGGAGTCCACCGCCACTTTCACCGGACGCTGCGATGAGCTGTCGCACGCCGCTGGTCCTGTGCACGTCGTCGTCACTTGCTGCGACCCGCCGGTGACCGTCGAGTTCTCGACGCGCTGCTTTCCTTCACCGGACGCAGTGTCGCGTCGCTGGACTGCTGCCGTGGTCCTTGCGTCCTTGCCGCCGTCTCTCCGCAGGTCCTTTCTCGAACGCTGCTGTTGCCTGACCGTCGCCTTTCTCCCTGCCTTCAATCTTCTTCCTGCGCCGTCTTCCGATGGGTGCAGGATCCTGCCGACTGCGCCAGTAAATTTCACAGGTTCTCTTCTTTCTTCGCACCAGAGGTGCCCCGCCAGAGACGGTTGGTTTAACTCGAAGACTGAAGCGTTCCTTCGCACCAGGGGTGCCCCGTCAGAGACGGTCTCGTGATGAGTAGAGATGCAGGGGTAAGGCAAATACTTGTAGTTTTATGTACAGCAATTTACAATAGATACAAGTTTAGGCACTCGAGACGGCAAAGAGATACACAACAACAAAGAGGTGGAACTGGCTAACACTAGAGGAAGCCCCAACTCGGCATAGCCGAAGATGCGTAGCATCTCACCTTAGCCCAGAACCCCGCTTCCAATTCCGGGGCCCGGTTTTAAAGCCCTAAAGGCCCGGCCCACATTTGGTACCTTCCAATCATGTTGCACTCTCAACATGATTGGATCTTCAAGGACATGGCCAGCCCTCCGGCCTCTACAAGGTAAACCACCCTCTCTAACACAAAATAAAAACAAACATAAATACACATTCGTGCCAACACGTGCCCGAATCGGTACCGCGGGGCGGGGGACACCCGTACTTCCCGGCGCGTTCGTGAGCGGCCGCGTTCCAAGGAAGGAGACGCTTCGCTTTGAGCGCTCCCAGCCGCGTTCCGACGACCCCGTGTACACTAACGATCCCTTACATATAAGTTTCGTCTTTAGGAGCGCAACGCGACAGCCTGTTGTAGCGCTGCCAGAGAGTCCACGGCACTTAATGCCACCACCTGTTCGGTGGGATGCCTAACGCAACGCTTTTTGAGGAAAGGAAATGGCGCAGTAGTTCTCTGTCATCTGGATGGACATCTGAACCGCACTGTACAAGAAGTGATAGTGAAAGAGGGGCATAATGAAAATTGTATTTGAGGAAAGGGAATTACGCAGTAACTGTTTCACATATCTCTGTGAACACCCGTCAAAAGCGTGATGCCTCTCCTGACAACTTTCTGTCGACAACAACTGAGACATTAAAGGCTTTCGCCTTAATACATTATAACTTCCGTTGGCGGATTGGGAAAAAAGCTGAGCATCATATAGCATAATTCTGCTGATATGGTATCAATGACTAAAGTAGCCGTATTCTTGAGTGACGTTAAATCCCACCTGGCATTATTTGCTTGTCCCTTTACTGTTGCTATAGATAAACAAGTTGCATTATTTGGCAGAATATGATAGTGCGTTGCCCACCACAGGAGTTGTGCTGCAGTACCATAGGTAAGATTGTTCAGTGCCTATTTTCAGAAACTTCATCAAATGCTTGGCTGGAGCAAATCACTTCCCAGAAGCATACCTGTTCTTAATACTTGAGCCTACATAGGACATAATTTATATGGGCACTTTCCTTTAAGAGAGCTGCTTCTTTTGGGACACATTTCCACAAATAACGTCGCCTGTATTGTACCAAGGTTTTGCAATTAACACTCGGAATGCCTTAAAATAGTTCCTGAAGGAGAAAAAATATTTGAAGGACAGTCCAACAGAGTCAGTGGCCATAGAATGCTGTAGGAATCGTCTTAGCTTTAAATAACAGATTATAAGTTATTTGAAAACAAAAAATTATTTAACGCTCCTGAGCATGAGGGAAAATGAAACTGCATGAACTGCACAGGAAGCTCGGTGATACATGATGCGACGGAGGCCCCACAGCATCCAGTCTCTACCGCCTCACACGTCAGGAAGCCGGTTAGAAAATATAAAAGAAGGGTTTTAATGGCTTTGCACATTTAACGTGGTATAGAGAAAACAAAAAGGAAAGGCACGGTCGTCGCACAAAACTTACGGGAATGTCCGTCAAGAACACAGGCTGACGAGCCGCCTTCCCCCGACACCATTTTTCCTTCCTCCATGCCGGACACACAAACACACGCACTCACTGTCCTCTCTTCCCAGCAGTGCCTTAACAATGCCCTTAAAGCTCCCAAACGTAGGGGGCGCCAGCAATCGGCTGGTAAGGAAAAGGCAACAACTGCTTGATGCATGGAAAAGAATACATCTGCAGAGGCCTGGTTTTTTATTTTTGACAGTGTGCAAGAAAATGCGTGTCGTGACGGAATAAAACAGCCAGTTCAAACTAGTGCCGCACTCACCATACCACATCATCAGCGTACACAAAACTTTTTGTGTCTCATGCACTCAATTTCGGTTTTGTGTGAAAAAATTCAGGGGGCACTTTGACTGTCTAAAGTGGGTAGAGGCGGAAGCGTTTTACGCACCACCTTCACTGTTTCTGTGGCACTGGCGGCGTCACATATATTTGAGTACTAATTACTAAGTGATGGCAAATCACTAATTAATTGTTAATTACTTATTAATGCCTGAATGCTAATTAACTGGTAATTAATGACGCTTAAGCTTCGCCTTTAGGAGTGGAACGCGACAGCGCGTTGTAGCGCTGCCAGGGAGTCCACGGAACGCCACCACCCGTTCGGCGCGATGCCTTGCCCTTTGAACGCAACGCTTTTTGAGGAAAGGAAATGGCGCAGTAATTCTCTGTCATCTCGGTGGACACCTGAACCGCACCGTAGAGGAAGGGAGGTGGGAGTGAAAGAAGATAGATAAAGAGGAGCCGTAATGAAGAAAATGAAAATTGTATTTGAGGAAAGGAAATTACGCAGTAACTGTCTCACATATCTCGGTGGACACCCGTCAAAATTCAGGGGGGCACTTTTTTGACCTAAAGTGTGGTCACTGATGTGTGGTTAAGATGTTAAGCTTCGCCCCTAAGAGTGGAACGCGACAGCGTCTTGCAACGCTGCCAAGGAGTCCATAGAACGCCTTCGCCCATTCGGTTCTACGCCTCGCTCGTCGGTACATTGGTTTTTGAGGACAGGAAATGTATCTGTGTCTCATTTGTCGGTGGACACCTAAACCTCGCCGGAAGGGAATGGAAGAGGATGAGAGTGAGTGAAGACACCGTATTCACTAGACACGCCTTTGTTCATTCCAAACCATCGAGCTGGCATGGCGACAGGCAATAAAGACAAAAAAAAAAGAGCTGGCATGGCGTAGTGGATAGCCTGCTCGTCTCTCACGCCGAAGACCGGGGTTCGATTCCTGAGCTCGACCAATTTCTTAATCGCTTTTATTTATTTATATGGCCTGACTAGTAAAGCTAGTTAGGCTAATTGGGTAATTAAGCAATTAACTAAGCTCAGTCCCACTTACTTGGAGGATCACTATACGATCCCTTCAATTGGTTGTATGGTTACTAGCCAAAGTGCAATTGGCCCCGTTTGAAATTCGCGCACTGTGACGTCACGACCGTTTCCACCAATTGAAAAGCGTGACATTTTCTGTCGACAACTGCTGCTTACAACGATGAGACATTAAAGGCTTCCGCCTTAAAAGTGCTTACATCCTCATGCCGCAGAGTAAAAGAGTTACTTTTTCCTTTTCCGTAACTGCAACGACATTGTTTTGGCCACGCCTTAACTGAAGTCATTGACTACCCACAAGAATGTTAACTAAAATACAACTGGCAAATTTTATTTAATATAATCAAGATGGTGCACATGGATACACCTGTCAATGCTAACATTGTTTCTGAAGGAATTTTTTTATATTTTGAACCCTCTAAGAAAATAATGGAAGTGTTCGCTGAAAAATCCTGTACCTCAAACGTGGGGTTTGTGTGTCCGAGGGAACTACCTATACACACATATATCCTGCAAACATGCTTTCGTGTACATCCCCCAGATGTACACTTCGTCTTTCACACGGATGTACAAAGTCGGACTCAGTCTATACGTCCGGCTAATGTACGGATACGGATATCCGTAAATGGATTTCGTTTGTACGGCCGCTGAACGTCCGGTCTCGGCATAGGACGTTCGGATCCAGCTCGGATGTTCAATGGATATCCGTGGTTGCTTGGGAGGAAACTTTTTAGTGTGTTGCCAACACGGCTGCTGCTTCTATGATGCTGGGGGTCCGGTGGCAGTGGATTCTAAGGTCAGTTTCCCCGCAGGCACAGAAACTGTAGAAGGCGTCTTCGCTGAGGTGCTTACAGCGCAGAAGTTTATCTTTCCACCGATTTTGGCTGTAATTCGTGCTCAGGCCAGACCAAGGTAGTGGTGTGGTACACCAGTTGTGCACATGGGACTAAGAAAACTTTATAGCGTGTTGCCACAACTGCTGCTGCTGCTATGATGGTGGGGGTCCATTGGCAGTGGATTCTAAGGTCAGTTTCCCCGCAGGCACAGAAACTGTAGAAGGCGTGTCCGCTGAGTTGCTTGCCGCGCAGAAGTTTATCTGTCCACCGATTTTGGCTGTAATTCGTGCTCAGGCCAGAACAAGGTGGTGGTGTGGTACACCAGTTGTGCATATGGGACTCAGAAAACTTTATAGCGTGTTGCCACAACTGCTGCTGCTGCTATGATGGTGGGGGTCCATTGGCAGTGGATTCTAAGGTCAGTTTCCCCGCAGGCACAGAAACTGTAGAAGGCGTGGCCGCTGAGTTGCTTGCCGCTTAGAAGTTTATCTGTCCACCGATGTTGGCTGTAATTCGTGCTCAGGCCAGACCAAGGTGGTGGTGTGGTACGTCAGTTGTGCACATGGGACTAAGAAAACTTTATAGCGTGTTGCCACAACTGCTGCTGCTGCTATGACGGTGGGGGTCCGGTGGCAGTGGACTGTAAGGTCAGTTTCCCCGCAGGCACAGAAACTGTAGAAGGCGTGTCAGCTGAGTTGCTTGCCGCGCAGAAGTTTATCTGTCCACCAATTTTGGCTGTAATCCGTGCTCAGGCCAGACCAAGGTGGTGGTGTGGCACATCAGTTGTGCACATGGGACTAAGCAGGAAACTTTTTAGCGTGTTGCCACAACTACTGCTGCTGGGATATTTATGATGGTGATTGATGATTTCAGTCGTGAATCGCCAACATGCCCAGACTGCCACCTTATTGAGAGCAACTGTGGCTAGAAAATATCGTAGCCAGAAACTCAGCATAAACCTTGGCTTGAGCCGCGTCAGCTCACAAATAGGCACAAGCACATGAAAGACGAAGCACACCGCGGTGCTTGGTCAAGCACGGTGTTTTGCTTCGTCTTTCTTGTGTTTGGGTCTATTCCTCCATTGAGGCTACTCGAGCCATGTGCCAGCCAGCTCAGATACAACCCGTTTTAAGAAAACTGGTGTTCCTTGATATATCCGGAACGCCTTTCCAATAGTAATATGCAGCAAATGTGAATTATGCTGTAACACACTAGGAATACATGAATCAGAGCTCAAGTTACATAGGTGATGCTTATTTGCAAAAAAAATGCGCCTCTCCCGTAACCGAGAGTAGAGTAAGCATGAAATGTTTACGGGCCTAACACAGGCTCCATTGCTCGGCTTAAGCAGCTGTGACGGTGGCGGCATTGAAATCCAGGACGATGCAGAAGCGTACGCGGACACGAAGAGACGATACATCTGCCTGCTAGAGGGGGAAAGGGCTCTAAGACCAAGCGGCCGGTCTTTTACAAGCGTGAGTGTGGGACCGCAGCGCCATCCTTGGGGAGGGAGCGAAAGTTTTCCGCCGAAAGCCCTTCTCGCCCTCTTTCTAAGCGGCCTTCTCTCAAAGCCCCTAACAGATCACGTATGACAACGAAGTGTATTGTGGCATGTATGTGCTTTTCCCACGCGTTATTAGAAATCGGAAATTATAATTCCGTGCATTATGAAATGCACAGCTCGACTGATATCTTGATAAACATTGAGAAGACACTGGCAGCAGATATTTTTTGTGACTCGTTTGGAGAGCAACCGGCGCTTGTATGCCGGTCCCGTAGGAGGACTTAGAGAGTCTCGTTGAATCTCGTTGAGTCTCGTACGGTGCCCGGATGTTCTCGTTTCAGAGCCCGGATGAGTGGAATTCAGTGCCCTGATGATGGCTCCCGGTCTCGGCATGACGTCACCACAATGCCGACAACGGGAGCTAAAAGCATTTCATGCTTAAAAAATGTCATCAAGTATGCGCATCCGTAAGTGGAACTAGACTGAGTGTGTAACTCCTCAAATACAACGGACATCTGTTTTGCGAAACCAGCGCCCACTGAGAATTTAATACAGGTGTAGCGCATATTGTAATGCATAACAAATACAAGTTCTGCAAATGTCATATGGACTACTCGAAGACACTGCATTTTATCAAGCAATAAAATTGCGTTCTTGTCTGGCGGATCGTTTGAAGCGCACGTTTAACTCGGGGTGGTATGGGTATTGCCTACTCGGCACTGTGAACACTGACCACGTCGATTACTTCCGTAGTAAGATTTCATAATCAAGCGCACTTGTAGCAGAAGGAAACGCTCATAACACTCGATGCTACATAGCGCATTAATCGATTCATCATCAGCCAGTCTACGCCCCCCACAGGGCAAAGGCATCTCCCATGTTCTTTACCAGCTGAGGCCGCCACATCCCTGTAAACTTCTTAATCTTATCTACCACCTGACGTTCTGCCATCCCCTGCTACGCTCGCCTTTTCTTGGAATTCAGTGCGTAATCCTCAAGGACCAGCGGTTATCTTGCCTTCGCATTACATGCCGTTCCCAAGCCCGCTTCTTCCTCTTGGTTTCGACTAGGACGTCAATAACCCGCATTTGTTCGCTGGCCCCTGACTACTCTGTCACCTTCCAGTCTGTTAACGTTACACCTATCATTTTTCTTTCCATAGCTCGCTGCGTTGTCCTCAGTTTAAATTGAACCCTTCTAGCGGGCCTCCACGTTTCTGCCCCATAGGCGGGAATCGGTAACATGCAGGTCTTATATAATTTTGTCTTGAAGGATATTCCCTCAGGGCGGTTCCCTCAAGGCAAATAGAGTAATTTGTATTAAGCAGTCTGAATCAAAGATAGGTAAACTTGTTGCTGACCTAGCTGGTGCATTTTGTTCGGTGACAAGTCATCGCAACATAGGACCAACACGACAGAGGCAGACAGGACGACGCGCTGGTTACAACAGATTCATTTATGGAAAGACAAACGATATGACCACTGAACCAAACTTAGGGTAATTTACAGAAATTTATGGCCCATATACTCCTTTCCGGGCGGGTTTGGAAGGAGAACCCTGAGGCAACGGATAACGCACTCAGGCATAATTTCACGCTCCCCACGTCGCACAGATGGCCCAGGAGCTGCAAGCTTTGCGGACACGTAGGCCGGGTGCGACCACAGCCCAGCGAGCTTCAGTGCGCGCCAAAACTTCTTGTACAATACTTTGCGCGACTTCGCGTTGCGCTCCAGGGGCTCGCGTGGCTCGGGGAGTGGCACGCAACCCTGCTGGACAATGCAGGGGTCCTGCAGGCACTCCGGGCAACTGGTGGCCTCTCGCTGTTCTGCAGCGACAGCAGCCTGAAAAAATTGATCTGTTACGACCTCACAGCCAGGTGCGAACAGAAAAGCACAATATTTGCCGCAAAAAAGGGATGGAAGGAAAAGAAAGTTCGACTAGAAACGAACATATGCGACACGAGAGTGCAGAAGCTTGGCTTCTAAATACCAGTCTGTAGTCAGGAAACTGGCTGGGTTCGTGGATGCACCTTGAAAGATCATCATCGTCATCCTGACTACGCCCACTGCAAGGCAAACGTGTCTCTCATGTTTTTCGAATTATCCCAGTCCTGTGACAGCTGCGGCCACCTTACCCTGACAAACTTAACCTCATCCGCCCAGCTAACTTTCTGCCGCCGTATCCTACAGTTGACTTTTCTCGGAATGCGCCACCCATAACGAACCCTAATCGTCTTACTTTCCTTCACAATGCATCTGCTGCCTAAGCCCATTTTTTTCCGCTTGATTTCGACTACGATATCATTACCACGCGTTTTTCCCGGACGCACTCTGCCGTTTTGCTCTCTCTTAGCGTTAAACATCTAATTTCTTTTCCATAGCTTGCTGCCTTGTCCTTACCCTGAATTTAGCCCTTTTCAATATCCTGCTGTTTCTGCCCCAACGGTAATTACCAGTAAGATACACCTGCTATAATACTTGTTTCTTGAGCGATATCGCGAACTTGCCGTGCATGACCGGAGTCAGCCTGCCATATGTCCTCGACCTCCCAAGAAGTTCCCTCGCTGCTTATAGCGCCTCGCTGCGGACGGCAAACTGCGGTTCCCTTCCAAGACTCTAGGACACTACTTTGGTGTTTTGCGTATTACTTTAGAACCTCCGTTCTACTATCCCCGTCTAAGACATTGATCATGCTCTGCAATTCATCTGCTCAGTGAATTAGCAGTTCCCCACTGTTCGAAATGCAGGCGCTGTACATCTCCTGTAAAGAGACGGTGAATAGTAGTGGCTTGACTCCCTGCCTGACACCCTTCGTATCGAAATTTTATTGCTGAATTTTTTTTATACCGAAAATTTCTGATTCTATTTTTTAGCTGACCTTTTGAAGGACTATAATGGCTGTGAAGCCATTATAGATATTGTCACCGACAAACGCAGCAGGAATCGGGAAGCTCAGCCGTTTTCTAGGGCGAGGCTCGCCGAAGCGCCGAGCTCATTTAAGACAAAGAAGACGTAGTCGTGGGTTCGACGGCATACCGTCTGGTCAGGAATCATGGTTTGATGAGGTTCACTGGTCACTTACCGTGGTCAAACACAAATGACGTTTTGGGAGCGCTACGGCTCCCCTGTTCACAATGAACAAGGGAGCCGTAGCGCTCCCGAAAAACGTCATTTGTGCTTGACCATGGTCAGTGACCAGTGAATCTCATCAAACAAAGAACACGCTCGGCCACGCGCTTGAAGAGAAGGTTCGGCGGCCAGGTGGCGCTGACAGAGTGTCAGCACTGTGGCAGTATATTCCAGTATATTTACATGTTTATAAACACCCTCATTCCACAGTGCATGCATGACTGCTTAGGTTTCGACTGAATCGAACACTCTCTCGTATTATGCTTTCTCGGCTAAATATAGGGGCAGGTTATATTCTTCGCATTGACTGATGGCGTGAATATGGTGTGCTTTCATGTAGCCTTCAAACACGCCTCCATGATCGTTTGGTCGATTGAAGTTTAAGATTGTCCAGACAGGATTAGCAATTACTTTACTAAAAGTCTTATAGGTAACAAACAATGACCTGCTCGGTAACTAATTTCTGAAGTCTTTGAAGTCTCCTTTTTTATGGTTTAGGATGATATCAGCGTTCTTCCAGGCTTCTGGTATGTTCAGGTCATACGGCATGCGTATACAGGGTTGCTAGATTTCATAGGACAGTCTCGCTACCGTGCTTGAGCAGTACCACTTTACATCATCTTCACTGGCTGCTTTTCCCCTTTGTATTGTTCCTAATGCTTTCTTTAGCTCCTCTTTCATTACTGGCGGGATGTACTATCGCTGCGCTTTACTGGCTCTCTCAATAACGTCCTCATTGCTCTGCCAACTGCATAGATCTGTGCAGAGCTATTCTGCTGCGTCATCTTGCCCACATTGCTAATGACAATGCCTTGTTTGTCTCTTACATGTTTGTCTCTTACACATACATGTAATTTTTACCTATGCCTACTTTCCTTTTCAATTCCTTTAGGGTACCTTCGTTCTCTAGAGCATGCTTGCTTCTATCATATTAAACTTCCCTATGTCGGTAATATTTTGCGCTTATTCATCATCATCATCAGCCTGACTACACCCACTGCAGGGCAAAGGCCTCTCCCATGCCTCTCCAATTAACCCTGTCCTTTGTCAGTTGCTGCCACTGTATCCCTGCAAACTTCTTAATCTCATCCGCCCACCTAACTTTCTCCCGTCCCCTGCTACGTTTGTTTTCTCTTGGAATCCACTCCGTTACCCTTAAGGACCAGCGGTTATCTTGCCTTCGCATTACATGCCCTGCCCAAGCCCATTACTTCCTCTTGATTTCAACTAAGATGTCATTAACCCGCGTTTGTTTCCTCACCCACTCCGCCCTCTTCTGATCTCTTAACGCTACACCTATCATTTTTCTTTCCGTAGCTCGCTGCGTTGTTCTTAACTTAAGGTGAACCCTCTTTGTTAGCCTCCACGTTTCTGCCCCATAGGTGAGTACCGGTAGGATACAGCTGTTGTATACTTTTCGCTTCAGGGATATTGGTAAGCTACCATTCATGATCTAAGAGAACCTATCATATGCGCTCCACCCCATTCTTATTCTTCTAGTTATTTCCCTCTCATGATCCGGATCTGCGGTCACTACCTGCCCTAAGTAGACATATTCTCTTACTACTTCCAGCACCTCGCTACCAATTGCGAACTGCTGTTCCCTTGCTAGGCTGTTGAACATTACTTTGGTTTTCTGCATGTTAATTCTTAGCCCCACCGTTCTGCTCTGCTTGTCTAACTGATTGATCATGCTTTGCAGTTCTTGTCCTGAATGGCTTAGCAAGGCAATGTCATCAGCGAATCGCAAATTACTGAGGTATTCTCCATTATCTCTTATCCCCAACTGCTCCCATTCCAGTCCTCGGAATAGCTCCTGTAAGCAGGCAGTGAAGAGTATTGGCGAGATTGAGTCTCCCTGCCTGACACCTTCCTTTATTGCAATTTTATTGCTGACCTTATGAGAACTATGGTAGCTGTGCAATAGTTATAAATATCTTCCAATATTTTCACATAACACTCTTCTACACCCTGATTCCGCAATGCCTGCATGACAAGTGGGGTTTCCACTGAGTCAAATGCTTTCTCGTAATCAATGAAGGCTATATATAGGGGTTGGTTATATTCTGCGCATTTCTCTATAACCTGATTGATAGTGTGAATGTGGTTAAATTGTCGAGTATCCTTTACGAAAGCCTGCCTAATCATTTGGTTGACTAAAGTCCTAACCACTGAGCCGCCGCGGTGGCTCAGTGGTTATGGTGCTCGGCTGCTGACCCGAAAGACGCGGGTTCGATCCCGGCCGCGGCGGTTGAATTTCTTTGGAGGAGAACTTCTAGAGGCCCGTGTACTGTGCGATGTCAGTGCACGCTAAAGAACCCCAGGTGGTCGAAATTTCCGGAGCCCTCCACTACGGCGTCTCTCATAGCCTTAGTTGCTTTGGGACGTTAAACCCCACAAATAAAACCAAACCAAAGTCCAAGGTTGTCCTGACTCTTCTTAGCGATTACCTTAGTAAATACCTTGTAGGCAACGGACAATAAGCTGATTGGTCTGTAATTCTTCAATTACAGCTTATTACAATTAGAAGCTTATTAGTTAGCTTTAATAGCTATTAGGCCCCGTTCTATTATGTCTGTGGACTTAGAGGCTTCCATGCTTTGGCGCTTTTTAATCAGCTCTTCCGTCTATTGAGAAAACTTGCCGGTATCCTCTCTAACCACCCTGCCGTCTACTTCTACTGCGCACTTCGTAACGATAGATAAAAATATTTCATTAATTGAACATTATTGTCGCCGTCCTCAGGTAGAGTGCGATATCTCTTCTGCAGCAATATCCTAAATTCTTGCCCCTCTCTCTCGCCGCTAGCTTGTTGATGGACTTCCACCTCAGTTGCTTCTTCCACTCCCTCTTTCAGGCCAATTGGATACCTCACCATCTTGTGGTCGCTAGAATGCACGTTTCCGATGATCTCCACTATCCTGCACGATGACAGTGTGAGCGCACATTACACAGTCGATTTCATTTTTATTCTGACCATTGGGGCTCTTCCTTGTCCACACTCTGTTGTCGTTAGCAGAAGATATTGATGATCCGTGAATTTTTTCTCTCTGGACTCCCCCTGTTAATTTAAAAACGTATGCCATAGTGGCCTGGTGTCCTGTCTCCAGCCTGCTTCTTGCCAACCTGGGCACTGAAGTCGTCTATCTCTACAGTGTACTGTATTCTTACTTCTCTCGTCGCCGATTTCACGTGATGTTCATCTGGATGTTAGTGATCCAGTCATCCAACATCCAGTGATGTTGTCTGGATGTTAAAGCGGATGCTTGGGCGAGTTGGTGCGACATTTGCCTGAATATCAGCGCAAACTTGAACGAGGACTGAGGAAAGACACATAGACGGGCGCTGTCCAGCGCCCGTCTTTTTGTCTTCTTTCACTCCTCGTCCAAGTTCGCGCTGTTATGCAGGCAAATGTCTGGATGTATCTGTCTTTCGGAGGGATGTATCTGCCACTGCGGCGCGGCTGTCCACCGAAATCCCCGCGTCGGGGCCGTGACGCTCGTTGTTTCGCCTCGCACCATCCTGTTCCAATTAATTGTTCGCCACCGCACTAGGGGATACATAGCCCCTTGGAGTCCGCTCCATGGTCGTCGCCACATATTGGGCTTTGGAACATCATAGCGATGACCCGGCTGGCGATTGTTAGTGCAACCCTCTGGCCTGGAACGGTGTGGCATACACAGGTGTACCCCTCCAATGTAAGTTAGCTTCCGGGGACCTTGTGCGAAGGCCACCAGGAAAGATTTGGTGCATTGCATAAGGTGAGCGGCCACAATGTCCGTGTCTGCGTTTCGCCTCTGTAGATCCTCAATGATTTCTTCTTCCCTTTCGGCCCAAAAGGCGTTTGTAATTACGTCTCAGACGGCGTCATGATCATGTTCTTTGCATTCGCGGCAGTGCAGCACGAGATTAGAAGTAGTTTTTTTCTTGTCAAGGGAATTTTAGTGATCTTTCAACCTGACGTTCTCTCACCTAACCATCTGACTATAATATATCTTTCCGCATGACAGAGAAACCCTATACACTACGCCTTTCTATGTTACGGCATACTACAAACAGTTCAAGCAAGATTATATTTCCATCACATGCCTCTTAATGCCCCCAAAAATTGTCATTTTAATACAAATTGCTGCGCTATAATATTAAAGCACATAAAACACCATGGCAAAGCTTGAAAATTATGTTTTGTTCCGGGCGTTTGCGTTCCGTTCCGGACAGTTGCAGCCGGTTGCCGCGCAGCTTCAGGTCTCATCAGGCCTAAGTGCGCCAGAATCGATATTCTATCTCAATAAAATGGGCCAAATTACTCCTTGCATTTTGCCGTCGAAGCATGGTTAGTCATAGGCAAAAACACCAGCAGTTATTGGCAAGCATGCCGACAAGACCAGCTCTGCGACTGCTCATTCGGCTGAAGCGAGCAGTTCTCGTATGGAAACACGTCGCCATGTTCCAACGCTAAGCGCGCAAGTGCCACAAAGCTAACTTCCGAAAATTGAGTGCGTACGCTAACTTCAACTCCCCGTTAGCCATCTGCGCATGCGCTCTCGGGACAAGTCATTCGGCTAAGTACGCAATGGAACAAAGGCCGCAACAGTAAAACACTCTGTTATCATAACGTAATCATGGTTACGTCCAAAGAAACAAAATAGGACATTCACCTAGGTCCCTCCCATTTTCTTCAGCTTTCAGCGGTGCACCATGCATATCCATACTGCATTGTCATATGCCACACATGTAGTAACAGCTGACGGTGAAGATGTCATCACTTTGAGTGCACGTTACAGTGGACTTGTTCTTTTTTGATGTCCAGCACATACAGTGCACTAAACAGTGGTAATAGTGCTCGTCTGGTGACCCGAAAGACGCGGGTTCGATCTCGGCAGCGGCGGTCACATTTCGATTGAGTCGGAATGCTAGAGGTCTTATGACTGTGGTCGAAAATGACCAGAACCTTCCACGACGGCGTCTCTCAGCTTAAACAGTTTTGGGACGTTAAACTCCATAAAACACTCCTGTAATATTTGCTTGAACTGCTCCGAATATTTATTACCACTGAAGACATTTAAGGGCTTTCCCGCAAAACGCAACACACACAGAAAACACTGTGCATCCGTCTTCGTCTTTTTCGCCCTTTTTTGTATACAATATTCTTTCACATACCAGTGCGCTCACCTGGTGCTTCCGGTATCGCCTTCGTCGATGCCGCCGCCTCTTCCTCCTCGTCTCAGCCACGGGCCCTGCGGGCATAACGAATATAGACCGCATGCAAACCCCGCTTGCGGCGCTCCAGCGTTTCACATCTTTGCCTCTGCGCATTTGTTTTTTGAGAGACTCTCGAAGACGCCACGAATTTGAGTTGCAGATGCACTCTAAACTGCATTATTCATCAGTGGTATTCTACAGGGCAGGCAGCGGTGGCGCAAAGATAGAGCATCATCCTCGCCTACAAGAGGACCGCGGTTTGAATCACCGTGTCCCGTAATTTTCCACCGGGTCTTAAAAAAAATTCCGAGTGCAGATGGAATTGCGTAACCAAGCTTGGGTGTGGCCTGATCTCGGTGACCACAGCGGACAACGCACTTTCTCACCAGAGTAGGATTTGGCCAGCGTGGTGTAGTACTTCGCCACAACCTTCTGCGGACAAACCAGTTAACCCTCGACCCTTAGTGCTCAGCGGTTGAGTAGCAACTGACCAAGGCAGTGGTGAAACCAGTGACGCAGCGGACGGTGCTGAGAATCTCTGGGTCCGGACAGGCCGCCATTTAAAAACTGAGCCCGGTAACATTTAACGCCAGAACCTTATCCACTGTGGTAAGACATGATATTGGGCTAGTCGGTTCATGGTTAGAGCGAAACAAAACTGCGCGAAGACGACGGGACAAAAGAAAGGACGGGACGAATACACACACACACACACACACACACACTGCGCTTTGTGTGTGTGCATTCGTGCCTTTCTTTTGTCCCGCCGTCTTCGCGCCGTTTTGTTTTGTTAGCCTAACGGCGCTGTTGAATGAAGTAGCGGGTAATAAACGGGATGTTATAGGCCTTCGTGAAGTCAGGAGAACCGATGAGGCGTACACAGTACTAAAGGGCCGGCACGTACTGTGCTATCGTGGATTTATAGAAAGAAGAGAACTAGGTGAGGGATTACACATTAATCAAGACGTAGCGGCCACACAGAGGAGCTGTTTAGTATTAACGAGAGGGTGGCAGCTATTTTAATTAGGATTAACAAGATGTACAAGCTGAAGGTGCACGGTGCAGGCCTTGATGATCAGACTGCTGAAATCTTCTATCAAGACGTAGAAATGGCAATGAACAGAGTCGCAGTACACTGTACGGATGGGCGACTTGGATGCGAAGATAGGCAAGACACAGCAGACGGTAGGTGACTATGGCAGAGGCTCCAGGAATAGCACGGGATAGTTATTAGTAGAGTTGGAGAGGAGGAATAACCGCGAACTTGACAGGACTGAAGAACGAGAAGAGGACAGGACGAGCGGTAACTAGCAACTGATGTTTATTGAAAAAAGACATGTAGCAGCAAAGGTTGCCTCTGCGCATAGCGTACGAGAACGGAGATAGTGACACGTAGAACACGCGAGATAGTTAATGAAATACATCGAAAAAAAAAAGCAATGAAATGCCAGTCACAGGTTTAACAGAAACCGGGTCGCTTTATCTAAACGCGCCACGGAAGGCTCACTCACACACATTTCAAGCCCAAGTTTGCGCATGTGTGCCGCTTCTAAAATTTCCCTTTCAAGCCTCGACCTGCCCCGTCCGATGATGGTGGCTTTGTTGAACTGTGGGTAGCAGCGATCGCATTCTCTTCGCATTCGCACTGAAAGGGAGATTTTAGAAGCGTCACACATGCGCAAACTTGGGCTTGCGTTTTCTTCCTATATATATATATATATATATATATATATATATATATATATATATATATATATATATATATGCGTTTTCTTCCTATATATATAGCGTGATGGCCACAGTGTACCTGTGATTGTTCCCTTTTTCATTTTTCAATGCTCTTTTAACAATTGTTTTGCCTTCTTTACTGTTATATTTCAAATGTTCCTATTGTTTGTGATTTCGTATTTTTGCTCCCCCCTTATGTAATGCCCCACCTAGGGGTCCTTAAGGGAAAATAAATGATGATGATGATGATGATGATGATATGTGTGTGAGTGAGCCTTCCGTGGCGCTTTTAGATAAAGAGACCCGGTTTCTGTTAAACCTGTGACGGGCATTTCATTGTTTATTTTTTCGATGTATTTCATTAACTATCTCGCGTGTTCCACGTGTCACTATCTCCGTTCTCGTACGCTATGCGCAGAGGCAACCTTTGCTGCTACATGTCTTTTTTCATTAAACTTCCGTTGCTAGTTACCGCTCGTCCTGTCCTCTTCTCGTTCTTCAGTCCTGTCAAGTTCGCGGTTATTCCTCCTCTCCAACATGTCAGACCAACTGGCCCAAAGCTTCCCCTTGTTGAACCTTATGAGTAGTGTTCGCAGAGACAATAAATTTACGGCTCATGTATCCCTGCTGTGAAAACGAAAGGACAGGAAGAACAGGAGGAGGAAGAGTTCCAATCGTGGGATTAAAAATGAAATACACTCGCCCTGGCGTCGTGCAGGATGTGGAGGTTTTTGGGAAGGGGCGTTGTAGCGACTAAAAAACGGTAAGGTATCGAATTAGCATAGACTTAAAGCGAAAACAAAAACTGGTGAAGCAGAAGCCTATTAGCGTGCTAGCGGTAAGATGGAAAATAGAGCAATTCAGAAAATCGCTGCAGGACGGATATTCGGCTTTAACGACGATCTTAAAGTTCAAACAATGAACGACACACTCACAGCTATCATTACAGAGTGCGCGGTAGGGTGGTTCAAAAGTATTCCGGCAAGCTGTCTCAGGGGAAGAAAGATCCGGCCACAGCGTCCCAATCTGCGGAAGGAGTAGAACTGGCAGTGCTATCAAACTTAATAAATAAGCCAAAGGTAGCCGCCATAAGCAGGTTAAATGTGGAGATCATCGAGCATGCCCTAAAGAACGGAGGTAGCATAAAAGCGAAAACTGGGTAACGGCAAAAACCACATGTATGTGTTTAGAGAAGGCGACGGCAATATCATTAGCAATATGAATAATATAGTTAAAATAGCCGACGAGTTCACACACAACTGTACATTTGCCAATGAAATCAGAATGTTAATGATAGACGCAGCAGCAATCCGGCGTCCCGTCAGTAAAGAAAGAGAAAGTAAAGAAAGCCTAAGGAGCAGAGCAAACGGGAAAAGCAGCTGCTGAGGATCAGGTAAAAGCAGGTACGTTGAAGCACCGTGGGGAGATTGCGCTAGAAAAACTAGTCACTCTGTATACGCAATGCCTTATAACCTCCAGTGTACCAGAAGCTTGGAAGAACGCTAACATTATTGATGATTAGTTCCAAAGCGCGACAGGACGGAGACGAAAGGAAAAGAACACACACGACAAGCGCTTAATAGCAACAAAAAACGTTTATTGCAACGCTGGGAATAAATAAATAGGGGCCACAGAAAACACAAAGACTCATAAAATAACAAGACAGAAAAAGAGATTAGCCGTTACTATCTAAAAACGCACGTTCCTTCTCCGACAGCAAAATTGAAGGCTCACTGACAAAGCCACTTGTCTTAGCAAATATGATAGGCTTCGATGATTTCCCTAGTCTTCTGGTCGTGATGCGAAAAGATCACTGTCGTTAGATCTAATTGGGCTTCGCAGGACTTATCTTGTTCCCCGTGCTTACGCACATGACTTGCCAGATGCGTACCTGTGCCACATTATCTAATTTCATAACGAAAGATTTGAAAATCACAGACCGACCAGCTTACTGTCCATTGCCTACAAAGTGCCTGCTAAGGTCCTCGATGTTAGAGTCATGATTATCGTAGACTTCAATGAAGCAATTGATAAGGCAGGGTTTCGTGAAGAGTACTCTGGAATTAATTATATTCACACATCCAATCAGGTGATAGAGAAGTTTGGTTTGGTTTGGTTTATGGGGTTTAACGTCCCAAAGCGACTCAGGTTATGAGGGACGCCGTAGTGAAGGGCTCCGGAAATTTCGACCACCTGGGGGTTCTTTAACGTGCAATGACATCGCACAGTACACGGGCCTCTAGAATTTCGCCTCCATCGAAATTCGGCCGCCGCGGCCGGGATCGAACCCACGTTTTTCGGGCCAATAGCCGAGCGCCGTAACCACTGAGCCACCGCGGCGGGTTGATAGAGAAGTGCGCCGAATATAACCAAGCCATATGTCCATTGTAACGTGCTTTGTGTCGGTGACGAAGTGGTGGAGTTCGGAGGGTAGAAAAAAAAGAAGCTGGTTCGCCTGCTCTCCGCCTCGTCACTAAACCTCTTAAGCCGCAGATGTGCTCAGAGCCCTCCTGCGTCTACGTTACGTCATCGCCTTTTCAAGTTGTAACCGATTCTCTTTCTACTTTTTTCTCGTCTCTGTTTTCATTCCCCCCCCCCCCCCTCACCATTGTTTGCATTTGTGCTTTACGCTTTTTCCTATACCTCGCGGATGCTAAGAAAGCTGCTTGTTTCGAATCCTGTAATACACTCGAAAAAGGCTGATCCTCCAGCCGAAATGTGAAATAAATCCTGTTAATTTCGCGATGAAGCAGATAACCCGCAGTAGACCCCTGCGACTAAACGAAGACGAGGAGGTCGAGGCAGAATCAGCGGAGCAGGGTTTGGACGACTGCGCCGAGTGACAGCTTTCGCCAGGTCCTCTAAACAAACCCCCTTGTTATAATTGGTGGCGGTTGCGTGGTGTCTGAACCAGGAAGAGCGACCTGGAACTTCGTTCCCACAGCGACAGGGACCGCTACAATGGCGACGCCTGGTCAAGCGCCCGCGCCCTCAGCGTCTCCCATTGTGTGCACCGGACCAATACGCCAACGTGACCCTCCCATCTAGAGCGGCGCTGAGGAGCAAGACGACGAAGAGTGGCTCGGAGCGTATGAGTGCGCACAACAAATGGCACGACGTGCTCAAGGTTATTTTTTATTTGACACAAGTAGCCAAGCTGTGGTTGACGAAGCAGACTTGCCTAACTGGACGACATTCACGGACGCTTTCAGTCGCCCGGCGGTACACAAACTTCACCCCGGACGTGCAGAGCAGTCGGGCGAGACGTTTACCAGTTACATCGTGGACGTCGTCGACCTGTGCCATCGAGTGAATGCTTCGATGCCTGACAGTGACAAAGTTAAACACATCCTAAAGGGCATCGATGAATCTGCTTTTCACATGCTGCTGGCCAAGGGTCGCCGCGCTGTCGCCGATGTGGTGGTTAAATGCCCAAGTTTCGTCGAACTGCGGCGGCAGCGGACCTTCGTCAGACGCTCAGACGAGTGCTTGTCAAGTTTGACGGGTGGCTTTGATTCCACGCTACTGCATCAAATTCAAGAATTCATACGTGAGGAGGTCGCACGGCAGCACGGCGCACGGCACTCAACTCTGCTCATATAACTTACCCTGTCCCGTCTCCGTCGAATGAACTACAGCTGAACGCCCTCAGCCCTCCTTGCCTGGCTCAAGATTCTATCCCTTCATCCGTCATGGCCACTGCTGTTGATGCCAGCCTGCAGCCTGCTCAACGTGACCAACTTCTGGCGCTGCTGAACCGGTTTCGTCGCTGCTTCGAAGTCCAGCAAGTGTCCTTAGGCCGTACCGATGCCGCCGCCCATGAAATTTCCACTCGTGCTACCGCACCGTTCCCTTACCGCGTCTCTCCCACCGAGTCATGCACGAACAAGTCAACAACATGCTGCAGCGCCACGTCATTCCGCCCTCCACCAGTCGTCCTCGTCAAGAAAAAAGACGGCTCTATTCGCTGCTGCGTCGATTACCGAAGGTTAGACAAGGTCACCCGTAAGGACGTTTACCCCTTCCCTAGGATTGACGATGCCCTTGACTGTCTCCACTGCGCCGCATTCTTTTCCTCTTTTGATTTGCGTTCTGGATACTGGCATGTTCCCATGGCCGCATGTGACCGCCAGAAGACAGCCTTTGTGACTCCCGACGAATTATATGAATTCAAAAATTTTTTAAATTTCACCAGCGCTGCGACTAGGAACGAAAACAGAGAAGGAAGACAAGGACAAGCGCTACTAACAACTGAAAGTTTATTTGAAAAAACAAAGATTATATGCACATTATATGCATTCTTGACGTCCGCAAAACTTCGCGTGGTTGTCTCGGATAAAGAAGGTTATTTCGTTACGCTGCCAGAGAAACTTTTCCGCGAGAAGGCTAGGAATTCAGTCGCCAAAAACTTTAAGCCTGTGCGTACCAGTGCACTTAAGCAAAAAAGCGAGGCGTTAAGGCTGGTAGGTGGTATGAATTTAGTTGGCCTGCAAGCATCCGTTAAGAAGGCGAGAGGCAACATTTTAGAAGTGTTTTTTGCTGCCAAAACTCACAAAATTGAGATCCCCTTCCGTTGCATTGTTACTGAACGGGGAACTTGGCAAAATGCTGTTTCAAGTTTTTGGCACAGTAATTTGTGTTCACTGACTGTAGAAGACCCGTTTCTTGTATCTAATTCCGTAGCGGTTGTGGAATATCTTAAACTAAATAATCCTGGTGGGTGTGATATGTTTAGTATTGATGTGCAGGATTTATTCTATTCATTGCCACATGATAGGCTCCTCCAGTGTGTTAAGAAATGTATAGTAGACGATAATGATGAAGAAGCATTCATTTCAAAGTGTGGTGTTTCTGTGGGCTCGTTTTTGGAGCTTGTGTCATTTTATCTTAAATTCACATTTGTTGAATGGAAAGGCAGGCTATATGTTCAGAAAACAGGGGTGTGCATCGGCTCAAAAGTGGCTCCAGTGCTTAGTAATATCTTTCTTTCCTATGCGGATAGGAGCATTAAAGTTAACTTAGACAACCATGTAAAACAAATCTTCCGGTAAGTAGACGATTATCTTGTTTTTGTTGAATCCCATGACTTCAAGGCACAGGTGGATGACATTTTAATGACTTTTGAAAACTGCGGGTTTGGTCTGAAATTTACTTTTGAATTACCGGAAGAAAATCAGCTGCAATTCTTGGACATTAGATTGTAGAAAAAGGTGAATCATATTTGTTGGTCCTTCCTGCAGCGGTCGGAAAAGCCTTTGCTAAATTATCAGTCTGGGCATTCGAAAATAGTTAAATGCGGCATAGCAGTGTCTTGTTTAGGATCTGCACTTACTAAATCATGTATTCATACTTTAGGCAGCAGTTTCGATAAGCAGGTTCAAAGGCTAAGGTCAGCGGGCTTCCCCAAAGATTGATAGCGCTTGCTAGCAACAAGACCCTGAAGAAGATGAAGTCGTTTGGCAGACATGAAGCACAGGAAAATTCCGGTAATGATAGAACGAAGTATGCGGTAATACCCTACATTCATCAGTTATCCCATAGGCTTAAGCAGGTTGGCACTAGATATGGGGTAAAGTGCTCTTTTCGGTCCCTAATAAACTTGGCAAGGTTTGTGCTATTGTTGACAAAAGAGCCCGGGAACATAAGCAAATAAGAGGCAAAAGAAAAAATGCATGCCAGGTGGATCATGAATCACCCTTTGTGCCATGTGCAGAGGGAGTGGTATATGACATACCTTTTAAATGCGGCAAGAATTACATTGGGCAAACCGGGAAATGCATAAATACACGCTTACGTCAGCATAAAACCTCTTTGAATGGTGCTCCTTCATCAAATCTGTCCCTTCATTACAGATATGAAAGAAGCCAACAGCCACAGAAACCAAGGGGCACAAGGGATTTTTTAATTAATTTATTTATTTTGTGGTGTTGATCAATTTATAATATTACTGAATATGTTATTGCTCAAAGCTAATTGATTAGAAAAGCAGAAGAAAAAACAACCACATGCCGCCGGTGGGATCCGAACCCACGATCTCCGAAAACGCGTCCGGTGCTCTACCTCTGAGCTACGGCGACGACTGTCAATTCTTCTGCCTTCGGGGGTATTTATGTTTTACAAGTAACCTAACCTTGAGAGTGTTCATCAGCGCCACCCAAGTTCATAAGCGGCGGACGTGGAACGTCCTGAGTTACCGCTGGTGTGACGTAGAACGTCATCGAACGGAGAGGGTGGAAGCTGCGTGAGAACCCTCTTATGCTTCCTATGGCGTCAAGGCTGCCAGAACCGAGGCCCTCGCTAAGCAATTAAGAAAACAAGAGAAGGGGAATGAGGGGCTCGTTATAAATATGAAAGAAGCCAACAGCCACAGAAACCAAGGGGCACAGGGAATTTTTTAATTAATTTATTTATTTTGTGGTGTTGATCAATTTATAATATTACTGAATATGTTATCGCTCAAAGCTAACTGATTAGAAAAGCAGAAGAAAAAACAACCACATGCCGCCGGTGGGATCCGAACCCACGATCTCCGAATACGCGTCCGGTGCTCTACCTCTGAGCTACGGCGACGGCTGTCAATTCTTCTGCCTTCGGGGGTATTTATGTTTTACAAGTAACCTAACCTTGAGAGTGTTCATCAGCGCCACCCAAGTTCATAAGCGGCGGACGTGGAACGTCCTGAGTTACCGGAGGTGTGACGTAGAACGTCATCGAACGGAGAGGGTGGAAGCTGCGTGAGAACCCTCTTATGCTTCCTATGGCGTCAAGGCTGCCAGAACCGAGGCCCTCGCTAAGCAATTAAGCAAACAAGAGAAGGGGAATGAGGGGCTCGTTATAAATATGAAAGAAGCCAACAGCCACAGAAACCAAGGGGCACAGGGGATTTTTAATTAATTTATTTATTTTGTGGTGTTGATCAATTTATAATATTACTGAATATGTTATCGCTCAAAGCTAATTGATTAGAAAAGCAGAAGAAAAAACAACCACATGCCGCCGGTGGGATCCGAACCCACGATCTCCGAATACGCGTCCGGTGCTCTACCTCTGAACTACGGCGACGGCTGTCAATTCTTCTGCCTTCGGGGGTATTTATGTTTTACAAGTAACCTAACCTTGAGAGTGTTCATCAGCGCCACCCAAGTTCATAAGCGGCGGACGTGGAACGTCCTGAGTTACCGCAGGTGTGACGTAGAACGTCATCGAACGGAGAGGGTGGAAGCTGCGTGAGAACCCTCTTATGCTTCCTATGGCGTCAAGGCTGCCAGAACCGAGGCCCTCGCTAAGCAATTAAGCAAACAAGAGAAGGGGAATGAGGAGCTCGTTATAAATATGAAAGAAGCCAACAGCCACAGAAACCAAGGGGCACAGGGGATTTTTAATTAATTTATTTATTTTGTGGTGTTGATCAATTTATAATATTACTGAATATGTTATCGCTCAAAGCTAATTGATTAGAAAAGCAGAAGAAAAAACAACCACATGCCGCCGGTGGGATCCGAACCCACGATCTCCGAATACGCGTCCGGTGCTCTACCTCTGAACTACGGCGACGGCTGTCAATTCTTCTGCCTTCGGGGGTATTTATGTTTTACAAGTAACCTAACCTTGAGAGTGTTCATCAGCGCCACCCAAGTTCATAAGCGGCGGACGTGGAACGTCCTGAGTTACCGCAGGTGTGACGTAGAACGTCATCGAACGGAGAGGGTGGAAGCTGCGTGAGAACCCTCTTATGCTTCCTATGGCGTCAAGGCTGCCAGAACCGAGGCCCTCGCTATGCAATTAAGGAAACAAGAGAAGGGGAATGAGGAGCTCGTTATAAATATGAAAGAAGCCAACAGCCACAGAAACCAAGGGGCACAGGGGATTTTTTAATTAATTTATTTATTTTCTGGTGTTGATCAATTTATAACATTACTGAATATGTTCCCCTTCTCTTGTTTGCTTAATTGCTTAGCGAGGGCCTCGGTTCTGGCAGCCTTGACGCCATAGGAAGCATAAGAGGGTTCTCACGCAGCTTCCACCCTCTCCGTTCGATGACGTTCTACGTCACACCTGCGGTAACTCAGGACGTTCCACGTCCGCCGCTTATGAACTTGGGTGGCGCTGATGAACACTCTCAAGGTTAGGTTACTTGTAAAACATAAATACCCCCGAAGGCAGAATTGACAGCCGTCGCCGTAGCTCAGAGGTAGAGCACCGGACGCGTATTCGGAGGTCGTGGGTTCGGATCCCACCGGCGGCATGTGGTTGTTTTTTCTTCTGCTTTTCTAATCAATTAGCTTTGAGCGATAACATATTCAGTAATATTATAAATTGATCAACACCACAAAATAAATAAATTAATTAAAAAATTCCCTGTGCCCCTTGGTTTCTGTGGCTGTTGGCTTCTTTCATATTTATAACGAGCCCCTCACTCCCCTTCTCTTGTTTGCTTAATTCCTTAGCGAGGGCCTCGGTTCTGGCAGCCTTGACGCCATAGGAAGCATAAGAGGGTTCTCACGCAGCTTCCACCCTCTCCGTTCGATGACGTTCTACGTCACACCTGCGGTAACTCAGGACGTTCCACGTCCGCCGCTTATGAACTTGGGTGGCGCTGATGAACACTCTCAAGGTTAGGTTACTTGTAAAACATAAATACCCCCGAAGGCAGAAGAATTGACAGCCGTCGCCGTAGCTCAGAGGTAGAGCACCGGACGCGTATTCGGAGGTCGTGGGTTCGGATCCCACCGGCGGCATGTGGTTGTTTTTTCTTCTGCTTTTCTAATCAATTAGCTTTGAGCGATAACATATTCAGTAATATTATAAATTGATCAACACCACAAAATAAATAAATTAATTAAAAAATCCCCTGTGCCCCTTGGTTTCTGTGGCTGTTGGCTTCTTTCATATTTATAACGAGCCCCTCATTCCCCTTCTCTTGTTTGCTGAATTGCTTAGCGAGGGCCTCGGTTCTGGCAGCCTTGACGCCATAGGAAGCATAAGAGGGTTCTCACGCAGCTTCCACCCTCTCCGTTCGATGACGTTCTACGTCACACCTGCGGTAACTCAGGACGTTCCACGTCCGCCGCTTATGAACTTGGGTGGCGCTGATGAACACTCTCAAGGTTAGGTTACTAGTAAAACATAAATACCCCCGAAGGCAGAAGAATTAACAGCCGTCGCCATAGCTCAGAGGTAGAGCACCGGACGCGTATTCGGAGGTCGTGGGTTCGGATCCCACCGGCGGCATGTCGTTGTTTTTTCTTCTGCTTTTCTAATCAATTAGCTTTGAGCGATAACATATTCAGTAATATTATAAATTGATCAACACCACAAAATAAATAAATTAATTAAAAAATCCCCTGTGCCCCTTGGTTTCTGTGGCTGTTGGCTTCTTTCATATTTATAACGAGCCCCTCATTCCCCTTCGCTTGTTTCCTTCATTACAGAGATTGTCATCTGAACAAACCCGGTGTGTCTAATAAAAAAGCATGCTTTCCACTGCTTAACAGGGCAAAGATTAAATTCAGACATCCAGATCAGCTGACTAGGGAGTTGTGTGAAGCCTATCACATTCACAAGAACAGCGACACGTGCGTTAGCACACCATCTGTAAACTTACATGAATGCGAAATTTTGTATCTAGATTCTTAACTTTCTTTTGCGTGCTTTTTGCGGGAAGCGCAGGCGCTTTGGGTTGTCAGTTGTGTGCATACAATCTATGTTTTTTCAAATAAACTTTCAGTTGTTAGTAGTGCTTGTCCTTGTCTTCCTTCTCTGTTCTTGTTCCTAGTCGCAGCGCTGGTGAAATTTTAAAGATGTACCAACTAGCTCAAACCACCATTTTGCTCTATATGAATTCAATGTCATGCCGTTAGGGTCGTCCGACGCCCCAGTGACGTCTGAACGCATGATGGACACCATTTTGCGCGACTTGAAAGTGAAAACCTGCCTCTGTTACCTGGATGATATTGTTGTCTTCTCGCTTGACTTTGAAACACATGTTACCCGCCTCGAAAAAGTTTTCAAGTGCCTCTCCGACGCTGGATTTCAACTTAACTTGAAGAAGTGCTGCTTTGACGCACGCCAATTGCCTACTTTGGGCCATTTAGCCTGCAAAGATAGCGTGCTTCCTGACCCGTCGAAATTACTTGCTGTTGCCGATTTCCCGAAGCCGACGACTGCGAAATAACTCCGCAGTTTTATTTGCCTCTGTTCTTAGTACCGTCGCTTTATACGGAACTTCGCTTCCATCGCCGCGCCCTTAACCCGACTTCTGACCACTAAGCCTTGACTCTCTCTCTGCTCATCGGACCAAGCGTTCAACACCCTACGGGCTCTTATCACATCTCCGCCCATAGTGCGCCATTATGACGTCGACGCACCCGCTTAGCTGCACAATGATGCCAGCGGTGCCAGTCTCGGTGCTATGCTCACTCAACGAAAAGACGGATTTGATGAATACGTTGTCGCGTATGCCAGCCGGACTTTAACGGAGGCGGAGACCAACTACACAGTCACGGAAAAAGTGTCTAGCCTTTGTCTGGGCACTTCACAAATTTCGCCATTACGTGTATGGCCTCCCGTTCGACGTCCTCAGGGACCACCATGCGCTGTGTTGATTATCACTCAAGGATCCCACAGGACAGCTTGCTCGATCGGCTCTACGACTCCAAGAATTTGACATCCGTGTTGTCTACCGGTGTGGCCGGTGACGCGGATGCTTTGTCCCGCTTTCCTATCCCGCTTCTACGCCTTCATCATCCGAGGAACTCTATGCTTCGGCGATATGATCCCTGAGCAGCAAAAAGATCCCTCCATTCGTGCTTATTAAGGCGGAAACTTGGGCTTGTTGGAAAGCGTTTGGAATCATATTTGCTAGCGCTTAGTGAACACACGGGACAAGAGCACAAATACACAGGACAAACGCTAGTCTTCAACTGCTGTTTATTCGAAAAAACAATCAATATGACATCTCAAAAATGCCGAACTCACACACGCGCAGTAGGAATGCCACGCTTCAGGAACAATATTTTTGTGTGTGAGTTCGGCATTTTTGAGATGTCATATTGATTGTTTTTTTCGAATAAACGCCACTTGAAGACTAGCGTCTGTCCTGTGTATTTGTGTTCTTGTCCCGTGTGTTCACTAAGCGCTAGCAAATATGGTTCCAAACCCTTCAGGCTTATTTGTCTCAACCTTCGCTGCATTCAGCACCTCGAGCTCTCCGTCACCAAGCGCCACACTTTGCCGTTCGTGATCAACTTCTATATCGCCGCAACTACCTCTCCGACGGGCGAAAGTGGTTACTTGTGGTTCCACGCCATCTGCGATCTGATGCGAGGTGGGCTCGGTGGCTGTGCTCCCGCACGAGTCACTAATCCTCTGCTGTTCATCATGCAGGTGTTCGCCATCGCTACCAACGCGCTCTTCGCTGCTCTGCTGGCCCTTTCCCCCCCTACTGTGTCGACTACAGCACCAAGCTGCTGTGATAACGGCATCATATTGCTGCTTCCGCCTGACATCACCGCTTCATCCTGTCCGACAGCGCCACTTCCCGGTTTTTTGTTCCTTCATGATCAATTGAAAGCCTCATCGCCAGTGTCATCACCCGCCGATACAAAAGTGCTGCAACCTCCGTCGCCGCTCTGTGGGCTCGGTGGCTGTGCTCCCGCACGAGTCACTAATCCTCTGCTGTTTATCATGCAGGTTGGTGACAAGTATTCTCTGTTTGCAAAAAAAAACTAGCAATTATTTCTTAGTGCAGCTGCCGAGCCCGCAGTGCTTTGTTTTCATTGTTGCTGACTGCAGTGATGTTTTGCGTGCCTTGCTGCTCTTGGCAGGAGATGTAGAATCCAACCCAGGCCCTAACACTATCGAGGATGTGCTCGCTGAACTAAAAAATCTATCTGCCGGTCAAACAACACTCATTTCCGAAATACAGGGTCTCAAAACCCAGATAAATAGCACTGAAGTTGCCATAACCAGCTTGACTAAGCGAATGACCGATCTGGAGGCCCATTTCCAAGCTCTTTCGGATCTTCAAACTGACTTTGAAGCAATGAAATCTGAGAGTGCTGGGATGGCCCGACAGATCGACATTCTAGAGGCTCGAATAGAAGATGCAGAAAACCGCTCGCGTAGCAATAACCTCATATTCTATGGCATACCCGATACTAACGCATCCGAAAATTTTGCAGGCTCTGAGGAAATAGTCATCAACCATTGCCTTCAGAACTTGAGCGTAACAATTGATCCTGAGAACATCGAACGCGCCCATCGCCTTGGCCGTTACAAATCTAACCACACTCGTCCAATCATCGTCAAGTTTACTTCATCTAAAATTAAAGATGCCATATTATCGAATGGTCATAAGTTTAAGGATACTAACTTCAGCGTCGGCGAGGACTTTTCCCTCAGAGTCCGAAATGCACGAAAGCACCTAGTCGCGTTCGCAAAACAAAAGACAACGAAATTTGCTTTGAATTTTTAAACATTGCATATTGGTCCAAGGCGCTACGTGTTCGACGAAACCACGAAAACAGTCAAGGAAATAGTAACTCGTCCCTCACAATCAGATTAGCAATCACCTCATCATGAACCGTCTAGAAACCGTACCACGAAAGCTTCTTTATCTAGCCTCTCGCTCTCCGCTATATACACTAACATCCGTAGTTTTATTCCTAAGCGTAAACTTATTTCCAGCCTTGTTTCGTCCTCAAATAGCAACCTACTTATACTAACTGGGACTTGGCTGAGCGGCCACATAACAGATAACGAAGTACTTACTATCTACCAAACTTTCAGGTTTTTCGGAAAGACCGTAACGATTCACGAGGAGGGGGTGTACTCATTGCTGTCAGCCAAGATTTATCATGTTCCCTAATACAAGATTCATCCGACCTGGAAATGTTGTGGCTAATCTTGAACGCAGCACCTAACACAGTTTTACTCGGCGTTTGTTACAGGCCGCCACACAGTAGTCACGATTTTTCCCGTCAGCTTAACAACGTACTAAGTGATCTGTCCACAAAGCATCCTAATTCACAAATCTTTCTCTTCGGCGATTTTAATTTTCCGAATATTGACTGGCATAACCAGCCCACACCTATAGCTAACAACGGAGAAACAAGGGAATTCTTAGAATTTTGCAACAACCTCAATCTTACTCAGGTAATACTTGAACCTACCCGCGTAACACAGAACTGTGCCAATATTTTAGATCTCTTATTAACCAATCACCCGGACAGCGTACGACCCGTTACATACCTGCCTGAAATAAGCGATCACAAAGTTATCCACGCTAACCTTGTCCTTACGCCAAACCGGCGCCGCAAATGCCATAGAACCATTCGTCTTTATGACAAAGGGAATTATAACGCCATAAATAATGAACTTAATGCGTTCCTTCAAGTCTTCTCGTCACGTTTTCATTCCCGCAGTATTCAAGAAAATTGGTTACTGCTCAGAGACAAACTAGAAAATCTAACCAATAGATTCATCCCCCAAATTAGTTTTCGCTCTAATTCACAAAAGCCATGGTTTACTAAAACACTGAAACGTTTGGAGAACAAAAAGAAGCGTCTTTACCGTTCAGCCAGCTCTCAGGGGACGCATAATGCATGGGTAAAATATCACGAAGCTGAAAAATCATATATCATTGCTATTTCTAATGCCAAGCATACCTTTTTCCACTCGGACTTGCCGAATATGCTCACAAATAACCCCAGAAAGTTCTGGCAAGTCATCAATCCGCATCATGCACCAGAAATAACCCTGACAGATGAGTCAGGCGCAGTTTTGACTGATGCTGAGTGCGCCGCTATGTTTAAATCTGCCTTCTCATCCGTATTTACAAAAGAAACTGAAATATCATCATCTTTTTCAGCACCATCGTCGATGATAAGTGATGCTATGCCACCAGTTGTCTTCACGTCATCTGGCATTTCGTCCCTAATTGAAAACATGAAACTTTCATCTTCATCCGGTATTGACAACATTAACTCAAAGCTTTTGCAAAATACCAAGGATATTTGTGCGCAATTTTTATGCCTACTTTTTTCACAGTCACTGTTAACAAGTCAACTACCACACGATTGGAAGAGCGGTAAGGTCGTTCCAGTCTTCAAATCGGGTAAAAAATATTCGCCGCTTAACTACCGTCCCATTTCCCTTACCAGTGTACCCTGCAAACTCATGGAACACGTCATCTACTCTAGTGTCATGAGCTTCCTCGACTGTCACAACTTTTTTCATCCTGCGCAACATGGTTTTCGGAAAGGTTTGTCATGCGAAACACAGCTGGCCATTTTTATCCATGATTTGCATGCTAATCTTGACTCTAACCTACAGACCGATGCTGTTTTTCTAGACTATGCGAAAGCGTTTGATAAGGTTCCCCACAAACGCTTACTACTGAAACTTTCATATTTGAACCTCCCCTCTAATATCTTTAAATGGATAGAAGAATTCCTGACTAACCGCTCACAGTGCGTCATCGTTAACAGCCACAACTCTCGTCCTATTCCAGTAACGTCAGGTGTCCCGCAAGGGTCTGTCCTCGGTCCGCTTCTGTTTTTAATTTATATTAACGATTTACCAACGAATGTATGCAGTAATATTCGGATGTTCGCCGATGATTGTGTAATTTATCGCCAAGTTAATAACGCCTCTGACCAAAAATCTCTTCAGCACGACCTTAACCGCATTCAAGAATGGTGTGCTAATTGGTTAATGGAACTTAACCCTCATAAATGTAAAATCTTGTCCTTCACGCGTCGCCGCAACCCGCTTCATTTCCCATACGTAATAGCTAGCGTCCCTGTACACCCGGTTTTATGGTACATGTATTTAGGCATTACCTTGTGTAGCGACTTGTCCTGGAGCACACAGGTTACGAACATACTTTCATCTGCTAATAAAACACTTGGATTTTTAAGACGTCATCTCCGCCTAGCCCCTAAACATGTAAAGTTATTAGCATACAAATCTCTTGTTACACCAAAATTAGAATATGCTTCACCCATTTGGGACCCGCACCAAGCTTACCTTATAAATACACTCGAATCAGTCCAAAACAGAGCAGCCAGATTCATCCATTCATCGTATTCTTACAACATCAGTGTATCAGCGTTGAAAGCTGAATCCGACTTATTGCCCTTATCGCTTCGTCGCCGCATTGCCAGCCTTTGCTTGTTCCATAAGTTTTTCCATAATTCACTAGGCCACGCACCCTACATCGTCCCTCCAGCCCGCATATCTCATCGCACTCGTCATCCTTTTGAAGTTTCCAGACCTTGTGCCTGTACTACCACCTTTGCCGCATCATTTTTTTCCCGTACTGCAGCAGACTGGAACGACCTACCCAACGAAATCGCAGCCATCATGTGCTCATCCAACTTTGCTAATAATGTTACCAGTCATGTTTCTTTGTGTTAACACTTGCTCACCAAAATATATGTACCCACCCCTCATGTAATACCCCTCGTGGGTCTTTAAGGTAATAAAATGAAATGAAATGAAAGTCCGTGCATTCTATCACTCCATCCCTCACTGCGCTCATGCCGGTGTATTAAAAACGTACGAACCACCTCGCCTCCATTTCTACCGGCGAGGTATGATTCTTACGTTAAGAAATACGTCCGCTCCAATACAAATCTCAATACCGCAAATCTCCTCCAAGCCGTTCGTCTTCTCGGCTGCAGCCCATACCATGTCCAAGTCGACCTTTTGACCACGTGGGCATCGATCGATTTGTACGGACCACTTCCTTATACAGCCACCAGCAATCGCTGGATAATTGTGGCTGTCGACCACCTGAGCCGCTAGGCAGAAGCAGCAGCGTTGCCAACCGCTACCGCCGGTGCTGTAGCCACTTTTATTCTGCGTCGCCTGGTCTTATGTCATGGCGCGCCCCGCGAACATTTGAGCGACAAGGGATGAGTTTTCTTCTCCGAAGTTTTTGAAGCACTCCTAAGACAATGTCGGACCGTTCACCGTACCACCAGTGCCTACCACCCGCAAACTAACGGTCTCACAGAACGCATCAAGCGCACGCTTGAAGACATGATATCGATGTATATTGCTTCAGACCACTCTAATTGGGACGACGTCTTCCATTTCGTTACTTTCGCCTGCAATACGACCACGCAGACCACCACCGGATTCTCGCCATTCTCTCTTCTCCATGGACGTGAACACTCTTCAGCGAATGACACTATCCTCCCGTACAGACCTGATCCCTCCGAATCGACTCCGGTGTCGCAAGCCGCGAAGCACGCTGAAGACTGCAGGCGCCTTGCGCGATCGCTTACGTCGGAACACCAGTTCCGACAACAATCTCGCAGCGAAAGTCTCCAGCCGGTCAACACCTTCCCACCTGGCTCCCTTGTTTGGCTGTGGGTTCCTCCTGCCGATCCGCACCTGCCCCAAAAGCTGCTCGCAAAGTACCAAGGCCGTATAATTCAGCAGACATCTCCAGTGAACTACGTCATCGAGCCCGCCACACCTCCTGCCGAACTCCGCTGCCGTGGGCGTCGAATGTCCACGCGCAGCAAGTGAAGCCGTACTACGACCACTTAAGGCGCCAGGATGACTCCGTCTTTGCACGAGGGGCGATTGTGATGGAGATGACCCGCAATAGACCTCTGCGACTAGCCGAAGACGTGGACATCGAGGCAGAGTCAGCGTAGCAGCGTTGGGTACTGCACTCAGTGACCACCTTCGCCAGTCCACTAAATAGACCCCGTTGGAACAATATATAACAGAACCGATCTCACAGTATATTGATTCTCTCATCAAACATATACCTCCGAAACATCCATCTTACATACGCGACACTAATCACTTCCTGAAAGAATTATCCAATGTCACCTTCCCTCCAGGCGCTTTCCTAGTTACCCTGGACATTACACTAACATCCCACATGACTACGGAATTCAGGCATTGGTCGGATCATATAAAGAATACAAAATTCTAGACACCCCTAGTCCATGTACCGTCGACACACTTGCAAATTTGGTCCTTAAGCTTAACACATTTGAATTCAACAACTCATATTATCTTCAAACTAGCGGTACAGCTATGGGCACCAAAATGGCTCCAAATCACGCCAACATATTTATGAACAAAACTCAGACTTTCTCTCCTCATATGCAACCAAACCAGCTTTTTACAAACGCTTTCTGGATGACATATTCATAATTTGGACAGAAACCGAGGACCAACTTATCTTAAGGAAGGTAACAGCAGCGCAAAAAAACGGGAACACACGAGACACAACCAACAGGACTGGCGCTGAACCAGCGCCAGTCCTGTTGGTTGTGTGTCTCTTGTGTTCCCGTCTTTTTGCGCTGCTGTTACCTTCCTTAACATGAACCACCGACTAGCCGATACAAATATTTTGATCGACCAACTCATCCAGTTTGTCTCCTCATTCAACAAAATCCATCCCAATATCTCTTTCACACACAACTACTCAACCAATGAAATTAACTTCCTGGATATTCTGATTCGAGTAGAAGAAAGTACATTAATCACTAGTGTCTATAAAAAACCCACAGACAGACAACAGTATCTTTATTTCAGCAGCTGCCACCCACACCACTCCAAAACTTCAATCCCATACTCACAGGCCATCAGATTCAAACGAATTTGGTCACGATCGGAAGATTTTCACTTAAATGCTAATCGCATGCGGGACACTCTAAACAAACAACATTACCCGTCCTCTATAATCAACGATGCCATTAAAAAGGCAGAAGCAACTAATATTAATTACGTCATTAAGGAATCTCAGCCACGATCACAGCGCTGTAATCTTATACTCACCTTCACAAGTAACCTCCCGAACATTAACAAAATCCTAAAAAAAAACACTTTAATATCATAGAACAGAGTGACCGGGTTTCAAAAATTTTCACAACGGTCTTCCAGGTAACATATAGAAGACCAAAAAATCTACAAAACCATGTTGTCCATTCCACAGTCAACAAACCAAGAGCTGTAGGTTGCACACCATGCGGAAAAAGCCGATGCCTGCCAAGTCTGCAAACACATAGAAACCACGGCACTGGCTAAAAGCACCCATTCAAATCTCAAGCATTCTTCTATCCGGGAAGATCTAAATTGCGATTCCAGCAACGTGGTTTACATGCTAGATTCTGGCGACAGTCGAATGCAATACATAGGCCAAACAGACAATTCCTTGCGATTCAGATTTAATAACCAACGCTCACATACTCAATCCCTCCCAAACCTCCCTCTTTCGAAACACTTCCGCAGGAAAGGCCACGAGTTTGACAAAATTAAAGTAACAATACCACAGAGTGTCTTCAAAAACACTCGTGAGCGCGAGCAAGGAGAATTATATTTTATTTTTAAATTTAACACACTGCAAAATGGCATTAATGAATCTTACGGCACCCTCACCTCTCTTCCGAAGTCAGAGGCCTACGAAATCAAATAAAGCACCACTGACTCTGTCGTCTGAGGTCATACGCCTTTCTGCATGCCACACCTGTGCCGTTCGTTCTCCCCCCCGGGACTGCTCACCTTGTGGTCCCGCAAACGCCACATAATTTTTCTTTTTTTCATTTTTCCTTTTTTGTTTTACTATGTAAGCTTACATTTTTTACACTCCTTCTCATACTGCCACTCAACCGAAGTGGGTGCATTATTGCGGAGTGCTTTAAATTTTTTTTTTCCTTTTTCAATTTTTTCCTTTCTTCCGAGGTTCCTTCCCTTCTCTTTTCGTTTTCTCGTTTTCTTATTTTCTGTTCCCTGCTCTCTGTTGGGGGTTCAGATATCTTCTTTTTTTTCCTGCCTTCGCGGCCAGGAGAAGGCACAAGTTCCCGCATTTTTCCACGAAAGTCGCTGCACGGCCACGCACCCTGTCGAGCATCTCGGAGCTGGAGACGCCTTTGAATAAGCAAGCCTGTGGCTCTTAACAAAGCAGAGGCCACATCTGGAGGTTGTATTTTCTTACTGAGTACCTGTTCATCGCACTCCCTATTTTTTTTTGTGGGTCGTACTCCCTCTAATTTCTTTTTTATGTGTTTTTTTTACTGCTATGTGCATTGTGTTTCTCACTTACCTGTTCTGTGCTCACCCCTATAAAAGGGGATGCATTAACAAAGTAAAATCGCTCCTGAAGAAGATCGGCCTTCCGATCGAAACGCCAAATCGAATAAATGTTTCCTTTAACGAAACGTATACTTCGCTATATATATTAAGGCGGAAGCCTTAATGCCTCGTCGTTCTAAGCAGGATTTGTCAACAGAAATGTCACGCTTTTCAATTGGTCGAAACGGTCGTGACGTCACAATGCGCGAAGTTCAAACGGGGCCAATAGTCCTTTGCTTAGTAGTTCTGCAACCAATTAAAGGGATCGTATAGTGATGCTCCAAGTAACTGGGACTGAGTTTAGTTAATTGCTTAATTACTCAGTTAGGCTTATTAACTTTTCCAGACAGGCCAGAAAAATAAACAAAACCGAGTACGAAATTGGTCGAGCTCGGGAATCGAACCCCGGTATCACCTTTAAAGAGATCACATCTCTTTAACAAAATTTTCATGGTCTCTATCCCTCTCCTTGTAAAGGCCTCACCAGGGTGGAGGAGCGCTGGCTTCTTCGCCTCTATACCAATACTGTACTGTGCCCGGCAGTGCATAAGCACTTCAATTCTTCTCTCTCGGGCGCGTCCCCACACTGTGAGGGGGAGTTATGGTTTATGGGGTTTAACGTCCCAAAGCGACTGAGGCTATGAGAGACGCCGTAGTGGAGGGCTCCGGAAATTTCGACCACCTGGGGTTCTTTAACGTGCACTGACATCGCACAGTACACGGACCTCTGGAATTTCTCCTCCAAAGAAATTCCAGCCGCCGCGGCCGGGATCGAACCCGCGTCTTTCGGGTCAGCAGCCGAGCACCATAGCCACTGAGCCACCGCGGCGGCGGGAGTTCCTTAATGAATTCAAAAATAAAATTCCGATAACGAAGGGTGTCAGGCAGGCAGACACTATCTCACAATGCCATTCACCTCCTATGTACAGGAAGTGCTCCGAGGGCGAATTGGAACAGTTCGGGATAAGAGCTAATGAAGAATGCCTAAGGAATCTGCGATTCCCTCATGAAATTAACTTTGTAAGTCACTCAGTCGACGAACTGCAAAGCATAATCAATGAGTTAGACACGCAGAGCATAGTGATGGGTCTAAAAAAACCCAGAGAAAACCAAACTAATGCTCAAAAGTGTCGCAAAGGAACAGCTGTTCACAACTGACAGCGAGGTGCTGGAAGTGGTTTGAGATACGTCTACTTATGGCAGGTAGCGACCACTGATGCGGATCCTCAGAGGGAAATAACTAGAATAATAAGCCTTTAGAGTACCGCATATGGAAGCATTTTTAAGATCGTTAATAACAGTTTATAAATATCCCTTAATGGGCATGTTTTAGAATTCGATGTTTAAACGAGCCGAATTTGTGAAACTTGGAGGTAAAGCTCGTTTAGTTTGCGCCCATGTATTTCCATCATTAACAGCCTTCAACTAGCCCAACTTTATTTTATTATTATGAGTACCTCAAATGCCCCTTGGTGTGGGGTATTACATGAGGGATGGGCACAATGTTCAAGTGAAGAGTGGTTCAATGGCAGTCTTGAAGGAATGTGGGTCGGAGTGGTGCACAGCGTCGACAGGCAGTTTGTTCCAGTCCCGAGCGGTCTGAACAAAAAACGAACGAAGATGGGCTGTGGTCTGTGCTGGGGGCGGATAGACGGCTTTAGGATGGCTGGTGCGGCTTGACTGTCGATGAACTGGTAAGATTGCTGAAACATTGAGTGGCGCATGGTAGAACTTGTGAAAAAGGAACAGCCTGAAGACGCAGCGTCGCTTTTCAAGATTAGTAAGATTAGCCCGTGATTTGAGTGCAGTGACACTGGAATGATAGTAGTCTGAGAAAATAAACCTGGCAGCGCGATTTTGTAGAGCTTCGAGGGTGTTAGAAAGATTAGTTTGATGGGGATCCGAGACTGAGCATGCGTATTCTATTTTAGGTCTGATAAATGCAAGATAAGTAAGTGTTTTCACGGATGCAGAGGCTAGGCGCAAGTTTCGACGGAGGCAACCAAGAGTGCGATTGGCTTCGTTAGTAATGTTCATTATATGCTCTGACCAGGTAAAGTGTATCTGAAAGGGTGACGCCAAGGTATTTGTAAGAGTGGACAGATGACATTACCGAGACACAAATGGTGTAACTTGATGCCTGATAGTTTTTCCGACGGTGAAAGGAAAGCAAGGACGCTTTATTAGTGTTTAGGCACATTAACCATTTGTCGCACCAAGTTTCAATCCGTTTAAGGTCATCCTGTAAAATTCTAGAGTCAGATGTGTTGTGGATGGGGCGATAAAGTACGCAGTCGTCTGCGAAAAGGCGGATGTTAGAGGATATGTTACTAGGCAGGTCATTATTATAAATTACAAACAGCAATGTTCCGAGTATTGTACCTTGGGGGACTCCGGAGAGGACTGGAGAAAAGGACGAGGAGCAGTTGTTAACGTACACGAATTGCTTTCGGTTCGTAAGGAAATTAGAAATCGAATCTAATACAAAGGGGCTAATGCACAATCTTGAGAGTTTAAGTAGTAGTCTCTGATGGGGAACTTTATCGAAGGCCTTTTCGAAATCTTTATCGAAGGCCTTTGCGATTGCGCGCAGTTTTGCAGGATCGGGAAGGATGCCTTGTTTGGAGACGAGTGGCCCAAGATGGTAAGCCGCCGGGCTGCGAAGCTGCACTTCTTCAAATTCAGTTGCAAGCGGGCGTCGGTCACCCACTGAAGGACACGCTCGAGGCGGACCAGGTGGGACGAAAAGTCTCGAGAAAATACGACGATGTCGTCCAGGTAGCAGAGACACGTGTGCCACTTGAGTCCGCTGGGAACTGTGTCCATCGTGAGCTCGAACGTGGCCGGCGCATTGCACAAGCCGAAAGGCATGACGTTAAATTCGTAGCGACCGTAGGGCGTAACAAAGGCCGTCTTTGTTACGCCTTTTGTTATGATTCGGCTTTGTTATGATTCGGCTCAGTCAAAAACTGTTAAGAGGGCTATCTCCACCCTTTCTATGGAATCTGCGCTCCTCAAGTCGTACTCTCACATCATGCGGTGGGTTTCCAGGGCGAGGTGAACAGACTGCGTAAAGCAGGGTTCCCTGACCACGTCTTGGCTCCCGTAACAGAAGCATTGCTGCAGAAACTCAAGGGCAAGCCAAAGGGGCAACGCCGGAGAAAAATTTTCGGGGAAGCCAAACCAGTGGTGATATACCGTATATGCCCAAGGTGTCCCACAATTTAAAACGAGTTGGCAACAAGTACGGAGTCCCGATCATCTTCTCCGCCCCCTGCAAATTGGCCAAGATGTGCCCCAAGATAAGCAGCGGTGCTAAAGAAACATCTGGGTGTGGGAAGAAGCACCCAAAACCCTACGTAAGGAAGGTGTGCCACGGGAGTGGTCTACGAGATCCCCCTTAGATGTGGGAAGGTGTGCGTCGGTCAGACTGGACGCTGCTTCAATGAGCGTGCCGGGGAACATAGAAGGTCGTTAGGGAACGCATCATATTCGTCCGAGAACCTACCAACCCATTGCTGCTCTTCCATTGATGAAAACAAATAGAACTGTGTACCACGACTCGAAGAGATTAAAATTCTAACCAGAAGTAAAGATGGATTAGCTCGTGAACTGGCAGAAGCCTTTTTTTATCAAAGAGAGCGGTGGCATGTGCGTCAGCACAACTTATATCTCCCTACGAGGAAGCGAGCACAGATTGTGAAAAAAAAACGCGATTATGAGAAGTTTTCGTCAGTGTGTGTGTGTGCGTGTATGTGTTTTTGCCATGTAAGAAATGCGCATGCGTTCACCTTCTTCGGGCTATATATATGCAACATGTGGCTTTTAATAAACTTATCTGGAGTCAGCGTCCGTCCTGTCCGTCTTTCTGTGTGGTTTGTGCAAAATTTAGCGCTGTTTTTACTTTCCTGAGCCCAAAGTCACATCAACTAGCCCAGCAAAAGGTACTGTTAACAACACCATTTACCCGCGCAAAACAATTTTGGTTAACAACGATGCCACGAAACGAACGAACCTTAAACTTATTACACTCTACTCGACTGCCAAGGAAGAGCAATAAGTGGCGCAAGCACCTCAAACAGCGCCTCAAGTATGCCAGCTGCCATCCTCAATTGGTAAGCGGAGCGAACGCCATAGCCCATCTGCAAACGGCGAGCAAAGCGGCCGCTCCCTCCAGCCGATTGTTGTTGGCAAAAGCGCCGCGCCGCGGTTGAAGCGAGAGCTACACAGGAAGGGGTAGGAAACAAGAATCTGACAGACGCCAGGAGTAGGAGTAGGACGGCGCTGGCACCACCGCGCGCCCATGCGCAAGCATGACGCAAGCAGTGCTACCACCTGGATAGCGCCGCAGCGCGGCAACTAACTGAAGTGAGGCGACGGCTCCCATTGCGGAGCGGGCGATACGGCTGGCATTGTAAAAATAGAGCAGGCGCTGCTTAAGCATAAGATATGGGAGCAGAAAACCAGACAAGACAGCTTCTGTATAGGTAAGAGGTGCCGTGAGTCGTAGAGGGTGGTAGCGCTTCAGGAGCACACACCTTTGGGTTCATAGCAGACACGTACAAGCACAAAAAAACCCGGACAGAGAGAGAGACTTGGACAACACGAGAGCTTATAGCGCTCGTGTTGTCCAAGTCTCTTACTCTGTCCGTGTTTTTTTGCGCTTGTACGTGTCTCGTAGCGCTTCGGCGGCTGTCTCCCCATTAACGTGGCCAGCTGCGAGGTAGACTCCTGAATGCCAGCCAGCAGTGCCAAGCAACCTCTTGCTGCACGAATTCTCAGTCCTGCTGCTGGTAGCCGACAAAAACGGAGCCGTGGTTCACTGGTTTCGCAGCTCATAGTCTGCCGGGCAGTCTCCATATGCCTCCAGCCGTTCGGCTAAATTTCATCACTACAATTTATTTTATTTATATAATACTGCGGGCTTTACGCCTTCGGTCTGTGCAGAGCGGAAAAACACTATTCGTAATGCTAACTTGTTTCTTTGAGAATTGCAGCAAGAATTCTAGACAATGAAGACCAATTTAATAATGCGAAAGCATTCCTAGGCTATGTCGGCGATGTCGTGTCCTCAAAACGTATCCGCAGCAGTAGTGACGTTCGAGGAAGAGGTAGAACCAAACGAGCGTTTGTAATTGAAAAGAGGATGATGTGAGGATGTCACTCAAAAAATTATGTCGATAGCATGATCAGTTAATTATTTAGCACCAAAAATGCCGTAAAAAGTCGTAAAACCGTCGAAACTGCATGGACAGCCGGGAAAGCATCCGTAGACGGCAAAATAGTAGGAAAATAGGCAAAAGAGTGAAAATAAAGTTTGAAATTAATTTAAATATGCTTGGTGAGTAATAGTTGATCGAATAAAAAGTTTCATCGACATAGTTTAATGAAGTAATTAACAGCAAAAACCACTGGAAGGTTGAATAGGCTGCACGAGGATATGGTAAGTGGACGGGGAAGCAACCACGGCGGCCGGTTTGAAACAAAAAATTGGTTGATTGAGAAGGTATAATCAGAGTATATAAATCTATCATTAATTAAAACATAAGAGAATTACGCTAATTCAGTTTTTAAATTAGTTAGCAAACAAAAAGAAAATGATAAAGTGAGGAAAAGAGGCGACGAGTGCAGAGGAGGCGTCAGTGCTTTTGCATTCTCCCAATGCGGGTCACCGCAGCGATCTCTGATTTCTCAATGCCCCACAAGGAAAGAAACAGTGCAGGAAAGGTAAAGCAAGATTGGCAAATGCAAAAAAAACCCTTTTAATATTTTTCTTAATGTATTTTCAATCTCGTCACTTAGTAGCACATTTTCTTGTATCTGTGTTCCAACCTGGAAGGTTTAGGAGAAAATAGGAAAGGTAGATTAGTTTGTGCGAGCAAAGTAAGGAGAAATGAAGTAGCTATGATAGTGACAGTCTTGGGAGTATTCAGTGGTTTATGCAGTCTGTAGGCAAAATTACAGGCTTTCCTTGAAAAAGGGAGTGCGTAAATGATAAATGTGACACTTAATTTTATGTGAAGACGAGTTATACCATTCGCGGTCATTAGAACAGCTGCTGAATAAGCGTGCCGATATATATCAAAATTGAAACGGGCAGTGTGCTGCTGCACATTTTAAACTCCAGCTGTCTTTGTGCATGTGTCGCGAATTATCAGTGCCTACTGTAACTTCGGCCTGAATGCGGCCCTCAAGTCTGTCGCGTAGTAGGCCTAGTGTTCTACATGCGGGCGATTTTATGTGTCGTATATGGTTAGATGCGAGTTTATCATGACACCAAGACGTCGTTTTATTTTGGAACTTCCAGTAAGAGACTCTCAGTTATAAGTAAACCAAACGTTTTTTTTTTGCCTAAGACAACTGTTTTCTAGCCGTTCATTTTTATTTTCCCTTTGCTGCAACAAGCTACTATCTTACTTGGTGAACATTTATACTTTGGTCATACAGTGAACATACATATCTGTACGGCACACAGAACAATTTTAACACCTGGATCAATGGCTGTAACAAGATCATTCATATGTACCAAGAAGAGACGTCCCAGCACACTGAATTGGGGTGCACTGCAGGAGACCGGGAAGGGCGAAGAGAAGCCTTATAGTTTAGCAGGATCCTTACCAAACAGTTTAATGAAATGGCTGCGGCTTAGCTCGGCAAGACCCGGTTATGCAAGCTAAACCGTTCACACACGTTACACACAATTCGTAATAGGTTGCAGGTAAAGGTAGTCCTGCAAAATTCAAGGGGGCACTTTGTTCACCTAAAGTGTGGTGAGGCGAAAGCCTTAAGCGCGGTGTTGCTGCCTGTGTCACTGATATGTTGTTAAGTTGTTAAGCTTCGCCTGTAAGAGTGGAACGCTACAGCGTCTTGCAACGCTGCCAGGGAGTCCACAGAACGCCATCGCCCGTTCCGTCGGTAAATTGGTTTTTGAGGAAAGGAATTGTATCTGTCTCGCATACCTCGGTGGACACCTGAACCTCGCCGCAACGGGAAGGGAGGAAGATGGGAGTGAAGGAAGACACCGTACTCACTAGACGCGCCTTTGTTTATTCCAAACCATCGAGCTGGCATGGCGGAGTGGTTTGCATGCTCGTCTCGCACTCCGGAGACCGGGGGGTTCGATACTCGAACTCGACCGATTTCCTACTCGGTTTTATTTATTTATCTGGCCTGATTAGAAAACCTGATTAAGCGCTCGTGTCCTGTCTTCACACTTTCTGTGTCTAGTTTTTCGCGCTACGTTTTTCTAAGATGCAATTGCTCGGACTAGCCCAGTTTAGCTTACTAGTGCTGATTAGAAAGATTAAGTAGGCTAATTAGGTGATTAAGCAATTAACTAAGCTCAGCCTCACTTATTTGGAGCATCACTATACGATCCCTTTAATTGGTTGCATGGTTACTAGGCAAAGTACAATTGGCCCCGTTTGAAATTCGCGCACTGTGACGTCATGACCATTTCGACCAATTGAAAAGCATGACATTTATGTCGACGACTCCTGCTTACAACGATGAGGCATTAAAAGCTTCCGCCTTAAAACAACGCAGCCGAAACACAATTTGCCAACTGAATGGTGTGGCTAGTCGAACGTTCGGTACCGGCAGCACTCACTACGGTAGTTCTGTTAGTCATTGCCGCCTCCACAGCTCGTCGTCTTTCTCACTCGCGCCCGTGATCACGTTTCCGCTTTACCTGCAGGATAGCCTGACGCAACCGGAACAACTTCGGCACGTATGGACCACGGCTGAACTGAAGCCCGGCTGTAGCGAGAAACTGCGAGGCGGCACAGGGGGAGCGTCTCCCTTTCAACAGATTGGCGACTCAAGTAATTAGCGCGATGACATAGCTGGCGAGGCGGCAGTCGGTACAACGCGGCTGCGGCGAGTCACGTGATATCACTCCTTCACTTCAAGGTCAAACTGTCATTGACGGCAAAACTCGCTCGACTAGGCCAGTAAAGCTTTCGTTTTAGAATCTGGGAAGAACACTTCTATTTGTATTGATTTCTATAAGGTATTATTAATAAAACCGGCATAGAGCCGAAACGAGTTGCACAACGGTGGAGAATCTTAACAGGACTCAGACCAATACTGGTGTTCAGTTAGTTGGTTTCTTGGTTTTTTGGGGTATAGCGTCCCAAAGCGACTAAGGGTATGGGGACACCGTATTCGAGTGCTCCAGATAATATCCACAATCTGCAGTTCTTTAGCATGTACTAACATCACACAGAACGCCGATTCCTACCATTTCACTTCCATCAAAATGACAAGTAAAGACTCCAAAGATTCCTAAAAGACTTTGGTCACAAAGCGAGCAAGGCAATATGCAAAGTGACGTAAAATTACAAGGAACTTTAGCGGCTAAAGTGGTGAAAGGCGAAAGCCTGAGTGCTGCATTCTGCTAAGCGATTGTTCACTTCACATTTTGTTGGTGCATTAATTAACTGCCAATTAATGACGCTTAAGCTTCTCCTTTAGGAGTGGAACGCGACAGCGTGTTGTAGCGCTGCCAGGGAGTCCACAAAATGCCACCACTCGTTCGGCGCGATGCGTTGCCCTTTGAACGCAACGCTTTTTGAGGAAAGGAAGTGGGGCTGTAATTCTCTGTCGTCTCGGTGGACACCTGAGCCGCATGGTACAGGAAGGGAGGAAGTGTGAGTGAAAGAAGAAAGAAGGGCCGTGGTGAAGAAAATGAAAATTGTATTTGAGGAAAGGAAATTACGCATTAGCTGTCTCACATATCTCAGTAGACACTAGTCGAAAATTGTATTTGAGGAAAGGAAGTTGAGCAGTAACTGTCTCACATATTTCGGTGGACACCCGTCAAAATTCGCGCGTGGTGACGTCACGACAATTTGGACCAATCTGAAACGCGGACAAATACGGCTTGCTCGTCGGTAAATTGGTTTTTGAAGAAAGGAAATGTATCTGTCTCTCATATCTCGGTGGACACCTAAACCTCGCCGTAACGGGAAGAGAGGAAGATGGGAGTGAACGAAGACACCGTATTCACTAGACGCACCTTTGTTCATTCCAAACCATCGAGCTGGCATGGTGGAGTGGTAGCGTGCTCGACTTGCACTCCGGAGACCGGGGTTCGATTCTCAAGGTCGGCAAATTTCTTACTCGGTTTTATTTATTTATCTGATCTGACTAGAAAGGTTAATTGGACTAATTGGTTAAGTAAGCAATTAACTAAACTCAGTCAAGCTTACTTGGAGCATCACTATACGATCCCTTTAATTGGTTGCATGGTTAGTAGCCAAAGTACAATTGGCCCGTTTGAAATTCGCGCACTGTGACGTCACGGCCGTTTCGACCAATTGAAAAGCGTGACATTTTCTGTCGACAACTCCTGCTTACAACGATGAGGCATTAAAGGCTTCCGCCTTAAAAAAATGGAAATTCAGCGCATTTCGGTACCAAGCACCACATTGCAAATATGTTCTAAACAGATACTTCTTCAACAATACCAGAGCAGGCACATGTCAAGTCTGGATCGTGATCTTGCGTAAAAAGAGAGTGAAAGCAAGAATTGCGTGCATAGAAATGGCTTTCGAACAGGCAACAATGTTCTTATCGCTGAGAATCCGACCACGAACAGCCCGAGATCCATTCGCAAAAAAACCTCGACTGCAGTATCGTTCACGCGGAGATGCCACTTGTCGTGAGACAATTAGCCTACACCACAAACCTCTGCCACCAAATGTGCTGAGCAGACAGTGGCACCATTGCGAGCAGTAGAATAAATGGTTTGAAAAACAAACAAAACAGAAGCCCTTCCAGTATGTGCTCGCTACAATGACTCGAGGCCACTGGCAACAGTGCCTTAAAGGTTACGATAATGCCTTACCTGCAGACGGTTCCGGCCCGAGCTGCGTGGGCTCCGCTGAGCTCAGCTCCACCGCCGGCGGGGGGGCTACGGTCATCGGTGTCTCCTCACAGACTGGAGCCTCGGCGGCAGCAGCGCCCAGCGTTGTGTCGCTCCCCCAGGCCTGGTCCAAGAGGGCGTGTACCTCTAGCACGGCAGCATCCGTGGGCTCTGCCCGTTCAGCCGCTGGGCTGCAGACAGGTTAACAAGTGCTTCAGCATTGCTAATGCTGGCTTTGTGGCCACGTGTGCGACCACATCGGCCACGACAGGCGCTTGCCTCGCGGCCCGCGGATTACACGTTATTGTCAACTGACGGTTACGTGACCAGAGCAAGCCACCTCAAGGAGCAACGTCTCGAAGGCGCTGTAGAAGAAGGGCAGATTGGGCGAGTTGGTTTTCCATGGCGACAAGAAAATACAAACAGCGCTAGACAAAAGCACCAGAAAGAGGAGGAGACAAACACGGCGCTGAACTTAGAGCTGAGTTTATCTGAAGGAAAATGTCAGTACGTACATACAAAAATGAGAACACGTGCACACAGCCATACATCAAGTTCAGATAAAAACTACAACAAGCCACAACAATCGCACGTGTTGTACCTGCCTCCAAGCTACCCTTTGTGTAGCAATCTCATTTCTTTCGCTGACAAAGCTAAAGAAGTTTTGCTGACGCAACCAATCGATTTTCTGGTGATGTGGAATGCTTCGGGGACTTCTCTCGTAGTCTTGACACAATGAAAAAATAACAGTTTTGTGCCGTCCAAGAACGGCGCGCATTTACACACACTGGAATGACTGGCCAGCTTCGTGTCTTTTTTCTGCAATGAATTTACATGGTCCATAAGTCCATTAATGCAACAGCCTGTCTGGCCTATGTAAGTACGATCACATGATAAACGAATTCGGTATACAACGTCCATCTTGCAATTAATGACCTTGTTCACATGGTTCACCTCGTAGGCCCTCATCCGTGTGGCACCTTCCTGCTTTCTCTGAACTGCTGCGCCTAACTTACCCAGCTTACCCATAATCAACTCCTGCAGTGTGTTGAGAACTGCGTGTCAAAAAAAAATGATGAGTCCGTATTCCAGAACGATTTTCGCATTTCCGTTGGGTCCTTCCTGGAAGTTTCATCCTTTTACTTAGAGAATACCCGTGTAATGTGGGAATGTAAAGTTTTTAAGCAAAAGTCTGGGAGTGTGTATTGGTGCGAAAATTGCCCCAGTTCCTAGACGCATATTTCTAAGTTATATTGACAGGAAAATAGAGAGTGACTTAAATCGGATGTGTATTCGAATTTTTCGGTATGTGGACGACTTCCTAGTTCTAGTTTGGTCTTTGCATACTGAATTGTTCCCGAGGAACTTGATGTTTTTTCACGGCATGGGTCTGGACTGAGGTTTACGCAAAAGCACTGAACTTTGGGAAAGTTGGTATTGATCCATCTTGAAAACGTAGCAGCACGAAAGAAACGGGGACAAAGTAGACACAGGTACAACAGGGCATATGCTGCACTTCCAACTGAATTTTATTCCGGAAACCAAAGCTTAAGTACAGCGCTACTATCATCTCGTGGCAATCAACCACAATGGTCCAAAAACGCCAGTTTATTATCAAGAAGAGACAAGGAAGCGGTGCTAACACACTGACCACCTGTCCTTTGACCCCGTTTTTTCGTGCTGCTACGTTTTCAAGAGGTTTACACATGGGATCCCTCAGACGAACGTATTGCAGTTCATAGATCTGAGTTCGTCCTTCTTGTCAAACCATGTATGCTGGCAATACGCTCCCAGGAGTGAAAAACCTCTTGTAAACTACGCGTCTTCCCATTCCAAGCTTGTGAAATTCGGAATTGTAACAGGATGTATTGGTATGGCCATCAAAAAAATCTTGTATGCATCAAATGTTTAGTAGTCTTGCAGTTCAAGGATACTGATGTGGGTATCCTGATTCCGCACTTGTGGCTGGTGAAAATAGAATTTTCAGAGCACTGCAGTGTATGGGTCAGCCCAAAGAAAATGATGAGGGTGAAAAATTGCTGTCATGCCTTATGTGCACGCGTTATCGCATCGTTTTAAGAGGGTAGGGGCGAAGTATGGCGTGAAGGCTGTTTTTTCTGCGCCTAATACGCTGCGTAAGTTAGCGCCAGCAGATCAGAGAAAGCAAGAAGGTGTTAAAAGAAAGTCTGTCTGCAAGGTGAACCATGTGAACAAGTTCGTTAATCGCAAGATGAGCGTTGTATACCACATTCCTTTATCATGTGGCCCTACTTACACAGGCCAGACAGACCGTTGCATTAATATTAGACTTAGAGAGCATGCCAGTTCATCGCAGAAAAAATACGCGAACCTGGCAAGTCATTCCAGTGTGTGTAAATGCGTGTCATTCTTTGACGACACAGAAGTGCTATTTTTTCATGGTGACAACACTATGAGAGAATCATGGTGGAGCAGCGCAAAGGACGGGACACAAGAAACAAGGAAGGACGTCAAGTACGTCCTTCCTTGTTTCTTGTGTCCCGTCCTTTGCGCTGCTCCACCACGATGCATCAGCTCTAAGTTCAGCGCCGTGTTTGTCTCCTCCTCTTTCTGGTCCTGTTTGAATTTTCTTGTCGCCATGGAACACCACGGAGTCAAAGCGCGCCTTCATCCCCCGTATTCCACAGGTCAGTGAAGCGCTTGGTCGGGTATTTCAAAAGTACGGCGTGTAAGCTGCCCACGTTCTAACAAGAGAGCTTAGACACGAACTCGTCAGTGTGAAAGACCCGCTTCCCCTTGACAGATATCCTGGGGTCGTGTACAAGATTCCGTGTGCAGATTGTGACCGCAATTTAAGAGCGTACGTTTTTGAGCTAGTCGGTCAATTATGGCAAATAAAAGGAACACCAGAGGAACACCAGATTTCGTTGAAATCATGAACAGGATCGAATGTACACCTGCACTGTGGCGTGTGCCCGGATGATACGTGCGATAAGCCATGCCTGCCTTGACCAGGAGGCGTGACCAGGAGGTACGTGAGTTGGCTGAGGCGTTTTGTATCAAACAGAAGGGTAAACATTGTGTATGTGACCCCTCGATCAAATTTTATCCGAATGAAGAGAGGTTTTTGGCTTGCGCATGTGTGTGATGTGACAGTTTCAAGTTATAAAAGGAGTGTCGTTTACCACATAAAGTTAGTCTCGAGTCAGCGCTTGTTGTGTCACCTTCCTGTCCGTGTTCTTTTGTGCGCAGTACCCCCTTTAATTTACCGCGACCGCAATTATATCGAGGAATCCGGAAACTGGTGCAACCGGATCCAGCAACACAAAAATGACGTGGCGAGAGGACGCAGTGCTGCTAACGCTCTGGCCGAACACGTGCCAGAAACTGGACACGCCATCAACTGGGACAGGGCACGTGTGCTTGCCAGAGAACGGATCACTTCTAGACGCTTGTATCTCGAGTCCTTGATGATTCAGACCACTCCCGGCACTAGATGGCATGCAAGGAAATCTGCCATCTCATTACGCAAGATCATTACGACGCATTTTGGAGATATGAACGCATGACTTTTGCGTTGTTTCCCCATGTCGAACAACGAAGCCGTAGGGCTTCCGAAACATCGGTACGTTTAATTAAACTTTGACTTGGTCTGTGACCCTATTTTTTTCTTTATTTTCTTAATCACGGCCCCTCTTTATCTTTCTTCTTTAAATCCTACTTCCTCCCTTCCTCTACAAACGGATGCCGGAAGTCCACCGAGATATACGTGACAGTTACTGCGTAATTTCCACAAATACAATTTTCATTTTCTTGATTACAGCCCCTCTTTCTCTTTCTTCTTTCACTCCCACTTCCTCCCTTCCTGTACGGTGCGGTTCAGGTGTCTCCCGAGATGGCAGCGAATTACAGCGCCATTTACTTTTCTCAAAAAGCGTTGTGTTCAAAGGGCCAGGCATCGCACCGAACGGGTGATGGCGTTCCGTGGACTCCCTGGTGCGCTACAGCACGTTGTCGCGTTCCACTCCTAAAGGCGAATCTTAAGCGTCATTAATTAGCAGTTAATTAATATTTAGTCATGAATCAGTAATTAGCCTTTAATTAGTAATTTGTCATTATGTGTGACGTCATCCAGTGGTGACGTCACCAGTGCCACAGAGGCAGTCAAAGTGGTGCGGAAAACGCTTTCGCCTCTACACACTTGAGACAGTCAAAGTGCCTCCAGAATTTTTATTTTCGACTTCACCCCGGCGCAACAATAAACCATGCGAAAGACGCCCTTCAGTCTGTTGTATATAGCCGCGAAGTGTCGACAATGCTGGAAGCAATGTTGTCCCTGATTGCCACGACCCCGACGTTATATACTTTACTTGTCCGCGAGGGGGGCACTTTGTTGACCAAAAGCGCGGCGAGGCGACAGCCTTAAGCGCGGTGTTGCTGCTTGTGTCACTGATGTGTTGTCAAGATGTTAAGCTTCGCCTCTAAGAGTGGAGCGCGACAGCGTCCACAGAACGCCACCGCCCGTTCCGCTCTACGCTTTGCTCGTCGGTAAATTAGTTTTTGAGGAAAGGAAATGCATCTGTCTCGCATACCACGGTGGATATCTGAACATCGCCGTAAGGGAATGGAGTAAGATTGGAGTGAACGGAGACACTCTACTCACTAGACGCGCCTTTGTTTACTCCAAACCATCGAGCTGTCATGGCGGAGTGGTTGGTGTGCTAGTCTCACACTCGGGAGACCCTGGTTCGATTCCCAAACTCGGCAAATTTCCTGCTTGGTTCAATTTATTTACCTCGTATGACTAGAAATATTAGTTAGGCTAATTCGTTAATTAATTAACTAAACTCAGTTCCACATACTTGGAGCATCACTATACTATCCATTTAATCCCTTTAATTGGCTGCATGGTTACTAGCCAAAGTATAATTGGCCCGGTTTGAAATTCGAGCACTGTGACGTCGGGACCGTTTCGACAAATTGAAAAGCGTGACATTTCTGTCGACAACTCCTGCCTACAACGATGAGGCATTAAAGGCTTCCGAACGACAGCCAAAGCGACCCCTCGGGTGGCCGCGGTCGCACCGTAGCTACGTTGAACTTGAGCCGGCGCCGCGCCTAGCAGATGGCGCGCCCAGCAACGTGACAGCGCGCGCTCGCTCCGCCCCCTCGCCTAGCAGAGGTCGCTAGCTCCTCCCTGTCGACAGCGCTCTCTCCGGAAGAGCAGGTGATGCCTCGGAGCATTTGCCGTTGCGCTTCGGCTCGGATGACTCGCAATGGATAAAGAAAGCTAAGGAGGTGGTGCGACACTTTTATTAAAATAGCCTTTCTGTTAGGCGATGGTGACGATGGCACATTGCAGTTTTAGGCCCAGGGAGGCGAGCCAGAAGGGCCACGGTGGGGGTGGTGGGAAAAGATAGGCGGGGGCCTGGAAGGCTCCGTGGCAGTGTGGTAGGCAGTGTTCTATGTCTCCTTGTGTGTGTGGACAGTTTAGGCACTGAAAGCTAAGGAGAGAGCAAGAAGACAGACGGAGGCGAGAAAGAGTTAACGTCATTCCAATTATTCTTTTAGGTCCACCAGAGTTAAACCACAGCCAATTTTTTCATTCTCATCTGCCAGCTCAGTTGCTAGCACAATTCGGTCTCGCTGCTGGTCAGGCCCGTTTTCACTAGTTGCCTTTTGGACAAGAGCATTCGCTTTCACTCAGTAAGAGTTTCACTCAGAAGATGCGGGCCATGCTGTCTCTCAGCATAGCTCTCTACTCCTAGCTCTGGGACAAGTGCATTCGCTTTCACTCAGTAAATGTTTCAAGTAAAGAGACGGGCCATGCTGTCTCTAAGTTTGCAATGCGACAAGTGGGGCTAGTTGGTGTTTCATTGCTAGATCTGTTCCAGTCGCTTCGTCCAGTCCTGTCTCGTCTCGTTTTTTTATACTCAGCGCATTTCTGCCAGAACTCTCAGCTTGCCCTTTACTCCTAGCTCTGGGACAAGTCGAGCTTTCGTCAAAAGTTTAGAGCCCAGGGGGTCTGCTTCTGGGCCACATTACTGTGCTCGTAATCCGTCCTGATGGTCCCAAACCTCCTCAAGGACTTCCATTAGTGCTGCAGGAGCGCCACAATAGTGCTTAGAAGCAAACCGTCTGGGCTCTAAACTTTTGACAAAGGCTGTACATTCGCTTTCATTCAGTAAAAGTTTCACTCAGAAGATGCGTATCCGGGCCATGCTGTCTCTCAGTTTGCCATTTACTGCTAGCTCTGGGACAAGTACATTCGCTATCCCTCTGGAGATGCGGGCCATGCTGTCTCTCAATTTGCCCTTTAGTCCTAGCTCTGGGACAAGTGCATGCGCTTTCACTCAGTAAAAGTTGAACACAGAAGATACGGGCCATGCTGTCTCTCTGTTTGCCCTTTACTCCTAGCTCTGGGACAAGTGCATTCGCTTTCACTCAGTAAAAGTTTCACTGAGAAGATGCGGGCCATGCAGTGTCTCAGTTTGCCCTTTACTCCTAGCTCTGGGACAGGTGCATTCGCTTCCACTCAGTAAATGTTTCAAGTAAAGATACGGGCCATGCTGTCTCTAAGTTTGCAATGCGACAAGTGGGGCTAGTTGGTGTTTGATAGTTACATCTGTTCGTCGCTTCGTCCAGTCCTGTCTCGTCTCGTTTTTTATACTCAGCGCATTTCTTCCACAACTCTTAGTTTGCCCTTTACTCCTAGCTCTGGGGCAAGTGTATTCGCTTTCACTCAGTAAAAGTTTCACTCAGAAGAAGCGTATCCGGGCCATGCTGTCTCTCAGTTTGCCCTTTACTGCTAGCTCTGGGACAAGTACATTCGCTATCCCTCAGGAGATGCGGGCCATGCTGTCTCTCAGTTTGCCCTTTACTCCTAGCTCTGGGACAAGTGCATTCGCTTTCACTCAGTAAGTTTCACTCAGAAGATGCGGGCCATGCAGTGTCTCAGTTTGCCCTTTAGTCTTAGCTCTGGGACAAGTGCATTCGCTTTCACTCAGTAAAAGTTTCACTCAGAAGATGCGTATCCGGGCCAGATGCGGGCCATTCTGTCTCTCTGTTTGCCCTTTACTCCTAGCTCTGGGACAAGTGCATTCCCTTTCACTCAGTAAAAGTTTCACTCAGAAGATGCGGGCCATGCAATGTCTCAGTTTGCCCTTTACTCCTAGCTCTGGGGCAAGTGTATTCGCTTTCACTCAGTAAAAGTTTCACTCAGAAGATGCGTATCCGGGCCATGCCGTCTTTCAGATTGCCGTTTACTGCTAGCTCTGGGACAAGTACATTCGCTATCCCTCAGGAGATGCGGGCCATGCTGTCTCTCAGTTTGCCCTTTACTCCTAGCTCTGGTACAAGTGCATTCGCTTTCACTCAGTAAAAGTTTCACTCAGAAGATGCGGGCCATGCAGTGTCTCAGTTTGCCCTTTACTCCTAGCTCTGGGACAAGTGCATTCGCTATCCCTCAGGAGATGCGGGCCATTCTGTCTCTCTGTTTGCCCTTTACTCCTAGCTCTGGGACAAGTGCATTCCCTTTCACTCAGTAAAAGTTTCACTCAGAAGATGCGGGCCATGCAATGTCTCAGTTTGCCCTTTACTCCTAGCTCTGGGGCAAGTGTATTCGCTTTCACTCAGTAAAAGTTTCACTCAGAAGATGCGTATCCGGGCCATGCCGTCTTTCAGTTTGCCGTTTACTGCTAGCTCTGGGACAAGTACATTCGCTATCCCTCAGGAGATGCGGGCCATGCTGTCTCTCAGTTTGCCCTTTACTCCTAGCTCTAGTACAAGTGCATTCGCTTTCACTCAGTAAAAGTTTCACTCAGAAGATGCGGGCCATGCTGTCTCTCAGTTTGCCCTTTACTCCTAGCTCTGGGACAAGTGCATTCGCTTTCACTCAGTAAGTTTCACTCAGAAGATGCGGGCCATGCAGTGTCTCAGTTTGCCCTTTAGTCTTAGCTCTGGGACAAGTGCATTCGCTTTCACTCAGTAAAAGTTTCACTCAGAAGATGCGTATCCGGGCCATGCTGTCTCTCAGTTTGCCCTTTACTGCTAGCTCTGGGACAAGTACATTCGCTATCCCTCAGGAGATGCGGGCCATGCTGTCTCTCTGTTTGCCCTTTACTCCTAGCTCTGGGACAAGTGCATTCCGTTTCACTCAGTAAAAGTTTCACTCAGAAGATGCGGGCCATGCAATGTCTCAGTTTGCCCTTTACTCCTAGCTCTGGGGCAAGTGTATTCGCTTTCACTCAGTAAAAGTTTCACTCAGAAGATGCGTATCCGGGCCATGCCGTCTTTCAGTTTGCCCTTTACTGCTAGCTCTGGGACAAGTACATTCGCTATCCCTCAGGAGATGCGGGCCATGCTGTCTCTCAGTTTGCCCTTTACTCCTAGCTCTGGTACAAGTGCATTCGCTTTCACTCAGTAAAAGTTTCACTCAGAAGATGCGGGCCATGCAGTGTCTCAGTTTGCCCTTTACTCCTAGCTCTGGGACAAGTGCATTCGCTTTCACTCAGTAAATGTTTCAAGTAAAGATACGGGCCATGCTGTCTCTAAGTTTGCAATGCGACAAGTGGGGCTAGTTGGTGTTTGATAGTTACATCTGTTCGAGTCGCTTCGTCCAGTCCTGTCTCGTCTCGTTTTTTATACTCAGCGCATTTCTTCCACAACTCTCAACTTGCCCTTTACCCTAGCTCTGGGACAATTACAGCCTTTACAGCCCAATGGGTCTGCTTCTGGGCCACATTGCTGTGCTCGTAATCCGTCCTGATGGTCCCAAACCTCCTGATGGTCCCAAATTACAGCCCAAGGGGTCTGCTTCTGGGCCACATTGCTGTGCTCGTAATCCGTCCTGATGGTCCCAAACCTCCTGAAGGACTTCCATTAGTGCTGCAGGAGCGCCACAAAAGTACTTAGAAGCAAACCGTCTGGGCTCTAAACTTTTCACAAAGGCTGTACATTCGCTTTCACTCAGTAAAAGTTTCACTCAGAAGATGCGGGCCATGCTGCCTCTCAGTTTGCCCTTTACCCTTAGCTCTGGAACAAGTGCATTCGTTTTCACTCAGAAGATGTGGGCAATGCTGTCTCTCAGTTTGCCCTTTACTCTTGGCTCTGGGACAAGTGCATTCGCTTTCACTCAGAAGATGCGGGCCATGCTGTCTCTCAGTTTTCCCTTTCCTCCTAGCTCTGGGACAAGTGCATTCGCTTTCACTCAGTAAAAGTTTCACTCAGAAGATTCGGACCATGCTGTCTCTCAGTTTGCCCTTTACTCCTAGCTCTTGGAGAAGTGCATTCGCTTTCACTCAGTAAAAGTTTCACTCAGAAGATTCGGACCATGCTGTCTCTCAGTTTGCCCTTTACTCTTAGCTCTGGAACAAGTGCATTCGCTTTCACTCAGAAGATGTGGGCAATGCTGTCTCTCAGTTTGCCCTTTACTCTTAGCTCTGGGACAAGTGCATTCGCTTTCACTCAGAAGATGCGGGCCATGCTGTCTCTCAGTTTGCCCTTTACTCTTAGCTCTGGAACAAGTGCATTCGCTTTCACTCAGAAGATTCGGACCATGCTGTCTCTCAGTTTGCCCTTTACTCTTAGCTCTGGAACAAGTGCATTCGCTTTCACTCAGAAGATGTGGGCAATGCTGTCTCTCAGTTTGCCCTTTACTCTTAGCTCTGGGACAAGTGCATTCGCTTTCACTCAGAAGATGCGGGCCATGCTGTCTCTCAGTTTGCCCTTTCCTCCTAGCTCTGGGACAAGTGCATTCGCTTTCACTCAGTAAAAGTTTCACTCAGAAGATTCGGACCATGCTGTCTCTCAGTTTGCCCTTTACTCCTAGCTCTTGGAGAAGTGCATTCGCTTTCACTCAGTAAAAGTTTCACTCAGAAGATTCGGACCATGCTGTCTCTCAGTTTGCCCTTTACTCCTAGCTCTTGGAGAAGTGCATTCGCTTTCACTCAGTAAAAGTTTCACTCAGAAGATTCGGACCATGCTGTCTCTCAGTTTGCCCTTTACTCCTAGCTCTTGGAGAAGTGCATTCGCTTTCACTCAGTAAAAGTTTCACTCAGAAGATTCGGACCATGCTGTCTCTCAGTTTGCCCTTTACTCCTAGCTCTTGGAGAAGTGCATTCGCTTTCACTCAGTAAAAGTTTCACTCAGAAGATGCGGGCCATGCTGTCTCTCAGTTTGCCCTTTACTCCTAGCTCTTGGAAAAGTGCATTCGCTTTCACTCAGTGAAAGTTTCACTCCGAAGATGCGGGCCATGCTGTCTCGCCGTTTGCCCTTTACTCCTAGCTCTTGGAGAAGTGCATTCTCTTTCACTGAGTAAAAGTTTCATTCAGAAGATCCGGGCCATGCAGTCTTTCACCCTGCTCTTTGCTCCTAGCTCTGGGTCAAGTGTAAAATGATTCAGATACCCTAGTAGTTATCTCTCACTTTCATCATTGCCGTGTGCTGCGGATCCTTTTGCGCTGAATGTATTTCTGCATCTGTTTCCAATTCCGCATCTGTTTCCAATTCCGCTTGTACCACAGCTTAACGATGCATTTAGGTACGCACCATTCAGGATCAGAGAGCTCCCAGCCACCAGCCGCCTGCTGCTCCCAGGAGGTGTCTACTTCAGGCTCCGTGGACGGCTGCGTACATTGCACATTCTTATCAAGTTAGCAAACATTCCTAATGCATATCTTCTTGTATGTCTCCATATAACGTAAACACTGCTCTGAAGGCATACGCGACTGGATGAACCAACGTTTCCAGGTTGCGAATGAAAAGGGGCGCACAGTGCGCGGCCTACCAAGGCAATGCCTGCGGTGAAATTAGAAATTTAGTCAAGGATACAAAGTAATAAGATACATGGAGATCTTGAGAACGGGTTCAGAAGGTGTAGGCACTTAGACGATAGTCTGTTCGTGCTTACAGAATGCATAGAAATAACTAGGACGGAAAACATACCTCTGTATTTAGCCTTTCTTGTCATAAAAAAAAATACGGCAGTGGTTTAGTTCTGCTTACACCTGGAGGATTACGAAAGCAACGAGGAGAGAGAGAGAGAGGCGATGGAGAGCGCGCGGTAGCGGCGGCGGCCCCGGCACGCTAGCTATGTGCCGCTACTGCACAAACCCAACTGGCGAGTGCGGCGGCGGCACCTGTGATACATCCGCGCAGCGACAGCGGCGGCACGCCAGCCGTGCGCCGCCCTTGTGCATGCGCAGTATGGCCTTGCGTCAGCTCCGCGAAATGGCTCGGCGACTCGCGCAGTGTTGTTTTCGCCAGAAAACATGAACAAGGAGCTTCCATGAAAGACACAGAAAGATTGAGGTATCGGGCATGAGATAATTGATTTTCCTTGGGAAATATACCCAGATAATATTGATGAAATTCCGTTTGAAGGGATAAGACAAACAGTTGTCGAGGTTTTTAAAGGATTAGGCGGGATTGCCCTTTATTACCCCTGCTGGTAACGTTTTATATCGTAAATATGGAAAGAAGGCCTCAATAAAGTAAGCTAGGTTACAATCTTTCATACAGATGACGCAGAAAGGTCCCTGAGTAGCGGCTGCCTGGTTTATTTAACGCATGCGGGCTATACTATACTACAAGCAGGTAGCCAGGAACGTTTCCAGCCTCCGATTAATTATTGTGGAGATGAAACAGACGCTCTGGTCTTAGCTTTTAGCACTAATAAGTCGTCTGATGATTCTCGTTATCATAACCATTTATTCGACCTTTAAAGGCTTGGTGGAGCATTAAATATACGGGCGAGTGCACAAAAATACCACTGATGAGTGGGTAAACATAAGTAATCAAAACCGCATGGACAATTGCAGCGGATATACAAATTACGCTGTCATGAAAAGGAAATAATGCATGCAGCAAGATTGATCATCAGGCGTTTGTAAATTTTAAGGCATCACGCTCATTCACAACGGTGGTGTGGGTAAGCTGATTACATTCTTGTATTGCTATCGGCAAAAAAAAAGATTTATTAAAGGCGTTAGTTAACCCATGTAAAAGCTAGATGCTTACAAAATTAAATAAATATGTGTGATGACGTGCCCACAGGTGGCACTAGAAGTGACTCGCGCAGAATACAAAAGGTGGGCAATTTTTATTCCAATGCAATAACACTTTCACTTTCAGCTCCTCGCGTGGCGAGGCCGCGGTAGCTACCATTGACCTTGAGCGACGCGCCTAGCGGTGTGACGTCACAGCTGCAAGAGCAGGGCTCCAACTCGTGCCGTCGCGAGGCGAGGCCGCGCGTGGTGGCTGCTGCCTATCTCCTGCGCCCGCCGCGCAACCACAAGCTCCACCACCAGCTACAGGACTGGATAGGATTGGATTGCGGTGGATTGGATTGGACTGCATTGGATTGGATTGCATTGCAATGTATAACCGATGCATCACCACAAGTCTAACCACAAGCACCACCACCAGCTACACTACCAGCTGAACCATGGCGTAGATACGGATATTGCTTTCGCAATTATCGGGCTTACCCAAGCTAAGCCACAGCCATTTTTTTTAACAAACATAAGCGAGAAAGTTTGCGTCTAAAGACTAGTGAGTGGGTAGGAAGAGATGATATTGCATATCAATTGAACAAACAATCTGTTCATAACCTACATACAGAAGGCGCCGCACAATTCTGGATGAATTAAATGGTAATCGTTAAGAAAAGACCAAATTGGTGATGCGTAATCGAGTTTCATGCAAATGAAAGTTTCATATGCAAGTTTACAGATCGATGGCGGAGACAAGGAAAGCGACATTATTATAAAGTTGTACAGCATGAACTGGTGGGCGAGTTGGTCTGACATATCTAGTGAAGCAGCGCTACGGCACAGGGCCAAAGGGGAGAGAGGGACGAACACAGCGCTGAACTGACAACAAATGTTTATTGCAGATGATAACAGCATATATATACTCTTTTGCACCTTAGAAAAAACAAAGAAACAGAGAGCAGCAGAAGGTATCAATCCCAGTCACTATGCGCATGCAGCGTTATCGCGTGTACATCGATCATTTGAAATCAGGAAGTTGTGCTCTTTCACCGAGATGGCAACGGAAGGAGTGCTGATACAATTCGCACCCATCTTCATGATCTCAGATGCCTCAATAATCTCTCGTGTAAGCTTATCCTTGTGTTTGGTAACAATATGGCTGTTTATGAATTCTGGGTAACATGAACAGTCACGACAGTAAATACCTATGTGGCGGGTCGCGTTCTTAACATTGTTTGCATGCTCTTTAAGTCTTTAATTTAGACACCGGCCGGTTTGGCCGATGTATGACCCACCACACTTCAACGGGACTGAGTACACCACGTTGTCTTGGCATGGCACATACTTCATCCTGTGGTTTTTCTTGCAATTATGACAGATTTCGATCTTTTATCCGGGCGATTAACTCTCGCACACAAGCCACTCAGTCTGACAGGAGCCGAAAAAACAACATCTACTCCAGCCTATTTGCCTATTCTCTTCAAATTGTGGGACACAACATGGACATAAGGTATTACTGCCAGGTTTCTTTGTTTGGAATGAGGGACAGCTTTGCCCTCCTTCAGCTTTTTCAAAATCCCTTCTGCTACTGATGCCAGAATATGAAGGGGGTATTTTGCGCCCGTTAGCCTATCAACCTGATTGGAGAAACTAAATTGAAACTTGTGTGGGAAGGATTTTTGCATGGCATTTTGAAAGCATGACGCCACAATGCCTCTTTTCACAAGCAAAATCCTGCCCACACAAGTTTGAATTTAGTTTCTCCAATCAGGATGATAGGCTAACAGACGCAAAATACCCCCTTCATATTCTGGCATCAGTAGCAGAAGGGATTTTGAAAAAGCTGAAGGAGGGCAAAGCTGTCCCCCATTCCAAACAAAGAAACCTAGCAGTAATACCTTATGTCCATGTTGTGTCCCACAATTTGAAGAGAATAGGCAAAAAGGCTGGAGTAGATGTTTTTTCGGCTCCTGTCAGACTGAGTGGCTTGTGTGCGAGAGTTAATCGCCCGGATAAAAGATCGGAATCTGGTCCTAATTGCAAGAAAAACCACAAGATGAAGTATGTGCCATGCCAAGACAACGTGGTGAACTCAGTCCCGTTGAAGTGTGGTGGGTCATACACCGGCCAAACCGGCCGGTGTCTAAATGGCACCGACTTAAAGAGCATGCAAACAATGTTAAGAACGCGGCCCGCCACATAGGTATTCACTGTCGTGACTGTTCATGTTACCCAGAATTCATAAAGGGAGTAATTACTCATTGACGTCCACCCGAGCGCAGCCATACGGCCACAAAGGAAAGCTATACAGCTTTCACAATAACTTCGTAGTTAAAGAAAAATTCGTCCTGGTCCGGGGTTCGAACCCGGGACCACCGCCACACCGGAGCAGTCGCTCTACCAATTGAGCTAACCGGGACGGCAAGCTTATGGTAGGGCGAGAGCGAATTGATCTATAACTCGAAGTGGGAACAGTGTTGACCAAATATTTTAGGGGAATCCCCCATAGTAATTACTCATTGACGTCCACCCGAGCGCAGCCATACGGCCACAAAGGAAAGCTATACAGCTTTCACAATAACTTCGTAGTTAAAGAAAAATTCGTCCTGGTCCGGGGTTCGAACCCGGGACCACCGCCACACCGGAGCAGTCGCTCTACCAATTGAGCTAACCGGGACGGCAAGCTTATGGTAGGGCGAGAGCGAATTGATCTATAACTCGAAGTGGGAACAGTGTTGACCAAATATTTTAGGGGAATCCCCCAAAATATTTGGTCAACACTGTTCCCACTTCGAGTTATAGATCAATTCGCTCTCGCCCTACCATAAGCTTGCCGTCCCGGTTAGCTCAATTGGTAGAGCGACTGCTCCGGTGTGGCGGTGGTCCCGGGTTCGAACCCCGGACCAGGACGAATTTTTCTTTAACTACGAAGTTATTGTGAAAGCTGTATAGCTCTCCTTTGTGGCCGTATGGCTGCGCTCGGGTGGACGTCAATGAGTAATTACTCCCTTATTACAAATCTACTCCACCTTGGGGGATTCCCCTAAAATATTTGGTCAGAATTCATAAACAGCCAAATTGTTACCAAACACAAGGATAAGCTTACACGAGAGAATATTGCGGCATCTGAGATCATGAAGATGGGTGCGAATTGTATCAGCACTCCTTCCGTTGCCATCTCGGTGAAAAAGCACAACTTCCTGATTTCAAATGATCGATGTACACGCGATACCGCTGCACGCGCATAGTGACTGGGATTGATACTTTCTGCTGCTCTCAGCTTCTTTGTTTTTTCTAAGGTGCAAAAGAGTATATATATGCTGTTAGCATCTGGAATAAACATTTGTTGTCAGTTCAGCGCTGTGTTCGTCCCTTTCTCCCCTTTGGCCTTGTGCCGTAGCGCTGCTTCACTAGATATGTCAGACCAACTCGCCCATCAGTTCATGCTGTACAACTTTATTTCTTGTACAAGGGGCTCTATCTTTTCGACTTCTGTCGTTGAACCGTCCCGTTTTATCCCAGCTATTGCTAATGCATCATGCAAATCGCGAATGCTCGGTTTTTGCATTCGAAAGCGGATTCTTCCTCCTGAAGTGCTGGCGTTGTTTGGAGGCTTTTTGCCCTCTGTTAGCCACGGCATAAGGATGTGCAAATTTCTAAGGATCGAATGGCAACGACAAGTGAGGCTATGCAAGGATCATCTCAAGCTTCTTCTACAGTTCCGCAACGAGCCGGGCATTTGGTTACGCCAGTGGCACGGAATTAGCCGCATCATCAACAGCACCACCCAGTTCCTGTGGCAACAGCTTCTCCCAAGCCTCCGTGGGCTTGTCCCAAGAAAGCCTAGAGGGTCGCCCAACCAACTGCAAAATGTGGATGGAGTTCACATTCCGGAGGAAGTTCAACGAGTCCATCCCTTTGGCCCAAAGTTTGCTGTTGAGCCTAAGATGAGGCCACCGGAACTACTGGCAATGGTAAGGCGCGTGTCTCGACGAGCTGATGAACCAAACGCCAATATGTGCGTTTCGGATGGAGTGGATGTTGTGATGAGCCAGAGAGTACGCTAAATAGATTTGCCAATAGATAAGACCGTTAGATACCTGCGTGAAAATGCTCTAGTGCTGTTGACGGCAGACAAAGAAGGGGGTTTTGCTGTACTTTCCAAGGATAGCTTCCAGCAAAAAGCAGGTGATGCGGTCTCTTCACTTTTCAAAGAATGCAGACGAGCCTGCCTGACAAAAGCCAAATTAAAGGCGAAACAGTTGTGCAAACAGCTACATTTAGAGACGCTTTTATCCTCTATTGACAAGTGCGAAAAATGTAGCCTCGACATGTTTTTTAGCGCGAAAACGCACAAAATAGACGTGCCTTTACGAGTGATAGTTTCTGAGAAGGGCACGTGGCAGAAGAACCTGGGGAAGTTTTTACAAAGTCACCTAGCTCACCTAACTATTGACGACCCTTATCAGGTAAAGAAGTCGGACGAAGTAATTGAATTTCTAAAAACAGACCAGGCCAAGCCACTACGCGCATTTTCCATTGATGTAAAAGACCTATATTATGCCATCCCTCATGACAAGCTGTTAAAGTGCATTAGTGAAGCAATTGACGACTACTGAGTGGTAGCCTTTCAGAACGCTAGTGGAATTTCCGCAGAAAGCTTTTTAGACCTGCTGCAAGTGTACCTTCAGTCAACCTATGCAGAATGGGAAGGTACTGTTTTTATTCAAAAGAATGGGATCTGCATAGGATCTTGCATCGCTCCATTGCTAAGTGACATGTTTCTTGCTAAGCTTGACAGGGCACTCGAACAATCACTCATGAGCTCAACAGTTGCAAGAGTGTTCCGATATGTAGATGATTACCTAATTTTACTAGATTGCGACCCGGCTAGCTTCGCTGCGGAAGTGAATTACCTGTGCGCGATATTCTGTGAAGTGCTTCCGCCGCTGGAAATTGCGCATGAAGTGGCTGTGAATGATCGCATTAAGTTCCTTATCTGACCTCATATTTTACTGATTTCCATGTATGCTGGGCATTTGATCCTAGGGGTAAAAAGCCCTTACTTCCGTACAGCTCAGCCCATTCGAAGCTTGTCAAAAGAGGCATTGTGGCGTCATGCTTTCAAAATGCCATGCAAAAATCCTGCCCACACAAGTTTGAAATTAGTTTCTCCAATCAGGTTGATAGGCTAACAGACGCAAAATACCCCCTTCATATTCTGGCATCAGTAGCAGAAGGGATTTTGAAAAAGCTGAAGGAGGGCAAAGCTGTCCCTCATTCCAAACAAAGAAACCTGGCAGTAATACCTTATGTCCATGTTGTGTCCCACAATTTGAAGAGAATAGGCAAAAAGGCTGGCGTAGATGTTTTTTCGGCTCCTGTCAGACTGAGTGGCTTGTGTGCGAGAGTTAATCGCCCGGATTAAAGATCGGAATCTGGTCATAATTGCAAGAAAAACCACAGGATGAAGTATGTGCCATGCCAAGACAACGTGGTGTACTCAGTCCCGTTGAAGTGTGGTGGGTCATACATCGGCCAAACCGGCCGGTGTCTAAATGAAAGACTTAAAGAGCATGCAAACAATGTTAAGAACGCGGCCCGCCACATAGGTATCACTGTCGTGACTGTTCATGTTACCCAGAATTCATAAACAGCCATATTGTTACCAAACACAAGGATAAGCTTACACGAGAGATTATTGAGGCATCTGATATCATGAAGATGGGTGCGAATTGTATCAGCACTCCTTCCGTTGCCATCTCGGTGAAAGAGCACAACTTCCTGATTTCAAATGATCGATGTATACGCGATACCGCTGCATGCGCATAGTGACTGGGATTGATACTTTCTGCTGCTCTCAGTTTCTTTGTTTTTTCTAAGGTGCAAAAGAGTATATATATGCTGTTAGCATCTGGAATAAACATTTGTTGTCAGTTCAGAGCTGTGTTCGTCCCTTTCTCCCCTTTGGCCCTGTGCCGTAGCGCTGCTTCACTAGAATTGTTATGAAATTCTTCAAGTGTCAATGACAAGTTCACTGATGTGCTTATCCCATGTTAGTTTTCTGCTGACTTTTTTTAAATGGCGCAAGGGAATCTGTTGCCAAAGAATAAAGGTTTTAGGGCGAAAGCCTGTATAGGCTCAAGACTCTCAAGCGTGCCCGTCTGTCCGTGCAAACTTGTCAAACACCACAATTCAACGGCATGCCAAGTCACTTGATTGGAGTAATATGGTGGACTCGCTAGCGTGTTCGTCCGCGCAAGCTGTCAATCAAACCTAGACAAACAGCGCGGCACACCGCATGTTGGTTTGGTTGGTTTATTGGGGTTTAACGTCCCAAAGCGACTGGGGCTATGAGAGACGCCGTAGTGAAGGCCTCCGGAAATTTCGACCACCTGGGGTTCATAAACGTGCACTGACATCGCAGAGCACACGGGCCTCTAGAATTTCGCCTTCATCGAAATTCAGCCGCCGCGTCCGGGATCGAACCCGTGCCTGTCGGGTCAGCAGCCGAGTGCCGTAACCACTGAGCCGCGGCGGCGGGGATCACCCCGCATGTGGTATCATACGTTCATTCCCCTATATATTGTCACGCTGTAGTGACGGCAGTCCAGCGGTCAGGAAGACACCAACCAGTCTTGGAAACGAAGCTCTTTATTTAGGCTGACTTGCGCCCACAAAAGAACTGAATCACTCGGCGGTGGCGTAGAAAGAGAAGTTTATTTTGTTCTGTGTTGAGATAGAAAATACAAAACAAAATGGATGAACTTAATGCTCTGATGAGTCAAGCACATGCACAGTGACGCAGCACTGAGCACGTCAGTAATGCAGTAAGAAAGCCGATACTCGACCGCCGCGCAGGACGATAAAGTATGTCGACCATTTGCGCAAGAACTCAGCCTCGCTCATTGACAGAGCGTGCACGCATGCTTGTTCAAAGAGGCGCGTGCGGAGGCGCTGCAACATTGGGAACATTGTTCTTTGCGGACGCCCATTTAAGGATGCCACTCCACGCTGTATAGCTTTCCTTTGTAGCCGTATGGCTGCGCTTGGGTGGATGCCAATGAGTAATTACTCCCTTATTACAAATTTACTCCACTTTGGGGGATTCCCCTAAACATTTGACCAACACTGTTCCCACTTCGAGTTATTGATCAATTCGCTCTCGCCCTACCATAAGCTTGCCGTCCCGGTTAGCTCAGTTGGTAGAGCGACTGCTCCGGTGTAGCGGTGGTCCCGGGTTCGAACCCCGGACCAGGACGAATTTTTCTTTAACTACGAAGTTTCTGAGAAAGCTGTATAGCTTTCCTTTGTAGCCCTATGGCTGAGCTTGGGTGGAAGCCAATGAGTAATTACTCCCTTATTACAAATTTACTCCACCTTGGGGGATTCCCCTAAACATTTGACCAACACTGTTCCCACTTCGAGTTATTGATCAATTCGCTCTCGCCCTAATATAAGCTTGCCGTCCCGGTTAGCTCAGTTTGTAGAGCGACTGCTCCGGTGTAGCGGTGGTCCCGGGTTCGAACCCCGGACCAGGACGAATTTTTCTTTAACTACGAGGTTTCTGAGAAAGCTGTATAGCTTTCCTTTGTGGCCGTATGGCTGCGCTTGGGTGGATGCCAATGAGTGAGGTCCATTCCTATTTGCTGAAAGGGCTTAGTTGGAGGTGGTATGGGGTTCTCGAATCCGGCCGGTCTAATCGGAGGCGTTTTGCGTCGCTGACACTCACGGCACGTTTTCACATAATCGGAAACGTCGGCAGCTAGCCGCGGCCAATAGTACTTCTCCTGGATGCGGTGCAACGTGCGAGCAATCCCAAGATGCCCCGCAGCCTGTCATAATGACATGCCTGCATAAATTCTTGCCAAAGATTCTTGGGCACGACAAGAAGATGTACTGTTCTTTTGTGCGCGAAGTTCTTCTTCAGGAGGACATTATTGTGAACGATGAAGGACGACAGTTGGCGCTTGAATCCTCGAGGAGGCGATGCGGTCTACCCTTTCAGGTGATCAACTATGCTTTGCAGCTGAGGATCGGAGCGCTGCTGCTGCACAAAACTGCTGGCGCTTACCTGTCCTAAGAAAGCATCGTCGTCGTCTTCTTCGCTTGCTGCGTCGACGGGGGCTCACTACAAGCAGTCTGCGTCGGAATGCTTGCGGCCAGATCTGTAGACTACAGTTATGTTGAATTCTTGGTGACGCAGGCTCCAACCAGCAAGGCGGCCGGATGGATCTTTCAAATTGGCCAGCCAGCACAGAGCATGGTGATCGCTCACAACCTTGAATGGTCGTCCGTACAGGTAGGGGAGAAATTTCGACGTGGCCCAAATAATGGCGAGACATTCTTTCTCGGTCGTCGACTAGTTGGCTTCGGCTTTCGACAGTGAACGTCTAGCGTACGCGATAACCTTTTCCTCTCCACCATTTTTCTGAACGAGCACCGCTCCTAAGACCACACTGCTTGCATCGGTATGGATTTCGGTTTCGGCGTTTTCATCAAAGTGCCCGAGCACAGGAGGGGACTTTAAGCGGCGCTTTAGCTCTCTGAATGCTTCCACTTGCGGCGTTTCCCATTTAAAATGCACAACCGCCTTGGTAAGTTGGGTCAAAGGCTCAGCGATGCGCGAAAAGTTCTTGACGAATCGCCGGTAATAAGCGCACAATCCAAGAAATCTGCGTATAGCTTTCTTGTCATTGGGTTGTGGAAACTCTGCGACCGCAGCCGTCTTCTGAGGGTCTGGGCGGACTCCATCCTTGCTTACGACGTTACCAAGAACAAGAGCAGCTGCTCGTAGGCGAAGTGGTACTTCTCTGGTTTCAGTGTTAGGCCTGAAGACTTGGTTGTTTCCAGCACTATCAGAAGCCTTCTGAGGTGGTCTTCAAAGCTTGTGGAGAAGACAATAACGTTATCTAAGTAGACTAGACAAATTTGCTACTTCAGGCCTGCGAGCACCGTATCCATTACTCGCTGGAACGTCGCTGGGGCAGAGCAGAGGCCGAATGGCATCACCTTGAACTCGACGAGTCCGTGTGGTGTGATGAACGCAGTGTTTTCGCGATCTCTTTCGTCGACTTCAATTTGCCAGTAGCCGCTCTTCAGGTCCATCGGTGAGAAGTACTTAGCGTTGCACAGCCGGTCCAGTGTATCATCGATGCGGGGGAGGGGGTAGACATCCTTCTTCGTAATGCTGTTCAGGCGGCTTGCTGAGAAAACGCGCTGCTGGCGGTCATTCTGGCGGGCTCGGGCTCTGGCAGGCTCGTAGTTCGACGACCGACGAGCACGTTTGTTGCTTACGCCGGCGCCGAGTGATTCAGTTCTTTTGTGGGCGCAAGTCAGCCCAAATAAAGAGCTTCGTTTCCAAAGCTGGTTGGTGTCTTCCTAACCGCTGGACTACCGTCACTACAACGTGACATCTGGTGGAGGTGCTGGGTAGCCTTCTATGTTCCGGACACCCCCTACAAGTCGTGATGCCAGCCCTCTGAGTCATTCACCGCAGGACCTGAGTCCAGTCCACTGCGCAAGCCGACGTCTGCAATGGTGCGCACCTGAGTTCGGGTGAAAAACGTAGCGCAAAGAGACGAGGACACAGAAAGACGGACAACACACGGCGCTAACTTCCAACAATGGTTTATTTCAGAAAGAAAGGTGGTTTTATAACGACATCACGACCAACACGCCGTCAAACCATGAGCTAGCAAAGCGTATCAGCCAGATATGCGAGCTCTTTCGCCATCAATGATACAGAGGGGGTACTAACACAATCATCTTTCAAAAGTGATATCCATTCCGCTTCTATGATTTCTCGTGTCAACCGGTTATTGTGCACTTTTAAAACCAAGCATTGTTCAAGAAGCGGTATGCAGTGACACGACCGGCAGTGGGCTGACAACCCTTTTCCACGCACATCATCTACATCACGTCCATGCTCTCGAAGCCTATCATTCAGGCATCTGCCAGTTTGCCCTACATACTGCTTGCCACAGGAAAGAGGAATTTGATAAATGACATTTTCAATACAATTGACAAACTTTTTCCTGTGTTTTTTCGTACAACCAACACCCTTTTTAGATTTTTTGAAATGTTTCGTACACAGATGACTCAACTTCTTAGGCGCCGAAAAAACCACTCTAGCTCCCGAACGTTGCGCTATTTTTTTTGAGATTATGGGAAAACTTATGAAAATAAGGAATGACGGCAACTCTTTCTTTCTTACTCATGGCTTCCTGGTTATCCTGGCCTTTTTTATTGCAGACTTTCTTCAAAACACCTTCCGCCACAGACACTAGGACATGGGAAGGGTATCCAGCATTCTCAAGCCTCTTGCACTGCTGAGAAAAACTTTCATGCATGAGGTGCGGACAAGACTTCTTCAGAGAATTAAAAAATGAAAGGCTAGGAATAGATCTTTTTACGAGCTTAGAATGGGCTGAATGAAAAGGTAACAATGGTTTTTCGCCGCGAGGTTCGAACATCCAGCACGTCCGGTCATGATGCATTGTAATGCTGATGTCAAGGAATTGGATAACCCTGTTTTCAGGTAGTTCAAACGTTAGTTCAAGAGGACTAAAATGGTTACGAAAAAGGGTGAGAACATTAAGAACGTCATCCTTAAAGGAACTGTCATTACTGTTAAGAACAATCAGAAAGTCGTCAACGTACCTAAAAATCTTGATTACATTGGTATCTTTTACAATATCAGCAAAAGACCTGTCCAAACGGGCTAAAAACAAATCGCTGAGGATGGGTGCAATGCAGGAACCTATACAGATGCCATCTTTCTGAAGATAAGGTTTTTCATCCCATACTATGAACGTTGACGAGATATAATTTCAAAAGTTCTATAAATCCATTCACCGAGATGCCAGAAGCATTTTGAAAAGCAATCGGCCCTTGCTGGTCTATACATTCTTCAATACAGGATAACAAAGCATCATGCGGAATGGAATAATACAGATCTTTTATGTCCACAGAGAAAGCGCATAGGCCTTGTTTCTCATGTGACATGAAAAAATCTAGAACCTGCTCAGAATTACGGACAAGAAAGGGATCCTGAATAGAAAGCAGCTTTAGTTTTCCTTGTAGGCACATGGCAACCGATTTTTGCCAAGTACCATTCTCGGATACAATAACTCGGAAAGGAACATCAGTTTTATGGGTTTTTGCACTGAAGAAAACGTGAAGAAAGTCCTTATTACAATCCGTAATTCTTTTCAAAACAGAACCAAGGTTTAACTTTTTGCACAGTTTCTTCGCTTCAGCTTTTTTCTTTAAAATGTTTACCGTTGGATGGCAGTTAAAAGCGGAGGACAGAGCTTCACACGCTTTTTCATTAAACATACCAGATGGAAACACAGCAAACCCTTCTTCTTTATCCGCAGGAAGGAGGCACAATGAATGCTGCTCGAGATACGACTTAACACGATTTACAGGAAGTCTGGAAGGCTGCCACTTACATCTCACCAAGGTATCGACGCCTGCCGAAACACACCGGTCAGCCTCTTGTTCAGGGACGATTCGGAAAATCTGGTGAACGAACGTGAGCCGCTCCGCTGAAGACGTACTTGGCTCCAGAGCAAACTTAGGACCCAACGATAGAACAGATTTCACATGGTCAGGAAGATCCAGTCCTTGCGGGGTATGGATGACATACCGGGGTGAAGATGGCTTGTTGCCAAGCTGACTTCTGAGATAGCTCAGTTGTCGCTGCCAAACGAAGTCCGTAGTCTGACTGACAAGCCGCTGGCACTCTCGAAGCTTGTTCCTTGCTGTGGATTGGCTCGACCTTTGGTGAACAAGAAGATGCAGAAATTCCTTGTAGAGACGAACTTGTCGAAACGACTCAGCCTTCAGAATCTTGCACACTCTGACGCCATGTCCTCGTGAAGGGATAAACCCACCGAAGAGACGCTTCACCTCATCTGGTAGAAGATTATTCCGGCAGCAAAACGAGAATGTCCTAGCGCGACTGGTTGCAACAGCAATGATGGCTATGACAGTCGAAGTATCCACAGAACACATAAAAGGGCCCGTTGTACTAGAAATATATTTCAGAAGGGTATATGCTTGGGCTTGTTGGTTCATAACTGCGAGGTGAAAAACGTAGCGCAAAGAGACGAGGACACAGAAAGACGGACAACACACGGCGCTAACTTCCAACAATGGTTTATTTCAGAAAGAAAGGTGGTTTTATAACGACATCACGACCAACACGCCGTCAAACCATGAGCTAATGCATTGTAATGCATCATGACCGGACGTGCTGGATGTTCAAACCTCGCGGCGAAAAACGATTGTTACCTTTTCGTTCAGCCCATTCTAAGCTCGTAAAAAGATCTATTGCTAGCCTTTCATTTTTTAATTCTCTGAAGAAGTCTTGTCCGCACCTCATGCATGAAAGTTTTTCTCAGCAGTGCAAGAGGCTTGAGAATGCTGGATACCCTTCCCATGTCCTAGTGTCTGTGGCGGAAGGTGCTTTGAAGAAAGTCTGCAATAAAAAAGGCCAGGATAACCAGGAAGCCATGAGTAAGAAAGAAAGAGTTGCCGTCATTCCTTATTTTCATAAGTTTTCCCATAATCTCAAAAAAATAGCGCAACGTTCGGGAGCTAGAGTGGTTTTTTCGGCGCCTAAGAAGTTGAGTCATCTGTGTACGAAACATTTCAAAAAACCTAAAAAGGGTGTTGGTTGTACGAAAAAACATAGGAAAAAGTTTGTCAATTGTATTGAAAATGTCATTTATCAAATTCCTCTTTCCTGTGGCAAGCAGTATGTAGGGAAAACTGGCAGATGCCTGAATGATAGGCTTCGAGAGCATGGGCGTGACGTAGATGATATGCGTGGAAAAGGGTTGTCAGCCCACTGCCGGTCGTGTCACTGCATACCGCTTCTTGAACAATGCTTGGTTTTAAAAGTGCACAATAACCGGTTGACACGAGAAATCATAGAAGCGGAATGGATATCACTTTTGAAAGATGATTGTGTTAGTACCCCCTCTGTATCATTGATGGCGAAAGAGCTCGCATATCTGGCTGATACGCTTTGCTAGCTCATGGTTTGACGGCGTGTTGGTCGTGATGTCGTTATAAAACCACCTTTCTTTCTGAAATAAACCATTGTTGGAAGTTAGCGCCGTGTGTTGTCCGTCTTTCTGTGTCCTCGTCTCTTTGCGCTACGTTTTTCACCTTGTAGTTATGAACCAACAAGCCCAAGCATATACCCTTCTGAAATATATTTCTAGTACAACGGGCCCTTTTATGTGTTCTGTGGATACTTCGACTGTCATAGCCATCATTGCTGTTGCAACCAGTCGCGCTAGGACATTCTCGTTTTGCTGCCGGAATAATCTTCTACCAGATGAGGTGAAGCGTCTCTTCGGTGGGTTTATCCCTTCACGAGGACATGGCGTCAGAGTGTGCAAGATTCTGAAGGCTGAGTCGTTTCGACAAGTTCGTCTCTACAAGGAATTTCTGCATCTTCTTGTTCACCAAAGGTCGAGCCAATCCACAGCAAGGAACAAGCTTCGAGAGTGCCAGCGGCTTGTCAGTCAGACTACGGACTTCGTTTGGCAGCGACAACTGAGCTATGTCAGAAGTCAGCTTGGCAACAAGCCATCTTCACCCGGTATGTCATCCATACCCCGCAAGGACTGGATCTTCCTGACCATGTGAAATCTGTTCTATCGTTGGGTCCTAAGCTTGCTCTGGAGCCAAGTACGTGTTCAGCGGAGCGGCTCACGTTCGTTCACTAGATTTCCCGAATCGTCCCTGAACAAGAGGCTGACCGGTGTGTTTCGGCAGGCGTCGATACCTTGGTGAGATGTAAGTGGCAGCCTTCCAGACTTCCTGTAAACCGTGTTAAGTCGTATCTCGAGCAGCATTCATTGTGCCTCCTTCCTGCGGATAAAGAAGGAGGGTTTGCTGTGTTTCCGTCTGGTATGTTTAATGAAAAAGCGTGTGAAGCTCTGTCCTCCGCTTTTAACTGCCATCCAACTGTGAACATTTTAAAGAAAAAAGCTGAAGCGAAGAAACTGTGCAAAAAGTTAAACCTCGGTTCTGTTTTGAAAAGAATTACGGATTGTAATAAGGACTTTCTTCACGTTTTCTTCAATGCAAAAACCCATAAAACTGATGTTCCTTTCCGAGTTATTGTATCCGAGAATGGTACTTGGCAAAAATCGGTTGCCATGTGCCTACAAGAAAAACTAAAGCTGCTTTCTATTCAGGATCCCTTTCTTGTCCGTAATTCTGACCAGGTTCTAGATTTTTTCAAGTCACATGAGAAACAAGGCCTATGCGCTTTCTCTGTGGACATAAAAGATCTGTATTATTCCATTCCGCATGATGCTTTGTTATCCTGTATTGAAGAATGTATAGACCAGCAAGGGCCGATTGCTTTTCAAAATGCTTCTGGCATCTCGGTGAATGGATTTATAGAACTTTTGAAATTATATCTCAAGTGAACGTTCATAGTATGGGATGAAAAACCTTATCTTCAGAAAGATGGCATCTGTATAGGTTCCTGCATTGCACCCATCCTCAGCGATTTGTTTTTAGCCCGTTTGGACAGGTCTTTTACTGATATTGTAAAAGATACCAATGTAATCAAGATATTTAGGTACGTTGACGACTTTCTGATTGTTCTTAACAGTAATGACAGTTCCTTTAAGGATGACGTTCTTAATGTTCTCACCCTTTTTCGTAACCATTTTAGTCCTCTTGAACTAACGTTTGAACTACCTGAAAACAGGGTTATCCAATTCCTTGACATCAGCATTACAATGCATCATGACCGGGCGTGCTGGATGTTCAAACCTCACGGCGAAAAACCATTGTTACCTTTTCATTCAGCCCATTCTAAGCTCGTAAAAAGATCTATTGCTAGCCTTTCATTTTTTAATTCTCTGAAGAAGTCTTGTCCGCACCTCATGCATGAAAGTTTTTCTCAGCAGTGCAAGAGGCTTGAGAATGCTGGATACCCTTCCCATGTCCTAGTGTCTGTGGCGGAAGGTGTTTTAAAAAAAGTCTGCAATAAAAAAGGCCAGGATAACCAGGAAGCCATGAGTAAGAAAGAAAAAGTTGCCGTCATTCCTTATTTTCATAAGTTTTCCCATAATCTAAAAAAAAATAGCGCAACGTTCGGGAGCTAGAGTGGTTTTTTCGGCGCCTAAGAAGTTGAGTCATGTGTGTACGAAACATTTCAAAAAATCTAAAAAGGGTGTTGGTTGTACGAAAAAACATAGGAAAAAGTTTGTCAATTGTATTGAAAATGTCATTTATCAAATTTTTCTTTCCTGTGGCAAGGAGTATGTAGGGCAAACTGGCAGATGCCTCAATGATAGGCTTCGAGAGCATGGGCGTGAAATAGATGATATGCGTGGAAAAGGGTTGTCAGCCCACTGCCGGTCGTGTCACTGCATACCGCTTCTTGAACAATGCTTGGTTTTAAAAGTGCACAATAACCGGTTGACACGAGAAATCATAGAAGCGGAATGGATATCACTTTTGAAAGATGATTGTGTTAGTACCCCCTCTGTATCATTGATGGCGAAAGAGCTCGCATATCTGGCTGATACGCTTTGCTAGCTCATGGTTTGACGGCGTGTTGGTCGTGATGTCGTTATAAAACCACCTTTCTTTCTGAAATAAACCATTGTTGGAAGTTAGCGCCGTGTGTTGTCCGTCTTTCTGTGTCCTCGTCTCTTTGCGCTACGTTTTTCACCTTGCAGTTATGAAACAACAAGCCCAAGCATATACCCTTCTGAGTTCGGGATTCTGCCGGACCCTACCCGGAAGCGAAAAGAAGAAGAGAAGTTATGGGGTTTAACGTCCCAAAGCGACTAAGGCTATGAGAAACGCAGTAGTGGAGGGCTCCGGAAATTTCGACCACCTGGGGTTCTTTAACGTGCACTGACATCGCACAGTACACAAGCCTCTAGAATTTCTCCTCCAAAGAAATTCAACCGCCGCGGCCGGGATCGAACCTGCGTCTTTCGGGTCAGCAGCCGAGCACCATAACCACTGAGCCACCGCGGCGCCGGAAGCGAAAACCAGTAGCAACGTCCACCATGAGCTTGCCCCAGACGACGACTCCAATCATTCTTCAGCAGCCCCGGGTGCCACCATCCTTCGACGCCTCGCCTGGCGCCGACCCCGAAGAATGGCTGGAACAATTCGACCGTGTGGCTGTCTTCAACAACTGGGACGATGCAATAAAAATTAGATACGTTTTCTTCGCCTTGGAGGGACCAGCAAGAATCTGGTTTGAGAATGAGGAAGATAGCCTTTCGGATTGGGAAACCTTCAAGGAGCAGCTTCTAAAGACCTTCACGAACGTCGTGCGAAAGAAGACAGCCCAGCAGCTGCTACAGTCTCGCATACAACACCCAAACGAGACCGTTGCAGTGTACACTGAGGAAATGAAGAGTCTCTTCCGGCGTGCCGACGCAAACATGAAGGAAGAAGAAAAAGTGAAGTTGCTCATGCGAGGTGTTGAAGAACAACTCTGCCGGCCTCCTCCGCAACCCGTCGAAAACTGTAGCGGAATTTGTAGAAGAGGCATCCACGATGGAAAAAACTCTTGATGCCCAGCACCTCCACCAGATGTCACGTTGCGGTGACGGCAATCCAGCGGCCAGGAAGACACCAACCAGTCTTGGAAACGAAGCTCTTTATTTGGGCTGACTTGCGCCCACATGTACAAAAGAACTGAATCACTCGGCGGCGGCGTAAGCAATAAACGTGCTCGTCGGTCGTCGAACTACGAACGTCCGCCGCTCGCGGCATCACTCAATTTAAAGCCGGCAAGGAAACTTCCAGATGACAGGACAAGATCATCTACGGTAATCTGGAAAAACCTAGATGCAGCCCTTCATGGCTGCGATCAATCAAGATCAGTCCGGTCGCTTCTCGCGTCACGAACAAAAGTGATAACAACCCTTTCCTGCAGGCTTGAGCGTGAACGAACAAACACTACAATGATACGTGGCAATATACTCCAGCGTGCTTTCCGAGAGCTTAACGTCCCAAAGCTTAACGTATCAAATAAAAAGAAACCTGTGTACAGCGTTGTCGTTGACGGCGAACTGATTACTGATGCAACACAAATTCCTTCGTCTTTCAACCGCTTCTTTTGAACTGTGTTTACGCACGATGACGGTAGAAAGCATCACGTTAACTCAGCTTGTCCATTTATTACTGATGCTTCTGTAACTGAAGAAGGTGTTGTCTTTTTGCTTCTCAGTTGTGACGCAAAAAAAGACGCCTGGAATTGATTACATACCAAATACGTTTCTTATGAGATATGCAGAATGGTGTTCCAAGTACTGAACGCTCATATTTAAGAGTCTCTGTTAAGCGCCGAGCTCCCAGAGGACTGGAAGCACGGAAAAATTATTACAATTCCAAAAACTGAAAACTCATCTCTACTTACCTCACATAGGCCAATATCTTTATTGTCTACTTCAAAAATACATGAACATATACTTTTTGGGCATATATCAGCCTTCCTGGAAACCAATAACGTAACTGACGACCGGCAACACGGTTTTCGCAAAGGCTTCTCTACAGTGACGCAACTTCTGGAGACGATTCAAGATTTTGCCGCAGGCATTGATAACCGGTGTCAAATTGATGTCATTTTTTTAGATTTCAAAAAAAGCATTTGACCACGTCTCACACAAAAAGTTCTTGCTAAAGCTAAAGAATATGTTGAAAAATGATCTACTTTTGGCGTGGGTACAGGCATACGCGTATTTATCGTCTCGATCTCAGTCCCTATCAATCGGCAATGCATGCTCCAGCCCAGCTTTAGTAAGCTCCGGTATCCCACAAGGCTCAGTACTCGGGCCATTGTTCTTTTAAATTTTTATAAATGACGTTCTTTAAAAAATTGTGTATTATATCATGAAATACGAACTCCTGCTGACCAGCTTTTTCTTAATGACGGCTTGGCTAAAATTCATGATTCGCGCTCAACGTGGCAGATGAGTATTAATACTAAAGAAACAGTTTCAATGTCTATCACGCGGAAGAAACAGCCATTAAGTTTTGCCTATACTATTAATAGTCGTCCTCTGTCTACCGTGGGCAGCTACAAGTACTTGGGATTAACGATTACCAGTGATCTACGGTGGAACAAACACATTTATAATATTAAAAATAAAGCTATGAAAAAAACTGCTTTTTAAGAAGGGCTCTCTGGTACTCCACGCAGGAAAAAAGGTTATAAGCTTAAAAAAAATTAATCCTGCCTGTTTTAAAATACTCCTCTGCTGTGTGGAACCTTATACTAAAGAAAACATTAAAACACTCTAAAATATTCAAAGAATGTCAGTGAGATTTATTTATAATTCACACAGCTGGCAGACGTCCCCTACAATGCTAGTTGAGAAAGGAAATTTGGAGTCTTTGCCGCTCAGGAGATACCGCGAAAGGCTTAAATGCATATTTATGATTGTTCACAACAAATTGGGAATTAACAGCAGGAAGTACATTGAGCTCGTCCCGGGTTGTTCGACACGATCCTACCATTCTTTAAAAGTGAAGGAGTGCTCACGTCGCACTGAAACATATAAGAATTCTTTCTTCCCCCGTACTTTGCGGGAATGGAATATCCTGAAAGCAAATATTGCAGAGGCTTCTACTGTGGAGTCGTTTGCGGCGTCACTTTGGAATTCGTAACAGTTTTGCAGCATTCAACATTTTCTTTTTCTCTTTCTTTCCCCAGTGCTCATTTTGAGAAGAGATGTCGCCTAATATTGTATAATGTTGTTTCTTTCGTTCATTTCTTCAGTATTGTGTACTGGATTGCGTGTACTACAAGAAGGTTTTCTTTTTGCCAAAGTATATTTGAAAACCAACTCCTGCTTAATGCTTTGCAATAAAGCCAGCAGTCTTCTGTATATAAATAAATAATAAAGCGACTTAGCCTATGGGGGACGCCGTAGTGAAGGGCTACGGAAATTTCGACCGCCAGGGGTGCTTTGACGTTCACTGACGCCGCCGAGTACACGGACCTCTAGAATTTGACCTCCATCCAAAGCCCAGTGCCATAACCCCTGATCCACCGTGACGGCCATGCTCCAGTGTGTGAGGACTCCAGTGTGCGAGTAGTTCAAGTGGGACCAGTGGGTGGTACCACTGGTGCACAGATTGTGAAGCACCTAATTGGCGTAGAATGTTCGGAGTGGTATTAAGCGATTGGGCGCGTTACGGAGCATAAGACTACTGGTCCGATTAATGAGCAGCCTATAACAGGGACTCGCGTCGACGACCTTTGGTTCCCCAAGTCGTGACTCTAGAAACTTCAAACGCCCATTACGGCCAAAGTAATTGACGTATGACTTTCGAAGCGGTGTCAAGCGATTTGTCTTCTTGCTCTGTATACATTGGCATAAAAAGTAGATATCCGGATATAACGAAAAATCTGAACTGGATATTGCCGCGTATCACTGTATTTTCCGTTCGTTCACGCTCAAACCCTCAGAAAAGGGGCGTTATCATTTTTGTTCGTGACGCGGGAAGGTACCTGACTAATCTCGATTGATCACAGCCATGTAGAGCTGCATCTACGTGTTTCCATATTACTGTAGATAATCATGACCTCTTATCTCGAAGTTTCCTTGCCGGCTTTAAATTTAGCGATGCCGCGAGTGGCTGGCATTCGTAGTTCGACGACTGACGAGCACGTTTCTTGCTTACGCCGCCGCCGAGTGATTCATTTCTTCTGCGGGCGCAAGTCAGCCCAAAGAAAGAGGTTCGTTTCCAAGTGTTGTTGGTGTCTTCCTGACCGCTGGACTACCGTCACTACGTGACATCTGGTGGAGGTGCTGGGTAGCCTTCTATGTACCGGACACCCCCTACAAGTCGTGACGCCAACCCTCTCAGTCATCTACCGCAGGACCTGAGTCCAGTACACACCGCAAGCCGACGTCTGCTACGGGACGCACCTGAGTTCGGGACTCAGCCGGCCCTACCCGGAAACGAAAGCAAGTAGCAACGTCCACCATGAGCTTGCCCCAGACGACGACTCCAATCATTCTGCAGCAGCCCCAGTTACACCAACCTTCGACGCTTCGCCTGGCGCAGACCCCGAAGAATGGCTTGAACAGTTAGACCGTGTGGCTGTCTTGGGACACAACTGGACACAACAACTGGGACGATGCCATGAAATTGAGGTACATCTTCTTCGCCCTGGAGGGACCAGCAAGAATCTGGTTTGAGAATGAGGCAGCTAGCCATGCGAACTGGGAAACCTTCAAGGAGTGGCTCCTCAAACGTCGTGAGAAAGGAGAGAGCCCAGCAGCTGCTACAGTCTCACATACAAAGCCCAAACGCGACCGTTGCAGCGTATACTGAGGAGGTGAGGCGTCTGTTCCGGCGTGCCGACGCAAGCATGAAGAAGAGAAGGTGAGGTTGCTTATGCGAGGAGTTAAAGAGCAACTCTTTGCCGGCGTCGTCCGCAACCCACCGAAAAACGTCGCGGAATTCGCAGAAGACGCATCCACAATGGAAAAAAACTCTTGATGCCCGAGCCCGCCAGTATGACCGCCAGCAAAGCGTTTTCTCAGCAAACTGCCTGGACACCACTAACAACGACAACCTGCGGGAGGTTATCCGTCAAGTTGTGCGAGAAGAGCTACGACGATTGCTGCCAACAGGAACGCAGCCGCAGCTTTCATCGCTCACAGATGTCATCCGGGACGGAGTTCAACAGGCCTTGGGTGTGACGTCGACCAGCACGCAGCCTATGGAGTCGCCAGCCATGACTTACGCCGCAGCAGTGCGCCGTCCTGCACCTCGACGACGGGACCCAAGCCCCTATCGCCCTCAGCCAGCTGCGCTACACCGCCGCACTCTCGCCCCAACCCGCCCGTCCTACAAGCATCGCACAGGTCCGAGGAAATGCGACGAGTGGATAACTCCCGACCAGCGCCGCCCACTATGCCAACCTCTGGAGGTGAGGTTGCTTCTGAGCAGAAGAACAAAGATCTCCATCGACAAAACGCACGACCATGCCTCAACTACGACGACAGCACCGACGACGACGATGACACGGCCAGACTTGAAGCTTTTACCACCGCCCAGAGAAGTAACGTCGGAGTACACCTACCGCAGCCTCACTGCTCGGCTCGACGAAGCCAAGATCGTACACAAAAGAACAAGTACAATACAAAACGGCGAACAAGTGACTTTGAAGTTACGGTCGACGGTCACGTGGCTACTGCCTTGGTCGACACGGGAGCTCACTACTCCGTCATAAGCGGGCCACTCGCTGTCCGACTAAGGAAAGTAACAACTTGGTATGGCCCGCTGATCCGCACCGCAGGCGGTAACCTTATTACGCCGTCAGGACGCTGCACCGCGGGAGTTGCAGTAAATGGGTGAACCTAAGCTACAACCTTCCTGGTCAAACTGAAATGCTCGCGAGACGTGATTTTGGGAATGGACTTCCTGAATAAACATCGGGCGATCATCGACCTTTCATATAAGTCGATCAAGCTTTCCACGGACAAGGCCATATCTGCTGCGACGAGAACGACTCATCACGTTGCCTTAAACATCCTCGGTGAAGCATTGAGCGTGCCGCCCCAATCAAGTGTCGTCACTTGCATAGGTACTGGAGACATCGAAACTGCCGAAGGCGTCGTCGAGGGGAACAGCCAGTTACTCCTGGATCGAGGACAAGGCGTCGCAAGGGGAGTCGACCAAATCCGAAATGGCCAAGCCCAGGTGCTGATAACCAACTTCACCGAAGGATACCGGCATCTAACCAAAGGTACGAAAATTGCTTTTCTCGATAAGCTTGCAGACATCAGAGACATATTTGCCCTATCCGACCAACCCGTAGAACCATCTGACCAAGGCCATCAACCCACGTTTGATATGAACGCAGCATTAACCCGGAACAGACAAGACCAAATACGCAGTCTTCTTCAAAGGTACAGCGACTGCTTCTCATCAGCATCGAATGTGCGACGAATCTTGCTTGTCAAGCACCGCATTATCACAGACGAACACGGCCGACGACTGCGACAAAGCCCCTACCGCGTATCGCCACTAGAACGCCAAGGTATCTGCTAGCAAGTTGAGGAAATGCTTCGTGACGACGTCATCCAGCCATCGAGGAGCCCTTGGGCAGCACCAGTCGTCCTAGTGAAAAAGAAAGACGGCACCCTTCGGTTTTGCATCGATTACCGCCGCCTGAACAGCATTACGAAGAAGGATGTCTACCCCCTCCCCCGCATCGACGACACATTGGATCCGCTATGCAACGCGAAGTACTTCTGATAGATGGACTGGAAGACCGGCTACTGGCAAATTCAAGTCGATGGAACAGATCACGAGAAGACTGCTTTCATCATGCCATACGGACTCTTCGAGTTCACGGTGATGCCATTCGGCCTCTGCTCTGCCCAAGCAACGTTCCAGCGAGTAATGGACACGGTGCTCGCAGCCTTGAAGTGGCAAATTTGTCTAGTCTACTTAGATGACGTTGTTGTCTTCTCCTCAAGCTTTGAAGACCCCCGCAGAAGGCTTCGGACAGTGCTGGAAACGTCTTCAGGACTAACACTGAAACCAGAGAAGTGCCACTTTCCCTACGAGGAGCAGCTGTTCCTTGGTCACGTCATGAGCAAGGATGGAGTCCACCCAGACCCTCAGAAGACGGCTGCGATCGCAGAGTTTCCACAGCCTAATGACAAGAAAGCTATACGCAGATTCCTTGGATTGTGCGCTCATTACCGGCAATTCGTCAATAACGTTTCTCGCATCGCTGAACCTTTGACCCAACTTAACAAGGCTGACGTGCATTTTAAATGGGAAACGCCGGCAAGTGGACGCTTTCAAAGAGCTGAAGCGCCGCTTACAGTCCCCTCCTGTGCTCGGGCACTTTGATGAAAACGCCGAAACCGAAATCCATACCGATGCAAGCAGTATGGGCTTAGGAGCGGTGCTCGTTAAGAAAAATGGTGGAGAAGAAAACGTTATCGCGTACGCTAGCCGTTCACTGTCGAAAGCCGAAGCCAACTATTCCACGACCGAGAAAGAATGTCTCGCCATTATTTGGGCCACGTCGAAATTTCGCCCCTACCTGTACGGACGACCATTCAAGGTTGTGAGCGATCACCATGCTCTGTGCTGGCTGGCCAATTTGAAAGATCCATCCGGCCGCCTTGCTCGTAGGAGCCTGCGTCTTCAAGAATTCGACATAACTGTAGTCTACAAATCTGGCCGGTGGTGGTGGTGAAAACATTTATTAGGGCGGAAGCCTTTAATGTCTCATCGTTGTAAGCAGGAGCTGTCGACAGAAATGTCACGCTTTTCAGTTGGTCGAAACGGTCGTGACGTCACAGTGCGCGAATTTCAAACGGGGCCAATTGTACTTTGGCTACTAACCATGCAACCAATTAAAGGGATCGTATAGTGATGCTCCAAGCAAGTTTGACTGAGTTTAGTTAATTGCTTACTTAACCAATTAGTCCAATTAACCTTTCTAGGTTAATTAGAAACCTAGTGAGACCAGATAAAAAAATGGCTGGGGCTTAACTTGGTTAAGCCTGGAGAATGCGAAGCATCATCGTGTCGCGTAATTTGGAGGCGCACAACCACAGCGACGGCGCGAGGTGGGCCCCCGTTTCTCCACTGTCGTGACGTCATCGTGTCACGTGGTGTGACGTCATGTATCACGTGATTTGGAGGTGCACAACCACAGCGACGGCGCAAGTTGGGCCCCCGTTTCTCCACTGTCGTGACGTTATCGTGTCACTTGGTGTGACGTCATGTATCACGTGATTTGGAGGCGCACAACCACAGCGACGGCGCGAGGTGGGCCCCCGTTTCTCTACTGTCGTGACGTCATCGTGTCACGTGGTGTGACGTCATGTATCACGTGATTTACAGGCGCATAACCACGGTGAAGGGCTGAAGTGGTAGCTAAAGTAGTGTGCTTCGCATAATAAATAAAATCGGGTAACAAATTGGCCGAGCTTGGGAATCGAGCCCTGGTCTCCGGAGTGCGAGTCGAGCACGCTACCACTCCGCCATGCCAGCTCGATGGTTTGGAATGAACAAAGGTCCGTCTAGTGAATACGGTGTCTTCGTTCACTCCCATCTTCCTCCCTTCTCGTTACGGCGAGGTTTAGGTTTCCACCGAGATATGAAACACAGATACATTTCCTTTCCTCAAAAACCAATTTACCGACGAGCGAGGCGTACTTGTACGCGTTTCAGATTGGTCCAAATTGTCGTGACGTCACCACGCGCGAATTTTGACGGGTGTCCACCGAGCTATGTGAGACAGTTACTACGCAACTTCCTTTCCTCAAATACAATTTTCGACTAGTGTCTACTGAGATATGTGAGACAGTTAATGCGTAATTCCGTTTCCTCAAATAGAATTTTCATTTTCATCACTACGGCCCCTCTTTCTTCTTTCACTCACACTTCCTCCCTTCCTGTACCGTGCGGCTCAGGTGTCTACCGAGACGACAGAGAATTACAGCCCCATTTCCTTTCCTCAAAAAGCGTTGCGTTCAAAGGACAACGCATCGCGCCGAACGGGTGGTGGCGTTCCATGGACTCCATGGACTCCCTGGCAGCGCTACAACAGCGCTAAAGGGGAAGCTTAAGCGTCATTAATTGGCAGTTAATTAATGCACCAACAAAATGTGAAGTGAACAATCGCGTAGCAGAATGCAGCACTCAGGCTTTCGCCTTTCACCACTTTAGCCGCTAAAGTTCCTCGGTAATTTTTAATCATAGAGAGAGGTGTTGGGCGTCGTGACCTGAAGGGTCACGCCCTTACAACCACTAGGTGGGATGCCTAGTCAGGCACACCATTGGCGTTTGCCGCAGCCCGGGCGCTCTGCGTTAAGGCCCTTTGGGCCTCGAGGGTGCAGCAACCGGACAGGGTCGCCTCCCAGTCCTCTCGGGTGGGGTTCGGGATAGGGGGTAGGGATGGGTTCTGCTGGCAGGCCCACTCCATGTGGTAGGTGTGAGACACCTCCCCACAGTGTGAGCACCGCCCCTCGAATTTAGGATCGAAATGCTGTAGAATTGCCGGGCACAACATCGTGTTGGTGAGCAGGCGCAGGAGTACCCGCTCGTTGACCTTCCCCAGCCCTTTGCATGGGGTGGGAAGAGTTTGGTGCGTGGATTGTAATAATCGCATATTTCCTTAAAAGTGTAAATCGGATTGAAATGGAAGTCCTGGTCGGCGTCGGGTCCCGTGGGAAATGCCCGGAGAGAGAGCGCGCGGGCGGCGGCGTCGGCTGCCTCATTTCCGTGGACGCCTTGGTGACCTGGAGCCCAAACGATAGATCGGTGCGCGGGATCCGAGTCTCGGCTACAATTTGGGTAAATACGATAAGCTAGGGGAGTAACCCACCCTTGAGTGACGTTTCTACAAGCCCCTCGTGAGTCGGTGATTATGTATTTGGAGGAGGTGTCAGAGGCCGCCAAAGCGATGGCAACCTCTTCTGCGTGAATTGCTGACTGGGCCTTGAAAGTAAGGGCGTCTACTGTTTTACCCTCGTGGACGACCGCGGCCGTGTACCATTCCCTGGAGTCCGGGCCGGACGCGTCCACGTAGAAGACTACTGGTTTGCTCCGAAAATGGCGGTCCAAGGCTTCCGCCCGCGCCAGGCGCCTGCCATTATGATCCTCTTTGGACATATTGGTGGGGAGAGGCCGCACGTGGAGGGCGCGTCTCCAGTGTACGGGAAGGCGAAATCTCTCCTCTGTGAATTGAGTGTGCTGGATGTGTAGTCGGGCTAAAAGGCGGCGACCCGACCCTGTCTTTGTGAGACGAGTGTATTGGTTGTTGAGGTGGGCCTCCCGAAGCTCCCTAAAAGTGTTCACCATCCCCAGTGCCATAAGGCGGCTGGTAGAGGTAGAAACTGGGAGGTCCAGCGCTCGTTTCATGATTTTGCGGAGGATGACCTCGAGAGAATCCTCCTCCTGTTTCCGCAGGTGGAGGTAGGGAGTCGAATGCAAGAGTCGACTGGCCACGAATGCGTTCGCCAGCCGCAAGGCGTCTTTGCATCGTAACCCACCGCGCTTGTTGGAAACCCGGCGGACCATGCGGCCCACCTGGTCCCCCACCTGCCGTAGCTTGGCGAGTGTTGTGTCGCAGCGTCGCTGGTTGTGTATGAAGAGGCCAAGGATTCTGATTTCCTTGGATTCGCGAATGGGACCGCTTTGCAACGAGAGATTGATTTGGGTCGAGCATGTGCGCGAGGGACGTAAATGCACGAATTCCGATTCCTGCGGGGAGCATTGCAGACCACAGTCTCGAGCATAGCGGTCCACTATGCTGGCGGCCGTTTGCAGGCTGGTCTGGTGGTGGTGGTGAAAAACATTTATAATGCAATAAATATTTACAGAGAGGTGATTGGGGTAGGCCCTATTGGCCCTTTCCCCTAACAATACTAGGTGGAGCCCCTATTCCGGGGCCCCATTGGCAAGCAACGCCGCCCGCGTCCGGTGAACCAAGCCCTTTTGGGTCTTTAGGTCCTGACAGCCGAGCAGGGCCGCCTCCCAGTCCTCTCTGGTGGGGTTGGGGTTGGGGGGGATAGATGGGTCTCCATATCCCCCAGGCGTCCTTGCGTAGCCCAGATGGTGATGTCGGCGTACAGCGCGTGCTGGACCCCTTCGACCGCACCAAGCAGGGCGGGTAGGCGCATCATGGCAATGTTGAATAGCAGAGGGGACAGCACCGCGCCTTGTGGAGTCCCCCTCGTGCCGAGCAGGAAAGGTCCGTGCTCTTCGTCCTGTATTCGGATGTAGGACAGTCTGTCCTTGAGAAATTGTTTAACGTAATTGAAGGTATTGGTGCCGCAGTGAGTTTGACTCAAATGTGTGAGTATGACCTCGTGAGTTACGTTATCGAACGCTCCTTTCAGGTCGAGCGCAAGGACAATTTTATCGTTTTGGAGGTGTGTAATGGGGTTCAAGATTTCGCGGTCGAGTTGGAGCAGGACATCCTGTGCGCATCTATGTGGGCGAAATCCGAACATGGTGTCCGCGAAGGTGTTGTGTTGTTCGAGGTACTCGGACAGCCGATCCCGCACCATCATCTCCATCAATTTTCCCACACACGAGGTGAGAGAGATGGGGCGGAGGTTGTCCGTGTCGATCGGTTTCCCGGCCTTCGGGATGAAGGTGACAAGAAGGTGACAAGTCAATGGGGAGCGGGGTTTCCCCCGTCCAGATCGCATTGATGTACTCTAGAAGGCACTGGTACGCTGAATCAGGAAGGTTCGCCAAATGTTTGACGGTGACCTTGTCCCGGCCCGGCGTGGTGCCCCTCTTCATTTTGGCCAGACCCGCCCGCAGATCGTGAAGCTGGAAAGGCTTGTCCAACTCCGAGTTTTCCCTGCCGGCGTAGGAGTAGGCCGATCTGCGGGCGTCCTGCGTTGTGCACAGGTAGCGATCCCGGAGCGCCTGTGCCAACTGCGTTGTATTTCCCTGGAATGCGTGCATGGCTTTGTGTAGTTGTTTCTGCGTTTCTGTGCGGGTATGTGTTGGGTTGATGAGGGCTCCGAAGAGTCGCCACGTGTTGCGGCTCGACATCTGCATAGCCGCCGTGTTGCAGCGATCTACCCAGTTGGAGTCAGCGAGTTGGGCCGCGTACTCTGCTGCCTGCCGGGTGAGGTCCGCAATGCGCGCTTTGAGCTTCTTGTTGTGTTTCTGGCGCTTCCAGCGGCGCGTGAGGCCGCGGCGCGCTTCCCAGAGGTGGAGGAGGTGGTTGTCCGCGTCCGTGACCACCTCTGTAAGATGTATCTGCTTCTCGTGGGAGCGAAGGTGTGATATGACTGACCGGGACCAGTTTGCATATCCTTGCTCTGTGATATTCGTATTGGTGTCGGATGGGAAATTTTTGCGAAAGGTGGTCCAATTGGGGATGCGTGCTAGTGTGGTAGGGCACTTTAGGGGGCGTGTATAAACAGTGGTGTTGATGATGCAGTGGTCGCTGCCGAGGGTATCCTCGGTGTTGATCCAGTCTCCGTGTCTTATGTTACGAGTGAAGGTGAGGTCCGGGCATGTGTCTCGGGTCACCGAGTTGCCTACGCGGGTAGGAAATGCCGGGTCGGTGTGGAGGGTGAGGCCCAGTGTGGACGCCAGCTCCGCCAGCATGCGTCCGCGCACTTCCTCCTTACGATAGCCCCATAGCTGACTAGGGGCGTTGAAGTCGCCCACAATCAGTAGGGGGTCGCGACCCGCCTCTTTAAGTGCACGGCTAAAGAGGTCCGCGAAGGTCACTCGCTTCAGTTTCGGGGAGCAGTATACATTAAGTACGTGCAGGGGAGGATCCGATCGGCGAAGGGGAAGGATCCTTACCATAGCGTACGAGTACGGTATGTTGACATCGAGGTCGATTTCGGTGGCTGTGTACGACTTGTGTACGAGGAGACACGACGAGGGGTCTCGCTGGAACATCACGTAGTTAGTCAATTTTGACGCCGCTCCTGGCTCCTGGAGGGCGACCACGGCGGGTAAAGCCTCGAAAGTTTCTAGGTAGAGGCGCAGGTTCGCGCGTTTCTCCCGAGCCTTGAAGCCTCTACAATTCCACTGCGTTACGGTTACCAATGTGTGTGTTTTCGGAGGAGGGGAACGCTTGTGAGGCCATGCCGCCATCATTAGGATTAGAGGTGAGAGACGGGGGCTGATTGGACTCTGGCCTAAAGCCAGCACTGGGTGGGGGTGTGGCGTTGGAGTCCTGCGATACCGCGTCTCTAGGATTGCAGGTAATTTTCTTGTGCGTATTGAAGGCTCGGATCCCCTCGAACCGCCGACTGGTCCGGGTGGTTTTCGATTTCATGCAGCGGCTTATGGCTGCAGGGACCGATGCCGAGCATTTGGACTCCATGCAGTTCATAGCCGTTTCCACCATTTTCTCAAGCTGGGAAGTGAGACGCGCCTCCATCGCGGCCATTGCCGACGCGAACGCGGGCGGCAGTGCGGGCTCACTCTCCATGGCGTCGGAACTCGGGATACCCGTCGCGGCTGCTAACTTTTCTTCTAAATTTTGAATTTTGGCGAGCAGTTGCCCGATCTGTGCTCTAAGCTGCTCATTTTGCTGGCGGCTTTCGACATCTACGCCGTAAGCCGAGGAGGGGGAAGTGGACGAGGGGGAGGGAGGGGAGGAAGCGACCCCTGCCCAGCTGCTCACCTGAGTGGGTTGTTGCTGCGCCGGGGCCCGGGCTCCGGCAGAGCCACTTGGTTTGAGGGTGGGAAAGTTCTTGGCGTAGTCTCCGCTAGAGGGCGGTGGCGGTGCCTGCTTTTTCTTCTTGTTTTTCTTCTTTCTCTTCTTCTCTCCCGTTGACTTCAGTCCGGGAGATGAGGAAGCCGCGTTGACGTTTTCCTCGAGCGAGCCGGTGGCGTTATTGCCACGTACCGCGCCGCCATTGGCTCCGCCGGTGGTGGGATCTTGTCTGTTTCCAGACTCTGGCTTTTCGAATCCTCCATGTCGAGAGGGCTTGACACCGGCAAGATGAAGTCGGCGGAATTTTGCCGTGCAATATTTCGAGCCCGTGGGGTGGGCTAGTCCACAGATTGCACATGTTGGGTTGCACTCATGTGGCGCAGGGCCATCCTGCGTCACAGTAACATTTTGGCCGCAAAGGCCACACTTAGATGAATTCGGAGTGGGGCAAGTGTCCGTCCGGTGTCCCACAGTACCACACTTTACACAGGCAGGCACGGTTCGCTTCTATTCTCGGACGGGGGTAAGTTCCCCGTTGTAGTGGACGTACCGCGGGACCACCTTACCCACAAAGGTGATCACAGCGATGGACGATTTTCCAAGGCGGCGAAATCTGGCCGCAAGCATTCCGACGCAGACTGCTTGTCGCGAGCCCCTGTCGACGCAGCACCCGAAGAGGAAGATGACGACGCTTTCTTAGGACCGGTAAGCGCCAGCTATTTCGGGCAGCAGTAGCTCTGCGATCCTAAGTTGCAAAGCCTGGTTGATTATCTGAAAGGCGAGACCGCATCGCCTCCCCGAGAGTTGAAGCGCCAACTGTCGTCCTTCGTCTTTCACGATAATGTCCTCCTGAAAAAGAACTTCGCGCCCAACAGGACTTAGCATCTTCTTGTCGTGCCCAAAAATCTCAGGCAAGAAAATATTCAGGCATACCATGATGAGCCGGCTGCAGGGCATCCTGGGATTGCTCGCACGTTGCACCGCATCCAGGAGAAGTACTATTGGCCGCGGCTAGCTGCCGACGTTTTCCATTACGTGAAAACATGCCATGAGTGTCAGCGACGCAAAACGCCTCCGACTAGACCAGCCGGTCTCCTGAACCCCATACCACCGCCGACTAAGCCCTTTCAGCAAATAGGGTTGTTCTCCCCGGCCCCTTTCCGATTTCATCATCAGGTAACAAGTGGATCATCGTGGCCACCGACTACATCACCCGCTACGCCGAAGCAAAAGCGTTGCCTAGTGGTGCGGCAACAGAAGTCGCAAATTTTTTCGTCGAACAAATTCTCCTGCGACACGGCGCCCCTGAAGTGCTCATCACAGACAGAGGAACGGCGTTTACAGCGGACCTGATGCAAGCCATTTTAAACTACAACCAGACAAGCCATCGGAGGACAACTGCCTATCATCCACAAACCAACGGACTCACAGAGCGTCTGAACAAAACCATCGCGGACATGGTCTCTATGTACATCGACGCCGAACACAAGACGTGGGGCACCATTCTGCCCTACGTGATCTGCGCCTATAACACTGCCGTCCAGAAGACAACCAGGTCTTCCCCATTCGAGCTTGTATAGGGCAGGAAGCCCACGACAATACTCGACGCAATGCTCCCGCACGTTTCAGACGAAGACAACCTCGACGTCGCCGCCTACCTTCTTCGCGCCGAGGAAGCCAGAAGACATGCGCGGCTTCGCATTAAAGACCAGCAGCCCACCGACGCGCGACGCTACAATCTGCGCCGACGAGACATGCATTACAAGCCAGGTGATCGTGTTTGGATATAAACACCAATTCGCCGCCGTGGATTGAGTGAAAAGTTGCTGCAACGCTACCTTGGCCCGTATAGGGTTCTCCGCCGCATTGGTGACCTAGACTATGATGTCATCCCCAACGGCACCACAACATCTCAGCGACGACGCACACGCCCAGAAGTCGTAAATGTCGTACGCGCGAAAGCACTCGAAGTTTGCATTCTCCGTGTTTATTTTCATTTTTGAAACATCGAGGCGACGATTCTTTTGGAGGGGGGTAATGCCACGTATCACTCTAGTGTCCGTTCGTTCGCGCTCAAAGCCGCAGGAAAGGGGTGTTATCATTTTTGTTCGTGACGCGAGGAGCGACCTGACTAATCTCTTTTGATCACAGCCATGTACAGCTTCATATACGCGTTTCTAGATTACTGTATATAATCTTGACCTGCTATCTCGAAGTTTCCTTGTCGGCTTTAAATTGAGCGATGACGCGAGCGGCTGGCATACGTAGTTCGACGACTGACGAGCACGTTTGTTGCTTACGCCGCCGCCAAGTGATTCAGTTCTTTTTCGGGCGCAAGTCAGCCCAAATAAAGAGCTTCGTTTCCAAGTCTTGTTAGTGTCTTCCTGACCGCTGGGCTGCCGTCACTTCAACTGGACAATATAACGAAGATGGCTAGCGAAATAATTTACCGAACAACGCTGGGGTATGCCGTAATTTTAAATCGGTTTTAACGACCACATCGGATATAACGAAGGTGTGGTATGTCGGAACTCTAACTCAGTTAATACCAACACCGCATATGAAGAGGTGTAGTATGTCCTAACTCGAAATAGGTAATAACGAGCATAACACCAAACAAATGCACACAATGATTAAGAAGCATTTCAGAGAACTCAGGAGGATGTCAAAGACTTTCGCCTTGCTGCACATAAACTGACTTGCTCCCCTACTTTTGTAATTTTTTCTTCTACTCAAGGTGGGGTCCAAGATTCATTTCTCAAGCATTTCACCCTGAAGAAGCCGAGCACCAGGCACGGGAAGCTTGCAATCATTTTGTCACACGTGGTTACTGGCCTCCCGCATGCGAGGCGTATGCTCGTTACAACTAGGTACTCCCCGCCGCGGTGGCTCAGTGGATACGGCGCTCAGCTGCTGACCCGAAAGACGCGGATTCGATCCCAGCCGCGGCGGCTGAATTTCTTGAAGGCGAAATTCTAGAGGCCCGTGTGCTGTGCGATGTCAGCGCATGTTGAAGAACCCCAGGTGGTCGAAATTTCCGGAGCCCTTCACTACGGCTTCTCTCATAGCCTCAGTCGCTTTGGAACGTTAAACCCCAATAAGCCAAACCAAACCAAACAACTAGGTACTCAATTATACCTGCAGTTGACTTCAGAGAGTAACTATTGCTAGCGTAGGAGTGCAGCGAGAAACTTGCCTGAACCTGCACTCAGTGATATTGTTAGGTGACGGCAAAGCTCATGAGACAGGGTTACATGACTTATGGCGACATAAAGATTTAATGGCGGCGGGCCTAGCGCGAGCGCTCCTTGCCCCGCCACTGCCTACTTTGTCGTCTTCTAGTCCGTGACACTACCAGGGGCTACCGAGCGATCGTCCCGTTCGCGCGAACTAGTAGAACGGCAGTGACAGTGTAATACAGGACTCGACATGACATCTTGAAAATGTAGCAGCACGAAAAAATGGAAACAAAACAGACACACGTACGACAGGACATATGCTGCTCGTACGTGTGTCTATTTTGTCCCCGTTTTTTCGTGCTGCTACGCTTTCAAGATGGACCAATACCAACTGGCCCAAACTTCGGTGCTTTGGACATGACAGGGTGGATGAACACAGAGGAGAAGATGCAGGGAAAGAGATCAGCCGATGTCGATAGGATGAGAGCTGCTCCTGGTGGTGGCGAAAACATTTATTAACAAGGGACAGGAGGTATATGTGGATCAGCCCGTAATGGAACGATCTATACAAGCACTAGGTGGAGGTCCCTAGTATGGGACCCCAGGGGCGGTGGCCGCCGCCCCGGCGCGCCCGACTAAGGCTTGTTGGGCCTGTAAGTCGTGGCAGCCGAGCAGGGTCGCCTCACAGTCCTCCCGGGTTGGGTTTGGGATGGGGGGTATAGCGGGGTTGGAGGGGCAGGCCCACACCATGTGATAGGTGTCAGAAGACACCGCACTACAGTGCGGGCAGCTGCCGCTAAAGGAGGGGTCAAAATGTTTTAGTGCTGCGGGGCACAAAAATGTATAGGTGAGAAGGCGAAGAGGGAGCCGCTCATCCGCCTTCTTCAGGTCTGCACATGGGCGGGGGTAAAGGCGATGACTATTTTGATAGTAGGTTGTAATTTCTTTGAATGTATAGACCGGATTAAAATCGGTTTCCTGATCGGGTGGGGAGTAGAAAACAGCCCGGTGAGAGAGCGTGCGGGCGGCTGCGTCTGCTGCCTCGTTTCCTGCCAGCCCCTGATGAGCAGGGGCCCACATATGGTAACGGTGTGCGGGGTCCGTATTCCGTATGCAATTTTGGTATATTCGATAGGCTAGGAAGGGAGTGCAGCCTTGTTCGACGTTCCGACAGGCCCCTCGCGACTCGGTGATTATGTATTTTGAATTGGAATGTGAGGCCGCGAGACAATCGCGACCTCTTCTGCTTGTGTTGCACTGCTGCCTCTGAAGGTGAGGCCGTTAACTGTGTTACTGTTGTGAACCACCGCGACCGTGTACCATCCCCCGTGGTGAGGACCTAAGGCGTCCACGTAGTATACACCTGTTTTGTTGCCATAATGTCGGGCTAGCGCTTCCGCTCGTGCCAGGCGCCGAACATTATGGTCTTCGTGTGACATGTTTGCTGGAAGAGGCCGCACGTGGAGGGCACGTCTCCGTAGTTCTGGGATGCGAAACCTATCTTCCAATTGAGGAGTGTGTCGAATATGGAGTCGAGCAAGAAGGCGGCGACCCGATTCCGTTAGCCACAAGCGCGTGTACTGGTTGGTAAGGTGCGCCTCCCGGAGCTCCCGGAAAGTATTCACCACACCAAGAGCCATAAGCCGGCTGTTTGAAGTAGTGATGGGGAGGTCAAGGGCACGCTTAATAATTTTGCGAAGGGTGACCTCAAGCGCATCCTCCTCTTGTTTCCGTAGGTGGTGATAAGGAGTCGAATAGAGCATTCGACTGGTTACAAAGGCATTTTCCAGCCGCAAGGCATCCTAACTTCGTAACCCCCGCGTTTGTTGGAAACCCGGCGGACCATGCGGTCCACCTGGTCCCCCACCTTACGGAGTTTGTCCAATGTAGTGTCTGGCCGTCTGTGTTTTTGGATGTAGAGTCCTTGTACCCGTATCTCGTCACTTTCGCGTATGGGGCCACTCTCAAGAGAAAGAGAGATTTTAGTTGTGCACTTCTGTGAGGGGCGGAGGTGCACAAATTCCGATTTTTGAGGGGAACAATGAAGACCGCAGCGGCGGGCGTAGCGGTCTACTATCGTCGACGCTGTTTGCAGGCTGCTTTCAATGTCCTCTGTGCTACCCTGCGTGGCCCACAGGGTGATGTCATCGGCGTACAGGGCGTGCTGCACGCCGGCAATACCATCTAGGTGTGCCGGCAGGTGCATCATAACCAGATTGAAGAGCAGCGGGGAAAGTACCGCCCCTTGGGGGGTTCCCCGCGTGCCGAGTAGGTAAGGACCATGCTCTCGACCTTGGATGTGGGTATAGGATTGACGATGTACCGGAATGTGTTGAGGCCACAGTCGGTCTGGCTTAGGTTAGTGAGTATGATCTCGTGTGTTACATCGCCAAATGCCCCTTTAAGATCCAAGACGAGCACTACCCAGTCATTATGGGGGCATTCGAAAGGAGCCAAGGATTTCCCGATTAAGTTGCAGGAGGACGTCCTGTGCGGATCTGTGTGGGCGGAATCGAAACATGGTGCTCGCAACGACATGTTTGTGTTCAAGATATACAGATAACCGATCCCGCACCATTATCTCCATCAGTTTGCCCACACAAGAGGTGAGAGAGATGGGGCGAAGCTTATCTGCGCCAATTGGTTTGCCTCCTTTGGGAATAAATGTGACCAGAGCCGTTTTCCAGTCAATTGGCAGGGGAATATCCCCGCGCCAAATTGCATTGATGTAGTCGAGGAGGGACTGGTATACCAAGTCGGGCAGGTTCGTCAAAAGCTTGACGGTGACCTCATCCCTTCCTGGTGCAGTGCCCCGTTTCAAAGAACCGCCCCCAGATCATGGAACTGGAAAGATTGATCCAGCTCCGTGTTGTCCTTGCCTGCATAAGAGTACGCAGATCCACGGGGGTCTTGGGCTGTACACAGATACTGGTCCCGAAGTTTCTGTGCCAGTTGAGTTGTGTTCCAGAGAAATCGTGCATGGCTCGCTGCAAATGTTTTTCTGTTTCGGTTCGTATTTGGGTTGGGTCAAGTAGGACTCGAAAGAGACGCCACGTGTTGCGGCTGGACATTTGTCGCGCGGCCGTGTTACATCTATCCACCTAGTTGGAGTCGGCGAGTTCGGCCGCGTACTCTACCCCTTTCTGGGTAAGCTCGGCAATTTGAGCGTTAAGCTTTCTATTATGTTTCTGGCGTCGCCAACGGCGGACGAGGCTGCGACGGGCTTCCCAGAGGTGCAGAAGATGGTTATCCATGTTCATAACCGCTTCTGAGAGCTGGATCTGAGTTTCATTCGAGAAAAGGTTTGTCAGGAGCTGTTGGGACCATGCTGGGTAGCCTTGCTCGGAAATGGGTGTGTTATCAATTGAGTGAAAATTTTGCCTGAATTTCGTCCAATCTGGGGTACGGGGCTTGTGTTCTGGGACGCTTGAGGGGGCGTGTGCTTAGTATAGTGTTAAGGTTGCAGTGGTCGCTACATAGGGTCTGTTCGCTGTTGAGCCAGTCTGCGTGTCGTATGTTGCGAGTGAAGGTTAAGTCCGGACACGTATCCCGTGTCACGGAATTTCCTAGCCGGGTTGGGTGGACAGGGTCCGTGTGGAGGGTGAGGCCCAACGTGGACGCAAGCTCCGCCAGCTTACGCCGGCGCGATACCTCCACAGCTAACTGGGAGCGTTAAAGTCGCCCACAATCAGCAGGGGATCGCGACCCGCTGCTCTTAGCGCGCGGCTAAAGAGGCCCGCAAAAGTCAGTCGCTTAAGTTTGGGAGAGCAGTACACGTTGAGTATATGGAACGGTGGGTCCCTGCGGCGGACTGGTAGGAGGGTCACCATTACAATGTATAAGATACTCGAGTTGGAGGTCGAGGTCCACTAAGTTGGCTGTGTAGTCTTTGTGAACGTGAAGACAAGACGCGGGGTCCTGTTGGAACGTCGTGCAATTTGAAATTGTGGTGCCCAGGCCTGGCTCCTGCAGGCCAAATACGGCTGGTAAGGACTCAAAACTTTCAAGGTGGAGGCGGAAATTGGCCCGCTTAGTGCGGTCCTTAAAGCCTCCACAGTTCCAGTGTTATTGAAGTTGACATGGCCGAATTGGAGATGGCGGAACTCCTTTGATTAAGATGTCTCCCCATGATTTAAAATTCTTGGGGGGAAGGAGGAAGGATTGGCTGCCCCAGAGCCAGCTACTCCCGCCATGAAGGCGGTGATGAAGGAAGCAGCGGGGCAGCTGTCCTCATTGTCCGAATCAATAATCAGACGGTTGAATTTTGAAGGACGGGATACGTCCCTAATGGGCCCCGTCCGACGGAGGAGGCGGGGGTTGTCCGAGATGTGTTTTGAGACCACCGCGGCGACGGCAGGTTTGACCTTTGTCAAGATCTGGTCCATGGCGGTCTCGATCATAGACCGCAGTTTAGAGGTTAAACGCTCCGCCATCGCAGAGATGGCTGTCACGAGGGCAGGCGAGATCTCCGCGTCGCTTCCCATTGCGTCCGAGTTCTGCGGGCTCGTGCGGCGGACCCAAATTTCGACTCTAAATTTTGAATTTTGCTGCTCAAAAGCTCATTCCGTGCCCGGAGCACGTCTATCTGTTTTTTGTATTCCGCGTCGAGTGCGGAGGCGGTTACGGGGGAGGGTGGGGGATGGGAGGAAGAGGAGGCGATCTCAGCCCAGCTGTTCACCTGTTTGTCGTGTTGAGGCACTGATGCCCCAGCGTCGGCAGCGCAGATGTCTTGAGGGCCGGGAAGTGGCCAGTGTCTCTGCCGCTGGGCGGTGGGGGCGCCGTCTTCTTCCCGGGCGTGACTTCACCGACGGTGAAGAAGGTGGCGATGTTTTCTGGTCGGTGCCATGAGCACCACGCGGTGCTGCGCCACCGGAACCTGATTTGGGATGACTTGGCTGCTTGCCAGGTCGCTGGTTTTTTGGCAGCTCTGGGCGTTTAGCCGTGGGGCCAGGCACTTTGAGCTGCCGGAATTTTCCCGTGCAGTCGCGGGAGGTGGTAGCGTGGGCTTGCCCACAGACTGTACAGGACAGAGTACATTCATGCGGCGTCTTGACCCCGTCGACGGTCGGCACCGTTTGGCCACACAGTCCACACATTTCATCCGGGCAGGGGCAGGTGTCTGCCCGGTGGCCCACAGTGCCGCACTGCACGCAGGCCGAGATGGTTTTCTCGTACACAAGCACAAGGGTCACCTCAGCTCCTGGAGCTGCTCTTGGAGACTTCCGGGCTACTCAGGATTAAAACATCGGCGTGAGGTGCGAAGCGGCGGGTGCAATACCGAGTTTCTTAGCTAGGGAAGGTGTAGTACAATTTGTGAAATAAACAAAGCTGTGATATTTTACGCCCAAGTGCCAGGGGTTGAAGATGAAGGGATGCCTTGATAAGAGTTACACTATCTCGTCAGTCGTACTGCGATGTGATAAAACGCGCCGAGCGATTTTGAATGGCTTCAAGCTGATCGATTAGACATTTCTGATGGGGATTGCAGACTGCCGAGGCATATTCGAGTCTGGAACGGATGGATGTTACACAGGCGAGTTGACGGATAGAATGGGGTGAAAAAGCGAGGGACCGTCTGATGAACCCAAGCATCTTGAAAGCATCTGTACAAAGTTGTGCAATGTGCTCAGACAAGGTTAGATCGTTGTTAACGGTGATTCCAAGATATATGTATAATTCTGTTTCGGAGAGTGGTGTAGAATTTAAAGAATACGGATAGGTGAGGTTAAATGCTTTGGAAGCGTCTAAAAATGAGACATCTGTTGTAAATAAGCAAATCATGATTCCAAATTAAAATTAAGATCAGTAGTGAATTGAAAAAGTTGCCTCTCCCTTGAAAGACTATCTCGGCATTAATGCTGTTGAGCAAAGAAAAGTGAGCTATTTTGAAAGTGGCTGGCGACTTAGGAGTAGATAATGTGTTTCATGAGCTTACAGGCAATGTAGACTAATGGGACGAGGCGATAGTTGTACGGGTCAGAACGGTTTCCTGATTTGAATGAATACTGGGACCTCCTTGCTTAGTTTCCAGTCATTTGGAAGCGGGCAGTCAGGGAATGGGTGAATATGATTTTCAAAATAAGGCTAAAAATTATTTTACTGAACTTGAGAATCTGCAGGGATGTCGTTCAGGGCCGATGATGCTTGCCCCGCCCGGTGGCTCAGTGCTTAAAGTGTTCGTCCACTGAGGCGGGGTTCGAACCCAGCCGCGGCAGCCGCGCTTCAGCGGAGGCGAAATGCAAAAGGCGCCTCTGTGCTGCACTGTGTCAGTGCACATTAGAGACACCCCCCGGGGGGGGGGGGGGGGGGTAGAAATTATTCCGAAGACCTCCACTACGGGATCTCTTTCTCTCTTTCTTCTTTCACTCCATCCTGTATATTACCCCTTACGGCGCGGTTCGGGTCACGACGGAGATATGCGAAACAGTTGCTGCGCCATTTCCTTTCCTCAGAGAACAATTTTCAATTTTTCGGGGCAGCTTGAGAGCTTTAGGCTGTCAGTGAGCTTTATGATGCCTTCTGCTCAAAGATTAATATGGCGCCTCTAGACGAAGTTTGAACGCTGTATTCATTTGTATGCTTTGAGCAGTTTTTGAGTGAAAATGGATGAGAAGTACGAATTCATAATAGTGGAGCACTGGTCTGTTTGCCTCTGGGTTAAGTAAGGAAATATATTTTTTGCAACGAGTAAGAATAAGTACGTTCCAGAGTTTTTAGGGACGATGACGCAGAAGATGTTTAGTTGAAGATGACGCAGAAGATGTTTAGCTTGCGGGTGCACGTCGCAGCAGCGGCGCTGAAGGAGTGGTCGGCATCATCGGCCTACGCAGGTCCGTCAAAGACGTCGCTGATAACTGGTGGCGCGAACGAATATCAGCGTCTTGATGGAGGAGGCGGTGTAATGCGCGATGGTGAAATCGTATTCTTGTAGCTGGAGGGACCAGCGCGCCAACTCCGAATTCACGCGCGTGGAGGACTGCAACCAAGTGAGGACGCTGTTGTCTGTCAAATGATGTACAGTCAAAGGACTTTCCGTTGCGCAGGACGCGCGCCGAAAAGGAGTTGTGCCTTTCGATCCCTTTCGCGCTTGCACCGCCCATTTATTCGGGCGCACCGCTGTTGGACGGCGTACGCCGTTGCTTGTAAGAATATTGTCACGTAGTGGTGACTGCAGTCCGGCGAACAGGAACACAGCGAGAATGTCTTCGAAACGAAAACTCTATATTCCCGCTGACTTGCGCCTGCAAAGAACTGAATCACTCGGCGGCGGCGTAGCAACAAGCGTGCTCGGCGGTCGTCGAACAGAATGCCCGCCGCTGTCGGCCGGGCTCTTTTTAAAGCTGATAGCGAGCATTCGAGATAAAGCTTAGGAAGTTACTCGAACCTTCTGGAACAAACTAGAACCGGCTCCGTCCGCATGCGATCAGTCGAGATAAATCTAGGCGCGTCTGGCGTCACAAACGAAGCGATAAAGCGGCGCGTCGGCAGCTTTGAAGCATGAACAAACAAATACTACAAACGAACGCTACAAAGATCCGCGGCATTACTCCCCTCTCAAAGAGGCATCGACTCGATGCTTTAGAACATAATGCGGCTATCAACAATCAAAAACGGATTGTGCAAAAATAAGCACCGAATGTGGAAACTCGGCGTCCTTTAGCGTCCATGATATGCCTTTAGGCGTACAACATGGACTACTTCGGGTCGTACGCGGCGTCGCTGGGATGCAGTCATTTGGTCAGGGACGCCGCGTACGCCGGTAACCTTCGTGATAACCTTCGCCGGTAACCTTCGCCGCGGACGCCGGTAACCTTCGTGATCTCATACGCGAAATTGTTCACGAAGAACTTCGTCGTCTGCTGCCACCCCCAACGCAGCAGACGCAGCAGACTCAGGCGGCGTCGCTCACGGACATCATCCGTGAAGAAGTGCAGCATGCACTTGGCTCCCCGTCACAGACGACACCAATGGAAGCTGAAGCCATCAACTACGCAGCCGCACTACGCAGTCCTGCGCCCCGACGACACCGACCAAGCCCTCTTCAACAGTCACCAGCTCAACAAGGACGACGACCACTAGCTCCCACCCGCCCACCTTACGAGCGAAGCAACGGAAGTAGGAAATGCGACCAGTGGAGGACTTCCGACAACCGCCCACTATGTTTCCATTGTGGCCACGCCGGGCACATACTTCGCCACTGCACTTACAGGCGCATCGGCCTGCGAGGTTTTGCCATCGACACCCCACGGCCGCTCCCCGGCCACCGACCACGGGAAATCGACGAGTACCTGCGCAGAGGGAAGTACATGTCTTCAAGCCGTCTTTCCCGCTCCCCGTCGCCGTACACCGCACGATTTGCATCACCGAGCCGCACTTACGCCGCAGCTGTCCGAGGAAGGTCCCCTAGCTCCCGTAGGGGAAACTAAACAAAGCAACCTGTGGAGGTCAGGTTGCTTGCCGAGGAAACGACGAAGATTCTCCAGCGACCACGCCATGTGAAGACGCCGCACCTACTACGCCGACGACGCATGCAACAACAGCCTCGACCACGACGCGATCCGCCTTCAAAACGACGACGTCATCAGGAAAAGTTTCTACCATACGCCCCACCTACAATTCACATATCCGACGAAGCCGTGACCCGACGCCGAAGACGACATGCAACGCCAGAGCCAGGACATCCGACTTAGAAGTCGTTATCGACGGCCGAAAAGTTACCGCTCTAGTCGACACAGGAGCCGATTATTCGGTGATGAGCGGACCATTCGCTGCGCAACTGAGGAAAGTAACGACCGCTTGGGACGGCCCACAAATTCGCACCACAGGGGGCCACGTCATTACGCCATCAGGACGATGCACCGCGCGAGTGACTCTCAAGGGACATACCTATCCCGCGACCTTCGTAGTGCTACGGCAATGTTCCCGCGAAGTGATCTTGGGCATGGATTTCCTTAATGAGCATCAGGCGATCATCGACCGGCGATCCAAGATGATCACGCTTTCCACGGACGAGGCCATTCCGTCGATGAGAACTCCGGAACATCATGTTGTACTTAGTGTCCTGGAGGAACAAGTGAGTGTCCCACCCCGCTCAAGTGTCATGTCACCGTAGGCGCCACGGAAGCGAATGACACAGAGGCCATTATCGAGGGGAACATGCAGTTGCTTCTCGACCGAGGAATCGGCATCGCCAGAGGCATCGCACATTTCCGGAAAGGACAAGCCGAAGTACTGCTGACTAACTTCAGCGAAGAATACCGGCACGTTAACAGAGGAACGACGATTGCATTCCTCGACGAAATATCTGACGTACGAGGCCTCTTCACGCTCTCCGGCCCATCTGTAGAAGATTCGCCTGACCAAGAGAACTGGCCCACTTTCGACATAAACCCAGCCCTACCCCGGAACAAACAAATACTACAAACGAACGCTACAAAGATCCGCGGCAATATAGCTGGTGGTCTCAATGCAGGACATTTTGTCCACTGTTATTTAACTTTTGCATAAATGCCCTAATAACAAATGCCCATTTGTAATAAGGGCCTTTTATTGCGTAAGCAATACTGCGCCAGCCTTGGCGTAGCTCCCGGCGGTGGCCACGGTTGACCTGTAGTACAGTGGCTAGAATTGGGAAGTGTGATGAGCGGCATGCAGCGCCTACGGGGCGCGTTGAAGCCTTCGGAGAGGAGCCGCGAGGGGGCGCGCGCTGTCGCTTATACGTTGGCCGATCCGAGTCGCGCCGTCTCTTCTGCACGCCGTCCGCCGCTGACCGCTGTCGGAAGTCGCGCTCGTTTCTTTTTGTGTTACAGCAACAGAGAAGTCTCTATGCGTACTCATGCCTCGTAAACAGAGTCATTGTTTTGTGCCAGGATGTACTACAGGCTACAAGTCGTGTAAAAAGAAACTGTCTTTGTTCGGGGTTCCGAAGGACCAGGCTGTGTTGGCGCAGTGGCGGCGAGCTATTCCACGTGCTGACAAGGAACTCGAAGAAAACTCCGCCGTGTGCGAGCTACACTTCGACGAGAGGTATATATCCCGCCACTTTGAACACATCGTGAACGGTGAAATTGTCCGGATTGACAGGGGTAGGCCTCTCTTGCTTCCGGGAGCTGTGCCTACACAGTTTCCTAATCTCCCGCATTACCTGTCAAAGAAGTTGCCTACAAGCAGGAAACGCCCAGCGAGGACTCCACTTTCAGCTCCACCTAGCAAGAAGAGTGCAGGAGACGAGCTTTCACCAGTGAGTGTTGAGACCGAAAGCCTCTCCAGCTCAGTTTTATTAGAGGACTTGGCCCTGCCGTCAGCTGCATGGGGAAAGCATACGTTAAGTGTTTCGCCTATGACTGTGGCTTACAGCGTGTGTCGGACTGCAGTGGATAAGCGCATCTTGTTCGCAGAAAAGCTAGTTTTGTTTTCAGGACAAGGGGGCAGTGTGACGCATGATGTTTTTGTCAAAGGAGTGCAGCAAAAGAATGTCGCGTGTGAAGACCCTGCATCGCTCCTCGAAAGAGTGGACGCCATGAGCATTTGTCCGGGTGCAGGCACTATACACGAATTTCCATTCGCGCTTGGCAATAAGAAGATTGTTCTTTCAGATACGGCCATATCGAGCCAGAAATGCCAGGGCATCACCACTGAAGGCAAACCATGTATTCAGTGCAAGCATTTACGGAAAGCTCTTCTTAACCAAAGATCAAGAAAACGGTGCAGTCCGACTGGAGTAGCCCGAACTTCAAAGCGTAGAAGAGCACAAGCCCAAGCCACCCGTCGATTAAAAGTCAAGGTAGCACTTTGCACTCAAACTATTGAGAAGCTGAAGAGTCAAAGTGCAGAACTCGAAGAGGGCGTCCTCGCAGACCGGTTGAAAACGCTTCCACCAAAGCAAAGACTTGCTGTTATGCAATGTTATCAAGCCGCTCGCCGCAAATCAACAAAAGGCATGCACTACAACCAGGACTGGTTGCTAGAATGTATAATAATGAGAATGAAAAGCCCGAGGCTCTATGAGCATATCAGGCGGGAAGGCATACTCATTCTCCCAAGCAGAAGCTGCTTAAAGGTCCACACGCGCAAGTACAGAAGTGGGTTCGGATTTAACCCTGCTATAATCACGGGGATCGCAAAGAGAACTAAATCTATGGATGCATTCAAGTGTCACGGCGGCCTCATCGTGGACGAAATGAAGCTGACGGAATGCTTGAACGTTTGCACAGGAGGGAAAGTGGAAGGTCTGGTTGACTTGGGAAAATTCACTTTGGAAAACGACAGACATCTTCTCTGCGATCACGGTCTCATTATTATGTTTCAGCCTCTCACTGGTTCCTGGCACCAGATACTAGGAGTCTTTGCTTCCCGGGGCAACGTAAAGGCTCCGCTTTTGTCAAAAATTTTGATAGAAGCGGTTTTACTTGCTGAAAAGGCTGGGTTGAAGGTGGATTATATCACGGCGGATGGAGCATCATGGAACCGTTCAATGTGGCGTCTTTTTGGGATTTCCGGCTCCTCGACGTTCATCAAGCCATCTACACCACACCCTGTTGACGCAGCAAGACGCCTCTTCTTCATTTCTGATTTTCCGCATTTGGTAAAATGCGTTCGAAACGGCCTTCTCAAAGCAAGGTATAAAACACCTGAAGGTTCCGTATATATTGAACATATCAGAGCAGCACACAACGAGGATAAGTGTGCGCTTACTCTCAAAGTGATGCCAAAAATCACTGCTGCTCACGTGAACCCGAACAACTTTGAGAAGATGAAAGTGAACTTTGCTTTTCATCTTTTCAGTCCGCAAGTGCTTCGTGGCCTGTTCTTCTACCAGAAGCAAATTAAGGAGCAATGGGGTGATCCCGCACCAACGGAAGCCTTTGTTTTGCTGATGTGGAAGCTTATAAAGGCCATGACAGCACGCATACCATCTGAAGGATTAAAACCCGACTCTACAGCTGAGAAGCACATCAAGGATGTACTAAACTATCTAAACAGGTGGGAGGTTCATGCAAAAACTTCACCAGCAGGATTCCTTTCAGCAAGCACTGCCGAGGGGCTAAGAGTCACCCTTCAAGGTACGCTTGATCTAATGAGGTATCTTCATGAGAAACTTGGCTTTAAGTACCTGCTGACGTGCCGACTGAGCCAAGACTGCCTAGAGAAATTGTTTGGAATAATAAGACAATTTTCTGGCTGCAACGACCATCCCACTGCTGCGCAGTTCTTGCTCACCGTGAACTGTCTAAGTTTCTACGATTTGGTTAAAGCGCCGAGCAGCGGAAACTGTGAAGGGGGAGATCTGAAGTTTCTCCTTAGTAGTGAAGATTCAAATCAAGAACTGGATGCATTGCTGGAAGGTGGGAAGATTGAAGAAGCTTCTCAGATTGTAAAGAAGTCCTTAAAGCTTTCTGACCATGAGTACCCTGAGAAGATGAGCGACTCACGGCTGGTATTTTTCATGGCAGGGTATGTTGCCCGCAAGACAATTCTGAAAACTGGGTGCAAGGAATGCAGTGATAAGCTGCTTGTTTCCGCTGATGACGCCAATGAACAGCTGGCCATGTTCACCAAGTTCTGTGACAATGGGGGCCTCATTTACCCTTCGGAAGAGCTATTCGCATTTGTCGATGCCCTCGAGACCACTTTTACGATGTGGTTCAGTTATAACGAGCTCCGCAGTGACAGCTTGGACGAGCTCGTTTCCTGCCTCCAAAACAACAATGTCACACTGGGCTGTGCACAACACGGCCCCAGCCTTAGCAACCAGATCAAAAAGTTCTTTCTAGTCACTCGTCTGCACTTCTACACGAAAGCCCTCAACAAGGAGAGAGCGTCTTCTCGTGAAAAGAAAAAGCACTTGAAGCTTAGGCGCGTCACTTAGCGAGCATCGAAGCCTGAGAATTGTATTTTGAACTGTTTGTGAAAAACTTTTCAAAGTTAACTTGTATTTCTGATAAGCGCTCAATAAATAAAATGCTTACTTCAGAGAACACCGAGGAATTTTCTGTTTTGCGTTCTGTAACGCGTGAGCGGGAGAAAATCGGGCAAAGCAAGCTTCCGCCAACCTTCAAAGCGCGCTCAGTTGGATTAACTTCGCACCTTGGAATTGCCAGTGGGTTAGCGTGACTACTCTATTGCTGTTTCCCGCCATGTTCCAAAGAAAATATATGTTACGAAGCATTCTTTTAGCGTTATCGCGTTTTAGACTGCGCATGCAGGGCTGGCGGCTGCGGCGGCGGCTGCTGGAGCTGACGTGTGAACGAGCGTCAGCGCCATCTGGTGGTTTCCTCTCAAGGCGCCACGCGCGAACGGGCGCGGTCGTCACACTTCCCAATTCTAGCCACTGTACCTGTAGCCCCAGCGAGGTCAAACAGATGGAGCGCCGCTGCCATAGAAATTGTTTCCGCCGCGCTCCACCAGGCGGCAGGACCGTCGCTGCGCTGCCGCCGCCGCTGCCGCGCGCATGTGTCGGAATGTGAAAAGAGGAAGCCGGAGGGAAGCGGGGAATAAATATACGTGCGTTCGCCTCGCGCAAAACAGATGCTGCTTGCTTCCACAACTTGCCCGGTTTAACCAGAGCTAAACCTCAGCTGATTTTTTTAATCAACTAATGTATACAATCCGTCTGGGCAGGAGAATCTGTTTTTGCGTTCGCTTCCTGAATAGACCAGCATTAATTTCTTAGAAATTAATAACAAATAATCCAAAGCAATGTTTTTGCCGGCCAGAAATAGGATAATTGATTTCCTGGGCTTTTCACGGTGGCTAGGTTAAGCTAAAATTCAGCGTGTCTCGGAATTTAGAAGTCTTGGAGTGTATTTCAATGACCATTTATCATGGAATAAATAAACGACACTACTATAAACAAACTAGGTACGGTAATAGGCATTCTACCTAGGGTTCGGCATTTTTTACCACAATGTGTGAAAAAATTATATCTTTCAGTAACTATTTTCTTCCATTACAGGTTGCTGCTTTTTGGTTTGGGGAACCACTATATTTTCAAACGTTGGCAAACTTCACAAACTACAAAAACGAGCCCTCAGAGTAATCGTCAACCTTTCCCGAGATGCACCTATAAAAGCGATTTTTCATAAACAATATAATTCCTGTCCCGCAGCTACAAAAACAAAACTTATTAAGGTGCTACAGGACTACAGCTATATATCAAGCCATCTTTTCAAGGAAATGTACAGGCTTGAAAACAAGTCTCCCAATTACAGCACGCGTACAAAAGATCATTTCATTATTCCGCAAACCCGAACCAATTACAGCCGACAGAGCACTAATTACAGCTTGCCACTTGTATACTCAACTGATTCATTACAATGCACAGATTACAATCATTGTTTGGAACCTTATTGAAACTGCATATTTCTGTAAAAATGTTTTCCACACAGAGGATTCTGGTGAGGGCTAATTGGTTCATACATCGTACGAAACAGCGCAACGGAATGAGGACAGGAAGGAACACGAAACCCGTCCAGTGTTTGGTGCCTCTTGTTTTTTTCTCGTTCCGTTGCCTTCGCCACTGCCCCCCCCCCCCGTACAACGTTAATGGAACTAAACTAAGTTGCCAAACTCTCCGCCTTCTCCATGCGGCTGAAGCGGCCCGCAAATTTTAGCGCGAGGGGGCGCTGCCGTCGAAACAGGCTCCCGCTGGCCGCCGCTAGCAGACGCCGCAGGCCCGACGGCCCAGCGTCGTATCATGCAGCCTTCGGGAATGTTGAGCAACTGGCGTCCCAAATATCGCACTTAGCGATGTTTATCGTAAAGACACCAGTCAGTTCTGAACCCTGTGCGGCGAGTATGCCACATATCTTTGCTGCAGCAACTGGAGTGATAGATCATCGCTGCCTAGCCAATGCCACCGTTGGCCGAAATTGCGGGCGGTCATGATTTTTGAAAGGAGTGTGGTTATTAGAGTTTATTCACCAAAGTAGCATATTAGACATGTACATTAAAAATGGAGATCAGGTCATCGCAAGGCTCATCGTAAGTTCACTTACCAGCTTATCTAAACGCGAATCCTGCTACTGTGCGCGCATGTCGTAGAGTGCTTTCGCGACGCGATTGCTGCTGTGATCGTTGCCTCTGTGCTACGTGCGCTTGCATGCAGAGTTTCAGGTGCTGTATCTGCCATGCCGACGTGCTGTGCGCCGGGCTGCACGAGCGGCTACAGAAAAAACAAGACTGCGAGGAATTTTTTCGCGGCTCTTCGTGACGCGGATCTCCGTGCGGCATGGGATCGAGCCATTGTCCCGTGTTGACAGGAAACTCTCCGACAAATCACGTGTGTGCGACCTTCATTTTCACGAAGAAGACATACTGAAGACGTACACCCATGTTGTTAATGGGGAAGCAGCAAAAATCGAGAGGAGTAAGTGGAGCCTCGTCGAGGGGTGCGTGCGCAAAATGTGTTGGGAACAAAATGTAAAAGTATCTCTGTATTTGTGTCCACCTGCAGTGCACTGCGTGAAGGATCGAAAAATATTGTTGGAACGGTATCGCACGCTAGGAACAATACACGGAGAGCGGTAAACTCAAAATACTGAAATTTCTTTTCTGGAGTCGGCGTCAGGCATCCTCGTTGTTGCAGGGAAAGAGAAACTGACGACTCAGGAACCCGAGGAATTTCACTGCCTTCGCAGCTCGGGTTGTGAGCAGCGCGCGGAGTCATTCACGAAGTGAACGCTGTGCGTAAAATCTGCTTATTTCGGAAAACTGCACCACAGAAATCGTAGGTACAGCCTTTGTCAAAAGTTTAGAGCCCAGGGGGTTCGCTTCTGAGCTCTATTGTGGCGCTCCTGTAGCACTAATTGAAGTCCTATGCATCGGAGAGAGCAGGACCAAAAATCTTCTCACCTTCAGGAGATTTGGGACACTGAGGACGCATTACGAGCGAAGCAGTGTGGCCCAGAAGCAAACCCCCTGGGCTCTAAACTTTTGACAAAGGCTGTACTTGTGGTCTGCTTTCGAGTGCCATAAATGCGGGGCTTTGCGCTCTAAAGCTAGTGTTAATTTATGTTTAAAACACACTGTACCAATGTCTGCTAGACATTCGCGTTTAGATAAGCTGGTAAGTGAACTTACGATGAGTCTTGCGATGATCTGATCTCCACCTTTAAAGAATTGTCTAATATGCTACTTTGGTGAAGAAACTCTTATAACCACGCTCCTTTCAAAATGGAAATGAAGATCGCACACACGTGATTTGTCGGAGAGTTTTCTGTCAACACGGAATGGCTCGATCCCATGCCGCACGGAGATCCGCGCGTCACGAGGAGCCGCGAAAAAATGCCTCGCAGTCTTGTTGTTTCTGTAACCGCTCGTGCAGCCCGGCGCACAGCACGTCGGCATGGCAGATACAGCACCTGAAACTCTGCATGCAAGCTCACGAAACACAAAGACAACGATCACAGCAGCAATCGCGTCGCGAAAGCCCTCGAAGACATGCGCGCAGAACAGCAACTGATCGGACCGGCTGAAGCCTGGTACGACTGCAGCGCCACTCAAAGCAGCCAGTGGTGGCGGCGCCGCGAAACCGCTCTCGGTTTGGCAACTGAGTTTAGTTCCATGAACGTTGCCCCCGTAGTGGGTGCGTGCCATTTTATTTGAGGCCAACCAATCTGTACCCCTCTTTTTTTTTTTTGCAGTCATAGCGCCAAACAAGGAAGACGACAGAGAAGAAGACAAGAGAAGCGCTCTTTGACAACTGAAGGTTTATTCACGCGAAAGGGGAAATAAATACATGCAGGAACGCAGAAAAAAGAAACCCAGACACGCTCGCACAAGGCTGTATAATATTGGAATTTCGCTCTCTTGTAGTGCGATAGAGGGTGTGCTGACGCCTGTGCCGCCGGCCTTACGAACGCAAACTGCACCCACTCCTAAGTTTTCTGTTCTTTCCAGGGAAGATGGCTTCATTTTCTTCTAATATTGGATTCTATTTGTGGTTTTTGCAGTGCAAGCTGAGAAGAGTGAAGCTATCTTCCGTGGCAAGAACAGAAGTCAAGGAATTTTGCATTCGTAAGGCCGGCGGCACGGGCGTCAGCACACCCTATATCGCACTACAAGAGAGCGAAATCCCAATATTATACAGCCTTGTGTGAGCTTGCGTTTGTTTCTTTTTCCTGTATGCCTGTTTGTACATATTTCCTTTTTCGCGTGAATAAACCTCCAGTTGACAGATAGCGCCTGTCTTGTCTTCTTTTCTGTCGTCTCCGTTGTTCAGCGCTATGCTCTGTAATTCAATCCAACTAGCCCAACTATCCTTTATTCTAGTCTTTATTCAACATTATAAGCAACTCCCGTTGCGCCCTGTTGTTATTCTGTAAAAAAATATTTCTTTGCATAGTAATATACCTTGTGCCTAAGTTGCCAAGTTTTGTAGGGGGCGCAGCCAATCCTTTGAGAGCCTTTTGGCTGCGCCCCTAACATCTCTACGGTGATAAAATAAAGATGAATTGATAGGAGAGTCTTTTGTGCTGCAGCAGACGAGATTAAATTGCTGATGACAATCATGGCAAATAGGTATGTACGAAGTGTCGGGTTCTTTAACTGTCTATATCGCTCATTTCATAGCCCTTCGTGTCTGTTAGGGTTTAGATATGCCTAATTTCTTCTTGAACGCCTTTCAGGTACGTCCTGCTCCTCTCCAAGTTATACTTTCATCGGTTCCCTTACATTTGTTGATTAAATTGGAGCGGTATTCTATCTATGGGGTTAAATGTTTTAATGAGATATGCCACCTCCTGAGAGAGCATGCCATTATCCCTTCTACTGTGCATACACTAATGATATTTTTGATAGTGTCGTTTGCGATTAAGTGCAAACTTCCGAACGCCTTGCTATGGTTGAAACTGTGACATTATCTGGCGAAGACTCATTCAGGGCTTGTGCCGAGCACTGGAACCGACGCCGTCTTATGGCAAGACCCCTAGCGTTTCATGTTCTCCGCGGAGGGAGAGGACGACTTTTTTAGAGATGGTGCTTGAGCCACATAGCGTACTCGTGCTGCCTGGCCTCTCATTGTCGCAGTTGAAATTTCCTTGCGCTGAATGTTTGAAAACTTCAAGGAAAATTGAGAGGTTAACATGGGGAAGAAACAAAATTAGACGCTTTGCTACGCCAGTTGTTAAGCATTGAGCGCCAAGAAACGTCAACTGCAACTAGCCCGGCAACATACCTTACTGCAGCTACCATTTACCTAACCATAAGAGTTGTTCTTTTTTGACGCGTGGCTTCGTTAATAGCGTGCAGCAATACACTAGGGCGAAAGAAAACTTGAGCATCGCTCACCTCGGGGAAGGCAGACAAGAAGGGCAGGGAGAAGTGGACCTCGGTGAAAGGCGGTGGGTGAGGAAGAAGCGGTGCTCCCTCCGGTAGGACCCTGGGAGAAGGCACGTCCCCAATCCATTTTCGCACATAGCCAGACAGTGCCGAAGCGCGGTATACAGCATCTACCTATGACAGGTCTGACCAACAACAGCGGCAGCAGCTGAACCCAGTTCACTGCCGATGAAGAGGCGTCTCCAGAGGCGATGTGCATCTCCAGCACAACGATGATGTCAACAAGCGGCGCGTGGCAAAAAACGCACTAGCAGAACATGCTGTTTCCACGGGTCATGCCACCGACTGGGATAGCACGAGGATAATTGGAAAAGAACAAGATGACAAGGCTTTACCTGGAATCCCTTCATATCCAAACCACGTCAAAGGCGCTAAACCGTAACGAAGGAAATCTGCCCCCGATCTACAGGCGCTGCTTACGTCACACCATGACGCATTTAAAAGGCATTACAAAACTATAGACCAATCTCTCTTACATGCATATGCTGCAAAACTATGGAACACATTATTTACAGCTCTGTGATGAAACATCTTCAAAGTAATAATTTCTTCTCAAATGCTCAACATGGCTTCAGGCCTGGACTGTCGTGCACAACTCAACTGGTAGAATGTTCCCATGATCTCTTTTATAATTTTGATCTTGGTTTTCAGGTAGACTGCATCTTTTTGGATTTTAGTAAAGCCTTTGATACAGTTCCTCACGCTTTGTTGTTATATAAATTATCTTCTCTCTGTATACACCCTGCAATAGTAGACTGGATTAGAGATTACTTATCTGGGCGAACTCAAAATGTTTTAATCAATGGCACTAATTCATCGCATGTCACCGTAACCTCTGGCGTGCCCCAAGGGTCTGTTTTGGGGCCTTTGTTATTTCTAGTGTTTATAAATGACATTGTTGAAGGGCTTGAATGTAAGGTGAGATTTTATGCCGACGACTGTGCCATTTACAGGAATATACGAAACTACCAATGATGTAAACAGTATACAGAGTGATCTGAACAAAATTCATTGTTGGTGTACTAAATGGGGCATGTCTTTAAACAGCGCTAAATGTCAGTATGTGTCATTTTCCCCTAAACGACTTCCTGCGAGATCAGTTTATAATTTGGACGGGCTACCGTTTGAAAAGGTTCAACATTACAAGTATCTAGGGGTCTATTTTTCAGAAAATTTGACATGGAACCGACACATAGAATACTTAACCTTAAAGTCATCTAGAACGCTAAGCCTCATTCGACGAAATTTTCATAAAGCCCCCCCAAAAGTAAAAGAACAGCTATACGTCACTAATGTTCGTCCAATACTCGAGTATGCTTGCGCGGCATGGGACCCTCAAAGCTCTTATCTAGTGGAAAAACTTGAACGCATCCCAAACCGCGCTGCCAGGTTTGTTTCTGGCAACTATAATTTCCGTAGTAGCATCACATTAGTTAAAGAAAACCTTAGGTGGAAAACACTGGCTCACCAGAGACTAACCGCAAAATTAGAACTTTTTTTCCAGATATACTCTGATCTCACGGGAATAAAGAAGAGCTCGTACATTCTACCTCCACATTTCATCTCTGAACGCCGCGATCATAACTTGAAAGTTCTTGTACCGCGATGTCGAACTGATGTGTTTCGTAATTCTTTTTTCCTCATACTTCTTCACATTGGAATAGGCTTCCCAAGAGCATAGAACAATGTAAAGCAGATAAACATTTTCACTCTTTCCTGGCGGCCAATCTGTCGTAGAAGCTTTCCACGTTTTCAGAACTTGTTTTCTCAGACCGCCATTTCAGTGATGCGTTACTATTTAATTTAGACAATTGTGCCTTATTGTTTATTTTTAATATTTGTGACATGCTCATTTTATGTATATGTTTACTGTCATTGTCCCCCCCCCCTGCTATAATGCCCCTGGGCGCTGCAGGTATTTGTATAAATAAATAAAAATAAATAAAATGAACCCCCACTTCATTCTCACTTTCATTTTGAACAAGGCTCCCGTAGCGGAGCCGAAACGTCTTTTTGTTAGTGTCGAACGATTGGTCGGCGCTTGCTATTTCCCGCCATGAATTTTCCCGGGCACACGGGTTTCCGTCGAACCCTGGATTTCGTCTCCTAGAGGGGTGGGCCACCGGCTGGGCTCAAGTGCGAAAAAAAAAACCCTTGGATTTCTGCCAATATCGAATACCTAAGCCTTCCTGAGCATTATTCAGCGGCTGCATTGTTTTGCCGGCATTAGTAGTGGCAGAATATCTTAGTTTTCGAAGGGAAGCGAAAAATTCGCGCCTCCGGAGCTTGTCCTCCCTTGTATTTCTGGCTATAACAAACGATGTACGAAGCGAAACTTGAAATGTTTCCTTATCACTTGCGGTTCACTGAAGGCCACCAATGAGCCGCAGCGGCGGCTCAGCGGTTATGGTGCACGGCTGCTGACCCAAAAGACGCGGGTTCGATCCCGGCCGCGGCGGCTAGAATTTCTTTGGAGGAGAAATTCTAGAGGCCCGTGTACTGTGCGATGTCAGTGCACGTTAAAGAACCCCAGGTGGTCGAAATTTCCGGAGCCCTCCACTACGGCGTCTCTCATAGCCTTAGTCGCTTTGGGACGTTAAACCCCGTTAAACCAAACCAAACCAAACCGAAGGCCACCAATGAGAGGTTACTTGAATATCTCGAACGGAACCCGAATTAATCAAGGACAGTATATTGGACTTTGGAAAGTAATTAGGCGCTGCTCAATGCATTTCTCTAATACTTTGGTAAAACGGTAATACGGCAATGGGGCGGTAATTTGAGAGAGAATAATGGTCAGCCTTCTTGAAAACTCGATTAATCTGAGATTTCTCGAGCTCACTAGGAACTAATCCTGTTTTGAACATGAGGTTAATATAATGAGAAAGAGGTTCAGCAACAGGATGGTCTATCCTTTTAGTATTGGTTGGGTGAAGGCGGTCTTGTTCTGCACTTGTCAGTTCCAAAAATGTGAGTTTTCATTGTTGGTTAAGAAAAATGTAGGAGACGAGGGAAAGACGAGAGACAAGCATCAAATGGCAACGAGCTATGGTCGCAGAAGAAACCATTGAATATGTTAGCAATGTCAAAAGCATCTACGTGAAATGTTACTCGAAATGAAATGGTACTCGAAAGAGTACTCGAGCAAAGTTAAAGCTCTACGATTCCTTTATCGAAATCCTTAATATCTTTATTGAATCCTCAAAGCAAACAGCTCCCCCCAAACAGCGATTACCTGGCTGCCTATGGATTACTAATGCCGTTCTCGCTGCCATAGAAGGCTTGGGCTAGGTATCGCCTTTTGCCAAAAAAAAACAAATATTTGCGGATGAATTTAAGGCTGCTCGTAATGGCACAAACGCTATTGAATAAAACGATCGGAAAAACAGAAGTACATTCAACAGCTATTTCAGGAATCGCGTCCTAGCCCATGTCGGACTTGGTCACTTATAAACAAGTTAAGAGGTTGTACTTCCAAGAGGCCAATAGATGTTGTCCATAAGAACATAAGAACCTCTTTGCACCATCAATCACTTTAGCTAATGAATTTAACTCAGGTTTTTTCCACCGAAAGTGATAGTGCTCCTGTTTCGGCATGCGGTTCCTCGGTTCTCAGTTCAGCTGCTTTGCATGAATGTGCTGGAGATGATCTGCAATATAATTTGTTTAGCTTTAAAAGACGCAAATCTCCAGGCCTGTTGAATGCTCTGTAGAAACTTTGAATCTTTAAAGGGTGTTTTGTTATGCATAATCAATACAATCATTGTTACCCAAGTAGTCCCTGAGCAACTGAAAGAAGCAATGGCTATTGCAATGAATAAAACGGTATTAAAAGTGTTACAAACGGGCCGGCGGCTGGCGGACGCCTGCCAACGGGTCGGCGGCGGAGCCCGCTAGAACGAAACGAGACTGGTGGCTGGAGCAAAAAGAACGAGGTTTATTTCGTGGCTTGGGTTTTTATAGCCAGTCAAAGAAAACGAGAAGGAAAGGAAAGCTGTGCTTGGCCGTGACGCTGTGTGATAAGATAGGAGCAGGGCGGAAGAGGGCACACGTGGCGCTGACGAAGCAGTGTACTGTTCCCAGCAAAAGCAACGTAGGAAACTGTCGTTTTACAGATCCTTTCAGCTATCACTCTTATCTTAGAAAAACATGTTTGCACTTTCATGTATGCCTTTCTTGAGGCTAATGATGTTTTTCTAACCATCAATTCGGCTTTATTACAGGGAGAGGAACACAGCTTGCTTTAGATATAGGTTTGTGATCTATTAAATACTACTTTGGAAAACAATGCTTTGGAATGCTCACTGTTTTTAGACGTCTTCAAAGCGTTCGACAGGATTAATCACAGTATAATGCGTCAGAACTTGTACCATTATGTTTTTCATGGTTCATTCCTGTCTGTTTTATTGAATTACCTAATGAGTCGATCACAGATCGTAGCGTTAGGAGAAATTCGAAGTGGTCCGATTGTCCTCACTAAAGGAGTACCCCAGGGTTCTATTTTAGCACCTTTCTTATTTAACCTTTATGTAAATGATCTTATTGCTATCGCACACCACAGTACGGTTTTCCGATATGCAGATGACACCCTACTAATTACTCACCATCACAACTATAATTTGGAAATATCGAATCTCCAACATGACGCACAGGAAGTCATGAGACGGTTGCATGAAAACTTAATTGAGGTGAACAGCGCGAAAACTAAGCTTGTCTGTTTTCATAGGCCTTATAAACAAATACCTGTTAGTACACCTGTTCTCGTACACTTAACGACGTACTGAATCTGTATCATCTATCAAATAGCTTGGAATTCATCTCGATGCTGATATGTCCCGGAGCACACATTTAGCTCAAGTATGCACCGAGCTGCGCAAGGTGCCATGTTTGTCGTATTCTGTTAAATTTCCATGCCCTTTAGTTATCCGTAAACACATTGCCAATTCTGTTGCTTACAGTGTATTGCAATACAATGTAACTTCGTTTTTTTCCTCTCCTCAGTTTTTCTGGCGTGGTAAAATAATAGCCTTCTGAAAAGTTTACTCCAATCCATCTGCTATGGTATGTCTTTGCCTTTGAATACGGATGTCTTTTTTTTATTCGAGCTGTTTGCCATTAGGCATAATGAAAAAGGGAAAGAAAGTTATAAAAAGGAGTGCAAACATGCACCTTCCTAATTTTGATGTTCTGTATAAATTAACAGTTGTTCTATAATATATTTGGAGTAAAGAATTTTGTCACTTGTATACTCCAGCAAGAGAACTTCGCATGCGAGAACGCTTTCTTTTGCGCCGTACGCGGATCAGGTACGGAGAACGTGTACGATCATACTATGTACCGTTGGTATTGAACAGTTTGCCTGACGATGCATTCGCCTTAACAACCCGGAAGCATGTAAAACAAACTGTTCTTGGACACTAGTTCATAATGTGTTTGCTTCTGGCTCTTGTGTTTTTTTTTCTCTAAATATTATGTTTATATGCTTTTTTTGTCGCTGCCAACTGTCAGGCACTGCTCCTCAAGCCTTCTAGGTTTAGGCAGGCTTGAATCTATTATGTTCTTTGAGAATAAACAAACTATTATTATTATTATTATTATTATTATTATTATTATTAATATGCATTATTAATAACATTAATAACGTCTAGCTGATCATTATTTTACCGTTTGCTGATTCCTTGACCGTACTATTTGCAAGACTCTAGTGCCGTCATCTTCTAACGTCGCTCAAAATGACTTGCGCGTGACTAAAGTCGATCAACGCAAATTAGACAATCTAATTAGGAACTCTGACTGGTCGGCATTATGTAGGTCTAATCCCCCCGATTTAGTTTATTATTTATTCTGCCAACAATTAAAGATGTTTGAACGAGCTTCCAAGCGGGTCATCCGCAAAAACCAAAGACGTAATCATAGCTGGTTTAGTGCAGCAATTATGAACGCAATTTTAATACAGGGATTGTTTATGGAAGCAGTGTAAACGCGCCCCTAAAAATCGTGAACTGTGCATCGACTACAGAGCTGTTGCGCTTATTCGTTCCGCTAAACAGCAGTATAATAATAATAATAATAATATGCTTTATTAAGTATAATCTGGACATACATAAAACGGAAGGCCGAAGCCACAAGTGGGCTTGCGTGGCGACAACCGGCAGCCGCGGCAATCTTCGCACTACATCAGAGCTACATCAGAGGCAAAAGAAATTAAAAGACGTAAATATAAAGAACATAAAATCTCTAGCACAGAACAGAATGAAAAAGCACTGATAAGATTTCAGTACATGTTAAAGGTTCTCTAACGCTTGAACAGCAACAAGCAGCTTTTTCGGGTGGTTAAAGTAAACAAATCATCCGGTAATTCATTAAATATAGCTGGCACGTAATATTGTCTGCTTGTTTTGCCGTAGTGAGTGCGCACTCTCGGTTTATGATAGCGAGTAACATGTCTCAATGCTATTGATTTCGTATTTATGTGCCCGTATGCGATGTGCCACAAATATATTACAGTACTACAATTTGTTTAAAAAGATTGTCAAAAGAAGGCAAACCGGCAGCGGTAAAGACACTGTTGGGCAAATTTTCCTGCGGCAAGTAGAGAACGCTTGTAGTGATGTTTTTCAAAATCCTATTAACCCGACATTTCCATGTGAAAGAGCAGTTAAAAAAACAACACACACCGTATCTTAAGACACTATACCCCAGAGCCTGGGCGACTAATTTTCTAATAGAAAATGGCATCATAGTTCGCAAATTAAACAACAAGCAAGCAACACTTCTGAGTTTCTTACAAATGTGAGTCATCTGAGTCTTACATGCCAAATCACTGTCTATGTATACACCAAGAAACTTAACCGACGGGACATTAATTATAGGTTGACAAGAACACAAAGAGCAGTATGAGGTGTCTAAATATATGGAACCTACACTTGGTACATCTTTATGCAGGTTACAAAAACAGACAAGTGTGGATTTGGTACTATTTATTTGTATTAAATTTGAGGCAAACCAATCACTAACTTTAATAGCGTCCACCTGAAGGTTAGGCAGGGGCATATGAAAAATCAGGGTTGCTGAAAACTAGTCAAGTGTCATCGGCGTAAAGGAATATGGTGGATGCTTTCACATGATGACATATATCATTCACATATAAGTTAAACAACAAAGTAGATAGAATGGACCCTTGCGGGACACCACACAACAGACTTTGCAGCATCACTGCAGATAGACCCAAACATGACTGCTTGAGAACGACTGTGAAGATAGTTTTCAATTAATAACAAAAAAGGACCCATAAATTCATACGAGTGCAGTTTAGAGCTCACAATTTGATGATTTGCTATGATGAAAGCTTTTTTTACGTCCAAAAAAGTGCAAATACCACCTCATTGTTCTCCAGGCTTTGGTGGAGTAAATCGGAGAGATTTTCCAATAGCACCTGTGTTCCTGACCCACTGACGAAACCGTACTGATTCCCACTCGTTAGGTAATTTTTAGTAATAAATGCATTCTTCACAGAAAGTCAACGTTTTTCCAATATCTGGGATACACAGGAAAGAATAGATATAGGGCGGCAGTTTGCAATATCATTCTGCTTCCCACTTTTGTACAGAGGAACAACGCGAACGCTCTTCAGTGATTCTGGCCATGTACCACTTTTAATTATGCTGTTTAATATAAGCAGCAAAACAATTTTCAGAGCTGTAATGTTTCGTATCAGATCGCCTATGAAAATGTTGTCAAGTCCGGCAGATTTGTTACGTGACTAGAAAGATCAGATTCTGTCATAAGAGGAAGGAAAGCCGATGGCGATGCGCTTTTTGTCATTTTCATTGAGCTCACAGTCTGTACTACGGAAAAAACGTATTAAACTCATTGGCCAAAATATGCGACACAACATCGAAATTGGGCTCCACTGATTCTTGAATAGAGAAGCGTTGGCTGCCACGTAACTGGTTTATCAGAGACCAGGTGTTCCTGACATCGCGACGAGTGCTGCGAAACTGCTGTGCAAAGAACTTTCTCTTTGATAAGCGAATCAGTGCAGTTACCTTGTTTCTGAATCTGTTTCGGAATCTGAATTAATCCCGACGCTTCCATCGGTTCTCACCTGATTTTCTGTTCGGCCTCGCACACCTCGATGATGTGGATGCAACCCCGGGCGGCCACCTGCAGATGCCATTATATTTGTTTTTGTCTCCAAGATTCAGAAAGATACAACTCTCTGGAAAAAAGAACTAAAGGCGACTATAGAGGTCGCTCAAAAAGCTCTGCTCACACAGCAAAACTTGCGACGCATTCTGTAAAGATTAGTTTGCACATAGAAATAAAACAAAATAGAGGAAAAAATATGTCCAGCAACCGCAAGGTTTCGCATACGGCAAGAAAGAATATTTATTTGCATTTATGCAGCGCCATGAAGTCATAATTGCAGGGGGGGGGAATACATACATACACAATCGATCGTACAGCATGTGCGAACCATTTGTACTGGATGGCAAAGAATAGATGCCACATGATAAAAAAGAGTGTCAACAGCGCATTCACATCAGTAAATTGTTCGGAAAAGGCCAAGGAGAGGAGATATATAGATTTGAATGATTACACAAGGTTATAACAGAATTAGCTATATGCACGCGCAATACCGGGCAAGGAGGGCAATACAACAATGAACACAGTCCTGCACATGAAGAAAAAAAAACGTGATAAAAACGAGATAAGTAGTTTAAAACAATCAATAACAACAAAGCAATCAAATCAACCTAACATTAGATACCTTCTAAAGCACTGAGGAATTATGCATGATTAGATATGGAGGCGACATCTGCAGGCAAACTGTTCCATTGTGAGATGCCAAGTAAAAGAGGTGAATATCTGGAGAAAGTTGTGCGCGCAAATATGGGGCTGATTTTAAATGGGGGTCTAAACGAGAAGATATGTAGTAAAATGGCAGTTTGGGCGAGTTGGTTAAGCATCTTGTAATAAAAACAGCGCAAGGACACAGGACGAGAACGGAGAGTAGACACACATCAGCGCCGTGTGTGTCTACTCTCCGTTCTCGTCCTGTGTCCTTGCGCTGTTTTTATTACGAGAAGATATGTGGGCAGCAGGACGCAGAAACAATTCTCGAAATCCTGATGAACCATGAAATAGAGTGTACATGAACGATAGGCCGGCATTTCGTCTTCTAATTTGGAGGGGCAATAAGTTAAATTGTTGCTTAAGGCTATTTACGCTGGTTCGAAATGAATAATCATGGACAATAAATATGGCTGCTTCATTCTGAAGTGATACAGTGCAGTTTACTAGGTAAGCTTGATGAGGGTGCCATATGATGGAAGAGTATTCGAGTTGGGACCTGACAAGGAATGTATAGGCTAGAAGATTTCTTCGTTGGTTAGCTGGATACAATTTACGCTTCGGGAAACCTAATGTTTTAACGGCCTTGTTAATAATGCGCTCAATGTGAACATTCCAAATGAGATCAGAAAAGAAATGAACTACTAGATATTTAGTGGATGGTACATGTTCAATGGCATCACCTCTAATGAAGTACGTATGAAGTGCAACCTGTCTCTTTTTAGTAAACGTGAGCGCTTTCGTTTTTTTCAATATTTATTTGCATTTGCCACCTTCTGCACCAACCAGAAATAGCACTTAAGTCATCCTGCAAAAAATAGTGTTCACGAGGATTTTTAATGGGATAGTAAATGGTGCAATCGTCAGCGCATAAATGAATACTAGATGTGATGTTGTAATGCAAGCGATTTATATTAATGAGGAAAAGAACTGGTCCTAAGACGGAGCCCTGAGGTACTCCCGATTTCGCCGAGACAGGAGCAGAGGCATTTTTGTTAATGATAACCGACTGAGAACGATTGGTTAGAAAATCTTCAATCCATTCGATGACCTGAGGTGATAAATTCAAAATGTGAAGCTTATAGATTAATCTATGGTGAGGAACACGGTCGAAGGCCTAAGCGAAATCAATGAATATGGCTTCGATAAGATGAGATGAATGAACAGACTTAACTATCGCCCTCCCTCATTAACCGGCAACGTCTGTAAACTCATTGAGCACGTAATTCACACTCAAGTTATTAATTAACAATAGGAGCACGATATCATTTTCAAACACCAGTACAGTTTTCGCAGGGGTTATTCATGCGTCATCCAACTCGCTGGTTTTACTAACGACATATTGCCGCGAATCTTTATAGCGTTTTTTTGTAGTGTTTGTTTGTTCATGCTTCAAGGCTGCCGACACGCCGCTTTATCGCTTCGTTTGTGACGCAAGACGCGCCTAGATTTATGTCGATTGATCGCATCCAGGCGGAGCCGGTTCTAGTTTGCGCCAGAATGTTCTAGTAGCTTTCCAAGCTTTATCTCGAATGTTCGCAATCAGCTTTAAAAAGAGTTAGGGTTATTGGGTTATTGGTGTTTAACGTCCCAAAGCGACTGAGGCTATGAAAGACGCCGTAGTGAAGGGCTCCGGAAATTTCGACCACCTGGGGTTCTTTAACGTGCACTGACATCGCACAGCACACGGGCCTCTAGAATTTCGCCTTCAAGAAATTCAGCCGCCGCGGCCGGGATCGAACCCGCGTCTTTCGGGTCAGCAGCCGAGCGCCGTAGCCACTGAGCCACCGCGGCGGGGCGCTTTAAAAAGAGCACGGCCGACAGCGGCGGTCATTCTGTTGGACGGCCGCCGAGCACGCTAGTTGCTACGCCGCCACCGAGTGATTCAGCTCTTTGCGTTTGTGACGGAACAGCGCAAAACACCGGGACAAGAGACAAGCGCTGACTTACAAACACTGCTTCTTATACCTTCTTCGCCCCCTCAAAAACATATGCGTCACAACCATATCGTTCAAGCGTCCAAAAAATTACAACATACGATAATCACAGATTTATAACCACATTTTTAACATGTCATATTCTTTCTTTGCAAAGCAACAGACGGCGTGCTGACACAATCGTCGCGCAGACTTGCTATCGAAGCTGCCTCGATTATTTCACGGACTAACTGGTCTTTGTGATTAGCCAAAGCTCTACATTTTTGGAAATCAGGTGCACAACTTGTTGAAGGGCAATCTCTGCAATGAATTCCCAGGTTCCTGTAAGCTTGCTCTGAATTAGTTTTGTGTTCTAGTAGCCTTTCGTTCATGCACCTGCCAACATGCCCAACATGCCCTAGCTAGTGTCCTGGTAGTTCTTTTCGGGCGCAAGTCAGCCCAAATAAAGAGTTTCGTTTCGAAGGCATGCTCGCTATTTTTGTGTTCGCCGGACTGTAGTCACCGCTACGTGACAATATTTTCCGCAATAGACGCAGGCTTACAGGTTGACGCAGTATTTTTAGACTTCTGTAAAGCTTTTGATCGCGTCCCCCATCACAGGCACCTAACCAAATTGACAAACTTATATCTCCATCCAAACGCTATTTCATGGCTAAAACAGTTCCTCTAGAATAGAAAACAATTCACCTCTGTCAACGGCTTTAACTAGTCTTCTGTCCCCGTAACATCTGGAGTCCCCCAGGACAGTGTACTTGATCCTCTGCTTTTTTTTCATTTTTATTAACGATCTACCCAAGAGTGTACGTCTCAAATTAAGTTATTCGCGGATGATTGTGTTACATATAATAAATAATATTACTAGTGAAACTGACCACCATTCCCATCAAACTGACCTTGACGCTGTAAAGGCTTGGTGTTCCTCCTGGCTAATGTCTCTAAATGCATCTAAAACAAACTTAATTTCGTTTACTAACCATTCCACTCAACTTCATACAGCCTACTCCCTCAATAACGATAGCGTAGAACTTACAACAACTTACAAGTACCTAGGAGTTCACTTTCAGTCTGACCTAACTTGGCATTACCATTTAACGCAATCTTAGCATCAGCAAATCGCGCACTCGGCCTTCTTAGGCGTAATATCAAACACGCGCATTCAAAATTAAAAAAACTTGCTTGCATCACGGTAATCCGCCCGATATTGTGTACGCTTCTGCCATATGGGAGCCTCAACAAGCATACATCATAAACAACATTGAATCCCTGCAAAACCATGCTGTTCGCTTCATCTTTTCAGATTATTCACGCTTCACCAGTCACCACACCCTGCAGTCTTTTCTCACCGTGACTACGATAACAAAATAAAACGCATAACATGCCGTTCATCGCTTACACGAAATTATTCAATCCTCTTACCATAATAGACTGAAACAACCTGCCATCACACATAGGTACTGAGGTTAACTTACAATCGTTTCAGCATTTACTTGGTATTTTATTCTCCGTTTGTTGTTTTATTTGTGTACATTACTAGCTTTATTTCATACTTAGTTTTTACATTTATTTTATTTCAAGTGCCTGCGCCGTATTTTCATCCTTGTATCGCCCCCCCCCCCCTTCATGTGTAATGCCCTCACACGAGGGCCCTTAGGGGTATTGTAACTAAATAATTAAATAAATATGCATCATAAACCTGGAAAGACCAAAATGAAGTTAGGCCCAAGAACGCCGAAGAAATAGAGAAAAGCAGTGGGCTAGCGTCTTTTACTGCCGTCTCTTTGCTGTCAATGCAAGTTGACGGCTTTTTGAATTAAGATGAACGAACAACAGAATTAACATTATCTTCAATACATAAAAGTCACATGCATAAGCACACGCTTAGCATTCTCACCTAATCACGCTATGAAGTTTGTGCACTGCTTAGCTAAAGAAATGATAAGAGACGACAAAGGAAAGACTGACACAGATGGGCAAAATAATGCACGTACAGCTTTCCAGAGCATGAATTTAGCTATCTAGACCTAGCTTGTGTACAATGCCCAAGTTAGGCGAAATGGAATTATTGTGTAAATCTGCCCAGATATTACTTCAAATACATTATGAGGAAAGTTCTTGATGGACACATTATGCATAAAACACCATTGCTTTGGTTTGCCAAGGTGAGCGACTGACTAAGCTCTTTATTAGATGAATTTTTTAAATATTTATTATATCTCAAAGGTCCTAGGTGACAATACGAGGTCTGTTAGAAAAGTATCCGACCTTTGGTCGTAGAAAAAAAACTTGCATAACTGGAGCGTTGCAAACCTAGTCACCTTCAAAGTAGTCTACTTGGGACTACACACACTTCTCCCAGCGGTGCTGCCATTGTGGGAAGTATTCCGAAAAGGCCCCTTTCGGAATGGAGTTTAGCTCAGCTGTCGTTGCAGCCATAATGTTTTTCCTTGTCTGAAATCGTGCTCCTTTCAATGGCCTTTTGATTTTGGGAACCAGCAAGAAATCGCAGGGGCCATATCAGGACAGTAAGGAGTCTGTTGAACTACAGAAGTCTGGTTTTTCGCCAAAAAATCTGAATCGAGTGCGAGGAATGTGCAGGAGCATTGTCGCGATGGGTGCGCCAATTTCCTGTTGACCTCAGCTCCGGGTTCTTGCGCCGCACAGCATCACGTAGGCAACGGAGGACATCCCTGTAGTACTCTTTGGTCATTGTTTGACCCTGTGAAGTGCGTACTCGTGGTCTGCGATACAGAGGGTGTCAAAGAAAGCAGTCAGCATCACTTTCACATTGCTGCGCACTTGGCGGGCCTTCTTAAAGGGATACTGAGGCGGTTTTCGAATCAGCTAATTTTTTAGGGTTTTGAAGTAGTGTCATTGCTGATCACGTCTGTGAAAATTATTTTTTCGATTTTGGCTAAAACAGTGGCGCAATCACCAATTAAAAACGCGATGCTCAAATCTCCCGCGCCCCGCGCGAGCATAGGAGAGGAGAACAGCGGAGAGGGAAACCTCGTCCATGTCGGCCAACGTGACGTCACGTTGAGGAGCCGGGGATACTTCGGCGCACCCGAGCGAGCTTTCAGCGCGCGTTGTTTCCCGTGCTGCGTGCGTTGTGACGTACAAAGCGTGTCAGCCGACCTTGATAATCAGATTCAACACGAGGTACTACTCTGCGTTCGTGTCCATGATGGTTGGTTGGTTTATGGGGTTTAACGTCAAAAAGCGACTAAGGCTATGAGAGACGCCGTAGTGGAGGGCTCCGGAAATTTCGACCACCTGGGGTTCTTTAACGTGCACTGACATCGCACAGTACACGGGCCTCGAATTTCTCCTCCAAAGAAATTCAGCCGCCGCGACCGGGATCGAACCCGCGTCTTTCGGGCCAGCAGCCGGTTCGTGTCCATGAACAAATACGGCCGAGACTGTGTCGTCTTCCACTGTTTTAGAGCGCAGCTCTTTGGCGTCCGTTCCTGGGTTTCGCGTCGTCGTCGGCGTTGTCGTCGGCCTCCTAACCAGCTCCGCCCCCCTTTCATCCCCCCAGCGCTAGCAGCGACCGACTGATACCGCTGGATGCCGCTGACGCCGCTAGAGAGTCAAGATAACGTGACTGCATAGAACACCGTCGCCGCCATGCAGAAAGAGGAGGAAAGGGTCCCCCCCCCCCCCCCCCCTGTTCTTGTGTGGCGGATAGGGTGCTCTTCAGTTGCCGACGCGCCGGTTATTTCACGTAGGCCCCGGCACGTCGACGAATACGTGACCACCTTCCCACGGCTAGACCTGGTTCTTAGCGCTGCGGAAGCGAGGTTATCATATTGTTTGTGTCGGCATCGGCGGCGTTGTCCCTGAAACCAACTCCGCAGCTGGGGTTGACTCACTATCGAAAAGGTGAAACAGCTTATTTGCTGCGCTCAAATTTCGCATTAGGAAGTAACGTAATCGTCGGTAATTTTTTTTAGCAAGATCAAAAGCTCGCAGTGCAAGCGCTCGCTGCTGTAACGAAAGAATTCAAGCTGACCAAAGCAAGCCTACTCTGCTCGAAGCACTTTCGTAAGAGCGGCTACATGAAGAGCTTGTCCCTAATGTAACCGCAACCTTACTCGGTTTCTTCATCAAGTTGTGGCAGCGGGCGAGTTGCTGCTAGCTTGGATTTTAAACACACATATAGTTGGCAACTACTTCACTGAACCTAAACTGCAAATTTAGGAAGGGCGAACGCTTCAGAGGCAGCGATTAATATTTTCTGGCATCTGCTGAACGCGCCACGAGTGAAGCAGCAGCCTTGTGCGCGTATTTGGCTTGGTTTCCAGCGCACAATGATTTCCAGCGCAGTGCTTGGCCACTGCGCTTCGCTAATTTTGACACACACTTCGTGCTCATTCATCGTTTCCTTGAAATACTTTCTTGCTCCAAACTGCAAGGCTGGGTACTGAGAACAGGATTTTTTGTACACGGTGCTTTGGGCCTTTTCTTTGGGATGACGCTCTTCCGGGCGAGCCAGGAGGCGTCCGGTGGTGGTAATTGACTTGAGTATTGTTCGCACCCCTTCCTTTCCGAGAATACGAGCCGAGGTTGTGCTGGCACCTTTTACGCATGGTCTGCGTCGCGTCTTTGACGCTGGCGTATGCTTGTGCTAGGCGTAGAATTTTTTGCTTGTGTCCTTTTTGGTTTCAGGCGATTCGTGGAATGAGCAAACTGTAGTATCCTTTTCTTCGGAGGTCAGTAAAAAAAAATAGTCGTCGTATTCGCTTTTACAACGACACGGAAAGCTGCGATCTGCACTCAACGCAGCGCCGGATCCGCATCGGCAGCTTCTGCAGTTCTCAAAGTGACGTCACGACCTGTCTTGACCAATCACGGGCGGCGGCGCGCCGCGCGGCGTGCCCGGCGGCACAGGCCGCATATTTCGGCTAAAAAAGGCAATTCGCGCTTGTTTTTGCCTTATTTGGATGCGATATTCCAGTATACAGCATGAAAAACTATAGGATGCCGCTGCCAGCCCGATTTTCAAAAAAAGTGCTTCAGTCTCCCTTTAAGTCATGGTAACGTGGAATGCTTCCACTGTGACTACTGGGATCTGGTTTCCGGGTCGTACCTGTACACCCAAGACTCGTCACCAGTGATTATGATGTTGATGAAGTCGGGGTCACTGTTTGCGGAATCCAGCGTGTCCTGTGAGACTTCAACACGAAGCTGCTTTCGCTCCACCGTGAGCAGCTTCGGCACGAATTTCGCCGCAACTCTCTCCATGGCCAAATCTTCGGTGATAATGGAATGTGTGGAGAAATTGTTCATGTCCACCTCTTCCTCAATTTCTCGGATAGTCAAGCGACGGTCCCGCATTACCATAGCGTTCAGTTCGGCAATGACCTGGTCATTTTGGCATGTTGATGGCCGATTGGAGCGTGGCTCATTCTCCACCGATGTGCGGCCATCTTTAAACCAATTATACCACTGCTTAATCTGAGTGCTGCTCATAGCATCATCACCGAAAACCGTCTGAATATTTAGAATGGTTTCCACTTGGCTGTCGCCCAGTTTATGGCAAAATTTGATGCAGTAGCGGTGCTCCTTTCACTCCGCCATTTTCCTTGCAATAAAAAACCGACGAGAGCACTGCGCACCGCCTCACTCAAATGCTGCGTCCCAGCGACTGATGCTATCGGCAGGCGGGAAAAAATTCGTGCATGCGCATGAAGGTTCAAGGTCGCCTGATGCAAGCGCGCTTGTTTCATATCCATCAGGTGTTCGCAAAAAAAAAAAATAAAGTCGGATACTTTTCTAACAGACCTCGTATTTGAGTAGTGCGCTTTGACATGGAGTGGCAAGTACGGGCCTAATGAGTTCCCAACTTATTAACAAGGAAGTAATTACTCATTAGCATGCAAGCGCAGCCATACAGCTACAAAGGAAAGCTTTGTAGTCCAACCACTACTCTTAGCTAGATGTTTCCTTCATCTCTACCTGGAGAAATTCCCCTATAATACTGAACCACTGCCCGAATCTCATGCTCGCCCTACCATAAGCTTGCCATCCCTGTTAGCTCACTTGGTAGAGCGACTGCCCCAGTCTTAGGTTTGAAACCCAGGCCAAGACGAATTTTCCTTTCAGTACGAAATTTCTGTGAAACCTGTATAGCTTTTTTGTAGCCTTACGGCTGCGCTTGGGTGGTTGCTAACGAGTAATTACTCGCTTATTACAACAAATATTCTGCACCGTGGGGGTATTTCCTAAAATGTTTAACCAACATTGACATTTACTGCATGGATTTCTACAGAGAGGAGTTCAAAAGACAGGAAGTTAGTAGCAGACCCTAGTAATGTGGAACACAATTCCAGCCTTTCGTGAGAAAAAAAAATTCTTTAAATGCAGTAGCACAACAATGCTTGTGTAGCTGCTGCAGAAGGAACCATAAGTCGGAAAAGATTAGTTTTTTATGTGACTGTAAAAAGTAAAAAGCCTGCAGTTTCTGCATGAAACAACGAAATTTTAAGTTTCAACTTTAGTGGCATGGCCCTTCAACAATAGTCTAACGGAATAAAATAGGCGGCTCCAGTCTATACTCACCCGAAGACCTCAGTAAAGTTAGATCGTGCCATGTGGCATTAGAATACCCAGCTGATATCACACATGGGTTTTAAAAGCAAGTAACACGGAAGATGACATAACAGGGGCATGTTATGCTGTAAATGTTGTAAAGCCGGTGGACGTATATGTTACGAAGAATGAAAGCAAGCTGGCTATCATAGGAAAGTTTTGTAGAAGTTGCCAATTTGGATAAAACAACCTATTAGGACAAAATCATCGAGCAGGGCGACAGCACAAAATGTGTTTTATGATCTGGAGCGCGTGCCAACGGCACAAATCGGCCCATAGATTCTGGGTGATGACTGTTAAGGCACATACAAGGGCCAAGCTATGATGAGGCGGGAAGCTATGCGAACAGCTTTGCACTAGGTGTATGTGTGTGCTGTGCATTTACAGACTGCTTTTTGTCCTGTTGTTGTTGTATTCAGTTCCCTTTTCCATTTGAATTCTTTATTCCCCAAAGGGCACTTCTGTGTTTCGTTATATATGTATATATATATATATATATCAGAAGACAAGGGAAGGGAAATGAAGGGCTCGTTATGCATATGAGAGAAGCCAACAGCTACAGAATACAAGGAACAAAGGTGATTTTTTTTATATATTTGTTTTGTGTTGTTCATAAAATGACAATATAACTAAATATATTATCGCTTAAAGATAATTGATTAGAAAAGTAGAAGAAAAAACAACCACATGCTGCCGGTGGGTACCAAACCCACGACCTCCGAATTACGCGTCCGGTGCTCTACCAACTGAGCTACTGTGCTCTGACGTGACTCCGCACGTACGCAACAGCTGGCGGAGCAGTGGTGGCACGGCTCAGCGCGCAGCCACGCTGACCTCGCGAAGTGGCTGGCGTAGAGTAGCTATCGCTACAGAACTAGCCACCCTGTGTAAGCCATACCTTATCACCGCGAGTGCACCAGAAGCTTGGAAGAAAAATAACATTATCGTAAGCAATAAGCAAGAAGACATCAAGGACGTGGAAAATTGCAGACCAATCAGCTTAATTACGGTCCATTGTCTATAAGGTGTTTACTAAGGTAATAGCTAGTAGGATCAGGACAACCTTATACTTCGACGAAGCAAAAGACCAGACAGGATTTTTTTATAAATGCTCCTCGACAATGGACCATATCCACGCTATCAGTCAGGCGATAGAGAAATGCGCAGAATATAACCAACATATTGATAGATTAGGAAAAATTACTAAAGTGGTGAAAGTCGAAAGCCTGAGCGCTGCATTCTGCTACGCGATTGTTCACTGCACATTTTGTTGGTGCATTAATTAACTGCCAATTAATGACGCTTAAGCTTCGGCTTTAGGAGTGGAACGCGACAGCGTGTTGTAGCGCTGCCAGGGAGTCCACGGAATGCCACCACCTGTTCGGCGCGATGCGTTGCCCTTTGAACGCAACGCTTTTTGAGGAAAGGAAATGGGGCTGTAATTCTCTGTCGTCTCGGTGGACACCTGAGCTGCACGGTACAGGAAGGGAGGAAGTGTGAGTGAAAGAAGAAAGAGGGGCCGTAGTGAAGAAAATGAAAATTGTATTTGAGGAAAGGAAGTTGCGCAGTAACTGTCTCACATATTTCGGTGGAAACCGGTCAAAATTCGCGCGTGGTGACGTCACGACAATTTGGACCAATCTGAAACGCGGACAAATACGACTTGCTCGTCGGTAAATTGGTTTTTGAGGAAAGGAAATGTATATGCCTCTCATATCTCGGTGGACACCTAAACCTCGCCGTAACGGGAAGGGAGGAAGATGGGAGTGAACGAAGACACCGTATTCACTAGACGCACCTTTGTTCATTCCAAACCGTCGAGCTGGCATGGCGGAATGGTAGCGTGCTCGACTCGCACTCCGCAGACCGGAGTTCGATTCCCCAGCTCGGACAATTTTAAGGCGAAAGCCTTTAATGTCTCATCGTTGTAAGCAGCAGTTGTCGACAGAAATGTCACGCTTTTCAGTTGGTCCAAACGGTCATGACGTCACAGTGCGCGAATTTCAAACGGAGCCAATTGTACTTTGGCTAGTAACCAGGCAACCAATTGAAGGTATCGTATAGTGATGCTCCAAGTAAGTGGGACAGAGCTTAGTTAATTGCTTAATTACTCAATTAGCCTAATTAACTTTTCTAGTCAGGCCATATAAATAAATAAAACCGAGTAATAAATTGGTCGAGCGCGGGAACCGAACCCCGGTCTTCGGAGTGCGAGACGAGCATGCTATCAACTCCGCCATGCTAGCTCGATGGTTTGGGAAGAACAAAGGTGCGTCTAGTGAATACGGTGTCTTCGCTCACTCCCATCCTCCTCCCTTCCCTTCCGGCGAGGTTTAGGTGTCCACCGAGATATGAGAGACAGTTACATTTCCTTTCCTCAAAAACCAATTTACCGACGAGCGAGGCATAGAACCTAATGGGCGATGGCGTTCTATGGACTCCTGGAAGCGTTGCAAGACGCTGTCGCGTTCCACTCTTAGAGGCGAAGCTTGACATCTTAACCACACATCAGTGACCGCACTTTAGGTAAAAAAAGTGCCCCCCCCTGAATTTTGACGGGTCCACCGAAATATGTGAAACAGTTACTGCGTAATTTCCTTTCCTCAAATACAATTTTCATTTTCTTCATTACGGGCCATCTTTGTCTTTCTTCTTCCACTCCCACTTCCTCCCTACCTCTACGGTGCGGTTCAGACGTCCACCGAGATGACAGAGAATTACTGCGCCTTTTCCTTTCCTCAAAAGCGTTCAAAGGGCAAGGCATCGCGCCGAACGGGTGGTGGCGTTCCGTGGACTGCCTGGCAGCGCTACAACACGCTGTCTTGTTCCACTCCTAAAGGCGAAGCTTAAGCGTAATTAATTAGCAGTTAATTAGTATTCAGGTACAAATCAGTAATTAATCATTAATTAGTTATTTGTCATCACTTAGCAATTAGTACTCAATTACATGTGACGCCACCAGTGCCACAGAAGCAGTCAAAGTGGTGCGGAAAACGCTTTCGCCTCTACGCACTTTAGACAGTCAAAGTGCCCCCTGAATTATCTTACTCGGTTTTATTTATTTATCTGGTCTGACTAGAAAAGTTAATTGGACTAATTGGTTAAGTAAGCAATTAACTAAACGAAGTCAAACTTACTTGGAGCATCAGGATACGATCCCTTTAATTGGTTGCATGGTTAGAAGCCAAAGTACAATTGGCCCCGTTTGAAATTCGCGCACTGTGACGTCATGACCGTTTCGACCAACTGAAAAGCGTGACATTTCTGTCGACAGCTCCTGCTTACAACGATGAGGCATTAAAGGCTTCCGCCTTAATACAGCAATTGACCCAGTCATGACCTAAGCAGTCATGAAGGCTTTGTGGAATCAGGGTGTAGAAGTGGCTTGTAAAAAAATACTGAATTATATCAATACCGACTGCACAGCTACCATAGTCCTCAATAAAGTATGCATTAAAAATTTAATAAGGAAGGGTGCCAAGCAGGGAGGCACGATCTCGCCAATGCTATGACCGCCCGTTTACAGGAGGTATTTACAGGCCTGAATTGGGAACAGTTGGGGATAAGAGTTAATGGACAATAGCAATCTGCCGTCCACTGATGACATTGCCTTGTTAAGTCACATAGGAGATGAAGTGCAAAGCATGGTCAATGATTTAGAGGGGCAGAGCAGAACGATGGATCTAAGCATGAATGTTCAACAGTCCCAGAAGGGAACAGCAGTTTTCAATTGGTAGCGAGGCAGGGCATGTAATGCGAAGGCAAGATAACCGCTGGTCCTTAAGGGTAGCGGAGTGGATTCCAAAAGAAGGAGAGCGTAGCAGGGGGCGGCAGAAAGTTAGGTGGGCGGATGAGATTAAGAAATTTTGCGGAATACGGTGGCCGCAACTGGCGAAGGACAGGGTTAATTGGAGAAACCTGGGAGAAGCCTATGTCCTGGAGTGGATGTAGTCAGGCTGCTGATGATGATAATGATATTGTGTTTAGTAAACGGATCCCAAACTACACATGTGTTTTCGAGTTTTGGTCTAATCAGTGGATTGTAAGCGAGTAATTTTATGGTAGAGGGTAAATTTTTAAGCTTGTGTCTTAAAAAGCAGAGTTTACGGAAAGCAGATGAGCAGATGTTATCTATATGTAAACTCCACGATAAAGTGGGCGTAGTCAGGCTGATGATGATGATAATGATGGAAGTGGCCACAGATTCGCATCATTAAAGCAAAATAGCTAGAAGAATAAGAATGGTGTTCTCCGAGATCATGAATGGCAGTTTACCCATATCACTCAAGAGAAAAGTGTTCAACAGCTGTATCTTAAAGGTTCAACTTAGGGACCGCACAGCGATCTATGGAAAGAAAAAGGATTTATGTAACATTAACATGCAGGAAGAGGGCAGAGTGGGTCAGGGATCAAATATAGATTACTGGCATCCTAGACGAAATCAAAAGGAAGAAATGGGCTCGCGCAGTCAAAATTCTTCTTGGGCGAGATGGTGCAGTGGGATTCTAGAAAAAATTAACAAGGCTAAAGGATGGAACCTTAAAATGAGAAAGGAAACCAGACACAAGCACTGACCGTCAAGTGAATTTTATTGAAGGAAGGTGAATTGCTTGCAAGGGCAAGGAAAAGGATGGGAGCGACACAATCGGGGATGATTGTCTTTCGTTTTTTAATGCTGCATTCCCCCTCCCCCAATTTGATCCTGATTGTGTTCCCCCATCTGTTCCTCGCCTTTGTTTATAAGATGCTCAATTTTCTTCGATAAATTTAAGTTGACAGTCATCGCTTGTATCTAGCTTTTCGTCTCACGTTCTGTGGAGCAGGTGTTAACACTGTGGCAAGGTAACTGTTGGCCCTTAAGGGCAACAGACTGTATTCCAAGGTCAGGGAAGCACACCAGGAAGGGCAGAAAGTTAGTTGCGCGGTTGAGATTAAGAAGTTTGTGGACATTGGATAGGTACAGATGGCACAGGGCAGGGATCAGAATTCTTGTGTTGGTAAGTTGCTGATTGTTCATGTTAACTTAACAGTGTGAAACAGGCAAGGAAGAAAAACACGAAATGACAAGAACAGGTGCCCGTCCCTTTTGTTTCGTGCTTTTTGCCCTTGTTTCGCCCTGTGAAGTGAACATGCACAGGACAGGGTTAATTTTAGAGATATAGGAGAGGCCTTTGATGGTGTTGAAATGCTGTGCTGTTTCATTTTGTTGCTACCGCTCTCTCGCAAGACAATCCGATCTTTGTCAACGATTTCGTGCAACTCCCAAAATTTCCACAGCTGTCAATTTCGCTCGCACACTCATCCATAGGGGCGATCGACTGGGTGCAACAAGGCAGAAAGCTGAGCCAGTTGGTATGCATTCATTGTGAGAAACCAGGCGTTAACAAACAACGACAACGTGTCCCCTCTGTGTCGTTGTTTGTTAGCGCCTGGTTTTTCACAATGATCGACTGGGTGATGGCCCCATAGCGTGGATGTGCAACGTGGTGCAACGCAGTCACTCAGAGCACCAAAAAATGCACTGGCGCATACCTGAACCCAGTAGTCGCCGCTCCTCAGTATGAAGAGTGCTCCGGCCGAGTCTCCAAAGCACAGGTTTCCATGGTCGGTAAATCTGCGCCACAGCAGAGACAAGAGTAATTTTCGCGATATGGAGAATGTGCAGAATTCACAGTGAATGAGTTGCTTTGCTTTTCAAGCGAGGAAGTGCATGCATTGAAATTCTCATTCAGCATGGGTCAACTTCAGTGAACCTCTAGAGCCTTATGCAAGACTGCGTCACCTTGCGTGGCCTCCAGACCTGTCGTGGCTTTTTGCACTGCAATTACTGCTGCTAATAAACTCCTCCTGGTAATTTACCTAATTCAAACAGACCTTCATTAAAGCGGCCTGCGAGTTAAAAACTCAGTGTACACATCACTGTTTCCAATCACTCCTGCAAATGGGGCAAAGAACAGCTGCGAACTTGTATACTGAATTTAATGCTACTCAGTTCAAAATTAAATCATCATGTGGTCTTGACAGCTCCCCTAACATGTTTATGAAGCGACATGCTGAATTCACCACGAAGTTTCTAGTGATTATATGTCGTGTTTCCTTGTTTTAAGGGAAATTATTGAGTAACTGAGTGACTGGAAGATAGCCGAAGTTGTGACCGTACACAAGAAAAGTGATCGATTTTGCTACGAAATTAGACCATTGTCATCATGTTGTAAACTAATCGAATACGTTTTTGCCAGTCAGATCAATGAATTTTTGGATGAGCGCTCAGTTCTCTCTATTTTACAGCAGTGGTTCAGAAAAGGTTATTCAACAATTGCACATTTAGTGACAGTAGTACATTCATTCACTACATTTCTTGATAAGAACACTGAATTGATGGTATATTTCTCACTTTAGTGGAATACTTTCTCTTGCTATTTTACTGGAATATATTTCTCAATTCAAGCAAATCTTTCAATAGAGTTCCACATGACAAACTAATCTAAAACTCAAGTGCACTGTTCTTCTGGAAATTTTTATCATATGGATAACTATTTATCAAACCGCTATCAATTTGTAGCAGTAAATGAGCGACAATCAGGCGTCTTTATGTTGGCTCTGGCGTCCCCTAAGGGAGTGTGATGGGACCATTATTGTTTTTACGGTATGTCAACAATATTGTCACTGTAATTGATCTTAACGTGCAAATCAGATTATTTGCAAATTATCGTTGCAGTTTCAGGAAATCAATTCAAGTAATGATTAAAACCATCTTAACTCCGCTTTGGCAAACATTTTTGAATAGTGCAAAACGTATAATATGAAGCTTAATGCAGATAAAGTCGTCTTTCTTTGCTTTTCTCGTCAAAAAGCCCCGCTTTCCTTTCAGTAAAAGCTAGTTTCAGTTTACTGGGGGTTTAACCTCCCAAAACCACTCAGGCTGAGGGACGCCGTAGTGAAGGGCTCTGGAAATTACGACCACCTGAGATTCTTAAACGCGCATCATACAGTATGCAGGACTGTACAATTTCGCCTCCACTGAAATTCGGCCTCCGCGGCCGGGATCGAACCCACGTATTTCAGGTCAGTAGCCGAGCGCCAAAACCACTGAGCCACTGCGGCGGGACGTACAAGCTAGGTTCGTCCCCATTGAAGGAAGAGACTAAATACAAGCTCTCACACTTTCTAATACTTTATCTTGGAGTTATAGATATCATCTGCTTTCCGCAAACTATACTTTTACTGCGTTAGTAATACTACTGAAAGGTTTCGCCTCGTCCCCGGTCGGTAGGAACGGATGACATTGAACAGCGTTGCTTTAGCGTTTGAGCGCCGTCCGCTCTCCGCGCGGGAGCGGCGCCGAGCAGTTTGCTCTGTCTACGACAGATGGCGCCATTAGGAGGTCCACCACTTATGGCCTTCGAAGCCGGCCTTAGCAGCATTGGCGTGCAGTGCATTGATGGCTTTCAATTGATATCGGTTAAGTAATTCGCATAATTTCTAGTCAGACCACATAAATCAATAACACCAAGTAGGAAACTGGTAGAGTTCAAGAATCGAACCAGGGTCTACGGAGTGCGAGAGGAGCACGTTCACCACTCTGCCATGCAAGCTCGATGGTTCGGAATGAACAAAGGCGTGTCTAGTGAATACGGTGTCTTCGTTCACTCCCATCTTCCTCCCTTCCCGTTACGACGAGGTTCAGGTGTCCAACGAGATATGCTAGACAGATACATTTCCTTTCCCAAAACCAATTTACCGACGAGCAAGGAGTACAGCCGAATGGCGATGGCATTCTGTGGACTCCTTGGCAGCGTGGCGGAATGGTCACGTGACGAAATATGACGGCGCCTATGCTCCCGCGCTGTAAAGAGTCTTGCCTTGGCGTGAATGCTTTGCTATGCAGTCTTATAAGGAGAAGTGACAACGACGGGAAGAAGCGAGAAAGCGACAACGTGCAAAAGAGACGCCAGAACAACGTCAAGAACGTCTTTCAAAGCGTCGTGCTAAGGATGCAGCTCGGCGACAACGTTCTACCTCGCAGAGTGCTTCCACGTCATCGGTCACCCATGAGTCTCAACACTTTACTATTCAGGAACGCCGCAATGCTACCAGGCGAAGGCAACGCGCCGAAGAATCGCCAGCAGAACGTGCGCACCATTGCTAACACAATTTACCCGGTTTAACCAGAGCTAAACCACTGCCAATTTTTTAAAGACACAAGCTTAAAAATTCATCCTCTAGCATAAAATTACTTGCTTACAACCTACTAATTAGACCAAAACTCGAATACGGATCAGTAGTTTGGGACGGGCCCGTTTACTAAACACAATATCATCAACATCATCATCAGCCTGACTACGCCCACTGCAAGGCAACGGCCTCTCCCATGTCTCTCCAATTAACCTTGTCGTTCACCAGTTCCGGCCACTGTATTCCCGCAAATTTTTTAATCTCATCCACCCAGCTAACTTTCTGCCGCCCCCTGCTACGCTTGTCTTCTCTTGGAATTCACTACGTTACTCTTAAGTTGGTGGAGACACCAAATTTTGAAGCTATAGAAAGCCTGCTATGGGATTCCTATGTATGCAAGGGCACTCAAAGCCAGGAAAGCGTGCCGCGGCCTTACGCACAGCTGGAAGCGCCAGAAACACAACAAGAAGCTCAAAGCGCGCATTGCGGACCTCACCCGGCAGGCAGCAGAGTACGCGGCCCAACTCGCTGACTCCAACTGGGTAGACCGCTGCAACACGGCGGTGAGGCAGATGTCGAGCCGCAACACGTGGCGGCTCTTCCGAGCCCTTATCACCCCAACATACATACATACATACATACATACATACATACATACATACATACATACATACATACATACATACATACATACATACATACATACATACATACATACATACATACATACATACATACATACATACATACATACATACATACATACATACATACATACATACATACATACATACATACATACATACATACATACATACATACATACATACATACATACATACATACATACATACATACATACATACATACATACATACATACATACATACATACATACATACATACATACATACATACATACATACATACATACATACATACATACATACATACATACATACATACATACATACATACATACATACATACATACATACATACATACATACATACATACATACATACATACATACATACATACATACATACATACATACATACATACATACATACATACATACATACATACATACATACATACATACATACATACATACATACATACATACATACATACATACAAGTTTTATTCTCCACAAAGAAGTGGAAGGAGGCGGAGGGAAAAGCCGTACATCTGCGGCTTGAAAAATCCTCCGCCCCCTTACAGTGTATACAGCAGCAGAGTGGGGCAATAAACAGTCGCATTTTTGTTGCAAACAGGAAAAAAAAAGCTTCAACACACAAAAAAAGCACTATATCCCATCACAAAATAAAATAAGCCCAAATAAGAGTTTCAATAAAGCACAGGTTTTGGACGCCTGGGAAAACATTTTTTTCCCCTTTTTTTTAAACGTAAACAATGCAATGTAATTGAACATAAGGATAGACCTGTGCGTTCAGTCACAAAAAAAAGTATGAGTAGCAAAATATTTGTACATATTTGGAAGAGACATATTGGATGCATCAGCGGCTTCTTTTTCTGCAGCATTCAATAATCGCGGAAGATTATACCGGAGTGCTTGTTGTCCAAGGCAGTGCGACATTTTGGAATTTTCCATCGTTCTGGAGTTCTGGTGCTGTAGGTGGGATAATTGGGTCTTAATTCTGCCATTTCAGTAAAAACTGTACTCTTTCGTTGGACGCTTAAACGGTACTGCCTGCATAATTTGTATTCGTATATATTTCTTACTTTTGATAAATTAAGCGAAGCAAATATATGCGAAGAAGGTGCTGAGTATTCAACGTTTTCAATTATTCGTACTATTTTTTTCTGTAGCCTTTCAAGCTTCAACAGATTAGTTTTTGTTGTTGTTCCCCAGACTAAATGAGAGTAGTTTAGGTGGGAGACAAAGAGAGCGTTATAGACCATTAGTTTAACTTTTTTTGGAAGAGTATAGCGGTTGCGATTTAAAATTCCAGTTATGCAGCTCAGTTTGCTGATTATACTATTTACATGATCATTCCATTGTAAAGTTGAATTAAAATATACCCCTAACACCTTGACACATTCCCGCACAGAAACACAGAAGCAACTACACAAAGCCATGCACTCATTCCAAGGAAATACAACGCAGTTGGCACAGGCGCTCCGGGAACGCTACCTGTCCTCAGGACGTCCGCAGATCGGCCTACTCCTACGCAGGGAGGGAAAACTCGGAGCTGGACGACCCTTTCCAGCGTCACGATCTGCGGGCCAGTCTGACCAAAATGAAGAGGGGCACCGCGCCGGGCCGGGACAAGATCATAGCAAACTTTTCGCGAACCTTCCTGATTCAGGATACCAGTGCCTTCTAGAATACATCAATGCGATCTGGACGGGGGAAACCCCACTCCCCATTATCGGCCCTTGTCACCTTCATCCCGAAGGCCGGGATCGTGCGATAAAAAAAAAATGTCGATGTTCTCAATGGAATCAGATTCGTCAAAATCCGAGCTGCTGGGACTAGCCATGCCGTTGTTTGTTTTCATGCGCTGGTCACCACGTGTGTGAGGAAGCAGACGATGCAGCAGTCGGTGCGTCACAGCATTCAAGGCCCACGTTACCAGGCAAAGTAGTTGAGCATCCTAGATTGTGACGTCACTGTCCGACTCGGCGTTCAGAAGCCGGAACCAAAAATCGTTTACCTAAAAATGCGTTATTAAATTATTTACTGTAAATTTAAGAATCTTCGAGTGTGTATCATGCTTCGAGGAGCAATACGAAACGTTTGAAACAAAGAACGCGCAAACCACAAATTCGGTGTCTCCACCCCTTAAAGACAAGCGGTTATCTTGCCTTCGCATTACATGCCCTGCTCAAGCCCACTTCCTCCTCTTGATTGCAACTAGGATGTCATTAACCCGCGTTTGTTCCCTCACCCACTCCGCCCGCTTCCGATCTCTTAAAGTGACACCTATCATTTTTTTCTTTCCATAGCTCGCTGCGTTGTTCTTAGTTTAAGCTAAACCCTCTTTGTTAGCCTCCACGTTTCTGGCCCCATAGGTGAGTACCAGTAAGGTACAGCTGTTGTATACTTTTCTCTTTGAGGATATTGGTAAACTGTCATTCATGATCTGAGAGAACCTGCCATATGCGCTCCGCCACATTCTTATTCTTCTAGTTATTTCCCTCTCATGATCCGGATCTGCGGTCACTACCTGCCCTAGCAGACATATTCTCTTACTACTTCCAGCACCGCGCCTTCAACTGCCAACTCCTGTTCTCTTCCTAGACTGTTAAATATTACTTTGATTTTCTGCATGTTAATTTTTACCGCCACCGTTCTGCTCTGCCTGTCTAATTCATTGATCATGCTTTGAAGTTCATGTCCTGAGTGAGTGTGACACAATGTAGCCCGTCTAGAAAACGTACACAGGAAAGGTATAAGGTTTATCTACTCAATTCGGGTTGCAGCAGTGGCGGCGGCAAGACAACAGGGCGTATCCTGAACGTTTCTTCGATCGTTTCAGAGCCGCTTCACCGTGGAAAATTCTTACCCGCTAAAGCCGACACCAGGACGACCAACGTAAAGCCTGCTGCTGACCTGGCTATCCTGTTTGTCACGTGGCCCGGTTATCATCAAGGCAGCTACAAAAGGACCACCACCGATCATCGCCGTCACATTCGGGTTGCAGCAGTGGCGGCGGCAAGACAACAGGGCGTATCCTGAACGTTTCTTCGATCGTTTCAGAGCCGCTTCACCGTGGAAAATTCTTACCCGCTAAAGCCGACACCAGGACGACCAACGTAAAGCCTGCTGCTGACCTGGCTATCCTGTTTGTCACGTGGCCCGGTTATCATCAAGGCAGCTACAAAAGGACCACCACCGATCATCGCCGTCACATTCGGGTTGCAGCAGTGGCGGCGGCAAGACAACAGGGCGTATCCTGAACGTTTCTTCGATCGTTTCAGAGCCGCTTCACCGTGGAAAATTCTTACCCGCTAAAGCCGACACCAGGACGACCAACGTAAAGCCTGCTGCTGACCTGGCTATCCTGTTTGTCACGTGGCCCGGTTATCATCAAGGCAGCTACAAAAGGACCACCACCGATCATCGCCGTCACATTCGGGTTGCAGCAGTGGCGGCGGCAAGACAACAGGGCGTATCCTGAACGTTTCTTCGATCGTTTCAGGTTGGTTACAGCACCTTTGCGTTACGCACGCTTCTGTCCCTTATTGTCACCGCCACTGCTATGCTCCCACTTGTAGCTTAAATGCTGTAATTCCGTTCTGCTAGTGCATTGTATCAGTACTGTTTTGTGATGTCTTCAGATGACGAGATTGCCTGCGCATCATGCAGCCTCCTGATTGTTGATGAATTTATGACCTGCGCAGAGTGTTGTGAAAAATTTCACTTGGGAAAGTGCTGCGGTGTAAGTGCAAAATCTTTTAAGCAGATGAAGAAAGTGACGCAGAAAGCCCTAAAATGTGCAAGCTGCAAAGACACTGCGACATGTAGTGATTTATCCAAACAGCCCAGTGATCTGACAGACCAGTTAACACAGATAAACAGAAAGCTGTCCCAAATACAGGTGCTGGAGTCTAAGCTCAACCAACTGCTCAGCTTACAGGACACTGTAAAGAGTATTGAGACATCGGTTCAGCATCTGTCTGATGCATACGATAATCTGAACGTCAAGCTCGAAAAGCAGGATAAAGACATCAACGACTTGCGCCAACGGGTGGAAACACTTGAGCAGTCATCGGATACAGCAGACATTCGCGCAATGAAACAAGAAATGAATGATTTAGAGCAGCGTATGCGTCAACACAACATTGAAATCCATGGACTGAAACCTTCCGACAACGAAAACCTGATGGATGAGCTTAATAAGATTGCTACCAAACTCGACCTGCCACAGCTATCCGACGATGACATTGAGGCACTGCATCGCTTGCCACATAAAGAAGGGAAAATTCCGGCAGTCCTGGTCAGGTTTGCAACAAAAAACATGAGATCCAAATGGTTCGGAAAACGGAAAGACGTGAAAGACGCAGTATCGGGAATTTGGTTTCTGGAGAACGTTACCGCGACAAATCGGCGACTGCACTGGCTGACGAAAAACAAGGCGAAAGAACAGAGCTATCAGTTTGTTTGGGTGACCGAGGGCAAGATATTTGCGCGGAAGCAAACCGGCACACGCGCCTTAAGGATCTCAGCCGAAGATGACCTTGACAAGATAGCATAATCTTTTGATTGACTTTTTTGATGTTTATGTTTTTAATGATAAGATGGCTTATCATACTACCACTTCATTCAATAATTTAATGCGCACAGACAACCACTGCAAAGCGCAATGTCTTTCGTTATTTCATTTAAATGCCAGGAGCTTAAGAAACAAACAAAATGATGTCGAGGCATATCTATCTGTGCTCCAGTACCCATTTGATCTTATGGCCTTTTCCGAAACATGGTTTGTTGATGATTCTGATGCCATCTGCTTTCAGAGTTATAGGCACATCTCTGTATATCGTGAAAACAAAAGAGGTGGGGGCGTTTCCATATATGTGCGAAACCAACACCGTTTTGATGTACTCTCAAACTACACGTATATCTGTGAAGACTTTGAATCGGTAGCAATCACGATGTACAATGTTGTTGTCATTGCCATTTACCGACCACCCCAAGGCGCTCCTCAAGCGTTGTTTAATTTTTTAGACTCTCTTTTTGAATTTGTAAATAATTCAAAAGGGCACGCGGTAATTGTGGGGGACTTTAATATTGACTTGCTTTCAAATTCACCAGCGAAGACCCAGTTATTAGAATGTATGCTAGCAAATGGTTGTGAGAATGTAATTGATGCGCCCACAAGAGTAACCCTAAGTTCTAGTACACTAATTGATCTATGTTTTAGTACCTTTTCAACGAATGCCACTAGATCTGGTGTTTTAAGCTCTGGCATTAGTGACCACTTACCAATATTTGCGGCTTTTCCAATACGACAGAGTGTTGTACATGAAACTGTTCATATACGGTTCATAAACACGCAGAAGGTTGAAGCCGTTATGTCTATGGTTGAGAAGGAGAAGTGGGAAGATATATACGATATTATGGATCCTTCTAAAGCCTACGATGTATTTATTACTAGACTGAAAAAATGCTATAATGATGCATTTCCTTATAAACCTCTGATTAAGCACAAAAAGGCTCGAAAAGAATGGGTGACTGGCGAACTTTACAAGCGTATTAAACACAAGGACAGATTATTTAACTTGTTTTTGCGTACACGTGATGCAGCACTACTACAGGAATTTAAACAAATCAGAAACAAACTGAGCAGTGACCTAAAGAAGGCGAGATCAGAATTCTATGTTCGTAAATTTGAAGCTTGCAAAAATGACTCCAGTAAAATATGGAAAACATATCGCGAACTAACCGCCAGCAACGCGACTGGCCTACCAGCTGAATTGATTCTTAATGGAAAGGCTTATAAAGGTGCAGCGCTTGCGGACGCATTTAATAACCACTTCTTAGACGCGGGGGCATCGACTTCCACTTTTCATGTTTCTTCACAACTCAGCTGTGAACGGTATATTAAGCAAACAATCAGCGACTCTTTATTCTTCCAACCCACGTCAGAGGATGAGATTATTTCTATTATTAATTCCTTAAACAACAGTTCGGCAGCTGGCGAAGATGAAATAAGAGTGATACCAATCAAAGCAGTTGCTGAATTTATAGCAGGACCTTTAACACACATCTGCAATCGTATGTTCGAGACCGGTTGTTTTCCAGAAAAAATGAAAATCGCTCGGGTTGCTGTAATTCACAAAAAAGGACCATATAATGATCTAAGTAATTATAGGCCTATTTCGGTTCTTCCGCTTTTTTCGAAAGTCGCAGAACGTGTTATATGTGTCCGTTTGACTAGCTTTCTTTCGTCACTGCATGTAATTACGAACTGTCAATATGGGTTCCAAAAAGCCAAGTCGACTGAATCCGCATTACTACGAGTTAAAAATAGAATTCTTAGCAATATAGAGAGCAAGCTTTTTACTGTAGGAATTTTTTTAGACTTTCGAAAAGCATTTGATTCTATTAAACACAACATTTTATTACGAAAACTTGAGTTATATGGAATAAGAGGTATTGCACACCAACTAATGCGTAGTTATCTACAGTCGAGACTGCAGTATACATCAGTGCACGGTGTTTCATCCGCAATGAGTGTTATAAAATATGGAGTTCCACAGGGATCTATACTAGGGCCTTTACTTTTCATTATTTACATTAATGATATTGCCACCGTACGAACCATTCAGTGGCGCCGTACCGCGGCCGAACTGTTTAAGCTGGGATTTGCCAAGCCTTGGGCACTCGAGGTGCTCGAGGAACGTCGTCTTCCTCGCTCGAGCTTCCTGCTGGCTGGCACGCCCACCTCGTCTACTTAGAACCTGGTCTCTTTCTTCAACCGTTTGTCGGTGACATATTTGGTGGAGCCGGCTGGGTAACGTCCCATGTACACTGACTCCGAAGACGCCTTTGAAGCCAGTCCCCAGGGCGTAGACACAACCCCCGTGCACAAAGCGAGCCGCCTTATCGGGTCTCTTCGAAGGAACGTGACGCTATTCGCCGACAAGTTCAAGAAATGCTTCAGGACGACGTGATACAGCCGTCGACGAGCCCGTGGGCATCGCCTGTTGTTCTTGTGGCGAAGAAGGATGGAACCCTACGGTTCTGTGTTGATTACAGGCGTCTAAACAAAGTCACCAAAAAGGACGTTTATCCTCTGCCGCGGATTGATGACTCCCTGGACCGGCTACGCCACGCCACGTATTTCTCGTCACTAGATTTACGTAGTGGCTATTGGCAGATCGAGGTGGATGAGCGCGACCGAGAAAAGACCGCCTTTATTACACCGGATGGTCTGTACGAATTCCGGGTGCTCCCTTTCGGACTGTGCTCGGCTCCTGCCACCTTCCAGCGGATGATGGACACCGTGCTTGCCGACCTAAAATGGCAGTCTTGCCTCGTCTACCTGGATGACGTTGTCATCTTCTCCGCTACGTTCGAAGAGCACCTGAGGCGCCTGCGCGCCGTGTTCGCCGCAATTCGTTCGGCCGGTCTTTCCCTCAAGCCCGAAAAGTGTCACTTCGCTTTCCAGGAGTTGAAGTTTCTGGGCCACATCGTGAGCGCTAAGGGAGTAAGCCCTGATCCCGATAAGACTGCCGCCGTCGCTGCTTTTCCCATGCCAACCGATAAGCGAAGTGTGCGCCGCTTTCTGGGCCTCTGCGCCTATTATCGGCGTTTTGTGCGAAACTTCTCCCAGATTGCTGAGCCCCTCATCCGCCTCACGAAAGATGCCGAACCGTTCTTCTGGGGCCAGGAGCAACAACAGGCCTTCGAAGACCTCCGCACTCGTCTGCAAAGTACGCCCATCCTTGGCCACTTCGACGAGTCAGCCGACACTGAACTGCACACAGACGCCAGCAACATCGGCCTCGGTGCGGTCCTTGTGCAGTGGCAGGATGGTCTCGAACGCGTAATCACATACGCAAGCCGCACCTTGTCACGCTCGGAGGCGAACTATTCCACCACTGAAAAGGAATGCCTGGCAGTTGTGTGGGCAGTGACCAAATTTCGCCCGTACTTATACGGCCGCCCTTTTAGAGTCGTCAGTGATCACCATTCGCTGTGCTGGCTGGCGAACCTCAAAGATCCCTCGGGACGGCTTGCACGCTGGAGCCTTCGCCTTCAAGAATTCGACGTCACCATCGTCTATAAGTCCGGCAGGAAGCACAGTGATGCCGACTGTCTGTCTCGTGCTCCTGTTGAGGACAACGGAGCTGATCCCGACACCGATTTTGTTTTTCTCGGCGCCATCTCCACGTCCGTCCTCGCTCAACACCAAAGAGACGACATTGAACTACGGCCTCTCATTGAGTATCTTGAAGGAAGCGCTGAGTCTCCACCGCGAATCTTCTCACGTGGACTGTCGTCGTTCTGTTTGCGCGATGGCGTTCTGTATAAGAAAAACTACCACCCGACGGAAGCTGTCTATCTGCTCGTCGTACCCGCGGCCTTGCGCGACGAAGTCCTGCAGGCGTGCCATGATGACCCATCTTCTGGTCACCTGGGTTTTTCCCGCACTTTGGCGCGGATACGCCAGAAGTACTACTGGCCCAGGGTTGCTGCAGTTGTACAGCGTTACGTCAGAACTTGTCGCGAGTGCCAACGTCGCAAGACGCCACCGACGAAGCCAGCCGGACTGCTGCAGCCTATTGATCCGCCACAAGCCCCCTTCCACCAAGTTGGCATGGACTTACTCGGCCCATTTCCACAGTCCTCGCTGGGTAACCGCTACATTGTGGTCGCCACCGACTACCTCACCCGGTACTGTGAAACTAAAGCTCTCCCTCGTGGTACCGCTGAAGAAATTGCGAACTTTTTCGTTCAAAACATTGTGCTTCGTCACGGTGCACCGACCATCGTTGTAACTGACAGGGGAACGGCGTTCACCTCGGCCCTTACGCAGGAGGTTATGCGCCTTAGCGGCACCTGTCACCGCAAAACAACCGCTTACCACCCTCAAACGAACGGACTCACCGAACGGCTCAACAAGACGATCGCCGACATGATCTCCATGTATGTTGACGCAGACCACCGGAACTGGGATGCCATACTTCCTTACGTAACGTTCGCCTATAATACTGCTCTGCAAGAAACGACGCGCTTCACACCATTTCGTTTAGTGCATGGTCGCGAAGCCACCACCATGCTGGACGCAATGTTGCTTCCGAGCAGTACTCCCTCAACTGTTGTGGCTGCTGACCACTTCGTTCGTCACGCCGAGGCCGCCCGCCAACTCGCTCGACAGCGCATACGGCGCCAGCAAACCCACGACGCTCGCCGCTATAACCTCCGCCACAGAGCTGTTAGTTACCAGCCGGGCGAACAAGTCTGGGTTTGGAGCCCAATCCGCATGCGTGGACGCTCCGAAAAGCTTCTGCGCAGATATTTCGGCCCCTACGAGGTACTCCGCAAAGTCAGTGATGTCAACTACGAAGTTCTTCCCCAAGGAACAGTTCGTTCCTCCAGACGGCCGACCTCCGAAGTCATCCATGTCGCCCGGATGAAGCCGTACCACGCCCGCTAGCGCTTCAGGCGTGTCTACAGCTGCCGCCGGACACATGCAGCGTCCCTTCTCTTCGTTCTGCCCACTGCTGCGGCACCGAGTCGGTGCCCTTCAGAGAGGGGGAGCAATGCCACCGTACGAACCATTCAGTGGCGCCGTACCGCGGCCGAACTGTTTAAGCTGGGATTTGCCAAGCCTTGGGCACTCGAGGTGCTCGAGGAACGTCGTCTTCCTCGCTCGAGCTTCCTGCTGGCTGGCACGCCCACCTCGTCTACTTAGAACCTGGTCTCTTTCTTCAACCGTTTGTCGGTGACAATATAGTAAACATTCCTTTAACCAATGATATTATTTTATATGCCGATGATACTAACGTTTTCTTTCATGGTGAAAATCTTAAACAACTTGAAATTATTTCTAATACTTGGCTACTGGAACTTAGCACATGGCTTTTCCTAAATGAACTTGAATTAAATACAAATAAAACGAAGTTTATGTTGTTTTGTGCAAAAAATAAGCCCATATCCCATGTTATGCGACTGTCGTTTCGAACTTCTGAGATTGAACAGGTTGAAAATCTTTCGTTTTTAGGAGTTACTTTTGACAGGAAGCTTAGTTGGTCATATCATGTTAATAATGTCCGCATCAAGGTTGAAAAATCAGTTGGCATTCTATACAGGCTTCGTAATCTGTTGCCCGTTTGGCTCAAGAAGCGACTGTATTTTTCTCTTGTTCAATCTCATATAAATTATTGTCTGTTGGTATGGGGAACTACCACAAAAACTGATCGCGAAAGACTATGTGTGCTCATTCGGAAAGCTGCACGTTTATTTCAGCCAGCAAATGGACAAGCTAGTGCTTCTGAGCTTATGATCCGCCACAATCTACCGTCTTTCATGTATTCATATCACCTGAAACTGAGTCTGTATATATATAAAGAGATGACAACAAATTCTGCGTCGTATTGTAGTCAGTACCTTGATAGAGATACTGGTTATTCATTGCGCCATACTACCTTACTGACAGAAAGGCCAAGAACAAATTATGGTACTCAAACTATCGAACATCAAATTTCAAAGTTCTGCAATTCCTATCCAGATATAATAGCTACTGCAAAAAATGTTACATCTGTACATCAGTTTAGGCAAAGAGCACGTGCCTTATTGTGTCATTGATGTTCTGGTTTGTCTTTGTTTTGTTTTTGTTAAATATTCCTATGTTTCTTCATGTCGCTATTAAGCAAAGTGCCATTTATTTCTCGCAGCTTGTGCATATGTATATTGCATGTAGAATTATATAATCATCTGATCTGATCGTGATTAGGATGTATGATTATGGCGATATGCTATGTACTACTGCCTCTGCTGCGCCCGGCGAGGCCAAGATCTAGTCAGGAGACCAATAGTCTCCTTTTGTCTTGCCTCGTGGGCAATACTTGTATTGCCTAAAAAATGAATAAATAAATAAATAAATAAATAAAAGTTTTCACCGTGTAACCCACCCTCAGAAATAATGCAGGCAAATGGAATTCAATGTCTCGTACAAGGAGGGCAAAAATCATTTGCAGTTTCTTTTCTTGCTTTGGAATGGGGATCTAGCAATTAATCCATCTCCAATATCTGTATACTTTAACGATGAGGCACACTCGCCCCCATCATCCGAATTCGCTGACGCCGTATTTTGCACAAACAGATTAATTCAAATTTTCAAGTTTTTCCTCGCACTGTAGTTGATTGGAGTGATTCTTTATTGCATCTCACTGCGCTTTGATAGTTCGATATTTTATTAACTTGGCTTGCATTGCTTTGTTTGCCTCTTTGCCTGCCGTGCTTGGACCTGTGCCAAGTTTGCAGTCCTGAATAAAGGAAAAAGAAAGAACAAAACCCGCAAAGCGTGTACACCAATCAGCAGCCCTCTCCGCACTAGTGGTGGCCCCATACTGGAGACGAGAGAGGCCGTCTTTAAAGCTCCAGATAGTTCTTGACACCAACGGCTGCCTCGAGCATGGAATATTCTTGAACTGAGTAAGGTGCACACCCGATGGACTGCAAGCTGAGGGCTTCTAAAACATCTCTGGCAGTGCTGTTCCAGATCCCCTCCTTAGCAGTGCTGCGCACATAGGACACTCCACGTGCAGTCTGTGGATTGGATTTGTTGTAACGGCGTTGTGGGTGGACAAGCCGCTCCCGGTGGATGCATAAGACAGCGTAGCCAGGCCGGAGAATGACGCTTTATTCTCGGATCAAGGAGTATTATATAGCCAGACGGGCGGAGGAAAGAGGGAAAGAAAAAATGAATGATCGGTGTCGCCACGGGTTCATAGTTGGTGGTTTATCGCTTCTGCTATCAGCAGCATCCCTTCCTCCTAACAGCCATAGCGATCCACAGGTTTCTTCACCCGGACTGACCTGCGCAGCTGCTTCTCCGGGGGTGCAGTGTCAACAGGTGCTGACCTGGGTCCGATGGTGCTGCTGCTGGACTGTTTGTCCCCGTGTCCCTCGTCGTAGCGTTTGCGGACTTGATCAGCATGACGATGAACCGCCACCTCATCTTCCGTCTTGACAGTCGAGCGCCTGTTGTCGACTTCACCTTTCCGGGTGTCCACTTGTCACCCACACTGTAGTTACGCACTAGTACTGGTTCCCCCGGAGCGAAACTCCAGCTGGCGTCGTCCGAAGCTTTCTTAGCTTCTCTGAACTGCACCGCTTTGTTCCTGGGAGGAAAACACATGTCAAGTCGGGTGCGTAGTCGATAAACTAACAGTGTTTCTGAAGGCGAAGGGCCGGACTGCCGCGGGCATTCCTGTAACGACACAAAACTCGCGCGAGTGCGGTTGAGACATCCACGCCCGTCATTTTCTTTAATCCATCCTTAACGGTTCTGACTGCACGTTCTGCAAGCCCACTCCTTTGATGATGGTAGCGCGGTGTCCGAATGCCGGCAGTGCCGTTTCTTTCCATAAATGCAGCAAACTCCAACCACGTAAAGGGTGTGCCATTAGCTGTTACTACAGTATGCGGTAGTCCGAACTGGCTGAAGAGCGTATACGCACGGGTTTACCGTGCTGCTTGACGTTGCACGCACTAGTGGAATGGCCTCGATCCACTTACTGTGCGAATCTACCACGATTAGCAACATTTTGTCTCTGATAGGTCTAGCGAAATCCAGGTGCAGAAGGAACCACTTCTCTTTGGTTGCTGGCCAGTTCACTGGCTCACAGGCCGGTGGCATTGGTAAATATTGAATGCCAACAGCGCAAACGACGCAGACAAAGTAGAAGTCTGCGTCGTTTGCGCTGTTGGCATTCAATATGTACCACCAACTCGCCCGTTTGGCTATAGCATTGGTAAAGCCTGGACACCGTTTCTGCGTTGAGCGGCAATTCGGCAAATGTACAGGTCAATCTCCGGCCACCAAAATTTAGACCGCGCTACCTTCTTCATGGTGCAGACACCCCGATGGGCTTCGTGCAGCATCATCAGCAATCTAGCGTGTGCCTGTTTGGTGATTACTACACGATGTCCCCACAGTAGGAGACCATCCTGAACGGATAACTCCTGCCGCTTTTTGTAGAAAGCCATCATCTCTGAGTTACCGGTGGAACATGCGTTGAACCAACCCCCACGGACGTGCCTGCATACAAGGGATAGCACCTCAGCCGTTGCTGTAAGTGGCCGCAATTCACTGATGGCCGACTGGTCCCACTGGTCGATGGCGAAAACAAACTCTGCGTCGCCTTCCGGTGCAGTCTCGCTTTTCTGCAAGGTTTGAGGTAAACGGCTTAGGACGCCCGCGTTCACCATCATTTTGCCGGACTTGCAAAGCAGCTTGTATTTGTAAATTCCCAGTAAGAGAGAGCATCTTTGTATTCTTGCGGCGGCCATGACTGGGGTCTGGCGATCCATTCGCAGAAGGCCAAGCAGAGGACGATGATCCGTGACCAGGGTGAACTCCCTGCCAAGTAGGTAGTCACGGAAACGTGAAACACCCTAGAGAAGAGCTAATTCGCTTCACGCTCTATCTGAGAATACTTCGTTTCAGCCGAAGTCAAGGTCCGGGACCAAAATTCAATGGGCCTGTTTTCTTCATTTATGCGATGGAACAGTGCCGCTCCTCCCCCGTGAGGCGACGCGTCGCCTTCCAAAAGTAGCTCGAGCTTCGGATTGAAATACGTTAGCACAGGGGCTGCACAAATCGTCTTTTTCGCCAGTTCAAATGCAGCTTGCTCTTTTTCGCTCAACATCCACCTGGCTCCTTTCGTCAGTAGCTTGTACAAAGGAGCAAGTAATGTGGACAGATTAGAGAGAAACTTATTGGAGAACATTATGAACCCAAGGAAAGCACGCAACCCTGTAACATTATCTGGATAAGAGGTTAGTCTGATAGCATCGATGTTCTTCTCCATTGGATGCAACCCGTTTTTGTCAATGCGATGACCAAGATATGCTACTGCTTGCTCGGCGTAGTGACAATTGTCAGAGCGCAGCTTAATACCATGTTCCCTGACGCGCTGCAGCACTGCTTTCAAGTTTGCGTCATCTTGGCTCTTATCAGCTATCAGCACATCGTCAAGGTAGGCCTGCATGCCGGTTCACCCTTGGAGTACCGATTCAGTTTTCCGCTGGAACATTGCTGGCGCCAACGAGATACCGAACGGTAGCCGATTGTAGCAGTGGAGCCCTTTGTGAGCGTTAATGACGGTCAGTTTCCGCGAATCCTCGTCTAGCGCGACCTTGTTATAGGCATCCCGCAGATCTAGCAAACTGAACTGTTCTCCTCCGGCTAAAGTGACAAACATATCGTCAATGACTGGTAGCGGGTATTGCTCAATCTCACGCACTGGATTTAGTGTAGCTTTAAAATCTCCGCAAATGCGCACTGAGCCGTCGTTCTTCAAGACGAGAACAATGGGCGTGGCTCATTCCAAATATGGCACTGGAGATATTATCCCCGCTTCCACGAGCTTATCCAACTCCTGCGACACTTCCTCTTTGTACGCAAAAGGAACCTTCCTTGCCTTGAAAAACTTCGAAGTCGCTCCGCTCTTGAGATAAATCTGGGCTGGCGGGCCTTTCAGGAGTCCGGTGGTCTCGGTGAAAAGTTTGGCGTGGCTGTTCAGTAGTGCCAAAGCCGGCAGTGGGGCAGCTGGCGGAATTGTCCTGGCCTTGTTGGGTTAACAAGGCCAGCACAATAAGTGTTAACTCGTCGCTTGCTCTTCCGCCATGATTCCGGTGCCGTCAATTTCTGGTCCAATCTGGTTGATCATTTTCTCTGGTTCAACATCCGCAAGCTGCTCATGGGCTATGAAAGAGATCGTAGTGGAAACACCCGAGACTGCAACAGGCACTTACATCGAACAGTACTCAGGCGTTGATGTCAAAGTGCTTGCTGTGATTTATACCTCAAAGTGTCCTCTGGCGGCATCAATACATCTTTGCAATCTTCCTTCATATTATTTGAATACAGATGCCCTCATGCAGGTCTCCTTCTGCATATCTATTTCTTCCAGCTCTGGCAGAACCTTCTGCTGCAGCATTTCTAAATATGATTCGGCAGTGACGGTGCCCTCAAAATAAAAAGGTCCAACGAGCCCCTCGCGCCATAATCTACAACAAGCCATGATATGTGTCATGGGAAGTAGTGGGGCCAGTTGGTTCATTTTTCAACTTAAAACAGTGCGCAGGGACAGGACACAGTCAAGAAACACACAGACACAGTCAGTGCTGTGTCTGTGTGTTTCTTGACTGTGTCCTGTCCCTGCGCACTGTTTTAAGTTGAAACATGATATGTGGGGTCTTGTCGTTCGTGGAAAAGAAACGAGGATTGTTTTTCCCCCAAAACCCTGTGTTCTGTTCGTTGATTTTTCCATCCAGGTGAAAATTTTCTTCATCAGTGAATAATAAAAAGTTCAGATGTCCCCATTCTTGAGTAATTCTTTGCTAAAACAGATGCTTGGGCAAGTTGGTAACTCATTTTCACCGGAACAGCGCGCACTCAGACACGGACACGAAGGGAGACACGACACACACGAGCGCTGACTTTCAACTGGTGTTTATCGTTTGGAATGAGGCATATATACACAGTTCCAATAACACAAGGAAAACAACCATCCATTCATAGATTCATAGTCAATTCATGCATGTCACACTGAAGAAGGACGATAACAACATTATCATTTTCCCTTCACTAAAAATGCCAATTCTTTTGAACTGATCGATAAAGACGGGCTACTGACGCATGCGTCTTTAGACCAGGCGATGTGCGCTGCTTCGACTATTTCGCGTGTTAATTGGTCACTGTGTTTACTTAAAATTCGTGTGCTAGTGAAGTCAGGGTGGCAAGTTTTGTTTTCACAGTCTCTACAATAGATCCCGAGATGCCCTTTTACTGTGTTATGCACGTTATTATTGTGCTCCTTCAGGCGTTCATTGAGGCATCTCCCCGTCTGACCCACATACAGCTTGCCGCATGACAAGGGAATGGCATACACTACACCTTCTTCACATGACACGAATCGATTTTCATGCTTGATGTCGCAATCTCTGGGAACGAAATCAGTGTTAACCCTTTTGCACATCTTCCCAAGCTTATCAGGAGCCGAAAATATATCCTTAACTCGTGCTCTATTCGCTATCTTTTTTAGTCTGTGGGAGAAATGATGAATGTAAGGCACAACAGTAATTTTTTCTTTTTCCTTCCGCGTCTCTGAATCTGCCTGCTCCCCTTTTCCATTTTTGCTCAAGCTACTGAGAATAGATTCGGACACTGATACTAGTAGCTGCTTGGGATAACCAGCCTTAACGAGCCGATGCTTAACGAGCTTAGAATGAGATGACATAAAGGAGAGCAATGGATTCCTGCTTCGTGGCTGGTAAGACCAACACATGTGCACCAATTAATGCACCATCACATGTGTTGGTCTTACCAGCCACGAAGCAGAAATCCATTGCTCTCTTTTACGTCATCTCATTCTAAGCTGGTGAAACGTGCCGTGGTGAAGTCATGCTATCACAACGCGCTTAACAAATCCTGCATGCACTCCATGCAAGATAGTTTCCTTCTCCAAACCGATCGGCTCGTTTTTAGTAAGAGAAGCGGTGACTCTTCCTTGTGGTATTATTTTCAACGAGCAGACGATCTGCACCTTCGAAGGAAGCGCTCCAACGGCCTTGCCGGAGATGGCGGTTGCCTCGCCTCTCGACAGATGGCGCATCACGTCAACGCAGCTTCTTGACTCGCTTCTACGAAATTTGTGCACACCGCCGAGAGCAGTCTTCCGTCCATTCCGGAAAATCTAGGCAAGTACTGATGTTGAATCACTTATCAGATAGCGTAGACCACATTTTGCTACTCCGTGAACGTTATTTCAGCTGGAATGGGGTAGTAGATTTTGCATAGGAATTTTTTAAAACCCGGCCCCCAAATATTCCAGACCCGGTACAGTGAAAATTTGAATGTTAGCGCCTTCATGCCTTTCTTTCTCCTCCCGTCACTTTTTACACGCTGATAGGTGAACACTCCTCCGCTGGCTGCTGGAATTCCCATGGGGAGCCTCCTGATTCATCAGAACGGCATTGCCATGGTAGCGGCGTGATGCCTGAAAGAGCCCAACCAATAGCCATCTCTAAACAGCAAGAGTGCGAGCTGTAAAAATTAGTTGAGCTCTGGATAAACCTGAAGTAACGCGATAGCACACAGCTGGAACTCGCTCAGTCGAATTGCTGGGCGTTCATTCTTCATCTTCGTCCCTGGATCCCTCTCCCCTCTTCTCCCACTCGGTTTCGCCGCCGGCAGCTGCTCTGCACTACGTCACCAGCCACTGCGCCGCCATGCTGAAGGCTCGGAATGCTAGCCTAATGTAGGCACGCGCCGCACACACCAGCTGCGCGCTACGACGTCACTACGCTCATGCGCACAACTGGCGAGGCGTCGGCGCAGCGGCGAGGCACGCACACCAGCTGCGTTTTCTGACGTCATGTGCACAACTGGAGGAGCGGTGGTGCCACGGCTCGGTGCGCAGCTGCGCAGCCACGGTGACCTTGCGAAGCGGCTGGTGTAGTGTAGCTATCACTACAAAATAAGCACATGAAAGTGGGCATAGAAAGCAGCAGATGCCGAGAATTAAACAAGCATGGGTGTTCTCTGCAGACGTGCCACTTCCTTTTTTATCTTTTATCCAAAGCAACAGAAACCAAATTTCCGGACACCGCACTCCATTTAAAAGCTGCCCTGAGCGCAATGGTCACAGCTTCTTGGTAAAGACGACTATTAGATGCTATGCTCCGTTTCACTAGCATGCACTGTGTGCTGTCGAATGGAAACGCCGCTGCATTTGTCTGTGGGTTGTACGTCACGCAAAAGCATCATTGCAAAAAACTAAATGCACAAATCAAAGAACTGAATGCGGTTGTCCTGCGGCGCCTACCAAATAAAATCTTGTTCCTTTTCTTGACCAGTTTTATATTTAGCTTTACCTTTCACAGATGGCACTGCTTTTAGTGGGGCTGCGTGGCGGTTTTGTGCTACGACTTATTGACACTTCTGTCCTTTTACCATCTTGACCTTTTAGTGAGTGTGTCTTTCTGCCTTATTATTTCTTACAAAACGTTATCCACCATTTCGCCCTTCTACAAGATTTGTAGTCCTCTGTGCTTCTCGGCGTTTTCGTGAGTTGTTTTTCAGCGTAGAAGAACTTCTATTTGGGCCAGATGGTTCACTGTACTCGAAGATGGAAAAAACAGTAGCGCCGAAAAAAAAAAAACACACACAGTTCAAGAACGACGTAGGACAAGCGCTCACTTAATCGGACTTTAATCTCTGAAAAGCGAGCAAATATACAAAAGCAAAGGCATGCGCAGAAAGTAATCTGATGTGCAATCAACAGAACCGTTCAAGATATGAAATTTCAGTTTTAAAAAGGTTCACAGACGTATCGCTGACGTATCATTGTTTCCCTCATCGTGGCGTTAATATGCCGTGCAAGGTACATTTCGTTTTGCCTCGCAAGGGTCTCGTTCCGGAGGACGTGAGTGCTATCTTCGGCTACTTGTGACCGCCAATAGGACTTCTGAAGCGTATTTGCAAACTACTGAAAGCTGAGCTGTGGCGAAAAATAAGAAGATTTGAAGACCATGTGCGTGCTCTCTGCTACAGCTTGGATCCCGGGTGGTTGGCAGGGATAAAGCACCGTGCGATTCGTCGCCTCACAGGAAGAATGACTGAGTCTTGGTGGGCTCACACACTGAACCATTTGCTGCAGTCTACTCCGGTGAAGAGGAACAGGAAGCCACCTGGTTCGGGGTCGACGGTTGTCGGTGAAGCTGAGCTGCCCAACGAGATAGGACATGTCTTGAGCAAGGGTCCTAAGTTTAGCCATGAGCCACGGGTTGGGGCACATGAGTTCCTGGCTCAGAATAGGCGCATCGCAGGAAAGGCCTCAGAAGACAACAAGGAAAGGTGTCTACTTGATGGAGTGGATGCGCTGATGAGGGCTACAAGTAGCACCGTCACCAAGCCAGGCAAGGATCCCATTGTAAAAGTAGTGTCATTTTTTAGACAGAACAATCTCCGGCTTCTACAAGCTGACAAGGATGGCGGCTTTGTGGTGCTATCGGAGGAGGACTTCAGAAGAAGAGCAGGTGATGCCATTGCCAAGAACTTTGAGACTTTAAAGGCCAGTGAGACAAGAGTGAAAGGAAGGGCGGCCATTATGTGCAGGGACTTGGAGCTGAACAAGTTGGCTAACGGCATTGCTAGCAGTAAGAGCAACGCTCTGGCTGTATTTTTTACTGCCAAAACGCACAAACCGTCGGTGCCGTTTAGAACAGTAGTAAGTGAAAACGGTACATGGCAGCATGTTCTGAGCAAATACCTGCAGAAGCACCTTAATTCTCTTCAGAATCATGATCCGTTCGATATAAAAAGCTCAGTTGATGTTGTTAGGTATCTTCAGGAAAATTCTTCCATTGGATATGTGTGTTCGATTGATATGGAGGACCTGTATTACTCCGTGCCTTATGATGCATTGTTTACCTCTGTAAGAGATTCCATAGAAAGTACCGGGGCAATAGAGTTCCAGAACGCCTCAGGAGTGTCAGTAGCGAAATTTTTGACAATGCTGGAATTTTACCTTAAAGTGACGTTTGTATCTTTTAACAACAGTTTTTATTGGCAAAAGAAAGGGTTCTGCATCGGTTCTTCCATAGCCCCGGTCCTAACCAGCATATTTTTAGCCTATATTGACCGCGCCCTCCAAGTTTGACAGGGAAGGGGGTACAAAACGTTTTCAGATACGTGGATGATTTTTTAGTGGTTTTTAAAAACTGGACAACGTGACCTACACCGATGCTGTAAGCAGTGTTTTAGAGATATTTAAAGAGAATCGTAGGGGACTGGTTTTCGCACATGAGATGCCTTCGCAGGGATGTTTACAGTTTTTAGACCTGAAGCTTACGTTTGCTGAAGAACATGTATGTTGGCAGTATGCCCCTCGAGCTAAAAAGGAGCTGCTACCGTATGCTTCAGCTCATTCTAAGACAGTTAAACGCGCTATTGCTAATCTTTGCCTCGAATCTGCACTCGTGAAGTCGTGTCAGCATGAAATGAGGAGGCAGCTTTGATACGAAAGTGGATCGATTAGTGGGGGCCGGGTTCCCAAGCTCGGTAATCACAGGTGTTGCTGAAGCTCTCCTACAAAAAGTCAAGGGCGCCATGTTTGAGCGGCCTTCAGAGCGAAGGAAGCAAGACGCGAAACCTGAAGTGGTTCCGTATGTGCACAGGGTTGCCCACAACGTGAAAAAGGTGGCAAATAGATATGGCGTGCCTGTCGTCTTTTCGACTCCACGGAAGCTGGCACAGATCTGTGCGCGTGTAGCGAGCGATGGGAAGAGGAATGGCTGCGGTAAAAAACATGGGAAGCACTTTGTGAAGTGCTGCACTGGCGTGGTCTATGAAATACCGCTGACCTGCGGCAAGGCCTATGACAGGCAGGTGCATCAGTGACCGTGCAGCGGAACACGCGCGCTCACTCAAAGAAGGAGGAGGTGCGCATCTACCCAAACACTGCGCAGAGTGCAAGGTCCGAGCGGCAGAACATACGGTGGGAGAAAATTGTGAGCTCTGCAAAAAGTGTGAACCACAACTTGATGAGATAAGGATTCTGGGCAGGAGCGGTGAGAGTAAGGCACGGGAGGTTTTGGAGGCGTACCACATAAGGAAAAGAAGAAAAAGTTGTGTCAGCAACCTTTTTAAAACTGAAATTTCATATCTTGAACGGTTCTGTTGATTGCACATGAGGTTACTTTCTGCGCATGCCTACGCTTTTGTATATTTGCTCGCTTTTCAGAGATTAAAGTCAGATGAAGTGAACGCGTGTCCTACGTCGTTCTTGAACTGTGTGTGTGTGTGTTTTTTCGGCGCTACTGTTTTTTCCATTTTCAAGTTTTTCACCGCTATTGTTTCTCACAAAACATCATGCACCATTTTAAACAACTATAAGTCTTGTTGACGTTTTGCTGCCTTTTGTTAGCAATTAAAGGAATAAAATTGCCCACATGAAAGTGCTTATTGAACTGTCTTTTATCCTTCTCGGAATTTTCTTAAGTGTGTTTTTATATGTTATTATTTGGTAGAAAACTTTAGGCGTGTCCCTCGCCTTTTTCGGGAGTCTCTCTCTGTGTACTATTTCCTAAAAACGTTAAGGTTAATTTTGCCCATCGAAAAGGTTTGCTGTATTTTGTCCCTCTTGGCATTATCACAGGTGTCTCTTTTGGACACTATTATTTCTTACAAAACGCTATTCTTCATTCCACCAACCTACCAGTTCTGCTGAAGTTTCGCTGTTCTTCGTCTACATCGGCGTTTTTGTAAGTGACTCTTTCTGCACAACTTGTTCCAAAAGTTTACATTTCATTCCGCCCATCTACAAGTTTCGCTGTAGGTTTGCTCTCTTTTGCCCCTCTCGGCATTTTCGTGACTGTGTCGGTCATCTTGCTCCTTTGTAATCTAGAAGAGTGCTGTGAGGGGCTAGTTGGTACGACATTACGACTAAGGTTATCAGACGCGCGAGGGATAAGAAATAATGGAAAATTATCAAAGCCTTGGTAGTCGCGAGATTAGGGCCTGCCAGTTGTGTTAGCGATGCTTCCGTACACCTGTACCGCAAGGAGTTGGAGTTTCTGGTCTCACGAGATGATTGTGGCTGTGGTCTTTGTGGTTGGTGCGCATGCACTTCGTAGCTGAAAGAAGGAGGCGCTGGTGCAATAAACCAGTTGTTAGTCTGCGTTTGTCCAGCGTGGTTCTTCTCTCTTGCGCCGTCTTTTTTGGGCAGTTATTCTTTGTTCTCATAATATTGTTACGGGGATGTTACGGCGGTAAGTCTGTGTTGGCGGCTGCTCTGAGATGGCCAGCACTCAGCTCAGACACCGAGGGCCCAGCTATCAACTGTCAACGTCGTCGTCGTTCAGCGCACCGCCACTTCTTCGTTCACGGTCCACCGGTAACAATATCTTCTTTGCCTTGTTGAAAACTACCCAATGACAAACTCACCCACACCACTGGAACCGGCGATGGCGGCGTAAGGGCACGGGTGTAGTGATGATAGCCTCAATAGCTGCACCCCCAGAGTGGATACGGAATCCTTTGGCATTGAGGGTCTTCTGAGATCGGTCTGTGAAAAGAAGCAATCATTTATTTGGTGAATCAGTGATAAAACATACTTTGAATCTACAGGCAGCTCCATTTTCGCTTACTCTAGTGAACGCTTTTCAGTGCTCCTCCTCCAAAGCTCGTGGGAAGCGGAATACAGTCATCATCTTCAGCAGGGCCTCTCCCCTCCTGTTACCCTGTATACAACTTGATAATCTCATCCATTTACCTTCCTGCACGCACACTGTGAAAGATTTTTGGTTTCGATGCTGATCAAAACGATTGCTGCCAGCCATAAAAGCCACATGCAATATATAGCACGGGGTGTACTAACAAATGAACTTTTTTTCCTTAAAAAATAGACTGCTGAGTAACAGCCATGCATGCAGCAAGCACGCATGAGTAACAGCCAAGCCAGGACTGATAATCTATGTATGGTAATTCAAAAATCAATTTCCTTTAACCTGGGTGCAACAGCAGGGCAGAATGGTGGGCCTGTTGGTATGGCATGTCAAGGAAGAAAACCAGGCAAAAAAGACGAAAACACAAGAAGAGAACGACACAGGAAAACGACTTGGGTGCCTTGGGTGCCATAGGTACTGAATTTACACAGAAATCACAATGTTTCGCTATATGGAAGGCCTCATAGGCTTCACGCGCCTTGCGTTTTTTTTTCATGGCCCATAGCACAAATGAAACGTTGGGTACTTTTCATGTTACATGTGCTGCAGTGCAAGGCAGGATAACTATCACCTGCGGCACTAATTTTTCTTTGGTGCCTGTGCATTCTCTTGTTGACACATTTTTTTGTATGGCCTATTTAAAGTTTTCACACTCCAGCAGTATCTCGTAGCTTGTAAAGGGCTTCAGTCTCGCAATTTGCGTGCACGTTTCTATGTCTGGTGGTGCTGCATTTATTTTTTTCCATCGGACATAATTGATATTCAGACACCTGTTACGCTTGATGAAACTGAGAAAGCCTCATATTAAAGCTTTGTGATTTGACGTCTTTTCTTAGAATGCATGTCTCTGTGCAAATAAGGCAAAACTTCACTGTGTTGTCGTTTGTGTTTCTCGTTCTCCTGTCCTGTCCTATTTGGGCAGTACTAACCTTTCTTTCTTGACTTCTCCTTTTTGAATGATGACTAGCTGCTGGTGGTCATTATTCCTTATGGGAAGCCCGCAACAAACAGGTCCCTGGACTGCATAGTGACACTAATTATGGCAGCCATTGAGTGGCTCCAATACCCGCATCACTCAAGGTCGCGTGAGTATGAGACACAAGGTCATCAAAGGTCGACCGGTGGGTGGTACACAGAATGTGGACCACCTATACTCCGTTTCATACATCAGGTGCAACGCTGTCAAAGCTAGCGCTCTTTTTTGCGCAGCCTGCATCCGTGACAGAAAATAGTGCGTTGCTTGTGGTGAGCGAAAAATAACAAATGCATTGCCGACAGGCTTCGTGGGTAATACATTTGTCATCAGCGTGACAAAAAACGATGATATTGCGAGCGAATCGGTCGAGATCTGTGATTTTGTATTTTGCTTGTGTCCTCTTTTTCCATTTCACGTTTTCGCTGTCCCCGCTGGCCGCCGTGTTTAGTCTTTCTGTCCGCCTCCCTTTTACTTTTGAGAAAATGGCGTCCAGCTCAGCGGCGTGACGACAATTTGGACCAATCTGAAACGCGGACAAATACGCCTTGCTCGTCGGTAAATTGGTTTTTGAGGAAAGGAAATGTATCTGTCATATCTCGGTGGACACCTAAACCTCGCCGTAACGGGAAGGGAGGAAGATGGAGCGACGCGTTAGACCGCACGGCCACAAAACAGCGCGGAGGGATACACCTCTCTTTATTTTTTTCTGCGGACTACTTCCGTAGCCTTCACCGCGTTGCACATGACGTATGAAACGGAGTATAGTTGGCGTAGAATGTTTGAGGTGCTATGAAACGATTCAGCACGTTACGGAGCATAAGGCTGCTAATCGAACAGGGATTCGCAACGACGACCTTTGGTTCCCGTGATTTGTTGAAAATTAAGGCGAAAGCCTTTAATGCCTCATCGTTGTAAGCAGCAGTTGCAGACAGAAAATGTCACGCTTTTCAATTGGTTGAAACGGCCGGGACGTCACAGTGCGCTAATTTCAAACGGATCCAATTGTACTTTGCCTAGTAACCATGCAACCAATTGAAGGGATCGTATAGTGATGCTCCAAATAAGTGGGACTGAGCTTAGTTAATTGCTTAATTACACAATTACCGTAATTAACTTTACTAGTCAGGCCATATAAATAAATAAAACCGAGTAAGAAATTGGTCGAGCTTGGGAATCGAACCCCGGTCTCCGGAGTGCGAGTCTAGCACGCTACCACTCCGCCATGCCAGCTCGATGGTTTGGAATGAACAAAGGTGCGTCTAGTGAATACGGTGTCTTCGTTCACTCCCATCTTCCTCCCTTCCCGTTACAGCGAGGTTTAGGTGTCCGCCAAGATGTGAGAGACAGATACATTTCCTTTCCTCAAAAACCAATTTACCGACGAGCAAGGCGTATTTGTCCGTGTTTCAGATTGGCCCAAATTGTAGTGCCGTCACCGCGCGCGAATTTTGACGGGTGTCCACCGAAATATGTGAGACCGTTAATGCGTAACTTCCTTTCCTCAAATACAATTTTCATTTTCTTCATTACATCCCCTCTTTCTTCTTTCACTCACACTTCCTCCCTTCCTGTACGGTGTGGCTCAGGAGTCCACCGAGATGACAGAGAATTACAGCCCCATTTCCTTTCCTTAAAAGCGTTGCGTTCAAAGGGCTACGCATCGCGCCGAACGGGTGGTGGCGTTCCTTGGACTCCCTGGCAGCGCTGCAACACGCTGTCGCGTTCCACTCCTAAAGGCGAAGCTTAGGCGTCATTAATTGGCAGTTAATTAATGCACCAACAAAATGTGCAGTGAACAATTGCGTAGCAGAATGCAGCACTCAGGCTTTCGCCTTTCACCACTTTAGCCGCTAAAGTTCCTCGCAATTTTTTTTAACCGTCCATTATGGCCAAACTAATTGACGTGGGACATTCGAAGTGGTGTCAAACGATTTGTGTTCTTGCGGCGTATACGTTGGCATCAAAAAGTAGATATCCGGATGTAAGGAAAAATTCGTAACGGATATAGTGAAGATGGCTAAAGATCCAATATTGGTTTGATTGGTTTGTCCTTCATCATTTGCAAGAAACCTAAACAACATTTTTTGTTCATGATCACATACATGTCTTGTACCTTTTCTGCTAATCCCACCCCTTATGTAATACCCCACGAGGGGTCTTTAAGGTAATAAAATGAAATGAAATGAAATGATACTGCTAACGCTCGATACTCGTATGCTGCCTCAGCGCCCAGGGACTGGAATGGCCTTCCACACGACATCGCCGCAGTCACCTGCCCATCAACATTTGCGAACTGTTTAGCAGCTACCTTTAACAGTAATAATATTTGTACCAGTAAAGTTCCACAGGTTCTTTCGTCTTCCTCGCACCAGGGGTGCCCCGTCAGAGACGGTTTGTTCCAACTGGAAGACTGAAGCTTCTTTCTTCGCACCAGGGTTGACCCGTCACAGACGGTCTCTCGATGAGTCGAGACGCAGAGATAAAAAAAAAGGAATAGCTGAAGATTTATATACAAATATTTACAGAATATACAAGTTAGATACAACGGCAAAGAGACAAACAACCAAAAGGTGGATCTGGCTAATACTAGGGGAGGCCCCTACTCGGCGTTGCCGAAGATGCGTAGCATCTCACCTTGGCGCAGAACCCCGCTTCCGGCTCCGGGGCCCGGTTTTAAAGCCTTAAAGGCCCGGCCCACATTTGGTAGCTCCCAATCATGTTGCGCTGCTCACATGATTGGTTTACCGATAACATGGCCAGCCCTCCAGCTTCCGTAGGGCAAAACGCCCTTTCCACAAACACAAACGCACGGTCGTGCCAGCACGTGCGGAGTCGAACATTCTTTCCGCCACAAAATAAAATAAAAACAAACACAAATATACATTCGTGCCAGTAAGTGCGTGAATCGGTACCGCGGGGCAGGGGGGACACCCGTACTTCACGGCGCGTTCGCGAGCGGCCGCGTTCCAAGGAAGGAGACGCTTCGCTTTGAGCGCTCCCAGCCGCGTTCCGATAACCCCGCGTACACTACCGATCCCTTACAGTACGTACCTTACGTTTTTTCTTTGTTTATTCAATCTGCTTTTTCAATGTTACCCACCCCTTATGTAATACCCCCAATTCTGGGGGCTTTTAAGGTAATAAAGTGAAAGTGAAGTGAAGCGAAGTGAAGTGGAGCGTATTGCTCGTTCTTCTTTTTTCAGAGATTTTTGGAAGCGAAGCATTAGAAATCCTTCTACTGGAATGATTGCAGTTATAAATTAAGAGGCCTTTGGAGTACATCCAGCACACATGGCTTTCTCCCGAAAAAGCTGGTAATAAGTGAAGAAACAGGATGGAGTTATGAATGGCTAAATCCCTAGTCAACTTTAGATGGCATGAACAGCACCTAAAAGCACCCAAAATTTCATCCAATACATCTGGATAAGAATCTTTTCATCTGACTTTTAAAACCACTAAAAAGTCATCAACATACTCGGCAATTCGCACCACGTGACCGTCATCCAGAAAAGATGAAAGCGAGTGCTCGAGAGGGATCGAATAGAAAAGGTCCTGGATGGCCGGACGGCCTTGCTGGAATTCATCTGCAGGATTCTTTACCACGAACGGATCTTTTGGGATGAAGCTATTCAGATAACGCTGCAAACCATCTTTTAACACAAGCCGTATTCTTCAACTAACCAACGCTGATGGCATACGCATTTTCGCAGAGCATTTTTTATGGATGTTCGTAAGTCACCCAATTATTAAAACATTAAGTTGGGCTAGTTGGTAACGGCTTGAAGGAATCATATTCTTAAGGAATCATATTCCAGTAAAGATAGTTGAAGTCTAGCGGGTGTCCTGTGTGTGTGTATCTTGGTGTTGTGTCTGTTTCTTACCGCTAAGAATATGATTCCTTCACCCAATTATGTTCATCCAGTTGCTGCACTAAAGTGGAGCTTACTCTTTTCGGCTCTTCAATAGCGCAAACTGCTCCTCAGTGGCTGCTGCGGCTTTTTTATTAAACCGCCCCATGGGCAGCACAACAAAAAGGCTTTCTTTATTGGGCTGCAGAAGATTGGACCCAGAAAAATGGCAAGCACCTTTCTTGCTTCATTCTAAGAGTATCTTGATTCTCTGACTCCTTCCTACATACATTTCCTCTTTGCTTGGGAAGGAGATGCCACGAGCCCCGTGTCTAGCTGTGCTGGTGTGTGTTGGTTGGCTGAAACCCTGCTGAACATGCATTACCCACTTCAACCGTTACGACGGTCATACTCGGGCAGAGCAGACCCGCACAGCGAGGGAGACGTAAGTGCTGCTCCCACAACTGCGACCCAGCAACTGCCAAGCCGGTTTATTGGCTTGGCTGACGATGGGTGAATGTTTGGCACAGTTGCCACACGAACTGCCCGTTGCGCTGGGCATGATTCTGACTGCAGTCATTATTTTTGCATACTGACACATTCACATTCGCAATGAAGGTTTCCACAGACTTGCAAAACCTCTGAAAAACGCACTGCTCAAAACGTTAGACAAGAGTTAAAAAGTTAATCATGGCAATATATAATGAAAGCATAAGAAGGCATGGCAAATTTTAATTAAGCAATCCGGGACAAAATGACTGCCTTTTCAACACGTGGCAACCATATTGATAAATGAGCAATACGAAAGGTCCTAAATAACCGTGGGATCGAAATCAAAGTTGCCCTGCAAAATGTTAATTTAGTAACGAGCTTGAATTAAAGAACACGAGCGGAAGCCATTTACCATTTAGGTATTCAGTTATAGATGCTACCAACTTTGAAATCATGGTGCTCATTAGCGCTTGTTAGAAAGCATCATCAGCATCATCAGGCACACTGCGCCCACTTAAGGGCAAAGGCCTCTCCATGCAGGGCAAAGGCCTCTCCCATGTCTCTCCAATTAACCCTGTCCTTCGCCACTTGTGGCCACAGTATTCCCGCAAATCTCTTAATCTCATCCGCCCTGCTACACCTGCCTTCTCTTAGAGTTGTGTTGGGTTTAATGGCACATAGGCAGCTAAGGCCATCATGCGCCAATGCCTTCTCAGAATCCACTCCGTTATCCTTAAGGACGAGCGGTTATCCTGCCTTCGCATTACATGCCCTGCCCAAGCCCACTTCTTCCTCTTGATTTCGAATAGGATGTCATTAATCCGCATTTGTTTCCTCACCCACTCCGCCCGCTTCCGATCTCTTAACGTTACACCCATCATTTTCCTTTCCATAGCTCGCTGCGCTGTTCCTAACTTAAGCTGAACCCTCTTTGTTAGCCTCCACGTTTCTGAACCATAGGTGAGCACCGGTAAGATACAGCCGTTGTAGACTTTTCTTTAGAGGAATATTCGCAAACTGCCATTCATGATCTGGGAGAACCTGCCATATGCGCTCCACCCCATTCTTATTCTTCTAGTTATTTCCCTCTCATGATCCGGATCAGCGGTCACTACCTGCCCTAAGTAGACATATTCTCTTACTACTTCCAGCACCTCGCTACCAATTGCGAACTGCTGTTCTCTTGCTATACTGTTGACTATTACTTCGGTTTTCTGCATGTTAATTTTAGAGCGCAGCTCTTAGGCGCCCGTCCCTGCGTTTCGCGGCGTCGCCGTCGCAGCTTGAACCAGCAGTGGACACCTTTTAAGCTGCGAAAGCAACGGAGCGCGAGCTTAGAAAGGAGAAAGTAAAAGCGCAACCTCCTCCCCTCCTTAGTAACAGGTGCGCCAGTGGGGCGTAGCTGTGAATAGCAACCGTGACGTCACACAGTAGCAGTAGAACGAGCGCGCGCACGTCGGCGGTGGCAGCTACACCGCCGCTCCTTCGACGGACGTCTCGTTGTAGTTGAGTGTGTGAGACGGATGGCTCCAAAGCGGCCCAGTGATTCAGAGCCAAGCGCTTGGGGGAAGCGGCAGTGGGTTGAGCACAAGGCGTTCGCCAAGCACACTTTAGAATTTCCAGTGTCTTCGGTATTTTTTTTAGGAAAGGAAATGCGCAGCAGCTGTCTCCCACAGCTGCGAAAACTAATAGAGCGGAAGCTTGGAAAGCAGGGGTAAAATTTGTAAATCGGTTCCTCAAGAACCGATTTACAATCTCGGTGAACACCTGAACCAGAGGGACGGCGTATAACTGCCCTCTTGGAACAGTGGACACCTCAATCATGCTTTAAGCTACGTGGCAGTAGGGACAGATGTGCGCTCATTGCTTTGGCATTGACAAGGTTGTGCCAGAAACGCTGCCAAGGTGGCAGATGGGTGGGGACTTTAATGTACATATCAAGACAAACAGGCATTTCTTACCACTTATTCGGGAGGACATCCCGTTCCTCTCGCTCGTAACAGCTCCCACGGCTGTGACCACCTCGCGAAATACTTGCGCAGACCTTGTCTTTGATAACCAGGCATTTGTGCAGGAAATCCAGCATATATCCAGCTATTTCTCCACAGATGACAATCAACCCCAGGTGGTCATGAGAATCAAGAACTGTTAGTGCAATATGTGTGAAAAAGGAATATGTGAAGTAGGAATATGTGTGAAAAATAACAAGTTGTCTGTAATTGTACGTACGTGTTTTGCTCGAATTCTTTGCCTCAATCTATCGAAAAACTGGAACAGATGATGAGCTGCGCTCAAATATTGCATCAGGGAGCAACGTAACCGTCGGCAATTTTGTAGCCCCGCCGTTCTGCTCTGCCAGTCTAACTCATTCATCACGCTTTGCAGTTCATGTCCTGAGTGAACTAGCAAGGCAATGTTATCAGCGAATCGCAGATTACTCAGGTATTCTCCATTAACTCTGATCCCCAACTCTTCCCATTTCAAGCCCCGGAATACCTCCTTTAAACAGGCAGTGAAAAGCACAGGCGAGATCGTGTCTCTTTGCCTGACACCTTTCCTTATTGGCATTTTATTGCTGATTTTACGGAGAACTATGGTAGGCATGCAATCGTTATAAATATCTTCCAATATTTTCACATAGCACTCTCCTACACCTTGATTCCGCAATGCCTGCATGATTGCTGAGGTTTCTACTCAGTCGAATGCTTTCTCGTAATCAAGGAACGCTATATATAGGAGCTGGTTGTATTCTGCGCATTTCTCTATCACCTGATTGACAGCGTGAATATGGTCTATTGTCGAGTATCATTTACGAAAGCCTCCCTGATCATTTGGTTGATTGAAGTCTAAGGTTGTCTTGACCCTTTAAGCGATTACCTTAGTAAAACATTCTAGGCAATAGAAAATAGCGCTTGTGTACGTCCTTCCTTGTTTCTTGTGTCCCGTCCTTTGCGCTGCTCCACCACGATGCAATAGCAAATAAGCTGATCGGTCTGTAATTCTTCAACTACTTGACGTCTCCTTTCTTATGAATTAAGGTAATTTTAGCGCATTTCCAAGCTCTAGGTACGCTCGAGGCCACAAGGCATTGCTTATATAGGGTAGCTAGTTTTTCGAGCACAATCTCTCCTCCACTCTTCAACAAATCTGCTGTTACCCGATTCTCACCAGCTGCTTTCCCCCTTAGCATTGCTTCTAAGGCTTTCTTTACTTCCTCCTTCGTTACTGACGGGATGTCTCACTGTTGTGCTCTACTCCAAGAGAAGGCAAGCGTAGCAGGCGGCGGCAGAAAGTTAGCTGGGCGGATGAGATTAAGAAATTTGCGGGGATACAGTGGCCGCAACTGGCGAAGGACAGGGTTAATTGGAGAGACATGGGAGAGGCCTTTGCCCTGCAGTGGGCGTAGTCAGGCTGATGATGATGATGACTGTCTCTCAGCAACATTCTGATTGAAATCGCTACTGTATAGGTTTCTGTAAAGCTCCTTGGCTACTTTAAGTATCTTATCCATATTGCTAATGACATTGCCCTCTTTATCTCTTATCGCATACATCTGGTTTTTACCTATGTCTAGATTTCTCTTCACTGTTTTAGGCTACCTCAGCTCTTTAGAGCATGCTCGATTTTCTCCATTATAAACTTTCTGATGTCGGCTACCTTGCGCTTATTTAGTATCTTCGACAGCTCTACTAGTTCTATTCTCTCTATCGAGTTAGACGTCTTCATGCTTTTGAGTGTCTTAATCAGATATTTATTCTCCTGAGATAGCTTCCCTGTATCCTGCACTGACATCGCACGTTTAAGAACCCCAGGTGGTCAAAATTTCCGGATCCCTTCACTACGGCGTCCCTCATAGCCTGAGTTGCTTTGGGACGTTAAATCCCAATAAACCAATAAACCAAACTTAGTAAACAGTCATTAATTATGTGTGACGCCATGCAGTGGTGACATTACCAGTACCACAGAGGAAAAGTGCTGCGGAAAACGCTTTCGCCTCTACGAACCCTAGGCAGTCAAATTGCCCCCTGAATTTTATACACACTGCGACACCCCCTGTCCCTAAGTATTGACAAATTACTTATTAATGGCTCATTACTGATTAATGATTAAACATAATTAGCTGCTACATCATGACGCAGTAATTCTCTGTCATCCCAGTGGACGCCCGAACCACACCATACAGGAAGGTAGGAAGTGGGAGTGAAAGAAGAAAGGGGCCGTAGAAGAAGATGGCCCGTAATGAAGAAAATGAAAATTGTATTTGAGGAAAGGAAATTACGCAGCAACCGTCTCACATATCTCGGTTGACACCCGTCATCCGTTTGTAGAGGAAGGAAGGAAGTGGAAGTGAAAGAAGAGAAAGTGGGGTAGTAATTAAGAAAATGAATTTGAAGAAAGAAAATTCGGGGGGCACTTTGACTGTCTAAAGTGCGTAGATGCGAAAGCGTTTTCCGCACCACTCTGACTGCTTCTGTGGCACTGGTGGTGTCGCATGTAATTGAGTACTAATTACAAATTAATGGTTAATTACTGGTTAATGCCTGAATACTAATTAACTGCTAATTAATGACGCTTAAGCTTCGCCTTTAGGAGTTGAACGCGACAGCGTTCTGTAGCGCTTGGGAGTCCACGGAACGCCGCCACCCGTCCGGCGCGTTGCCTTGCCCTTTGAACGAAGCTTTTTGAGGAAAGGAAATGGCGCAGTAATTTTCTGTCATCTCAGTAGACACCTGAACCGCACCGTAGAGGAAGGGAGGAAGTAGGAGTGAAAGAAGAAAGACAAAGATGGCCCGTAATGAAGAAAATGAAAATTGTATTTGAGGAAAGGAAATTACGCAGTAACTGTCTCACATATCTCGGTGGACACCCGTCCAAATTCAGGGGGGCACTTTTTTCACCTAAAGTGCGGTCACTGATGTGTGGCTAAGATGCTAAGCTTCGCCTCTAAGAGTGGAACGCGACAGCGTCTTGCAACGCTGCCAGGGAGTCCATATCTCGGTGGACATCTAAACCTCGCCGGAAGGGAAGGGAGGAGGATGGGAGTGAGCGAAGACACCATATTCACTAGACACCATATTCACGCCATATTATATTCATTCCAAACCATCGAGCTGGTGTGGCGGAGTGGATAGCATGCTCGTCTCGCACTACGAAGACCGGGGTTCGATTCCCGAGCTCGACCAATTTCCTACTCGCTTTTGTTTATTTAAATGGCCTGACTAGAAAAGTTAATTAGGCTAATTCGGTAATTAAGCAATTAACTAAGCTCTGTCACACTTATTTGAGCATCACTATACGATCCCTTCAATTGGTTGCATGGTTACTAGGAGGAGGAGGTAAACTTTATTAAAGAAGAGCTCTTAGGCGTGGATTGGGGTCATGTTCCCCTCCCCGCGGTGGGCTCCTCTTCTAGGCCGGACGCCAGGTGGCCGACCGACGATGTCGTTCGGCGACCCCTTCGGCTCGCTCTGTGGCTCGAAGTTGAACCTCCGGGTCCGAGCTGAGCAGCGCGGCCTCCGACTGAGATTGGGTAGAGAGCTGCAGACTGTGCGATGGCTTGTCTTGAGTACATGAGTATAGGATGTGCGGTGTGTCTGCCTTTTGGTGCCCACAGAGAGAACAGACGGGGCTGTACTGCTCCGGGAACCATATGGAGTGCATGTACGGATTAAAGAAAGTGTCTGTTTGGAGCTGCCGCCAACTGACTTGTGTTTTACTGAGGGATTTATGTGGTTCTGGGAAGATCTGTCTTTCTTTCTTGAAGTGGGTAGTAATTTCTTTGTAGGTTGTCATTCGCTCCTTGGCCGACCTGAGCTCGGGGTAGCGCACCTCCCGGTTAACCACGAATCCTCGGGCAAATTGGTGCGCCGCCTCGTTTCCAGGATGGTCCGAATGGGCGGGGACCCAGATCAATGTTATCTGGCGGGTATTGGAGATTTTTTGTAAGATTTTGATGGCTGCTGAGTGGGCCCTTCCTTTTGCAAAATTTCGAATTGCTGTTTTGGAGTCACTTATGATGTATTTGGCAGTGGTGGAGGTAATGGCTAAAGCTATGGCAGCTTCTTCGGCCTCCTCCGGAAATTTTGTTTTATCTATAGTCACCGATGCAAGGGTAGAACCTCGATGATCGACAACTGCCAGAGAAAAGGCGTCTCTGTCCGCATATTCTGCCACGTCCACGTGCGCCGTGTCTTTCCGAACTGAAAATCTTTCGTGAAGTTTTTGTGCCCTAGCCTTTCTTCTGTCCGTATCGTAGTGTGGATACATGTTTTTGGGCAGAAGAGGGACTGTTAAGTGTTCGTGCACGTGTCTTGGAATTGGCAAGGTGTGTGTACGGATTCCTTCATATTGTATTCCTGCTTTCTTTAGGATGAAACGTCCCGTTTCAGTGCCTGATAGTCTTTCATATTGTGCAATGAGGTGTGCTTCTATCATTTCCGCTAAGGTGTTATGAATTCCTAACTGTAATAGTTTTTCATTTGGAGTATGACGTGGGAGGCTGAGCGCAATTTTGTAGGACTGTCTAATTAGAGAATCCAGGTCGTCTCTTTCTCTTACTGTGAGGGTGACGTATGGTGTAGTGTAGTTGACTCTGCTAAGAACGAAGGCTTGTATTAGTCTCCTGGTCTCGGCTTCTTTAACTCCTCCTCGCCTATTCGCGATGCGTCTGATGAGGAAGGAGATTTGGTTGACAGTGTTTCTCGGTTTCTTAATTAACGTGTCGTTTTTTTGGTTTGACTGTATCAGCATTCCTAAGATTCTTAGTGTTTCCACTTCTGGGATGGCTGCCCCTTCCGCGTAGATTTTGATCTCAGGCGCTTTATTTTTCCTTTGACGCTTTGGGTGTAGGATGAGGACTTCAGATTTTTGGGGAGAACACGCGAGTCCCGCGGCTTGTGCCTCCTCTACTACTACATCTGCCGCTTGTTGTAGTGTATCTTGTATTGTGGCGATACTCCCCTTGGTGGTCCAAAGGGTGATATCGTCCGCGTACAAAGAGTGTTCTAGGTCTGGGATTTTTGCGAGTGCGTGTGCCATTTTGATGAGGGTTATATTGAATAAGAAGGGGGAAAGGACCGATCCTTGCGGCGTTCCTCAGTCTCCTAAGCTGAAGGTGTCGGATTTAATTGCGCCAATTTGAATTTTAGCCGTTCTATCGGAGAGAAAGTCCTTGATGTAGTTAAACGCTCTTTCGCCCACATTCAACGGTGAAAGAGATTCTAGGATTGCTCTGTGTTTGACGTTATCAAAAGCTTTTGTTATATCTAGAGCTAGGATTGCCGTGGTGCTCCTTTCTTGCTCCTGAGATGGGACTTCGTTTGCTAGTCAATCAATCAATCAATCAATCAATCAATCAATCAATCATTTTATTTCCTTAGAAAAGGAGGAATACGGGACTAAAAGCTCGAACAGCTTGACGAGGTCCCGACCCCTTGTTAGTTGGCATGACAGCAGGATGACGGCCAGTCTTACACAAAAATGAAAAAATATCACAAAGCAACGGGTAATACAGAATGAAACAAGACGGCAATCAATCGGAGAAGCAACAAAAGGTAATACAGATAAATCAACACACATAAGCAACATTAGTGAACAAAATTAGGCGAATAGGAAAGCATGGTTTAGTCTTGCGAATGAAGAAGTTGACAAAAACGTTTAATGCGACAGTTTCGGTTTCTGGAGGGATCAAAATTTTGTCGGTCTAGTAAGTTTAACAGCGAAGGTAATGTATAAGATACAGATTGTTCATCATAGGAGGTTCTCGGGGTGTGTACAAACCACATTTCTTTATGTCGGGTCTGACGAATATTTGTGTTTTCTTGGAGTTTTGCCAGATGAGTTATGTAATCAATGCCAAACTTTACAAAACCTTTGTAGCACAACATCAACCTGCAATTATAAAAACAAAACACAGGAAGAATTTCATATTTTGGAAAAAGTGGTTTTGTGGAGTATGTATAATGGACATCAGCTATGTAACGTACAGCTCTTTTTTGTAGCAAATGTAGTTTCTGCAAGTTTGTCACGCCAGTTGTGCCCCACACCACAATGCAATACTGCATGACAGATACCACCAGTGCATTGTACAACATTAATTTTACCTTGGTCGGGAGAATGCGACGCAGACGAGCGATGACACCAATGGCAGATGACAATTTTGATTGTAGGTGATCGACATGCTCGTTCCAGGTAAGGTGCTTTGAAAAATGCACCCCAAGGATGTTAACGGAGTCCACTATCTCTAACTGCTCACTGCCCAGACACAAATTCATATTAGTTGTCAACATCTTACCTCTAGGCGTGTACACGATTACTTTTGTTTTCTTCGGGTTGATTTTTAAACAGTTTATCGCGGACCAGCGTTCTAAGTCAGACAGCGTCTTATTAGCCTTTATTTCTAGATCTGTTTCCACGTTGCCTGTAATAAAAATGGTTGTGTCATCGGCATACGAAACGAATGTAGCATTATCTGTGCAGCTTGCAATGTCATTTATGTAAATTAAGAATAAAAGTGGGCCCAAAATGCTTCCTTGCGGCACACCAGTGGTAACTGCCTTCCGTGAAGATATTGCGTTATTGGCATCTACAAACTGTGACCTGTGGGACAGATAAGATGACAAAAGCGAGTGGGCGATTCCACGCACACCATACATTTCTAATTTGTTAAGAAGAATGGAATGATTAATTAAATCAAAAGCCTTAGAGAAGTCTATATATATGCCTAACGCCATATGCTTACACCTGAACGTGTCTAAAATTATTTCTTTTTGGCTCAGGAGGGCTGTTTCCGTAGAGCGATGCTTTCTAAAACCATGTTGAAAGTCTGCAATCAAATGGTGGCGGTTGAAGAATGAGAGTAATCGCTCATGCATTATCTTCTCAATGCCCTTAGAAAATACTGGAACTATTGATATAGGCCGATAATTATTCAGTGCAGTTTATCACCGCGCTTGAAGACGGGAACAACGCGGGTGATTTGCATCCTCTTAGGAAAGGCACCTGTTGATAATATTATGTTATACACATGGGCAAGAATAGGGCTTATAATATCGAGCACAAACTTTACAGGGCGAATCTGGATACCATCGGCATCTAGTGACTTGCTATTGCTTGTAGCTCTGATACATGAAAAAACTTCAAGAGAGGTAGTGGGAGCAAGGAAAAGCGATGCTCCATTCCTGTTTACTGGAAGAAACTGAGCGTAGATAGTGAGGCTGTGTTCTAAGTCCTGTTGCGGTGCTTGAGTAAAAACGTCATTAAATGCGTCTGGTACTGTATCTCCAGACATTTGCTGCCCATCATGTTTCAATATATCAGGAATAGCTGAGTAGGAGCTAGGCTGTAACAAAGCATTCAATTTGCGCCAAAGTACATCACTTCGCTGGTTAGCAGGGTCACTAAATATTGCTAAAAAATAAGCATCTTTGGCTGCTCTAAGTATTTTTGTTAAACTGTTTCTGTATTTCTTAAACTTCTAAAGTAAGGCTTCATCCCTAGATTTTACAAATTTGGCATATAAAAAATGTTTTTGTTTAATCATGTCAAGAAGCTCAGGGGTCAGCCAAGGTTTCCGCGCTTTTGATGGCCTTGTAATTTTTTTCCGTGGAAAGTGTGTATCATATAATGGTTTAAAAATATTAATAAAAGCGGAATATGCAGAGTCACTGTCTTGTGCGCAATAAAGGCTATCCCAAGTTTGCTGAGCAATGGCGTGGCGAAAAGCCTCCAGATTTGATGGCGTGATTGACTGAACATAAACTGGTTCCTTAGTTTTCTGAATCAAATGATTAATCTTACTTACTAATAAAATGATGCCTAGATGGTCACTGATATCAGTGTACAGAACGTCGGCCTTTAACGAATGAATATTAATATTTAATATGAATACATCCAATAAGGAGGCACTGTCAACAGTCACGCGTGTTGCTGTAGAAATTGTATTCGAAAAACCGCAAGTTGTAATTAGAGTCTGGAAATCCTTTTGCAGCGGAGAAGATGACAGCATATTTATATTGACGTCACCTCCTAAAACTAGATTCATTTTTTCTTCTGTTGCATAACTAAAAAGCTTTTCAACGAAAGCAAAAAAGCGGGTGGCATCGCCTGATGGTGGTCTGTACACAACAGAGAACAAGTTTGTACGGTTTTGTAGTGTTAATACCTCATATTCAGAAGTTATAGCGGTGAAATCGTCGACTGGTTCAGCAACAATATCACCTTTGAGCAAAAGCGCTACACCGCCCCCTCGCTTATCATGTCGACTACAGAAGAACGACTGATAACCAGAAAGCCGGAACAATTGTGATGTAGGCGTTAACCAAGTTTCGGTTAACATTATGACTGTAATCGGTATCCTAAAGCTATGTATTAACATGGTCAGTTCATCTGTCTTATTTGCAAGCGATCGAACATTTTGATGAAAAAATGTCATTGCTGGTTTTTTATCTGATATAAAACCTTTTACCTCGGACGGCAGATAACCCATATTTTAAATAAGGAGCCACCAGAAAAGATGAACACATTTGTTGTTCCTAAGTCATTTTCTGCAAATCATCAAGATGGCAAATGGGGACAATGAGACTGCCTTCTGATTTCCGGGCGAAAATCTTGCCGTTTCGATACCAGGCATACTTCCAGCCGAAGTATGCCTGGAAGTATGCCTGCCTAGTCTAAGCATCGTGTCCTGTGTTGATAAATGTGGTCTAAAGCCAATCATAGTGTGTGGATATAAATTGTCTTTGTGCATGTGAGACTGCAGTCTGTCTAGTATGACGTGCTCTATAAGTTTTCCTATGCAAGATGTAAGCGAAATAGGTCTGAGGTTTTCGAGCGCGAGCTTTTTGCCCGGTTTTGGGATGAATTTAACGATGGCATGTTTCCAAGCAGCTGGGAGTTTTCCCTCCCTCCAACACTCGTTCGCAAAATCCGTGAGGGCTGTGATGGAAGCGTCGTCTAGGTTTCTGAGTGTCTTATTGTTAATGCCGTCTTCTCCCGGGGCGGATGTCGTGCGTATCTTATGGAGGGCTGCTCTTATTTCCGCTATTGTTATGTCAGAGTCCAGGAGGGGGTTAGGTTGTCCTTTATAATCTGGTAGTGACTGCGTCTCTCGGGTTGTGCAGAAGTATTTCTGCTGTAGCGTGTTGATAATGTCTTGATCCGTGCCTGGGTCCATGTTTAAAATTTTGGTGATTTCCCTTTGAGTCGTAGCTTTATTTGATTCCGGATCAAGGAGATGCCGCAGAAGATTCCACGTTTCTCTCGTACCCAGATTGCCATTTACATTTTCGCAGATATGGTCCCATTGCTGCCTTTCGATTTCTGCGGAGTGGTGTTGAATTTCTTCTGTGAGTGTGAGTATCTTGTTTCTAAGCTTTTTGTTGTATTTTTGTTTAATCCATCTTTTTTCTAGGCTTTGCCTTGCCTCCCACATGTGTGTAAGTCTGCTGTCAATCGCATTTACGTCTAGGTCATGTACTAGTTCTTTAGTAACCTTTCCCACATCTGATAGGAGGGTTTGTGTCCACTGTTCTAGGTCTGTGATCGGTTCCTGATTTTGGTCGCGGATCGTCCTAAGTTTGTCCCAGTCAGTGATCTTGTTTTTTCTGGGTTGGGGTTTGAGACTGGCAATGGCGATTTTAGATGCTATGATATAATGGTCACTTCCCAGATTTTGTCTGGTGTTGCTCCAGCTTAAGTCTGGGAGATTTTTGCCTATCGTGAGGTCCGGGCACGTGTCCCTGCTCGCGCTGTTACTTATCCTGGTAGGTTGCATGGGATCCGTGTATTGGGTTAGCCCTCTTTGCTGGATAAAATCAATTAGGGCCGTGCCTTTCTTAGATATAGTTGCGTGTCCCCATTGCATGTGTTGAGCGTTGAAGTCGCCCACAATTAGGGTTGGGTTTTGGCCTGCAATTTGTAGGGCTTTCAGTATAGCGGCTTTTGCTGGTCCAGCCTGCGCCCTGGGGTGGCTGTATGCGTTCAGTGTGAACAGAGAAGAGGAGTTTCTTTTGCTAGGTAAAATTTCGTTTAAGATACAGTCGAGCTCTACGTTTTCAATTTCGTGGCTAACCACGGTAAGGTTTCTATGTACCATCGTAGTGGTTAAAGGTTGTTCTGTGATGTGACATGGCAGAACTGCCCGGTACCCTGGCAGTTTTAGTCGAGATATTCTGGGTTCTTGGATCGCTATTACGTGAGGTTTTTCGGATTGCGATTGAATATGTAACTGCAGATCTGCTTTTTTGTTGCGCATAGATCTGCAGTTCCACTGCCAAATTGTTATGCTTTTAGGATTGGCCATTTTGCTGGGATAGATCGATTGGCACCCCTTCAGCTCACGGGGGAAGCCGACGTAAAATTTCCTGTAAAATGGTGTCGATTACCCCGAACTTGTGATTTACATCCTGTATGTGTTGTTCGAGTTTTTGTGATAAATTGTCAACTGTTTGTGTTACGTTATCGAGTTTCTGACTGTGCTCTTCCACTTTTTGTTCGAGTTTGGGACTCTATCCTCCAATGAGGGATTTCTAACATCAGCTACTGCTCGTTTTTTGCGAGGTGTTTCTTCCTTGCTTACTACGCTTACTGGGGTTTCGACTGTTGCGGACACAGTAGTTTCCATTTCTGTAACTTCCTGCATGGCAAGTGGTTTTGGAGGAGGGTCCTTAGATTTGGCGGGTGCTTTTAGTTTACTGTTTTCCTGTTCTAAGTGTTTGATGCGGTCCGTAAGTATTTGAATGTGGTGGAGTGCCTGATCGAGTTTAGACTGTAATAACTGCAGCTCCGTCCCCTTTCCGTGAGAGGCCACTCCCGCCCAGCTCACCTGTTTAGGTCCGGGGCTCTGCCTCCGGCTGCCGGTGCCGCCAAGGGAGTGACACTCTCATAGAGCCAATGGGGACGTTTTTTTAGAAGGCGATGGTGGCGGCACCTAGGAGAGGCGGTAAACGCATCAAAAATCCAATATGGCGGCGCGTTTAGGCGGCTGGTTGTGGCCGGTTGCTCGCGCTACAGTGCACTGTACTCGCGCGTTCCTGGTGCTGGCGACCCCTAGCTCGATCCAAGCTTTGTAAATACTGGTGATTAACTGATCGCGCGCTGCATTCACGCTTGATTTCCCAAGTACTTACGGAACCTGCTCGCGCGCTTTTGTATTTCGATGCGTCTGTTGATGTAGCATGGTGTATGGCGGCGAGCGGCGCGACTGCTTAGCAGCTGCGCTCGCTCGAGAACGAAAAGCGTAAATGGTTTTGTACAAAGAACAATTTATTAAGAGAACATCAGCAGTGACAAACTATGTTCAAAAAGTGATTTCGGGCATCAATGGCATTGCAATATCAGTGACAGGCATCCTAAAAATCAAAATAAAAAAACGCCATTATGTAAACCTAGAAGACATGAGCGCACAGAGAATATATAGGGGATAAAAAAAAGGTGTCAAGGTAGGTACAGTATACATAATAAAATGCTACATGACTGAATGTAGGTTTGTACACGACTTTGTAAGAGATTTAGGTAAATAGCAGGGAAGTAAAACATCTGACATGTATTGAAACGCATGAGTCTGTGGCTATGAATAAACACACGCAGAGAAAGGCAGCGAAAATTTTCAACCTTTGACTCGTGTAGAAGAAATCAAAGAGCGTTGGGCTAGGGACATGACGCCAATGACGCTGCTGCACTGTGAATGTCGCCGACGTCGCCGACGTCGCCGTTTTCGCTTGCGGGGCTGACCGGGCGTCGTCTGCTTGTCGTCTGCTGCCGCGTTACCCGCGTCGTCATCTTCGCAACTAATTTCTTTGATATCTTATTTTTAATACCTATGGCTGGTTATAATTTAGTTCATAAGCATGTTTTTATTATCGATAGTGGTCGAAAAATTTCACTTTTATTAGGCTTAACTGCAGCCGCGTTTACCGCCGATACCAGGATCGCTGCAATCGTTTCGAGCGTGGCGCCACCCTCGGCGCGGACGCGCAACTCGCAACATGCCAGAGCCCTGGTGCCGCTGTCACCTCCACTGCGGCTGCTGCTGCGTCCGCTGCGGCTGCTACTGCGGCTGCTGCTGCGTCCGCTGTTCAAGGGCGGGAAGGAGCTCGAGCGGTCGTTTCTTTGGGTGGATTTTGAGTCGTCGCTGGTCCGGGATTTTGATCTTGATTGGTGCTCCGACGTTTTAGTGTGGGGTCGTAGAAATCTTTTTTTGCAGCTGTTATCGCCTGTGCGGTGCCCTTCTCCACAGACAATGCAGACTGGGTCGCAGATTTCTTCTTTGAGGTGCTGGTTTCCGCAGTACGGGCACCGTTGTTGCGGTGGCTCTGGACATACGTCTCTTCTGTGTCCGACTCTTCTGCAGTTCGTGCACGCCTCTACTTTTGGAATGAAGGGGTAGACCGGATACAGGACGCCGAAGTATATGATGCTATATGGCAATTCGTCCGCGTCGAAGTGGAGCAGGAGGGACTTTGATGTTCTTCCCATGGTTCGTGCTTGGACGATTTAGGGTTTTCTTTTGCGAAGTTCTTTCATCATTTCTTGCTGCGTTTCGCCATCGTAAGCCCTGTAGATGATGCCCTGCAAGGCCTTGTCCGGAGGAGCGATGTACGACGTCATGATGATGTATTTGCCTTCCAGCTTGATTTGTTTGACTGCGACGTAACATAGTGCGTTTGCCTGCACCGGCGTCGATATGGTGAACACATTCTTTGTACAGTTCGTTCTGGATTGGTCTTTGTCAGCCTCGGTCGCGGTAATGCCGCTAGCTGATGCAATAGCTTGCCTGATAGATTTCTCGGTGTAGCGCGTGATGTCTACGCCACCCGTTGGTCTGTAGATTATCTTATAGTCTTCCTCCGGTAGTCGTGGAAGTGGTTTCTTAGGATGGAGTGGAGGGAGAGGTTGCGCCTTCGACTTTTCGGTCTGCTTATTTGGCTTCTGAGCTGTTAATGATACAACTTTGGGGTCCTGATTACGGTAAGACACAATCGTTTTCCAATCGGGCGTCTCGAATTCGTCTGGGGAGGCGTTCGTCCCAGGTACGGCGTACTCCATGACTGCCGCCGTGGCGTTCGCGCCGTGGCGTTCGCGCCGTGGCGTTCGCGCCGCGCCATGCCTGGCATTCGGGTAAGCTAGGGCGCCGGAGCGACGCTGGCTTTAGACAGTCGGAGCTCGGTCGCCCGACCTCCGATTTGCTTAAAGGAGGTCTTGAAAGGACTCACGCTTCTTGTCCGTGTGTCGGAGTAAAAGTATCCTGGGTTTTTTCCTTGCAGAAGATGCTCGAACGCGGAGCCCATACGAAGCACATGCGCCTCCGTTGGCCCTCTAGCGGGAAAAACCCATGTTACTAGCCAAAGTACAACTGGCCTCGTTTGAAATTCGCGCACTGTGACGTCACGACCGTTTCGACCAATTGAAAAGCGTGACATTTTCTGTCGACAACTGCTGCTTACAACGATGAGACATTAAATGCTTCCGCCTTAAAAATTACGCCGTAACTGTGAATCCCCGTCCAGGGACGAAGATGAAGAAGGAACGCCCAGCGAAACGCAGCGGCGAAAGGCTCACTTTGCAATTCGACTCGGCGAGTTCCGCTCGGCCAGCTGTAGCTCTCGCGTCACTCCAGGCTTAACCAGAGCTAGACCACAGCCAGTTTTCAAATACATTCTACTTGCCTCCGCACGCCGGGGCGTGCACGTATGGGTACCGACGCGCCGGTTTCTTGTTCCGGAGAAACCAGGTCCGCTCTGGGGTTCACAGTAGCCAGGCTCTAAAACGACACCTACGGAAGTGGCCTCACAGCCGGCCGCAGGGCATGGAAGTTATGACCGCACTTAAATGAACTTAAGATGGCCCAAAATTCAATGGAGCTGCGGAATGCAGATATTGATGGTCGTCTCACTGCAGTGGAAAAAAGTATTCGCAAATCTGAGGCGCCTCAGGTCGAAAGTGTTGCTCATGTTGTAGCACTTGATCGGAGACTGAACGAATTTGAAGATCGTTCGCGCCAAGAGAAGTTGATATTCCACGGTATCAACGATAGTTGTCAAGAGACATGGGCCGAATCCGAACAAAAAATCTGCTCCATTCTAAATACCACGCTTAACTTCGGTTTGGATGAGAGCAACGAAAGCATATCTCGAGCCCATAGACTAGGCCGCTTTGTCCCCGACAAATGTCGTCCCATTATCGTTAAATTTGTCTCATTTTATCTTAGGGAAACTATTCTGGCTTCAAAAACAAGTTAAAAGCTTCCAAGGTAACCGTGAGTGAAGATTTTTGCAAAGCGACAAGAAATCTGAGAAAAAAGCTTTTCGATTTTGGTACTTAAAGCGGCAAAAAAATTTCAGTACGGTGTAACAAGCTTCACATCGACAATAAATATTATGTTTACTCAGCGGACACCGACAGCGTGTGCGAAATAGGGCCTTTCAGTGACAGCAGTCCAGCCGGGTCTTCGTCTGGCACTACTTGCACCGACAGACACATCTTTATCCTAACCCAAAAACGTGCTCCTAATGTTGTCCGTGGAAATCTATCCTTTCTCTTCACAAACATCCGGAGTATCGTAAACAAACGCCATGATCTACCGTCTGTAATTGATGCATGCGCTGCCGATGTGGTGGTGTTAACGGAAACGGCTTTCAAATGTTATAAGCAATACAGAATTGCTTGAGTGTGAAAAAAACTACACCATCTACCGCCAAGATAGGACTGCAAAACACGGAGGCGGTGTACTGATTGCCATTGCCGATTACCTCGTATCAGACATTGTCATTGTTGAAAGGTACGGCAAAACAGCGCTGACGGACGGGACGGAAGAAGACGAGACAGACACATGCGCTGAACTAACAACCAAGTATCGCACAACCTGTCTGCGACCACAACACAGGAAGAAGATAGTACAGACCACTCACTGCGCTGTCAAGTGCGCATATAGGAAGCGGTTCATTCCGTCCATCTTTCATTGTGAACAAGTGACCCGTAGGGGTCCCGAAACATCAAGTTTTAAGAACCATTTTTGGCGAGTGTATGTTTTATTTTACCACTACAGTTGACAAATGTGTTTCGGAGTTTCTTCTGACAAGCCTTCTTTCCGCTTTCCTGGTTCGCTCTCTTGCACAGGCCTCTAAACTTGTTCCTGGCTGAGAAAAGGATCCGTATGTGTCAGCAGCGCGAACACCACACAGTAAGAAGAAGGAGAAGATGGTACAGAGCGCTCTGTACGCACAGCAGGATCGGAAGGGTCGCTGCGGAGGCGGTCGACTATGAGGCGCAGAGATGGATCACGGCGCTGCTCGTCACCGATGTTTAGAAAGTCCGATACAGACAGAACACAATCGTCGGTATCACGGGTGTGCGAACCAGGAGGATCGACAGGACGGCGGGACAGACAGTCTGCATCTTGGTGCAGCTGGCCGGACTTGTACACAACAGTAAATGTATATACATACTGAAAATAATGCGCAGAAGCACCAAGACAAAGCAGAGACAAAGGCAAGGACGAGCGCTACTCACAACTCAAGTCTTATTCCAAAAAGCATGCACATGTAAATAGGAAAATACAAAACAAACCATACCTAGCTAGCATCAAGATATCTTATGTCACCCCTTGTCTACCCGAGTGATTTGGCCAAAAAGTGGAAATCCCTATCAGAGAAGCGGACCGAAGTCTGGCTGATGCATTTATCTCCGCTGAAACGCATACGAAACGGTTCCATGAGTACCCGAACAAGTTGATCCCTATGCCTGAACAGAATCGTTGTTTTGTCAAAGAGTGGTTTACATTGCATCTTCTCATCGCTCGCATCACAAGTGCGCCAATTTTTTGAGAGGTTGTCAAGGGAATCTCCCCTGAGTAATCTTCGGTGTTCACCTAATCTTTCGTTGACGCATCGCCTGGTTTGGCCAACCTACACTGAACTACAGGATTACGGCAACTTATACACAACTCCCCTGGCACAAGGAACGAACGGGGCTGTGTGCTTGATACTGCATCCATTGTTATTCCTTTCCTTCGGCTGCCTTCTTCCTTCCGGCTGCTCACCTGAGAACAGCTTGAAGCCAACTTTCTAGGGGCGGAAAACACTACAAGAACGTTGCAACGCCCGGCTACGTTCTTAAGCCCATGCGCCAACCTGTGCACGTATGGTATAACGGCGACCCTTCGCCGGTCTCTTTCCCGGGGTTTGGGCCTCGACCCTACCTTGATCCACCATGACAACATCCCGCAAGCTTCCACAAGTGTTTGCTTCCCTGTCCTGCCCCCCGAAGTATAACACCAAAGCCGGGAGGCTGGTGGCGCAAAGACTTTCAGGGGGGCAAGACATAATAATGTAATCAAGTTCCACAACAACACGAATGCCAACTCCAAAAGGAATAATGAAAGAATGTCCATTTCAAGTGCAATTTTTTAGTAGTTTTGCAGATTCAAGACTCGCAGAACCATCAAGCGGGCCACACGGGAAAAAGCGTACGCAGCTTGGAGCAGCGGAGCCAGAAGTCACGAGTCAATCAATGAAGGTCCAGTGGCTGAGATCAAGTCAAGGACGAGGCGACTAATACAGCGGTGGCGACCGTCATTGAAACCTACAACAGTGCCAGAACTCTCAAGAATAGTCCAGAGGAGTGCGCATAAAAAAAAGGAAAATAAATGCCGCTGAGCTCGGCCTGTTCCCTTGGCTGCGGGTTTGCTGGTGGTAGATCTTCCCCCCACTTTTTTTTTTCTTTTTCTCACTTTCTTTCTATACATCGTTCTTTTCTTTCGGAACTAATCCGGTTTATATTAATTTACTTTTCTTTTCAATTTCTTGCTACCCGCGGTACTTTAGTGGAGCGGGCGAGGTTACTTTCAACCTCAATCTACTTTCTGTTTGCTGAGGGTACTCACTCTCTTTAATCCTTTCCAACTGAGACACAACATCTTCTTTGACGACATGTGGGCACGACTTGAATATGGCCGCTTTGAGACAGGAAGTGATTATCCCGTTCGTTATGACTTTGGAGTGGCTGGATGAGTAATCAAGATATGTCTTCCTGCCTTCCAGTCTCAAAGAGGCCATCTTCAAGCCGTGCCCACATGTCATCAATGAAGGTGTTGTGTCTCAGTTGGAAAGGCTGAAAGAGAGTGGCTACCATCAGCAAACAATCGTGGAAGCTTGCGGGATGTTAAGGTGGACCAAGGCAGGGTCGAGGCCCAAACCTCGGGAAACAGACCGGCGAAAGGTCGCCGTTATACCATACGTGCAGAGGTTGGCGCATGGGCTTAATAAAGTAGCCGGGCGTTACAACTTTCCTATAGTGTTTTCCACCGCTAGAAAGATGGCTTCAATCTGTTCTCAGGTGAGCAGCCGGAAGGAAAGCGGCGGCCGAAGGAAAGGAAGAAAGAATGAGTGCAGTATCAAGCACACAGCCCCGTTCGTTCCTTGTGTCAGGGGAGTTGTGTATAAGTTGCCGCTATCCTGTAGTGCAGTGTACGTCGGGCCAAACCGGGCGATGCGTCAACGAAAGATTAGGTGAACACCGATGACTACTCAGGGGAGATTCCCTTGACAACCCCCCCAAAACATTCTCGCACTTGTGATGCGAGCGATAAGAAGATGCAATGTAAAACGCTCTTTGACAAAACAACAATTGTGTTCAGGCATAGAGATCAACTTGTCGGGGGCTGATGGAAGCATTTTCATATCCATCAGCGGAGATAAATGCATCAGCCAGACTTCCGTCCGCTTCTCTGATAGGGAGTTCAGTTTTTTGCCCAAATCACTCTGGTATACAAAGGGTTACATGTGATGTTCTTGATGACAGCTTGGTGTGGTTTGCTTTCTTTAGTTTTTTTTTTCTATTTATATGTGCATGCTTTTTGGAATAAAACTTGTTGTGAGTAGCGGTTGTCCTTGTCTTTGTCAAGGTTTTGTTCTCGTGTTTCTGTGCAATTTTTACAGTATGCAAATCAACCAACTAGCCCAACTTTCTGCTCTCCTAAATGTGCATTCTTGCAAGCTAATGGAGTGCATATTGCAACCGCGGAAAACGACGAGGGACAAAGAGAGAAAAGCAGAGGACAAGACGCGGAACTTCAACTAAGGTTTACTACAGGAAAACCACATTCATACAAGATTCGTAATCACACCTGATAAACAGCAGGTACCAGCACACTATACAGGCACGTGGGCGCGCGTGGCACAAGTTAGCATCTAGATAATTGAAATCTTTCTTGGATAACGATACTGAGGTAGAGCTGACGGAACGGTAGTTTTCTTTTTTATGCAGTAGGCTCCAATAATTTCCCTGCTAAGCTGGGTCTTTAATTTTTTCAGGACAATTCTGTGGCGGAATCTGGGCATGCAGTTACAATGGTGACAATGTTTAGCCAGTTCCCCGCCCCCCGCCAATGATTCAATGGCTGCGCGATGCTCCAGAAGTATAACAATCAGGCAACGTCCACTTTGCACTATGTAGCAATCCCCACATGTGAGGGGTATTTGGTACACCGCCCCAGTTTTTCAGGGAACGAACCTGTCTACGTGCTTAATGCTGCACTAATTCTTCATGGTTGAAAAACAGCGCACAAAAGACAGTGCACAAAAGAGAAAAAGCGCACAAACAGCGCACTAATTCTTTTTTCCGTTTCCCTACACCATATTACATGCCTGAAATCTTTTTGGGCGCCGTGAAGACCACTGGGACATCACATTTCATGGTAAATTTTTTGAGGCGACGAGTCTCCGCCGTTGCGGTTCTTCACTTGGGCAGTGCTTCGGTGGGCATCAAGATTCCTTGTAAAGGGCTTCTATCTCCGAGGCAACCATCTCTCGAAAAAAACTAGCACTACTCAGTCGATGCAACTGAAATCGCACGCTACCCTGCATTTCATGTGAGCAAGACTTATCAAGAGCAGGCAGTTTTTGCTAGTCCCATTTTAATAAGCTTTGAATGAGCTGACTAGTGGTTTGAAATACCTTTTTTTGAGCGAGGCTGGTACCTCCAATACACGTGGGTTCCACTGGTACTAGTAACAATACATATGTCCAAGAACTGCTAGCATCCCTGTGATGGCAACTCATAGGTGAAGCTCAACCCAACGGCACACTCACTGAAGATTTTAAGGATACGGATCGCTACTCCAATGGCCCCTACTGGAGATACCCCTTTCAAGAAAATGGAATAATCGTCTACATATCTAAAAATCATAGCCAAGTGCGCTGAACTTCACCTATGAGTTGCCATTGCAGGGATGCTTGCAGTGTTTGGACATATGTATTGTTAGTAGTACTAGTGGATCCCAGGTGTGTTGGAGGTACCAGCCTGGCTCAAAAAAAGGTACTTTAAACCACCAGTCAGCTCATTCACAGCTCATTAAAAGGGGAATAGCAAAAAACTGCCCTCGAGCTGCTTTGATAGTCTTGCCCACATAAAATGCAGGATAGCATGCGATTTCAGTCAAAACAACTGAGTAGTGCTGGTTTTCCTCGAGAGATGGTCACCTCGGTTATAGAAGCCCTTGCCAAGGAAGCTCGTTTCCCACCGAAGCACAGCCCAAGTGAAGAACCGTAACACCGGAGACCCGTGGCTATGCCATACTTCCACCGAATTTCCCACCGCCTCAAAAAAGTGGCCATGAAATGCGATGTCCTGGTGGTTTTCACGGCGCCTAAAAAAGCTTCGGGCAGGTGCAATATGGTGCAGGGACCTGGAAAAAAGAATGAGTGCCGCACTAAGCACGTAGACAGGTTCGTTCCCTGCAAAACTGGGGTGGTGTACCAGATACCCCTCACATGTGTGAATTGCTACAAAGGGCAAACTGGACATCGTCTAAATGTTAGACTTCAGGAGCATGGCGCAGCCGTTGAATCATTGGCGGGGGGCGGGAACTGGCAAAACATTGTCGCCATTGTAACTGCATGCACAGATTCCGCGACATAATTGTCCTGAAAAAACTAATGATCCAGGTGAGCAGCGAAATGTTTGAAGCCTACTGCATAAAAAAAGAAAATGACTGTTCCATAAGCTCCACTTCAGTACCGTTATCCAAGAAAGAATCCAACCACCTAGATCCTAACTTGTGCCATGCGCGCCCACTTGCCCGTATAATGCGATAGTGTCTGCTGGTTATCAGGTGTGATTACGAATCTTGTATGAATGTGGTTTTCCATGTAGTACACCTTAGTTGAAGTTCCGCGTCTTGTCCTGTGCTTTCCTCTCTTCGTCCACAGTCGTTTTGCGCGGTTTAAATATGCACTCTATTGTCAACCACCACTAGCCCACCTTCACTTGCTACATTTTACAAGCGCAAAGCCTAGCGACCCAGACGGCCTGTAGGGTATTTAAGAGAGGACCACCAACACAAGGCATGGTGATCCGTAATTACGCCGAAGGGCCTTCTAAACAAGTAAGGGTGGAATTTCGTTATTGTCCAAACTAGTGCAAGGCGCTCCCGCTCCATAATGGAATAGTTACGTACGGAAGGAGAGAGAAGGCGGCTGGCGTAAGCAATCACACGAAAGTGCTCGTGTTGGCGCTGCGCAAGTATAGCGCCAATACCATGACCAGTAGTGTCTGTGCGAAGTTCCGTAGGCGTAGATGGGTTGAAATGGGCTAGCACAGGTGGTGCAGTGAGGGCCGCAACAAGTGCCGTGAAGGAGCGAGCTTGGTCAGGCCCCAGGAGAAAGGGACGTCTTTCTGCAGGAGGTTTGTCAGGGGACGGGCCTTATCGGCGAAATTCGAGATAAACGGCGAAAATACGAGCAGAGCCCGAGGAAACTTCGCACATCGCTCGAGGAACGAGAGGGGGAGGGGAACTCACGAATGGCACGAACTTTGTACGGATCGGGCTTTACAGCAGAAGGATCAACCAAGTGGCTGAGGACCTTAACTTGGCGCTGGCCAAAGCGGCACTTCTTGGAGTTCAGTTGGAGAGCAGCACGACGGATGACCGCAAGGATAGTAGCAAGACGACGTAGGTGGCTTTCGAACGTGCAAGAGAAAACGACAACGTCATCTGGGCAACGCAAGCACGTTGTCCATTTGAAGCCACGCAGAAGCGAGTCCATCATGCGCTGGAAGGTCACAGGAGCGTTGCAGAGACCGAAAGGTAGAACTTTGAATTGGTACAGGCCATCGAGGGAGACAAAGGCAGTCTTCTCACGATCCCTTTCGTCAACAGCGATTGGCCAGTAGCCTCAACGGAGATCAATAGAAGAAAAATAGCTGGCATCATGTAGACAGTTGAGGGCGTCATCAATTCTCGGAAGAGAATAGACGTCTTTCGTTGTTACTTGATTAAGATGACGATAGTAGACACAGGAGCGCCAGCTGCCATCTTTCTTTTTGACCAACACCACAGGAGATGCCCAAGGGCTGCTAGAAGGCTCGATAATGTTGTTCACCGGCCTCTTGTCCATCTCTGTCTGGATGACATGGCGCTCGGGAATAGAAACACGATAGGGCCTCCTGTGTATAGGGCTGGCATCGCCCTTATTGTTGCGATGGGTCACGACAGGAGTTTAGCTAAGAGGACAATCACTGAAATCGAAGACGTCACTCTAGGATGATAAAAGGGCGCAGAGGGCGTTGGCGTGGTCAGGTGGCAAATCCGCTGCGTTCATTGCAGAAGTAGGGCGCGGGCGTGAAGCGACCGAGCGGCGAAGGGCATGGAGACCAGAATTAGGCTCAGCTGTGAGAGAAGAAACTGTACATTCGGCCAAAAGAACCAGTTCAGCGAGTGCGATGCCAGAGTATAAAACCTGGGGAGAGAGACTGAAGTTCAGAATCCAAAGGTAGGTGAGGTTGCCGGTGACGGTCAGGACTGTAGGTGGAAGGATGACGTTACGCTGGAGGACAACGTCTTTGATTGGGTACGTGATGTAGACACCATCAGGAACGGCGGGAAACGGGGACATTGGGACATAGACTGCAGCATCGCGCGGCAGGCGAGTAAATTCAGCGGCACGTAAGCGAGGCGGCTTGATATCGGCACTTTCAGAGCAGAGCGGCAAGTCCAAACGAAGAAGATCCGTGGAGCAATCAATTAACGCCGCATGCGTCATTAAAAAGTCGATGCCGAGGATCACATCGTGAGTTCAATGGTCGATGAGAGTGAACACGACAGCTGTAGTACGACCGGCAATGGAAACACGCGCAGTGCACAGTCCAACAACGGCACCTGCCCTTCCCTCGGCGACACGAACTGAGGAGACGGCAGGTGTCACAACCTTGTTCAGACGACGGCGAAAGGAGGAGCTCAAGACAGAAATTTGGGCGCCAGCGTCAATCAGAGCGGTAACTGGTGTACTGTCCACGCGGATATCGAGAAGGTTGCGGCGAGGAGCGAGGACAAGGAGATGATTTTCGGGACGGGTCATCAATGCAGCGCCTCTCTGGGAGCTGCATTGGTTAGTTTTCCGAGTGAGAGCCAGGTAAGGATGGAGTGGACGGGCGACGAAATTGCGGAGAACGGGAGCGGCGGACCTGGGGAGAAGGCGAGCTGCTGGACCTTCGCGGGGTCGGGGCGTGGCAGGCGTGTGGAAACTCAAATGGGAAGACATCTGGCGTGATTCGTTAAACGGCACGGCGATCATAATTAGAACTAGGTCCGCAGTCGGCACGAGGATCGTAAGTGGAACAAAGGTGAGGTGGCGAAAACCAACAGCTGCAGCAGTGGCGGGAAATGTGGCCGACAGGTGAACAGGTGAAGCAGATAGGGCGGTGTCCGAGGTGCGCCGATCCGCAGGATTCCGGTAGCGGTAACGTGGTGGTATTGTCCGAGTCGGTGAAGCAGCAGGAACCAGTGTTGCGTTGTTTGGCAGACAGGGTGACTCAGACGGCAAGCCAGAATTGGGGCCCAAATTCACAAACTCGTGGCGAACGACGGCCTGGATCAGCGCATTCGTAGCGTCGGCTGGCTGAGGGGCGAAGGTAACGGGGGTCATAGCTTCAAGTTCTCTGCGTACAATTCTGGTCAAATCGGCAGGATGGCGGGACGGGTCGTGCAGTGTTGGCAGCTCTTCGCAGGAGGATGTCGCCGCCGTGTTCGGAAAGCGTTGGAAACGAAAAGCAATACAGCGGTGTTTTGCCTGCTCGAATTGCCGGCATACCTGGAGGACGGAGTCGACTGTTGCACAATCTTTGCACAGGAGAAGGTTGAAAGCGCCACCAGCAATCCCATTCAGGATGTGGCCCACCTTGTCGGTCTCTGACATGGCGCTGTCTAGTTTTTGGCACACAGCGAGGATGTCCTGGATGTACGAGAGGCATGACTCTGTAGACGACTAAGCTCAAGAAGCAAGGTCTAGTTTAGCGCCCAGCTGGCGCCCAGCTAGCGCTCAGCGTGCTTTGGCAACCCAAGGCTTGCCAAATAAGTCCCGGAGCTTTTGTTCGCAGTTGTCCCAACAGGTGAGGTCTCCCTTATGCGTCTCAAACCAGACACGCGCCGTGCCCACCAAGTAAAAAATAACGTTAGCAAGCATGAGCGTCGCGTCCCAGTGGTTGTGCCTAATGACACGCTCATAGATGGCGAGCCAGTCCTCAACATCGACGTCATTGGTGCCGCAAAAGGTGCCCGGGTCGCGAGGCTGCGCCACGACAACGGTCGGCGCTGGTGGTGATGCTGCGGCCGGAGGTGTGTTGGACGCCATAGAGATGGCTCGCAGCTGACGACTTCTGTGGAGGTACAGGGCAAGGCCCTGGTGTCATACCCAACACAACATCCACCAAATATTACGGGAGGGGGGGGGGGGGGGGGTTAGCTAAGAGCAGACGCGACAGGCTGCAGTCAGAAGACACACCAAACCAAGTTGTTGTTGTTGCTTTGGTGGCATGGCACATACCCACGACGGGGGATTGGCCAGGGTTCAGTGAGGAGAGCCCAAAGAAGGTAAATTGGTTCCAAGCTAATGGATTAACTTTGGTTGTCTAGCTAATGATATAACTTTGGGTAAGAATTCAGAGGAATTAAAGATGGAATTATAGATTTAAAAAAGAAAAAATGAATTGGAGAAATTAAACGGGCGTAAAGATTAGAGAATTGAATACAAGAAAAATTGCTGAATGACTTTGCAATGCAGAAATTTTGACTACCATTAGCAAGGAAACCTACCGGCAGTAATTGTGTAATTGCGGAGGAAATCGAAGGAAAGAAGATAGTGGTGGTGGAAAACATTTATGTACACATACACTGTATGTATGAGCTGACCCAGAGGGGGCCAGCCCTTACAAGTACTAGGTAGAGGTCCCTAGTTCGGGACACCAGTGGCGTCGGCCGCCGCCCGGACTCGCGCGACCAAGGCCTGTTGGGCCTGTAGGTCAGAGCAGCCGAGCAGGGTCTCCTCCCGGGTTGGGTTGGGGTGAGGAGGGATAGCAGGGTTGCAGGGGCAACGCCGTCCATGGCACTGTGGCCGGTGGGCACTTGTTGCGGGAGTAGACTGATGAACGTCCGCTTTGCGGCTTGTTCGTGTACGCGCTGCGTAGCCATGGCTAGGCGGTGCCTGTCTCCTTGCGAAGCAATTATGTGGCGAAATGGTCGAGTAGGGAGCAGCACGAAGGCGCACCTGGGAACGCGGACCGGGGGGCGTTGGGAAAACCCCCTCCCCTACGAAAGGATGCAGCGGCGGTAGGCAGTGATGACTCGCCTTGAAAGATGTGAACGCCAAATGTGAACAGCAACAGAAATGTGAAAACCGCTGCTGGAGTTCGGGGTGACGTCCCTGCAGATCGCAGAAATGTGCGCCAGGACGGTGGCACAGAGCTCCAAGAATATATTTTTTCCAAGCGTTGATGCCGGTGCTTCGAGGTGTTTTGGGGCGGTACACGTTGTCAGACCCGTGCGACACTTTAAACAAAACGGGCGTGCTCAAAGGAGAGTTGAAACTTGGTTCAGCGCAAAAAACGTACACAAAGAAAGGAACCGACACACACAGTGCGCTACTAACAACTGATTTATTGAAATATGCAAGAAACACATTTATAGTCTTCACTATGTCCCACCAACTGGCCCGGCACGAAGTTTTGTCAAAGCTCAAAGGAGAGGAGAAGCGGAACCGACAAAGTGAGTTCCATTCGAATAATTGGAATCTCTAGCTACGTCCTCCTCTGATGCGCAAACCTCCGGCAATAGAGCAGCAAATGCTCCAATGTTTCCCCTTCTCCACAAGTCGCGCAAAGGTGTGAGGGACTGAACCCGCATCTGCACAAGTAAAGATTTGAGCGGGTAATCTGCACCGCAGGAGTGTCATCGCTACCTCACACTCCCGGGATTTACATGCACTAACCTTCCATGGGTACGTGAGATGTTAGTAGTAACGGTAGAGAGCAAGGGATAGTTGCAGAGTGGTAATATACTCAAAGCGCTGAAAGAGAGACATTCCGAAAAGGATGAGATTAGGGACGCTACAGGCGACCGGAACATTGAAAGCTGATTTTGTGAAGAAATACCGCAGTGACCTGGGGTCCAAACGAAGCGCAACTCTTTCACCTATACAGGAATGAAAATACCTTCATGAGCGGCTCAAGAGATTGTCCCATTCGGACTCCAGCGCCAACAAAACAGAGAGGCAATCTGGGAGGAATATCACCTGGGAGATACTGGGGGAATCTTTAAAGCCCAAGAGCCATAAACTCCGCTAGAAATATGGGAGTGTAATCCGGGGCTCGAAGCAAATAACTCCAACAGAGAGCCTCCGAAAAAAATTCAGGGAGCACTTTGGCTCTCTAAAGTGCTGCAAGGCGAAAGCGTTTCCTGGCACAGTGTGCGCTTTTTTATTATTTTTATGCGAAGCATATTGCTAGAGCTACCACTCACGCCGTCACCGTGAGACCCCCACGTGACACCGTGACGTCACACCACGTGACACCGTGACGCCACACCACGTGACATCGGATGAGAGAGCCGGCCTCCACCTCGCGCCGTCGCCGTGGGACCCCTAGCCGTCACGCCACGTGACACCGTGACGTCACACCACGTCACATCGGATGAGAGAGCCGGCCTCCATCTCGCGCCATCGCCGTGGGACCCCTAGCCGTCACACCCGCGCATTTCGAACGCGCGTTCACACTCGGTGTAGGTGAAACGCTCGCTCCACCGGGCAGGCAGACGCGGCTTCCGTGGCAATCCAGGCGCTCACCCAACGCGCGTCTCGGGGTTAGTCGGCGTTCCGCTGTAGCCATGTCGTTGTCTTCCCCCACGACGAAGGCTTCTAGTGGTTGTACCAAGATGACCAAGTATTCAACCAAGGAAAGCCATGTATTACCAAGCCTAGCCACTAATATGCTTCGGATTCCCCAGGCTTAGCCAAGCTGAGCCCCAGCAATTTTTTATTTTCGTATTTCTTTTCTTTTTTATTTTTTCTCTTATTTTTGTTTTTGTTTGTAATTTTTCCCATATTTTATTATTTATTATTTTATTTTTATTACTTTATTGTTGTTGTTATTTTTATTTTCTAAATTTTACTTTTTATTTTACTTTTTACTTTTACTTATTTATTTTACTTTTTTACTATTTTACTTTTTTATTTTATTTATGAAACCCATGCATTCATCAGATGCGGCTTTATTCACGCTCAAACCTTGAGCCTTCGTGGCGGAGTGGTAGCGTCTCCGCTTCAAATGCCAAAGGCCCTGGTTCGATTCCCAGCTGCGACGCGGTTTCGTTTTAAATAGTGTCGCCGAAACGCGGACAAATCTGCCGACGCGGCTGCTAACGACAGTATGGGGCATTAAAGGCTTTCGCCTTAAAAATGCCAAACGCTGCCTTCAGGCCAGCCCCGGACGCATCTCTAACAATCACACTGTGGTAGGGGAAAGAGGAGACTAATTAGTGCCCTGGACGGCAGATGCTTTGCATTAGGTGGGAAAATATAATCGAAAGCAATATCCACAAGGGACGTTGCTGAACTTACTCTACGCACAAAACTGAGATCTACACCAATGATCGATAAAAGGTTTTGAGTAGAAACGACTTGAGGGAGGCGGAACCTTGGCCAATGATGACTAAAAAAGAGAGCCGGGTGGGAAACAAAACTGCGTGTTGCCACACCAGAAGCAATGCCCATAAGAAAGACCGGACAGTTAATAGCTGAAAACGAGAGTTAAGGTCGGTAATACGAGCCTCCAGGTACCGAACTGCGGTGAAACTGACTGAGGGAGACCAAGGCAGAGGCGCAGTTCGCGCCTTTCTAACAGCAGCAACGGACGGAGCTTGTATTTGGCGGACCCAGAAAAGAGTATGCAGCCAAATTCTAAAATGGGTATGACATAGGCTTTGTAAAGGAGTAGGAGTGTGTCCGGGCACGTGCCAGATTTACTATTGCTCATTCGAAGTAGCCGACCGAGTGCGCGCTCTCCTTTCTAAACGTTCCTCTTGATGTGGGGCCGCCAGTCCATACTAGCATCATAAATTACGCCTAGATACCGAAAGGATTTCACCTGCGGTATGTTGTCCTTGCGATAGTGTAACGATATATATAAAGGCATGTTGGAGTGAACAACTAACACACTGCTTTCATGCACATTTAACACCAGATTAATGTTATTAAGCCAAACCTCGAGGACAATGAGGTAAGCCTGAAGACAACGATACCGGGCATGAATGTCAGCTGCCGAGGCAAAGAAGGCTATGTCGTCTGCATAAACACAAACTGTAACGTGAGGGTGGATGGAAATGTCAAACATCAGAATATTGAAAAGAAGTGGCGAGTGCACAGAACCTTGTGGCACACCTCTTGTCTGGGCATAGATGTCTGAAGTTAAGGAGCCGTCAGTGCAAAAAAAAAAACTGCCGTCCTGCTAAAAATTCTCGGATCCGCACATAAACATAGTACGGCGGGTGTAGTAATGACAATTTCGTGAGAAGGATGGAATGTTCAACACTGTCGTATGCTTCAGCAATGTGAAGCGTCACTAACGCTGATACTTCTGAGGATAAAAAACAGCGCAAACGGGGACGAAGCAGAGAGAGGGACACGACGCTAACAACCAAGTTTTATTGCACGTTCACAGGTTCAATACCACTCGTTCGTGCAAAAAAGGAAGGAAAAAGAAGAAAAGAGAAAGAGGGAAGGCGTGATAGACGAAAAACCACGTGGCATGAGATTATGCATTCATACATAGATAGTCAATTTCGCTGTCGCGAAGTGAAATGGAAGGGATGCTGACGCACGTGGTTTTTCGTCTATCACGCCTTCTCTCTTTCTCTTTTCTTTTTCTTCTTTTTCCTTCCTTTTTTGCACGAACGAGTGGTATTGAACCTGTGAACGTGCAATAAAACTTGGTTGTTAGTCAGCGTCGTGTCCCTCTCTCTGCTTCGTCCCCGTTTGCGCTGTTTTTTATCCTCAGATCATGCACCAACCAGCCCAAATTTCCACCCTTTTGCTGATACTTAGTTGTCTCGCATAGGAGGGCGGATTCTGCTCTCTAAATCAACAAGGGCAGACCATACTGAGCATCTACGGTGAAAGCCAATCTGGGCTGGACACAATGCGCTGATTTCTGAAACATGCTTTGATAGGCGGCTGTGCACGAGCTTTACCAAATGGGATGTTATCGGCCGAATGTTATCAAGATAGCATCCTTCTGTGAATCTTTTAAGAACAATACTATTTTCTCCCGGCGGCTATGCACCGTAACAATACGATAACACCAGCTGTGGCATATAGCACAACGGGTCATAAATCAGGTGACACGATAGGCGTTGAGTAATTTTTGTTCCGAAAGCAACGCTACGTGATGTGAACAGCGCAAACTACAAGGGACAAGAAAAGAAGGGACACAGGACGAGCGCTGACTCGCAACTAAAAGGTTTATTCACTGAAACCTTCTTATATGAAGAAACAATTAAAGGGAAGAAACAACACACAAAAAACTAAAAACCATGAAACGCAACATTCGTCAGGTGCTCCCGAGAAAATTCATCTCCCTATCGCAAAGGAAAACAGATGGTTTACTGACGCAATTCAGTTGATCCCCTGCGATATGAAAAGCCTCGACAACTTCTCGTGTCGTCTGATCACTGTGGGTGTATAGTACACGTGTTTGATTGAATAATGCAGTGCATTTTTTCTTTTTCTTTTTCATGACTTTACATTCTAGACAATGTTTGACCAAATGTGAAAGGTCATCACCAATGTTTAAGTTGTTCCTGTGCTCTTGTAGGCGCTTGTTAAGGCAATGCCCGGTCTGACCAATGTAACGCGCTCCACAGGAAAGGGGTACACTGTATACAACACATGTTTTACAAGCCACAAACTTATCCCTAGACAACTTGGTCTGGAAGCTATCTTGAATGGTGTGATGACAGGATTTGGTCAAAGCACTTCGCAAGCAGGAACTGATTATGCTATTTTTTACCAATTTGGAATGACCGGAGTGAGAATTAAGAAGTGTCTTTGACGACCTCGGGTTATACTTCCAGCAAACATGGTTCTGCTCGAAATGCAGCCGCAGGTCTAAAAACTGCAGTTCGTCGTTAACTGGTGCCTCAAAAGTGAACTGTAACCCAGACCCACACTCCCTGAACACTTTTAGAATGTCAACCATTCGAGCCGGAAAACGCCCACGTTCTACAAAAATGAGATAGATCGACATATCTGACGGTCTTGAGATGTAGGCCAGACAGGTTATTTTCCAGATCCCTGTCAACGTACAACAGAAAAATGTCACTTAAGACCGGGGCGAGGCTGGACCCGATGCACACTCCTGATTTCTGCGCAAATAGCTTGCCTTGCCACCCTATGAAAGTGGAATGCAAATAAAACCGTACCAGTTCTAGGAAGTCGGGAGCACCTGACGAATGTTGCGATCCATGGTTTTTTAGTTTTTTGTGTGTTGTTTCTTCCCTTTGATTGTCTCTTCATATAAGAAGGTTTCAGTGAATAAACATTTTAGTTGCGAGTCAGCGCTCGTCCTGTGTCCCTTCTTTTCTTGTCCCTTGGAGCCGCCGCTGCGCGGGTGACTCAGAGGTGCCGTGCTCGTCAGTTGCGCATGCGCACTCTCCATCGCCTCTCTCTCTCACCCCGTTGGCAATCCTCCAATTTAACCAGAGCTAAACCACTGCAAAATTTTTTAAAATCTACGCCATTCCTCACATTCGGATCCTTCTAAACAATTTTGAGATGTTTAAGGATTCCCAGCGACAAGATTAAGTAGTCGCTAACTGTGATAGGAGTCATAGTGCTGCTATTTGCTGACCTTATCTGAAATTGTCAATCGCCAAGTCTTGGCACTTCCTAAGAGGCTGTATTGCATTTCCACCGTAGTGAACTTAAAGCTGCGATGCATTGTTATAAAAAAGTAATTTCCCTTTTTTCGTGCCGGTAAAGCTTACCGGCGCAGTAGCACAGTGTAGTGATCTCATGAGCGACGTTTTTCTAAATGTTTCCGGTATGCATTGCCCGGAATTGAACTACTTTCGCTCACAGCCCCTTGTGCAGCAATAAGCATGCAAAAAGCAGCGTCTGGGATGGTCCTCTTGCCGATTCCAACAATTTTCCTTTGTGTTTTCAGTTTCACAAACAAATTAGAGGGCCGCCTTGTGGTTAATGATACGGCGCTTTTAGTATCTACCAGCTGCCATGAGAGTTGCAATACATTTTCATCATAGCGCGCGCTGCAACCATTCAGCGGAAGCTACAAGCAGGGAGAATTGCCGCATAGGGGCCGCAGTAAGCGATAGCATCCTTAATTGCGCAGACAGGGCCGTCTGTGCATGCGCAATGATGTTGGGCCGGTATGCGCTTTGCTAAACCTTCCTTTAAAGAACTTGTAGAGGGGCCAGATGATTCATGTTTGAAGCGCGTGAACAGACACAGAAAACACGTGTGGCAAAATTATCTGCCAGGCTAGTTGATTCATACTGATGAAAGGAGTATCTGCGGGAAAGGGTTAGGGCAACATGAAGGAACGCACACAGCACTTAGAGGGGCAGCGCTGTGCATCTAAGTGTCGCGTGTGTTCCTTCATGTTGTGCTACCCCTTTCGCGCAGTTACTCCTTTCACTGAAGAGACGCGTCCATCCTGTCTTCTGTGTTTTCTGTATGTGCTATAATGCTTATCAGGTCTATCCTTCTGGAATACGTCCCAATAAGAACGAGAGAGAACTTCGGTGCTATCAACTGATGTGTTAAGTCACGTTTCAGTTAGTAGTAAGACACCGCATGAAATGAACTAATTGAACTAAATGAAACGAAATGAACAAGCATTCGTCTGCGTCGTTTCCTTTTCGTCCTTTGTGTTCCTTGTGCGCTCTTTTTACATCATGAACATTAACCAACTTGCCCAACTTTCGGCTTTGCTTAGCCAGAAGAAATGATAAAGGATCACGATTATGCCGACGCCATTTGTAATTTCACCTTGCTGAAGGCTATGAGCGTTCCTCCAGGACCTGGTTAGAAATGTGGTCGAAAAGAATAGGTTTTTTTCACATGTGACAAGTTTTTGGGCCTTTTCGCGCCTATCCAGACTCGATGCGGCGTCTCTGGGAAAGACGCGTGCTTGAAGCCAGACCTTGAACAACGGCATTGCCCATATGTTTGAATTTCCTGGCCAAAGACAGTATTTGCTCTTTTTCTTTCAAGTGACCACACCTCAAAATTGTAGCCCCGCATTTGCCAACTTGGAAAGACCCAATACGATGTGCGCGCTCAATCTCATGCGGTTTTACCTGAATGTCTAGATACTGTTTCCATGAGCAATGGTGATTTTTTCAGAGTCAACCTATGTTTTTTTTCTCTCTTTTTTCCTCGACGCCACAGAAGACAAGGTTCTTTCTTCTAGATGTGTTTTCTGCATCGCTCAACAGGGCAGACAGTACATTTACCTCTGCTGTGTTTTCAGCGCTTATCTCTTCCAGTTTCTTCCTTTCTGCCTGCATGTCATCGATACCAGCGCAGGCTGTATCAATTTTGTTTAGCTGCGCTTTAATTTCACTAAATATTTTATCATGGTTAGCCAGTTTCATTTCAATAGACTTTAGTTTTCAGACTGCAGTCCTTTCAGAACATTAAGAACCTCTGTCTTGTCAGGGACAGGATTACATTCGATATCATCGAGCAGCATGAGAAACTTTAAGCATTCACTGTCGTTATAAGCATGTTATCACTGAATATAACATGAATAACATCCAAATTGCCAAAAAATCATTTATTTAAATATCTCGGTGTGCATATTTCGTGTGTCCTAATTTCATTTCGTTTCGTTTTATGACCTTAAAGACCCCTTTCGTGGTATTACATAAGAGACATGTCATGTGAACCACATAACAGATTCTGCTAACCGTGCTCTAAGTAATATACGCCGTAACCTTTCCCTTGCCTCTCCCCCTATTAAACAACTTGTTTTCCAAGAGTTTCCAAGAATGCTATTTTTGACCCGCACCACAGTAACCATACTAACGTCCTCGAGTAGGTTCAGAACCGTGGAATTCATTTTGCCCAATTATTCACACGATTCCAACATTTAATCACTAAAAACTCGCATAAAAGCGCCCTCTCTAGGCTCACGCCGTAGGGTAGTGCATCTGGGCCTATTTCATAAATTTTGTCTTTGCCTTCTGATGACGGGTAGATAGAAATGGTGCGGTTCAACTACTGCTGAACCTGGTTAGAGCGTGAAAGCTATGGTGTATCGGGTAACTTTAAGCGGCTTGGCGTCTGTAACGTTGAGTGCGTTCCGGACGGGATGGGCAATGCACCCACCCTCCAACCCTGGCAGGTGGCAGTGCACCCAATGAACACTGCGGCTATTGCAGCAGTGCCTCCTATCTGAAACAATGTTGTCAGCACTAACGCATGAAGCCCACACCTCTCTCTCACCTATTAGCGCGATTAAGGCGTTCATTGACCCAGGGAGCCGGTTATGCACACTTCCTTTCCTTAAAATAATCTCAGTGTAAAACATTTTCAACGCCAACGCCAATGAATACAATGAACGTCGATGGCCTATGGCTTCAATGCCGCATTTCTGCCACAGCGTTGTCAATGCCAACGCATGCAGCGCACATCTCTCACTACCGCCACGCGACATCTTAAGCACAGCTGAGATGTCCACTGTTCCAAGAAGGCAGTTATGTACCTTTCCCTTGGTTTCCAAGCTCCCGCTCCATTGGTTTCGCAGCGTAAAGAGCCAATAAGGTGCCCGCTGTCCCAGGGGGGCCAGTTATGCGCCTTTCCTTTGCTTTCGAAGCTTCAGGTAATTTGAAGGTCGAACTTTCACGGTGCGCGATTGAAGCCCGAGGTCGCGTAGTGAAGCTTTTCCTTCAAAAGAGCCCCCCGATGTCACTGATGGCAACGCATCGCACACTCCTGCAACCGTAATGCAGTGTATCCCCCACAAGCCCGTACTATAACTTTTAAGCAGTCATTCTTTCTGCGTACAACACGAGACAGGAGTGGCCTGTCCACAAAAGTTGCCACCATCATCGACCCAGCAACACTCAAGCGGCTCAGCGATAACGATTCATAGTAATTTTTAATTATTTTTTTTTGCCTTGTAGCGCCCGCTTTTTCATGCAATGTCTCCACATGAGACCCTTGAGGAGTCAATAACCAAATCAACAAAACTTGCATACCTGCAGCAGCACGGTAGAAGAGCGCCAGCTGGTCAGCCGCACCCGTCAGCGCTACAGGAGCCCCGGGTATGCAGAGCACTGCCTGCTGAGCGCCGCCCTCGCTAAAAAGGTGTAACATCTGGCCGGACGTAAGGACGGCCGCCCAGTCGGCGCCCAAGGCAATACCCTGGAGGCAAAGCAATCACCGCTTGAGCTGAATCTTCGAAAAGCAGTTGTCACTTCTCTATTGCAACACAGTGGTGCTAGTGAGCACAGCATCCAAAAAACGATAGCATTTTGCACTCTCGGACTATGTTCCCTTAAAAACACTCAAACCTCACACTGAAAACTAAAAATTTCAACACAGTCGCCGGCCTGGTTGGGTTTGATAGCTTATAGGAAACTGCGAGACATCTCCAGTAAAAACTTCTTTATTCTAAAAACCCGACGTTTCGGAGCCGGTTCAGAGGCCTCTTCAAGGGCGACAGCGCCAGCTAGCACCCTTAAAGGGATCCTGTAATAATTTTAATGATCACATTCTAGTGCAACAAATAGAGGTGGTGTAGAGGTGGTCTTTGTCAGTATTCCAATGAAATTAAAAGTGTCTGCGTGGGCCTATTTGCACAGCATCGCCAACAATTTCAAATGGATAGGCAGAAAAGTGAAGTTGAGAGTGCTGTTTTCAGCCCCGGAAAAGCTGTCAAAGCTTTGCAAGCTTACTCAGACGTGTGGTACACCACGTGTGCAGTGCTCCAAAAAAACACCGGACTTCGTTTGTACCTTGCACTAAAGGTACGTGTTGTGTATCAGATTCCGTTAAGCTGTGGGAAAGTTTATAAAGGACAATCGGGCCGATGCCTTAACGACCGACTCCGAGAACACAATACTTATGACAATCTGTGCAAGAGAAACATACGAGAAGGAAATCTCGCTGTGCACTGCAGCGAATGGAATAAGTGCATACCACGGTTCCAGGAAACCACGATTTTAAGTAGAAGCAGCGATCAGACCACGAGGGAGATTATCGAGGCAAAAGCCATCGAACAGAAAGGGGACATGTGCGTCAGCGCTGCGTCCATAGTGCTCCTGGATAAAAAACTTGGATTCTCTTTATCTTGGACACTCTTTAACGGACACTCTTTAACGGAAATCTTGGACACTCTTTAACAGGTGGGATAATATGGGTTTTATGCTGTTCTAGTTAATGTGTTTCTATGCCGTTTCAGTCCTGTCTTTGTCATTTTATTTTATTTTTGACAACGGGAGCCCATGTACAGCTTCACCTTGCTTTTGAATTTTGGTATCAAAAATTTTTTGACTGGGTTTTGCATTGTTGTTTCTTCACCTTTGTTGATCATGACAGCCTTTAGATGGTTTTAAGCGGCACGTCTCTTAAGAAAAAGGGTGGACGTTGCACAAATCCAAGCCGTTTCATCTGACCGACCTTTCATGTCTTCTCAGGATTCCTCAGTGTTTTCAATCAAGTTCGGGTTTATCTAGAGTATCAGTGATTTTGGATGGCAATTTAGTAGGACGTTTTGACATCTTTTGAGTCACATGTTAAACATTCTTGTATATAAGTCGCTTATTTTTCCAATAAAGCTCAGTTGAAAGCGCTGTGTTTCGTTCCCTTTTTTGTCCGTCCTTGTTTCGTGTGTGCTGCTAACACCTACAGCTGGATATCTCGAAGCGAAAAGCTGTGGCAAGGCGGAGGAGGAACCATGCCTGTAGGGAATGTGGTGCTCTCTTGAAGGTTGATTTAGAGACATGTACTGTGGCGTGCATTCCTCTCGGGTGTACACCAAGATATGAGAGACAGGCATTTGCTTTCCTTAAAAGTAATTTTCATTTTACTTCGTTTTCCTTAAGGCCCTTGGCGATGGTATGAGAAAGACAGGAGTCGTTTCCTTTCCTTAAAACCAATTCTCTTTTCATTTTCCTTTCCTTACGGGTGTCCACCGAGTCCCTCTGTGGGTCTTCGTGTGCGCTGCTAGCACCTACAGCATGAAAAACCAACTAGCCCAAGAAAAGATGATTCTGACCCGATAATTTACAAATAAATTTTACAAATCACTGCTCGCAGTAGCTCGCAATCAATTAGGGTGACACCTCAAAGCGCGTTCTTAGCCGCCCCTACCAAAATGACGCCAATGGGCAGACGAGCTTTCTCACTCGGTCTGCCCTGGTTGCAGTGAGCGAGAAGAGGGCAACGCGTGTTACCGGAAGTGTCGTCCGAAGCGGTGGCGCTCTGATCGACCACTCTTGAAGGCGGCCCGGCCTGTGCATTTCAAACCTTTGCTTTGGTTTAGAAAGATGGGATGCGCACATGAGACAATCACAAAAAAGAAGACGGGACGGGCGCAAAAGACGACGGTGCAAAAGTAGACGGAACGGATTGCGCCCGTCTAAAGCAATATGAACCAACTTGCCCAACAACGCATCCTGCCGAACTACATTTGCTTTGGTTGTGCTGTTGAGTCCTGTGAGGTAGTGTTTTGCGTACTGTGAATTTGCCCGCTCCTTACTTCAATTAGTGGAGAGCAATGTCTCAACCATTGTTACGCCCCAGGATATAGCACAGGATACGCCCGAACAAGAAGTGCAAAGCTATCGTTTTTCAAGGTACCTGCAGATTTTGAGCGCAGATCCACATAGAGCTTACAAGCCACTAACTGAAGACTGCGCGGTATGTTAATTGACTGAAATAATTAGCATTATTTGCTCTTTACGGAGTAATAGTGCCTCAGATACCGGTGGCATATTTTGGGGGTGACATTAATCATTTAAATTATTATTGGCTGATTTCCACTCTTTCAGTTTTTGCTAAAATTGCGGAACTTGCAATTAACACACGTCTTTACAGTATTCAGACAAAAACCATATGTTACCTCCAAGAAAAAGTACGGATTAAGAAAAACAAAACAGCTGAGACCGCTTTACTGGAAATTAAAGCTAATGACCTTGATTCAATTAGGCGAATGGCCGGGACGTCACAGTGCACGAATTTCAAACGGGGCCAATTGTACTTTGGCTAGTAACCATGCAACCAAATAAAGGGATCGTACAGTGGTGCTCCGGGAAGGTGGGACTGAGTTTAATTAATCACTTAATTACCCAATTAGCCCTGTTCACCTTTCTAGTCAGACCAGTTAAACAAAGACCAGTAGGAAATTGGTCGAGTTGAGGAATGAAACCAGGATCTCCGGAGTATGAGACAAGCACGCTAACCACTCCGCCATGCCAGCTCGATGGTTTGGAATGAACAAAGGCGCCTCTGGTGAATACGGTGTCTTCGTTCACTTACAGCGTTACAGCGTTACAGCGAGGATCAGGTGTACACCGAGATATGCAAGACAGATACATTTCCTTTCCTCAAAAAATTGGCAGTGGCGAGGGTGTGGTTAAGTCTGGAAATACAAGTGAAAAGGTTCAGTTAGCCTTGGTTTGATGTCATGGGAGCACCACGATAGATAATGGCGGAGGCATTCGGCCATCCACACACTGCCTGGCGGAGGAGGAGACGCAGAGTGAATACAGGCGTGTAGCGAATACCGTGCTGTCTTTTAAGGTGGAAGCCTTTAATGCCTCATCGTTGTAAGCAGGAGCTGTCGACAGAAATGTCACGCTTTTCAATTCGTCGAAACGGTCGTGACGTGACGGTGCGCGAATTTCAAACGGGGCCAATTGTACTTTGGCTACTAATCATGCAACCAAATAAAGGGATCGTTCAGTGATGCTCCAAGTAAGTTTGACTGAGTTTAATTAATTCTCTACTTAACCAATTAGTCAAACCTTTCTAGTCAGACCAGATAATTAAATAAAACCCAGTAAGAAATTTGCCGAGCTTGGGAATCGAACCCCGGTCTCCGGAGAGCGAGTCGAGCGCGCTACCACTCCGCCATGCCAGCTCGATGGTTTGGAATGAACAAAGGTGCGTCTAGTGAATACGGTGTCTTCGTTCACTCCCATCTTCCTCCCTTCCCGTTACGGCGAGGTTTAGGTGTCCACCGAGATATGAGAGACAGATACATTTCCTTTCCTCAAAAACCAATTCACCGACGAGCAAGGCGTATTTGTCCGCGTTTCAGATTGACCCAAGTTGTCGTGACGTCACCGCGCGCGAAATTTGACGGGTGTCCACCGAAATATGTGAGATAGTTACTGCGCAACTTCCTTTCCTCAAATACAATTTTCGACTAGTGTCTACTGAGATATGTGAGAAAGTTAGTTAGTAATTTCCTTTCCTCAAATACAATTTCCATTTTGTTCATTACGGCCCCTCTTTCTTCTTTCACTCACACTTCCTCCCTTCCTATACGGTGCGGCTCAGGTGTCCACCGAGATGAGAGAGAATTACAGACCATTACCTTTCCTCAAAAAGCGTTGCGTTCGAAGGGCAACGCACCGCGCCGAACAGGTGGTGGCGTTCTTTGGACTCCGTGGCAGCGCTACAACACGTTGTCGCGTTCCACTCCTAAAGGCGAAGCTTAAGCGTCATTAATTAGCAGTTAATTAATGTACCAACAAAATGTGCAGTGAACAATCGCGTAGCAGAATGCAGCACTCAGGCTTTCGCCTTTCACCACTTTAGCCGCTAAAGTTCGTCGTAATTTTGGAAGGTGCTTTAGAGACATGTGCTGTGGTGTGCATTCCTTTCGGGTGTACACCAAGATACCAGAGACAGGCATTTCCTTTTCTTAAAACCAATTTTCATTTCATTTCATTTTCTTTAAGGCCCTTATGGGGTTCCGGATGAGATATGAGAAAAACAGGCGTCATTTCCTTTCCTTAAAATCAATTTTCTTTTCATTTTCCTTCCCTTAGGCGTGGTTCGGGTGTCCACCGAGATATGAGTTTTTCCTGGCCCACTGTTTGTCTTTTATTTTTTTTTATTTCTGATATTTTATTCCATTTCTTTTTTATTCTCGTTTCTGTGCTTATTTTTATTATTTTTTTATCACAGAGTAGGGGGCCACCTCGTCGCTTGGTGTCGCGCATGCGCAGAAGTAGCAAATCTGGCCTACCGCTCACGCGAAGCGCCGTGTTGACTAGCCTAGTGAAGCTTTTCGCTTCAAAACCAATTTCCCGACGAGCAAGGCAGAGAGCCGAACAGGCGATGGCGTTCACTGGACTCCCTGGCAGCGTTGCAAGACGCTGTCGCGTTCCACTCTTAGAGGCGAAGCTTAACATTTTAACCACACATCATTGTCACAAGCAGCAACACCGTGCTTAAGGCTTTCGCCTCACCGCACATTAGGCCAACAAAGTGCCCCCCTGAACATTTTTTTGCAGGGTCAGATGTTAAAAATTTTCAAGCAGCCTTCAACAGTTGGTTAAACCAACTGTCACTTTGGTTCAAACCAAATCATCATAATCATAATCATCATCAGCCTACTACGGCCACTGCAGGGCAAAGGCCTCTCCCATGGGGAAAACAAAGTACATATTGTCTAAAGCCAAAAAAAGAAAATTCCGATTAGCTTCCAGATTCACTTCGAACCAACACCGATAACTCGTGTCAGCTCTATAATGTTCCTTGTGTAAGGTGGGATTTGTTCGGGGAAGCTTCTCAACGGGAGCAGTGCTAACAGCAGTACGAAGTCAGCCAGTCTAGCCAGGAGCGTGCACCAGGCGATGGCCATGCGGCTCGCGCGTATGCCCGTCGTCTTCCTTACAATGGCCCCCGGACAGAAGAGGAGCCATCCTGGCGACTTAAGGGGCGGACAAGACAGCGGGGTCGTGGTATGTCTTGAGGCGGTTGATATGGACAGTCTCACAGCCGCGGCGTCTGAGATCAGGTGACGACGTGAGGGGCTCAACAATAGAGTTGACTGGAGATGTTTGCTGCAAGATGCGGTAGGGCCCGTGATACCTAGCGAGCAGTTTCCTGGAAAGGCCCTGAGTACGGGGAGGTACACACAGCCAGACGAGAGAGCCAGGCGAAAAATGCTGGGGAGGTTGAAATTCATCGTGACGCGTTTTCTGAAGAGACTGGGTAGCTGTCGCGAGCGACCGGGCGATCTGGCGGCAGTCTTCGGCGTGCCTGCCGGCTTCGGAAACGGTGGTGCACCCAGATGCGTCAGGGTGGTAGGGGAGAAAAGTATAAATGGGAATGGAGGGATTCTGGTCGTAAAGGAGAAAGAAAGGAGAAATACCGGTTGTAAACTGCGTAGCAGTATTGTACGCGTACGTAATATACGGGAGAATGAGGTCGCAGCTCGTGTGGTTCGAGCCAACGTACATAGCCAGCATGTCCCCCAGAGTTCGGTTAAAGTGTTCAGGGAGGCCGTCTGTCTGAGGGTGGTAAGCTTGTCGTCATAAATAACAAGATATTTTTGAGACTGAACTTGGAGAATAATTTGTCGTTGGTAAGTTAGAGACAGAGCAACAGTATCTTGGAGTCGAAAAACAAGGATAGCGCATTTCTTAACATTTAAGGTGAGTGGTAGGCCCCACAACCAACTCTCAAGCAAGCTCAGGTACGACTGCAGACGCACGTAAAGTGATTGAATGTCAGGAGCAGCCGAGAAAAATGCAATGTCGTCTGCATAGACGTACGTGCGAATTTGGTGATGGCTGGGAATAGAGCTCAGTAGAATGTTGAAGAGTATGGCAAAAGGATTGCGCCCTGAGGAACACCTCTAGTTTGTTTATGCCTTCCAGAATTGACACCATGGAGTGTACAATAAAACTGTCTCTTATCTAGGAACGCCGAGATCCAAGCAATTAAGTACTGTGGAAACTGCAGAGTCTGCAGTCTTTGCAATAATATGGTGTGTTCCACACTGTCGTAAGCTTTGGCTACATCTAATGTAACCAAAGCAGCATGCATTTTTTGACGTCGCACAAGGAGAATTCGACTCTCGAGGTCGACATGTGCATTCCATATGGAACATATACGACGGAAACCGATTTGACAGTGACTGATGATATTTTCACGGTCGACAAACTCTGAAACACGTAGGAGCAATACCCTTTCAATTAATTTAACCATATTGGATTTCAATGAAATAGGTCTAATATTTTCCAGAGAATAGCCGCCACCATTACTTTCAGGTAAAGGAATCACTTTGGCGAGTTTCAATTCAGGAGGAATCCAAGCATGTTTAATGGAGTAATTCACTAGCTGTAATAAAGAGTTAGGACACTCCTCAAAGAGGATCTTTATTATTTTTGACGTTACCCTATCAGATCCAGGAGCCGCTGATGGTAACTCATCAATATAGGGGAAAGTTCTGAAAGGGTAACCTGGGGGTCATACTTAATCTGATCCACTGACGCTACAAACACGGAGCGGAAAGCAAGTGCAGATGAGAAACGCTTCTCTAATCCTTTGGCAATGGTTTCAATGGTTTCGATTGCTTCTTGCGGACTCAGGACACATAAGGGAAAATTACCTGGAGCCGGTATCTTTTTCTGCGTTAGGGAATCTAAATGCTCAGATTCATATCGTCTTTCGCTCGTGAAATCGTGCGTTTAAAAGTGGCTTCAATAAACTTATAATCACGCCAATTTTTCGCGCACTGATTGTGGAGGAGCTTCTTCCATGCAGACTTTCTGCGTCTGTAGTCCTGCGAACAATCTGCATTCCATCACCTAGTTGAATTGGCCCCTTTTGATGTACGCACCAGGAATTCGGACTTTTTACGGCATTCCTCAATAGCCAACCAAATGTCTTCCGAATTATGTTCGTCGTCAGAACTAATCGCTAATAATCGCGGGTTATAATTAATATATGACCTCAACTGTGAAGACGCTGGAGTTAAGCGGCAATTAACCTCAAAAACTATAGGTATGTGATCACTAGATGCATCACAATCAACTGTCGACCAATTCAGAACCAATTCACAAGGGCTGGAGAAAGTTAAATCTAATGCAAATACGGTTTGAGCACCAAGAAAGGTGGCCAAACCCGAATTCATGCACGTAAGGTTGTTATCTGTAACCCAATCCCAAAGATCATGTCAGAAAGGGTTCGGTTCAGTCTTTCAGTCAACCGGTTCGTCTGAGGGTGGTACGACGTCGTTCGGCAGTGGTCGGTATGACTGTAAACCAAGATCTCCAGCACCAGCTCAGCCATGAACGCACAGCCTCTGTCAGTGATCAGCACTTCAGGAACACGGAACACGGAACTTCAGGAACAAGGAACACGGCTAAAAAGTGGGGATGAGGGTAAACCATAAAATCGACCTAAAAGAACAAAGATGGCTATTAAGAAGAACAGAAAGCTGGGCGAGTTGGTCGTTATCTATTTTGCAGACAACATGAACACGCCTGCAACCCTCTGCTTCAAGACACGTCTGTAGTTTTCCAACACAAAGATCAAACGGTAAGAGAATTAGAAGAGGCCTACCACATTGATAAGGGGGGTTCTGCGTGTGTCGCTAAACCGTCATTGTCATTGATTAACCGTGAATTTGCTCTTCTTCAGAAGTCGTTGCCGGATGTTTAAGATAAGTTAAGTAGGTATTTTGTGTGTTTGTTTGGCGGGATTATGTATAAATGCCTTTTGTGTTAATAAATTTTGAGTTGAAAGTCAGCGCTCGTGTTGTGTGTGTAAACGTCGTCGTCTTTTCGCGCTGTTAAAAAAGATGGCTAAGGCTAAGAGAGGAATGAAAGCTAGAATAAAAGAATAGAAGTAGTGTCCCCAGAATATTAAAAGAGAAGTGGAGAAAGGGCTGGGGAGTGACAATGAGCCGCGCAAGGAACCATGGCGCCAAATTACAGTGACTGGGAAAGAAACGCAAACTCTTTTTCCAACAGGGCTACTGAGGGCGTAGTGACGCATACGTCTTGTTGCTTGTTGATGAAACCTGCCTCAATTATTTCTCGAATGAGTTGGTTGCAGCTCTTTGCGAGCATTTTTGTTTTTTTTAAACATCGGGAGGCGCCGGCGATAAGGAATGCCGTCCCGTCACGAACGTGGACGGCTAAGTTGCTGGAATTAGCTTTGTGTTCGAGCAATCTCTTATTAATACATAGACCAGTTTAGCCGACGTATTCCCTGCTGCAAGACAAAGGGATTGAGTACACGACACCAGTGCTGCAACTTACGAAGGGGTCACGATGCCTAACATGGCATTCGAGATCTTTTTCACCTGAACCGTTCACTCTCCTGCAGAGACTAGAGAGGCGATGAAGGGCTGAAAAAACAACGCCCACTCTTACTTTTCGTCCAATCCTTTTGAGGTTGCGGAAAACTTGTTGTACGTAGGGAATAACGGCGAGTTTCTTACCGGAGACTTTTATTCTTTCTTATCGGAGACTAGGACTGAGTGGACCCACCTCCCGCCCCATATCGCCTGCACTGAAGATGCGTCATCCTTCAAGCCATTTATCACCAAGTATGCCATCGAACAAGCATCTGCATCATGATTTTTGCCTTTTGACTGTACTTTGTATTATGTATTTCTCCTTTTTTTCACCCACCTCCTCTATAATGCCCTAGGGCCGAGGGTATTGCAATAAACAAATAAATAAAGGCCGCAAGTATGGAGCATTCCGTGAGTGTTGATGAGGCGTCTGTTATCACAGCTCACAGGACGTCCTGCGTGAAAATTCCTCCAAGGCTGGAGGAGTTTTGAGTGCGGCTCCATCGCTTGCGATTTTTACTTTGGTAAGATGGGATGCTCGAGGTTTGGAATAAATATTTGAACGCATGGATGAATTTCTCCAGCGAGCAGGAAAAAGAGACTGGCGTCGATATTATTACGGTGTTTTGATTAAACGAGGCAGAAAGTCCTGCAAAATTCCACGAGTACGAACGGCCAAAGCAGAGGCCTGGGCGAGTTGGTAGCTACTCCTTCTAAGACAGCGCAAAGAAGACAAGAAGGACGGAAAGAAATGTGGGGCATATGCACCCTGGCCAATCCCCCGCCGTGGGTATGTGCCATTCCATAGAGTTTCTTACTATTACCTAGAGGGAAAGCTGGCGGCGCTGCACTTCAGCCACCATGGACGCTCAAAGCATCATGGGGCGGTGAGCTACTTGTTGCGGAACAGTCGTAGTTTTTCGGGAACACGGAGTGTCATTACTAAGATGCTTCATTCCAAAAACGCTGTCCGTGTGCGCGCAGACGACTTTCGCGCGAACGCAGTGTGCAAAACCCATAGTAGTGAAAACGCGACGACACACGACGCCAATAAAAGGTTTCACTTTTCCGAAATGCCATTAAAAAACCTCTTATAGTGTTTAAGCAACAACATTTTTTTTTAAAACATATTTACTTTTAAAAGCGCACCTGTTAATTACGAAATAATAGTTTTTATAGTGTTCATTACTTGGCCAATAGGAGAGCGAGTCGTCTCTTATTTTGGGCGAACTTTGCACTTATACGCTTTTCTGCTCGTTTGTTGCAATCATTAGACAAGATATTGAATGTTAGGACGTTTGTAGTTATCAAACAACTTTATTTTTCTATTATTTTTTGGCCAGAAGTTGCAGTTCCGCAACAAGTAGCTCACCGCCCCATGATGCTTTGAGCGCCCATGGTGGCTGAAGTGGTCTCGAGGGGTCGCCATGCAAACTCCCATAGACGGGCTGCCGGCTTTCCCTCTAGGTAATAGTAAGAAACTCTATGGTGCCATTCAGCCCGAGGACATGATCATCATCATCATCACAAGCAAGGCAGAAGGGCACAGCTGAGGTGAAGAAGATCGCCGTCTCATCCTCCTCCTGCGGGGTAGCGGCTAAGTACCTGGCGGTGTTTTGCTAGCTTGCCCAATTTCTCCTTGTTTTCTGTGTCTGCTCCTGTTAAAGGGTGATTGGGCGCGGGACGAAGGCTTGATGTCTACCTCTTCTCCCGGCCAGGGATTTTCCCCGTGGTCGGCCTCTCTTCCCGAGCAGCAGCTCCCCATTGATGTCTTTTTTCGCAGTGGAGTAACCAGCATTCCTGTGGCTTTAGTTCCTTCAGATGGAGGCGCGATCCGTTTGAACAACGCGGAGGCAGTACACGCGGCCCTTGTGGCTACATCGCCTCACTACATGCCGATCACAGATGGGCGGCAGTTCGCACAAAAATAATAGTATTTTGTCAACCCACGCCTCATGTAATGTCCTTGTGAACCTTCGAGGAATAATAAATAAATGAACAAATTGTGCAGGTCCCGGGACAAGGATTGTGTCGCCGACCCCTTGAAGCGTACCTCCTTCCCCAACCACCCGGTGAGCGCATACATACCGCCTCATCTGGCGTGTTCCAAGGGCTTAGTCCGATGTGTCAACTCTCGATTGAGCCCTTTGGAAACGCTAGAGAGCCTCTCCTCTGCGGGCATCATTGCTATCCATCGTTGCAGCAGAATGGTAGACGGTGTCAAAATTCCTACAGAGTCCATCATAGCCACATTTGCTGAAATAGTGTGCCCTTCGGAGATCAAAGTGTGGCCACTGGTCTTTCGAGTTGATGTGCTTAACTCTGGACCCCTTCAATGTCAGAACTGTTGGAGGTTCGGCCACAGCGGAAAAGCCTACAAATCGGGCTTACGTTGCTGTGCATGCGGCGAAAGCCATGCTAGGGAGAGCTGTCCCGGACAGCAATAAAAATGTTGTCTGTGTGGTGATGCCCACTCTGCCAACTCGCCAGACTGTCGAGCTCAAGAAGTTCAGGTTCTAGAGCTAATAGATAGACGCCGATGCACGCGACGAAGAGCCTTTCCCTTATAAAAATGGTCTATAGACAGTCTATAGACTTCTTATTGACTCTATTGACTTCCTATAGATATTGCTTTTTGTCTATTCATAGTCGATAGACTGTCTATAGACAAAAGTCTACTAAAAGTGTATGGCCATAAATCTATAGATTGTCTATAGACTGTCTATGGCATTTGTATTGCCTATAGACTTTTGTCTATAGACAGTCTATAGACTTTATAGACTGAAGTCTATAGACACTCTATAGACTGTCTAAAACTTTTTTTGTAAGGGTTGCCGCAGTCAAGAGAGAGCCTCTGGATATTCTAGTGCGGTTGCCAAATGTACACCCGTAATGGATGCCTCTTGGTCACAGGTAATCACAGCGGCAGTTGAAAAAGCAGTGACAAATGCAATGGAACGCATTATAGAAATCGTATCCATGTGTGTATCCCAGGTCATAGCTACCCAGATGACCAATCTGCTGCAGCTACCGAACGCTCCGCTCTTGTCCTCTGGGTCTCGGAAGCTCCTCCACCGTCTGTGGCCATCAATAGCGTTCCACAGGGCCAAGGTCCATCTGAGCAACAAAAGACTGCTGAAGCACCTCTCCCTGACAGCGTTATAGACGCGCCCTCTGTTGAATGTCTTGACATGGAACTTGATGTCCGCAACCAAGAACGAAGTGGGTCTCCGTTGAGTATTGCAGGTCCATCTCGTCCCCAGACCAAGTCAAAGAAAAATCACGCTAGTCAAAATCGGAAGACCAGGACTCTAGAAGCGACAGTTGCCGCTGCAGCTCTCCCGCCAAGATAGGGTGATTAAGTGCACTCCAGTCGAATTGCCGATCTATATTCTCAGTTTCAATAGATTTAATATGACTTTGCAATGAACTTCTACCGGATTAAATTGCATTGCAGCAAACATGGCTTACTACAGATTTTAATTATCAGCTCAAACATTACCGTTCGTTCCGGCTTGACCAGTCTTCACGAGGGGGAGGGTTGTTAGTGTTAATTTCTTCAAAGTTTTCTCAGAGGGCGTGCATTTCTTTTAAGTATGCGGACAATCAATGTGAAATCCTTGCGGTTGATCTCAAAATCCCAGGTCAACAGCCCTTTACTGTAGCTAATGCAGATTTCCCTTCAGGTGTGCATGACACTCGGCCTCTTGACTCACTCATGTCTAGTAGCCGATCTCAGATTTTGTTAGTTCGGGATTTAAATTCGTGAAAGACATGAGAGTGCAAAACGGCAACCCGGACGAGTAAGGGAACAGGACGAAGCGATGCAGCGCTCTTCCTGCTCCCTTACTCGCCCGTGTTGCCTTTTTGCGCTCTCAGGTCTTTCACGAATATGCACCAACAAGCCCGGCTTCAAGTACTTCTTAGACAGATTTGAAATCGCACCACGTGACGTGGGGGTTAAAAACAGATTGGTTCGGCTCTAGATTATTTGATTCGGTTTGCGACAACATCGTCTGCAACAATTCAGGAATACCTACTCTGGTACGCGGTCAATGCGCTCTGCCTTAGACTTAACTTTTTCCTCCCCAGGAGCCTCTGTTACGTCTTGGGCGCCTGTTGACTGTGCAACAAACAGTGATCATCACACCGATTAGTTTCAAGCTTGCGTGCAAATTAACTTTTTCTGCACGATAACCGCGCTCCTTCATAAACTACAGTCGCTTTAAAGGGACACTGAGGAGAGCTCTATTAATATTTTTTTTTATAGCAAAATCCGATAGTTCGGCATTTCATGGCTTTGTTGCCACTTGGCCGGCAGCGAAAGATGCATTTATTTCTAAGAAATTTGGATTCGAAGTTGAAATAGTTTTTCCCGCCGCTCTGATTCAAACTTGGGATTCTGCTATGACGACACAGAACTAAGTGACGTGAAACATGACATTCACATGACGTAACGCAGACTCCGTGATTTCTGGCGGCCAGCAGTGCGGCCCAGCAGGAGCCGAAAAGAAAGCTACCGCCGGCCGCACGTTGAAGGCATCTATCGGCTATTGCGGCCGTCGCTTCGTTTACATTTGCACCGGCGTTTTGCCAGCGTTACAATGGATCCCGTTCTCGAAGTCGTCAACGAAGTTCTCGCAAATAGACGCCTTTAGCATACCGTGTACCTTGTTACCGTTAGCGGAATACCGGGAGCCCCCATACCGCTTGAGCAAGCGCTGATTGGTCCCGGCGCTGCAGGAGCGCGCGTAGCTATCGGGTACGTGGCGCCATCTGGCGACGTCAAGGAGATTTGCGCATGCATTTGCTGCGCCTCAGTGATTCGTAGCTTCTCGTGTCCTAGTGTTGCTAGAACTATTGGTTCTAGCAACACTGTTTTGTCCTATGACGCCATGAAGCTTGTACTTGCGAGTTTGGCCTGTGGCGGCGATACCTGTATTTTGGTTCTTGCTCTTTTCTATGTTACAGGAGCTTTGTTGTCAGTATGAATGGCGTTTTTGTAATCAGGAGCTGGTATTCTGTCGATGCAAGTCAACTTCAATTTCTCCTCAGTGTCCCTTAAAGACACCCTCAAATTAGCTCTCACAATTAGTTCAGACCGAAGCACCGAGATGAGTTCCGAACGCAAAACTACACATCTATGCTCAGTGTTGGAACGTGCAAGGCTGAATTCATTGTCAGTAGAACCACGGGTGCAATGGCCAGTAATTGGTGGAATGCTGAGTGCACGGGTGCCTATAGACGACAGAAAGCAGACTAGAAGGGACTTCTCAAAAATCAATGCCCTAAAAATTGGTGGATTATAAGTATGCCGCTGCAACGCTTAAGCGCAGTGTCTCCCGTGCAAAGGAGGAATATATAACAAGTCATTATGATTTTCTTTCTCGGTCAAGAAATAAACGGGCTTTGTTTAATTTCATGAGAGTGATTCCTCAGGCTGTCAACATTAAACCCCTGCTGACATCGCCAAGGCCTTAGAGGGAATGGCGTGTTGTAGCCTAGAACGTAGATTTACATCTGCACTCCGTTCTCCAGCTACATTCACATGCATCTCAAGTGATTTCATTGAGCTCACTATGCCTGAGCTTTCACAAATTATTCTGCGCCTATCCCCAGCGGCTCCTGGTCCCGATACGGTCACTAAATCGATGATTAAAATTTTGTTTGTGCGAATCTCCTAAAGACCTGTTGGCACTAGTTAACCATTGCATTAAAGGTCCTTGGATACCCCATGGGAGGCGCCTTGCGGAAATAGTTTCACTACTTAAAAAAACAAGGGGAGGGTTTCACTTGAGACAACATATGCCCGATTTTATTAACAACAAATTTATTGAAATTGGTGAAACGGGTCCTGCTTCGTCGAATCATGTATTTCATTTCTGCAAATGATCTCTTGAATCCTTGTCAAATTGGTTTCAGGCTGGGCTGTTCGATTTGGTGAGCTCTTACTAACCTTGAGCGCCATATTAAATTAGCTCGCAGCACTAAACAGTTCGCCGCGCTTGTCGCTCTGGATATCAGTAAAGCCTACGACAGCGTCGAGCACTCGGCGCTGTTACACAGATAATAAGACCTTAATTTCCCAAACTGTTTCGCAGCCTGGACCTCTGCTTTCTTGAAAAACAGAGAATTTTATTGCTGTTGCAATGCTCTAGGAAACTTCGACAGACAAGAGGTGTTCCGCAAGGGTCAGTTCTTTTCCCTGTTCTTTTCAACATCTTTCTAAGCTCAATTCCATGCATCCATAATGTGAAAACTTACGTGTACGCCGATGACATCACATTTTTTGCCTCTACAAGTGATATTCACTCTCTTTGCCAAACCTTGCAGGATTAACTCAGTAATCTTGATTACTGGTTAGGAAGTATTCATCTGTTCCTCAATGTGAACAAATGCGCCTTGTTGGTCTTTCCGGTTTCTCATCCGCCAAACACATGCCTTGCTTATAGATGTCACATAATTCCTCAGGTTCAAACAGTGAAGTATCTTGGAGTGATATACGACTCTACTCTTTCCTGGCGGGCACATATTGAGCAAGTTTCTGCAAAAGGAGATCGTGCCATTAGCATCCTGCGCAGGCTTTGCAGTGCTAGGTCAGGCATGAGAAGGCACACACTCCTGCTGATATATAAAATGTATGTCCGCCCAATTTTGGAGTTCGGGTGTGTTTTATTCTCATAAGCTCCTGCCTATAAACTTCGCCCTGTTGTGCTCTTGGAGCGTGAGGCGTTACGCCTCTGTTTGGGTCTTCCAAAATATGTAGCCAATGCTGTCATCTACCTTGAGGCGCGAATTCCATCTTTATTAGCTAGATTCGCCTTTCAACAGTCCAAACCATTTTAAACTTGTGCGACTCACCTCTTCACATCTCCAGTACAATATTTCTTAATCAGCCTGCAGTCTTTTTAGATGCCACCTGGTCTCGTTTGCATACTCCGCAGATATGTTTCGTGCAGTCTCTCCTTGATCCCTTAAACATTCATTTCACAGATCTCCATCCAATGTATAACTTCTCTCCTTCAGTGAAGATTGCATTTGATGACATTTTTCCACCGAATGCAAAGCTGCAGCCCTTTCCTCTCCTTCACGGTTTGTTGCGGGACCACCTAAGGTCCTTTCCTTCGCATATTCCCATTGCTACCGATGCCATGCAGGATCGTGAAAAGGCAGGTGTGGGCATTTTTTCACCTACATTGGGACGGTCCTTTTCTCTCCATCCTCCTGACTCCATCCTCCAATTTATCTGGCCGAATTATTAGCAGTAATTCTAGCCTTATGTAAATTAAACCCTACCGTTTCCCATGTCATGGTTATGACGGACTTTCTATCTATTCACTCTACATTATCATCCCCCACTGAGTCTCGGGTATTGCGCCTCTTTAAGCAGCTGATCCCGCTCCATCGAACTTCGGTGCGGTTGCTTTGGGAACCGGGGCACAGGGCATTGAATTAAATGAGGTTGCCGATTCCTTAGCAAGGGCCTCTCTCTGGGCCGCAATAATTGCTGTCGTGCAATCCTGCGCATATACACCTGCGGTGAGGTTTCGCAGTTACACATTATTTCAGGAATTTTCAGCCTGAGCACTTACTTCATCTCCCGAATATCAGCATCTTCTGCACCCTTGGAGTAGCAAAGACTGGCGCTCGCGCAGACTGGAGGTCTCTTTCACGCGTTTGCGATGCTGAGTACCTCTGCTAAATTTCTACCTTCACAGATCTGGTCTGGCGGTTTCTCCCCTGTGCCCATTTTGTGGCGAGCCTGAGACAATGGATCACTACCCGCTGTTCTGCCGCCGCTTCTCTTCTTTGAGGAGGCGCCTTAGAAATTCTGCTTCACCACCTGGGTCTGCCTGTGTCCACTGCGGTTGTTCTTTCCTTTGGCTCTTCATCGCTTGGACGAAGCAACAGGAGTGTGCGCTGTACTGTTCAAAATTTTCTTCTAGAAATGCAGCGACTCCCATGCTAAATTTAATTTTTTAATTACTATTGTTATTATTTCGGTTTATTTTTATTTTTATGCTGTACAAAAATTTATTTTATTTTATTTTTTTCGCTCTCTTTCAGTCAGTGCAAAATTGAACCATTACATGCACTGCATTTGAATTTGCACAAAAAGTCATCGTCCCGTCTTCGACCTCCCAGCTAACATGTCCCCTGTCGTTGCGGCGTCCAATCTGTCAGCCTGTAGCCTATTACTACCTCCTTTCCTCTATAAATCCTCCTCTATCCAACAGTTCACCGCCTGTGTCTTGGCCACTCCCCCGTAGTGGGTATGTGCCATTCTACTTGAGGCCAACCAACCAACCAAGCAGCGCTCGTGTTCGTTCGTTTCTTTCCGTCGTCCTTGTCTTGTTTGAGCTGTTTTAGAATGAGTAGGAACGGAACCGATAGAAATCGACGAACAGTGTCCGACTTCTATGGAAGTGTGTTTCTTGCACTGGTCTTCACCAAATTCCGCGAGACGAACAGCCGAAAAAAATTACCGAACACACTTTGGAAATTCTAAAGTGCCCTTGGCGAAAGCCTTGTGGTGAACACACCGCCGCTTTCTCGAACCGCTTGGAGCGTGGCGGGCTTCCCAGATGTGCTGTTTTTATTGTCTTTGGCGCCTGCGCTCGCCTTTTTGATTGTAGTGTTTTAGAGCGCAGCTCTTTGGCGCCCGTTTCGCCGCGTAGCCGTCGCCGTTGTTCTTTCAGGGTTCGTTGTCTTCATAGGCGTTGACGTTTTACAATCCGATCATTTTAAGGAGAGGAAGCGCTCATAACTGGCTCCCTAGGTCAGTGGACGCCTGAATCGCGCTTCTGTGGTGTTGTTGCCGCCGCAAGAGCCGTTGCCTAGCAACCGCCTCGGTGGACACCCGTACAGCACCGTTGAGGAAGGGAGGCAGTGAAAGCGTAAAGAGAGGCTGCAGTGAAGAAAATGAAAATTGTATTTGAGGAGAGGAAGTTAAGCAGTGACTGTTTCGCATACCTTAGTGGACACCCGTCAACCGTTAGCAGAAGAAGGGAGGAAGTGGGACTGAAAGAAGAACCAGAAAGAGGGCCCGTAATTAAGAAAATGAATTTGAGGAAAGGAAATTACGGAGGGGTTCCCGCCGCTGCTCGGAGGAGAGGCCACAATTGGCACGATTCCAGCGCACGGACGGACACTGCGAGCATGGGCCATTAAAGGCCTTAAAAAAAATTACCGACGATTACGTTACTTCCTAATGCGAAATTTGAGCGCAGCAAATAAGCTGTTTCACCTTTTCGATAGATTGAGGCAAAGAAATCGAGCAACACATGTATGCGCTATCGCAGAATTTGTTTTTTTATTTTTCACACGTATTCCTTTAACAAAGACTCCACTAACAGTTCTTGACAGTCATGAAGGAAGCTTTGTGGTCGGAGAAATAGACTGATATATGTTCGACTTGGTACACCAATGCTTGATTCTCAAAGACGAGATCTATACAAGTGCCTCGCGAGGTTGTCACAGCCGTGGGACGCGTTACGAGCGAGAGGAACGGGATGTTCTCCCGCATAAGTGTTAGGAAATTGCTGTTTGTCTTTATGTCAACATTAAAGTCCCCCACTACTAACATCGGTGTGGATCGATGGACGGTTAATGCGAGTTGCAGGAAGTGCACGACGTCTTTCGTGAGTGCGGTAGGGGCAAAGTAGGCAGCTACTACCAGCAAGCCGTTGGGCAACTTTGCGGCGCACAGTTCGCCAACTTCATGTGACGTGCCAAACATTTCGACTGGTATTGCAGAGAGACCTGTGCGCAAGTAGATAGCGACTCCCGCCGCTCTGTTGTGGTCTCTGCGAGCACCACAGCAGAATAGGAAATCTATCATTTCGACAGGCTCTTCGGGATCCATCCAAGTTTCAGCAAAGCAAAGTACAGAGGAATGGCGCAGAATGTGATCGTGGTGTACGTCCTTGGCATGTGCGGCAAGGGAGCGTACGTTAAGAATGTGGTTGTGAATGATGAATCAAGTGCTGCCAGCGAATGACGCGTCCATTGGCTGTCTGCGTGTGTTACTGATGTGTGGTTTATATGCTAAGCTTCGCCTGTAAAAGTGGAACGCGACAGCGTCTTGCAACGCTGCCAGGGAGTCCACAGAACGCCATCGCATATTCGGCTGTACGCCTTGCTGGACGGTAAATTTATTTTTTGAGGAAAGGAAATGTATCTCTCTCGCATATCTGGGTGGACACCTGCACCTCGCCGTAAGGGAAAGGGGGAAGATGGGAGTGAACGAAGACGCCGTATTAGCTAGACGCGCCTTTGTTCATTCCAAACCATTCAGCTGGCATTACGGAGTGGCTAGCGTGCTCGTATCGCACTCCGGAGACTCTGGTTCGATTCCCCAACTCGACCAATTTCGTTCTCGGTTTTATTGATTTATGCGGTCTAACTAGAAAGGTTAATTAGGCTATTTCATATTTATATTATTGTATTTCTATCCATCGTGTTCTGTCATTAACCTGTCAATTGTTGGAACTGTCTAGGATGTTCGACACAACGTATATGAAACGAGCAACGTCTTACTGAGTGGGGAAGTGCGTGGTGGTGGAGGGAACGCGGCTTCGTACTTATCTGTTTTTTTCAGCACCGTCTTTTTCCGCGGACGCTGCTGTCGCTGCGGCCCGCGTCTTTCTTTTCTTTTCTTCTTCTCCTCTATATTAATTAGGCTAATTGATTAAATAAGCAATTAACTAAACTCAGTCCAACTTAGTTGCAGCATCACTATACGATCCCTTTGATTGGTTGCATGGTTACTAGCCAAAGTACAATTGGCCCCATTTGAAATTCGCGCACTGTGACGTCACGAGCATTTCGACCAATTGAAAAGCGTGACATTGGGGGCGGAGCTGGTTACGAGGCCGACGACGACGCGAAACCCAGGAACGGACGCCAAAGAGCTGCGCTCTAAAAGAGCAATAAGCGTCGGATATTTTTTAACCTACTGCCCCATAAAGGCCTTTCTGCACACTCACCTCCACCGTCTCGTCGCCCGGCAGGTCGGCGCTCCATGCGGCGGGCACACAGAATACGCTTGCCTCCGTGGCCAGCAGCACGGAGCGCTCGCTCAGCGCAGCGGTGCGCAGCTGCTGCCCGGGAGGCTGCAGCTCCAGCCGTGCGCCGTGCCACAGTAGCAGGTGCACGCCGCCCGGCAGCTGCAGCAGGCATCCGTGGCGGTTGATCGCCTGCACAGACCCCGGTTTCCCGCTTCGCTCGAGATCGCTGCGGTGCCTGGCATTGGAAGCACGACTAAAGAATAAAGTCGGTGCTTTCTGCAGACTGCGACACACTACTAGCGTTTCTGCTCTGCCCTTTGTAATATGTCGCAGTCTGTGAATGCGAAAGCAATGACGCCTCCTCGCCACTCGTCAGTCCTCTTTGATTGTCTTTGCCTCTCTTTACCTTAACGCACCATTGATTCACCTTAATTGACATTAATTTATCTCAACCCAGCCTAATTGACCTTAACTCACTTTACTTCAGCCTCAATTCGCCTTACTTTTTTTTTTATTTCTCCTTCGGGCAACATACAGGTATTGCCCACGAGGCAAGACAAAAGGAGGTGCTAAACCTCCTGACTGGGTCTTGTCCTCGCCTGGGTACAGCAGCAGGAGCTGCTGTACCCATAATCCGTTACTTGTTTCATTTCTGTTTTTAATTTGTGTAACAAATTGATTAAATCTATCCTTTCCTCTCTGTACCCATTTCGTGGTTTCAAATTCGGCGCTAGGCTTTGGCTTCGCCCACATATTCGGTCGCGTTCTCACACACTTCCGGCGCTTCAAATTTGGAGCCACACGCTGCCATAACTCCGCCCACTTTATTAACATTTTTGGCTCTAATTAATTAGCTACTCATCCCATTTCGAAAATACTTTTTTTCGCAGAATTTCTACATCATCTTCGTGCGATTACAACCACTCGTTTGACATCATCTCTTCAGATTTCCCCACAACTACTGCCGACACGTTTATAGTAGGATACAACTTTAAAAAAAACAGCAGTTGCTAACACTGGGCCGCGGTCCGCGGCGTCCTGTATTACTACGCTGGCCAACCGCAACTGTAAAAGAAATCAGCTTTTTAATGCTTGACTATTTCAAACAATCCCCGTGTCAAAACCCTAGAGCATATAATTTTTTTTCCAGTGATAAGCTTCTTGTTTCCGCAACAAGAAACGTTTAAGCAGCGGACTAATTTTTCGTCATGGAGGAATTCTGTGCGCGGAGGATCAGTGTGGGCGGAGCTTCACTGCAGACTTAAGTTGTATGCGACTATAGATGACACACATTGGTGACACGCGAGCAGAGCCCAGTAGTGCTTTCGCAGTAATAAAAGTGCACGACGGTGGACGCAAAAAATTTCCCTTTCCTTACGTGCCTTGAAAAGCTCTGCCCCGCAGAGAGTTCTCCAGCGTCATTCGAAACATTACCGTGAAACAGAAGCCTCGGCATAACAAAAGTGCGGCACTAGATTAAGAGAGCAGACGTTACACCAAGGCTGTTTGCCGCACGGCAGCCGTCTACTAGGGCAGGTCTACTATAGCAAGCATCGTTTACGGCATTTGGCCAGTGAGCGTGACCTGAAATCCCGGCCACGCTTCGACGCAGGCACAATGGAAAAGCTGGTCCTGCTGCGGAGTGATGGCTCCTCATGTGTGGCATCTTTGACGCTGATACTGGTGAACAGCGCAAAAAAGGCGGGACAACAACAAGACAAGCGCTGTCTTGTTGTTCTCAGCCCAGATCTCAGCCTTACTAAATCTTTGACGCTGTCCTTCACTACTTCCTGGCGGCTGGAGGGAGGCAGTTACTGAGCCTTTTCTCATTCCGGTCTTGTAGTGAAAATTTAGAGGTTACAATGGCAGCCATGTAACACGCTTTTGCAGGTTCACACGCTTACGAGGTAATGAGGCCGCTGACGCGGCTGCCCGGGCGCTTACTCACCGGGCTCCTCATCCCAGCTCTTCTGGCTCGGAGACTAACCAGCCGCTGCTGCGATTCAGGGAAATTATAACGCATTATAGCGACATTCACCGTCTTTTCCCGGCCCCTGCAAAGGGGCTGAGTAAGACGGAGGAGCGAACTTTAAGGCACCTGCAGACAGGTACTCTACTCTTTCCTGCAATAATAAAACATTACGATCCAAACACGGATGGGCGATGCCCGCACTGTGGGGAGACCTGTGATATCTTCCACATGGTGTGGGCATGTACTTAAAATCCCCACCTCCCCCCTTCCCCTACCCCTTCCAGAGAGGCATGGAAGACTGCCCTCCTCAACTGCTCCTCGCTTGAGTCCCAAAGGGCTCTGGTGAAGCGGTCGAGAGACGGTGCATTGTCATGCGGTGTCCCGGACTAGGGACGCCGACCATGTAGCGGGGCCACTCTGTGGCTCCCAAACTCTATTTCAACAATTAAAAGTTTTCACCACCACCACCATGTACATCAAAACGCGATTGAGGTGTCCACTGACCCAGGGAGCCTTATGTGTCTTTCCTTCCCTCAAAACCAAAAAGCTGCCTGTTTGCACACCTCTCGGTGGCTGAGTCGTTAATGCGCTCGTCTAATACGCCGGAGTACCCGGGTACGTACCCGACCGCAGCGGCCGTGTGCTGTGTGGTGCCAGTGCACCTTAAAGATCCTCAGGTGGTCAAAATTACTCCGAAGACCTAAAATACGGCATCTCTTTCTTCCTTTTATCTCTCACTCCCTTCTTTATGCCTTCCCTTATGGCGCGGTTCGAGTGTCCACCGATATATGAGAGACAAGCACTGCATCGTTTCCTTTCCTCGAAAGCGATTTTAATTTTTCGTAGAAGCCCTTCTTTTGTTCTTGACCTTCAGCTGAGTTAGAGGTCAAATCATGAAAAAGAAAACGAAATTAAATCAAAATCCACGAGTGGGAGTCGAACCCGCGGCTACCCACACAGATACCGTTTAAGGGCCGCTCACCGAGACCACTAGGCTACTTTTTTTTCCTTTCATGGAAATTGTTCTCCATGGTTATGCACAGAAAGGATATATGTCCATATATATATGGGTGTGTATATACACGCACAAAAAAACTGCTTACAGAGCAACTAGGTAGGCGCTACGTGGCACAAACATGATAGAAAACATAACAGAACTAAAAGGCCGGCAAGGATGTGCAGCGCATCAGGAGAGGAAACCAATCCGGTAAAAAGTTCAATTCTTTGTAAATGTCCGTTACCTGCAACAAAATTCGGCTAATTCTGGGCGAAACGACAGGTTCAACGTTGCGGTCTTGCATGCGCGCTTTCCAAAGGCTCTGAAGTCGAATCACCAGACTCTGATGACAGGGTGTCGAGTCAGTTTGGGAAACAACAAGGTAGCGCACACACTGTATGAATTCAAGAAGTAGCGTTTTCTGCGAATTCACTTTCTAGAAGTAGCGCCCTCTGCAACACATCACAAAACAAAATTGCGTCTTTGCAGTTTAAAATGTTCAATTGTTCCAGGCCCATTGCACAAGCGCCAGTTTACAGAAGACACAAAAATGTTTTTCCTATCGAGCCACGTCTGAGGTAGAGTTTTGGTGTGTTATTTATAGAAAAATGTTTTGGTGCAAGAAGAAATTCGCATTTTATGCACTCGCTTTAAAACATTACGACCCATAACCCAAAGTAGACAGAACGATACAGTGCGGACGGCAAGAGCGTCGTTATCTAATCCCTGTACAGATTTTGCGCAAAAGAGAATATAAGTACTCAGTTGAAAACCGAACTGTCAAAAAACGCACGTAGGCATAAACTTCCTGCATAATGCCCAGTAAACGGGGGCGTTCAGTAAAATTGGAACAAACTGCTAAGTTCGGAAGTAGATACATGAAATTAACCTGCAATTATGCTCCAATAATCGGATGGGAACAATCACGAAAAAAGAAGAAACGGGCAACCAACTGTCTCAAACACAGGTGCTCTAGGCCCAGTCCTCCTGTACAAAGAGGCCTGAAAAGGTTATCACGCCGCATGCGCTCAAGTTTGGAAGACCAAATCCCTGTAAAAAAAAAAACCAATGGAACCAATTGGACATTACAGTTGGAGCTAAATGGACATTCCTATTGCTTCCAATTGGATTTCTCAAATGGAACCAAATGGTTCCAGTTGTGTTTTTAGCCCCCGACCAATTGGATACAACTGGACTAGCCAATTGGACTCATTAGACCAGGCAGTTATTTCACCCAGAAAATATTCACAAAATATGTTACGTTCATTGAGAAAGGTAGCTAAATGTTCGAATAATAATATCTCTAGGATCTTGGATGAATATTTCTACAACTTAACACATTGTAATGTGCAAAAGGAAAACTTATTTATGAGGACTGCGGGGAGACACTCTGCCTAGTGCCAATCAACATTTTTCTACGGAATTGAAATTAACAAGCTTTTATGGAAATCAAAGCCAACAGACACACATACATCACACACAAGCAACACTGCACATTCAGGCCTTGAAGAGAAGTTTATTGGACTCATTATTCATACAAAGGGACCATAGTCCCTCACAAAGACAAAAACAACAAGGCAGCGACTAGTGTCGCTCGGTACAAACAAGCTATGAAACAAGAACACGACGGCGACTGCTGTCGCCGTTCACACAAAATCATTCACAGCACAGAATGTTCAAAGGGTCCATAATGTCCAGGCATCGCGGGGGGAAGCACGCTCACTAAATACGATAAACGCGCACCGACACCGCGCACCACACACTCAATACGGCAGGAGCCGCACTAGTAGCATACATTAGCTCAATATGTACCTCCAGAGAACTCACTTCTGCTCAAACTTATATACCCCACTTATGAGGATCTCATGCTGGGGCCGATGGCGCTTGCCCACTGAGCGCAGATATTTAATTGAATTTCAGCTCAGTGGTGGTGTAGGTGATGAGTACAATTTATTAGGCTAAGCTGCTGATAGCTCTTATTGTAAGTACCGTATTAGTTCTACCTTTTTCGTCAAACATGCAAACATTCATTGGATAAATTGGGTGCAGTTCGGCGGACCAATTGGATGCAATGGGTAAGACGAATTGGCCTCACCAATTGGAAACCCAAATGTCCAATTGGATAGTCCATTTGGACCATCCAATTGGAACACCATTCCAAATGGAACCAATTGGAAACCCAAATGGTCCAATTGGAAAGTCCATTTGGACCATCCAATTGGAATACCATTCCAAATGGGACCAATTGGAAACTTAACTCGTCCAATAGGAACCAATTGGAACCCATTGGAAATCCAATTGGTTCCAGTGGTTTTTTTTTTTACTGGCATAAGCGTCGCAATTATATGGTGGAAACGCTTATGCAATATCTAGCGCAGTGAAGGACCTGGAGTACGTAATAAATTCTTGCTGCCAGAAAGATGTTGCAAGCCTGGGCTGACCAAAAATTGAAAGGCGATGCGGTTCAAACGGCTGAGAATAACGCTCAAAGGCCGGAACTCGCTCTCTTTAATAATGCACACTTGATTTGAAGATCACAAAGTGAACAAGGGAGGGGAAGACCTCAGATTGCTTGAGCCAACGTTTCGACAAGGGGACTTGTCTTCGTGTGGGCAAAGCGTTCATCACTGGCAGGGATTAAATAGGGCCTTCGCTCCGAGGAGGAAGGCCCCGGGTGGGGGAAGGAAAGTGGTGTGAGATGGGATGCGTGTCAGGAAGGGGAGGGAGGTGAATCTTGATTTTTTAAGCTGCACTAGTGGAAAAACTTATATCCGTGGGGGTGTGTAATGAACAAAGGCTCTGAAGGGGCTGCGACGGGGGGGGGGGAGGCGCTGGGTGGACCAGTAAAACTGAGATAAGAGGATTAGTCAGCGTGGTAGAGGGAAATGGGAACAAGGCAAACAAAATAGGCTGGCACTGGAAGGAGAAAGAAAGGGGGGGCATTTTCAAGGAAGGACAAGCCGGGGGGGGAATGGCTCGAGTTCAGAGAAAGCCAAAAGGTAGGGGCGAAGGGGATAACAGGAATGTCATGGTTTCCTAGAAATGATAGTAGGGGATTAAAAGAAAAAAAAAGTGAACAAAGGGAGAGGGTGAGAAGGCCGGAAATGTGGTGGAAGATATGACATGGTAAGGGTGCAAAGAGCGATAATATACTTATGCGAGGTTCTAGGAAATCGTCTGACCATGTGCAAGACATTTGTTAATTTAAAATTATACTGTAAGGAAGAGAGTTGGAGTTCGATGCCCCAGCAGCTAGCGCCGACGAAGGCGAGGAAGAAGATAGGCGAAGCCGACGAAGTTCGGATTTTGCGCTTGCGAACGCTGGCCTGCTGAGCGGCACCGCTGGGACAAGGACTGTGCCCGTCCACGCTAACTGTGCGAGTTTCCACATTACACTTGGTGGAGGTGCTGCTTGTTCTCCCCGTGGACCTACGCCACGATAACGACTCCTACAACCGAAGCCATCGGTCACCGTCTCCTCGACGCCGTTCGCCCTCTCCTATGCGCCGCCGGTCCCCACCACTTCAAGCGGAGAACTAGGCGCCGCAGTTCCGGAGGCAAGAACTGCGCCGTCAACGACCGTCTCAAGCCCTATCGCCGCTCCTATGAACGTTATTGAAGTGATCGTTGAAGGTCTTCCTGTTGACGCGCTTATTGACACTGGTGCTGCCGTGTCCATCATTAGTCGCAACTTGTGCCGCAAATTAAAAAAAAGTGATGACGCCGCTTTCTGACCTTTCGCTTAGGACGGCCAGCGCTGACCCCATTCGCCCTCTCGCAGCGTGCACTGCCCGCCTCGTCATTCAAGGTCTCTCCTACACCATTGAGTTCTTCGTTCTCGCCCGCTCCTCTCATGACATCATCCTCGGGTGGGACTTTCTGTCCGCGCATCGCGCCATCATTGACTGTGCACGTGCTCAAATTGAATTGTCGCCGCTGTGTGATGCTCTTGTGGACGCCTCCCCTGTTACCGCCGCGCCTATTCTCGTCGCTGACGACGTCGACTTGCCAGCTTTCTCTTCTGTTCTTGTGCCGCTGACTTGTGCTGCCCTCTCTGACGATACTGTTCTTTATTCACCCTCTCCTCTTTGTGCGCACCGCAAGTCTGTTTTGCTCCCTCATGCCGTGCTCACCCTTTCTGGTGGTTGTGGCGCTCTGTACGTCGCGAACCCGTTGCCTTTCCCCACCACTTTACATCGGGGAGAATCGCTCGGCACGGTTGATGTCATCGATCTCGACGACGCTTCTCCTGTCCTTGATGACCCTGACACCCATGACATCAACGCCCTCACCCCTCCCGCCGACGTCGCCGCCCCGTCCTCCCCGGATATGTTTTCATTCTGTCGACGCCGCTCTACCACGTCACCAACGCGCCCAGCTGATCGCTTTGCTGCAGCGCTTCCGCGCATCCTTTGACTCTCCTCAAGCACCGTTGGGTCGTGCAACCGCGGTTCGCCACCATATCGACACTGGCACCCATGGACCCTTGCGCCAACGCCCCTATCGCGTCTCCTCCGCCGAGCGCCGCATCATTGATGAACAGGTGACCGACATGCTGAACCGCGGCGTGATCCAGCCCTCTCACAGTCCGTGGGCTTCTCCAGTCGTGCTCGTCAAGAAAAAGGACGGCTCCATTCGATTCTGCGTAGACTAAACAAAATTACTCGGAAGGACGTCTACCCACTGCCTCGTATAGATGACGCGCTGGATTGCATGCAGGGAGCGGAGTACTTTTCTTCGTTGGATCTGCGCTCTGGGTACTGGCAGGTTCCGATGGCCGACGTCGATCGCCCGAAAACAGCTTTCATCACGCCTGATGGGCTGTATGAATTTAATGTGATGCCCTTCGGTCTGTGCAACGCGCCTGCCACTTTTGAGCGTATGATGGACAACATCCTCCGTGGGCTTAAATGGCAGACACGCCTCTGCTACTTGGACGATGTTGTCATTTTCTCCCAGAATTTTCCGTCTCACCTTCTTCGCCTGGAGAGTGTTCTTCGCTGCCTCAGTGACGCTGGCCTGCAGCTGAACTTGAAAAAGTGTCGCTTCGGCGCTCGACAGCTGACTATCCTAGGCCACGTCGTGTCCAAGGATGGTGTACTCCCGGACCCTGCCAAGCTCCGCGCAGTTGCTGATTTCCCGAAGCCTACATCCCTGAAAGAACTCAGAAGCTTTCTTGGCCTTTGTTCTTACTTTCGCCGGTTCGTCAAGAATTTTGCTGCCGTTATCGCCCCGCTGACGCAACTTCTCGCTGGTAGCCACGACCTGTCGGCTTGGTCCCCTGCATGTGACGAAGCTTTTGCAACGCTGCGCCACCTCCTCACCTCTCCTCCGATCTTGCGCCATTTCGACCCTTCCGCGCCTACAGAACTGCACACAGACGCCAGCGGCATTGGTCTCGGTGCCGTTCTAGCTCAGCGGAAACCTGGTTTCAATGAGTACGTCGTTGCCTACGCCAGCCGTGCGCTCACAAAAGCGGAGACTAACTATTCCGTCACAGAAAAAGAATGTTTGGCGATTATTTCGGCGATCGCAAAATTTCGTCCTTACTTATATGGGCGCCCGTTCGATGTCACTACAGATCACCATGCCCTTTGTTGGCTGTCGTCACTCAAAGATCCATCCGGCCGCCTCGCTCGTTGGGCTCTGCGTTTACAAGATTACGACATTCGGGTCATTTATCGTTCCGGTCGTAAACACTCCGACGCCGACGCTCTCTCGCGCTCCCCTGTGACCTCTGAGCCTGACCCGCCATCTATTTCCGGCCTCACACCTTCTCTTGACACTATTGATATGGCTTCTGAGCAGCGCAAGGATCCTTGGATTACTTCTCTTCTGGATTTCTTAGACAACCGATCAGCCCGTCTCCCTTCTCGAGAGCTCCGTCGTCAAGCTCATCATTTTCTCGTGCGTGACCAGCTGCTGTACCGTCGGTCGCAAATAGCTGCTCGTGATCCCCAGGCATCTCCGCTCCGCCATTTGTGCCAGTTATCACGACGACCCGCAATGTGCTCATGCCGGTGTGCTGAAAACTTTTACCCGCCTGCGTCTTCGGTATTATTGGCGGGGTATGTACCGTTTTGTCCGCCAGTACATACGCTCTTGTCTGGAATGTCAGCGCCGCAAAAACCCACCACCGCACTCACCTGCTCCTCTGCAACCGTTACCGTGTCCGGCCCGACCATTCGACCGTGTTGGAATCGACCTTTATGGCCCTCTTCCCAGCACTGCCGCCGGGAACCGCTGGATCATCGTCGCCATTGATCATCTCACGCGCTATGCGGAAACTGCCCCGTTGCCAGCTGCGACGGCCTCTGACGTAGCCGGTTTCATACTACAGCATATCATTCTTCGTCACGGTGCGCCTCAGGAATTGCTCAGCGATCGGGGTCGCGTCTTCTTGTCCGGCGTAGTGGAAGCCCTTCTTCGCGAGTGTCATATCGTTCATCGCACGACGTCTTCGTACCATCCACAGACGAACGGCATGACCGAACGCTTTAACCGGACCCTCGGCGACATGATGGCCAAGTACGTTTCTACCGATCACTCCGACTGGGACCGCGTTCTACCTTTCGTTACATACGCTTACAACTCTGCAACGCAAGCCACTACTGGTTTTTCCCCGTATTTTCTTCTCTACGGACGCGAGCCTTCCTCCATCATGGACACCATACTCCCTTACCGCCCCGATTCGTCCGACTTTACAACCGTCTCTCAAGCCGCTGCGCATGCCGAAGAATGCCGTCAACTCGCCCGTTCCTTTACTTCTCACGATCAGCACCGTCAGAAAAGCGCCCGCGCCGCTTCTTCCGGTCTGCCGCCGTCATATCTGCCTGAATCCTTCGTTTGGCTGTGGGTGCCCTCCTCCAGCCCCGGCCAGTCTACAAAACTGCTGAGCAAATACCAGGGCCCCTATCGCGTTATTCAGCAGGTCTCCCCAGTTAATTATCTGGTCGAGCCCATCACGCCTTCGTCTGACCATCGCCGCCGCGGTCGTGAAATTGTGCACTTAGACCGCCTGAAGCCCTACTACGACCCAGCCATCGTTTCGTGCCCTTAGGCCGCCAGGATGGCGCCTCTTCACCCCGGGGGTATTGTAAGGAAGAGAGTTGGAGTTCGATGCCCCAGCAGCTAGCGCCGACGAAGGCGAGGAATAAGATAGGCGAAGCCGACGAAGTTCGGATTTTGCGCTTGCGAACGCTGGCCTGCTGAGCGGCACCGCTGGGACAAGGACTGTGCCCGTCCACGCTAACTGTGCGAGTTTCCACATTACAATACTAACAATGGAATGTACCTGAGAGATTCCAGGTTTCCTCTGGACATGTTAATCCCTGTCGGTGGCAGAGTTTTAAATTTGTGCATTAGGTATGCTTCTCTGTATTTTCTGTCCCTAGTCGATTTGAAGCCTGACTAAAGAATGAACAATTTGAGTTCGACGAATTTGTGGTGGCGTTGATTAGAATGGGTCGACACTGCCTTCTGTGCATTCCGTGTTGTGTCAGCCCGGTGCCCGTTTAATCTGGCACTCATTGTTTGCCCGGTTTCTCCGATATATTGTTTCTGGTAGAAGGAGCAGTGGAGAATGTAGATAATATTGAACGAGGTGCAGTCAAAACTGGTCTTTATATGGAAACTGAAATCGCTTGCCCTCGGTGCGCTCAGGCCTGAACTCCTCGCTCGATGGGAAAAGGTTTCAAATGACGCATCCCTTTCATTCATAGCTATATTAAAATAACATTGTCAAGAGCAGTTAAATTCCCTCGATGATCAACTTAGTAAGATAGAACTAAATTCGGACGAAAGCCAGGCACTAGCAGATTTTGTAGCCAGAAAGGAACGCAAGCTGCACGATAAACAACAGCGTAAAAAAATTAGAGATAAATTTCCGCTAGATACGAATACATCTGGACAGTTTAACAACCGTCCACCAATTTCGATACAGACAAAAGATACGCCTTTTCCGCCGCAGGGCACTGACAGCAACATTGTCGATATTTCCAAATCCCTAAGTGATAGCGACAAACGGATTCTGAAGCATGGCCTTACATTTTGTCCAAGTAACAAAATTACGGGGGCACTTTGTTGACCTAAAGTGCGGTGAGCCGAAAGCCGTAAGCGCGGTGTTGCTGCTTGTCTCAGTGATGTGTTGTTAAGATGTTACGCTTCGCCTCTAACGACACCGTCTTGCAACGCTGCCAGGCAGTCCCAAGAACGCCATCGCCCGTTTGGTTCTACGCCATGCTCGTCGGTAAATTGGTTTTTGAGGAAAGGAAATGCATCTGTTTCACATATCTCGGTGGACACCTGAACCTCGCCGTAAAGGAAGGGAGGAAGGTGGGAGTGAACGAAGACATCGTAATTACTAGGCGCGCCTTTGTTCATTCCAATCCATCGAGCTGGCATGGCGGAGTGGTTGCGTGCTCGTCTCGCACTCCGGAGACCGGGCTTCGATTCTTGAAGTCGACCAATTTCCTACTCGGTTTTATCTAATTATCCGGTCGGACTAGAAAGGTAAATTAGGCTACTTGGTCAATTAAGCAATTAACTAACCTCAGTCCCACTTACTTGAAGCATCACTGTACCATGCCTTTATTTGGTGGCATGGTTACCAGGCAAAGTACAAATGGCCCGTTTGAAATTCACGCACTGAGACGTCACGACCGTTTCGACCAACTGAAAATCGTGACATTTCTATCGACAACTTCTGCTTACAACGATGAGGCATTAAAGGCTTCCGCCTTAATAATTTTAACGAGTATGAACTTCACAGAGATCTCACAGAATATGCGCGAAGATTGCGAATTAAGAAATTCTTTGCCGAAAAAACGCACACCCCGATTACTAACCTAGCTCTTTCCTGTAACACGTTATCAACACGTGCTCACCCTACTGAAGTAACAGCCTTAATCCCATCTCTCTCAAAGCCGAAAGTACGTGGACGCCGGAAGCGCGGCAGAGTCCCGAATTAGACTTGTACATTAAATCTGTCTCGAAAGAAATTATAGACCAAACAAAGCAAGCTCGAAAACGCAGAAACGTTACCCCAACGGAACAGGCTACTCTGAACCACTTAGCTTCTAGAACCGATATAGTCATTAAGCCTGCAGACAAAGGAGGTAGCATAGTTATCCTGCCGGTCGAAAAATAAAAAAAAAGCTTTTAGGCAACTCAACAACCCTTGTCATTATAGGAAATTAGATTCAGATCCCACTTCAGAGTTCTGCAAATTGATTCTGTACAAACTGGCAAACTTATTATCAAGAGAACTAATCACGCAGTCCGACTACTACTTCTTAAATCCGCTAAACAAACAGGCAGGACGCTTTTACCTACTTCCCAAATTCCATAACGTTTCCGCAGAAGACTTGTTTACTACAGATATCCCCGCCGGACCTATCGTTTCAAACAATAACACGCCCACAGAGAACTTATCAATTTTCCTGAACAACTATCTTGCAGATATTCCCACCCACCTCCCTTCCTTTGTCGAGGATACACCACACTTTCTCCGCATAATAGTCTCTGAATGACGCTTCCATTATCCCAGCAGATAGCATACTTGTCACACTTGACGTCGCCGCTTTGTACACAAATATTCCCATAAATGAAGGTATCGACGCGCTCTCCAAAATTCTAACTCAAAGTCCTCACCCGCACGAAACTGAAGTGTACCTCACGCTATTTGAATTGGTGCTAACACTCAACTACTTTGAATTCGATTATTCTTACTACCTTCAATTATTTGGAACAAGCATGGGCAGTCCCTTCGCACCCACCCACGCGAACATTTTTATGGGGCTACTAGAATCTAAACTTCTAAATCATTTCTAAAAAAAAACGACTTATATACCTACGTTACATAGACGACATTTTCATGATATGGGAGTATGGGGCTGAGACCCTGAAGGCATTCGTCACACATTTCAATTCATGCCACTCCAGCATTAAATTCACCTTCAACTTTTCGAAAACGCAAGTCAATTTCCTTGACAGCACTGTCTATTTAGAAAATAGCAAGCTCAAAACCACACTTTACAGGAAGCCTACTGACCGACAGCAATACTTAGATTTCACTAGCCATCATCCAAGACACTGCAAACAAGGTGTGATAGCGTGAGCGCCTAGCGAGCCGCTGACGTGTCATTCCGTGCTGCTGATAAGCTGCGCACGGCACGCTATCGGCGCACTATAAGAACACCATGCTCTTGGCAATAAACGCTTTTTTCTGCTGGACCTTCGTCGATGCTGGTCGTAGTTATTTCACTGGCGACGAGGGTGGGATCCGTCGGGACTGGCCTGCCAAGCGTGTCTGGGCAAGATAGGACGACGCACATCGGAAGCCACTAACGCGGACTGCAAGTGGCTGGCGGCCAGGGGCAAGCAGCTGACAACGGATCCTACGCACCAAGCAAGACATCGACACGATAAGTAACTGCACCGAAGCGTTGTTACGTTTACGTTTACGTTGTTACTTTTGTGCACCGAAGCGATTTCGCGTGTTGGCAGAATCGATGAGTACGACCCCAAGGTCGAGAACTTTGATTTCTACTTGGAACGGTTTGAACATTTCGTCAGCGCCAATGAGGTCTCGGAAGCAAAGAAACTGTCAGTTTTTCTAACAGTACTTGGCGCAGGGGCGTATGAAGTCCTCAAGAACCTGGTAGTTCCAGCGCTTCCCGGTGAAAAGACTTTCGCTGAAATCAAGATTCTGCTGAAGAATCACTACAGCCCGCAAACTTCAGTCATTGCTGAAAGATGCAGGTTTAACCGCCGAGTTCAACTGGAGCAAGAGAGCGTAGAAGATTTCGTTCTGGAGTTAAAACACCTCGCTCGGAAGTGCAATTTCGGAGACTTTCTACAGGATGCCTTGCGAGACAGACTGGTAGGAGGCATTCGCAATGAGGAAACTCAAAGAGCTCTGTTCACCACGGAAGGCTTAACATTTCAAGGCGCATGCAAAATTGCGCTGGATAGGGAGTTGGCCACACAGCAGGCCGCGCTATTGCAACAAAGAGGTCGCAGTGAGGCACTCAACGCTGTGGGAACGCACGAGAGGTGCGACTGAAAGACTCAACGCGAGGAAAAAGTCAAAAACAGAAGTGTAGCCGCTGTGGCAAGGCGCATACTTCAGACAGCTGTTGGTACAAGAGGTACAAGTGCAGACGGTGCTCGAAAGTGGGTCATCTTCAAAATATGTGCCAGGCAAGCCGTGAAGAACTAAAAGCGCATCTAGTATCCGAGTCATCGGAAGAGGAGCCCACGTTATACAGTTGCGACGCTACGCCTTCTAAGAAGAGCTATGTTGTGTCTGTGAACGTTGAAGGCCACGACCTGCCAATGCAGGTTGACACGGGTGCTGCGTTGACTGTTGTGCCGGAAAGCGTATACGTCGCTAAGTTGTCGCATGTCAAGTGTGAGCCAACGAAATGGGTGCTCAAAACTTATACAGGTGAAAAAATGCATGTGATCGGTCAATGCAATGTGACTGCTCGCTATGAAGGTCAGTGCGCCGTGTTACCTATTGTTGTGCGTGAGGGTGAGCGCAATCTGCCTATACTTTTAGGCAGGAGCTGGCTTGAGAAGGTGCAGCTTAACTGGAAATCTCTTTTCGCCTTGAGCATTGACGAAAGGGTGTTGAAGTTGCATTCCAAGTACCCTCGCGTATTTTCTTCCACTTTGGGAGTGATTAGGAACTATGAGGCAAAATTGGTTCTGCAGCCAAAGTGCACTCCTGTTTCACCAGGGTGGAAATTTGGGCAAGTCGGTATTGATCCATAACATAAGAGTAGCGCAATCTCTGGGTTGGGTTGGGTTTGGTTTTCTTCGTCAGTCGGAAGTTAGCGCCTGTGTTGGTGTGTGTGTGCTCTCCCCTTTTGTCCGTCGTCCTCGTTTTGCGCTACTCTTATGTTATGCACTCCTGTGTTTTGTAAGTCCCGGCCAGTTGCGAGAAGCGGTAGAAAAAGAACTGTCTGACCTTGAAAAGAAGGGTGTAATCGAGCGAGTAACGCAGAGCGAGTGGGCAACTCCCGTCGTAGTGGTTCCAAAGAAGGAAGGTGACAAACTAAGGTTGTGTGGCGACTTCAAAATCACGCTCAATCCGGTCCTAAAAATGGATCACTATCCATTGTCCCTACCTGAAGATTTGTTCACAGCCGTTTGTGAGGGAAAAGTTTTGTCATCGGCATTCCAGCAGGTGATGCTAAGCCCAAAGCAATTGTTACAGTTAACACGCACCGGGGCCTCTATCGGTACAACAGACTTCCCTATGGTATAGCGAGTGCCCCGGCTTTGTTCCAATCCTTAATGGATAAAGTCTTGATGGGCATTAAGAATGTAGGTTGCTACATTGACGATGTAATTGTAGCTGGCCAGGACATAGATGACTGCGAAAAAACACTTGAGCTAGTTTTGCAACGATTGAACGAATACAACATTACTGTCAAGGCAGAGAAATGCAAGTTCTTTCTAAACTCAGTGTGTTACCCCGGGCACAAGATGAGCTCTGAGGGGATACATCCCACCGAAGGCAAAGTGAAAGCAATCGTCCATGCTCCTGAGCCTGCGAATGTCATTGAGCTGAAAGCTTATCTAGGGCTACTGAACAACTATGGCAAATTTTTAAACAACCTAGTGTCTGTAGCAGAGCCATTGTAAAAGCTACTTCGAGAGGGAGAGCGCTGGGTTTGGACCAAGAAATGTAGCGATGCGTTTGAGGCCACGGAACAGCTCCTTATCAGCAGCCGAGCGCTCACGTACTACGATGCACGCAAACCGCTGGGGTTGCAATGTGATGCATCAGCGTATGGTGTTGGAGCGGTCATTTTTCATGTGTTTCCCAACGGCGAAGAGCGTCCAATTGCATTTGCTTCGCGTACCTTGACACCTGCAGAAAAGAACTATTCACAGTGTGAAAGAGAGGCTGTAGCTCTTATTTTTGGTTTGCAGAAATTCCACAAGTTCTTGTATCGCAGGAAATTTGACTTGTACACGGACCATCAGCCACTATTGGGAATTTTGGGTCACAACAAAGCCACGCCATCATTAGCAGCTGCCAGACTACAAAGGTGGTCTTCAATTATGTCTGCTTACCAGTTCACTCTGAAATACCGCAGGGGAACTTAAATTGAGGTGGCTGATGCTCTGTCAAGATTACCTACTTGTGGTTCTGCTAAAGCAGAAACTGCTGAATGTCTGTCTGTTTTCGAACGCACCCCGCTCACAGCGCGAGACGTGTCAAAGGAGGCTGCACGAGACGGCACCCTTACCAAAGTAATCGAGTATGTTCGGTCGGGTTGGCCAGCAAATGTCGTGGACGAATTGCAACCTTATTACGTCCGTCGCCTGGAACTCTCCGTCGAACAAAATTGTCTCACATGGGGGACGAGAGTAGTTATACCTGAGAATCTGAGGCCCGCAGTCCTATCCTTGCTTCATGAAGACCACCCTTGCTCTAGTCGAATGAAAATGTTAGCAAGAAGTTTTGTGTGGCGGCCCAACATGGACAAGGCTATTGAGGAGTACATAAGGAAGTGCAGAGTGTGTCAACTCGTACTACCGGCAGCTCAGCCTGTACCTCTCCAGCTGTGGCCGTACCCATCAAGGTGTTGGCAAAGAGTAGATGTTGACTATGCGCAACAAGGTAACCACAACTTTCTTGTCTTGGTGGACGCCTACTCCAAATGGGTTGAAGTTTGGCCTATGACGTCAACTACCACCTCTCAGACTATTAGTAAGCCTCGCAGCCTATTCGCCGCGTATGGTTTTCCAGAGTAGATTGTCAGTGATAACGGCCCACAGTTTGTGTCGCAGGAGTTCGCAGCATTCTTGTCTCGTAACAGTATCAGACATGCTAAGACTCCGCCATATCACGCAATCTCCAACGGAGCAGCCGACCGCCTAGTCCAGACAACCAAGAAGGCGATTTTAAAGCAAGTGTTGTCACTAGCTGAACACGGAAAGCAACAACCCTTGCAGGAAGGATTAGACAGTTTTTTGATGTCGTACAGGAATACCCCTCATGCTCTAACTGGGAAGACCCCAGCCGAGCTGTTTCTGAGGCGACAGCCGCGAGTTAAATTGTCGTTTCTCAAACCGAGTTTTGTGCAAGACATGACTGATAAGCAACGGTGCATTAAGCAGCAAAGAGACAAGGACAGGGGCTGTGAACGTGCTTTCGCCGTGGGGGGAAGGGTGTTTGTGAAGTGCGTGCGTGGTGAGGACACCTCTTGGGACGATGGCACAGTGGTACAAGTTGTGAGCCCAGTGACTTATCTCGTGCGCGTGTCGGGTCAAGTTCGATTTGTGCACGTCGATCACCTCCGCCCTTCTTTTGCACGACCAGCCTCGCTATCGCAGAAGGCATCCCTACCAAGTCAGCAGCCTCGGGAGTCGTCGGCAGGGCCCACAGTTGAGACCACGTGCCCCGTGCAGACATCGCCTGCCGGCACCAATGCGCCCGCCTCGCCACCTTCTCCGGCAGCCGACTCGACTGTGCCACCCGACGCTTCAGGTGATTCGCGAGAGTCTTCGCTGCCACCCAACTACGACGCTGTGGTGCCTCCACGCAGTAGCCAGCGTATGCGCCGGCCCCCGGATTGGTTCAGACCATCAGACTTCAAGAAATGACTTAGTGTTGTCTAAGGGGGGAGGAGATGTGATAGCGTGAGCGCCTAGCGAGCCGCTGACGTGTCATTCCGTGCTGCTGATAAGCTGCGCACGGCACGCTATCGGCGCACTATAAGAACACCATGCTCTTGGCAATAAACGCTTTTTTCTGCTGGACCTTCGTCGATGCTGGTCGTAGTTATTTCACAAGGTATATTCGTAGGACAGGCAACGAGACTAAGAATAATATGTAGCGACGACGACGACTACCTGAAACACCTCCACTCGCTAAAAAACACACTAATCACCAGAAACCATCCACAGACAACCCTTAATAATGCGTTCCAACGAGCAACCACTTTGAAACGAGATGTAGTTCTTAAAAAACGAACGAAAGCTAACAGTCAACGACCTCCTGCACTTATAACGAAATACTCAAACGCGCTTCCAAACAAACAATATCCTGCGGAAATACCACCCCATTTTAACTGGTAACGACCGTCTCAAGAAAATATTTCCCAACGCACCAAGGGTAACATACAGACGCAAAACAAACCTGAAGGACATCCTGGTTCATGCTAGGCTCGGTAAGAAGCCACCACCGACAGTAACTTCATGCTCTCGACCTAGATGCAAGACGTGCAAACATCTACAAAGGGACACTACGGTTAAAAGTACGGCAAGCGATTTCAATTTCGATATAAAGACCAGTTTTGACTGCACATCGCCCAATATTATCTACATGCTTCAGTGCTCCTTCTGCCAGAAACAATATATCGGAGAAACCGGGCAAACAATGAGTGCCAGATTAAACGGGCACCGGGCTGACACAACACGGAATGAACAGAAGGCAGTGTCGACCCATTTTAATCAACGCCACCACAAATTCGACGAACTCAAATTGTTCATTCTTCAGTCAGGCTTCAAATCGACTAGGGACAGAAAATACAGAGAAGCATACCTAATCCACAAATTTAAAACACTGCAACCGACAGGGATTAACATGTCCAGACGAAGCCTGGAATCTCTCAGGTACATTCCAGGTTTAGCATAATTTTAAATTAACAAATGTCTTGCACGTGGTCAGACCGTTTCCTAGAACCTCGCATAAGTACATTATCGCTCTTTGCACCCTTCCCACGACATAACTTCCACCACATTTCCGGCTTTCTCACCCTCTCCCTTTGTTCACCTTTTTTTTTTCTCCTAATCCCCTACTATCAGTTCTCGGAAACCATGACATTCCTGTTACCCCCTCCGCCCCTACCTTTTGGCTTTCTCTGAACTCGAGCGTTCCCCCCCCCCTTTCTTTCTCCTTCTAGTGCCAGCCTATTTTGTTTGCCTTGTTCTCATTTCCCTGTACCACGCTGACTAATCCTCTTATCTGAGTTTTACAGGTCCACCCAGCGCCTCCCCCCCCCCGTCGCAGCCCCTTCAAAGCCTTTGTTCATTACACACCCCCCTGATAAAAGTTTTTCCACTATTGCAGCTTAGCGAATCACGATTCACCTCCTTCCCCTTTCTGACACGCATCGCCTCTCACACCACTTTCCTTCCCCACCCGCAGCCTTCCTCCTCGGACCGAAGGCTCTATTTAATCCCTGCCAATGATGAACGCTTTGCCCAGACGTAGACAAGTCCCCTTGTCGAAACGTTGGCTCAAACAACCTCAGGTTTTCCCCTCCCTTGTTCATTTTGTGATCGCCAAGGACCATCTACCACACCCTTTCTCTACCATGGACTCCAGTCAACGGAAGATGACGGAACAAGGTAAGCCTCTCCCCCTTCTTTCATTGGCACATGTAGCGTTGATAGGTGATAGTCAATACAAGCACAGCCACAATCACTTTCTTCCCGGAGAACATGCATAATACATTAGGTTTCAAAGCGGCGCCAAAACCAATGACATAAGGAAACTGATAGCCGCAGCAATACAGAACATCACGCACTTCGTCATTCACTGCGGGACTAATGACCTGAAACACAGCAGTGCGGAACAGACCATTGAGGCCATGAATACACTGGTACACGAGGTCCATGCCAACAGACCAAACAAGAAACTGCACCTGACAACCGTGCTTCCTAGGGTAGTCAAGTTGCACCACAGACACATGCCACAATCCCGCCAACTCGCAGCTCACGCACAGGACTCGTTTAAGCTCAACAATTTTTTGCTGGACATAGAACACAACCAAAAAGACGTTGAAATCATCCACCACGCTCAGATCCACCTTGACCCTGAGGCACTCCTGGCCAGAGATGGACTTCACCCTAATTTTTTTGGCGTCCAAGTAATGGCAGACAACATAAAGTACCGGCTGAGAAACACATTTAAGCGGACGCTACAGCCCACTCATGCTCCCTCTCCCACTCTGGCCAACACTCAACAACACACCACCCACAAAAGCGACAACACCCAGGAACGAACACAGCCTCCCCCCGCTAGGACCTAGGACACCTCCACACAGTTCCCTCCAGAGACTCGCGACGCTGGCACACAGACGGAAACCGTGGATCCCACACCAGCGGAACAGCACGTAGGAATCCCACCGGAACTAGCCACTAAACAACAAAGCCACCACTTCACACAGACACCTACGCAATTAGTGACGCACACTAGCACCCAGATTTTCACCGATGCGTACCTCGACACCGATACCACCCCCAAACAGAAGTCCCCTAAACACACAACACCCGTCAAGAGGTCCACTCGGCACAAGCGCAGATGACTTACATCTGGCAGCACCAATCGCCCCGAACCCAAAATACGAATTTTCCCGGTCGCCAGAAAACTAGCCACTAAACAAACTAACTACCGATTCCGATCACAAAATGAACAAGGGAGGGGAAAACCTCAGTTTGCTAGATCCAACGTTTCGACAAGGGGACTTGTCTTCGTCTGGATTCCGAAGATATTTAAGAGGCACATAAGACCATTCTATTCCAGCGTACAGGGGCGGGGTTGGGCCCATTGACCCAAACCGCCGCCGTGGTGGCTCAGTGGCTATGGTGCTCGGCTGCTGACCCGAAAGACGCGGGTTCGATCCCGGCTGCGGCGGTTGAATTTCTTTGGAGGAGAAATTCGAGGCCCGTGTACTGTGCGATGTCAGTGCACGTTAAAGAACCCCAGGTGGTCGAAATTTCCGGAGCCCTTCACTACGGCGTCTCTCATAGCCTCAGTCGCTTTGGGACGTTAAATCCCATAAACCAAACCAAACCAAACCAAACCATTGACCCAAACCATAGGCCAAAACTTTTGCAGCGATTCATTCGGGCACCAGAAACGATGCTAACCCGATCTATCGTGGACAGCACATCATCAATGCTGGGCTTGTCATTGCAGAAAAATGCAAGATCGTCAGCATATGATAGAAATTTGACTTCATTACCGAAAACAGGGAACCCGTGGATGTTACTGGTACGCAAAACACTCAAACAAAGCGGCTCCAGGTACAGAGCAAAAAGCAGAGGAGACATCGGACATCCTTGCTCCATGGAAAAGCGGATTGGCACGAGGCTCAAGAGATGGCCATTAATAATTAATCCTGTTGAACAGTTGCTGCAGCAAAGTTGCGCCCCTTTAAGTCCAGTAGAATCCACGTTTGCTCGCTCCAGAAGTGAGAACAGAAATTAATGGCGAACACGGTCAAATGATTTCGCAAGGTCGATCTGAAGCAGAGCAAGCTGCTCATGAGAGCTGGAGGATTATTCAGTAACTGTACGCGCAGTGTGAATTGCGGCCTCTCAAACGGCACGTCTGGGAAGATCCAATGAGTATCAGCATTGCAGATTGCAGGCGATTTGATCAGACTTTAGGAAAAATTTTGTAATCCATGTTTTCATTTTATTTCATTTCATTTATTTTCCTTAAAGGCCCGGTGAGGGGCATTACATAAAGGGTGGGTACAATATTCGTTGGCGGCAAGTGTTAACACGATGACAAATGAGCATGAAGATTATCAGCGAAGGTCGCGGAGCACATTATGGCTACAATGTCTCTGGGAAGGTCGTTTCCGTGCACAATGGTACAGGGGAAAAAGGAGGCTGCAAAAGTAACCAATGTAATGGGCCTATATCCTTCTACGGAGCGCTGTTTTCCTTCATTCGTAGTTCTTGGAATTAGCACTGTGTGGCTTTTTGTAAAAGAGTGAGGAAGGGCTCCTGTATCGAATGTCACTGTGAAGACCCGCAGCAAGACAGGAGTGAGAATAGATTTAAAAGCCTTGTAAAATTCAACTGAAATTCCGTGAGGGCCAGGCATTTTTGAGACTGGTAACTGATCAATTGCATGTTCTACCTCTTCCTGCGTGAAAGCGCCGCTAATAACAGAACAATCGTCTTCTGATAAAGGGCTCAATAATGTCCTGAAATGCCCCAAAATTTCCGTATTATTCGCATCAGGGAAAGCCCTAAACAAGTCTGCGTAATAATCCACAAATACGGACCTCACCTCATTTGTACTGGTCACTAGTTTGCCATTGGACATCATCCCCGAAATAAACTTTGTAGTCGCATGACGGCACTCATCAAGCAAAGCCTCTCGTGTCGGGTGCTGACATGGCAAATCACGCTTGGTAGGAGATCGGACATGAGCACCCCTGTAGCGTTCTGCATCAAATCTTAGTAACTCACTTTTGAGACTCACTTTTGAGGCAGATCAGAACTCTAAGCCGTTATGTCGTCCTGTCTCTTGCTGAAGGAGTCGGGGTTAGTGACGTTCCGCATCAGCTGACTGCGTGCGGCATTCAGAGCCTCGTTCTGATTGCGGGCAGACCACCTCTGTGTCTACGTTTCAGCCGCGTTGGCCACATTCGTCGGCACTGTCGTACGCCGCGGTGTGACTACTGTCGGCGTTTCGGCCACACAACGGGGAAGAGCGTCGTGACGTATGCTGACAAGCTGAGGTATCGCGTGCGGCCCCCTGACGACGCTCTACAGGAGCACATCATGGACGCTACGGAAGTACTTGACGCGACTGGGGACTTGCCAGTCCCTGCTGTGGCTGAGCCTTCGAGTGTCAGCGCTCCGGTTGTTCCCCAAAGTGCTGCCGCGGAGTGTGAAGAACCAACAGATGACCATGCAGCGCCGCCTCAGTGCGAGGCGCCGAGTTCTGCTGCTGGTGGAGAGCCAGTCGCCGTCCTTGAAGCCCCTACGGATACCACGGCGGACACTTCGCCTCCTCCTGTCATTGCTGGCCAGCAACTACCCGGACCAAGGCCTTCTTCCAGCGGATGATGAACCTGGTTCCGCAGACGAGCCGCTTGAGAAGCGCCGTGCGTCCTGCGCTTCCGAAACGAGTGGTGATGAGGACCCGGTGCGCAGCATGCATCACCTTTGACGTCGAGCACCGAGGCACAAGGAGAAGTGCCGACGTTCGCGGTCCAGGAAGCCTGGTGGTGGTTCTCAGGCGGCTTCGCCGTCTACCGAGAGGCACAGGGAACTGTAGGCATAATTTGCTACGGTCGTCACGGCTGTTTCCGCAGAGCTAGCATTCGCAACACTGAATGTACGTGGTATTAGGTCTCGCCACAGGTAGCTGCGACTCCGCCGACTCTTCTGAAGCAGGCACCTTGATGTTGTCGCCAGTCCAGGAGACGAAAACTGAAAATGTGAAGGATAGCGAGGTGGCCCTGCAGCCCTCTTTATCAGAATATACTGACCTCGTGATGCATGCTGTGGGCCTGTAGGGCGGGTTGCTGGTTGTTTCTGCGCAAGACACCTCTCTGTTCGGCGTTGGCCTATAATGTCGATAATAAGGGCCGGTTGATATGCCGCGATTTTCTACTCTGTGAAAAAGCCGTGGCGACTAATTAATGTTTATGTATTTATTACTGCACCGCAGCGCATCAATCTTTTTGAAAGCATAGCCACCTTTCTTGACTCTGACCGGCGCGTTGTGCTAATGGGTGACTTTAATTGTGTGTGCGACCCAGTTGATGGTGCCGGTCCTGATACACCCAGGGATAGGAGCGGTGAAATTTTGTCTCGTATTACGGAAGAAGCAGGGCTCATTGATACCGGAGCTTCATGTCCTGGTTCCCGCTTATTCACGCGCATTCAGGGCCATTCTCATGCCCGCCTAGATCAAATTTATTCATCTTTCGCACTTGTCTCCCGAGGAATAATCTGTGACACTGTACCTGTTTAATTCTCTGATCACTGTATGGTGGCTACTCGCCTCTGAGGCAGTGATTGTTCAAAATGTAGGGCGAAATGGGCGCTTTGGAAGCTGAACTCATCAGTAATTAATGATGAAGAATTTTTCATTCGTGTCCGCTTGCAGCTGGAATCCTGTTTCTCGAGCAAGGTGCCGCTGCTCGCTGCTTGGGAAATGTTTAAGCAGGACGTGCGTTCTCCAGCTATAGAAATTGGCTCCTTGAGGTCGTTTTACACGAAATATCAGGAGCATACATTCAGGAAAAATTGATACAACCTGGCTTAGATACGGTTGAATTTGCTAGTCTCACTGGGATACTACCGCAGCCAATACGCCTCGTCTTAAACTGCACCAGACTCTCGCGCTGTGCATTGGAGAGTATCGTCTCCATCTGCTCCGTCCCGTGGCACTGCCTGCTACATAGCAAAAGTCCGGGCTTTCGGTCCGATTCGAATGTAGTAAACAGATCTCTGTAGATTTTTCTTCATGCCAGCGGGCCCTAGAGTTCGTGATGTGTGCCGGGAACCCCATCGAACCGAAGACCGCCGGCGGAAGGACGCCCAGTGGGCAAGCGATGGTACAGATATTAAAACGGGCCTGTAAGACGCCCAACCGGGCAGTCGCCTGTGAAACGTTGAAATGGGCCTGCCACTCCAGACTTCACGGCCGCTAACTTTCTCTGATTAATGCGCTCATCCAGTAAGCTTCGATCAAATATTTTGTTGCGGAAGCAACACTACGCTATGTGTGAGCGATTGGAGGTTCTATATGGAGGATCCATGACAGGTTGGATGATAGATGAACGCCTAAACGCTTTATGTTGGACAATGATTCAAGCTGGGCATCGTTTATACTATAAGTAAAGGGCGCCGGCTTGATCGTCGTGAAAGTGATGGCTTTCGTTTTTCACACATTTATCTCCATTTGCCAGTCTCCGTAGGGTTATTGATTTGTCTATATACCACGCAATCATCTGCAAATAGGCAGACTGTAGAACACAGGTTATTACTGATGTCTTTTATATAAATTAAAAACAATATTGGTCCGAGAACATAACCCTGTGACACTCCGGATTTCACGGAGGCAAGTGGAGATGAATGGTCATTAACGAAAACTGACTAGGTGCGGTTTGATGGAAAATTATATTGTACGGCGGGATTTAAAGCACTGGTAGCCGTCAGAAACAGCACCGATGTTCTGGTTTCGAAGCTCGTAGTTGTCGCCTCGTAGTCTGCCGGGCGGCTACACTCCTCGTCTTCTTTTACGTCTACGGGTTCGGCGCAACATCTTCAGTAGAATCATCCCCCTCCAGGAAAGGGGAACCCATCCTGGCGACTCAGGGCGACGAAATGATGGCGGGGTCATAGTATGGCTTCAAGCGGTCGACATGAAGGATCTCATGGCCACGGCGGCGACGGCCATTGGAGTGAGCTAAAGGTTCAACGAGGTAGTTGACAGGCGAAATCTGTTGGATGACATGATAGGGTCCGTGATATTTCGCAACCAGCTTGCTGGACAGGCCCGCTGGTGCCGAAGGGACCCACTGCCAGACGCGATCACCAGGAAGGACGGTATGGGCGGAGGGACTATTGTCGACGCGGGCTTTCTTGTGGCACTGATCTTCTGATGTCACTGAACGGGCCAGCTGGCGGCACTCTTCAGCGTGCCTGGCAGCTTCGAAAACCGACGTGTACTCCGAAATGTCCGGTCGGTAGGGCAGGATGGTGAAAGCGGAGACGAAGCCTCGCGAACATACAGGAGAAAGAATGGAGAGAATCAAGTGGTTGCTTGGACAGCGGTGTTATAGGCATAAGTAGCAAATGGTAGAATCCGGTCCCAATTGGAGGCGATGTACATGGACAGCATATCGCCCAGTGTGCGATTGAAGCGCTCGGTGAGCCCATTGGTTTGCGGGTGGTAGGCGCTTGTAGTCCGGTGGACTGTGTGACATTCATGGAGGAGCGCTGCAACAACTTCAGATAAGAATGATTTGCCTCTATCTCTGAGAAGCTCACGAGGGGCGCCATGCCTCAAAATGAAGTGGCGAAGCAGAAAGGAGGCGACATCAGTCGAGGTGGCAGCCGGAAGTGCTGCAGTTTCCGCGTATCGAGTGAGGTGATCGACGGCCACGATTACCCAGCGATTCCCCGCTGGCGTGTACGGCAGAGGCCCATACAGATCGATGCCGACACGATCAAATGGTCGGTCCGGGCAAGGAAGAGACTGTAGCGAAGCAGGATGATGTGGGGGGAGGAGGCTTGCGACGCTGGCAGTCGATACACGAGCGCACATACCTAATGCCGCGCCAGTAGAAGCGCTGTCGCAACCGTTCATAAGTCTTCAACAATCCCACATGGACACACTCGGGGTCGTTGTAGTAAAAAGCGCAGACAGCACTACGGAGGTGGCGAGGTACGACAAGCAGCCACTTTCGGCCGACTGGCATGTAATTGCGTCTGTAGAGGAGGTCGTCACGAAGAGCCAAGTGCTGCACCTGACGACGAAGGGCACGAGGGGCCGACAAGGGCGACGAGTTGGTGAGGAGAGCGATGAGTGACGCCAGCCATGGGTCTTTACATTGTTCTGCAGGCATGTCGGCAACGGACAGGGAAGACAAGACAGAGCTGGAGGCAGCCGGACGTCAGAGGGCACCGGCGAGCGGGATAAAACGTCGGCATAAGTGTGCTTGCACCCAGTCTGGTAGACGACGCGGATATCATATTCTTGCAGTCGAAGCGACCAGCAGCGAGACGACCGGTGGGGTCTTTCAGTGAAGATAACCAACAAAGAGCATGGTGGTCCGTAACAACATCGAATGGGCGCCCGTGTAAGTACGGCCGAAATTTCTGATGGGCCCAGACGATGGCCAAACATTCCTTTTCGGTGACGGAATAATTGGTCTCGGCCTTGGTTTGAGTCCGTCTGGCGTACGCCGCAACGTATTCTTCAGCGCCAGATTTGCGTTGAGCCAGAACAGCGCCGAGGCCCGCGTGACTGGCGTCGGTGTGTACTTCGGTAGACGCACCTGGGTCAAAGTGGCGTAAAATGGGAGGTAAGTATGGTGCGCAGTTTCGTGAACGCAGTATCGCAAGCCGGCGACCGGGAAGAAAGGTTGTTGTGGCCACCAAGAAGTAGCGTCAAAGGGGTTGCAAAGTTCCGGACAAAGCGCCGAAAAGAAGAGCACAAGCCAATAAAGCTGCGGAGTTGCTTGATTGAAGTTGCTTTCGGGAACGCAGCGACAGCTCGGAGTTTGGCTGGATCAGGAAGGATGCCATCTTACGACATAGAATGTCCTGATATGGTGAATGGGCGAGCGGCGAAATGGCACTTCATCAGATTGAGCTGCAGACCAGCGTCGGTCAGGCACTTCAAGACCGCCTCAAGGCGAGTGAGGTGGGTAGCGAAGTCGGAGGAAAACACCACAATTTCATCCAAGTAGCAAATACACGTGTTCCGCTTCAAACTCCGAAGGATAGTGTCCATCATGCATTCAATGGTGGCGGGCACGTTACATAGGCCGAACGGCATGACGTTGAACTCGTAGAGCCCATCGGGAGTAACGAAAGCTGTCTTGGCCCGATTACCCTCCGCCATGGGGACTATTGCCAGTAGCCGGACCGTAGATCGAGAGAGGAAAAAAATTCGGCTCCATGCAGACCATCAAGCGCGTCATCTATGCGTGGCAGGGGGTAGACGTCTTTGCATGTGATTGCATTCAAACGTCGGTAATCGACACAGAACCGAACAGATCCGTCTTTCTTTTGAACTAAGGCGGCCGGCGAAGCCCAAGGGCATTGGAAGGCTGAATCACGCCTCTGCGGAACACGTCATCAACTTGCTCATCAATAATGCGGCGCTCTGAGGCAGAGACACGGCAGGGACGTTGGCGTAACGGCGCATGCTCACCAGTGCAGATGCGATGAGCCACAGTTGAGGTCCGACCCAACGATGGTTGCTGGGCGTCAAAAGAAGTGCGGAATCTGTGCAGCAAGTCGAGGAGAAAGGGCGTGGTGAACGGCGGTGGTGAAGGCAGCCGGTAGTGATGAGGCGGGCAAGGAACGAGGCGGGCTGATGACATTGAGGCTGTCTGGGACTCCGGTGGCAGTGGGGGATAGAGGCGGCACTAAAACAATGTTTCTTACTGATATGTTTCTTTTATACGGGTATGAAAATGTCATTTATGTACCAACAAGAGTAACAAACAATTCTGGAACCTTGTTAGATCTTTGTTTCACGAACTGTAGCCCAGCCGATATTGAATCTGGTGTTTTATTAGCGGACCTGAGCGACCATCTACCGATCTTTATTTTTCTAACACACCTTACACAGCACACGGTGCGACCCTCGCGCACATGGATTCAGTACACGGTTATTAATGAAGAAACAATTAAGATATTTGAAAGACTAACACCGCAAACAAATTGGGATGACGTTTACTGTTCAGAGGACCCAGTAATGGCGTACAATTTATTTTTAGAGAAAGTTGAGAACACTTATAAACAATCATTTCCAGTATTAGAATTCAGGAAAACTAGGAAAGTAAGAAAGCCGTGGATTAACAGAGCACTTTTAAACAGAATCAAGGAACGTGATAGACTTTTCGCTCTATTTATCAGAACTAGAGCTCAGGACTACTTAAATCAATATAAGAAAATAAGAAACAAACTAGGACATGACATTAAAAAAGCGCGCCATTCCTACTACGAAAACAAGTTTGCAGGTGTCATCAACAACCCAAGAAAAATGTGGCAAACCGCAAACCATCTCATGTCAAATACTCAGAAGAAAGAACTCAAGGAATTGAGTATTGAAGGCACAACTTATACGGGAACCTCGCTAGCAAATAAATTCAACGAACACTTCCTAAACGCAGGAGCATTTAATACAAACAACGCGGATAGCTCTAACCTTGACTGCAAATCATATATGGGTTCGGCTGTTGCGGGTTCAATCTATTTGACTCCTACTACAGAGGCAGAAATATTTACGCTACTAAAAAAGCTAAATAACAGTAGTGCTTGCGGAGTGGATAACTTGAAAGCGCAACCAATAAAATCAGTTGCACATCTTTTTAGCCGCCCTTTGCCGCATATATGCAATTTGATCCTAAGTTCGGGTGTCTTTCCTGATAAACTGAAAATTTCAAGAGTATCCGTTGTTCATAAAGGAGGTGAAAAATGTAGCCTTAATAACTACAGACCTATCTCTGTCTTGCCAATCTTTTCTAAAATAATAGAACAAGTTATAAATACACGCCTTCTAAACTACTTCCAGCACAACGACGTCATAGTAGAACAACAGTATGGATTCCAAAAATCTAAGTCAACGGAGACGGCCCTTCTATACATTAAAGATCGAATAATAGATAACTTTGAGCATAAATTGTACACAGTAGGATTGTTTCTTGATTTCAAAAAAGCATTCGACTCTATCAAACATGAAATCTTACTGCAAAAGTTACCCAACTACGGAATTAGGGGTGTTGCTCTCGACTTAATTAAGAGTTACCTGTCAAACAGATTTCAGTACACAGCGGTAGGCAAAGTGCAGTCAGATATTGGTGTTATCGCATATGGGATACCACAAGGGTCTATACTTGGTCCATTATTGTTTCTGTTATATATTAATGATATTGTAAATATTCCACTAACCCCGCAAATTATCCTGTATGCTGATGACACTAACGCCTTTTTTTCTGGTGCGAATATTGTAGATATTGAGAGGCAGGCGAATGTCTGGCTGTGTAACCTATCGGTGTGGCTTGACGTAAATAAACTAGCCCTAAACACGAACAGAACAAAATATATTGTATTTCGACCAAAAAATAAATGTATATCAGACATTCTTCTGATATATTGTTGCATCACATAAATTTCTAGGTGTAATCTTTCAGGAACACCTAAACTGGTCTACACATGTCTCAAAAGTTCGAACAGATATATCAAGAACGATTGGGCTCACCTATAAACTAAAGGATTTGCTACCGCCATGGTTAAAAAAGCAATTGTATTATGCTCTAATACACTCCCGTCTGCACTACTGTCTTCTTGTTTGGGGTACGACCACAAAAACAAATTTAGAGAACCTACATGTACTGCAAAAACATTTTCTGCGCCAAATAGAAAATGTCCCACGCCGAACTCATTCAGCACCGTTATTCCAAAAACACCGAATCCTGACTATCACAAACATCCTATGTAAAAAACTAGCACTAGCTATATACACTCAAATCAAACAGAATGCATCATCGTTCACTGAGAAATATCTTCATAAAGGACACATGTACAATCTCCGGCATACCATTTATAACAGAGACAGGATTCGTACAAACTACGGAACACAAAAGTTAACATATCAGATTCCTGACTTCTTGAATAAGCACGCCATGGTTATGAATATCATTACTGACAGTTCTTCAGCTCTAGCCTTTAAAAGAAACATTAACACATTTTTTTTTGAGCACACAATTTTGACTATTTCCTTTTTTTTTTCTGGGTTCCAAGTAGACACCAGATGGTTTTTGTTGTGAATGTTTTATTGTTCCCGCTTGTTTATTTTCTCTGCCTATTACTGCATGCGATTTATTTTGGCTGTTTGTTTCCTCGCAGTATGACTTAGCCCTGTATGCTATGCTGTAATAATGTGTTCCTTTTATGTTGATCGAAACTTTGTTTAAAGATCTGACTGTACCTGCTGTTGAGTGATGTGTTTGGGAAGGGGGGAAGGGGGCCGACACTGAGTCAGGCATTAATTTGCCTTTATGTCTGCCTCCTAGGCACCTATTACTGCTGCCTGAATAAAATGACTTTGACATTGACTTTGAGGAACAGGCTCGGGGTGTGCAACGCATTCACCACGGTGCAAAATGAGGGAGCCAAATAACTCATTAGTGATGGCTAGATCGGCGCAGCCGCTTCGTACAGTAAGAAGGGTGAAGGGTAGCAGTAAGACATGATGTTGGGCTAGTCGGTTCATGGTTAGAGCGAAACAAAACTGCGCGAAAACGACGGGACAAAAGAAAGGCACGAATACAAAGGAACCGACCACTTGCAAGAAGAACCACCGGAACAAGTTTACAAAATGTGTTTCCGAAGTTGTTTACGAAATACCTCTGTCATGCAGTCGTTCCTACATAGGCCAGACTGGCCGTTGTTTTAATGAGCGCGCATTAGAACACAGGCGATCCCTTAGCTGTGGCACTGGCAGCAATCTACCCTTGCACTGTAAGAGCTGCGACACCAAAAACTGTTCTCCTTACCTGGTAAAAACAAAGTTCCTTTCTGAGGCCAAAACAAAAACCAAAAGAGAAGTTATCGAGGCCTATTTCATTTCTAAAAGGGGTGATAAGTGTGTTAGCGCCCCTTCTTTATCTCTTTCAAGTCAAGAAATCAATTTCTTAGATGGACACATCCGAACTTTTCATGGGTTGTAATCACACGTGGTCTTGTTGACTCTGTCATTGCCGTTCGCACGTTGCTTCTGCTTGTCTCCTAGTTGGCTGTGATTGCCTTTATAAGCACCCTGCTTTTACAAAATAAAGTCAGTTGGAAGTCTGCGGTTTGTGTGTGTGTATTCGTGCCTTTCTTTTGTCCCGTCGTCTTCGCGCAGTTTTGTTTCGCTCGAAGGGTAGAGGAAGGCATCTTGGAGAGACGAAAAGAGAAGACGGTGTGAAGAGGACGGTACGTTCAGAAAGAGGGGCACATGTGACAGGAGCAAGGGCACAAGAAGAAGGTGGGATAACGGTGTCGTGCGAAACATTGCACTTGGCCTCTCGAAGAATTGTAGCGGTCGAGGGTGCGTCGCAGAGCGGAGAAAGATCGACTTCCGCACGGGCGCAATGAATAACGGCTTGACGACGCGATAACAAGTCGCACCCTAAAATAATCTCGTGAGAGCAGGCACGCAAAAAAAAAATAAAACTGATGACGTAGACAACGTCCTGGATCGTGACTCGGGCCGTACAGGTGCCGAGCGGCTCTATGTACTGTGCAGTTGCGGTGCAGAGGGAAACGCCAGAAAGCAGCAGGACAACTTTTCGAATCAAACGGCAGAATCGAGCATCTATGATGGACACAGCAGCTCCAGTATCGACAAGCGCAAGGGTAGAGACGTGTTCAACGGAGAGTTCAATCAAATTTCGAGGAGACGAGCCAGGACTTTCGGAGGTCGACGAAAACGAAGTTCCTGCCTGCGGACTGCGGCTAGTGGTTTTCCAGCGGTGGAGAGGTAGGTCGGCGTCGCATCGGCGAGCGACGACGCGGAGAGGGCGAGCGGTGCGCAGGCGAGAACGGGCGGTCAAAATGAAACGAGTGCTGAAGCGGTACACGGAGAGGGGACGGGGGCTGGGCATAGGCGGCCGGCCTCTGGTCGGCGACGTACGGAGGCGTACGACGGCGCCACAGACGTGCAACGTGGCCAGGGAGGCCACATGCGAAGCAAATGAGCCGGCTGTCAAGGGTTCGCAGGGGGTGGTACACGGCGCTGGGAGGGAAATGAACGCGGGGGTGAGGCGTAGGAAGAGAAGCCTGCGGGTGGTGGTGGCCGTGCCACGGCTTCGGCATAGGATAGGGGAGCAGGATACGATGTTCGTGGTGACGAGACAGCTTCGGCACAGGTGAGAGGAGCCGTGAGCGGGGTGTTCGCGAATAACATGGCGAACCCCGGGCGGCAGCTGTGAGGCAGACTCTTGAGTGCTGGGCAGCAGTTATAACTGCCGAGCAACCTCTTCCCGGACGAAGTTCTCAATATTCCACTACACTGTAGCGCAGCAAAAGACGAGGACACAAGAGACGAACACCACGAGCTCTTATTCCTGGAGCATCACATTTATACGCCAGAAAACAAATCACGTGTGCCAACAGTATCAATTCCTTAGAAAAACGAGCTCTATCTGAGAGGAGAATGGAAGGTGTGCTTACACACGCGCATCGTGACCTATTTATCTTTTCGGCTTCAATGATTCCGTGCGTTACCCTTTCTCTGCTTTTTTCTTATTACCACACTTTTATCAAAAAAAGGCTTACAGGTTTTTGACTTGCACGCGAGAATGTGACCAACCAGCGATCCGCCCTGCCCGTTTCTGACGTTCCGAGCGTGTTTCATTAGGCGCTCGTTCAGACATCTACCCGGCTGGCCGATGTAGTGTTTCCCGCATGACAAGGGAATTTATTGATATACAACACCTTCATTGTAGGCTTCTGGTGCCTAGTTGCGCATCCGCGCGCTATGTTGGTGTTGGTTTCTCCCAGTTTGCACAATGCTGCAAGTTTTTTCGGCGCCCAGAACACGATGGCCGCATCCGCTCGTTGACCAATTCTTTTCAAATTGTGGGAAATCTTGTGTATATATGGTAATACAACAAGGTTTTTTCGTTCACGAGGAACCGGATTTGAGTGACATTGATTTTCTGGTTTTAATTTCTTAACAAGTTATTCGGCAACAGAAACTTGAACAAGGGAGGGGTACCAGGCATTAGTCATCCTCTTGGACTGCTCTTGAAAACAATCGCTCGTCATGTGCGGACAAGATTTATGGAGAGCATTTTGAAAACATAAATTGACAATACCTGTCTTTACAAGTTTTGAATGAGCGGAGTGATATGGCAGCATCGGCTTGTTGCTACGCGGCTGGTATGCTCAGCGTATGTGATGAGCGTGAAAGGTGAAGTTAATATCTAAAAATCTAACAGAGTTATTAAAGCGAAAGCCTTTAATGTCTCATAAGCAGCAGTTGTCGACAGAAATGTCACGCTTTTCAGTTGGTCGAAACGGTCCTGACGTCACAGTGCGCCAATTTCAAACGGGGCCGATTGTACTTTGGCTAGTAACCATGCAAACAATTGAAGGGGTCATATAGTGATGCTCCAAGAAAGTTGGACTGAGCTTAGTTCATTGCTTAATTACCCAATTAGCCTAATTAACTTTTCTAGTCAGGCCATATAAATAAATAAAACCGAGTAGGAAATTGGTCGAGCTCGGGAATCGAACCCCGGTCTTCGGAGTGCGAGACGAGCATGCTGTCCACTCCGCCATGCCAGCTTTGAAGTTTGAAGTTTGTTTATTTTACATCATAGATGTGGGTAGGTCCGGGTAAAAAGTGATCGCAGATCACTTGAGGGACCCCCGGACCCCCCTTTTGCATGGCATACAGTAACAAACATCGGAAGATGGTCAAACGCTAGAGACAAAAACTTTTTACGCAGACACAGTTATACATGCAACACATTTTATACATCATAAAAAAAGAATATACTTAACAACGTTTTGTAGCTTATTTAAAGGTAGCTTTAATTTCGCGCAAGCTGCTTTTCGAAATATCGACATTCATGGACTGTAATTGGTTTAATAAGTGTGGCATATTGTAACGTAGCATCTGATTGCCGTAGTTAGTGCGACAAAAAGGAATAAACCATTTTTCTGTATTGCACAGGGTATGTAGAAGAACTTCTTGCTGGGCGAGTTGGTGCATAGCTTTCTTGGGATGGCGTTGCGCACACGAACAAACGTACACAGGAAGAGGCAGAAGAATTTGCGCTCTTTCTGTCTTCTGCCTCTTCCTGTGTACGTTTGTTCGTGTGCGCAACGCCATCCCAAGAAAGCACAGGGTATAAGCCGGTACAGTTTGAGTGAGGCAGGTCAAGTCTAGAAAGTGATCAGTAGGGGCATGGTAGACAACATTGGCAATGTAACGGACAGCTTTCTTTTGCAGCATGTAAATTTTATGCTTATTTGTTTCTGTTGTAGTTCCCCACACCAAAAAACAGTAGTTTAAATGTGACAAAAAAATGGCGTTATGTATCTTTAGCTTGATTGCAACAGGAAGGAAGTTTCAGAATTTAGCGAGAATACCAACACACCGTGACAGAATCTACTTGAGCGTTCCAGCTCATGTGATTGTAGAAAAGTATTCCTAGTGTTTTAATCATGTCCTTGAATTCTATATTGGTGCTCCCAAGCTTTATGTCGAAGTTCTGAATAATTGCTGATTGCCTAGCATGAAAAAGTACGGCTTTAGTTTTTTCAGTATTTAAAAGCAGTCCATTATTTTCACTCCAGGTTTTTAATCTATTCATTGCGTCATTTACAATTGGAATTAGGAGCTGTAGTGAGGTGCCTTGAAAAAATAAACTTGTGTCATCTGCGTAAATGACATATTTTGGCTTATCATGTATTGTAACTATATCATTTATATATAATATGAACAGGAGAGGCCCTAAAATGCTGCCTTGCGGTACACCGGTACAAACTGCTTGCGATGATGACAGATGAGACCTTATTTGGACTTTCTGATGACGATGTTGAAGGTAGGACTTTATAAAGCTTAAGGGTGTTCCGCGTACGCCATATAATTCCAGTTTCTGCAGTAAAACAACATGATTGATGCGGTCGAAAGCCTTTGAAAAATCTATGAAAACTCCGATGCAGATTTCCCGATTTTCAATTGCATCCAGTATGATTTCTTTTTGCGTTAATAACGCTGTTTCGGTTGATTTCCCATGGATAAAGCCATGCTGGGAAAGGGAAAGAAGATTGAACTTTAAGCAAAACTTTATTAATCGTTTGTAGATTATTCTCTCTAATCCTTTTGAAAAGACCGGTAATATTGAGATTGGTCGACAATTAGACATATCACTTTTATCTCCCTTTTTGTAGACAACGATAACTTTTGACACTTGCATTAAGGAGAGGGCTGAGTCGGGCTGGTTGGTTCATGTTGAATGGTACGGCAAAACAGCGCTGACGGACGGGACGGAAGAAGATGAGACAAAGATGAGACAAAGGTGTTTGTATTGGATCGAGCCTCGCTCCCGTTCTCAGCGATCTGTTTTTAGCTTCGTGCGATAGACAACTTCAAGCCAAGCTTGACGGCACCGTTGTTAAAGTTATGCGTTATGTAGATGACTTTTTAGTATTTTATCTCAAAGGTGACGCCCAACAAACTGTTGCTCAGATTTTTGACGTGTTCAGTACTGAACTTAACAACCTACAATTGACCACAGAGCTACCTACTAACAACAAACTAAGGTTTTTAGATCTGGAACTTGAGCTATCGTGTGACCATATCTGTTGGATGTACTCCCCGCGATCCCAGAAGAGCCTGCTCCCCTTCCGGTCGGCCCACTCTAAGATAGTTAAGCGCGGGATAGCGAAAACATGCATGAAAGCCGCTCTGTTTAGATCATGTGCGCATAAAACCCAAGCCAGCTTTGACGCGCAGGTTACTAGGCTTACCGCTGCAGGCTACCCGACGAAGGTCTTATCTGGCATAGCAGAGTCGATATTAAAAGAATGCAGAATTCACAAGGAGAAGCGCAAACTGGACAACAAGAACATAACATGTGTTCCGTATGTTCATCAAGTATCGCACAACCTGAAAAAGATTGTGAACAAAGCCGGCGTGAAGCTCCTTTTCTCTGCCAGGAACAAGTTGGGAGGCCTGTGCAAGAGAGTGAATCAGGAAAATGGAAAGAAGGCATGTCAGAAGAAACACAGAAACAAATTTGTCAACTGTTGCTGTGGTGTGATCTACAAGGTGCCACTGTCATGCGGCCGATTTTACATCGGGGAGACCGGACGGTGCGTCAATGATCGGCTACGCGAACACGCGAAAGACATAGAAAACAAGTCACGCCGAAATAACATGGTCATTCATTTCGCAGATTGCGACAAATGTGAGGCGTTTTTAGACCAAACCACTATCATCGCCAAGTATAGAGATCACACCTCACGCCTGATATCGGAGGCCTTTCACATTCACACATTAGGCAACTCATGTGTAAGCCAACCATCGGTGGCTCTATTCCCACAGGAGATCGCTTTTCTTAATCATTGATGATATCCCGAATGTATGCCTTGTCATGTTTACACCGCAGTTTTCCTTCTATGCTTTATATTGCACCCCTCTTTCGCAATAAACCATTTGGTTGTTAACAGCGCATGTGTTTGTCTCATCTTCTTCCGTCCCGTCCGTCAGCGCTGTTTTGCCGTACCATTCAACACTTGCATTAACTTCGGAAACAGACCAGTAGATAGGGCGAGGTTGTAAATATGGGTGAGAATAGAAGCTATGCAGTCAATTACGTATTTTATCGGCGCAATTTGAATGTTATCTATATCACAAGCTCTGCTATTATTTATGGTTTGGAATGAACAAAGGCGCGTCTAGTGAATATGGTGTCTTCGCTCACTGCCATCTTCCTCCCTTCCCTTCCGGCCAGGTGTAGGTGTCCACCGAGATATGAGAGACAGATAATTTCCTTTCCTCAAAAACCAATTTACCGACGAGAGAGGCGTAGAACCGAATGCGCGATGGCGTTCTATGGACTCCGTGACAGCGTTGCAAGACGCTGTCGCGTTCCACTCTTAAAGCTTAATAACATCTTAGCCACACATCAGTGACCGCACTTGATTCCTTTGGAGGAGAAATTCCAGAGGCCCGTGTACTGTGCGATGTCAGGGCACGTTAAAGAATCCCAGGTGGTCGAAATTTCCGGAGCCCTCTACTACGGCGTCTCTCATAGCCTTAGTTGCTTTGGGACGTTAAACCCCATAAACGAAACCAACCAGCACTTTAGGTCAAAAAAGTGCACCACCCCCACCCTGAATTTTGGCGGGCGCCCACCGAGATATGGAGACAGTTACTGAGTAATGTCCTTTCCTCAAATACAATTTTCATTTTCTTAATTACGGGCCATCTTTGTCTTTCTTCTTTCACTCCCACTTCCTCCCTTCCTCTACGGTGCGGTTCAGGTGTCCACCGAGATGACAGAGAATTACTGCGCCATTTCCTTTCCTCAAAAACCGTTGCCTTCAAACGACAAGGCATCGCGCCGAACGGGTGGTGGCGTTCCGTGGACTCCCTGGCAGCGCTGCAACACGCTGTCGCGTTCCACTCCTAAAGGCGAAGCTTAAGCGTCATTAACTAGCAGTTAATTAGTATTCAGGCATTAATCAGTAATTAACCATTAATTAGTGATTTGTCATCACTTAGTAATTAGTACTCAATTACATGTGACGCCACCAGTGCCACAGAGGCAGCCAAAGTGGTGCGGAAAGCGCTTTCGCCTCTACGCACTTTAGACAGTCAAAGTGCCCCCTGAATTTTTGAGGGAAATCCGCATGTTAAAACAAGCGGTTTAAAATGTTCTTTCATGATAGTTAAAATGCTATGAGCTTTTGGCTCAAGTGAGCCGTGGTCACACTTAACAAGAATAAAAATGTCATCAACAAATCTAAATACCTTGATTACGTCCAAGCTGTGTAGGTGGCTGGAAACAGCCTTGTCAAGTTTGGATAAAAACAGATTACTCAGAATCGGCGCTATGCACGACCCGATGCACATCCCTTCTTTCTGAAGGTACGGTTTTCCTTGACTGACTGCAAGGAAACGCTGACTGCAAGTAAATAGCAAAAATTTCTAGAAAAACTGCTCCCCGACACACCCGCCTAGTCCTTGAAAGCAACACACCCGAACTCATCTATGCACTCCTCATCACAGCGCAGCACCTTGTCGTTCGGCAGCGAGTAATATAGATCCTTAACATCCACAGAAAATGCAACCATGCTGTCATCAGAGCGCGACCGAACGAAGTCTAAAATTTCGATAGATTTCTTAAACATAAAAGGGCCGTCGAGCGGCAAAATCTTAAGTTTGCTTTGTAAGTACATTGAAACTGTTTTTTGCCATGTGACAGTTCCAGAAATGCTCACCCTGAATGGTTTTTCCGGTTTATGGGCTTTTGCACTGAAAAACACGTCTAAAAATCATTTCGTGCATCGCCTATTTCTTTAGCCAGCTTGGTAAGGTTTAACTTGTTGCATAGCTTCTTCGCTTTAGCTTTTACTTTTGACATCGTTCCTTCGTTGCGGAAGTTAAATACCGAAGACACGGCTTCGTCAGTATTAGACTTGTAAATTTCAGAGGACAAATCGCAAAACCACCGTCTCTGTCAGCAGGCAGCACGACCAGGTCCTGTTCCTTGATGAAGGACTCGACGCGCTTGATGAGTAGCTTGGAAGATCCTGGCTTTGAGCATTGCAAAACGTCGACTGCTTCTGAAATGCAGCGGTCGTGTTCCAGTTGCGTTGCACGCTGCGATACTTGGCGTTGCGATAGGTTCAGTGGTTCCTCAGTGACCAATGACCAGACAATGTTATCAGGATAGCAGCGCGCACTCTAAAGGGTCTCGCCTATAACGCTGATAAAAGTAAAATGCGAACATTCAATCCAGGTTCACCATTGAATAACTGGAAACGGCAGATAACCATTGGCTAACGGGAAACCGCTCAATACATCGTAGTATTGAGAATATAGCGCAGCCTCGTTTTTCTCTTTTGTTTGATTTGACGTAGATTCAGTATCGAATACGAAGTAGGTTATTCTCTCCTGCCGAACAGAAGCTTCAGCAGAGTGTTGGATTTGTTGTGTTAGCGCTACTTGATTTAAGTTTGGGAGCCGACATATGCTAATGTTTGTTGGCACATCTTTGCTGTCCTGTGCACAGGTATCTCCCTAACTACACCCACAACGTGCTCAGCAGTGGCCCGTGTTCAGTCAGCGTCTGGGGCGCCATCAGTAGGGACGGCCTCGGCCCACTCGTGCGGGTCGAGGGCTCTTTCACCGGGCCGAGGTACTGCGAGATCCTTACCGGTCACCTGATTCCCTACGTCCTGGAGGGACCGTTCCCGGATGGCTGCTACGTGTTCCAGCACGACCGCAGCGCCGTGCCCAAGGCGCGTGCTGTAAGCGACCTTCTTGAGCGCTGCGCCGTGCGTCAGCTCCCGTGGCCGCCTAACGGGGCTGACCTCAACCCCATCGAAAACATCTGGGGAGTCATGAAGAAGGAACTTTCCTCACGGCGCCTTTGTGGTGGCACAGCTGACCAGCTCTGGCATGCCGTCAAAGAGGATTGGGAAGCCCTGCGCCGACGTCCAGACCTAGTGGCGGCACTATACGACTCTGTGCCAAGACGACTAAGTCAAGTCATCGCGGCTGACTGCAACTTTCCGTCTCACTAAGGTCACTCTGAAGAACACCAATGAAATATTTAATCTGCTTTCGCCAATAAATTTCATCACTGACAATAATTTTTGTGATTCGTCTTCCTAAGAATCTCTGCGGGACTGAACTATTGTAAAGAAATTATCGTCAAAGACTACGTATCGTAGACCCCAATTAACAAAAAATTCGAGACATTTTGCTGAACAGAATATCAAGCTTATTGCGAAGATAGTGCCAATACGACAGCTTCGAAAGAGAAGCAGCGCCCCCGCAGAGAACTTCGCCGTCTCTGTTATCTCACTGGCGTGAAAAAGAGCCTGTCACGGTGGCTGCCGATGCGGCGTCTTGGACCGCGTTGCCTAAAATCCGGCTATGGTGGATACAGCGGATTAGCAGTAACATCTAACATGAGGGCAATATAAAAGGACAACCAAAAATGGCCTGGCTTAGCTTATGGTTAAGCCTAGGATGCGAAGCATAGTTTTGCGGTCTGGCGAGCCGCCCTCTCCATGGCCTACATCTCGCTGCTCAACTGACTCAACGAGTGCGTCGCCTTTTGCGTGACGTCAGTATCTCCCAGCGGTAGGAGCGGGAGTTAGGCCCTCCGCCGCGTCCGCAAGCGAGCGCACGAGGCCCCAGCTTTCACAGCTGTTGTGGCGTCATATCACGTGGTGCGCCGATGAAGGTCAAGTGGTAGCTACGCGGCCGTGCGCGGAGCAGCAAGGAAGAGCTCGGTTGTGCGAGTAATATGCTTCGCATAAAAACAAAACTCCGACTCGTTTCCTCACACAGCCGCGGTTTGACGGAGTGCGGCTGTCCAACTGATCTGCCACAGCCCGATGTGCTCGATGAATAGGCGATGATGCGCGCTCCCCTTCGTCGGGACCGTCAACAGCAGAGCAGCTGAACGCAACACCAGATATTTATCAAGCGCGACAAGCCCCCGCGCGAGGTCGAGGGCGAAGTTTGTCGTCACTCGGGGCACTCTGGCTGCCAGCGAGCAGCGCTATCAAGGGGCTTTAAGCGCCGCGAGATAACAGCGCCCCCGTGCGGCCCCGCAGCCGCTCCGCTACCCTGAGCGGTGGTCCATTTTATTTTTCGGCCGATAGTAGGTAAGGTATAAATTACAAGGTTATTACATCGCGATGTTCGCGATAAAACGAAATAGAAGATGCAGGCGGTCTATAACAGGCACAGAAAATAAACTCAAGGTCGGCAATGACAATTTGTATAAACAAAAGTTCTAATGTTAATACACGGGGAATGATGCGCGAGACAGGTGCATATTTGAGAGCGATCAGGCCTGCTCCTTCCGATCGAACATCGCGATCATATCACCACAAGATATAGGTGATTTCACCATCCGGTATTTCACTGTTTTTTATTGCCGCGGAAAGCCACGCTTTCGTGATCATAACACTGTCACCGGAACAGGAATCAATGGCAGGCAAAAGAATTGCGCTGTTTGTTGAGTACACATTAGCTAAAAGTCTGATAATAAGGTTTCAGCTCTCTCACGCACAGCAGGTAGCTATAAAGAATTGTTTTGCTGGGCGACTGCAGACCCAGTACCGGGCACTGGTATTTGAGACGGAGCATAAATTTCGCAGACGCTAGCAGTGGCTGCGCATTAGGCATAGATTTTTATTGCGTAAGCAATACTGCGCCAGGCTTCCAGCCTTCGCCTATACTCCGTCTGACAAGATGTTTGCAGCACTACGAAAGGTAGAGCTCCCCAACAAACACAAGACCTCCACAAAATCTCCCAAAAATGACCCATCGGGACATCTGGAATCTCCCCAGGAGGTGCTCATTTTTCCCGAACACATCTAAAAAACGTCCCCACAACTAGCAATGTCCAAAAAGTTGTCCGTCCCATGGAAAACCCCAAAATGTTACTGCTCGATTTCTCTGTTCTGGTTGAATAAAATTATTCCTCCGTTTTTCATACAGCCTGCAGGCATCCAAGCGCACATATGTGCCAAAATTCAGGCGCATACTTATGTTGCAGGTGGTGTAATACACCTTTCCACTCGTGTGAAAGCGTGCTGGCTCGGCCGTTCTGCACTTACCCGTTTACGTGAAATGTCCTAGCATTTTACACACAAAGGAAATATGAACACCCGATTTGGCCCATATAAGAGCAAATAGCAGCGCCATACAGAAGTCATATCAGTTTACTAGCTGTGCTCTTAGCTCGAATTGCATCCTGTCGTCCATACCGGCTACCGCACCATACACCACCACAATCAAAATGCAGTCAAGTTTCAGTCAAAGAAAAGCAATACAGACCGAATTGAAAGTCCGTGCCGAACAAAACTTACGCGTAACAGCGCAAATCTGAATGAATACAAACAGCAGACGCAAACGTATGCACCATTTAATACACAGTGTACATAGCACTATGGCGCCATGCATATAATGATGGCCACTTTTTTCTCCAGCTCTGAGAAATCTGCGAAATGAAGCAAGTAAAACAGAATACAGGCTGAAAGTTGATGCACCTTAAACGAGCATTCTAAGGGCTACAAAAGCAGATATGCACACGCAAAAGCAAACGTATGTAAAGAGCAACTTGGGCGACAAAAGAAAAGTCGAGATGGGCGTACGCTGCAGACACACAGTTTCAGGTCACGGATTTACTTCAAGTTGAATCCCCCCTCATGCTTAGAGACTCGGAGCAAGCTTCAGCGCAGTATTATCAAAACAGAAAAAAATATTAGTTCTACTATGCGAAAATAAAAAAAAAGTGCGAAAAGGGCCTGCAGTATGCTTAAATAAATACAATAAATAAATAAAATCAACCAACATACCTTGACGACGTTGCCTACGGAAACGCAGGGATGGAACAGAAGGCTGCAACCGCTTTAACCATGAATTAAACGCAGCCTTCTGTCCTGCGCCTTCTCACAGCACAGCAAACGCTCAAACATACGCGTTACACCCCCGTAACAATCCTGGGAGCTTTATTTTATTGTGACTAAGTGTGGGGATAAGACTGCTTGGAGCCAGGCCGGAAGGTGAACGTGTTGAAGTACGTGCTGTGGCGCGCTGCATCCATGGTGCGGCAGACCGCGCATGCGGCACAGTCCAGCGTGGGAGTCGAGATCAAGGCACAATTAATCCGGCGTGGGAGAGTCAATACAAACACGCGAACACTGCACAAACTATACCGCTGCAACACGATGGCTGGGCGGTGGCGAAGTAGGCAGAGCAGGCTAATCCATGGGCACTCGCAGAAAGAGACGGGTGGGTCTGAAGGTCCTTCCCGCCTCAGACCGTAGTAGACAGCCACGCTGCCACCACCAACGCGCTGCAGTCGTCGGAGCAGCTGAGGAATGCAGGATGCGAGCGAGGAGTCGCCTATTGCCACGAACTCCGCCGCCGCGAACGCCGACTCGAAAAGCGGCATCAGTAGGTCGTGAAGCTGCGCAAAGGACTTGCGATGCGCCGCCGCGGCACCAGTTCCAAAAGGAATGGTATGGGCACGCCGAGTTGCGCGGGAAAACTGCCGTGAATCCCTAGCTACGATGTCCACGACAGCCCAGATGGCGCAGTGACGAGAGCAAGAATGTCGCGAGCTGGGGCTTCTGCTCGAACGTCTGGGGCAGCGCGAATAAGCGCGCGCAAAATGGCTTCCGTCCAGCGAGGAAGCCGGGCGAGTGACGGAAGACCATTACTGCACTTCTGCTAGACAGTGGCGCAGCGAAGAGTGCCGATAGTAGGAGACGCCTGGAGGGACCACCACACAATGTTGAAGTTGGGCGGAAGCTGGGAAAACGCTAGAAGACGGGAAAACTGGTGACCGCCGCTGCCGGCGGCGCGATGAAAATGCAGACCGCCGTCGCCTGCCTGCAGCAAGGAGCCGACGGCCACGTGCGAGAAACGCATGCGCCGAGAGAGATGCGGGGTTAACCGTTTCCTTCGGCTGTTCGAATGAAGCTGCTGTTTAATCTCTCAAAACGACGAGTGCAAGAGCAAAACCTTCTCTCCCCGCAGCTTGTGGGGAAAGGGAGAGAGAAAAGAGAACGAGGAGTCGATTTTTACTTCTTGTTGAAAACCATTGGTCCCGAAAACGTTATACACAGTTGCCTTTCTGGGACCAAAATGCATTAATTCGTTTTTGTTGCTTCTTAAAACTCTCGAAAAAACGTGTCTAGACCTTTAGTGGGAGCACTGCCTTTTTGCTTGTGTTTCTATGTATTGCCTCTATGGTCTGGAAACGTTTGATAAATGCTGTACTGGGACTGGGACATTCCATCCTTTTTTGGAGTTTTTGAGGAGGTTTTGTGTTTCTTGGGTCTCTCGTCCAATCAGAATGGCGCGCACTACATTAGTGTGTTCCTACGCGCCTGTGGCTCGATCCACCTGATGCCCAGGTGGCTCGATCCATATGAAAGAAGACGCACTAGTAGATAGCTTCTTTCTACTTCTAGCAGGTGGCGCTTGATGTCTTTTTATTTTTTCTTTGGTTTGTTTTTGGACAGGCGGATGCCCGTTCCAAAGCGGCTAGCCCCACTTTTTTTTTGTGACGACCTGTCCTCATCAGTTCCTCTGTTATCGCGTCACAGTAAATTTCAGTGATCGTGTCATGTGCATATAAATTTATTTACTCCAGCGTGCCGAGGCAGCCGAATGTCGATGGTGGCGAAATGCGAAACAAGCCCATATGCTGCGCGAAAGTCGACGCACGTTAAACGGGCTCGATCATCTCATCGTCCTCATCACAACTGAATTCAGTACTGCTGGTTGTGTCGTCCTCCAGGTTGACAACAATGGCCGGTCCTTGGTCAACAACGTCGTCGATGATGTGATCCAGTCATCTCATCAAATCTTACTCACTGCTAATATGCTGCACGTAATTCTTCCATTTCTCAACAGTCACTTGCGTGATGCCTTGCCAAACGAGAGGCTCGACGTCTTGGCGCTTAAACGTTTTGTTTTGGCTGGCCACGAAACCCTTGACGTCGCTCCAGACAAGCTCTATCGGGTTCAGCTGGCAGTGCTACGGTGGCAGGCGCACAAAGAGATGGCCAGCAGCTTCAGCAATGCAGTCCACACGGTATCGCTCCCCGCCTGTGTTCACACTGCTGACAAGCTGCATGAGCTCGGCCTTCAACATGCCGCTGCTCCACGCGACAGCTTTTCCGGACAGCCAAGCCTGTATGTCCTTTTTCAGGCTACTCATCCGCGGCACTTTATCCTGCTTCACAGAATGATATGGCGCGTTGTCCATCACTATAACGCTGCCGGGTGGTAGTAGTGGGAGAAATATCTTGGAGAACCAGTTTTCGTAGTGTGCCTCGTTCATTTCCTCGTGGTAATCGCCCGAGTTTTTCTTCGCTCGGAAAACTTCCGCTGCGCCTTCGACAAAAACTTGCTCACTACCACAATGCGTCACAATAAGCCTGCCACCTTTGCCACTGGGGTTTTGTAGACCAGTCGACAGTCCGGATCGATGCGCTTGGTCTGCAGATTGGATGGTGCTGTCAGCCCACACTCGACTTCGCGTGTGGCCGGCGTTAGCCCACGTTTCGTCGGTGAAGAAAATAGGCCTAACCTGGCGTCGCAGCTCCGCTATCTGGCGCAGGTACCGGCGGCGACATTGCACAATGTGCGTAGCTTCGATTAACATCACATTCCGAGAGCGCTTCTTGTATCGGAAGCCAAATTTCTTCAACATCCTCTGCATTGTCGCTGCGGACACGGTCGGTAGCGTGTCGTACTCTTCGAAATGCGCAACCACCTTCGCGATAGTTGGAATTTCCCCTCTCTGGGAAAAGCTCTGTGCCACCCTTCGCAACACGCTCAGGTAAAAATCGTCCAGCTTCTTCGTCCGGTCGCGGCCTCTTCCGCCAGCACGCTTCTTCGGTGACAACGCTCGGACCGCCTTCAACGTCTCCGTTGTCCACTTGTAAAGCGTTCGGTCGCTCACCTGTGTGAGTTTTGCCGTCCTCTTGATGAGCGCATTTCTACTCGAACTGCCCCGAACTCGACGCGAAGCGCTTCAAAAACGTTTAAAGCCACCTGCTTGGCCTGCTTGGGGAAACAGCGCACTGTCGGTGTAGAGCACACGGGAGACACAACAGACTCAACCGAAGCCACGCTGGAAAATGGCGACGCATCACTACCTCGCAGCAGGCCTGCGCAGAGCTGTGTCCGTACGGGATTTGTCTGGTAATATCACCAGTCATTGAAACCCACTCTATCATTTAAATATACCTGTCCAAACCATGTTTTAAGTTGCTATGCTTATTGTTTTGATTAGTAGTCATACACTCCTCAAATACTCGACGGACTATTTTTTGTGTTTCTGCAGTCCTGATTGGACGAGAGAGCTCTACCTTCCCTAGTGCTGCAAATATCTTGTGAGACGAAGTCACTGTAACGAAGTGTAGGCCCCGGCGGTGGCCGCGGTTGAACAGGGTTGCTTCAGTCGCGCTCCGCCAAATGGCAGCGCCAAGCAGCTTGCTCTCTCTACGACACAAGGAGGTCCGCCACTCCTGGGCTTCGAAACCGGCGTTATTCTAACACCATGTTAGCAGCATCGATGGCATTCGAATGATATCGGTTAAGCAGTTAGCCTAATTTCTGGTCAGACCACATAAATAAAAAATAACATCGAGTAGGAAATTGGTTTAGTTGGGGAATCGAACCAGGGGCTCCGGAGTGCGAGACGAGCACGCTAACCACGCCGCCATGCCGGCTTTCCTTTTATGCGAAGCATATTACAACAGGTAACCCAAGCCCTTCGTGACGGTCACACGCCGTGCACACCACGTGACACAATGACGTCACGACAGATGAGAGACGGGGCTCCAACTCGTGCCGTCGCTGCGGTTGCACGCCGTGCACACCACGTGGTATGGTGACGTCACACCACGTGACACAATGACGTCACGACAGATGAGAGACGGGGCTCCAACTTGTGCCGTCGCTGCCGTTGCACGCCGTGTGAATCACGTGGTATGGTGACGTCACACTCCCGCGCATTTCGAACGCGCGTTCACACTCGGTGTAGGTGAAACGCTCGCTCCACCGGGCAGGCGGACGCGGCTTCCGTGGCAATCCAGGCGCTCACCCAACGCGCGTCTCGGGGTTAGTCGGCGTTCCGCTGTAGCCATGCCGTTGTCTTCCCCCACGACGAAGGCTTCTAGTGGTTGTATTAAAATGACCAAGTATTCAACCAAGGAAAGCGATGTATTACGAAGCCTAGCCATCAATACGTTTCGCATCTGACTAGGCTTAACCTTAGCTAAGCCTCAGCCAATTTTTTTCTTTCATGGTATTTATTTACAAGGTTTTGTACAGAAAGCATATATATATATATATATATATATATATATATATATATATATATATATATATACAGGGTGTTTCACCTAAGACTTTCTGCAATTTTTAAAAATAAGCTATTTGGATTAGATGCGCGCTTTTTCTGGCACAGCATTGTCACTGGTGTAGTACATCATAATGCAGCTAAGACGTGCTAACTAGCAGGCTTGTTAACCAATATTTAATAGTTAACTTTTAAACTATTACCGTTGGGCTCCTTAATTATTGAGAGGCATGTAGCCCACCGTAAGTAATGTTCATATCCGTTTTTAGAATTTCGAGAACGCGATTATCCTCGGCGCTGTGGCCCAACAAATTTTGGCTATTTCGACGAGTTAGGTTCACTGGAGAGGTTGCTTTGCCTGCAAGCTTCTCAAACCACATGTATTTTGGCGCGATGTAGGCGAAATTTGTGTGGCCACAGCGCCGAGGATAATCGCGTTCTCGAAATTCTAAAAACGGATATGGACATTAATTACGGTGGGCTGCATGCCTCTCAATAATTAAGGAGCCCAACGGTAATAGTTTAAAAGTTAACTATTAAATATTGGTTAACAAGCCTGCTAGTTAGCACGTCTTAGTTGAATTATCATGTACTACAACACTGACAGTGCTATGCCAGAAAAAGCGCGCATCTAATTGAAACAGCTTATTTTTAAAAATTGCAGAAAGTCTTAGGTGAAACACCCTGTATACACATATGTGTGTGTCTATCTACACACACATACCCAAAAATACAACCATTTACAGAGCACCTAGGTAGGCGCTACGTGGCAGAAACAATTTAATAGTAAACATATTATAACTAAAAGGCCGGTAAGAATACACAGCGCACCACGAGAGGATACCAATGCGGTAAAAAGTCCAATTCTTTCTGAATGTCCGTTGACTGCAGCAACATTCGGCTAAAATGAATTCTTGGCGAAACAACAGGTTCGACGTTGCGGTCTTGCATGCGCGTTTTGCAAAGGCTATGAAGTCCAATCAGAAGAATCAAACCATAGGGGTTCAAGTCAGTTTGGGAAACAACAAGGTTGTTTCAACAACAACACTGTAGGAAACAACAACACTGTAGGAATTTAGAATATCTTTCTGTAGCGTCCTTTGCAACACATCCCACAACAAAATCGCACCTCTGCAGTCTATAAAACAATGTTCAATTGATTCAGGCACATTTCACAAGCGACAGTTTACAGAAGACACAACAATGTTTTTTTTTTCCTATCGAGCCACGTGTTGACAGGTAGAGTTCCGGTGTGTAATTTATAAAAAAATGTTTTGGTGCAACGAGAAATTGGAATTTTACGCACTCGCTTTAAAACATTATGACCCATGAGCCCAAAGTAGACAAAACGATACAGTGGGGGCGGGAAAAGCGTCGATATCAAATCCTTGTACAGATATTTGCGGGAAACAGAATATAAGTACTCATTTGAAAACCGAACTGTGAAAAAACGCAAGGAGGCCCAAACTTCCAGCATAAAGCCCAGTAAACGGGGGCATTAAGTAAAATTCAAGAAACTACTAAGTTCGGAAGTAGAGTCATGAATTTAACCTGCAAGAATGCTCTAATAATAAGATGGAAACAATCACGAAAAAAGAAGAAACGGGCAACCAACTGTCTCACATAAAGGTTCTCTAGGCCCAGGCCTCCTGCACAAACAGGCCTGAAAAGGTTATCACGCCGCATGGGCTCAAATTTGAAGGACAAAATAAACGTCGCAAATATACGATGGAAACACTGTATGTAATGTCTGGCGCAGTGAAGGACCTGGAGTACGTAATAAATCCTTGTTGCCAGAAAGGTGTTGCAACATCGGGCTCGATCCAAAATTGAAAGGCGATGCGGTACAAACGTCTGAGCATCACGCTCAACGGCCGGAACTCACTCTCTCCAGTAATGCGCACTTGATTTGAAGGCAGGAAGTGGAACACCAAGATATTTAGGAGGCACACAAAACCATTCTATGCCAGCGTACAGGGGCGGAGTTGTACCCCATTAACCAAACCATAGGCCAGAACTTTTGGAGCGATTCATTTGAGCACCAGAAACTATGCCGAATCGATCTATCGTGGAAATACATCATTATTGCTGAGCATGTCAATGAAGAAAAATGCAAGATCGTGAGTATATGCTAGCAATTGTAGGCTTCATTACCCAATTGACTTCATTACCCAAAACAGGGAACCCACGGATGTTACTGCTAGGCAAAACACTCAAACAAAGCGGTTCCACGTAAACAGCAAAAAGCAGAGGAGACATCGGACAGCCTTGCTTCATGGAAGAGCGGATTGGCACAGGGTTCTAGAGCTGGCCATTACTGATTAATCGTGTTGAACATTTGCTGTAGGAAAGTTGCACCCCTTTAAGTACAAAAGAACCATAGTCCTTCAATGTTTTTTCTGGTCACGAAACTCCGGCCAAAGTTTCATATATGGACAGCGCGCGCCGCTAGTGGCGCGGCTGTCGGTGAGGGGGCAGGAGTCGCCGCGCGAGCCCGCCTCGCAGCGGCTGTTTTCCGGCCAACAGGCTCATATTCGCTGGCTATTTGTGCTTTCTGGACATCGGTATTTGGCCTTAGGATGGACACTAATTTACTGGCTATCACCTGAAAGCTTGGCTGCAACATCGAGACACTGAAAACCCTGTGCGATCGACGACGGCCGCTGTAAACCTTGTTAGCGGCTGTTTTCTGGCAGACGACTAAGGCCCGTTTCACATCCATGCGATGAAAACTTGACTGCGCAGAACAAAGAACTGTTTTGGCACGTGAGGACGAAAGCCAGTGAGATGGAATAGAAGTTTGCTTGGTGCAAAAACGGAAAGCTTTACGTTCGGCGTACCCCGCGTAGCCGAACCATCAGAATCAGCACGATGGACGACCTACAGGAAATACGATGAACTCACTAAACCGCTTGTACTTCGCTAACACGCATTACAGGCTCATGTCGTCATGCGTTGATATGAACAGCTGCCATGATTCTGTTTCCTTTAGACGTGTAAGAGCTTCTCTTGACAAAGTGCAATTGTCCTTATTTCATTTAAACGCACGCAGTCTCAGAAACAAAGAAGAATCTGTGCCTACCTTTCTTGAATTTCTAGGACATAAATTCGACATTCTATGTTTCACTGAAACCTGGTTCTCAGAAGATTTCCCGAATGTTCACTTCACCGGGTACAAAAGTGCCTCAGTATCGCGAAAATGCAAGAGGGGATGAGGTGTGGCGTTCTATGTAAAAAACCACCTTGACTTCGCAGTCATATCAGAATACTGAATGCTGAACGCCAACTATGAGTGTTTAATGATAAAATGCGCAAATACTTTGCTTTTAGTTTTGTACAGACCACCTTCTGGTATTGCTTCCACTTTTTTTGTGTTCCTTGAAACCCTTTTATAATATTGCCTGCATCTTGCACTTTCCGTTATCGTTTCCGGTGATTTTAAAGGGATACTGAGGCGGTTTTCGAATCAGCTAACCTTCTAGGGTTTTGAAGTAGTGTCATTGCTGATCACGTCTGTGAAATTATTTTTTTCGATTTTGGCTAAAACAGTGGCGCAATCACCAATTAAAAACGCGATGTTTAAATTTCCCGCGCCCCACGCGAGCGAGGAGAGAGGAACAGCGGAGAGGGAAACCTCGTCCATGTCGGCCAGCGTGACGTCATGTTGAGGAGCCGGGATGCTGCGGCGCACCCGAGCGCGCTTTCAGCGCGCGTTGTTTCTCGTGCTGCATGCGTTGTTCCTCGTACTGCGTGTGTTGCGACGTACAAAGCGTGTCAGCCGACTTTGAGAATCAGATTCAACAGGTACTACTCTGCGTTCGTGTCCACGAACAACTACGGCCGCGACTGTGTCGTCTTCCACTGTTTTCCGCAAGACCACAAGCTCGCAGCGCAACCGCTCGCTGCTGTGACGAAGAATTCAAGTCGACTAAGGCAAGCTTACTCTGCTCGAAACACTTTCGGAAAAGCGGCTACAGGCAGAGCTTGTCCTAGTGTGATCTCTCGAGATTTCTGTCGAAAAGACGCGGCTGAACCATGACACAGTTCCATCGATTTCCTCGCGCATAAGAGGCGTGTCACCACTCCGAAGAAGCGCCTCTTTTAAAACTATAAACATGCTCACTTAGCCCCTGAAGAACCCTTATAGAGGCTTAAGCATGTGTCGCTCTCCTCAGCTTAGGTGCGGCCAGACCACCTGAGATGTGCTCAGCAAGGCTCGGTTAGTGATTTTATACTCGGTTCGACGTGTCCAAGCAAGCAAGCAAGCAGAGCAAAGCACAATAAAGCAAAGCAAGCAAGCATCGAAGCTCTTCATATGCGGCATCTCGTTTAATCCTGGCTAAGCAATTAAAATGAAAGCGTTCGACGTTGATTTCGGATGCAAATTTACGAGATAAATGAATGCCAACCGAGTTTTTGCAAAAAAAACACCGCAACCTTACTCGGTTTCTTCATCAAGTTGTGGCAGCGGGCGAGTTGCAGCAAGCTTGGCTTTTAAACACACATATAGTTGGCAACTACTTCACTGAACCTAAACTGCATATCTAGGAAGGGCGAACGTTTCCGAGGCAGCGGTTAATATTTTCTGGCATCTGCTGAACGCGCCAGGAGTGAAGCGTATTTGTGCGCGTATTTGGCTTGGTTTCCAGCGCACCATGATTGCGTCACTATCCTGTGGTCACATGCCTCGCAGTGCTTGGCCACTGCGCTTCGCTAATTTTGACACCAACTTTGTGCTCCTTCATCGTTCACTTGAAATACTTTCTTGCCCCAACCTGCAACGCCGGGTACTGAGAACAAGATTTACACAGTGCTTTGGGCCTTTTCCTTAGGATGACGCTCTTTCGGGCGAGCCAGGAGGCGTCCGGTGGTGGTAATTGACTTGAGTATTGTTTGCACTCCTTCCTTTCCGAGAATACGAGCCGAAGTTGTGCTGGCACCTTTTACGCATGGTCTGTATCGCGTCTTTGACGCTGGCGTATGCTTGTGCTAGGCATAGAATTTTTTGCTAGTGTCTTTTTTGGTTTCAGGCGATACGTGGAATGAGCAAACTGTAGTGTCCTTTTCTTCGGTGGTCAGTAAAAAAAAATAGTCGCCGTATTCGCTTTTACAACGACACGGAAAGCTGCGATCTGCCCTCAACGCAGCGCCGGATCCGCATCGGGAGCTTCTCCAGTCCTCAAAGTGACGTCACGACCTCTCTTGACCAATCACGGGCGGCGGCGCGCCGCGCGGCGTGCCCCGCGGCACAGGCAGCATATTTCGGCTAAAAAAGGCAATTCGCGCTTGTTTTTGCCTTATTTGGATGCGATATTCCAGTATACAGCATGAAAAACTATAGGACGCCGCTGCCAGCCTGATTTTCAAGAAAAGTGCTTCAGTCTCCCTTTAATATTGACTTATAATCAACTGACCCAAACAAACAAAAGCTTTTAGACATCTTCTTTTCGTTTGGCTACCGAAATGTTATCCATGTTCCGACACGAGTGACAAACCTATCAGAAACTCTTCTTGACCTATGCTTTACAAACCAAGAAAGCAGTGATTCTGATGCGGGCGTTATCATGACAGGACTAAGTGATCATATGCCGACTTTTATTTTCTTTCAACCGAAAACAAAAAAAAAAAACGACACGTTTCTGCATCAGAATCAGCCTAGAAAAATATATCCTGAAAATATATATTATTTTCAGCGCTTGGTTGAAAATACGAACTGGCATCCAGTTTTGACCACGTCTGATGCCAACGCATCATATAACATATTTGCAGAAACGATGAAAGAAATGTATGACAAAGCGTTTCCATTGGTGGAACTTAAGAAACATAAAAAGTCCAGAAAACCGTGGATAGATGCATCTCTACTGAAGAGAATAAAACAGCGGGATAAGTTGTTCGCCCTTTTCATAAAAATGAAAAACTTAGCTTATATTTCCGAATTGAAAAAACTACGAAATAAACTGGGCTCTGATATCAAGAGAGCACGCTCTCTTTACTATCAGAAAAAATTTGCTGATACACGTGGAAAATCAAGTAGGCTTTGGAAAATGGTGCATGACCTAGCTTCAGGAAATGAGCAGTCGAGTATTGGAGACTTTATCATCGAAGGAGTTCCTTTTTTCGGTGAATCACTGGCAAACAAATTCAATGAGCATTTCTTAAATTCCGGGACCACAAAGTCGTCTGCATTACATGATCTTGACGCAACTTCATAGTAGTAGTAGTAGTAGTAGTAGTAGTAAAAGACTTTTATTCGACCAAAATTTATAGGCCGAGCATTTCGACCGCCTGGGCGACCAGAAGCCGCTGTTCTTCTTCCCCTTCAGCGCCAAGCCAGTCGAGCCAGGTGGTGATGGATAGAGAGGGTGGGGGGAAGGAACCCCACTGCTGAGCAGCCGGGCAATAGAAGAGGCAATGGGCCAGGTCCGCATAGATACAGGGGCAGTTGGGACAGGAAGGGTCCGATCGATAGCGATAGAGGAAGAGGCGGGACGGGGTGATAACTGCATTCATCTGAATGTGCCGAAGAAGGCGAGACTCCGGCACCGTGAGTGATGGATGAGGGGGAGGGTAAAGGCGTTTGTCGAGGCGGAGCTCAAGGTAGACCTCTTTTATGGTGCGGCGAAGGGTGAGTCTCCCACCGTCCTCCGAGGGCTTGGGCCAGGGGATCAACGGTGCCCGGAAAAGTGTGTCGCGGGCGAGCTGATGGGCCAGCTCATTGCCGTCAATCCCTGAATGCCCAGGGACCCAGCGGAGGAAAACGATGGAAGGCTGCAGTGTGGAGACCGCTCGTTCGACCTCCTGTTGGAGAGAAGGGGTCAGGGTGCGTTTCTGTATGTTGTGTATAGCGGCTTGTGAGTCTGAATAGACTGTGTGCTCTTGGAGAGAGGGAAGGAGGGCAAATGACTGGAGGGCATGCGCAATGGCGAGAACCTCGAGGGACAATGCGTCTGGAGGGTGTAGATACGGCCCGCCGGTGTGGGTTTCAGGAGCAGGGAGGTGTGGATGGTACAGGGCGTAGCCGCAGGAACCTCGAGGAGCCACGAAAGAGGCATCCGTGTAAGCTACACCCTGGGTATCAAAGAGAGGGGAATGGTGCTGTGCGGCCGCATGACGACGTCCGGCGTGCAGGACGGGGGACATGTTGGTCGGGAGGGGAAAGATACGAAGATTGGGAGCGGGGGTGGGAATAGGAGAGGTAAACGGGGAGATTGGAATGGGCGAGATACCCGCTTGAGTCAATAACCACTGACCCTGACGGGTAAGGGCTTCATATATAACCTCCAAAGTAGAAGCCTCTATTTTTATGTCTCCCACTACAGAAACAGAAATAAATAGCTTAATCCAGAATCTAAACAACAGCAGTGCTTGTGGCATAGATGCCTATGCCGAACCTATTAAAGCAGTATCACATTTCATCAGTGAACCACTGTCTCACATATGCAACGTCATTATAAGTTCTGGCAGATTTCCTCAGAAACATAAAATCGCAAAGGTATCTGCTGTTTTTAAAGGTGGTAATCGAGCAGACCTTAATAATTACAGGTCTATTTCTGTTCTCCCTATTTTTTCTAAAGTTGCCGAAGAAGCTCTAAACGTGCGACTGTGGAATTTTTTCAAAAAGCACGATGTTATTATCAAGGAACAGTACGGCTTTCAGAAGCAGAACTCCACGGAAATGGCACTGCTCAACGTGAAAGACAAAATACTTGAGAACTTCGAACGCAAATTAACTACAATAGGTGTTTTTATCGATTTCAGGAAAGCTTTTGATTCTGTTAAGCATCACATTCTACTGGAAAAACTTTACTCCTATGGAATTAGAGGAGCGGCGTGGGACCTAATAAAGAGCTACCTGCAAAACCGCCTTCAGTACACCAGCGTTAATAATAGCAAATCGAACACATCTCATGTCATACACGGTGTTCCAAAAGGCTCCATACTTGTCCCGCTTCTTTTTTTGATCTACATCAATGACATCACAAGCATTCCAAATACACCAGATATAATCCTGTACGCTGACGACACGAATCTATTCTTTTCGGGAACTGAACTACACTATCTTCACCATCGCGTGAAAGAATGGTTAGGTAACTTATCTCACTGGCTGACAGCAAACAAATTAGAATTAAATAAAAATAAAACAAAGTACATTATATTTAGGCCTCGCAACAAGCTAATTATAGGTGAAACACCTATTCACTTCGACGGACAAGTCATTGATCGAGTTCTGTGGCATAAATTTCTTGGAGTTTATTTCCATGAAAATCTTGATTGGCCTCTTCATACAAACCATGTGCGCACTAAAATATCGCGTTCTATTGGCTTACTTTGCAAGTTAAGGCCACTAATTCCAATCTGGCTTTTAAAACAACTTTGCTACTCATTAATTCAATCACATATTCATTACTGCCTGCTCGTATGTGGAACTACAACTAAAACCAATTTGGACAGCATCCATGTGCTACAGAAAAGGGCTTAGGGCTTTAAGGCTCATAGAGCGAACATCCGGGCTCTGTCATTCAGCACCGCTATTCAGGAAATATAAGCTCCTAACCGTTCGAAATATACTGTATCAAAAACTAGCTCTCACAATCTATAGTCAAATGAAGACCAACCCTGCCACCTTCTTCAAGCAATACCTCGAGAAAAATCACTCTCACAACTTACGAAATAAAGCATGCACAAAAACAAACCTGCGAGCAAATTACGGTACCCAAATACTATCTTATTGTATACCAGAGTTCTTAAATAAACATCTTTTATCAGACAAATGTTAGAAGAGAATACTCCAACTATTGCTAAGAACACTCTCCTTGATTATTTACTGTCACTGGAAACTTAGACTGATAGCGTTTTTGTTTTTTTGGATGATGTAAACTCTGTTGTACATATTTGTTTGTCTTTTAAGTTCTTAGACTTGTGCTTTATGACGTTTTAAGAAACATGTTAAAGAAGTTCTCCTTTTCTTCAGAATGCCTTTTCACATGTATAATGAGCTCTTTAAATAAGATGTTAAGGTTGTCTTTGAAGCTTTCTCTGTGCGCTGTGCCGGTGCTCGTACTGCATTGTCTGAACAAGTGCGAACTTCTGGGAGGGGGGGGGGGGGGGATGGGGGAGATGGCGCTTTGTCAGGCATCTCACTTCTTTTTCGCCATTCTCCCAGACACTTGTACCTGTCTAAATAAACTTATAATTCTCGCCTGCGACGCTGCGAATTCGGTCGATCTGCGACTGGGGAGGGCCGTCGGTCTAGCCGCAGACGGCCTGCGACCAAAGTTCCATCCGGTTGGAATGCAGTCGCAGCGCCGGTGTGTTCGCTCTGCGACTCACCAATGGGCAGCGCCGAGACGGCGCGTGACGTGACGTCACGCGGGAGCCGTTGCCGCGGCCACGGCCGGTCTCCAGGCGCGCGAGCGAGAGCGCACGTGCGTCGAGACCGGCCGCGGCAACAGCTCGCACGTGACGTCACGTGACGCGCCGTCTCGGCGTGGGGTCACGTGGGAGCTGCTCCCGCGGCGTAAGCAAAACTTTATTCTAATCAAAACATACGAAATATTGCATTGCATCTAAAAACACGCTGGTCATAACATCATCCACACATTCCGTGCAGCGTTTCTGTCGCGTTTAATCGTGGGTTGCCTATGCGAACATCGAGCAACCTTGCCTGTCCTTCCGACCGAATTCGCTGGGTGCGCGTTGCATGTGAAAGCACTGCGCGAAACTCGCACTGCGGCGTCACCGACTAGGCCGACCGTTTTCGTTCTAGTCGCAGCATGTGAAACGGCCCTAACGCGCTTACTTCCTCTCGTTGCTTTTTACAAAAAAAAACGATTTTTGTACATTGGTCCAGCCTTCGCATTCATTTTTACCGCAACTTGCCTACAACGTCATTCTGGAAGATCTAGCGTAGCGATCAGTAACATATCTATTTGTGTCTAGGTTGCGCCATTCTCGGCCGAGTCCTCGGTTTCATCTAAGTGCACAAGGCTGCTTAAGGCTGGCGTTTACCTTGTGAGAAATACTACAATCTCAGTAATGCTGAAAACAAGACGTTATGGCGGCATTTTAAGAACTTGAGTGCGCGCTACGAAAGCGATCACACGACGAATGCACCGGCAGTTTATGGTGTTATCTCAATTGTTTTTTTTTTATGACACTTTCGGAGGCGGCAAAGCCAGCTGCTGAAGACTGTTGCTACATAAGCCATTTATTTACACTTTGTCACGCTGTGACTACGCAGCCGGTGACGAGTGCAAGGAAATCGTGAATTTTTGTTGTTCATTGCTCATGTGGTGGCTTCGCGCTACCAAAATAAGAGACAAGCTGTGAGCGGCCACGCAGTAAACCAAAAATGAGCATTGACAGAGACACAGAGAAACATGTACAAGAAATAAAAAGCGCTAGCGGTTTAACGCGGTTAAACCGAGCAGACGTGCGAACGCACGAGTTTAGCCTGTTTGGCTCATGGTTTTGCTTTGCTGGGTCGTTGGCACGTCTGGCGACGATATTAGACTGAAGTTAAGCTCTGATCGAGGAGGTTAAGCTGGTCTGATGTGTTCGTTCCGAAGGTGGACATTGATGAAGACGACAGTGTACAATGCGCGCAGTGCGCGAGAGTGTGTTGCAGTTAAGTTTTTTCCTGTTTGGATCTGCACGAAATCCTGGCCAATCACCCACCGTGGGTATGCGCCAGCGTTTTTGAGACAGCAACAGCAACACGAGGCGTGATCGGCTGCTGCGATAGCACAGTGCTCTCGTGCAGCGGCCAGCGAGGCTGATCCGTTCGCGCCGCCGGGGGTTCGAATTTTCCAGTCGCCGAAATATTTATTTTATTTTTGCACCCTTAAATCCAGTAAGGCCACACGATTCTTGGTTGGTTTTGACCCCGTGAAATAGTGCTTTCGCAACAAAAGCCGCAAGCACATTGCAAATTGGAGCTGTCTGAAATACAACATCGTCAGAGATTCGAGCTCAAGTACGCTGGTTGGCCTTCGGACATCCGTGGGACAGCGCCGGGCCTGAGTGTCAGCTTCTCTCCTTGCAGTGACACTGCTTCTTCTGTGATCACAAATTGGCCAGGCCTAATCAAATCCGTGGGGCCAAATGCTTCTCGCAGACACGGACATGCTTGGAGCCTGAGCTAAAGCCCCCGCTTTCCTGTCGGGGTATCGCCCGCTTCCATATTTCACGCTGCTCGGCGTCGCTCGGCAGACAGAACAGCGAGGCCTTTTCCTGCGTATCTCCGTAGCCGGAGGGGCAACCCGTCACGCAGCAAGTATTCGGCATCGCAGGCTTGCACGTCACGTGCACTGTACTTATTTTGCAAACGAAGGCAAAGTGAAAAGGGAAAATATTTGCAGCCGCACCGCCGGCGTCCCATTCCGCCCGTAGACTCGCGGCCGTAGAGACGCTCGCTTCCTCGCGTCGTTGCCCCCACATTGAGTTACTGTATATGCTACCAAAGGTAGCATATACCTTTGGTAGCATATACAGAACTCTACCCCCACACGACTCTTAGCGCCGCCTCGTGGAAGGCGCGGTCAACATATTGTCACAGAAGCAGGTAGGCAGGTTTGTATTTGCCACAACCAGGGTGTCGAACCGGAATTTTTTCGGGTTCGGTTCAGGTTCGGGTTCACACCTTTCGGGTTCAGTTCCGGTTTCGGTTCCAGAGCGACATTTCGTTCCGGTTCGAACCGGTTCGGACCGTACTAAACCGGTTCGAACCGGTTCAAACGGGTTCAGGGCAAAAAAAAATTAGAACGTAGATGAGTTTTAATCAACCTTGTTATGGTGTTTACTTTTTTTTGTTGCATCAATATATAAAATAAAAAATGCAAAAATTTGTTCAATTAGAGATTTTCTCACTTTTCCCACTTTATTTATTGTCCGCGGCAAAACGACGAATTTAAGGCAAGAGCCGTAAAATGAAATAAACTCGAAATATAATGTACGGCTATGTGCATGCTATAATCCGTCTGATGATATATGAGGAGAAAAGCCAGTGGATTTTGCATCTACAAAACTCTCCAGCTTGAGCGATTTCGGGGACCTCGTCGTGCGAGAAATTGATCTCTTTGAAGCTCGAGTCAGTCGTGAATTTTTCGTACGCAGTGCACTTACGCGGGCGCCGACATGACCGCCGCACCCGGCCTCTACGTTCCCGTGCACTATTGAGAAACGGAGCTGCCATGCATCGGCTCCTATATACAGACAGACACCATTTCGTCGTCCCGAAACCGACTTGCCAATCACCCCTCCCCCCCCCCCCCCCGCCCTTTCCTACATGATACGGGAATATGCGAGAACCCCTCCACCACCCATCCCCCCCCCCCCCCCCCCCCCCGAATAGAGAGCCTCGTGGGAGCACTAGCTCTCCCTAACACACTGAGCATACCAAGACATATGTTATTGAAATCTCCTCTTCGAAATAGCCTTTGTGTGCCGCCGCAGTGGCTCAGTGGCTATGGTGCTCGGCTGCTGTCCCGAAAGACGCGGGTTCGATCCCGGCCGCGGCGACTGGAATTTCTTTGGAGGAGAAATTCTAGAGGCCCGTGTACTGTGCGATGTCAGTGCACGTTAAAGAACCCCAGGTGGTCGAAATTTCCGGAGCCCTTCACTACGGCGTCTCTCATAGCCTCAGTCGCTTTGGGACGTTAAACCCCATAAAAACCAAACCAAACCAAATAATAGCCTTTGTGATTCGCGTTATATATCTAGAGCCCCTGTAGCTCAGTATCTTAAAAAAGACAGCTAATCGTGTATTCTTACTAGTACAGTGAGAAATTACGACTATGAATTGTTATGATGACGTCGACCTCTTTTATTCTGATAAATAGAGTATGATGGAAAAAAAACACGCTTGGATAGGTTAGGTTGAGGCGCTTCGTTTCTGCACAGACGCAAATTGGTAACATCTTCGTAGGGATGTTGCGTTGCAACATTCTTGCAAGTGCAGCATTCTGCTAGGAAGAAGGTGTACTTGCACTGCGTAGAATTTTTGTAACTTTTCCTGGGGGCTATCAAAGGGAGCCTGTGCCTCTACAGAATTTTTTGCGCCTGGTAGAGTCCGGTGAATGTGTCGTGCACCATTTGTTCACCAACTTGTTTCAGGGCATTAATCTTCTAAACTACAAACAAACCCTTTCTGGGAGCTGTGCTTAATAGGCGGCTCAGTGCTCGTCTGTCCTTTCTGGACAAGGTGGTGAGAGAACTTTGTGTTGATCCATTCGGTTTTCTCCTTCTTCGTTTTTCCTTGGGACACCTGTGCGACCTCTCGACAAGGCAGACGACAAATTTTGTGATCGGTCATTAATTCCTCTACCAATATATCTGCAGCCTTACCTAGCCTTTCTTGATACGAATAGAGCTGATGTAGTCCAGCCCAACGGCCGAAGATATAACGAACGCTCGCTTATTACGAACGGGTGCGGTGTTACCGAGAAAATATGCATAAGGGCAAAGACAATTCGTCGCAGATACAACTAAAAACTTTTGCCGCACCACTCGGTTATAGCGAACGAGGAGGCGCGGTAAACTATCCTCGAAGTTGAAGAGGTCGTGCTTCCAGTAAGCGCGGATATGAGAGAGCGCCTCTCAACCTTCACGACACCGCTCCGGAATGAACATGTCGACCCAAAAATGCGATAAAAGGCGGCACTGCAGTGCGCAGCGCTAACCAGAAAATTAGGCGTCTGGGAACACTGTACACAGTAACGTAAACACGGTAATGATATGCTATAACTCCCTATTCAAACAGTAAGTAACCGCAGGCCAAGCCCGCGTCGACGGCAAATGAGGGCAATCACTGCCTGCGTGTTGGGCAAAGCCTCTGAAGTGAAAGAAGCGCGGTGCGTGTGAGAAAGGGGCATCGTCGAAATCTAAGCTACTGACCATGGTCGTGGATCAAGTAACAGCAGCGATTTGAGAATTTTTAAAGCCTTGCTAGCCATCCGTGCTAGCTACGGGCTGGTCACGTGGTATGCATAGCCTGCCCAGACGGCTCCATCTTTTGCGCTGCTTCCACGTGCAGGTAGCGTAATAAAGCGGCCAGTGCAACTGATGCACTCTGTGCCACGAGCGCTGCGCTACTTTCGTCGCTGCCTGAGCACAGGAACGACAGAAGCAGCTTGAAAACACACGTGACCGGACGCATGTAGATGTGTGACAACGCTTCGTTGATCCATGGCTGGCCAGATATTTCCTTATATATATATATATATATATATATATATATATAAATATATATATATATATATATATATATATATATATATATATATATATATATATATATATAATATATATATATATATATATATATATATATATATATATATATATAACTACGCTCCTGTAGACCACAAAATTGAAAAAGCGCGGGCTGTGACGAAGACGAACACCAAGTACAGGCACTCCCGTACTCTCAGGAATCTTTTTTATGTGGCCGACCTTGCACCAGCTGCTGTGGACACTTCAACCACGATTAGTTATACACCCGTCGATAAATTTGATAGTTGGCAGCAAGGGTCTCCACGAGGATTAAATGACCACCCTAGATAGCCTGGAAAGAGCCGCTGCAGGATCTGCTTTGCACAAGTAGGCGCGCATAAAGCAGTTTTATAAGAAATAAACGCCACTTTTAGTGGCCTTAGTATTTTTGGCTTTTATTCGAAGAGTCCACTTACTACGAACATCAGATATAAAGAACGGAATCCGCGTGAAAGTCACGTTCGTTATAAATGGGCTTTACTGTAGTTTCAATCGGCCGCAAAAACTTTTTTCACGCTTCAAACGTGGATCTTACGTGTTAAGACGTACCTTTGCGCTAAGGAGGCGTTTGTGCCGTGGTCAGTGAATTGCTACCCGTGAGAGCAACGCGAAATCACTGAGCAACAAAATAATAGTTTCTTTTTGTCGTGATCCTGCGTTTTTGGGGGCATACTTCAGCAGTCTCTTAAAATGGACATTGAGATCATGCACTTCACAATAACATTTCTGTCTGCGACGAAAGACTCCGGAATTCCGTGTGAATTCTTCGTGTTCGTAGGACCGCTTAGCGTGTGGAACACCCGCATGATGGATCAACACGCAGAACCCCCGCGTTCAACGAGGTTGCTGTTCAGAGAAGAGTGCTCTTTACCGCTGAAGGAATATGCTGCTCAAGCTCAATCTCCTGACTCATTCCGAAATTTCGATGAGCGGGCGGAGTAAGGGAGCCATGGTGGCGTAAGGACATACGCTGAGATCTCTGAATTCGACGAGATCAAGCAAGGCACGAGGAATGACATAGAGGTTCCTAATATTTCATGCAACAACGATACAAAGAAGCCTCGGAGATGGCGAAGTAACCTAAGGCATCTCCAAACGGAGGTTTTCTGTTGCGCCATCACTGATACGAATCCAACTCGGAGTGTGCATACTCGTTTCGTTGTCCTTTTTACTGAGTTAGCAGTTTAGCCTCCCTTCCCAAAAATAACCGCACTGTGTGTGTGTGCGCGCGCGCGCGCGCGCGTGCGTGCGCGTGTGTGTGTGTGTGTGTGTGTGTGTGTGCGTGCGTGCGTGCGTGCGTGCGCGTGCGCGTGCGCGTGCGCGCGTGTGTGTGTGTGTGTGTGTGTGTGTGTGTGTGTGTGTGTGTGTGTGTGTGTGTGTGTGTGTGTGTGTGTGTGTGTGTGTGTGTGTGTGTGTGTGTGTGTGTGTGTGTGTAGCCTCCACCCTTCATGCACAGCCCTGCAAGCGCGCACATCCGGCCACTCACTGGTAAACCTTCACCCCTCCCACCACCCCCCATAACTCGCCTGCACCCGATGTAGCCGAGGCGGATTGTTGTGAATGCTCAACGTATGCAATTGCCCAAGGGTTTTACGAAAAAACGCCGACAAGCATAAGCCTCTCGTCTCAGACAGCAAGAAACGGAAGTATATGACAGCGAAAAGTAGATATAAGCCGCCAGACAGAGAATCCAAGATCAAGCAGTCCGAGAACAGTGTGATGAAGCTTCCTGCTCACGACTGGCATCATGTTTTTATAAGCAGAACAGTTCGGCGTAACGGAATAATTTCATCGCAGTTGCATCTCATTGCAGTAGCATCTTTCTGGGCGTAATCATTATCACATGCAAGCGAACGCATGCATTTCTGCATTGCCCCTTTGTGTAATCAGTATTTAATTTTTTCCTTATAAGTATAGCTTCACCACTGCCAAGAGTCTGCCTTTCCCTGCTTTTTTAAATCACGTGCAAAAAAGAATATTCGGATTCTAAAAAAAAAGCTGCATCAATTTGTCCATCCTTTATTTGGCAATAACAGTAATAATACCTTGTGTTTGACGTGTCCAGTATACACGGCCTCTATACGATGGACGCTGTAGTGGTGGACTCCAGATTAACATAACCAGCCAGAGGTTTTGGAGCGAGAGCTCTATCACGTCATATTTCGCCAAGGTCATCGAGTACTGCATTTTGACCTTCAGCAGATTGGAGCGCCGGAGGTGTGGCTGTGACGTAAGACCACGTGGCTCGCCGCTGCTCCGACCGCTGCTCCGACCGCCGCTTCACCAGACGTGGTCATGTGATTGTGCACGTGACTCGGATGCGACGCAACCTTGGATCAGCAGCCGAGCTCCACAGCCACCGCAGCATTTTTTTTTTCTTTACTGCACCACTGACCCATCGTGAAGGGTTTTATTTAGTACCTGCTGTCGGTGACAACGAACGCTTGTAAAAGTAAATTTTGCTCTACCCACTGCGGTGGCTCAGTGTTTTTGACGCTCGGCTACTTATTCGGTGTACCCGGGTTAGAACCCGGTGGCGTTTCGTTGGACGGAAACGCAAAAGACACCCATGTGCTGTGAGGTGTCAGTGCATGTTGAAGTCCAAATATTCCGAAGCCCTCCCCAACTGCACCTCTTCCTTCCTTTCTTCTTTCACTCCCACCTTCCCCTTTCCCTTGACACTGTTACTGCGCCATTTCCTTTTCCCAAAAACCACTGCCACAGCGTTGTTGGGTCGTTGCGCTATTGTTTCATATATTTGTGGTAAATGACACAAATAAAAGGAAGGCATTCGCAATCGGTGCTTAAAGGACTGTGCACACAAATTTTATTGCGTGCTTTCTTCTTTCAAACGATCACTTAGATATTGGGATACGTGGATCACCATACGGTATTCGCCTACGGCCGCTGAATAATTTAGAAAATAGTTTATTCTCCATGCTGTTTCGGTTTCATCAACCTAAAAATGCTGTGACTTGTAGTTGAACTGTCACGTGAGGCCTGCAAAAACTGTGATATAGACGCTGATACTTCGTTTTGACTCACTACTGCACATAAACCAGCCTGCGTCAAAGGCTATAATTACAACAAACGCCTTACGAGCAGTTACATTGCCGGTTTCTTTCGTGCCTCATGTAACCTAAATTTAACTACAGGTAACATCCATCGTTCTGCTGATTAAACTAAAACAACGTCACGAAGAAATTCGAAAACAAATTATGTATTGGCTGTAGGCAAATACCACGAGGTGCTCCATGCGTACCAATGTCGAAATCATCGTTTGAAAGAAGAAAATGCGCAAGGAAAAATTTGGTGTCTATTGTCCTTTATTGAGTTAGATCAGTGCTAACAGTTTGATTAAAACCATACGCAAACATGAAAAGGAGAAGTAATAACTCAAGATTTCACATAAACCTCACTTACAGTGCTTTAGAATTGGCGCTAGTATATTACAGAAGAGTCGATTAGGTTTCTTTCCACACACCATACTTCATTAAATTTTGTCGTCTCAAGTATTGGGTGCCATTCTCCCACTTTCCAGCACAGACAGCTTGGGATGGACAGCTTGGAAAGAAGTGTGCCGGGTTGCAAAAAAAAGCGGGACCGAACCGAGCTCCGAACCGGTTCGGAACGGTTCCTTTGAATCGTTCCGGTTCGGGTTCAGTTCCAAGATGGCGAAAAAAATATGGGTTCGGTTCGGCTCCGGTTCCGGGTGAAAATTCGGGTTCGGTTCCGGTTTTGGGTTCAGGTTCGGTTCCGGTTCGACACCCTGGCCACAACGTCCAAGCGCCAGCGGAAACGGCCCGGCCGGCTAACCGACTAGCGAGCGAGCTCACGGGCGAAGAAGAGCGCGCGCCAGCCTCCTGAGCGCGACTACCAGGCGGCGCCAGTAATGCGTTGCGGCATTGCCCCTCCCGGTGGAAAAAGCATCGTCCCGATGCTGCGTGGCGAGGTCAAGCAGAACCGTAGGCTTGACCTAGCGGGCGTGGAAGGGCTTCATCCGGGCAACGTGTACGACTTCCGACTGTGTTTGCCGTCGGGACGTACGAACAGTTCCTTGCGGAATCACTTCGTAGGTGACGTCGCTGAGTTTGCGCAGCACTTCGTACGGGCCGAAGTAGCGGCGCAGAAGCTTCTCGGAGCGACCCCGCTGGCGAACAGGAACCCACACCCAGACTTTATCGCCAGGGTTGTAAATTACCTCCCTGTGACGAAGGTTATAGCGTTGAGCGTCTTTAACCTGCTGCGTCCGGAGTCTCGTTCGAGCAAGCTGACGGGCGGCCTCAGCGTGCTGGACGAATTGGGCAGCGCCGGCAACTGATGGAAGGGCGACATCGGGCAGTAACATTGCATCCAGCATGGTAACGGCTTCGCGACCGTACACCAAACGAAACGGGGTGAAGCGGGTCGTTTCCTGGACTGCGGTATTATACGCAAATGTTGCATACGGTAGTACCTGGTCCCAGTTCTTATGGTCTTCGTCGACGTACATTGAAAGCATATCGGCGATGGTCTTATTGAGTCGCTCAGTAAGGCCATTCGTCTGAGGATGGTAAGCTGTTGTTCTGCGATGACAAGTGCCACTGAGCCGCATAACTTCGTGGGTGAGAGCTGAAGTAAATGCAGTGCCTCTGTCAGTTAAAACGACCGCAGGGGCACCATGACGGAGGACTAGGTTAAAGATGAAAAAGTTCGCAATATCAGTAGAAGTGCCGCTGGGAAGAGCTTTGGTTTCACAATAGCGGGTGAGGTAATCAGTGGCGACTATAATGTAGCGGTTGCCCAAAGATGACGTAGGAAACGGCCCGAGCAAGTCCATACCGACTTGGTAAAAGGGTACTCGAGGAGGACCAATAGGCTGCAGCAGACCGGCCGGCTTGACAGGCGGCGTCTTCCGACGTTGGCAATCACGGCACGTCTTAACATAGCGCCGGACAATAGCAGCAACCTTGGGCCAGTAGTATTTTTGTCGTACGCGAGCCAAGGTCCGTGAGAAACCGAGATGGCCGGCAGAAAGCTCGTCGTGGCATGCCTGCAAAACGTCGGGACGGAGCGGCGTTGGGACCACCAGCAGGTACCGAATGTCTGTGGAAGCGTAGTTTTTCTTGTAAAGGACGCCGTCCCGCAAGCAGAACGACGACAGGCCACGCGTAAAAAGGCGAGGTGGCGATGAGGCGGTTCCCTCGAGGTAATCGATGAGGGGCCGCAGTTCGGTGTCATCTCGCTGTTGTTGAGCGAGATCAGGCGTCGTGAGAGCGCCGAGAAAAACGGAGTCATCTGTTTCAGGTGAAGAACACGGGATAGGGGCTCGGGATAGACAGTCAGCGTCACTGTGTTTCTTGCCGGACTTGTACACAATAGTGACGTCGAACTCCTGCAAGCGGAGACTCCAGCGGGCTAAGCGGCCAGAAGGATCTTTAAGGTTGGCTAGCCAGCAGAGAGAGTGGTGATCACTGACCACTCTAAACGGCCGACCATACAAATACGGCCGAAATTTTGTCACCGCCCAGACAATTGCAAGGCACTCCTTTTCGGTAGTAGAATAATTCGCTTCGGCACGAGAGAGGGTGCGACTGGCGTAAGCAATGACCCGCTCAGCACCATCTTGCCACTGAACGAGAACTGCTCCGAGGCCAACGTTACTGGCGTCGGTATGCAATGCTGTATCCGCCTCCTCGTCGAAGTGGCCAAGTATGGGCGTTGTTTGAAGGCGTGTGCGAAGCTCCTCGAAAGCCCTTTGCTGCTCGTCGGCCCAGATGAAAGGTTGGTCGTCCTTTGTCAGACGAGTCAGTGGTTCGGCTATCCGGGAGAAGTCATGGACAAAGCGTCTGTAATATGCACAGAGGCCCAAAAACCGTCGAACAGAACTTTTATCAGTAGGAGTCGGGAAAGCAGCTACGGCAGCCGTCTTCTCTGGATCAGGGCTAATACCCTCAGCGCTGACGACATGGCCCAGAAACTTCAGCTGTTGGAATGCAAAGTGGCATTTTTCCGGTTTTAGTGAGAGGCCGGCCGCGCGGATGGCATTTAGGACGGCCGTCAAGCGCTGGAGATGCTCGTCGTAAGTCGCAGAGAAAATGACGACGTCGTCAAGGTAGACGAGGCACGTCTGCCATTTCAGGCCGGCTAGGACAGTGTCCATCATTCTTTGGAAAGTCGCGGGGGCGGAGCACAAACCAAAGGGAAGCACCTTAAATTCGTAGAGGCCGTCAGGAGTAATGAACGCCGTCTTTTCACGATCACGTTCATCGACTTCGATCTGCCAATAGCCACTGCGTAGATCGAGCGATGAAAAGTATCGGGCATGGCGGAGTCGGTCGAACGAGTCGTCGATTCGAGGCAGTGGGTAGACGTCTTTTTTTTTAATTTTGTTGAGCCTCCTGTAGTCGACGCAGAATCTGAGTGTTCCATCCTTTTTAGCGACCAGCACAACAGGCGAGGCCCATGGGCTTGTGGACGGTTGGATTACATCATCGCGAAGCATTTCATCAACTTGCGCCCGAATAGCCTCGCGTTCCTTAGTCGACACTCGGTAGGGGTGTTGGCGGATAGGGCGTTCGGTGGGGTCAACTATAATGCGATGCTTTGCTACTGACGTCTGTCCCACCTTGGACGTGACGGCAAAGCAGTCATGGTAAGAGTCTAGAATTGCTTGAAGGCGGCGTTTCCGGTCAAAAGGCAAAGCAGGATTCACGTCAGTTCGAACTGTATGGGCAGGGCTCTCGGGAGGGTTCTTGGTGAGCAACGATAGGGCGCAGTGGGCTGAGGGCTCGCCGACTTCATCAAAGTAGGCGATGGCTGCCCCTTGCGGTAAATGGCGGTATTCGGCGCTAAAGTTCGTTAAAAGCAGTTCAGTTCGGTTATTACTCAAGGAAAAGACCCCACGAGCGACGCAGACTTGTAGGCTCAACAATAAATTCACATTCATTTCCGCGAGGCCTTGAAGGGCGGGAGGGTTGTCGCAGTGCACTGTAACAAACATGCTGGTGCGTGGAGGCAGTGTGACATGATCATCGCATACCCGGAAAACTGGCCTGTCTGCTGTGTATTCGTCGGAAACTGCGCGCTGGGTCGAAAAAGTCACCATGAGGTCACGGAGGTCGATGATTGCGCCGTTTTCTCGAAGAAAATCAAGACCGAGGATCAGGTCCTTGGAGCACTCCGCCAGCACAGCAAAGCAACAAGAGAAAGTTACGTGGCGAATCTCGACTCGGGCGGAGCACACTCCTAGCGGCGTCAGCACATGCCCTCCGGCTGTCCTTATCGGCGCGCCGTGCCAAGGAGTCAGAACTTTGCGTAGGATTGTAGCAAGGCTACGACTCATAACGCAAAAATCAGCGCCGGTATCTACAAGGGCAGTCGTATGGTGGTTGTCAACGGCGATCGGTATCTCAGCGGAAAGAAGCTCACCGTCGACGAAGTGCGCCGTATCACGGATCGTCGGACTGACGGGTCGTTCAGTGCGTCGAAGCGCGGCGTCGAAGGTAAGCTTCTGTGATCGTCGGGAGGTCGTCGGACTCGTTGGTCGTTCGGTGCGTCGATTGGGGGCGTCGGAGGAAAACTGCGGCGATCGTCGGAAAGTGGTCGGACTGCTGGTCGATGCGGGGGGTCGGAGGTCGGAATGTTTGATCGAATCGGCGAATGGAGGATGTTGGTCGCAGTGCTCATCGACGGCGGCTCTACCTCCGAGAGTCGCCGTCCTCAGTTTTCCCGGCGCGGACTTGGGGACTGCCTGAAGGAAGTACGCCGGTTGGGGGAAAACTGTCGCGGCAATGGTGACCTGGACTGGCGTCCCGGTGGAGACGCAGGTGGGACGTTGGCGCTGAGGTACTGGTCGATGTCCCGAGGTCGTTCACCATAGCGCGGCCGAGGGGCATCCGGTGAGAATCCGCGCAAGCCCATCCGACGGTATGGACAGTGGCGCAGTACGTGTCCGGCTTCGCCGCAGTGGAAGCACAGAGGTAGATTGTTCGGCGTACGCCACACGTGTGCTTTGCGAACGGGCGGTCGAGTGTCGGGTGCATCAGCCGGAGCTGGATGTCGGGGTGCAGGACGGACGAGAGGAGCGGGCCTGTAGGGTGCCGGCGGTGCTGGCGCAGGGGTACGCAACGCGTCGCTGTAGGACATGACGTGCGGCGCAGGCGGCTGGGGGCATGGCATCGATGGCACTGCTTGCCGGAGCTCTTCACGTATAACATCCGAGATGCCTCCAACACGCGGGTGTTGCTCGAGAAAGGGCAGCTTTTGCAGTTCTTCACGTACGATGCTTCGGACAAGCTCGCGAAGGGCGCCACTCTCGTTGTCGTTCATCGGCAAGCGGAAGTCCACAGCAGTGATGTTCGCAGAACGATCAAATTGTACGAATCGCTGTTGTAGGGCACGCTCCATACTTGTCGCCTCCCTCTTAAAATCAGCCACAGTACATGGAGGGTCACGTACAAGGCCGACGAAGATCTGTTCTTTAACGCCACGCATAAGATGGCGCACCTTCTTTGCCTCCGACATGGACGGATCCGCGCGGTTGAAAAGCCGAGTCATTTCTTCTACAAACATAGCGACGCTCTCATTGGGCCGCTGCGCTCGGGACTGTAGAGCCAGTTCAGCCATATCTTTTCTTGCGTCGTTGCCGAATGTGCTGAGCAGCTTTTGCCGGCAATCTTGCCAGGTGGTGATGGTAGCCTCGTGGTTTTCGAACCACATCTTGGCGGCGTCTTCAAGTGAAAAATAAATGTTCCGCAACTTTCGCTCCTCGTCCCACGCATTAAACGCAGCGACCCGGTCGTAGTTGGTCAACAAGTCCTCAACATCCTCAAATTTGTCGCCATGGAACGGCGTGGGAATACGCGGAGCATGGAAGAACAGCGGCTGGGCACTCACTGGAAGGTGAACGGGCTGGCTTGCCTCTGTAGTCGTCATGGTTCGAGGTAAGGAAAGAAGGGGACCACACTCGGGAGCTAAGCCTCTCAAGCGGCGGCTGGCCTTGTGCACAGGTGTGTCCACGGTGTGTAGCGGGGCTTCGGAGGCACCCAAAAGCTCTTCGGACATGGGATGTACCCAGCAAGCTCCACCAAAATGTCACAGAATCAGGTAGGCAGGTTTGTATTTCCCACAACGTCCAAGCGCCAGCGGAAACGGCCCGGCCGGCTAACCGACTAGCGAGCGAGCTCACGGGCGAAGAAGAGCGCGCGCCAGCCTCCTGAGCGCGACTACCAGGCGGCGCCAGTAATGCGTTGCGGCAATATGAAGCCCTCCTATAGAGTTACGGAGAAGTTTCATGACCATAAAAGCGTTCAAGGACTATGTTAGAACCCACGTTTGCTCGCTCTAGAAGTGAAAACAAAAATGAATTTCGAACGCAGTCAAATGCTTTCGCAAGGTCGATATGAAGCAGAGCAAGCTGCTCATGACAGCTGGAGTAATATTCAAGATTTGTCCGCGTAGTGTGAACATTACTTTGAACGGAGCGGCCTCTGAAACCGCACGGCTGGTGAGATTCAATGAGGAGCGACATTGCGAATTGCAGGCCATTTGACAAGACTTTAGCAAAACATTTTTAATCCACATTTGACAATGTAATGGGCGTATAACCTTGTACGGATCGCAATTTTCCTTCATCAGTAGTTTTCGGAATTAGCACTGTGTGGCTCTTTTTAAAAGACTGAGGAAGGGCTCCTATATCGAGCCCTACCGTGAAGACCCGCAGCAGGACAGGAGTGCGAATAGATTTAATTGTAGTTCAGAATGGCGCAAAAGACACACACACAGGAAAAAAGGGGATGACACAAAGAGCGCCTTTGTGTCAGGCGCTCTTTGTGTCATCCCCTTTTTTCCTGTGTGTGTGTCTTTTGCGCCATTCTGAACTACAATCATGAACCAACTAGCCCCAAAGCAAGTTCTTCTGCAAGGAATAGATTTAAAAGCCTTGTAAAATTCGACTGAAATGCCGTCAGGACCAGGCGTTTTTGAGACAGGCAACTGATCAATTGCATGTTCCACGTCTTCCTGCGTGAAAGTGCCGCTAATAAGAGAACAATCGTCTTTTGATAAAGGGCTCACTAAGGTGCTGAAATGCGCCAAAATTTCCGAATTATGCGCATCAGGTGAAGCACTAAACAAGTCTGTGTAATAATCTACAAATACACTCATCACCTCATTTGTACAGGACACTAGTTTGCCACTGGACATCATCTCCGAATAAACTTTGCAGTCACATGACGGCGCTCATGAAGCAAAGACTGTCGTGCCGGGTGCTCACATTGCAGATCACGCTTGGTACGAGCTTGAACACGGGCACCCCTGTAGCGTTCTGTATCAAATATTTGTAACTTACTGTTGATACTAGCAAATTCATCCGTATATAAGCCAGGTTCTTCGCAATCCATTTCATACAGGTTGTACAAATTTTTCCTGCGTGTCTTCTTCTGATGTTTCCTGTGAGAGGACCGCACGGAACCAATTTCTGTAGCTGTAGCACGCACGTCCTGCTTAAACATTTCCCAAGCAGCGAGCAGCGGCACCTTGCTCGAGAAAGAGGATTCCAGTTGCGAGCGGACACGAATGACAAACTCATCATCATTAATTACTGAAGAGTCCAGCTTCCAAAGCGCCCATTTCGGCATAAATTTTGAACAAGCACTGCCTCCGAGGCAAGCAACCACCGTACAGTGATCAGAGAATGAAACCGGTACAGTGTCACACACCATTCCTCGGGAGACAAGTGCGAAAGATGCATAAATCCGATCTAGGCGAGCGTCAGAATGACCCTGAATGCGTGTGAATAAGCAGGAACCAGGACATAAACTTCCGGTTTCAATAAGCCCTGCATCTCCCGTAATACGAGAAAAAATTTCACGGCTCCTATCCCTGGGTGTATCAGGACCGGCACCATCAACTGGGTCGCACACGCAATTAAAGTCACTGCGCACAGGTCACAACGTGCCGGTCACAGTCCAGTAGGCTGGCTATGCATTCAAAGAGACTAATGCGCTGTGGTACAGTATTAAATGCATAGACAATAATTAGTAGCCTTGGCATAGAGCAGAAAATCGCAGCATATCAACCCGCCCTCATTATCGACATTATAGGTCAAGCCTGAACAGGGGAGTGTCTTGCGCAGAAACAACCAGCAACCCGCCGACAGGCCCACAGCATGCGTTAGGAGGACATTATAGTCTGATAAAAAGGGACGCAGGGCCACCTCGGTATCCTTCACATTTTCAGTTTTCGTCTCCTGGACTGGCGATAACATCAAGGTGCCTGCTTCAGAAGAGTCGGCGGAGTCGCAGCTACCTCTGGCGAGACCTAATACCACGTACATTCAGTGTTGCGAATGCTAGCTCTGCGGAAACAGCCGTGACGACCGTAGCAAATTATGCCTACAGTTCCCTGTGCCTCTCGGTAGACGGCGAAGCCGCCTGAGAACCACCACCAGGCTTCCTGGACCGCGAACGTCGGCACTTCTCCTTGTGCCTCGGTGCTCGACGTCAAAGGTGATGCATGCTGCGCACCGGGTCCTCATCGTCACTCGTTTCGGAAGCGCAGGACGCACGGCGCTTCTGAAGCGTCTCGTCTGCGGAACCAGGTTCATCAGCCGCTGGAAGAAGGCCTTGATCCGGGTAGTTGCTGGCCAGCAATGACAGGAGGAGGCGAATCCGCCGTGGTATCCGTAGGGGCTTCTCCACCAGCAGCAGAACTCTGCGCCTCACACCGAGGCGGCGCTGCACGGTCATCCGCCGGTTCTTCACACTCCGCGGCAGCACTTTGGGGAACAAACGGCGCGCTGAAACTCGAAGGCTCAGCCACAGAGGGGACTGGCAAGTCCCCAGTCGCGTCAAGTACTTTCGTAGCGTCCATGATGTGCTCCTGTAGAGCGTCGTCAGGGGGCCGCACGCGATGCCTCAGCTTGTCAGCATACGTCACGACGCACTCCTCCGTTGTGTGGTCGAAACGCCGGCAGTAGTCACACCGCGGCGTACGACAGTGCCGACGAATGTGGCCAACGCGGCTGCAACGTAGACACAGAGGTGGTCTGCCCGGAATCCGAACAAGGCTCTGAATGCCGCACACACTCAGCTGATGTTGAACGTCATTAACCCCGACTCCTTCAGCAAGAGACAGGACGACATCACGGCTTAGAGTTCTCATCTACTCCATGTCTGAAACTTTCCAATTTTCCGCCGCGATAGATGTCACCGTCCTGTACGCCTGGAGTGCTTCACGGATGAAGCAATCTTCCAAGCGCTCGGGAAGCCACAAAAGCTTCAGCTTCACCTCCTTCGGCTCCGGGTCAACAAAAAACGCAGCAGCGGCTCTTCACCAAGAGTTCGCCGCACGACACGAGCATTTCCTTTCATTGCGCAGATTTGCAAGTCACCATCCAGACGTGTGACATCTGGAATTGTCTGATACAGCTAATTTCCTTGAGGTCCACGACGTTTCGCAGCGATTCTCTGAAATTCTGTGCTTGTGCGGGCGCACGGCAAGGTCTACATGCAGGAAAACGGAGTCGGTCACAAGCTTACCTGTTGGGAGTCGGGGCAGAACAATACGGTAGTCACTACTGCCGGCAAAAGCCTGTTGAGTACCTCGGCCAGAGGCAGATTGAACCTTTTGTGCGGAGAACATCGAGGAACGCGCCCGCTTCGAACAACGTCTTCTTTCTCCCTCCGCCATGCCAGCTCCGCCATTGCAAACTATCTGCCATGCCACATCGATAGTTTGGAATGAACAAAGGCGCGTGTAGGGAATACGGTGTCTTCGTTCACTCCCACCTTCCTCCCTTCCCTTAGAGCGAGGTTCAGGTGTCCACGGAGACAGATACATTTCCTGAGACCATCGAGGAACGCGCCCCCTTCGAACAACGTCTTCTTTCTCCCTCCGCCATGCCAGCTCCGCCATTGCAAACTATCTGCCATGCCAGATCGATAGTTTGGAATGAACAAAGGCGCGTCTAGGGAATACGGTGTCTTCGTTCACTCCCACCTTCCTCCCTTCCCTTAGAGCGAGGTTCAGGTGTCCACGGAGACAGATACATTTCCTTTCCTCAATAACCAATTTACCGACGAACAAGGCATAGAGCCGAACGGGCGATGGCGTTCTGTGGTCTCCCTGGCAGAGTTGCAAGAGGCTGTCGCGTTTCAGAGGCGAAGCTTAGCATCTTAACCACACATCAGTGACACAAGCAGCAACACTGCGCTTAAGGCTTTCGCCTCACCGCACTTTAGGTCAACAAAGTTTTTATTTATTTTACAGGTACATCCAACCTTATGCAAGGTCTTGGGCAATAGACAATAGAGGCCCTGACAATAGAGAATATATACACATGACAAGAAAGCGCACTTCAAGATAACAGATGGTCAACAGCGGCAAAATTCGCCCGGTTCTTTGCACAGAGTGTGATTGTGACCGAGAAAAAAAAGAAAGTGTGTCGAGGACGTAAGAGGTGAACACGGGGCACAAGAACATGCTCAGAGAAGACTAGAATACATTTTGTAGTGCGTCTGTAAACGCATCACGAACGGAGCATTCAACAGTACGAGGTCTGTTAGAAAAGTATCCGACTTTATTTTTTTTTGCGAACACCTGATGGATATGAAACAAGCGCGCTTATAGCAGTCAACCTTGAACCCTCGGGCGCGTGCACGAATTTTTTCCCGCCTGCCGATAGCGTCAGTCGCTGGCAAGCAGCGTTTGAGTGAAGGAGTGCGCAGTGCTCTTGTCGGTTTTTGTTCCAAGGAAAATGGCGGAGCGAGAGGAGCAGCGCTACTACCGCAAATTTTGCCAGAAACTTGGCGATAGCCAAGTGGAAACCATTCGAAATGTTCAGACGGCTTTCGGTGATGATGCTATGGGCAGCACACAGATTAAGCAGTGGAGCAACTGGTTTAAAGACGGCCGCACATCCGTGGAGAGAGAGCCACGCTCCGGTCGGCCATCAACATGCCGAAATGACCAGGTAATTGCCGAAGTGCACGCTGTGGTGATGCAGGACTGTTGTGTGACTATCCGAGAAATTGCGGGAGAGGTGGACATGAGCAATTTTTCTGCACATTCCATTATCACCGAAGATTTGGCCATGGAGAGAGTGGCAGCGAAATTGGTGCCGAAGCTGCTGACAGTGGAGAAAAAGCAGCTTCGTGTTGAAGTCTCAAAGGAGATGCTGGATTCCACAAACAGTTACCCTGACTTCACCGACGCCGTAATCACTAGTGACGAGTCTTTGGTGTACGGGCACGACCCGGAAACCAAATCACAGTCGTCACAGAGGACGCATTCCACGTCATCAAGACCAAAGAAGGCCCGCCAAGTGCGCAGCAATGTCAAAGTGATGCTGACTGCTTTTTTGACTCCCTCTGTGTGGCACACCACGAGTACGCACCCCACAAGGTCAAAGAATGACTAAAGAATAACAGAGATGTCCTCCATCGCCTACGTGGCGCTGTGCGGCGCAAGAGACTGGAATTGAGGTCAACAAGAAATTGGCGCATCCCTCGCGGCATTGCTCCTGCACATTCCTCGCATTTTATTCAGACTTTTCTGGCCAAAAACCAGACTCCTGTAGTTCAACAGGCTCCTTACTCTCCTGATATGTCCCCCTACGACTTCTGGCTGTTTCCTAAAATCAAGAGGCCATTGAAAGGAGCGCGATTTCAGAAGAGAAAGGACATTATGGCTGCAACGACAGCAGAGCTAAATTCCATTCCGAAAAGGGCCTTTTCGGAATACTTCCAACAATGGCAACACCGCTGGGAGATGTATATGGAGCCCCAAGGAGACTGATTTGAAGGTTATTAGGTTTCCAACGCTCCAGTTATGCCAGTTTTTTTTCTTCGGCCAAAGGTCGGATACTTTTCTAACAGACCTCGTATGGGCATCCAGTGCATTCCAGATACGTGTCGTCCTAAGGAGAAAAGAGTTCTTGAACACGTTGGTTTTACACGTGAAATCCTGAACCTTTCTGTTGCGGAATAATCGGCTAGTGCGCGCATTTGCGAGTTTAATATATCGGTTTTTGTCTATTGGTGTTTTGTCGTTGTACAGTAAATAATAAAACCTTAATCTTTCATGATACCGGCGTGATTCGAGTGTTTCTAATTAGCAGACTGTAAGAGACAGGTGGGGGACATGCGCCGACTATAGCAGTTGTAAATGAACATCGCGGATTTGCGCTGAACATTTTCTAGTTTCGCTATGTTTATTGCTGTGAAAGGGTCCCATACGATGGCTGCGGATTCCAAAATCGGCCGAATGTATGTCTTGTATGCTAGTAGCTTTATTTCAGGTGGGGATTTTCCGATGGTTTTTATGACATAACTCAGTCACTGCACTGGTTTATTTTTAATATAGTCTATGTGCTGGTTCCAACTAACGTCAGGCGTGATTATGATTCCCAGGTACTTAAAAATCGACACTGTTGTTAGATAATGATTTCCGATTTGGTATTTAAAAGTAAGCGGTTCTCTCTTACGAGATACGGTCATTGCAACAGTGTTTTTGATGTTAATCATTTTCCACGTGTAATTTAGCAAGTGATAAGTTTATGGTTACCTGGTCATATTTCGCGTATGCACCATTTTCCAGTGGAATGCTCGCGATTTCCGCTAGAAACTCAAAGATTTCCGGCAGGTCGTCCGAGCACACCACTTCCCTTTCATAGTCATTTCTGAATCACGTGTCTAGGAAAGTTTTAGACCGCATGGTTACCACTTGCCCCACTAACAACGACCAGATTAGGTCGGCAGATTGCTAACAGCCTTTTGCAATGATATCCCGGCCTCTTTGGTTGATGTCCCCCTCTCACAGCGAGAACGAATACTTGTGCGTCGTAGCAGTAATTGGCAGACAACAGTGCACTCTCATTGGAGTGTACCTTGAGCCAGGCAGGCCACTCGACGCTTCGAGGCTTGAAAACTTGATAGCAAGGCCACCCTCTCCGCATATAATTTGTGCTCACATACATGTGCCCGAGGGCCAAGTTTGCGGAACTTCTGTCAACACATTCAATTGAGCTGCTGAGTGATGGTAGCATAACCTACTTCTGAGGCCAGATGACTGCCAGCAGCATCGACGTGACCTCTGTAACCAATTCAGTAGCCCAGAACTTTGGCTAATGCACCGATTTGGAAACAGGAGGAAGCGACCACTACAGTCTCCACATATCAGCTGTCCGCGCGCAGATGGCGCAGAAGAAATTTCTTACTTAATCTGCAGCCTGGGATGCTTACAAGGAAGCGGCAAGCAGAGGAGTTATTGCCGTTACCCGGAATGAAGAATTAGCATTGACAATGGCCCATTGCCTGAGATAAAGTACACGCATAGACACCCTTCAAATGATGAGGCATTTCAAAGCCTATTCGCAGGCGAGTTGAAAGGAAGGCTTTGCGCACAAAAAACCTTGAAGGCATTTGTGCCTGGCCACGGGCACATTACATTCGGTTCCACCTGGATAAACTCAGTCGCCAAACAAGGCGTGACTGTTTACGCTGGATGTGCGCCAACCAGGAAGCAAAATATGGCGGATCGTTAGAAGTATGCGCACCCCAACAGCTTCACCCCTTCGCTGCTCTCTCTCTCTCTGCAAGAACGTAAATCCCTAACACCCCTGTCAAGCTCGCCAGTTAAGCGCACTTACCGTGAATGCATTTCGGCATCTCGAGTGACACTACGCGGTGCTACACGGTGCTACACGGGAAAGCAAAGTGCACTCTTGGTAAAATGGCGACAGAATATGAACGGATTTTCTGAAGAGGTCGATGGGAAAGAAAAAGTACTCATAATAACTGATTGCTTAACGTGACAGCGTAAATAAAACGAGGTTCAACAGTTTTTAACGATGAAAAAAAAATCAGAATAGAAGAAAAGCGAGGGCCAGCCAAAAGTATCCAGAATTTTGGCAACAAACAAGATGGGGCGGGAAGCGATGTTGCATCTGATCTCGTTCCCTATGTTTTGTTGCTTCGCCTGTAGCTATAACGAACGAATTTTTTCTAAAATCAGTGCTATAGCATGTAAAATAAATTTGTGGGTACTTTTTATGCACTATACATAATGTGCATTTGAACTCGCTGCTGGGGAGGCTACGCACTCAGCCCTCTTCTGTGAACGCACTCCGATATGAGTGCGCACTTTGGCGAGTGCACTTATGCTACGTCGCTTAGCTGTGCTACAATGCACTTTTAGCAAGTTGCACTCTTCGTAAGTGTACTTTATTTTGCGCGCTTGACAGGGGTATAAGTCTCGGAAGAATACTGCAGACGGGGTCAGGGCCTTCAACGCTCTCCGCAGATGGCCATCCCACAGGCGGCAGTGCCAGCGATGGACCTGGCTTTCACAACTGAAGAGCTATCCACAGGTATCGCGAAATCAAACAGACGCACCTCTCCAGGTCACGATCTAGTGACCCATGACGCCATCGCAAAGCTGCCCCACAACTCCCGTCTTCAAATTCTATAGTGTTACAATTCTTCCTGGATGACTGGTGAAGTCCCCGAAGCCAAAATTATGCCAGTCTTGAAACCTTGCGAGCAGCCAACAAGCTACGCGTCCTTTCCACCCATCGCCATACTGAGCTACGTAGGTAAGCCTATGGAGCGAATGATTTGAAAATGCATAAGTTGGGTCCTCGAAAGCCACAACGAGTCTCCCCAAGAAATGAACAAGATCCGTCCAGATAGGTCTATAACTGATAATGTCATCGCCCTCGTCTCATCGCTTGAAGAGTACCTTCATACTGGGCGTATTGCAGCTGCCGTTTTCCATGACATCAGGGCCGCTTTTTATTTTTCATCATGCAATTCTTGCAGATAACTTAGGAGGGTAGATGTGTAGGCCAGTTGGTGAGACATGAAGGAGCTAGACACCGCAGCGGACACGGGACAGAGAAAGAAGACGACACAGGGCGGTACTTGCGACTAAAATTTTATTTGAAACATCATGGCTTTATAAAGACAGAGGCACGTGTGGTCTTACAATCAGATAAAAAAGGATGAATGAAAAGCAAGAGATAACAAGACCTAACTGACAACAATGCACAGGAAAGATATGCGAGTCACAATGTACTGAAATCAGACTTTAAAACGCTATGCAATGCTCATCATGCGAGTCACAATCTACAGATATGAGAAGTGTTAAAAACCGTCGACCGCATGTGGAAGCAAGTGTCGGGGTTGTTGCCCTCAGTTCAGCCAGACCCAGATTGTTGGAAGAAGGAAGGGGTAGCTTGAGAGAGAGATTGTAGAGGCCATTGCCATTTTGCGCTCGCAACCGGATGAATGCGTTAGTTCGCCTTCGGTTTCCATCCTCCAAAAAGAACTTGGTTTCCTTGACAGGTAACAGGTTGGGTTGCTTCCTTTTGACGTTCTTTTTCTTCCTTTGTCTTGTGGTTTTCATGCTTCCACATGCGGTCGACGGTTTTTTACACTTCTGATATCTGTAGATTGTGACTCGCATGATGCGCATTGCATAACGTTTTAAAGTCTGATTTCTGTACATTGTGACTCGCATATCTTTCCTGTGCATTGTTGTCCGTTATGTCTTGTTATCTGTTGCTTTTCATTCATCCTTTTTTACCTGATTGTAAGATCACACGTGCCTCAGTCTTTATAAAGCCATGAAGTTTCAAATAAAATTTTAGTTGCAAGTACCGCCCTGTGTCGTCTTCTTTCTCTGTCCCGTGTCCGCTGCGGTGTCTAGCTCCTTCAATTCTTGCAGCCTTGGCCAGTCCTACTCTTGGAGGAAAGATGTACAAGCGGACTGGAAACTATTTAAAACAACGGCAAATTTTTACGAGCACTCAAAACGGTCCAACAGTATTTCACTAACTGGAGAGGGGAGTACCTCCCAGAGCGGTGCTCAGCCTTCTCCTATTCAATACTGCCCTTAAACACCTAACAAGAAACCATCCGAGAGGAGTACACATAACGATTAATGCAGATGATGACTGGAGCGTGTCACGTTCGCGCTATATTACCCAGCGACGTCTTCAGAGAACATTACTGCGCATCTCGATAAACCTGGCTCCCCGAGGTCTTCGTCTGTCACCAGAAAAAGTGCTGCTATGTTTTTTACGCGGAAAATGACGACTCGATATCCGCTCCTTCCAGGTGGACGATCACTACCTTATGTACAGTCTCTGCCAAAAGTAACCGAGCACAGGTGGTTTGTTGTTTAGCCTCGTAGCAAAGCACTTATGGCAGCCCTTAAGCTCTGATTCTGTGTGAAGCAAGGTGGGCCCTTGTCCTCAAGTTTCGACACCCTTCGATCTTTAGGGATACCGTGAAGGCAGTTGAGCAGCAAAAACCTGTTGATTGGTTACTTTTGGCAAAGGGTGTACGTTCTCAGAATCCTAGTTGTTGTGATAGAAAGTAATCTCTCGTGGTCAACCTCATATCAGAAAACTACTCCAGATGATCACATCACAAGTTTTCAGATTCGTGGCGGGAAAAAGGGGCAGGGTTCTGCTGGAAAAAGCCTGCATTGAAGGAACCTTGCGCTACTGCCTGCCAGTGCTTCATCTCCAACAAGCAAGTGTCTTGGCTTCCAAAAGGATTCCCCTGCATCAGGAACAGTAGCGGAAGCAGGCTGTCTCCCGCTAGATGTGATTGCCGCCCAAGAAACTATGTGTACGCACCACCGCGACGTCATCCAAGGGAAGAAGCACTTCCTACACTGTGTCCACTAACTCGCTGCAACTCTGGCGTTGGCCAAGCTGTGCAGCTCCTGCCCCTCGCTGCTATTAATCAACCACTGAAACTACTGACATTTCCCCAGTGGACACTATCACCCCTAAATGTGAAGTTTGTTCCAGGTCTGCATGCAGAGCCGCATGCCACAGGCAGCGCTTCTACAAGCTACTCTTGAACAGAACTGAGGATAGGGCGAGTTGGTGGTGATCCATCATATGAACAACCAGCGCTTGCGAACACAGAACAAGACGAGATAAACTGAAGGCGCTGAACTTACAACTCTGCATACCCTGAGTTGTAAGTTCAGCGCATAGCATAGTGGGCGAGTTGGTATTGCATCTTTAAGGAACGAAACAGCGCAACTAAAACGAAGGACCAAGTGTTCGTGTCTCTCTTTTTCTTGGTCCTTCGTTTTAGTTGCGCTGTTTCGTTCCTTAAAGTTCAGCGCAATCAGTTTGTCTCGTCCTCTGCCTGTGTTCGTAAGTGCTTGTGTTTAATGCGATGGACGCTACTCTCGCCTACTTCACCCAGGAATATACTGCCTCGAATCTTTGTAGTGTTTGTTCGTTCATTCTTCAAAGCTGCCGGCACGCTTTTTTGCCCCTTTGCGATGCAAGACGCGCCTAGATTTATCTCGGTTGATAGCATCCAGGCGGAGCAGATTCTCTACTGTGCCAGACTGTTCTAGTAACGTTCCAAGCTTTATCTCGAATGTTCACTATCAGCTTTAAAACAAGCACGGCCGAGAGCTGCGGGCATTTTGTTCGACGACCGCAGAGTACGCCAGTTGCTACACCGCCGCCGAGTCATTCAGTTCTTTGAGGGCGCAAGCCAGCTCAGATAAAGTTTCATGCGGACGCCATTGTCGCTCTTTCTCTGCTCGCCGGACCACAGTCGCCATTACGTGACATGTGGTGGAGGTGCTGACCTGCTATCCTGCTATGCCCTTCACGATGGAACCTGGTGCACAGCCAACGCTCGTCGTACTTCGCCAGCCCCGTGAGCCACCGACTTAACTAATCATGCCAATGGTATCAAATTTTTTGCGCATCACCCCCACATCACCCCCATTGATTACAAACTCTCGTTTGATCCTAGCTCTTCTGAGAACGCCACAATTGCTGCCGACCCATTTTTATTGCGAAAGCAATACTACGCTCATGAACGCCCTTTCGCTTAGAGGCGGCCGGTAGCCACATTTGACCTTTAGAATGACCTCTGACGTCATACCAGGGTGAGAGATGGGCTACCACGTAGAGTCGTCGCGCAGCGGCGGCCGGTAGCCATGCGTGACATTTAGAATGACCTCCGACGTCATGCCATGCCTAGTGAGGTCATAGCGTTACGTCATACCTGGGTGAGAAATGGGCTACCACGTCGAGTCGTAGCGCAGCGGTGGCCGGTAGCACGCGTGACCTGTAGACGTGGCGCACTGCTTTCCTTCTTTAGACGCGGCGCGCCGCGTTCCTTCCGTTAGAGGCGCTGGGCTCGCTTTCGCAACCTACCAGGCTTAACCAAAGCTAAGCCACCGCCAAATTTTTATGACACGACCCCGCCAACATAGCCAAGTATTGCTTTCGCATTAATAATTACAGGTACAGCCTTCGTCAAAAGTTTAGAGCCCAGGGGGTTTGCTTCTGGGCTGCATCGCTCTGCTCGTAATGCGACCTCAGCGTCCAAAATCTCCTGAAAGTAAGATTTTTGGTCCTGCTCCCTCCGATGCGTGGGACTTTCACAAGTGCTGCAGGCGCGCCACAATAGTTCTTTGAAGCAACCCCCCTGGGCTCTAACCTATTGACAAAGGCTGTACACGGTCGTCCACTTCTAGTTTGAACACGGCTCCGGGCAGCCCGCTGGCTGCCCGGCTGTCCGGCAGTGGATTCGTGGCTTTCGCCGTGTCGCCTGCTACAGAGCGCCAGCGCCGCCAGGTTAAACTCACGTTGCGGTCAAGAGCACTTTCGCACTGAGCGCGCAAAGCGCCGGGGTGATTAATGTTGCCCACTCAGCAGCTTAGAAGCGCAGCCCCTGCGCGTGGTCGAGAGCTGCATCCGCGGTGGCAAAGGCTTTTCCTTATCGTTTCTTCTTGCAATAACACGTAACAATCGGCTGATAAGGAGAAAGACATCCTCCAAGTGGGAGTTGAAGCGGTTTACTCTGAGGCCACTGCCATTACTTAGCTGCAATATTTTATCATTTGAAGCTATTCGTGCCCTGCAGCCAGAATAAGCCGTCGACTCACGGGTGCTTTAATCCGCTCTAGTACGGCACCGCAGTAGAATGCCAGTGCTATATTATGTTTACTTGCAATACAGGTGGTGCAGGTTAGGCGAAATTTTCTTATTCGGTTCTTTAGCTTAGCTCAGAAGGGGCTAAGTTGCTCAGTAGTTTCAGGAATTTGTTAAAATAACGCCTGAAGATTTCGCACACCGATGCACTCGTGTGGAAATGATTTTAAGGCGGAAGCCTTTAATGCCTCATCGCTGTAAGCCGGAGCTGTCGACAGAAATGTCACGCTTTTCAATTGGTCGAAATGGTCGTGAAGTCACAGTGCGCGAATTTCAAACGGGGCCAATTGTACCTTGGCTACTAACCATGCAACCAATTAAAGGGATCGTATAGTGATGCTCCAAGTAAGTTTGACTGAGTTTAGTTAATTGCTTACTTAACCAATCAGTCTAATTAACCTTTCTAGTCAGACCAGATAAATAAATAAAACCGAGTAGGAAATTGGCCGAGCTTGGGAATCGAACCCCGGTCTCCGGAGTGCGAGCCGAGCACGCTACCACTCCGCCATGCCAGCTCGAAGGTAGGTTTGGAATGAACAAAGGTGCGTCTAGTGAATACGGTGTCTTCGTTCACTCCCTTCTTCCTCCCTTCCCGTTAAGGCGAGGTTTAGGTGTCCACCCAGATATCAGAGTCAGATACATTTCCTTTCCTCAAAAACCAATTTACCCACGAGCAAGGCATATTTGTCCGCCTTTCAGATTAGTCCAAATTGTCGTGACGTCACCGCGCGCGAATTTTGACGGGTGTCCACCGAAATATGTGAGGCAGTTACTGCGCAACTTCCTTTCCTCAAATACAATTTTCGACTAGTGTCTACTGAGATATGTGAAACAGTTACTGCGTAATTTCCTTTCCTCAAATACAATTTTCATTTTCTTCATTATGGCCCCTCTTCTTTCACTCACACTTCCTCCCTTCCTGTACGGTGCGGCTTAGGTGTCCACCGAGATGACAGAGAATTACAGACCATTTCCTTTCCTCAAAAAGCGTTGCGTTCAAAGGGCAACGCATCGCGCCGAACGGGTGTTGGCGTTCCTTGGACTCCGTGGCAGCGCTACAACACGCTGTCGCGTTCCACTCCTAAAGGCGAAGCTTAAGCGTCATTAGTTGGCAGTTAATTAATGCACCAACCGAATATGAAGTGAACAATCGCGTAGCAGATTGCAGCACTCAGGCTTTCGCCTTTCACCACTTTAGCCGCTAAAGTTCCTCGTTTTTTTCAATGGTCTCTACGCCAGCCTTGGTTGCTGCTCATATGCAACCACTCTTCTGGGCATATAAGCAAAACATGGCCATGTTTTCCGTTCGTTCATTCATTTTCACGATTCTTACCGTGAATAGCTCGTGTCCATACTGCCTTTGTATTAATCTCCCTCCAGGGTAGCGCGCCATACATTTAGTACTGACATTCCAGAATGGAAATTTGAGCGGGCAAAAGCACCCGTGAGTCGACGGCTTATTCTGGCTGCGGGGCACGAATAGCTTCAAATGATAAAATATTGCAAGTGGCCTCAGAGTAAACCGCTTCAACTCCCACTTGGACGATGTCTTTCTCCGTATCAGCTGATTGTTACGTGTTGATTGCAAGAAGAAACGATAAGGAAAAGCCTTCGCCACCGCGGATGCAGCTCTCGACCACGCGCAGGTGCTGTGCTTCTAAGCTGCTGAGTCGGAAACATTAATCACCCCGGCGCTTTGCGCGCTCAGTGCGAAAGTGATCTTCACCGCAAGGCGAGTTTAACCTGGCGGCGCTGGCGCGCTGCAGCAGACGACGCGGCGAAAGCCACGCCTGTGGATTCCTCGGCGCCTGCGCGCTAGTTACCCAGGCGACCGAGAGAGGCGCTGCGAAGAGCGCCGGCTGCCAGGAGCCGTGTTCAAACTAGAAGTGGACGACCGTGTACATTCCATGTTACAAGCCATGCCCACGGTATGTCCTCACCAATAGTCGCTCCTCAGGAGTGGCGTTGTCCTCTTCCTCGTCCGCCATCTAGCCTGCAAAAACGACAGTTTTATCAAGCGGCGTGCAAACAAGAGCGGCGCGCATGAACAGTGATATCCGAGCACAGCCGCTGCTTTCTGGGCATCAAACCAAGTATGGTGAAAAACACACCCGCTGAGTAGCAGCTAACATTATTCTTGGGCTACAAGTGGTATTTCGGCGTGTAAAGGGACGTTGCATGAACGGCTTGATTTTGTCTGACGTAAAGTAACCTGTTCAAAGATCTTGACCAATCTTGCTCGAGCGAATGCCACAGTTGACGTCCCAACGTAAAGCGAAGTTCGGCGGCAAGTTCGGCGGATTTTGCAAGCTGCTCACGTGACCTTTTGTCTTCTGTGAGCCTCTTGTTAAGGCACCTGCCGGTTTGCCCTACGTAGGTTCCTTGGCAGCTGAGCGGAATGCTGTAAACGACGTTTTCGTCACACTTTACATAGGTAATTTCATGCTTGAGGTAGCATCCAGGTTCCTTTTTGTGGTCTTCATTCTCGTTGACCTTTTTACAGATTCCAATGAGCTTACTGGGAGCTGAAAAAACCACCTGGACTCCGTACTTGTGAGCTGTCCTCCTTATTCTGTGGGAGATGTTACGAATATACGGCATCCCAACAGGGCGTCCCTCGTAGCTCGTTTTCTTAGTTTTGTGGGACCCAGTAGCTTCTCTTAGTAAGCTTTCAGCAATGCCAGAAAGTAACTGCTCCGGGTAACCGCTCTCCTTCAATCGGGAGACCTGTTCTTCGACGCTGTGAATTATCGAGTGGGGGACAAGATTTTTTTATAGTTTGTTTCAGGCAAGATGTTGCTACAGCTTCCTTTACAATTCTAGAATGACCGGAGTCAAACCGCAACAGCGGTTTCTCCGCCCTGGGCTTGTAAGCCCGGCAAGTGTGGTTGTTGCTGCACGTCACCGGCAGGTCATGCAATCTAATCTGACTTTCCTTTTGGGGTTTCAGAAGTGAACTGAAGGCCGGGGAAAGCTATCTTCCATTCATTAAGAACACCTTCCACATTTATGGAATCAGTTGGGCTGTAGGGAAGGCAAAGCAAGTAATCATCAATGTACCTAAAGCAAGTTAAGATATTCTGCGTATTTAGGGTGTTCGATAACCTCCGATTACCCTGTGCCAAGAAAATGTCGGACAACACAGGCGCCAAACAAGATCCAATACTTATGCCTCCTTTTGGCAAAAACAATTCACCTTCAAATTCTATGAACAAGGAGCATAGGTAGCCTTCATTCAATTCGAGAGAGCAGTTAACATTCATTCCACAATGGTTTTGAAACTTGACCGTTCTGAAGTGTTCAACACTTCCTTCCACAGCCTTCAAAGAGGCGCTCCGTGGAATGCTGTAGTACATGTCCACCACATCAATTGCAAGGCACACCACCGGGGGGCTTGATTTCAAAAAATCTATGATTTCCTCAGATCATTTACCCATAAATGGGTCCCGAATCGGGAGGATAAAAAAGTGGGCTCTTAGGAATTTAGACAAGCAGCTTTGCCAGGTTCTTCACCGATGACCCTGAAAGGCATGCCTTCTTTGTGCGTCTCGATTGCGAAGAAAGGTCGCCTTGCACTCTGTTTCTTCAGCTTTTCACTGCCAGATGAGCCGCATTTCCAAGCCACACTCTTGCGAAGTTTGGCAAAATTCAATTTGCTGATTTTGGCAGGATCAAAATTCTTTGTTGGTCCTTCCAACGCCTCACTTTGATGGACGCCTTTCTCAATGACCACGAACTGGCCTGTCTTGTCGGAGGTGATCAGGCAGAGGCTGTTGCTCACGGAAAGGTGATAGTATCTTTGGCTTGTTGTCCCGGGACTTCAGTTGGTTAACCTGTCTGATGCCTCGGACTGCTTCAATAAGGCAGGCGGATCTTTCCTGATCTGGCAATCTGTCTGCAATACCATGAATCCTTGCAAAGCTCTCAGCCGGCCCGGGCATCGGTTGAAGTGTAAGTTTTGGTCCTTTGTCTAGCATGATGCTAACTTGCTCAGGCAGCGTGCGTCCCGAAAGGTTGATTGCTCCGTGATCGTTAGACAGAAATTTCTTTGATTTTTTGGAAGACTAGCAAAATTAGTTTTTCCATCGGAGTAAGGCGTTGGAAGGACTAACGAATAACTTTGATCCTGCCAAAACTTCGTAACAGTGTGGCTATGAAATGCGGGTCATCTGGGAATGAAAAGCTGAAGAAACAGATTGCAGAGTGCAAGGCGATCTTTCTAAAGCCTTTCTTCACAATCAAGACGCACAAAGAAGGCATGCCTTTCAGGGTCATCGTTGAAGACCGAGGAACCTGGCAACGCTGCTTGTCTCAATTCCTAAGAGCCCACCTTTCGATATTCCCGATTCGGGACCCATTTGTGGGTAAAGGATCTGAGGATATCATAGATTTTTTGAAATCAAGCCCCCCGGTGGTGTGCCTTTCAATTGATCTGGTGGACGTGTACTACTACATACCACGGAGCGCCGCCTTGAAATCTGTGCTAGAAAGTATTGAACACTTCGGAACGGTCAAGTTTCAAAACAATTGTGGAATGAATGTTAACTGCTCTCTCGAATTGATTGAACGCTACCTATGCTATTTGTTCGTATAATTTGAAGGTGAATTGTTTTTGCCAAAAGGAGGCATAAGTATTGGATCTTGTTTGGCGCCTGTGTTGTCGGACATTTTCTTGGCACGGGGTAATCGGAGGATATCGAGCACCCTAAATACGCACAATATCTCAACTTGCTTTAGGCACGTTGATGATTACTTGCTTTGCCTTCCCAACAGCCCAACTGATTCCATAAATGTGGAAGGTGTTCTTAATGAATGGAAGATAGCTTTTCCTGGCCTTCAGTTCGCTTCTGAAACTCCAAAAGAAAGTCAGATTAGATTCCTTGACCTGCCGGTGACTTGCAGCAACAACCACACTTGCTGGGCGTGCAAGCTCAGGGCGGAAAAACCGCTGTTGCGGTTTGACTCCGATCATTCTAGAATTGTAAAGCGAGCTGTAGCAACGTCTTGCCTGAAACTAGCTATAAAAAAATCTTGCCCCCACTCAGTAATTCACAGTGTCGACGAACAGGTCTCCCGATTGAAGGAGAGCGGTTACACGGAGCAGTTATTTATTTATTTATTTATTTGAACATACTACAGGCCGTTTTCGGGCCCATGCAGGAGTGTTTACAATGCAGAGTAAAAACAAAAATTCAAAAATACAGAGATGTTCTCTGACCCAAACACAAAAAGAGTAAAGAGAATTAAACAGAAAAGTCAATTTTTTCGATATAATTAAGAAATAGTTCCACGGACGTACACTTCATCGCATCTTCAGGCAATTTATTCCAATGTGATATAAAATCTGGAAACAGGGACTACCTGTGGACATTTACACGGCTGACTGGTTGACGAAGTGTTTTACTATGGTTTGTTCTAGACGAGTGTTTGAATGGCCGGTGTAAGTATTGTGAATTGGCTATTTTAAAGTGACCGTTACTTTGTGGCATTGCTGAAAGCTTACTAATAGAAGCAACTGGGTCCCACAAAACTAAGAAAACGAGCTACGAGTGACGCCCTGTTGTGATACCGTATATTCATAATATCTCCCACAGAATAAGGAGGACAGCTAACAAGTAAGGAGTCCAGGTGGTTTTTTCAGCGCCCAGTAAACTCTTCGGAATCTGTAAAAAGGTCAACGAGAACGAGGACTACAAAAAGAAACCTGGGTGCAACATCAAGCACAAGATTACCTATGTAAAGTGTGACGAAAACGTCGTTTACCGCCTTCCGCTCAGCTGCCAACGAACCTACGTGGGGCAAACGGGCAGGTGCCTTAACAAGATGCTCAGAGAACACAACAGATCACGTGAGCAACTTGCAAAATGCGGGAATCTGGCATTGCGCACACTGTAAATGCACACCATTGCTAAAAAACACCAAGGTAATAGGTCGGCCCAGAGAGAGACAGCAACGAGAAATTATCGAAGCTTTCGTAACGCACGTTGCTTCAGATAAGCAATGCGTCAGCTCGCCTTCGGTGATGTTAGGGAGAACTGAATTAACCTACCTCAAGAATAGTAATCTTCGGCTGTTGTAAACGCACGTGTTGATCGTTTTTTTCCTGGTTCTTTCTCTTGTTTTTCCCCCCATTTTCCTTCTTCTTTCCTTCTTTTCCTTTCGTTTTTCGTTTTTTTTCTTTTTTTATTTTCTTGTCAGCGCGTGCGCTCCTCTCTTTTCTGTGCATGATATGACATCAATATGTGTATGTAATCATGTTTCTTCAGAGATTAAACAGTTGTTAGAAAGCGCTTCGTCCTGTGTGTCCGTCCCTTATCCGTATTTTGATAGCGCTCACCAATACCTTCAATAATGTATATCCAACTAGCCCCAGTAGTAGCTTTTTTGTCTGAAAGCTTCCTTACCTCAGTAAGGAAGCCTTCACTGCAGTGCGGCCCTCTCATGTCAATCTGAAAGCTTCCTTACAGAGGAGCCCTAAGTAAGGTCGTCCTTGGTGCATCCTCAGAGGTAAGGCAGCCACTAGCTGCCTTCATGCGTCCTTTCGTCGCTCCTGGCCCTGAAGGAACGCTTCACCTCACTGCTGCCACAAGTGACACCGCACACTCGCGCGGGCGGCGAGACACGGTGGAAAGACGCGAGCCCGGCGTGAGCGCAGTTGAGCAGGCGGGAAAAAATGGCAGCGTGGACTGGCCGCTACGTGGGCGACTGCGCGCAATTTTTTAACCGTGCTAGTGAATCGATGAAGCGTACCTGTATCCTGCAACAGCTAGGTCGCTTCGCGACGCGGTGAATCCAGTGGAAGTGCACTCAGAGGAAGAATTTACGCTCAGATATGGACCGCAACCAACACGGTCCCCCCTTCAATCGCCGCCGCTGTCTTTCGCGCTGCGCAGCGACAAGGTTAGGCGTGACCGGTGCGATGCACGAGGAGGGGCGCGGCCCTGGCTTCCCGGGCCCGGCCAAAACCCTTTCCACTCAACACTCCTCTCTATGGAGAGGAGGTCTCTGCGGAGCACGGAGCTTGTTCGATGCAGCAGCGGGCCGAGATCTCCGCGCGATCGCCCGTGTCGTGCACGCGCAGTTTCGCTGTGACCTCATCTGCGATGTTCACCTCGGTTGAAAAGCCGGCCCACATGCCACGGTGGGCAATGAAATAAGTCCAAATAAATTCAGTGCAATGGCCACCTGCTTACCATGGCACTGGACATCAGCTTATCTCCCAGAAAAGGACAGCCTCGTGAAGCAGTCCGTGCAAAAATGAGCTATACGAAAGCTCGGGAAGGGCAACCTGTGTCTCACAAGCTCCACCGGCAATTTTGTTTGAAACAGCCACTCGCAGGCATCGCTTAGCCACTGCGCCAGTAGTGGTGTGAGAATGATCCTGTAATCTGAGAAGGCGTACTTGCACAGGACGTATCTCCAATGCTATCGCATTGTACTCTTAGAGGTGTGTTAAGCGTCGTCAAAGTTTTCTGAAGCCTACAGTGTCTTTGAAGCCTTATTAGAGCCTTTTTACTCCGATTCAGTTCACTCTTATGTCTAAATCTTGCCAACTTAGCATGCATGCACATTTGAAAAGTACACAGTGTAATATGATCATAAGAAGCACTCTTAACCCTTCATAGTGCTCTCGAAATTAGCATATACATTAACGTAGCTCAAATTAACATATCCCATCATAAGCCCTAGTTGCTGAAAATGATAGGCATCATCTAAGCACAGGTGGTCGAATGGCATGCTTTTATGTTTATGAAGCCTTGCATTAATGACTAAGTGCTTTAATTGTTACTGAGTAATGATAAACTCTACGATCACACTTTATTTTGTATTTCGGCTGACACAGGATAAACACGGGTGGCAAAAAGGCAGTGCTGCCAAAATTAGATATGCTTGCCAAGCCAAACCAAGCAAAGGTAAGAACAGGAATACAGATGAATGATATTAGTATTGGCGTACAGTGTGTCTTGGATGGCTTAGACGAGACAAGAAATGCAAGATCAGAGCCAAGAATCGATACTTATTCAAGAAATTAAAGCATTGTGCATATTTGTATTCGCGTAATATACCCTGGTGTCACTGATATCTTCTGCAGCTAAGCAGCTTAATAATGCTCAAGCTACCTAAACAATATCGCTCACACACTGCTGCCCTGTTTCGATTTTTGAGACGTTCATTACCTGCTCAGTATTTTCCTCCCATGCCTATTTTCATAGTCCTTTAGATTACAGGATTTAATTAGGGCACTTTGAATAGATGTGGACATGTAATGAAGGTCTTCTAAGCATCAAAATTTTAGATAATTGGGGTGAAAGGGCCAAGCTTAAATTAAGCCACACGGGTGGTTGCTGTTTTATTGCGCGCCCTTTCTAACCGCATCGAGGTGGCGACGGCAAAGCTTTGCCAACGAGGCGGGGGGCTAAAACTTCAGTTGCTAGCAGTGGCAGAGATCGCGGATGCATTGTAGCCAGGTGCACTGATCACGGAAGTACACTATATAGAAGGCAGCATGATCAATTTCCGAAAGTCCAAAGCTAGCCACATTGGTTATCGACCTCACCTGTCCAGCGCTTGCGCTTTTTTGTAAATCCCGGGACGAATCCGATAAGCACGACAAGTAGGCTTTTACTCCCACCTTCCTAGCTCCCTTACATTCCACCGAGATGTGAGACTGTGCCATTTCCTTTCCTCAAAAACCAACTTTCACCATAATGATCACAGCCAAACGCGGCGTTGCTTACGGCGCTGAAAACATTCACTACAGCACCGTGTCCCTGCTGCATACACACCGTTTGATCATAGGCTGCACTGACTGATATCATTTGCGCCACGTGTGCATACACCGTTCCCTTGTGCGCAACTCAAAAAACTATCGCTCAGAATTTAAAAGGCAGGTGGTCACCGTCACTGGTTTTCGCATCGGCAGCCTCAGCACGGCAAGTATCCCGCTGAAAACACGGCTTTGCGCACCGCGGGACGTAAACAAAGTGCGCGTGTATGCTCAGGGCAGGTAGTGACCGCTGATCTGGATCATGAGTGGGAAATAACTAGAAGAATAAGAATGGGGTGGAGCGCATATGGCAGGTTCTCTCAGATCATGAATGGTAGCTTACCAATATACCTGAAGAGAAAAGTATACAACAGCTGTAGCAAACCGGTACTCACCTATAGGGCAGAAACGTGGAGGCTAACAGAGAGGGTTCAGCTTAAAGTAAGAACAACGCAGCGAGCTATGGAAAGAAAAATGATAGGTGTAACGTCAAGAGATCGGAGGCGGGCGGGGGGGTGAGGGAACAAACGCGGGTTAATGACATCCTAGTTGAAATCAAGAGGAAGAAAGGGGCTTGGGCAGGGCATGTAATGCGAAGGCAAGATAACCGCTGGTCCTTAAGGGTAACGGAGTGGATTCCAAGAGAAGGCAAGCGTAGTAGGGGGCGGCAGAAAGTTAAGTGGGCAGATGAAATTGAGAAGTGTGCGGGAATACGGTGCCCGAAACTGGCAAAGGACCGGGTTAATTGGAGATACATGGGAGAGGGCTTTGCCCTGCTGTGGGCGTAGTCAGGCTGATGATGATGATGCTGTTCGCGCAAATTCCCCTTGTAGTTTGTCGGTGAACTCACAAGAAGAACATCATTCGGGTTGTGAAACGTGTGACGAACACACCAAAATTTGAAATGCGTTCGATATACTTACGAATCTCGAAACGCCACATTCACCTATGACGAATCGTATATCTGATGCATGCTGCATACACACGCATTGTGGTTTCAATGTGAAGCATGGCATGCATCTGGCACCATTCGCAGGTCCGCTGTTGGAAAAATAAAATACCAAAAACGTTCATCCGCTCACCGTGAGTACTTGTGGTGTAACAGACAATAAAGACAAAAAAAAAGTACTTGTGGTGTAGTGGTTAGAGTGCTCGTTTTGCATTCTGCGTACTTGGGTTCCAACCTCGTTTGTGTCGTTGCTGCTGAGTGTGTGTGTGTGTTTCGGCGTAAATCTCGAATTGATACAAAGTGACACTAAAAGGTCATCGGCAAGCTAAAATTGAAAACAGTATGAAGAAAACAAAACGATTCTAGGAAAAAAAATTACGGGGCCCTTTGTCTAAAGTGCACCTTAGAGGCAAAAGCGTTTCCCGCACCACTTTGCCTCTGTGGCACTGGTGACGCCACCACTGGATGACGTCACACGTAATTAATAACTAATTACTAAGCAATTACAAATCACTAGTTAATAGTTAATTTCTAATTAATGACGAACTACTAATGAATGACGCTTAATCTTTGCCTTTAGGAGCGGAACGCGACAGGGTGCTGTAGCGCTTCCAGGGAGTCCACTTAACGCCACCACCCAGTCGGCGCGATGCGTTGCCCCTTGAACGCAACTACTAGAACACTGTAAACGCAACGAATTTTTGAGGAAAGGAAATGGCGCATTAATTCTCTGTAATCTCGGTGGACCCCCGCACCGTACCGTACAGGAAGGGAGGAAGTGGGAGCGAAAGAAAGAGAAAGCGCGGCCGCAATGAAGAAAACGAAAACTGTATTTCAGGAAAGGAAGAGGGAGATTGTCGGCGAGGCGATGGAGAGCGCGCGGCGGCGGCGGCCACGGAGGAAAATGGCGGCGGCTCCGGAAGGCCAGCTGTGCGCAGTGTGACGTCACCCGCTCCTCGCGCATGCGCAGCTTGGCCTTTCTAGACCTCCGCGAAATTGATTTATTATTTCAGAAAACTGCAGGCCACTGCTTGGCCCAAGCAGGAGTGAATTTACATTGTTACATAATTAAAAGGTTAAAATTATACAATATTGGGAGCCCATGGATACAAAACATACATGTACACAATATTAGCAGGTAAGTAGACGATTTAACGCATCACAAAAGTTTTGCGAGCAAAAAACAGATGCCGGCAACGGTTTCTAATCGTGCACTGTTCTCGGGAATAAACTATTTAAAACTGTCAGTTTCGGTGAAAAGGGGAGTAAGTGAATGCTGATGAACGCTCCGAGTACTTCTCACAAGAGGACGCTTAATGCACTTTGGAAGCTTCAGTTTTATGCGAAGCATATTACTAGAGGTACACTACAGCCCTTCGCCGTGGTTACGCGCCGTGCACACCACGTGGTACAGTGACGACACACCACGTGACATACCACGTGACACATGACGTCACGACAGATCGCCGTCACGCGCTGGGAGAGGGAGAACGATGTCATCGCACAGACGCCGGAATGTCCTCGAGCGGCATTCCCGCGCATTTCGAACGGGCGTTCACACTCGGTGTAGGTGAAACGCTCGCTCCACCGGGCAGGCGGACGCGGCTTCCGTGGCAATCCAGGCGCCCACCCAACGCGCGTCTCGGGGTTAGTCGGCGTTCCGCTGTAGCCATGCCGTTGTCTTCCCCCACGACGAAGGCTTCTAGTGGTTGTATTAAAATGACAAAGTATTCAACCAAGGAAAGCCATGTATTACCAAGCCTAGCCATCAATATGCTTCGCATCTGACCAGGGTTAACCAAGTTAAGCCTCAGCCATTTTTTTTCCTGTTCAACTATTGAACAAGAATACCAGTTTATCAATCTTTATGCGGATTTCTTATGTAGGAATGTTATTTGATATCATTGACTGCGAGAGAGAGTCCTTCCTTTTGTATTTTTCGTATGTAAGCATAATGTCTCAGCGACTAGCGTAGTGTTGCTTTCCCAAGAAAAATTTGTTCTGAGGCCATATAAACGGTGGGCCGCTATCCCGCGCGCCGTTTAGTAAACTGGAAAATTTTGACTTTTTCCATCATATACAGTTGTCCTGCTTATTGGTAGGCCGTTTAAATACGGGCCGCTTGGGTACGAACCGCTTAAACACTGTGCCGCACATAAGAAAGGCCGCTTCCGCTGTGGGCTGTGCAAGCGTCGACAATCTGCCCCGACGTCTGGGAGCGCCGGCGACTTGGCTAAGAGTGTACTATCAGCGTCAAATGAAACGCGAACAAAACAACTGGAACGCGAGCACAAAAAATCAAGCATATTAGAGGCTGCAGATGAAATACAGGCGTGGGCTATTAACATTTCAGAAGAGCGGTCTTTTCGGGTTCAATGGGAAATTAACTGCTCATGTATTTTGCCTCCCTAGTATAATATCTGCGAGTTGTGCTGTTCGCGTTTCAATTGGCTTGTTCGCGTTTCAATTGACGCTGATAGTACATAACAGTACGATATGCGCCCGTCCTAGTGCTCTTCTCGACCGTGTCTTTTATTTTGCTCATTTCCCTTGCATGCACGACCTACTCGTCCAACAACGTGCATTCTTTGATCTCATCAAAGTGCAAGAGTGGTCGACACCTGCCTGATCAAGGTAAATGTCAGTAAAACCTTTTCAATATCTTTCCAGCGCCAACGTAACAACTCATCTCCTAACTACGTCCTTTACTCTTGTCCTGTAACTCAAACCGACCGTATCAGCTACTTAGGTATTCATATCGCCAGTGACCTATCCTGGAGCAGCCGTATTAATCATATAGCTGCATCGCATGCGTGACGGGCAGCGTGCGCAATGCCGCCTTAAAGGGGCAACTAATAAGCGCTATGAACCGAAGCGCTGCGCTTGCCCCGTCGCCCCACTGTGGGACTTTGGCATCCCACCGCTGCCATCCAATGTTGGGTGTGGGCCTCCGAGCCAAGAAACGGTCGAGGCGACGGTGAGTCAAATGACGTTTATGTACAGTATGTACAAGGGCTTTTACATGATAGATACAAGGGCCGAGAGCACCACGGGCTAGCACAAAGAAGGGCGGCCCCGGGCAAGCGTAGCTCCGGCGTGATAGCTCTTCTGCTGCTCGGGCTCAGCGCGGCTCCGTTCTTATAGCCGCCGGTGTCCGTTGAGGCAGCCAGCCGTTCAAACCCTCCAATCAGGTCACGGCACTGGCCACCGTTCAAATTAAGACGAATGGTCGAGAGGGGCTCGGCCGTTGAAGGCTTGCAGACTGGAAAAGGGCGGCTGGCGAAGCGTCGTAGGAGTTCGAACCGACGGTGAGGAGGAGGAAGGATCGGCGCCGGCGAGGCGGGATGATTCACGCTGCAAGCCGCGACATGTCGGATGAGAGTGTGGGCTTGCTTTGCGCGACCGCGGGCGCGCAGCGCTGGTTTCCAGAGAGGCCAGCGGAATGTGGGCAAAAGCACAACAGGGTATAAATACGTGCTGCTCAATAAAGCTGCGTCTTCGCCCCCTGCCATCCGACATGTCATGACTTCGATAGAATAGCTAACTCTGCCAATCGCGTCCTTCGCTACTTACGAAGTAACACTGCAATAGCACCCGCTACAGTCAACCTAATCGCTTATGCATCGCTTGTCAGGCCTAAACTAGAGTACACACATTTTATATTGGATCCTCGCCAAACTTTGTCTACTTTACTGGAATCTATTCAGAATCATGCTTCGCGATTCATTCGTTCGAAATACTGTTTCTGCACCAGTATAACCCAACTAAAATTTGCACCTGAACTTCGTATTCTAGCGTCCCGCCGCAAACTAGCTCGCCTTTGACTTGATCGTAAGTTCTTACGCAGCTTGCCATCTGACAACGAGTTCATCCATCCAGCCCATCGTTTATACCGTCATAGCCATTCCAAAGCTGTCTATCTCCAGCGCACCCATACTACAACATCCAAAAGTATTTTTTTTCTTTTTGCACCGTACTGCCCTGGACTGGAATGACCTTCCCGGCCACATCACTTCTTTAACAAATCTTGAACAATTCAAGACTGGCATCGAAAATTACTTCTCAAGGCGAAAGCCTTTGATGTGCCCCTGTCCTTGTGGTGCCACAGCAGTATGAAGCCTTTAATGGCTCATTCTACGGTCCGTCTGTCCGGCGTTACATCCAGCGCCTGGATGACTGGTGTCCACCGAGATATGTGAGACAGTTACTGCGTAATTTCCTTCCCTCGAATATAATTTTCAGTTACTTCATTACGGCCCCTCTTTCTTCTTTCACTCCCACTTCCACCCTTCCTGTACGGTGCGCTTCAGCGGTCCACCGATATGACAGAGAATTACTGCGCCATTTCCTTCCCTCAAAAAGCGTCGCGTTTAAAGGGCAAGGCATCGCGCCAGACGGGTGGTGGCCAGGGTGTCGAACCGGAATTTTTTCGGGTTCGGTTCGGGTTCGGGTTCACGCCTTTCGGGTTCAGTTCCGGGTTCGGCTCCAGGGGGACATTCCGTTCCGGTTCGAACCGGTTCGGAGCGTATCGAACCGGTTCAAACGGGTTCAAACGGGTTCAGAACAAAAAAAAAATAGAATGCAGATGGATTTCAATCAACCTTGCTATGCTGTTTACTTTTTTCTGGCATATCGATATACAAAATAAAAAATGGAAAAATTTCTTTACGAGAACGGAAAACTGGGCTTGTTGGTAAGGATTCATGCTTAAGCAGCGCAGTAAACAGGACAAACCGAAGACAGAAGGCGACAGAAGCGATGACTAACAACTGGTTATTTTATTCTCGGGGAAGTATGTAAAGGCGCAGGACACATTGAACAACCCAAAAAACAGAACAAAGATTAAAACCTAAAAAATATACTGCGCATGCACATCATAGTCAAATTGTGAGATTTTTTCCAACGAAATTCGAAGACTTCCGTAGTAGACGGCACTCCCCTATCTCCTGGACCTCACACATTTGTCAAGAAAGCCTAACTCTTTATCTACCAAACTGATAGCTGATGAAGAAACACACTCATCTGCTTCCTTCCAGATCATAAACGCCTCCATCAGCTCCCTAGAAATTCGATCAGGGTGATTAAACAGGGTACTCGTCTTTCTAAGTGGGGGAAGCAATGAGAATTTGTTCGAACATCGCAGATGGGCGAAAAAAGGAGCGGGATCGTACAACTTAGCTTTGCATTGCAGAGCGTGCAACGATTGCTCCCCCCCCCCTCCCCCTAGATAAGACGGATATTCTGTTTAATCACCCTGATCAAATTTGTAGGGAGCCGGTGGAGGCCTATATGATCAGGAAGGAAGCAGATGAGTGTGTCGCTTCGCCGTCTATCAATTTGGTAGATACGGAGTTAGGCTTTCTTGGCAAATGTTTGAGGTCCAGGAGATAAGGGAATGCCGTCGACTGTAGAAGATAGTCTTCGAATTTCATTGAAAAAGATGTCATGGCTCGACTATGATTTACATGCGCAGTATGGTTTTTAGGTTTAATTTTTGTCCGTGTGTTTTTGTTTGTGTGTTGTTCACTGTGTCCTGTGCCTTTATATACTTTTCCCAGAACGAAATAACCAGTTGTTAGCTCTCGCGTCGTTTCCCGCCTTCCTTTTGTCCTTTTTACTGAGCTGCTTAAGCAAGAAAAGTTTGTTTAATTCTAAATGTTCTCATTGTACCGATTTTATTTATTATCCGCAGCAACAGGACGAATTTATGGCAAGAGCCGCGAATGAAATGAACTCGAAATAAATGTGAATCGGTGATGTATACGCTACAATGCACCAAAGAGGCAAAAGGCGAAAAGCCGGTGGATTTTGCATCCACAAGACCCTCCAACTTGAGCAGTTTCCATGAGCCCGTTACGCGAGTAATATGTCTCCCCTGAAGCTTAAGTGAGTCGGGAATTTCTCGTACGCAGTGTACTTACGCGGGCGCCGAAATGACCGTGGCACGCACCCGCCACTTTCCCGCGCAATACTGAGAAACGAAGCTGTCTTGCATCGGCACCTACATACAGAGAGGCACCTTTCCGCCGCCCCGAAACCGACTTGCCAGTTCCCCACCCCCTTCCCTCCTTTACTACATGGTAAGAAAATGCGCGAAAATCCCTCCACCGCCAATCCGCCACCCAACGAGATCATCATGGAAGCACTGGTTCTGCCCAACAAGCACAGCTTACCAAACATATTTTATTCATATCACGTCTTCGACTTCATCTTTGTGACTCACGTTATATAACCCGAGTCCCTATCGCTCAGTATCTTCATACTCTTTTTACCTGAAGAAAAGAGGTTGACGTCATCACAATAAGCCAATGCCATAATTTCTCACTGTACTAGCGAGAAGCCACGATTAGCTGTGTTTTTGGTTGCACCTAAACCAACCAAAAACACAGCTAATCGTGGCTTCTCGCTAGTACAGTGAGAAATTATGGCATTGGCTTATTGTGATGACGTCAACCTCTTTTCTTCAGGTAAAAAGAGTATGATAAAAAAACACGCTTGGATGGATTGAGAACGTTTCTTCTTGGCACGGACACAAATTGGCAACGTTCTTGCAAGTGCAGGATTGTGCAAGGAAGAAGATATACTTGCACTACATAGAACTTTTGTGCACTACATAGAACTGGGGCGTTATCAAAGCAGCCTTTGCGTCAACAAAATTTTTTGCGCCCTTGATAGAGAGTGGTTAATCTGGCGGGCACCACTTGTCCGCCAACTTGTTTCAGGCATTTATTTTCAAAACTACAAACAACGCCTTTCTGGCAGCTGTGCTTAATAGGCGACTAAGTGCTCGCCTGTTGTTTCTGGATGTGCTCGCGAGAAAACTTCGTGCTGATTCATTCCGTTTCCTCACTTTTCGCTTGTCCTTAGGATATATTTATTTATTACCTCAAAGGCCCCGGTTGTGGCGCCTCTCCACAAGGCAGATGACAACTGTTGCGATCGGTCATTACTTCCTCTACCCAGACAGCTGCAGCCTTACCTAGACTTTCTTGATACCAGTGTATTAAAGTGAACTCAGCGGATGTGCAGTCGAGCCCGCTTTAACGGCCGCAGATATAAAGAAGGCTTGTTTATTACGAGAGGCTGCGGTGCTACCGTCAAAATATGCAAAAGTGCAATGGAAATTCGTCGCAGATACAACGAACAACTCTGGCCGCACCACTCTACTATAGCGAACGAGGAGGCGCGGTAAACCACCCTCGAAGTTGAAGAGGTCGTGCTTCCAGCAAGCACGCAGATGAAAGAGCGCCTCTCAACTTTCACGACACCACCCCGGAAAGAACATGTCCTAGCGCATACCCAAGAGAGCATCATCCTCAGCGATTCCAAAATGGGTATCAATAATTTCGCAAAAGGGCGAATTACAAACACCTCCCTTAGAATCCTTAACGCAACCAAATTCTCACCAAATTATTCCGAATTCATATGGGTCCCAGCCCATTCGGGGAATCCGGGGAACGAGGCAGCCCACAATAAAGCCCGAGGTTTCGTCGACCGGGCAGTGGATGAGTCTGGCTCCCTGAATTTCACGAAGAACTCCATGATCACATGTCATGATCTCACCAATCATTTTAAACTAGAGAGGAGAATTTTCCCCCCTCCGGACAAAAGCTTGATTAAAGAACAAGAGGTTACGTGACGTCGTCACAGACGAGATCGATACCCACCCCATCACTCCTCGCGCACATTTATCCAGATCTTTACAACCCAAATGGTAAACACTGTGGCCAACGAGCCACCTACGATCACATCCTCTGGGACTGCAAAATAGAGCCACCTCCGGGTGATCTAGTTACAGCTCCTTCTCTCGAGCGGTGGGAGACCGTGCTGGCTAGCTCTGACCCCAGAACGCAAGTTTTGGCGGTGGAGTAGGCTGACAAAGTCGTCGAGGGCTGCGTACTCTCGGCCACTTAACGCGACCTCTTACTAAGCTCTTTCCGGCGAATAAAATGTTTTACAATGAAAAGAACAAGGCGGCACTGCCGTTCGCAACGCTAACCGGAAACTCCGGCGTCCGGTAGCGCTGTACACGGTAAAGTAAAGACGGTAACGATATGCTATTACTCTCTATTGAAACAGAAAGCAACCGCCGGCCAAGCCCGCGTCGATGGCCAACGAAGGCAATCATTGCTTACGTGTTCGCCGGCTGGGCAAAGCATCCTAAATGGAAGAAGGGCGGTGCGCGCGAGACGGGGCATCGTCGAAGGCGAAGCTACTGACCACGGACGTGGATGAACTAACAGCAGAGGTTTGAGAATTTTGAAACCCTTGTTGGCTATGCTGGTCACGAGGTATACATAGCTTGCCCAGTCGGCTCCACCTTTTGCGCTGCTACCATGTGCAGGCAGTGTCATATAGCGGACAGTGCAACTGATCCACTCTGCGCCACAAGCGCTGCGCTACTTTGTTCGCTACTTTCTTTCCAGGAACGACAGAAGCAGCTCGAAAACACACGTGACCAGGCGCATGTAGATTTCTGGCAATGCTTCGTTGATACATAGCCGACCAGATGTTTCTTCGGATAACTAGGTTCCTGCGGACCACAAAATCGCAGAAGCGCGTGCTCTGACGAAGGCGTCGAACACCAAGTACAAGCTCTCCCCTACTGCCAGGAATGTTATTTATGTGGTCGACCAGCCACCAGTTGCCGTGTACACTTCATCCACGATTAGTTATACCCCATCCCTAAATTTAATAGTTGGCAGCAAGGGTCTCGACGAGGATCAAATGACCGTTCTAGATAGCCCGGAAAGAGCCACGGCAGGCTGTGCTTTGCACAAGTGGGCAAATATAACGCAGTTTTATAAAAAATAAACGCTACTTTTAGCGGCCCTAGTATTTCTGGCCGTTGTAGGAAGATTGGTTCATTGGTTTATTGGGGTTTAACGTCCCAAAAGAACTCAGGCTATGAGGGACGCCGGAGTGAAGGGCTCCGGAAATTTCTACCACCTGGGGTTCTTTACCGTGCACTGACATCGCACAGTATACAGGCCTCTAGAATTTCACCTCCATCGAAATTCGGCCGTCGCAGCCGGATTCGTGCAATGCGAAGAATCCACTTGCTACGAACATTTGCTACGAGCGAAGTTTTGTTAAATTATCAGGTATAACGAACGCAAGCCGCGTGACCGTCAGGTTCCTTATAAGTGGGCTCGACTGCAATTTCAATCGGCCACAAAAGCCTTTTTCACGCTTCAGACGTAGACCTTACGCGTTAGGACGTGCCTTGCCGCCAAGGGGGCCTGTGTGCCGTGGTCAGTGATTTTCTGTCTGTGTGAGCAACGAGAAACCATTGAGCAATAAAATGATAATTTTGTCGAGATGCTATGCTCTTTTGGGACGTACTTAAGCAGTCTCTTAAAAAACCCAGTGACATCATGCATTTCGAGTTATCTCTATGATGAAAAACTCCGGAATTCCGTGCGAACTCTTCGTGTTCATAGGACCGTTTAGCGTGTGGAAAACCCGCATGGTGATGAACACGCAGTACCGCCGCGTTCAACGAGGTCACTGTTCAGACAACAGTGCACTTTAACACGGGAGGAATATGCTGGGCAAGTTCAACCTCCTGACTGGTTCGCCTTTCTTGACGTGTGCACCGTCTGGAGTTTTCATGTGAGGGCGGAGAAAGGGAGTTATGGTGGCGTGAGGCCTTATGTCAAAATCGCTGAATTCGACGCGGTCTAGTAAAGCACTAGGAGGGTCAGAGAGGTTTCAAATATTTCATGCAACAACCACAAAAAGAAGCCTCGAAGATGGCCGAGTAGCCTAAGGCATCTCTAAACGGAGCTTTTCTGTTGCGCCGCCACTGCTACGAATCCCACTGGGGGTTAGAGGTTAAAGTATGCATACTCTACTTGATCTTTTTACTGCGCTAGCAGTATAGCCTCCTCTCCCAAAAATAACCTCGCTGTGTGTATGTGTGTGTGTGTGGGGGGGGGGGGGGTGCTTGCCTGCAGCCTCCATCCTTGATGCACACTCCGGTGAGCGCACTTCCAAGCATTCACTGGCAAAAATGCACCTTCAACAACTTTCATCCATCTCCCCACCCCCCATCACCCATCTGTACCCGATATAGTCGAGACGGATTGTTGTGAAGGCTCACCGTACGCCGTCGCCCAAGCGTTCTACGAAAAAACGCCAACTGTCATAAGCCTGTCGTGCCAGACACCAAGAACCTGAAGTACGACAGCGAGAAGTAGATATAATCCGCCAGACAGAGAATTCAAGATCGAGTAGTCAGAGAACAGCGCATGAAGCTCCCCGCTGGCAACTGACATCAATTTTTTTTTTATAAGCAGAACAATTTCAGCGAACCGGCATAACGAAATCATTTCATCGCAGTAGCATCTTTCTGAGCGTAATCACGATCACATGCAAGTGAGCGCATGAATTTCCCCAGTGCCCCTTCGTGTAATCGCTATTAATTTTTTTATTACATCTCCACCGTTGTCAAGAGCCCGCCTTTCGTTGCTTATTTCCGTCGCATGCAAACAGGAATATGCGGATTCTAAAAAAAAAAAAAGAAGCTGCACCAATTTATACACAGAAGAGTGGTGAGTTGGGCTTGTTGGTTTACGATCATATTGGGCCTGTGCTGTGTTCTCGCTCAATCCTGTGTTAGCGCTGTTCCCAATATGACTAATTTATACATCCCTTTTTTGGTAATTATAGTAGTAATATCTCTGGTTTAACGTGTGGAGTAGGCATTGTGGCTATAGGATAGACCATGTAGTGGAGGGGTCCAGATTAACGGAGACCAGGCGGGGTTTTCAACGTGTGACAGAGCACGCGCATTTCGTCATTTCGCCGCCTTCCAAATGCGGCCCTCGAAGCCAGGATGGAACCCGCAACTATGGAATCAGCAGCCGAGCTCCCCACCCATTGAGTCATTTTTTTTTTATTGCACCAGTGAGCCATGGTAAGGGGTTTTATTTCGAATCTGATATCTGAGAAAACGAACGCTTACAATAGTGAATGTTGCACTACCCACTGCGGTGGCTCAGTGGTTAGGGCGCTCGGTTACTTATTCAGTGCACCCGGGTTGGAACCCGGCCCCAGAGGCCGCGTTTCGATGGAGGCGAAACACAAAAGGCACCCGTGTGCTACGCGATGTCAGTGCACGTTAAGGATCCCCAGCTGGTCGAAATTATTCCAGAGGCCTCCACTACGGCACCTGTTTCTCTTTTTCTTCTTCCACTCCCACCTTCCTCTCTCTCCTTACAGCGTGGTCGAGGTGTCTATCGAGAAGTGAGACAGTTACTGCGCCATTTCCTTTCCTCAAAAACCGGCATCACAACGTTCTCTGGTTCTCACGCTAATATTTCATATATTTGTGGTAAATGACGCAAAGAAAGGGAAGGCATTCTTAATCGGTGCTTAAAGGACTACAGACACTCCGTTTTATTGCGTGTTTTCTTCTTTCAAATGACGCCCTAGATATTAGAATACATGGATCGCCGTGTGGCATTCGCCTACTGCCGCTAAATAATTTAGGAAAGAATTTGTGGTCCCATCCTGTTTCGGTTTCATGAACTGAATGATGGCTGTGACGTGTTTAACATTAGGTCACGTGAGGCGCGGAAAAACTAATACAAACGCTGATATATTGCTTTGACTCATTATAGCACTTAAATCAGCCTGAATCAAGATCTAGAATTAATACGAACGACGCATCAGCATTTATATTGCCGTTTTTTGCGCCTCACGCGACCTAAATTCCACTACACGTCACAGCCATCGTTCTGTTGATGAAACCAGAACAGGGTGAAGAAGAAATTCAAATATAAATTATTTATTATGTGTAGGCGAATACCACGGGGTGCGCCATGTACACCAATGTCTAATGCATTGTTTGAAAGAAGAAAGCACGCAAGCAAAAGTTAGATGTCTATAATCCTTTATTGAGTTCGAGGAGTCCTAACAATTTCATTAAAACCCTATGCAAATACGTAAAAGAGGACGAGTAATAACTCAATATTTCACATAAACCTAACGTACAAGTCTTTAGAACAGGCGGTAGTGCATTACAGAATCGTCAATTAGGTTTCTTCCCAGGCGCCAGACTTCCTATAAGTTTGTTGTTGCATATACTGGGTGCCATTTTCGCACTCTCCAGCGCAGACAGCTACGGGTGGGTAAATATACACGCTAGACCATCTCGTTTTGTTCGAAAAAAAAAAGTATGCCGGGATACAAAAAAAGTGGGGCTGAACCGAGTCCCGAACCGGTTCGGAACGGTTCCTTTGAATCGTTCCGGTTCGGGTTCAGTTCCAAGATGGCGAAAAAAATATGGGTTCGGTTCAGTTCCGGTTCCGGGTGAAAATTCGGGTTCGGTTCCGGTTTCGGGTTCGGTTCCGGTTCGACACCCTGGTGGTGGCGTTCCGTGCACTCCCTGGCAGCGCCACAACATGCTCTCGCGTTCAACTCCAACAGGCGAAGCTTAAGCGTCATTCATTAGTAGTTAATTAGTATTTAGTCATTAATCAGTAATTAGCCATAAGTGTGACGTCATCACAGCTTTTTTTTTATTTATTTATTTATTTATTGTTTCCTCAAGGGTCCACAGGGGACATTACATGAGGGGTGGGCAAACAAAAAAGTTAATACGAACACAGATGGTCTTCAATGGCGGTTTTGAATAGAACACGATTGATGATGGTCGCCACTTCGGATGGAAGGTCATTCCAGTCATTGGCTGTTCGAAGAAAAAATGACATTTTATATGTTTCGGTGCGGGCCCGTTCAGGGTAGACGGCGTTAGGGTGACTATGACGAGAAAAGCGATGAGCGCGTGTTATCGGGGCAGTTTCATGATCGGAAGTGTGATAAAATTTATGATACAGCGAAAGACGGGCGATTTTACGCCGACAGGCCAGTGTTGGGAGATTAAGCTGAGATTTTAGTGCTGTAACGCTAGTATAATGAGAGTAGTCTGAGCAAATGAATCTGGCGGCGCGGTTTTGGACTGCTTCGAGCGTGGTGATTAGGTTAGTATAGTGGGGATCATATGCAGGACCCTGTGGGACCCTCGCTTCCTTTCGGAGGCATATCGACGCGATGTTCTTTCCTCGCCGCGGGTGTCGCGTGGCGCAGCAGTAGAATTACTGCACTCACAGTGAACGGGGCCGTAGGCACCGCTTTTCCGCTGCCACGCGGTGTGAAACCTTTTATATACAGCAACGAATGGCGTAGAGCTTTCACCGTCACGCACGTTTCGAAATGCGCCTTGTTTAGCGCCACATTCTCACGTGCCGGTCGTTACGATGTCACTAAGCCTTTCTTGAGGCCACCTTACCTCATTATTCTTTATTAGTTACGTACTCTCCCGGACTTTGATTGGATCATCATCATCAGCCTGACTACGCCCACTGCAGGGCCTCTCCCATATCTCCCCAATTAACCCTCTCCTCCGCCAGTTGCGGCCACCGTATTCCCGCAAATTTCTTAATCTCATCCGCCCACCTAATTTTCTGCAGCCCCCTGCTACGTTTCCCTTCTCTTGGAATCCACTCCGTTACCCTTAAGGACCAGCGGTTATCCTCCCTTCGCATTACATGCCCTGCCCAAGCCCACTTCTTCCTCTTTATTTCAGCTAGGATATCATTAACGCGCGTTTGTTCTCTCACCCACTCCGCCCGCTTCCGATCTCTTAACGTTACACCTATCATTTTTCTTTCCATAGTTCGCTGCGTTGTCCGTAACTTAAGCTGAACCCTCTTTGTTAGCCGCCACGTTTCTGCCCCACAGGTGAGTACCGGTAAGATACACCTGTTGTATACTTTTCTTTTGAGGGATATTGGTAACCTGCCATTCATGATCTGAGATAACCTGCCATATACGCTCCACCCCATCATTATTCTAGTTATTTCCCTCTCATGATCGGATCAGCTGTCACTACCTGCCCTAAATAGACATATTCTCCTACTACTTCCAGCACCTGGGTACCAACTGCGAACTGCTGTTGCCTTGCTAGGCTGTTGAACATTAGTTTGGTTTTCTGCATGTTAATTTTTAGCCCCACCGTTCTGTACTGCCTCTCCAATTCATTGATCATGCTTTGCAGTTCATGTCCTGAGTGACTTAGCAAGACAATGTCATCAGCGAATCGCAAATTACTCAGGTATTCTACATTAACTCTAATCCCCAACTGTTCCCATTTCAGGTCCCGGAATACCTCCTGCAAACAGGCAGTGAATAGCATAGGCGAGATCGTGTCTCCCTGTCTGACACCTTTACTTATTGGAATTTTATTCCTTACTTTATGGAGAACTATGGTAGCTGTGCAATCGCTATAAATATCTTCCAATATTTTCACATAACACTCTTCTACGCCCTGATTTCGCAATGCCTGCATGACTGCTGAGGTTTCCACTGAGCCGAATGCTTTCTCGTAATCAATGAACGCTGTATATAGGGGCTGGTTATATTCCGCGCATTTCTCTATCTTGGGGTAAAACACAGCGCACTCCTTAGACACAGACGAAGAAAGGCAAGACGATACAGCGCTGTTTGCGTGAATATGGTCCATTGTCGAGTATCCTTTACGAAAGCCTCCCTGGTCATTTGGTTGATTGCAGTCTAAGGTTGTCCTGACCCTATTAGCGATTACCTTAGTAAATACCTTTTAGGGGACAGACAGTAAGCTAATCGGTCTGTAATTCTTCAAGTCCTTGGCATTTCCTTTCTTATGAATTAAGATAATGTTAGCGTTTTTCCAAGCTCTAGGTACGCTCGAGGTCACACCACACGGTGTCTAGTTTTTAGAGCACAATCTCTCCATCCTTCAACAAATCTGCTGTTATCTGATCCTCACCAGCTGCTTTCCCTCTCTGAATTGCTCCCAAGGCTTTCTTTACTTCCTCCTTCGTTACTGGTGGGATGTCCCATTGCTGTGTTCCACTGCCTCTCTCAGTAACATTCTGATTGCAATCGCTGCTGTAGAGATTTGTGCAAAATTCTTCAGCTACTTTAACTATTTTATCCATATTGCTGAGGACATTGCCCTCTTCGTCTCTTATCGCATGCATCTCGTTTTTACCTATGCTTAGTTTTCTCATGGCTGCTTTTAGGCTACCTCCGCTCTTTAGAGCATGCTCGATTTTTCCCATGTTAAACTTCCTAATGTCCGCTACCTTGCGCTTATTTATTAACTTCGACAGCTCTACTAGCTCTATTCTATCTATGGAGTTAGACGTCCTCATGTTTTGCCGTTTCTTAATCAGATCCTTAGTCTCCCGAGATAGCTTCCCGGTATCCTGTCGAACCATCCTACCGCCTACTTCTACGGCGCACTCCGTTAATGGCCACAATTAGCGGCAACCGAAAGCAGTAAGCAGGAATTAAGTTATCACCGACCGAAGGAGTAGAGATGGACAAACGTTCCGGCTCCCGCAGGGGAGCCTAGTTCAACATCTTTGGAAACGTCCCTGCCATTCCTTTCGATCGGTGTCTTCCGCTTTCGTCACGCACCATCCCCACCAGACGGGATTCCGTCAGACCAGGGGTGTGAGCAGGAAAATATTGCATACTTAAATCCCATTTTCTTAGCAATTAAGCAGACGAGGAAAGGGGAATGAGGGGCTCACACAGCTTCCACCCTCGCCGTTCGATGACGTTCTACGTCACATCAGCGGTAACTCAGGACGTGCCACGTCCGCCGCTTAAGAACGTGGGTGGCGCTGGTGAACACACCCAAGGTTAGGTTATTTGTAAACATAAATACCCCCGAAAGCAGAAGGTTTGACAGCCGTCGCCGTAGCTCAGTAGTAATAAAGAAAAAAAAAGTCGCCGTAGCTCAGTGGTAGAGCACCGAAAGCGTAATTCGGAGGTCGTGGGTTCGGATCCCACCGGCGGCATGTGGTTGTTTTTTCTTCTGCTTTTCTAATCAATTAGCTTTAAGCGATAACATATTCAGTAATATAAATTGATCAAAACCACAGAATAAATAAATAAAATTAAAAATCCCCTGTGCCCCTTGGTTTCTGTGGCTGTTGGCTTCTCTCATTTTCGTAGCAAGGTATTTAGCTCTAGCATATGTACTAATGGTCGTAAAGTTGAATTTTGCCGAGAACAGAGATTCGGTTTAGTTGGTTACACCACTGCGGATTGCCAACAGGCCCCGAAAAAGGGCGCGCTCTCCCCACAAGGAAAGAAGTTTCGTTCGGCCACGCAGCAGCTCATCCAGCAGCGAACGAGGCGGGAAGGTAACATCCCAGGCGTACGCCGCCGTAACACGAAACGCTCGCAACAAAACCGCGTTTCTGCCCTAAAAACTGAAAGGCGACTAACCCCACGTATCACGCGTCAGCTGGAGCAACGATGAGCTGCCTCGAATGCGTGACGGTTGGCAACTGGCCACCGCAGGCAGCCCCGCTCTCGGGGTGAGGGTGCACTCTCACGTTCGGCGACACTGGGAGCAATGCGGTGGCGGGCTCTTTCCAACTGAAAACTGCCTACACCGCGTGAAATTCCACAATTCAGGTCTCTTCCCAAGACAGGGTGGTACCACAGATTGTTTAAAAACGGAATAAAACTTACCAAAGTCAAAGCTTGGGCGAGGTTCACTTGCCACAGAGAACTGAAAAAGACGGGCACAGAAAACACAGGACGGGCGCCTACTTACAACTGAAGCTGTAACAACTTTTAATACACGTGGGTAACACGCGGCCGGCGTCTGGCCGTACACACACAGCACTTGCTGGGGCGGTGGCGCCATGTCGTGCCACGCAGTCAAGACACAGCCGTGGAGCGAATCGGGGCGGCCTCCATGGCGGCGGCAACGTAGTAACAAAAATAGTTGCCGTCCTAACAACCAGAGAGCGCCACTGGCCTGGTCTTGTTGCGTTTCCGTTTGTTTATGCTCAGCTCCTGAATGAATGCGACAAACGGCGTAGCATCCCCAAAATTCTTGCGTTTAACAGTTATAGGTAAGCGTGCATAGGCTTGTGGTACTCTTTCTAACCGTATATGTGTGCGCCGCGAGCATACGACGAGGTTCGTTCCGCCTCACGCGATTTGCAACAGCCGCTGCACCCAATAAAGAATTTGCGCAAATTTACCGTAAGCATCTAGGAACTAGAACGGTGTAGGCGCTCGTCTCGCAGTACCGAATGCACTCGCCGTTCTCTCTTTTTTTTTTGACGTACCGGGAATACGCTTCATGTCGACGGATCACGCTTCTTTGCGGTCACCGGCTGCGCGAGCAGCCTCTCTTGTCCGCCTTTCTATTCAGTACTCACCTCACGGCAACAGTGACTAGGCAGAAAACGAAACCGAGACTCTTCGCGGCAGCACTCCCCGTTGCAGCGAGCGCCCCCTATCTCTCCGGCGACCGTGCAACTGGGTGCGCCGTCTCGTCGTCGAGTCCCAGGGCGCTACAGATCTCGTGATGAGGCCGCAGCGTGCCGTACAGCCCGGAACGACAACGCCGAGGCGTCGAGAGCGCTACGTGATGGTGAGTCTTCAACTGCAGTCCTTCGGGGCTGCGCGATTTGGGGCAAGCCCTTTTTGCCTGCGTTGTGCTGCAGCGCCTTCGCGCGAACCGCGTTGAGGCCACACACGGCTCCCTTTGGGCGTCGTTGACGCGCGTGGCCCACCGTGCGACAGCTGACATGAAGCATTTGTAAGCGCTCAGGTCGGTATCATAAAAACCGATGGTTCTAGTAAGGTGGAAAGTTGGGCGAGTGAGTGAGTGAGTGAAAACTTTATTGGATCTTTAAAGGGTTTCGGGGTTGTGAAGTCTCCGTCGTCTTCTCTGGCGCTGGCGACTTGAGGCTTCTCGTGAGCAAGGGTGGGCCCCTATTCCAAGGCTCCACTGAGTCGTGCTGCATCATTCGCGTGCTGCACTAAGGCCCTTTGGGTCGCGAGCTCGCCGCTGGTGAGCCGACTCTCCCATTGCTCCGCACTCGGGTGTTCGTGTTGGTGGAATGCTTTGTTGCGTTCGCATTCCCACGTGATATGATAAAGTGTAAGTGTGGCATCGCACCAAGGGCAGGTGGCTCTGTATTGTTTCGGGAACATCTTATTAGGTATGTGTAGGTTAGGAAAGGAGTTCGTCTGTAATCTGAGCCAGCCGGTCGCTTCCTCCTTTGTTAGGGCTTTGTGTGGTGGTGGATATCTAATTCTAGCTCCCCTATGCAAGTGCAAGGTCTCTGCGTATCCCCCCTCGCAAGCCTGTAGGCGGAGCTCCGGAGCATTTGACTGCCCTGCTCGGAATGCGTTACCTCGAGCTGGGCTGTCTGCCCTTTCGTTCCCCCCTATGCCCGCGTGGCCCGGGATCCATATTAGGTTATGCCTGGGTTTCTCCACGGCGGAGGTTACCCCGCTGAGTATTTTAAGGGCTGTTCTGCTGATCCTGCCCCTCGTGTAGTTCCTGCACGTCTCCTTCGAGTCCGTCAGTATGTTGAGAGATCGGCCCGTTCTGTAGCCTTATGCTGCCGCCAGCGCAACGGCAATCTCTTCGCCCTCCGCTGTGCCGGCGATCTTTGCCGTGGCACACGTGGTCATGTTTCCTTCCTTGTTTGCCACTACCGTCGCGGCTACGCGTTCTCCCTCGCGCGGATATACGGCAGCGTCCGTGTATACGGTGTTGTCTAACTGGGCTAGCGTTCTCTCCACGTACTCGGCCCTCGCTTTTCGTCTGTTTTCGTGAAGATTGGGGTCCATGTTTTTCGGCAATGGTCCCACGTTAATGGTTTTCCTAAAGTGGTCCGGTACGTCCGCGTATCTGTCTACCAGTCCGCTCGTGTCCCGACCCAACCTTCTTAGGAGCGCTCGTCCCGTGGGGGTGCCTCTGAGTCTCGTGGTTTGCGTTCCCAGCAGAGCTTCGGCGAGCTCGCTGAAGGTGTTGCTGATGCCTAGCTGGAGCAACTTTTCGTTCGACGTGTGCTTGGGTAGGTGCAGAGCAGTCCTGTACGCCTTCCTGAGAATGATGTCGGCTTGCTCTCTTTCCGCCTTGGTCGTCGCGTGGTACGGCAGGCAGTACGTGACTCGGCTGACAATTAGGCTGTTAACTAGCTTGAGAGTGTCTTCTTCTCTCATTCCATATCTCTTTTGGGAGACTCTTGATCATACGGCCCACCTGCTCTGCCGCCTTACTCAGCAGGCTGATGGTGTGGCTGCATTTCCGGCTTCCTTGCAACCACATGCCCACGATCCTTATGTTCTTTTCCGGGATGTTCTGTCCCTCTTGAACGACCTGCAGTGTCGCTTGGTTGGGATGCTTGCCGACCCTGAGGAGTTCCGACTTCTCCGTCGAGCATCTTAGGCCCCTCTCTCGTGTAAGTTTCTGCGCAAGTTGCCGCTTCCTGTAGTTTTTCTTGCTTCTCCCCGAGTGTTCCTTGGATGACCCATATCGTGATGTCGTCGGCGTACATCGCGTGTTGGATGCCCTGGAGTCCAATCATTGCCACGTTGAAGAGGACGGGCGATATGACGGATCCTTGGGGTGTGCCTTTGCACGGCGTGGGAAAGACGTCGCTTCTCAGCTCGCCCAGCCCCACGGTCGCCGTTCTGTCGCTCAGGAAGGCTCTGACGTAATCGTGCGTTCTCTTCCCGCAGGTGGTGTTGTTGATGCTGACACGTGCCGGCGTTCAGTGCGAGGCGAGTGAGACGCGGGCCGGCGTTCTGTGCGAGGCGCGTGAGACGCGTGCCGGCGTTTCGTGTGGACCGAGTGAGACGCGTGATGACGCGCCAAGTGACGTCAGGCGTGGCTCTACAAATGCGAGCACCTGTATGAGCGCCGCGGGAGAACGCATCTCAGCTGTTGCCCAATAAAGTACTACGCAGTGTTCTATCGCTTCTTACTTGCCGGGACCCGCGAACACCACAGATGCCTTCCATGATGGCCGCGTGGCTTACGTTGTCGAAAGCCCCCTTTATGTCGAGGGCCATGACGACGTTTTCGCCCGCCTTCGGCATCGCCTCGAGCACTTCCTCCTTGAGTTGGAGCAGCACGTCTTGCGTAGAGAGGTTGGCTCTGAACCCGTAAATGCTGTCCGGATACCATTGTTCTATTTGGTGGGTGGGTCTATTTTTTGGAAGGATGCAAGTTTTAGGAGGAATTTACTACGGCGGGAGATCGTGGATTTCATAAGAAGCAGGACGTTGTACTCTAACATTTTGTTTACTGGTAGAATATTGAGTAGGATAAATAACGGTGGTGTATTTGCCACGTAATTGGCGGAGGAACTAATACGGATGACCTTTTCCTGCAAGATGAGAATGTGTTTAATATGTGTACAGGCTGCGGTCCCCCAGACTAAATGGCAGTAATTAATTTGAGAGTGAAATAATGCGTGGTATATCAAGTTCTTAATTGCTACAGGTACTATATCGCGACATCGACAGATGACACCTACAGTTTCTGATAACTTGTAAGATGTTGAATTTGGCCCGACCACTTAAGATGTTCATCAAAGATGACTCCTAGATTTTTGTGTTTGGAGACGACTTCAATGCTTTTGGTGCCCAGTATAAGTGACGTAAGTGCAGACACTGTGCGGTTTACTGGACGGAAGATTATTGCTTTAGATTTTGTGTTGTTAATTTCTAAGGAGTTCATATTGGATCAGTGCAGCACTTTTTCTAGAAGAGAATTTCCTTTCACAAGTAATTCACTTGCAGATAATCCCGAAAGAAACAAACTAGTATCGTCGGCATAAATTACAAATTTCGCCATATCTGTAATCTGTACCAGGTCATTAATATATAAAATGAAGAAAAAAGAACTCAATATACTTCCCTGAGGTACGCCACAGTTTATGTATTCAAAGGAGGAACACAATCCGTTAATGGGAACACACTGCTGGCGTTTATCAAGATATGATGCCATCAGCTGTAATGCACTTTCCCTGACTCCATACTTTTACAATTTGTCTTGTAGAATATGACGATTAATGCAGTCAAAGGCTTTGCTGAAGTAAATAAATAAGTCTAAGGTTAGTAGTTTTTCTGCTATATTTTGTAAAACGAGTTCTTTTTGTGTCAGCAGAGCAGATTCAGTTGATAGGTCTAATATACTGTAGCGCAGCAAAAGACGAGGACACAAGAGACGAGAGACGAACAACACGAGCGCTCGTGTTGTTCGTCTCTCGTCTCTTGTGTCCTCGTCTTTTGCTGCGCTACAGTATATTGGAACTATGTACCAACATGCCCAAAAAGCCACGCTATTGATAGGTCTGGTCGAAAACCAAACTGAGTATCATCTATGAGGGAGTGTTGATTGGGGAAACGTTGTAAACGTCTTATTACAATATTTTCCAGTGGCTTTGAAAATACGGGTAGAATCAACACCGGGCGGTAGTTGCTCGTGTCATGCTTTGAGCAACCTTTATGAAAAATGATTACTTTCGCCTGCCTTATTTTATTTGGAAAAACACTGGACTAAATGGATAGGTTAAAAAATATGCGATAGACATGGTGCAAGGAGGTCGGCAATAAGTTTAATTGGTTTAATAGTGAAACCCTCAGCGTCCGAGCTAGAGCTGTTTCTTAGTGCCATAAGCGTAGAAAAAACCTCAGATGGGTCAGTAGGCTGAAGAAACAAGGAATTTCTTACCTGTTTTGCAATACAGCGAGCCGCATATTTATTGTAAGTAGTGTTTGGCAGGTTGACGAAGCACAGCAAGCCTTAAGCACAGTGTTGCTGCTTGTGTCATTGATGTGTGGTTAAGCTTTGCCTCTAACAGTGGAACACGACAGCGTCTTGCAACGTTGCCAGGGAGTCCACAAACTGCCATCGCCTGTTGAGCTCTACACCTTGCTCGACGGTAAATTGGTTTTTGAGGGAAGGAAATGTATGCGTCTCGCACATCTAGGTGGACACTTGAACCTCGTCGTAAGGGACGGGAAAAAGATTGAAGTGAACGAAGACACCGTATTCACTAGACACACCTTTGTTCATTCCAAGCCATGGAGCTTGCATGGCAGAGTTGCTAGCGTGCTCGTCTCGCACTCCGAAGACCCTGGTTCGATTCCCCAACTCGACCAATTTCCCGCTCGGTTTTATTTATGTTCCTGGTCTGACTAGAAAGAGTAATTAGGCTAATTGGTTAATTCACTAACTAACTAAAGTCATACCCCTTTACTTGGAGCATCACTACACCATCCCTTTAATTGGTTGCATGGTTACTAGCCAAAGTACAATTAACCCCGTTTGAAATTCGCGCACTTTGACGTCACGATCATTTCGACCAATTGAAAAGCGTGACATTTTCTGTCGACAACTCCTGCTTAGAACGATGAGGGAGGAAAGGCTTTCTCCTTAATATTGTCACGTTGTAGTGACAGCAGTCCAGCGGTCAGGAAGACACCAACAAGATTTGCAAACGAAGCTCTTTATTTGGGCTGACTTGCGCCCTCAAAAGAACTGAATTACTCTGCGACGGCGTAAGCAACAAACGTGCTCATCAGTCGTCGAACTGCGAATGCCCGCCGCTCGTGGCATCGCTCAATTTAAAGCCGGCGAGGAAACTTCGAGATAACAGGTCGAGATCATCTACAGTAATCTGGAAAAACGTAGATGCAGCTCTTCTTGCCTGTGATGAATCGAGATTAGTCCAGTCGCTTCTCGCGTCACAGACAAAATTGATAACGCCCCTTTCCTGCGGCCTTGAGCGCGAACGAACGGCCACTATAGTGATACGCGGCAATATTGCAGCAACATGACGTGCTACCAGGTCAGCCATCCCCCAGGCCAGCCGAATCGCTAGAACCGGGATGCGCGTGGAATGGGGCCGGGGCGGAGAGCGAATGGGCATGGAAATGCGGGTGGAATCCCCCGCTTTCCCTGGCGCGCTTGAACAGTGCGCGTTCGAGCAGCGCCGTCGCGCGGGCCACACAGGCCGCGTGTCGAGCGAGCGCCAGGGGAGAGGGTGCGGAGAGAGGGGGGCGTTTTATTGCGAAAGCAATACTACGCCAGGTCTAACCGCTCGTCGCGTGTTCCGTGGACCCCCCCTGCTCCTGGAGGAGCCGCCGCCGCGCCTAACAGATCTTGCGACGTCAGCCTCTCCGTTGCTATGGCGTCGCGTGACATCAGCTTGCTCTCTCCACCGCAGCCAGGAGCAGCCGGTCGTGCCGCGATCCTAGAGTCACTGGAAGGAAGGAAGGAAAAACTTTATTTTACTCTAGTCCTTTTTCCTGCGGTTTGGGAGCATCTTCAGACACGTTTTCTCCTTGATTTTACCCCCAGGAGTCTTCTCTGTCGAAGTCGTCCGCCTCTAATCAGTGGTCGGTTGCCCTCAGTCCAGGGCTCCGCTGGCCACTGCCGCTCGTTGAGCTCGCTGTACCAGACCTTCTTGGTCTTCACAGCGGTCGCTGGACAGCAGAGTCTCCCACTGCTCCGCACTCGGGTTTTGTATTTTGGGGACCACGTCTATCTTTTGGCAGGCCCATGTGATGTGATAGAGAGTAGGTTTTCCGTCGCACCAGGGACATTTGTCCGCGTATATGGTAGGGTGCATTTTGTTTAGTATATGTAGCTTTGGGAAAGAGCCTGTTTGTAATTGTCTCCAAGTGACAGCTTCCTCCCTGCTGAGAGATTTGTGCGGTGGGGGATACCGCAATCTTCTGCCTCTGTAGCTTTGTAGTATGGCCGAGTAATCCCTGGGTGCTGGCGCGAGTTCCGCGGGCTCATCGGATGCTCGGAAAGTAATGTATCCTCGAGCTATCCTGTCGGCCTCTTGGTTCCCTGCCACCCCCGTGTGCCCCGGTACCCACACAATTTTGTGTGGGATCTTGTCGCTTTGTTCTTCCTGGTTTTTAATTCTGTCGCTCGCTGCGAGGAGTATACGGAGCGCGTGACGACCTATCCTGCCATTCATGTAATTTCGGCAGGCTGTTTGAGAGTCGGTGAGTATTGTTAGCGACCGCCCGGTTCCATAGCCCTCCGCCACCGCTAGAGCAACGGCTACTTCCTCGGACTCTGCAGCTGTGCAGCCTCGGAGAGACGCGCTGGTCATTTCGCGTAAAGACGAATCGACCACCGCCGCCACAGCGATTTTGGTGTCTCCTCCTCTCCAAGACGCGTCTGCATACACGGTCGTGGCTTGAGGAGCGTATGTTCTTTCGATGAAGTCGGCCCTCGCTTCTCTTCTGCCTCGATGGAGGTTGGGATCCATGTTTTTTGGTATTGGCGCTACCTTGAGGGTCTTGCGAAGCTCGTCGGGGATCGTTGCCGTCCTCGTCATTTCTCGCATCTGCTCGCGGTATCCGAGCCTCTGCAGGAGCGCTCTTCCAGTCGTTGTCTGCAACAGCCTGAGTTTTTGCGACTCAAGCTGCGCCTCTCGTAGCTCCTCAAAGGTGTTATGTAATCCCAGGGCCATGAGTTTTTCGGTTGACGTGTTGCGCGGAAGTCGGAGCGCTGTCTTATACGCTTTGCGTAGCAGGGCATCCGCTTGTTGTATTTCGTTTTTGTTGAGGCACTGGTAGGGTAGGCTGTACGTGATTCTACTAACTACAAGACTTCTGACTAGTTTGAGTGTGTCCTCTTCACGCATGCCATGTCGCCTGTTGGTGATGCGGGTGATCATGCGTGAGACTTGTAGTGTTGTTGCTTTGAGCAGGGTAAAAGTGTGAGTACTGCGCTGGTTGGATTGAACCCACATGCCTAAAATTCTTATTGTTGTCTTTTCGGGGATGGGTGTCCCGTCAAGGTAGACGTTGAGTTTTAGGTCCTCGTTGGTTGGGACGGTCCGGTTTTGCTTGCCTCTCCAGACTCTCAGCAGTTCCGATTTCTCGGTCGAGCATGCGAGTCCTCTTTCTGCGAGGTATTGCTCTACACAAGAGGCCGCTTGCTGTAGCCTTTCTTCCTTCTCTCCGAGACAACCCGTGTTTGTCCAGACTGTTATATCGTCAGCATACATTGCATGCCTGATGCCTTCGATGTTCTCTAGTTCTCGAGCTAGGCCTATCATAGCTATGTTGAAAAGTAAGGGGGAGATAACTGACCCTTGGGGTGTTCCCTTATTTGGAGTGCGAATTTTGTCCGATCGAAGGTCTCCTATGCCGATGGTGGCAGTTCTGTCGGACAGGAAGGCTTTGACGAAGCCGTGGATTCTGCGCCCGCAATCCAGCTTGTCTAGGCACGTAAGGATCGCTTCGTGGCTGACGTTATCGAATGCCCCTTTGATGTCCAGGGCCATTATGACATTTTCTCCCGTCCGAGGTACGTTTCGCAGGACATCTTCTTGTATTTGGAGGAGAACGTCCTGCGTCGAGAGCTTCGCTCTGAAGCCGAACATGGTATGTGGTACACAGTCGTTGTCTTCCATGTAATTTTGCAGTCTTAAAGTTACCACCCGTTCGTAAAGTTTGCCAAGGCACGACGTGAGTGATATGGGCCTGAAGTTTTCAATTTGTAGCTTTTTACCAGGTTTAGGTATCATTATTACTTCGGCGTGTTTCCAATCTTCGGGAACCGTCTCCGCCTCCCAATGTTTGTTAAGAAAGCTGACGAGCTCTTGTATGAGGTCGTCGCTCAGGTTGCGGATTAGGGCGTTGTCGATTCTGTCCGCTCCGGCTGCCGTGTTTCTGGTGGTGTTTCTTATGGCCGCGTAAACCTCTTCCACAGTTATGGGGCGGTCGAGTTTCTCGTTTTCGGCTCCTCGATACGTTCCTTGGTATCGCGGGGGGTTGTGATCGCCGAAACATTTTTCTCGTGCCTTCTCCAGTAGGGTGATGTCTGATCCCTCGAAGGAGTGGATGAACCTGTGGATGGCTTTATTGTTTTCTGATTTTATTTTGGTCGGATCGATTAGTGCTCTTAAGAGATTCCAGGTTCTGGCCGTGCCTAGAGTTCCCCTAAGCGAGTCGCTGAGTTGCTCCCAATTTTGTTTCGCGAGTTGCATCGCATATTCTTCCGCCTTTGCCGTAATTTCTGCTATCTTTAGTTTTAGTTTCCTGTTGTGTTTTTGCTTCCGCCATCTTTTGGTGAGACTGCGTCTCGCTTCCCATAGTCTGAGGAGGTGGGCGTTTACTTCAGGCGTTGCTGTCGTTCTCCTTAGGCTTTTTGTGCATCGTTGTCGCGTTTCTCTCAGCATGCCGCTCCATTCCTCCAGTGATTGGATACCGCCTTCAGATTTGTTGCAAGCCCCGCGAAACGCGTTCCAGTCAGTGATTTTCGCCTGTCCAATCTGGCGTCTTATGGTGTCGGATGCTATTCGTGTCCGGAGGATAAAGTGATCGCTGCCTAGATTTTCCATCATGTTTTCCCACTGTGACTCCCTGCTCTTCCTTACGAAGGTGAGGTCCGGGCATGTGTCCCTGCTCACGCTATTTCCGATTCTCGTGGGGGTCGCAGGATCTGTGATTAGACTGCAGCCAAAGTACTCCGCTACTTCCACTAATGTTCTTCCCTTGATGTCTTGTTTCTGGTATCCCCAACTCCTGTCCATGGCGTTGAAATCTCCTACGATGATGAGTGCATTTTTTTTGGCCAGCTTGTGCGCTCCATAGAACAGTTCGAAGAGTTTGGCTTTTCTTTGTCTCGGCGGGCTGTACACGTTAAGTAAGAACGTGCTGCTTCCCTGTCGCTTTTTCGGAATAATTTCAACAAGCGCGTGCTCGATGTCGGTGTCGGCGATGGTATCGTGCCTGATGGCGGTAATGGTTTTGCTGACTAGGACGGCCGCTTTACCTTCGTTTTGACTCTCGTAAACCTCGTACCCTTGTAAGGTCGGCTTGATTCCAGTCTCTTGGAGCGCAATTACATCAGGTGGTGTCAGTTGTGTGTTTATATATTGTTTTAAAAGGGCCTGCTTTTTACGGTAGCCTCTGCAGTTCCATTGCCAAATATCTAAGTGTTCTTGTTATTGCCGATACGTATTGATCATGTTTACGCGTCACTGCTGTTGCCTTGTTCGCTTGCGAAAGCTGTTAGCGCTGGACGGTTGTACGCTTTTTCCCTAATGTTTTCGGTATGTTTTTGTTTTCGAAAAGCGCTTCTGATCTCTGCGATCTGCCCTTCACTTGAAAAAATTTCAGAGTACCGCAAAGGTCAGAATTTGGCTGGCAACACTGAGCGGCCACTGCCATTTACCTTCCAAGCCGACTGCGTCGCAGGAAGGTCGCCGTGTTGGAAGAGCTTGATTTTCGGTGACATATCGGATTGAGTGTTCACTGGAGCGCAAATACTTCGTGCTCGGAGACAATGGTTACTCAGAAGAAAAAAAAAATATTGTTATTATGTGCGAAGTAATGCAGCCGGTGGTTGTTTTGCTCCGCGGTTGCATTTACTGCAGGAACTGTGCTATGATTGTGAGCAGCATCTTAGCGCTGCTATCGGGAGCTTTTGCACACCTTTTTCCCCTTCCGCGGAGCAAGCTACGAAGGAAACATTTCGCCACTCCGAGCAGCAAAGAGACAAGCTCGTGCTTTTGGGCAGTGAGCATCGTGGACCGCCATGGGGCTGCCGTCTCGTTCAAGCAGGACGAAACTACTTGACATTAGCTTCTTCTTCCCATCCACTCTAGGCTTCTCAAAGTCTTCAGCACAAAAGTGGTCCTGCAAATGTTTGTTGTACAGTTAGAAGAGTGATGCTGGTCACCCGAATGCTGTGCTGCCCAAGGAGGCTCCCAGGGCTTTTTCGAGTGAAGCCCTCTTTCGAATATGTGGAACAAGAAAAACATGGAAGATAGCTGTAATAATAGGCTGAAACACCCAAATAAAGAGGCGAAGAAAAGAAAAGAAGAAAAGAAAAGAAAAGAAGCTCATTTGGGATGTAAACACGCATGTGGCCGCAAACACGCAGCTTCAAGGGTTGCTAACATTTGACCCATTTATATTTTTCTACCAGTCCCAACACAACTGCACAGAACGCGGCCGTTATGAGGACGTAAGACATGCCCGACCATGCTTTTATTGACTGCGATCGTTGCGGTCCGCGAAAAACAAGTGCCATGGGTCGAATGACTCGAGGCGCGGAAAGATCGTGCGAGTGCTTGGTGCACGTTAGGACGCGGAATTCTCGCGCGGCAAATGTGCCTTCGCGTGCCACAAGCACGGAATAGTCGAAGAGCCGCGTGTGTTAGTAACAAGCGCGTACACGTGTACCCGCGTCAAGCGGGCAAGCCGCGAACGATCCCTGCGCGACATGCGCGACGGTCTTGCTGTGCACTCCTATTTTCTCAGCATCCTATCGCTAACACCGCGTGCACTGCGCTTGCATACCTTCTAAAAGAGCACCAAAAAGCACAAGCAAGGTGCACTTACCTCGCACAAGCGTGTGTTTTTTTGAAGGCTTCAAGTTCTCCCGGCCGATTCTGTGCAACCACGCAGAACGACGCCCTCGGTCATTTTTCCCGGTCGGAATCGAGAAAAAAGTCTCTCCGTACTCGGTTTGGTTGCTGCATGCGAAGGCGCAGCAGCCAGGCATGATTTCTTCAGTATCAAACACGACAGCGACAGTTGCAACACGAGAAACGTCGGGGACCTGCGCTCTTCTCAGCTGGCCCGACCGGCGCTTGGAAGGTACATGGCACCCCAAGATCACGTGGTACGGTTGGGCCAATGACCGCTTCAGCGGCGCGGGGAAAAGAAATGCGGTACTTTGAAATTTTTTCCGGTGACTCTACGCGATCCTAGAGGAGTCTCGCCATGGAAGTCACCGGCGAAGAGTCTATATCTGAATCTAGTTGCTCTACTGCTTCTGAACAGTTTAACTCTAAGGCGACAGCCAAGCAAGCTAGGAAGAATGCAAGAAAGCGGTTACAACGTGCCCATGAAACGGTAGAACAGCGGGAAGAACGAATGCGGGAACGACGACAAGCCGAAGTAGCTAAAGGAGCTGTATCGAGTCCAGAAGCTGGCATTAGGCAAGCTAAACGGAATGAAGCCAAGCGGCAACAACGTGCCCAGGAAACAGAGGAACAACGAGATGAACGTTTGCGAATACGGCGAGAATCAGAAGCAGCTAAGCAAGCCACTTCAAGTTCAGAATGTGAGTCCAGCCGTGCTATACGGAATGAAGCTAGGAGACGAAGACGTACCGAGGAAACAGAAGAACAACGGGCCGAACGTCTTGAAAAGCGGAGGAGGAGAGGTGTCGAAGAACCTGTGCAAATGAGTGACTGCACCGAAAGAGTGGCAGAGTTTGCATTGGCTACATGCGAATTCCATCGCCGCTTCACCGAGAACCCGTTTGGAAGCGTGTGTTGTGTGTGTGATAGACTGTGGCACAAGCGGGATTTGCAAACGGTGAGTGAGAACATGTGTGACCAAGCATAACATTGTATTGCTTTCGCAACCAACCAGGTTTAACCAGAGCTAAACCACGTCAATTTTTTTTGTATCCTGCATGTTAATTTCAAGACCTTTCTGGCTAGTTATGTTCGTGTTGATTGTGACCATCGGGTGGTGCTTTAACGCGACAGCGTTAAGAAGCTCGCGCCGCAGAAAAGCTGGTGTCGGCGCTGTAGCACGAGAACCTTCAAATAAAAAATTCAACTAGTGCTGGACTTGGTTAGAGAGCGAATGCTATGACGTGTCGGGCAACTGTACGCGGCCTGGCGTCTGTAACGCTGAGTGCGTTCCGGGCAGCGCGTGTATTACGTGGACGTTGCCGGCCCACACCACGGGGTGTGGTACACGGCCGCAGTCGTACACAACACAAACACAGTTAACGGGCTCACTTTCAAAGCCTACAGCGCAACACACGCGAAGGAGATTGCCTTTGCTGTGGCTCTCACTACTCCCGAGTCGAAACGCATCATCACCGACTCGCGAGGGGCCTGTCGGAACTATGAGTTGGGCTGGGCTCCCCCGCTTGCCTGGCGCATATTGGAATATAGCTGCCGATGCGAAGATCCAACTCCACGCAACCTGATTTGGGCCCCCGGTCACCAGGGCCTACAGGGAAACGAACAGGCCGATCAGGCCGCCCGCGCACTCTCTCCCCGGGCTATCTCCCTGTCCTTGGAAGCCTACTCCCAATCAGACAATCTGGCCATTACATTCAAACAAATCACCGATTACTACAAGGAGGAGTACCGGCGCTACCCGGCCCCTCGTAAGGGTCTGGATCGCGCTGACGAGCGCCTCCTCATCAAAATTCTTACTAACACTGTACTGTGCCCGGCGGTACTTAAACATTTCAACGCATCCTTTGATGGCACGTGCCAGTTCTGTGGGGAGGTGGCTGACACCTTCCACATGGTTTGGGCGTGTCAATCCAACCCATCTATCCCCCCCAACCCCAACCCCACCAGAGAGGACTTGGAGGCGGCCCTGCTCGGCTGTCAGGACCTAAAGACCCAAAAGGCCTTGGTTCACCGGACGCGGGCGGCGTTGCTTGCCAATGGGGCCCCGGAATAGGAGCTCCACCTAGTATTGTTAGGGGAAAGGGCCAATAGGGCCTACCCCAATCACCTCTCTGTAAAAAAATTTATTTCACTATAAATGTTTTTCACCACCACCACCACCACCGCCCACCCTGCTACGCTGGCAGTGAATGGTTGATCGCGAGAGTGTGCCCACCCAATGGATGCCGCGGCCTATGCATTGTAGTGCCGGAGCTCCTGTTTCGCTGGCGGGCCTGTCTAAACCAGCGCTGCGCGCCCGCCGGCGCTCAAAGCAGGCCCAGACTTTCTCGGACAAGTCGCGACATGCAGCGTGACTCATCCCGCCGCCGCGGCGCCGACACGGACCCTTCCTCCTCTCCTCCTCTCCGTCGGTGCGAACTCCTCCAACGCTCGCCGGCTCTCGACCATTGGTCTAATTTGAACGGTGGCCAGTGATTGGAGGGTTTGAACGGCTGGCTGCCGTAACCGTTACCAGCGGCTATAAAAACGGAGCCGCGCTGAACCCGAGGAGCAGACGGGCAGCAGAAGAGCCATCACGCCGGAGCTACGCTCGCCGCCGGGGCCGCTCTTCTTCTTTGTGCTAGCCCGTGGTGCTCTTGGCCCTTGTATCATGTAAAAGCCCTTGTACATACTGTACATAAAGTTCATTTGACTCACCGTCGCCTCGACCGTTTCCTGGCTCGGACACCAAGTCCCAACAGTGGATGGCAGCTGCGGGATCGACCGGCGTCAGCTACCTCGGCGCGGTGAGTGCCTGATGTTTTCCCCTCAATTCACCAGACTGCTCTAGCACACGTGATTGTAGTCTAGAGTAGGGCTGTGTGTGTAGCACTGTAGAAGAGCTTTGCTGTTTCGAGCCAAGTCGGAGCGCTTTGAAACGAAAGCTGGTGCAGAGGGAGTAAACGAGGCGTTTTGTAAAGAATTACTTGCGCGTGTCATACTAGTAGCGCTATAGTAGTGAACGGCAAGGGAATTCTAATAAAAGGGCAAACTACAAGAGGCTATTGTGAGCGATGGAGAACTTCAAAGTGAAGGAACTCATCGAAATTTGTGAAGAGTTGGGCATTGATTTGGGCCCCGGAAAACGAAAGCATGCGATTCTTGAGATCATGCGAAAGGAGAATGTAACGGCTGAGGAAGCCAATGAGGCCTGGGAAGAGATCACAGAACGCCGTGAGCGCGAGGAGGCAGAAAAACAGAGGCAGCTTCGGAATAAACGACGTGCTCGCGCTAAGAAACTGATGGACCTGGAGTTTGAAGCACACGAGATCTTTTATGAGAGAGATAGAACATTGTTCGCTCTGCGTGAGACCAACGGTCATCAGCTGAGAGACAGGCCGCAGCCCTTCGTGATCGCCGAAGATATGGCGAAATATCTTGCGGAGTTCGAGCGCGTCTGCGAGAGAAAGGGCGTTGAGCGGAATGGTTGGGCACAGAAGTTGGTAGCCCTGCTTTCCAGCGAAGCGTATGACGTTGTCAAGCGCCTGTTGGACGACGGCTTGGCGGACTACGATGAGCTTAAAAGGTTCTTACTGGCGAGATATAACGTGTCACCGCTGGACCTTCGCCAAAGGTACCTGCGAGAGAATTGCACCCCATCGTTTAACGATTTTCCGTACCAGTTTAAAGCCGACATTTTAGAGTGGCTCGAAAATGCTGAAGGGTCGGAAGGTCGTGACGCAGAGGTAGAGTGCGTAGCTGTAGAGCAGAGCTGCCAGTGCGGCACAGAGGAAGGTAGTCCGTACGTGGCAGATGTAACTGCTGCTGTAACATTGGGAATTGCCCCGCATTCGCCAACTGAGAAAACCTCTACACCATCGGATAAGGTAGTCACAGCATCGGACGATGCACTAACAGAGGTCTCGCCCATTGAGATTGTGGCGGAGTTATCGGAAAGCGAATCTCCTAGCGTGTCGAAAGCAGGAGAAGTTGCCGAACAGGGCAGAGAGGACGTCCGTCTGGACATTAGTGAAAACACTTGCGCCGACGCAAGCGAAGTAGATGAGGACGGCACACCGTGTTGTTCAGCGCGTTCGGCAGAGATGCAGAAACCCGAAACATACGATCAACGGAAGCAGGCGCATGGAGAGTTTGCGGACGCTGAGTTGTGCGTTAGTGTCTCTGACGAGGAATGAAAAACGAGTCCCGTGCTTTCGCACTGCTCTGAGCTTTGCGACATTCCAGAAAGCAGCTGCAGTAGCGGGAATACCGCGACTGAGTGCACAGCCGACCCTCAACCGAAATTGGCTGAAATGCGCCAGGAGCATGACGAGAGCTGCGTGTCAGCAGTAATGTCAGTAGAAAACACTGGTTCGTCTGCGCCTGAAGAAACTAAGGTGCTGGACGACAGTGGACAACAGAACGTTCCAGACGACATAGGGGTGGTAGACGTCAGCCCGTCCGAGAAAGATGAGGACGAATGCGCACTCAGAGACGCTGACAAGGAAGAACGCAGTTTGGAGGAGGCTAGTAAAGGCGCCAAAGACAGGCCTGATCTAGTTAGCACATATGAATCAGCTGACAATCAAAGCGACGTTGTCAGAGAGCAGAAACTTAGGCGACGGAAGCAGAATGTGCTTTCACAGGCGAAAGTGAAAGGAAAGCTCACGATAAAAAGCTGTAACCAGAAGGAAAGGCACCGCCAGTTCAGGAATGTGAGCTATCGCCACAAGGTGATAGCGAAACAAGAGAAACAGTGCTGCCGTCGAAAGGAGAGGGAAGGCAAGCTCAAGGGAGAGAGCTGTCACCGAAAGACGATGGAAGGCAGGCAAAAGAAAGAGTGGTGCCGCCGAAAGATGAAAGGCAGGCATAAGAAAGACAGGCGCCGCCGAAAAGAGAGAAAGGGCAAACGCGCGAAAACGGGTTTTACCATCGGAAGCGCCAGCGTCGCCGGCAAAATGACTTCAGTAAAGTCAGTCACGTTGTCAGCCCTGAAACTAGCGTCAGAACCAGAGCTAAAGAAATGTGCGAGGCATTACTATCGCGCAAAGCGAAGCGCATAAGTGTGTCGGGGCACATAGGTCTGGGCAGTAGAATAAACTGCAAAAAGAAATCGTGCAAACATTCGCGCGGAAAAGTGCACCAAGGCACCAAACCGAGATTCAAGAGAGCGCTGCCCGGGAGGCGAAAAATTAAGGAGCGGGACAAGTGTGAATCTTGCCGCCAGCACAGAGAGAGCGAGACGCGCAAAGGCACGTGCTCTCATGCGGGCTCTCGCTTTCTGCTGCATTCACGGGAGAAACCGCGCTCCCACAGAGAGCGGCACGCGCGCGGAAGGAAAGCGCGTGTACGGCTCAAAGAGCGAAACATTGTACGAGGCCGCAGTGACAGGGGCAAGAAAATTGCCAAGAAGAAACCGTCTAAGCGCTCAGCCAAGCACAGTTATCGCGATAGAAAGTCGCGATTCGAAATGACGCCACTTAGTAGGCGTAAAATCAAAAGGCCGTGTAGAGGCGAACTACACACCGAGCGGAAAGGCAAACGGGTGCGCGAGAAAGTCAAGACTCGTGCAAGGTCTGACTTGCCCCCACGAACAGAGAGAAAGAAAGAACGGTCCCATCGGAAGCGTTGCGCACTCGCTATGGGACGTCGCGACTGGCGCGCGAAGCGCAAAGAAAGGGACAAGTTACCAGTCTATGAAAGCGAATCGCTCTCGTACTGTAGCTCCCGTAGAAACTGGAAAGACAAGTACAGAGTGAAAGAAAAGCGCGTATACCGCGAAAGAGGCAGAGACATTAGCTACCGCGGTAGTAGAGAGAGAAAGAAAAGCGCGTCTACCGCAATTTAGTTCTTCGTTTTATGTTCCTAATGACTTGATGTTCAATTTAGTTTCTCGTTTTCTGTCACTGGCGTCTGAACATGAGAGGAGAACTCCGTCAAGCGGATAGCCGCTTTTTTTCTCCCCTCCTCCATCAAATTGTATTTGATTTGGTGGAAATAAAGCATTATTATTATTAAAGAGGCAGAGACGTTAGCTACCACGGTAGTAGAGAGAGAGAGAGAAAAGTGCAGCACAGCGAAAGAGGCAGAGTCACTAGTTTCCGCTGTAGCGGGTGTCGTTTACCGTCCGTTAGAAGCGAGGAAAACGCGAACGTAGACGCACTAAGCCGTGTGTTCTAAGCAAGGCTGGCTTCGCCTCCTCGTGACCTACATTTTGTCTCTTCGCGAACAGCTTTTAAGTTCGCTCGCAGATCGGGAAAAATTGATATCCTCATTTGTGGCCTCAGCTGAGTTTTTTCCTGGCCGAGTGATCTCAAGAGAGCGAATTTATTTTGCATTCATTTCATTCCGAGTGTTTCATGTGTTTGACACTTTGTTTGAGTTAATTACTTTGAAGTTCTCGTATCCCACATGCGTCTCTTGTTGGAGAGGGAACAAAAAGGGGACAGAAATGTAGCCAACAGAGATTTGAGACTTTAAGTCTGGTGTATTGACGGGTGACAGAAGGCACTTGCTCGTGTTGGGTGTTGCCTGTTGTCGGTCGGTTCTTTGCAACCTGCAGAACGATCAACGACCGATGCTGTGAAGCAAGCTCTTCCGAAGGACCGAGCGAAGCTGATCCAGTCACCTGGGCGACAAAGCTGCGGAGCAGTGATCCTGTCCTGACGAGCGGGACCTGTCCTGACGAGCAGGTGGTGGTGGTGAAAAACATTTATAATGCAATAAATATTTACAGAGAGGTGATTGGGGTAGGCCCTATTGGCCCTTTCCCCTAACAATACTAGGTGGAGCCCCTATTCCGGGGCCCCATTGGCAAGCAACGCCGCCCGCGTCCGGTGAACCAAGGCCTTTTGGGTCTTTAGGTCCTGACAGCCGAGCAGGGCCGCCTCCCAGTCCTCTCTGGTGGGGTGGGGGTTGGGGGGGATAGATGGGTTTGACACGCCCAAACCATGTGGAAGGTGTCAGCCACCTCCCCACAGAACTGGCACGCGCCATCAAAGGATGTATTGAAATGTTTAAGCACCGCCGGGCACAGTACAGTGTTAGTAAGAATTTTGATGAGGAGGCGCTCGTCAGCGCGATCCAGACCCTTACAAGGGGCCGGGTAGCGCCGGTGCTCCTCCTTGTAGTAATCGGTGATTTGTTTGAATATAATGGCCAGATTGTCTGATTGGGAGTACCCTTCCAAGGACAGGGAGATAGCCCGGGGAGAGAGTGCGCGGGCGGCCTGATCGGCCTGTTCGTTTCCCTGGAGAACCTGGTGACCGGGGGCAAGAAAATTGCCAAGAAGAAACCGTCTAAGCGCTCAGCCAAGCACAGTTATCGCGATAGAAAGTCGCGATTCGAAATGACGCCACTTAGTAGGCGTAAAATCAAAAGGCCGTGTAGAGGCGAACTACACACCGAGCGGAAAGGCAAACGGGTGCGCGAGAAAGTCAAGACTCGTGCAAGGTCTGACTTGCCCCCACGAACAGAGAGAAAGAAAGAACGGTCCCATCGGAAGCGTTGCGCACTCGCTATGGGACGTCGCGACTGGTTGCGACGTCAGGTTGCGTGGAGTTGGATATTCAGATCGACAGCTATATTCCAACTCGTAGTTCCGACAGGCCCCTCGCGAGTCGGTGATGATGTGTTTCGACTTGGGAGTAGTGAGAGCAAGAGCAATGGCAATCTGCTCCGCGTGTGTAGCGCTGTAGGCTTTGAAAGTGAGCCCGTTGACTGTGTTTGTGTTGTGTACGACTGCGGCCGTGTACCACACCCCGTGGTGCGGGCCGGCAACGTCCACGTAATACACATGTTGTTGGTTACCATAGTATCGCGCCAACGCTTCCGCGCGCGCCTGGCGACGACCGCTATGGTCTTCTCTGGACATGTTGCGGGGAAGGGGTCGGACCCGGAGGGCGCGTCTCCAGGGTTCTGGCACTCTCTCCCTTTCCTCAATATGGTAGTCATGTTTGATGTGTAGCCGGTCCAAGAAGCGGCGACCGAACGTGGTCTGTGCAAGACGCGTGTATTGGTTGACTAAGTGGGCCTCTCGAAGCTCCCGAAATCTGTTCACCACGCCCAAGGCCAGAAGTCGCTGGTTGGACGTGGTGACCGGGAGGTCGAGAGCCCGCTTGATGACTTTCCGGTGGATGACCTCCAGTTGGTCATCATCATGTTTGCGCAGGTGCAAGTAGGGGGTTGAGTAGAGGATTCTACTCGTTACGAAAGCATGGGCAAGCCGCAGTGCATCCTTGCTTCGTAATCCGCCCCGCTTGTTGGAGACCCGGCGGACCATGCGGCCCACCTGGTCTCCCACCGTGCGAAGTTTGGCTAGGGTGGTGTCGACTCTGCGTTGGTGGTGTATGAAAAGACCAAGGACGCGGATCTCCTTGTACTTCCGGATCGGTCCCGAGGGGAGACTGATGCAAAGCGTTGTTGTGTCCCGAGGGGAGGGACGTATGTGCACAAATTATGATTTCGACGGGGCGCACTGGAGTCCGCAGTAGGCCGCGTAGTCGTCGACTAGGGTCGCCGCTGCTTGCAGGCAGGATTCCATGTGGCCCAGGTTACCTTGCGTGGCCCAGATTGTAATGTCATCCGCATAAAGAGCGTGATGTATCCCGGGCAAAGAGGACAATTTGGAGGGAAGATGAAGCATTACCAAATTGAAGAGGAGGGGAGACAGGACCGCGCCTTGAGGTGTTCCCCTCGAGCCGATGGTGTATGGCCCGTGTTCCGCATCTTGTATGCGTATGTAGGCTTGACGGTCTGTAAGAAATTGTTTTATGTAGTTGAATGTTTTGTGGCCACAGTTGGTGTTACTGAGGTGGTCCAGGATTACTTCGTGTTTGACGTTGTCGAATGCGCCTTTAAGATCCAAGGCCAGGACCACCTTGTCGTTGTGGGGACATTCGACAGGATCTAAGATGTCGTGGTGAAGCTGCAGAAGTATATCCTGTGCAGACTTGTGAGGGCGAAAACCGAACATGGTGTCCGCGAAAGTGTGCTGTGTTTCGAGAAAATCGGAGAGTCTGTTGCGCAACATCGTCTCCATCAGCTTGCCGACACAAGACGTGAGGGAGATGGGGCGAAGGTTCTCCACATCAATAGGTTTGCCGGCCTTCGGAAAAGAAGTTCGACAAAAGCATTTGTTGGGCGAGTTGGTGTTTTTGATGATCCATAACTACAGCGCAAACGACAGGACAGAGATGAAGAAGGGACACCACACAGCGCTGACTCACAACTAAAGTTTATTGGATGCCAGAAGGTATAAATACCTCCCTGGCGCCCAGAAAGAATGCAGTCGACACTTACATGCGTGACTGACATAATAGTGTACCAGTCATATGCCGCCAAGCAAATCCCATGCGCGAGAATACAATATAAGCAGTAACAGAATACAATATAATCAGTGAGCAAGCACTTGTCAATATTCGCAATCAAGGTATCTTCTTTCTTTTTCTGACAACGCGACAGATGAAGCACTGATGCATTCTTCCGAGAGCCTACCTATTAAGTGAGCTTCAATGATCTCCCTTGCTAACCAGTCACGGTTCTTTTCTAACACTGCACTTTCCTGATAGTTTGGCGCACAGACGTAGGTGTCATCGTCATCTTCATTGCCTTTGCAGTGCCTGCAATGTTTCGCCACGTGGCCAGAGATAGCGACACGGGAGACATTATACTCATGCTCTCTGAGTCTTTCGTTTAAACATCGGCCCGTTTGGCCGATGTATCGCTTACCACAAGACAGTGGCAGCGAATATATCACCCCTTCCTGGCAAGGCACGAACTGTTTTGCGTGCTTTATCGGGCACTTGCGCGATTCTTTAATCTCTGAATTGACATTCTTAATCAGGCTGGACAGTCGTTTGGGCGCCGAAAAGACGACATCAACGCCTGCATGTTTTCCGATTCTTTTCAGATTGTGCGACACTTTGTGAAGATATGGCACCACAACAATCTTCCTTTTCTTCGTCTCTTTCGTACATTTACTATTTCCTTTTGATTTTAACTTTTCCAGTAGTTTTCCTGCCACAGAAACTAATAATTCAGAGGGGTAGCCTGCCTTTGCCAGGCGGTCTACTTGGTTGCTGAAGCTATGCTTCAACCTGTGTTCACAGGATTTGTTGACTGTGTTGCTAAAAACGGTATGTACAATTGCTCTCTTCACCAGCTTGGAGTGAGCTGATGAAAACGGCAAGATGGGCTTAACAGCACGGGGCTCATAAGCCCAACAAACATGAGATGGACTGAAATGAAGCGAAAGATCTAAAAACCTAATAAAATCATTCAATGGTACTTCGTGTGTTAAAACCAATGGTGTGAGGCATTCTGAGAACACCGAGAGGACGTCAGGGAATTGCTGCTCGAAACCGAGGTTGTCACAATCTAAAAACACAAGGTAGTCATCAACAAATCTAAAAATGCTACAAACTCTGGAACCTTCAAATCGCTCTTTCATGCTTCTGTCTCGTGCTGCTAGGAACACGTCACTAAGGAAAGGCGCTAGACATGAACCAATACAGATCCCCTCTTTCTGAATAAAAACTTCGCCATTCCATTCCGCAAAAGTTGAGCCAAGATACAGTGACAACAATTCAAGGAACCCAGTAGTGGAAATTCCGCTCTCATTCTGAAATGCAACAGCACCATATTCATCAATCAGATCGTTAACAGAAGACAAAATTTCTGCTTGAGGAATGGTGTAATAAAGATCCTTTACATCGACGGAAAATCCACAAAGCTTCTTACTGTAGTTACTTTCTAGGAACGCGATAACATCTTTCGAACTTTTTACTCTAAAAGGGTCGTCAATTGATAAAAGATTCAGTTTTTTCTGCAGGAACTTGGCTACATGCTGCTGCCATGTTCCAATTTATGAGACAATTACACGAAACGGCCACTCTAGTTTATGTGTTTTCGCAGTGAAAAACATTTGCAACCACTTTCCTGAGCTGCTGTCGATCTTACTTGATAGCCTAGTTAATTCCAGCCTATTAGCAAGTTTCTTCGCCTTGCTCTTAACTTTTGAGGCGGACACATCACTGCGTTTTTCAAACATCGCAAGAACAGCTTCCGATGCTTTCGACAAATATACGTTCCTGTCCAAGACAACAAAACCTCCGTCCTTATCAGAAAGTAGCAGAGAGAACGAGTTCTCTTTCAGCCAACTAACCTTAGCCAACTAACCTAACTAGCACTTTCTGATAAGGACGGAGGTTTTGTTGTCTTGGACAGGAACGTATATTTGTCGAAAGCATCGGAAGCTGTTCTTGCGATGTTTGAAAAACGCAGTGATGTGTCCGCCTCAAAAGTTAAGAGCAAGGCGAAGAAACTTGCTAATAGGCTGGAATTAACTAGGCTATCAAGTAAGATCGACAGCAGCTCAGGAAAGTGGTTGCAAATGTTTTTCACTGCGAAAACACATAAACTAGAGTGGCCGTTTCGTGTAATTGTCTCGGAAATTGGAACATGGCAGCAGCATGTAGCTAAGTTCCTGCAGAAAAAACTGAATCTTTTATCAATTGACGACCCTTTTAGAGTAAAAAGTTCGAAAGATGTTATCGCGTTCCTAGAAAGTAACTACAGTAAGAAGCTTTGTGGATTTTCCGTCGATGTAAAGGATCTTTATTACACCATTCCTCAAGCAGAAATTTTGTCTTCTGTTAACGATCTGATTGATGAATATGGTGCTGTTGCATTTCAGAATGAGAGCGGAATTTCCACTACTGGGTTCCTTGAATTGTTGTCACTGTATCTTGGCTCAACTTTTGCGGAATGGAATGGCGAAGTTTTTATTCAGAAAGAGGGGATCTGTATTGGTTCATGTCTAGCGCCTTTCCTTAGTGACGTGTTCCTAGCAGCACGAGACAGAAGCATGAAAGAGCGATTTGAAGGTTCCAGAGTTTGTAGCATTTTTAGATTTGTTGATGACTACCTTGTGTTTTTAGATTGTGACAACCTCGGTTTCAAGCAGCAATTCCCTGACGTCCTCTCGGTGTTCTCAGAATGCCTCACACCATTGGTTTTAACACACGAAGTACCATTGAATGATTTTATTAGGTTTTTAGATCTTTCGCTTCATTTCAGTCCATCTCATGTTTGTTGGGCTTATGAGCCCCGTGCTGTTAAGCCCATCTTGCCGTTTTCATCAGCTCACTCCAAGCTGGTGAAGAGAGCAATTGTACATACCGTTTTTAGCAACACAGTCAACAAATCCTGTGAACACAGGTTGAAGCATAGCTTCAGCAACCAAGTAGACCGCCTGGCAAAGGCAGGCTACCCCTCTGAATTATTAGTTTCTGTGGCAGGAAAACTACTGGAAAAGTTAAAATCAAAAGGAAATAGTAAATGTACGAAAGAGACGAAGAAAAGGAAGATTGTTGTGGTGCCATATCTTCACAAAGTGTCGCACAATCTGAAAAGAATCGGAAAACTTGCAGGCGTTGATGTCGTCTTTTCGGCGCCCAAACGACTGTCCAGCCTGATTAAGAATGTCAATTCAGAGATTAAAGAATCGCGCAAGTGCCCGATAAAGCACGCAAAACAGTTCGTGCCTTGCCAGGAAGGGGTGATATATTCGCTGCCACTGTCTTGTGGTAAGCGATACATCGGCCAAACCGACCGATGTTTAAACGAAAGACTCAGAGAGCATGAGTATAATGTCTCCCGTGTCGCTATCTCTGGCCACGTGGCGAAACATTGCAGGCACTGCAAAGGCAATGAAGATGACGATGACACCTACGTCTGTGCGCCAAACTATCAGGAAAGTGCAGTGTTAGAAAAGAACCGTGACTCGTTAGCAAGGGAGATCATTGAAGCTCACTTAATAGGTAGGCTCTCGGAAGAATGCATCAGTGCTTCATCTGTCGCGTTGTCAGAAAAAGAAAGAAGATACCTTGATTGCGAATATTGACAAGTGCTTGCTCACTGATTATATTGTATTCTGTCACTGCTTATATTGTATTCTCGCGCATGGGATTTGCTTGGCGGCATATGACTGGTACACTATTATGTCAGTCACGCATGTAAGTGTCGACTGCATTCTTTCTGGCCGCCAGGGAGGTATTTATATCTTCTGGCATCCAATAAACTTTAGTTGTGAGTCAGCGCTGTGTGGTGTCCCTTCTTCATCTCTGTCCTGTCGTTTGCGCTGTAGTTACGGCCTTCGGAATAAAGGTCACGAGAGCCGATTTCCAATCGAGAGGGAGAGGAGTCTCTCCGTCCCAAATGCTATTGATGTATTTGAGGAGCGCGGCGTAGGCTGCGTCGGGAAGGTTGGCCAAGAGCTTGACCGTAACCTTGTCGCGCCCGGGTGCAGTGCCTCGCTTCATTTTGCTCAAGGCCGCCCGGAGGTCGTGGAGCTGGAACGGCTTGTCCAGCTCCGTGTTCTCTTCGCCTGCATACGAGTACGCCGCCTGCCGGGGGTCCTTAGTGGTGCACAGGTATCGATCCCTGAGCGTGTGCGCTAGCTGTTTTGTCGTTCCTGTACAGTTGTGCAAGGACCTATGTAATTGGCGTTGGGTTTCCGTGCGTGTTTGTGTTGGATCGATGAGAGCGCGGAACAGGCGCCACGTGTTGCGGCCAGACATCTGGCGAGCAGCCGCGTTGCACCGGTCCACCCAGTTAGTGTCGGCTAGCTGAGTAGCATATTCCGCTGCCTGTTGTGTGAGTTCGAGGATGCGGTTCTTTAGGCGTCTGTTATGTTTCTGTTTCTTCCATCGCTTCGTGAGGCTGCGACGGGCCTACACTCACACAACACGAACAGCAGATACAGCTCACAGAAACACAAACAGACGTGGACAACCCGAGCAGCAGACGGGCAGCAGAAGAGCCATCACGCCGGAGCTACGCTCGCCGCCGGGGCCGCTCTTCTTCTTTGTGCTAGCCCGTGGTGCTCTTGGCCCTTGTATCATGTAAAAGCCCTTGTACATACTGTACATAAAGTTCATTTGACTCACCGTCGCCTCGACCGTTTCCTGGCTCGGACACCCAGTCCCAATAGCATGCAGTGCCGCATGTCTGCCATAAGGTTGTCAGCGCTAACACAAGCAGGCAACATTTCTCTCTCTCTCTCAACCCCACGTACCTGAAAGCGCAATTCAGGCGTCTACTGACCTGGGGAGCCAGTTATGCGCATTTCCTTTCTTTAAAATCATCGGAATCAGAAACGTCAACGCTGTGAAGGACTGCATACATGATGCCTATGCACTCCTCACAACCAGGTTTACAAGAACTCATTCCGCCGACTAGTGCCTAAGGCTTGGTTTGGTTTATGGGGTTTAACGTCCCAAAGCGACTAAGGCTATGAGAGACGCCGTAGTGGAGGGCTCCGGAAATTTCGACCACCTGGGGTTCTTTAACGTGCACTGACATCGCACAGTACACGGGCCTCGAATTTCTCCTCCAAATAAATTGAACCGCCACGGCCGGGATCGAACCCGCGTCTTTCGGGACAGCAGCCGAGCACCGTAGCCACTGAGCCACCGCGGCGGCTAAGACACTGTGCCTGTCTTCAAAATTTACAGACCTCGATATGCCTGCGAAACCGCTGGTGTGGAATGTGGCGAGCGCTACACAGTACAGAGACAGCTAGGGGGGAAGAAGACGAGAGGGCACGTGTGGTGCCCGACGCTCACCACTATTCCCCGCGGTTTGGGGTGCGGTTGTGCGCTCGCCCCCCTTCGGGCGCGGGCAGACAAGCGCGTTTGTGTGCGGCCGGCTCTGCCAGCAGTGGACGCTGCAGGCTGCATAAGAAGGAAGTCGGCGGCTGGCGCCAGCAGAGGAGGCGTTGGCTGCCCTGCGAGGGACGCCATATCCCCAACAAGGCCATCGGGTTTCCCGTCGCAATGGCTTCCTGGACATTCGGCGTACGCCTTGGGCCGGCGGTAGGAGCAGCGACGGCGAAGACAGTTGGGAGAGGAGAACCTCGAGTGAAGTTGAAAAACTGCGGAGACACGCGATGGTCACGGAAGACAACGGCCAGCAGAGAGCCTAGAGCCGGGAAGAGAGGCAGACCATGGGAGAGCCGCAGCAGGCGCCGAAAGCCCCGACCTGCCGGACGGCCAACAAGTTCTAAAAGGCAGCGGTGAGCGGACTCCCAGTTTCGCCTTCAGGCAGAGAAATAATCTTTTGCCAGGATACTGCCTTGATGGATCAATGCTCCCCGGTTCAGCAGGACCCGCACACGGATTAGGTTCCTTTGTGACTGACAGGCGGGAAGGTCACAGCGCCAACGCCTATGAACACAATGAGCGCTGTGGCTTCAGTGTCGCGTTTCTGCGACAACGTTGTCAATGCGAATTAATGCAACACACATCTGGATGACTACCGCCACGTAGCTTAAGGCACGACTGAGGTCTCCACTGTCCGAGGGGGCCAGTTATGCGCCTTTCCTTTGCTTTCGAAACTGAAGGTCATTTGAAGGAGTAAATTGGGGCCACCGCGAAACGGGCGTTGTGAAGCGTTTCCTTCAAAAAATTCGTGGATACGCGGAGAATATAACCGAGCTCTTTCAGATTGCGAGGCGAATACGCAAAGAACTTGCTACGAAGGCTGGTTGCCTCGAACTTAATAAAATTGGACCGAGTGAGTGCGTTGTGTTCTTTGAGTTCGCGAAGTGTCTTTGTGTGCTAACGCTTATATAAGATGAGTATGCGAATTTTTAAACGGCACCCGATAACAATCAGCTTCTACTCTATAAAGCATTTCGCTCTATTGCCATATCATGATGAAAACGTTTATTAAAGCCACAATGCCTTAGTTGAAGGGAAGGCTGGTCGGGTCCCTAGTCCGGGACGCCGTTGGTAAAAGCCCGTGCTCTGGCGACGAGGGCTCGTTGTTCCTCGAGGTCCGAGCTGGACAGGGCCGCCTCCCAGCCCTCCCGCGTTGGCTGATTTATGATGTCAATGCTGTCATTTTCTGACAAGCCCATACCATATGGTACAAGTTTGCCTTATGGCCACAAAATTTTCACTGTGCCGAAAAGGACTCGGGCTCAATGCGTGAAGCGTAGCTGTATAATTGAAAGAGATAGATCAAAACCTTCACATTTCATCATCAAGAACGCACGAGGAAATTGTTGCTCGTGAGCTATGCCACTGCATGCCAGATTAATTGTGATTTTCTCCGACTGTCGCACAGTGTATACCATTTATAACAGAAAGCAGGGCAAGTTGGCTGTTACCCATTTTGAACCACCAGGGTGGAAATTTGGGCAAGTCGGTATTGATCCATAACGTAAGAGTAGCGCAAAACCAGGACGACGGACACAAGGGGAGAGAACACACCAACAACACAGGCGCTAACTTCCGACTGACGAAGAAAAACCAAACCCAACCAAGTGAACGGAACCCGAGCAAAAGTAGCGCATGCGCTGACCTAAGATAAAAAATCGAAAAAAAGGTGCGAGAAATGCGATAAAAAATGTTAGATCACGGATGTTTTGAACCCAAAAAGGCCAGCTCTCGTTTAGACAAGGAAATGGACGGAGTACTAACGCAGTTATCTTGTAAGGCAGCAATCTGTGCTGCTTCCACAATTTCGCGAGTTAGCTTATCTCTACTTTAGCAACGACTGAGCATTTGTCCAAAAAAGGCACACACTTGCAATCTTTGCAGTGCAAAGCTAGATTGCTGCCGGTATAAGTCTTCATGTTAAATTGTGCTCTCGAAGCCTATCGTTCAGGCACCTACCGGATCGTTCACCCGCTACTATTGACTAGCGAAATGCCTACTGACTCAGAGATAAGGTTTCTCGATATTCGGCTTAAATTGATGGACAACCACGTTTGCTGGTGCTATTCACCTCGCGCCAACAAACCGCTTCTACCTTACACATCAGCTCATTCTAAACTCGTGAAACGAGGCATTATTAACCTCTGCATGGAAAACGCCTTTGAAAAGTCATGCCCCCATCAATCCGCATCCACCTTTCATGAACAACTCGCGAGGTTCCTCGAAGCAGGGTACCCTAAGATTTCGTGGGTTCAGTCGCCGAAAACCTCCTGAAAAAGAAGCTCCGGAAAGAACCTAACACTACAGAAGAAACGAGAGGCAAGGTGGCTGTCATTCCTTACGTCCATTGTCTCGCGCACAATCTCAAGAAAATAGGGAAAAGGCAAACGTTCGCGTGGTGTTTTCAGCTCCACAAAAGCTCAGTGTGTTATGCAAAAGGTCCGTGCCCTCCGCACATAGCTCCCAAAAGCAGCAGTGTACCATCCGCCACAGGAAAAGATTTGTTAAATGTACTGAGGGCATTGTGTACAACATTCCGCTCTCCTGTGGCAAGCAGTATATTGGGCAATCCGGTAGGTGCCTGAACGATAGGCTTCGAGAGCACAATAACATGAAGACTTATACCGGCAGCAATCTAACTTTGCACTGCAAAGATTGCAAGTGCGTGCCTTTTTTGGACAAATGCTCAGTCGTTGCTAAGAGTAGAGATAAGCTAACTCGCGAAATTGTGGAAGCTGCACAGATTGCTGCCTTACAAGATAACTGCGTTAGTACTCCGTCCATTTCCTTGTCTAAACGAGAGCTGGCCTTCTTGGGTTCAAAACATCCGTGATCTCACATTTTTTATCGCATTTTTCGCACCTTTTTTTTTTCGATTTTTTATCTTAGGTCAGCGCATGCGTTACTTTTGCTCAGGTTCCGTTCACTTGGTTGGGTTTGGTTTTCTTCGTCAGTCGGAAGTTAGCGCCTGTGTTGTTGGTGTGTGTTCTCTCCCCTTGTGTCCGCCGTCCTGGTTTTGCGCTACTCTTACGTTATGGACCATTTTGAACAGCGCGAAAAAGACGAAGTGTGAGACAAGAACAGCTATACGAGCGCTGCCTTTCCACTGAAGATTTCTTGACAAAGACGACATATATGGACTGTCCCGTGAAACAAAACACGTATACAAAAAAATCTTGCTCCTCAGACTACGTCTTATCCAGAAGACCAAATTCGCGGCCAACCAGTGACAACGATGGTTTTGCGACGCACGTGGAACCCGCCTTAACAGTGTGATGCGCTCTCTCAGTGTCTGATCCTTATGTTTGAAAGCAACAGACATCTAGTGCACGTTAAAGAACCCCAGGTGGTCGAAATTTCCGGAGCCCTCCACTACGGCGTCTCTCATAGCCTTAGTCGCTTTGGGACGTTAAACCCCCATAAAACCAAACCAAGCAACAGACATCTGATGAAGCAGTGGGGTGCAAGTTGTCTGCAATGGAGAGGTAAATGCGAGCCGCCGGCTTTGTCCGAAGAATTGAAGTGTTCCCACAGGTGAGCCCAGCATGACATGGGCCGCAGGAATTCTATATGCAACGCCTTTGACGCAGTCGACCCTCCCTTCAGCATGGTCAGCGGTGCACTCAACCTAGGCCTTCCTACCTAATCACGCCTCCGTTGGACAGCTGGGCTAATATTGCGTAATTTCCTTCCAGCAGAAAACACAACGTCAACTTCAAGTTTCCGCCCCACTCTCTTCAAAGGAGGAGATACCGAGTGGATGTATGGAATAACCGCAATAATTTGGAGCCTGCCTGCTTCCCGCTTTGGGTTAGATTTCATTTTGGTAACGATTCTTTCACATAACCTTCCGATCGTCACCTCTGGAGAGCCTGCGCCCTAAGCGTAGCAATTTGACCTTTCACACTTCCCTCGATCAGGTGGAAGCAAGACTCGTTTAGAGCGGCGCGAATAGATGACATGACGATGCCATCTTTAAACTGTGGCGATGCCATAGTTAAACTGAAACAGTATATTGCATTCAATGGCAAATTACATAAGTGTGGCCTGTTTTTTGCGTACTGACGCGAATATTTCTATTGTTAGTTTGTTCATTCTTCAAAGCTGCAGGCACGTCGCTTTATCGCTTTGTTTGCGATGCAAGACGCGACCATATTTATCTCGATTGATAGCATCGAGGCTGAGCCGAGTCTACATTGTTCCAAAGTGTTGTAGTATGCTTTTCACGCCGTATGTCGAAAGTTAGCGATCAACTTTAAATTTTGCCTTGCCGACCGCGGCGGCCATTCTGCTCGACGACCGCTGAGCACGCTTGTTGCTACGCCGCCGCCGAGTGATTCAGTTCTTTGCGGGCCAAGTCGGCCCAAATAAAGAAGTTCGTTTAAAGAGGTTAGTTTGGAAGTCATTCTCGTAGTTGTCTTGCTCGCCCGACTGCAATCACCACTACGCGATAATACTGTTGTTTTTCACGAAACCTAGCTCTAAGCAAGAGCAAGATATGAATATTTATATCCCCCATAGAGTACTTCAGATTTTCTGTCGAGGGAACATTTCATCCGAGCCGGTCTGTATACGCAAACATGCCTCCTTGCTTACGTCTTCATCGTATCTGATTCAGTGGGATGGCCATATATGGAGGGTTAAGAAACACATATCGTTTGCATTATTAAGGCGGAAGCCTTTAATGTCTCATCGTTGTAAGCAGCAGTTGTCGACAGAAAATGTCACGCTTTTCAATTGGTGGAAACGGTCGTGACGTCACAGTGCGCGAATTTCAAACGGGGCCAATTGCACTTTGGCTAGTAACCATACAACCAATTGAAGGGATCGTATAGTGATGCTCCAAGTAAGTGGGACTGAGCTTAGTTAATTGCTTAATTACCAAATTAGCCTAATTAGCTTTACTAGTCAGGCCATATAAATAAATAAAAGCGATTAAGAAATTGGTCGAGCTCAGGAATCGAAGCCCGGTCTTCGGCGTGAGAGACGAGCACGCTATCCACTCCGCCATGCCAGCTCGATGGTTTGGAATGAACAAAGGCGCGTCTAGTGAATACGGTGTCTTCACTCACTCTCATCCTCCTCCATTCCCTTCCGGCGAGATTTAGGTGTCCACCGACAAATGAGAGACAGATACATTTCCTTTCCTCAAAAACCAATTTACCGACGAGCGAGGCGTAGAACTTGGCAGCGTTGCAAGACGCTGTCGCGTTCCACTCTTAGGGGCGAAGCTTAACATCTTAACCACACATCAGTGACCACACTTTAGGTCAAAAAAGTACCCCGCCCCCCCCGAGTGTCCACCGAGATATGTGAGACAGTTACTGCGTAATTTCGATCCTTTCCTCAAATACAATTTTCATTTTCTTCATTACGGCTCCTCTTTATCTATCTTCTTTCACTCCAACCTCCCTTCCTCTACGGTGTGGTTCAGGTGTCCACCGAGATGACAGAGAATTACTGCGCCATTTCCTTTCCTCAAAAAGCGTTGCGTTCAAAGGGCAAGGCATCGCGCCGAACGGGTGGTGGCGTTCCGTGGACTCCCTGGCAGCGCTACAACGCGCTGTCGCGTTCCACTCCTAAAGGCGAAGCTTAAGCGTCATTAATTAGCAGATAATTAACATTCAGGCATTAATCAGTAATTAACAATTAATTAGTGATTTGCCATCACTTAGTAATTAGTACTCAAATATATGTGACGCCACCAGTGCCACAGAAACAGCGAAGGTGGTGCGGAAAACGCTTCCGCCTCTACCCACTTTAGACAGTCAAAGTGCCCCCTGAATTTTTTTGATTTTTCAGAGCGCAGCTCTTAGGCGCCCGGGGGTAGACGTCCTTCTTTGTGATGTTGTTCAAGCGCCGGTAATCAACGCAGAATCGAAGTGCACCGTCTTTCTTCCTCACTAGAACAATAGGTGCCGCCCAGGTGCTCTTTGAAGGCTGGATAACGTCGTCGCGCAGCATTTCTTGCACTTTGTCTCTGGTGGCTTGTCGTTCTCGCGGCGACACTCGGTAGGGGCTCTGGCGGAGAGGTCGGGCGTGCTGGTCGGTTATAATGCGATGCTTGGCAATCCGCGTTTGTCGGATTTTCGGCGATGACGAGAAGCACTCGCTGTAGCTTCGAAGGAGATTGCGGATCTGGTCTTGTCTGTTCCGGGGCAGGGCTGGATTTATGTCGAAAGTGGGCGAGTTTTCTTGGTCAGGCGAATCTGCGGATGGGTTGGAGAGGGCGAAGAAGTCTCGTACGTCGGATATTTTGTCGAGGAAAGCAATCCTCGTTCCTTTTTTAATGTGCCGGTATTCTTCGCTAAAGTTAGTCAGCAGTACTTCGGCTTGGCTTTGCGGAAATGTGCGATGCCTCTTGCGATGCCGATTCCTCGGTCGAGAAGCAACTGCATGTTCCCCTCGATAATGGCTTCAGTGTCACTCGCTTCCGTGGCGCCTACAGTGACGATGACGCTTGAGCGGGGTGGGACACTCACTTGTTCCTCCAGGACACTAAGCGCAACGTGATGTTCCGGAGTTCTCGTCGACGGGATGGCCTCGTCCATGGAAAGTGTGATCATCTTGGATAGCAGGTCGATGATCGCTTGATGCTCATTAACAACTAGCCCAGCTTTCCATTCTGTTAAGGAAATCCATGCCCAAGATCATTTCGCGGGAACATTGCCGTAGCACTACGAAGGTTGCGGGATAGGTATGTCCCTTGAGAGTCACTCGCGCTGTGCATCGTCCTGATGGCGTAATGAGGTGGCCCCCTGCGGTGCGAATTTCTGGGCCGTCCCAAGCGGTCGTTACTTTCCTCATTTGCGCAGCGAATGGTCCGCTCATCACCGAATAATCGGCTCCTGTGTCGACTAGAGCGGTGACTTTCCGGCCGTCGATAACCACTTCTAAGTCGGATGTCCTGGCTCTGGAGTTACACGTCGTCCTCGGCGTCGGGTTACGGCTTCGTCGGGTATGTGAATCGTGGGTGGGGCGTGTGGTCGGAGCTTTTCTTGATGGTGGCGTAGTTTTGAAGGCGGTTTGCGTCGTGGTCGAGGTTGCTGTATGCGTCGTCGGTGTATTAGGTTCGGCGTGTTCATACGGCGTGGTATCTTCGTCGTTTCCTCGGTAAGCAACCTGACCTCCACAGGTTGCTTTGTTTAGTTTCCCCTACGGGGGCTAGGGGACCTTCCTCGGACAGCCGCGGCGTAGCTGCGGCTTGGTGATGCAAATCGTGCGGTGGACGGCGACGGGGAGCGGAAAGGCGACGGGGAGCGGGAAAGACGGCTTGAAGACATGTACTCCCCTCTGCGAAGGTAGTCGTCGATTTCTCGTGGTCGCTGGGCGGGGAGCGGTCGAGGGGCGTCGATGGCGAAACCTCGCAGGCCGATGCGTCTGTACGGGCAGTGGCGAAGTGTGTGCCCGGCATGGCCACAATGGAAACAGAGTGGGCGGTTGTCGGAAGTCCTCCACTGGTCGCATTTCCTAGTTCCGTTGCTTCGCACGTAAGGTGGGCGGGCGGGAGCAATGGATCGTCGTTCTTGTAGAGCTGGTGACTGTTGAAGAGCGCTTGGTGGTTGTCGTCTGGGCGCAGGACTGCGTAGTTCATGGCTTCAACTTCCGTTGGTGTCGTCTGTGACGGGGAGCCAAGTGCATGCTGCACTTCTTCACCGATTATGTCCGGGAGCGACGCCACCTGAGTCTGCTGCGTCTGCTGCTTTGGGGATGGCAGCAGACGACGAAGTTCTTCGCGAACAAATTCGCGTCTCAAATCTTGCAACTTATCCCCGCTTGCAAGGCTATCTTCTGGGCTGCTTGCCGTCAGCACTTGGAGTGGTCAGTTGTGGCGACGGGTCCTGGCGTCAAGGGCCTTTTCAATGGTGGAAGCGTCAACTAAAAACTCGGCGACGGTATCTGGAGGATCTCGGATCAAAGCGGTGAACAGTTCCTCTTTTACGCCACGCATCAGAAAGTTGAGCTTCTTTTCCTCACTCATGTCAGGGTTGGAGCGCCTGAAAAGGCGTTTCATTTCTTCCACATACACAGTCACGGTCTCGTTTGGAAGCTGAATTCGTGACTGCAGCAGTAGCTCCGCTCTTTGCTTTCGTACGACGCTAGTGAACGTACCCACTAACTGCTTCTTGAAGGTCGCCCAGGTCATGAGGGAAGATTCGTGGTTTTCATACCACGTTCTCGCAGTGCCATCCAACGCAAAATAAACGTTTCGTAGCTTGGTGCTGTCGTTCCAGGCGTTCAGCGCTGCCACACGGTCGTACATGTCCAGCCAGTCTTCTACATCCTCGTGTGGTTCTCCACGGAAAGACGGAGGCTCACGGGGCTGGCGAAGCACCACGGGCGTTGGCTGTGCACCAGATTCCATTGTGAGGGGCATAGCTGGTTAGCAGGTCCGCACCTCCACCAGATGTCACGTAGTGGCGACTGCAGTCCGGCGAACAGGAAAACAACGAGGATGTCTTCGAAACGGAACTCTTTATTCGGGCTGACTTGGGCCCGCAAAGAACTGAATCACTCGGCGGCGGCGTGGAAAGAGAAGTTTATTTTGTTCTGTGTTAACATAAAAAATACAAACCAAACAGCTGAACTGAATGCTCTGATCAGTCAAGCACATGCGCAGTGACGCAGCACTGAGCACGTCAGTATGGCAGTAAGAAAGCCGACACTCGACCGCCGCGCAGGACGAAAAGTATGTCGACCATTTGCGCAAAAACTCAGCCTCGCTCATTGACAGAGCGTCCACGCATGCTTGTTCAAACAGGCGCGTGCGGAGGCGCTGCAACATTGGAAACACACATGCCGACACACAAGAGCATATTTTTAAACACTTCGGGTGAACTAGTGCGTGCTTCCAGGCGGGTTAAAAATATGCGTGAGACTAATATCCAAAATATGCGCGCCACTACACACTCAAACATTGCGTGCTGCAAAGTTGTTGCGTAGAAAGATAAGTTTATTTTTTTTTTCTAATGTGAACAAAAATACAATGAAAAACTGCTGAACTCAATGCTCTGATCAGTCAAGCACATGCGCAGTGACGCAGCACAGAGCACGTCAGTAAGGCAGTAAGAAAGCCGACACTCGACCGCCGCGCAGGACGATGAAATATGTCGACCATTTGCGCAAGAACTCATCCTCACTCATTGACAGTGCGTCCACGCATGCTTGCTCAAAGAGCCGCGTGCGGAGGCGCTGCAACATTGGAAACATTGCTCTTTGCGGACGCCCATTTAAGGAAGCCGCTCCACGCTGCCGCCACAAAACGAACATGCCGACACACAAGAGCATATTTGTGAACAGTTCGCGTGAACTAGTGCGCGCTTCGAGGCGGGTTAAAAACATGCGTGACACTAGTATCCAAAAGGTGCGCGCAACTACACACTCAAACATAGTGTGCCGCAATGTTTCTAAGAGACCGCATTGCGGGCATCGGGCGGAGGGCGCCACGCCCCAAGCCGCAAGGCAGTCTCTAGTGGGCAGGACCCGCCAGCCTCGCAACCAGCCGAAGTCCCTGATATCTGCAGGAAGTGCAGGTGAGGTCAGTTGGCGCCAGCGCGCCCGTCTCGTTTTCTGGAGTTGTTCGCGGGTGAGCTCTGCTACCGTTAGTGCCTCACACACCCTGGAGGGCGGGGTTTCATCAACATCCAGAGCGGGCACGCTGGCAGACAACGACGCCAGTGTGCGACGCACATTAACGAAGAATGCCGGCGGCTGCTCGGCTGTAGGGCCAACCACGTGTTGTGTAAAAAACACATTACGCGCTCTACCCAGAAAGTATGCGATGAGTGTTCTCCCGGGATAGTCTGGGTTGCGCACAAGATCGCGTACTACTCGCAAGGCGAGCACATTACATATGGTGCGGATGCAAGGTATACTAAACCCACCCATGTACGATGGAAGACGCATGAACATTTGTGACACAAGTTCGGCTTTGCCCGCCCAAACGAAAGAGCCACAGGCCGAGGTTAGCCTGCGAGCAAACGTGCGCGGTGGGTTTGCGACGCGGGCGACAAAAAAACATGCGGCTAGGATTGTAGACTTAACTATATAGCAGCGCTCTGCCATTGAAAGGCGGAAAGTTGACGCCACCGAGAGGCGTTTCTCAGCATTCGTGCGGAGGTTAGTCCAGGTTTCGCGGGCTACTTCTCCGCTGGCGAGGAATACTACTCCCAGGACTTTCACTCCCTGCACCCACTCCACCTCGCCCGCAAGGTTCGGTGTCAAGGTGCGAAACCTTAGCGCCTTGCTTTTTCCCCTGTTCAATAGGGCCCCCGATATCTCGCTGTACTCGAGAAACAGCCGCGAAAAGGCTGCGTAGCTATCCTCGTCCTTGAGGAAAAGCGACACGTCGTCGGCGTAGGCTGAAACCTTGATTTGACCCTGGCCAGGCAGAGGGAAGCCGCGTATGGAAGGGCTGTTGTTAATGCGCCGCATGAGTGGATCCAGGCATAACACGAAGAATGTTGGGGAGAGAGGGCATCCTTGCCTTATGCCCCGGGTGACTGAGAAGGGAGCGCTCTGGTGGCCGTTTACAGAGAGACGAGCATTCAGGTCTGCGTAAAGTAAGCGCAGCCTGCTGACAATTTGCGGTGGGAATCCGAAGGCTTCGAGGACTCCGAACAGATACGAGTGTTCCACCCGATCGAATGCTTTCGCCTGATCAAGCGAAACAAAGCACCCGATGAAGCCCGTCCTGCTGGCAAATGTGAACAGGTCTCTTGTGAGTGTCAGTGCATCAAACACAGAGCGGTCAGGCACGCTGCTGGTTTGAGCCCGGTGAATTAGGTGAGGCAGAATCGTCCGCATCCTTTTGTTTAGTAAAGATGCGACGATTTTGTAGTCTGCGTTTAGGAGGCTTATGGGCCGCCATGCTTGCGGGTCGGAGGGGTCACCGCCCGCTTTCGGAATTAGTATGATGCGACATTCGCGGAAAGAGTTTGGACGTAACCCATCCGCGAGGAAGCCGTTGACCATCTTCAGGAGCGCTCCTTGGATCTCGTAAAAAAACTTTGAATAAAAACTTGTTGGAATGCCGTCTAGACCGGGGGCAGAGGCTCCATTCATACTCTGCAGGATGGCGTGCAGCTCTTGGCTTGTGGCTGGTGCGCAAAGGTTTTCATGCAACTCTTCAGCTACTCGTGGCAAGTTTCCAAAAAAGCTTTGTAGAAGCCTGTCATAACCATCTTGAAGATTTAGCCAACTGTCCGTAGAGAACAGGTTCGAGAAGTGACTTGCAAAGATTGTGCAGATATCGGACGCGGTTTTGCTTTGGGTGCCGTCTGGGAGTGTCACGAAAAGCACAGTAGCGGGAGCGAATTCCTCTGCCGTGCCTGCGCGTACGTGTCGTAGCACAGCCGGGTCTGATATAGGCCGCCCGAGCTGGTGTGCGCGACTAGCTGTCCGTGATGACTGGCAGAGCAACACGTGGTAACGTGCTTTGAGTAGGCTCAGGTAATCGCTCATGGCAAAAGTTAAGGGTGCTCCCCTTTGCACTATACGGATGCGCTTGAGGGTGTCATTCAGTGCATGAGTTACCCGGCGTCTGCGGTCTTGACCGGCTGCCACCAGAGTTGCCTGCCAACGAGCCTTGAGTGTGTCCCATGAATCAGTCGCAACGAAGCTTTTGCACGATGCGGCCAACGCCGTACGCAGCGACGCCACGCTTTCCGGGTCCGCCAGTAGGCTCGTGTCCATGCGCCACGTAACAGTACGTGGGGTGTCCTCACCAAAGTCGAGCCTGACTGACAAGGGGTGGTGATCGGAAATCACCGGCGTGCCTGCAGGGAACGCGAGAACTTCGCAGCTAACGACAAAAGAAGCGAGCTCTGGTGGAAAATAGAATTTGTCTATCCGACTCGCTGACTGTGCTCTCTCCCACGTCGCTCCAAAGGCATCCCCATGAAGCTGCACCCACGCGTCAGACAAGCGGAACTGAGTCACGAGATCGCGTTGCGCGGGGGCACCACAATAACGGCGACCGTGACCCTGTCCGCGGACGTCACGGTCGATGTTAAGTACACAATTGAAGTCACCGACGATGAAAGTGGGGTAGGGATCAAGGAGGAATGAGTCGAGGCGCTCAAAAAAATCAGAACTACTAGTCTGCCGTGCTGGCGCATATACAACCAACGCACGTACCCGCCGCTGGTTTAGTGTGAAGTCGACCGCAAGAGTGCGGCCGTCCAGCACGAAAGTGCAATGAGCACCCGCGCGCAGGCAGGGGTTTACAAAAACGACACCAACACCGCACATATGAAAATCAGTCAACGAAAAATAAGCAAAAACAGAAAACCGGGTGGTGAAATACAGCACATCAGGTGAAGTACGGAAGTTGCATTCCTGTAAAAACAGGATGTCGACGCCCCTAGCCCTGGCAAAGTGCATCACCTCTCTCTGTCTGTCTACGGATTGAAATCCCCGAACATTCAGGGAGAGGAGATGCACAACCGCCATGACTGCCAAGAGCACCGACGGCATAGCATACAACCTAAAGAGCGCTGCCATGGGCGGCGCTTGGCGCGCGCGGCACTTTTTTGCTAGAACGTTCGTTAACAGTCTCCTCGGATTCCGATGATTGGGGGTGGGCACGCTTGTAGTCGGGTCTTGAGAAGTCCATATTTTCGGGGTCGTCAGCGCTTGTGGCCTTGCTCACCGGTTGCTGCGTGGTCTTGGCGACGCTCGCAGCTGAAGCTGATGCCGACGCCAGGGTCGCCGATGGGAGGGTGTGGCTGGCTGGTGACGGGAAGCGCGCGTCGTCCGCACCTCGAGGAGTCGTCGGCCCTGACACCTGCCCGCACGTCAAGTCGCCTGTCAGGCGAAGCGGCGTGACTTTGTCTGGTACGTCCACCAGGTCGCCCGACGCCACGCTCGACTCGTCGCCGCTGCTCACGGTGTCGTAGGTGTCTGTGCCGGGAAGCGGCGGCAAGGGCTCGGCGAAAACTGCAGCGAACGGCTCCACCTCGTTTGAAGGCGTCCCCTCGCGCTGCTCCTCCACGGGCACCTCCGTCGCGGGGGCAGGCTCGGGCTCGCTCGGGCGGCTGGTCTTTGGGCCTGCGTCGGCAACAGGCGTCCGGACGGTTGGTGGGCTCCGCGTTTCTGCGGCCACGTTGTCCTTACTGGTTCCTTCCTCGAGGCGGCGGCCGCCGCATAGGACTGTGGCCGCAGGCAGTCCGCTGTGGCGTGGCTTCCACCGCAGCGCCTGCAGGCCGCTCCGCATCCGGCCGTGTCGTGGCCGAACACCTCGCAGCGAGCGCACCGCGGCGTTCGACACGCCGCGCCGATGTCGCCGTCCGGCCCGCAGCGGGAACAGACCATCCGGACGCCTCGGTAGTCAAACATGACGCGGTGGCCCTGGACGGTCAAGAAGTTCGGCACCGCCTGCTTCATCTCGATCCGGACCACGCGCGTCCCGTTGCCGACGTGACGACGGCCCTTGAGGACGGGGTGGGTGATGTCAAGCACCTTGCCGTAGGAGCTCAGTGCCGCCGCCAGCGCCGCGTCTCCCACGAACAGCGGCACACGAAAAGCCGTCACGTGGACCACGGCAGGACCCACGCAGGCTACTGGGACGGAAGTGCCATTCACGTTGAAGGCGCCTTCCACTAGCATCTTCTCTGCCGCCGCAGCCGAGGCCATGGCGACGCAGAACTTCATGCCTCCATGGTGCTGGAGGCTCTCTAGCCCTTTCGGGCCGACAACCGACTCGATGCCGTCGACGATGTCGTCAGCAGTCGCGTCGGAAGTAACTGAAAACTGGAAACAGTGCGCCTTTGGGGGCGGCGCACGATACGCCGGAGGGGCAGCAGGTCCCGGGCCACCCATGACGTCACGGGTGGCCGACTGGGCTGCTGCTTGAAGGTCTCGAAGTTGCCCGAGCACCGGCAAAGGCACGGCGCCTGGGCTGGGAGGCTGGTTGCGGAACCTCGGGGTCGCAGTGGATCCGAGGCCCGCCTGCACTTCTCAAAACTTCTCAGCAAGCGAGCGCTGAAAAAATCTTCGCTGGGTCTGGACGAGCTCGGGCGTAGAAAGAGAAGTTTATTTTTTCTGTTTTAACATAGAAAATACAAAACAAAACATATGAACTTAATGCTCTGATCAGTCAAGCACATGCTCAGTGACGCAGCACTGAGCACGTCAGTAATGCAGTAAAAATGCCGATACTCGACCGCCGCGCAGGACGATAAAGTATGTCGACCATTTGCGCAAGAACTCAGCCTCGCTCATTGACAGAGCGTCCATGCATGCTTGTTCAAAGAGGCGCGTGCGCAGGCGCTGCAACATTGGGAACATTGTTCTTTGCGGACGCCCATTTAAGGATGCCACTCCACGCTGCCGCCACAAAAGGAACATGCCGACACACAAGAGCATATTTGTGAACAGTTCGCGTGAACTAGTGCGCGCTTCGAGGCGGGTTAAAAACATGCGTGACACTAATGTCCAAAAGGTGCGCGCAACTACACACTCAAACATTGCGTGCTGCAAAGTTTCAAGCAGACCGCACTGCGGGCATCGGTCGGAGGGCGCCACGCCCCACGCCGCAAGGCGGTCTCTTGTGGGCAGGACCCGCCAGCCTCGCAGCCAGCCGAAGTCCCTGACATCTGCAGGAAGCGTAGCTGAGGTCAGTTGGCGCCAGCGTGCCCGTCTCGTTTTCTGGAGTTGTTCGCGGGTCAGCGCAGCGACCGTTAGTGCTTCACACATCCTGGAGGGCGGGGTTTCATCAACATCCAGATCGGGCACGCTGGCAGTCAACGACGTCAGTGTGCGACGCACATTAACGAAAAATGCCGGGGGCTGCTCGGCTGTAGGGCCAACCACGTGTTGTGAAAAAAACACGTTACGCGCTGTACCCAGAAAGTATGTGAGGAGTGTTCTCCCGGGATAGTCTGGGTTGCGTACAAGATCTCGTACTCCTCGCAAGGCGAGCACATTGCACATGGTGCGGATACAAGGTATACCAAACCCACCCATGTACGATGGAAGGCACATGAACATTCGTGACACAAGTTCGGTTTTGCCCGCCCAAACGAAAGAGCCACAGGCCGAGGTTAGCCTGCGCGCAAACGTGCGCGGTGGGTTTGCGATGCGGGCGACAAAAAAACATGCGGCTAGGATTGTGGACTTGACTATATAGCAGCGCTCTGCCATTGAAAGGCGGAAAGTTGACGCCACCGAGAGGCGTTTCTCAGCGTTCGTGCGGAGGTTAGTCCAGGTTTCGCGGGCTACTTCTCCGCTGGCGAGGAATACTACTCCCAGGACTTTCACCCCCTGCACCCACTCCACCTCGCCCGCAAGGTTCGGTGTGAAGGTGCCAAACCTTAGTGCCTTGCTTTTTCACCTGTTAAATAGGGCCCCAGATATCTCGCTGTACTCGAGAAACAGCCGCGAAAAAGCAGCGTAGCTATCCTCGTCCTTGAGGAAAAGCGACACGTCATCGGCGTAGGCCGATACCTTGATTTGGCCCTGGCCAGGCAGAGGGAAGCCGCGTATGGATGGGCTGTCGTTAATGCGCCGGATGAGTGGATCCAGGCATAACACGAAGAATGTTGGGGAGAGAGAGCATCCTTGCCTTATGCCCCTGGTGACTGAGAAGGGAGCGCTCTGGTGGCCGTTTACGGAGAGGCGAGCATTCAGGTCTGCGTAAAGTAAGCGCAGCCTGCTGACAATTTGCGAAGGGAATCCGAAGGCTTCAAGGACTCCGAACAGATACGAGTGTTCCACCCGATCGAATGCTTTCGCCTGGTCTAGTGAAACAAAGCACCCGCTGAAGCCCGTCCTGCTGGCAAATGTGAACAGGTCTCTACTGAGTGCCAATGCATCAAACACAGAGCGGTCAGGGACGCTGCTGGTTTGAGCCCGGTGGATTAGGTGAGGAAGGATCGTCCGCATTCTTGTGTTCAGTAAAGATGTGACTATTTTGTAATCTGCGTTTAAGAGGCTTATGGGCCGCCATGCTTGCGGGTCGGAGGGGTCGCCGCCCGCTTTCGGAATGAGTATGATGCGACATTCGCGGAAAGAGTTTGGACGTAACCCATCCGCGAGGAAGCCGTTGACCATCTTCAGGAGCGCTCCTTGGATCTCGTAAAAAAAGTTTGAATACAAACTTGTTGGAATGCCGTCTGGACCGGGGGCAGAGGCTGCATTCATACTCTGCAGGATGGCGTGCAGCTCTTGGCTTGTGGCTTGTGCGCAAAGGTTTTCATGCAGCTCTTCAGCTACTCGTGGCAAGTTTCCAAAAAAACTTTGTAGAAGCCCGTCATAACCATCTTGAAGATTTAGCCAACTGTCCGTAGAGAACAGGTTCGAGAAGTGACTTGCAAAGATCGTGCAGATATCGGACGCGGTTTTGCTTTGGGTGCCGTCTGGGAGTGTCACGAAAGGCACAGTAGCGGGAGCTAATTCCTCTGCCGTGCCTGCGCGTACGTGTCGTAGCACAGCCGGGTCTGATATAGGACGCCCGAGCTGGTGTGCACGACTAGCTGCCCGTGATGACTGGCAGAGCAACACGTGGTAACGTGCTTTAAGTAGACTCAGGTAATCGCTCATGGCAAAGGTTAAGGGAGCTCCCCTTTGCACTATACGGATGCGCTTGAGGGTGTCATTCAGTGCATGAGTTACCCGGCGTCTGCGGTCTTGACCGGCCGCCACCAGAGTTGCCTGCCAACGAGCCTTGAGTGTGTCCCATGAATCAGTCGCAACGAAGCTCTTGCACGATGCTGCCAACGCCGTACGCAGCGACGCCACGCTTTCCGGGTCCGCCAGTAGGCTCGTGTCCATGCGCCACGTAACAGTACGTGGGGTGTCCTCACCAAAGTCGAGCCTGACTGACAAGGGGTGGTGATCGGAAATCACCGGCGTGCCTGCAGGGAACGCGAGAACTTCGCAGCTAACGACAAAAGAAGCGAGCTCTGGTGGAAAATAGAATTTGTCTATCCGACTCGCTGACTGTGCTCTCTCAAACGTCGCTCCAAAGGCATCCCCGTGAAGCTGCACCCACGCGTCAGTCAAGCGGAACTGAGTCACGAGATCGCGGAGCGCGGGGGCACCGCAATAACGGCGACCATGACCCGGTCCGCGGACGTCACGGTCGATGTTAAGTACACAATTGAAGTCACCGACGATGAAAGTGGGGTAGGGATCAAGGAGAAATGAGTCGAGGCGCTCAAAAAAATCAGAACTACTAGTCTGCCGTGCTGGCGCATATACAACCAACGCACGTACCCGCCGCTGGTTTAGTGTGAAGTCGACCGCAAGAGTGCGGCCGTCCAGCCCGAAAGTGCAATGAGCACCCGCGCGCAGGCAGGGGTTTACAAAAACGACACCAACACCGCACATATGAAAATCAGTCAACGAAAAATAAGCAAAAACAGAAAACCGGGTGGTGAAATTCAGCACATCAGGTGAAGTACGGAAGTTGCATTCCTGTAAAAACAGGATGTCGACGCCCCTAGCCCTGGCAAAGTGCATCACCTCTCTCTGTCTGTCTACGGATTGAAATCCCCGAACATTCAGGGAGAGGAGATGCACAACCGCCATGACTGCCAAGAGCACCGACGGCATAGCATACAACCTAAAGAGCGCTGCCATGGGCGGCGCTTGGCGCGCGCGGCACTTTTTTGCTAGAACGTTCGTTAACAGTCTCCTCGGATTCCGATGATTGGGGGTGGGCACGCTTGTAGTCGGGTCTTGAGAAGTCCATATTTTCGGGGTCGTCAGCGCTTGTGGCCTTGCTCACCGGTTGCTGCGTGGTCTTGGCGACGCTCGCAGCTGAAGCTGATGCCGACGCCAGGGTCGCCGATGGGAGGGTGTGGCTGGCTGGTGACGGGAAGCGCGCGTCGTCCGCACCTCGAGGAGTCGTCGGCCCTGACACCTGCCCGCACGTCAAGTCGCCTGTCAGGCGAAGCGGCGTGACTTTGTCTGGTACGTCCACCAGGTCGCCCGACGCCACGCTCGACTCGTCGCCGCTGCTCACGGTGTCGTAGGTGTCTGTGCCGGGAAGCGGCGGCAAGGGCTCGGCGAAAACTGCAGCGAACGGCTCCACCTCGTTTGAAGGCGTCCCCTCGCGCTGCTCCTCCACGGGCACCTCCGTCGCGGGGGCAGGCTCGGGCTCGCTCGGGCGGCTGGTCTTTGGGCCTGCGTCGGCAACAGGCGTCCGGACGGTTGGTGGGCTCCGCGTTTCTGCGGCCACGTTGTCCTTACTGGTTCCTTCCTCGAGGCGGCGGCCGCCGCATAGGACTGTGGCCGCAGGCAGTCCGCTGTGGCGTGGCTTCCACCGCAGCGCCTGCAGGCCGCTCCGCATCCGGCCGTGTCGTGGCCGAACACCTCGCAGCGAGCGCACCGCGGCGTTCGACACGCCGCGCCGATGTGGCCGTCCGGCCCGCAGCGGGAACACACCTTCCGGACGCCTCGGTAGTCAAACATGACGCGGTGGCCCTGGACGGTCAAGAAGTTCGGCACCGCCTGCTTCATCTCGATCCGGACCACGCGCGTCCCGTTGCCGACGTGACGACGGCCCTTGAGGACGGGGTGGGTGATGTCAAGCACCTTGCCGTAGGAGCTCAGTGCCGCCGCCAGCGCCGCGTCTCCCACGAACAGCGGCACACGAAAAGCCGTCACGTGGACCACGGCAGGACCCACGCAGGCTACTGGGACGGAAGTGCCATTCACGTTGAAGGCGCCTTCCACTAGCATCTTCTCTGCCGCCGCAGCCGAGGCCATGGCGACACAGAACTTCATGCCTCCATGGTGTTGGAGGCTCTCTAGCCCTTTCGGGCCGACAACCGACTCGATGCCGTCGACGATGTCGTCAGCCGTCGCATCGGAAGTAACTTCGAACTGGAAACAGTGCGCTTTTGGGGGCGGCGCACGGAACACCGGGGGGGCAGCAGGTCCCGGGCCTCCCATGACGTCACGGGTGGCCGACTGGGCTGCTGCTTGAAGGTCTCGTAGTTGCCCGAGCACCGGCAAAGGCACGGCGCCTGGGCTGGAAGGCTGGTTGCGGAACCTCGGGGTCGCAGTGGATCCGAGGCCCGCCTGCACTTGTCAAAACTTCTCAGCAAGCCAGCGGCGAAAATACTTCGCTGGGTCTGGACGAGCTCGGGCAGCAACAAGCGTGCTCGGCGGTCGTCGAACAGAATACCCGCCGCTGTCGGCCGTGCTCTTTTTAAAGCCGATAGCGAATCTTCGAGATAAAGCTTTAGAAGTTACTAGAACATTCTGGCACAAACTAGAGTCGGCTCCGTCCGGATGCGATCCATCGAGATAATTCTAGGCGCGTCTTGCATCACAAACGAAGCGATAAAGCGGCGTGCCGGCAGCCTTGAAGCATGAACAAATAAACACAACAAACAAACGCTACAAAGACTCGCGGCAATATGGTTCTAAAGACCGTATGACGCCTGTGTGCTCTCCGCATGCAGGCGTTCGTAGCCGCCGCATAAAATACTCAAGTTCTGCAAGGGCCTCCGTTTGTTCTGCGTACGTGCGGTATGGAACACACAGAGAATCTGCCTGTTTTCCATAATTATTCGTACGGATTATTTCCGTAGGGAGGACGCCCATAACCGCAGTGGGCTCGTGCAGGAGTGGAACATGGCGGGCCGCGTGGTGCACTGGCCGGGCCGGCAGAACTGCCCGCCCACAGCCATGGTGGAGGCGCACGAGTCGTCGGCGTGGACCACCAGCTACGTGGCCCTGCAGCCGGACCATTACACGCGGGCGGCCCTCTCTCGGCGCGCCGTGGTGCTCTTCGGCGGAGCCCCCGGTCTGCTCTGCCGGTCGCTGCTGGACGAGGCCGCAGACTGGAGAGCCCCCGCGGTAGACGTCAGGGTGAGTGGCTCGGCATTCTGAGCGCAAATTCAAGTGGGCCACGCGATGGGCTTTTATTTTCTATTTAAAGACGGATAGGAGAGCGTGGAAAGCATAAAATACATGTTTCAATTGGATGTAGAGCACCTGCTTCACCACCAGTGATTCAGGTAAGCAGACATTTCGAATGAAACGTCGCAGACAGCCATGCTCCGGTAACCGCCGGTTGAACACCTGAATTCCTGTGTGCAGTTTATTTTAGCGAGTTTTGAAGCGCGTGGATAGACGGACAAAAAAAAAGTGGACCTAACCTTACCGGCTTAGCGCAGTAATCAGCGAGATCTGACTGGTATCAGTAGCCTTGAGCTATGGAGTTGCAGGCCCGTTTTGCCGGCTCACAGCCGACTTTCCGGTTGGGCGTCTCTACGCCACGTGGATACTCCACCTTCCTCTTGCGGTCTCGGGTCGACCCCGTTCCGTGCACACTACATGGACCACGTTGGCACGAAGCAAATAAGACTGTCCATTTTCCAGTCTAGCCTTATTGGCAGTCGAGAACCTCCTCTGGATTTGAGCAAAAAAAGGGCATAATTTATTTAATTATTTTTTTGGACACCTACAGCGCCCCTCTGGCATTAGTCTAAGGGAGAAGAAAAAAACATGAGTGCACAGATGATAAAATACACATTCAGAAGCAAATTGAAAAACTTGAAACAAACAGTGAAAAATAAAGCGATACGTATAAACGTAGTTGTCTTGATATTTGCATCACTTAATCACACTGTGCCCCGCTGCGGTGGCTCAGTGGTTACGGCGCTCTGCTCCTGACCCGGAAGACTCGGGTTAGATCCCGGCCGCCGCGCCCGAATTTCGATGCAGGCGAAATTCTAGAGGCCCGTGTACTGTGCGATGTCAGTGCCCGTTAAAGAACCCCAGGTGGTCGAAATTTCCGGCACCCTTCCCAACGGCGTCCCTCATAGCCTGAGTTTCTTCGGGACGCTAAACTCGAATAAACCAAACCAAACTTAATCACACTGTATCATGGTCCGTGCAAAAGCAGGTATGGGGAGTGCTAAAACCCACAATGCTAACAATACTAAACAATGCTACAATGCTAAAACCCACAAGGCAGAACAGCGCAAGCTACACACGGACAAGAAAGTAGAGGAGACACACACAGCGCTGACTTACAACTGAAGGTTGATTTTTCCAGACATTTCGGTAAATACACAGCAGCATCAAGAAAATAAAATCAACCGAGTCTGATAAACAGTCACCGCCACTAGAAATCACACAGGAGAACTCCGATCATCCAGCTACCGATAAGAACTGTAATTCCTTATCTATAAGGGCTATGGAAGGGGTGCTGACACAACTTTCTTTAAGATGCGCAATTTTCACGGCTTCAGTGATTTCTCGCGTGGTTTTGTCATCGCACCTGCGCAGCACGCTCGTGTTACCTAGCTCATGGGTACACTTACAATCTCGACAGTGAATGCCCAGATCTAAATTTGAGCAACACTTGTTGGGCTAGTTGGTAATGCATTCTTCTGAAGGAACCAGCGCACAAAACACAACGGACAAGGCAATAAACATCGCATAAAAAAAAGGCGGAACGCGACGGACAGGAGCGCTGAACTTACAACTTTATTTCGGAAGTACAGATGCAACGTATATATATAGCCATGTCAGGGGGGCGTGCCACACAAGGAAAGAAAGAACAAGTGGAATCTACAAGGTCATGAAGAGACAAGCGACACAAGCAAACCAAAGATCTTAACTAATATAACAAGTGAAGGTGAGAAGTTTAAACGGAGGCAAGAAAAACAACAGGGAAAAAACAGCGAAAAAACGCCAGACCTCGTGAAGATGAAAATTGATACTGATAATAAAAACCGATAAAAACAAAAAGGTAAGAACCAATAAAAGCGATAAAAGCAATAAAGTTAACAGGGCAATGGAAAAGAAAAAGATAAGATGCCAACAAGTAACACGGCAAAAATACTAACAGCTAAAATTAAGAAAACATCGCGGCAAAACTAACAGCTAAAAGGTAAAACCCACAGAAACATAAGGTTATGTCTTGTGTATCAAATAGCGGAATAAAGTTCGCGGGAAAAAAGACGGATGCATATGGTGGGAAGTTAAAATGTTCGTGTCTCGAATTTTTTGCCAGATAGGCGAGTTCTTTCTCAGATAAGCGACACTGAAGGCTGGCTAATGGACTGTTCTTTTAACGCAGCTATTGTGATTGCCTCAACTATTTCACGGGGCCTCGTGTTTCTGATTGTGGCTACTACCCGAGTTTTTTCAAAGTGTGGCACACATCCTGTTTCTACATCTTTGCAATCCCGACAATGGATACCAATGTGACGGCACTTTTGTACATTTGCGTTGTAATCATGTTCTTTTAGTCTTTCATTTAAACAACGCCCTGTCTGTCCAGTATACTGCTTTCCACAGGACAGAGGGATGGAATAGACAACTCAATCGGTACATTGCACAAAATTACGAGGAACTTTAGCGGCTAAAGTGCTGAAAGGCGAAAGCCTGAGTGCTGCATTCCGCTACGCGATTGTTCACTTCACATTTTGTTGGTGCATTAATTAACTGCCAATTAATGACGCTTAAGCTTCGCCTTTAGTAGTGGAACGCGACAGCGTGTTGTAGCGCTGCCACTGAGTCCATTGAACGCCACCACCCGTTCGGCGCGACGCCTTGCCCTTTGAACGCAACGCTTTTTAAGGAAAGGAAATGGGGCTGTAATTCTCTGTCATCTCGGTGGACACCTAAGCCGCACCGTACAGGAAGGGAGGAAGTGTGAGTGAAAGAAAAAAGAGGGGCCGTAGTGAAGAAAATGAAAATTGTATTTCAGGAAAGGAAATTACGCATTAACTGTCTCGCATATCTCAGTAGACACTAGTCGAAAATTGTATTTGACGAAAGAAAGTTGCGCAGTAACTGTCTCACATATTTCGGTGGACACCCGTCAAAATTCGCGCGTGGTGACATCACGACAATTTGGACCAATCTGAAACGCGGACAAATACGCCTTGCTCGTCAGTAAATTGGTTTTTGAGGAAAGGAAATGTATCTGTCTCGCATATCTCGGTGCACTCCTGAACCTCGCCGTAACGGGAAGGGAGGAAGATGGGAGTGAACGAAGACACCGTATTCACTAGACGCACCTTTGTTCATTCCAAACCATCGAGCTGGCATGGCGGAGTGGTAGCGTGCTCGACTCGCACTCCGGAGACCGGGGTTCGATTCCCAAGCTCGGCCAATTTCTTACTCGGTTTTATTTATTTATGTGGTCTGACTAGAAAGGTTAATTGGACTAATTGGTGAAGTAAGCAATTAACTAAACTCAAACTTACTCTGAGCATCACTATACGATCACTTTAATTGGTTGCATGGTTAGTAGCCAAAGTACAATTGGCCCCGTTTGAAATTCGCGCACTGTGACGTTACGACCGTTTCGACCAACTGAAAAGCGTGACATTTCTTGTCGACAGCTCCTGCTTACAACGATGAGGCATTAAAGGCTTCCGCCTTAAAATTCTTCTGGTGCCTGATATTGCATATACTCTCTTTTTTACGAGTTTCATTGACCTTTCTGCAAAGCTGGGAAAGTCGCTTTGGGGCACTAAAGACGACTTCAACTCGAACACGTTTCCCAATTTTCTTCATGTTGTGCGAAATACGATGCAAGTAGGCCATAACAGAGACTTTTTTTTTTTTTGCTATTGGCGTTGTCAGTCGTGGCAGTCGAATCGGATCGTTTCGATTTTTCAAGCATTGCTTCAGCGACTGAGGCTAAAAGCTTAGTGGGGTAGCCAGCATTTTCTAACCTAATTGTTTGCGCTAAAAAACTGGTCTCAATTTGGTGTTCACACGATTTTACCAGCGCATTTCTAAAGATTCCTTGAACTACATTCCTTTTAACCAACTTAGAGTGGGTTGAGTCAAAAGGAAGTACCGGCTTCTGGCCCCTTGGCTCATAAGACCAGCATAGGTGATCACACCTATGCTGTTAGTATTTTTGCCGTGTTACTTGTTGGCATCTTATCTTTTTCTTTTCCATTGCCCTGTTAACTTTATTGCTTTTATCGCTTTTATTGGTTCTTACCTTTTTGTTTTTATCGGTTTTATTATCAGTATCAATTTTCATCTTCACGAGGTCTGGCGTTTTTTCGTTGTTTTTCCGCTGTTGTTTTTCTTGCCTCCATTGAAACTTCTCACCTTCACGTGTTATATTGGTTAAGATCTTTGGTTTGCTTGTGCCGCTTGTCTCATCATGACCTTGTAGATTCCACTTGTTCTTGCCTTCCTTGTGTGGTACATTCACCCCCCTGACATGGCTGTATGTATACGTTGCATCTGTACTTCCGAAATAAAGTTGTAAGTTCAGCGCTCCTGTCCGTCGTGTTCCGCCTTTTTCTTGTCCGTTGCGTTTTGTGCGCTGGTTCCTTCAGAAGAATGCCCAGATGGCCTGAGATTCGTTGCGCCACATTGTGATTGTGCTCGGACAATCTCTTATTAAGGCATCTGCCGGTTTGGCCTACGTATGCATGGCCGCAAGACAAGGGGATAGAATACTCAACGCCCTGAGCACAGGAAACGAACCGGTCGCGATGATTTATGGTGCATCCTGTGTGCTTGGCGGTGGTGGTGAAAAACTTTAATCAAAGAGAGCTTGAGGGTTAAAAAAAAATAATAAATAACCCTGCTGCATGGTCGGTATCCTTAGTCCGGGACACCGCATGACGAGGCCCCGTCTCGCGCCCGCTTGACCAGAGCCCTTTGGGACTCCAGTGTGGAGCAGTTGAGGAGGGCAGTCTCCCATGCCTCTCGGGTGGGGGTGGGGGAGGGGGGAAGGTGAGGATTCTGAGTACATGCCCACACCATGTGAAAGATATCGCAGATCTCTCCACAGTGCGGGCAGCGCCGATCTGTGTTCGGATCGAAGTGTTTTGCTATTGCAGGACAGAGAAGGGTTCCTGTCTGCAGGCGCCGCAGAGTTCGCTCCTCCGCCTTACTCAGCCCCTTGGCAGGTGCCGGGTAGAGACGGTGGCTGTCGCAATAATAAATTAGGATTTCGCGGAACCGCAGAAGCGGTTTATGAGCTTCTGAGCCATGAGAGCTAGGATGAGGAGCCCGGTGTGTGAGCGCTCGGGCGGCCGCATCAGCGGCCTCATTGCCTCGTAGACCCTGGTGGCCAGGAGCCCAGATCACTTTTGTGCGAGTTGGATCGGCGAGAGCGCGTCTTAGAATTTGCGAGGCCAGAGGGGATATTTCGCCTGCAAGATAATGTTCACAGGCCCGGCGAGAGTCTGTAATAACCGTTTTCGATTTTGGATCGGCGGCAGCGAGAGCTATTGCGACTTCCTCCGCTCGTGTTGAATTTGGAGCCCGAAAAGATAGCCCATCGACATTCATTCCCCGGTGGACTACGGCAGCCGTGAAGAATCCCGCGGGCGACGGCCCTGTGATGTCCACGTAATAGACGCCCTCTTTATACCCATATTGCCTCTCAAGCGTGCGAACCCGCGCTTGTCGTCTGCCTTCATGTGAAGCCATGTCCATGTTACGCGGGAGCGGAGCGACCAAGAGCATGTGGCGCCACAGCACCGGGATGTTCTCCGTCCCCTCTGGTATGCATGTGTGTTGGATGTGTAAGCGGTTTAGCAGGCGGCGCCCAGGCACCGTCTGCGATAGCCGCGTATATTGGTTCACGAGGTGGGCCTCCCGCAACTCCTGATAGGAGTTCACCACTCCCAACGCCTTCAGTTTGGCGTTGGAGGTAGCCACCGGAAGGTCCAGTGCTCGCTTTGTTGCCTTCCTGATGATGGCGTCAATGCGCTCGTCTTGTTGTTTGGTGGTGCGTAGGTACGCCACGGCGTAGAGGATCCGGCTGGTCACGAAGGCATAGGCGAGCCGTAGCGCGTCCCTGCCCCGCAGACCACCCCGCTTGTTGGAAACACGGCGGATCATGCGCCCTACCTGTTCACCTATGCTCTTGAGTTTCGCTATGGTAGAGTCCGGCCTAAGTTTGTTATTGATGAACAGACCCAGGATCCGGAGCTCCGCCACTTCTCTGATGGGACCGCCTGACAGAGATATGTGTAGAGACGTGTTGTCCTTGTGGTTTGTCCTGACGTGTAGAAGCTCTGATTTGGCGGGAGCACATTGGAGACCACAGTCGGCAGCATATGCTTCGACTATGGTGGCGGCCTGCTGAAGGCGGTCCTCTATCTCCCCAAGGCTCCCCTCGGTGGTCCAGATTGTAATGTCGTCTGCGTAGAGTGCGTGTTTTATGCCATCTACCTGAGCCAGTCGGCCGGGCAGGTGCATCATGGCGATGTTGAAAAGGACTGTGGTGTACCTCGTGTACCCATAGAGTACGGGCCGTACTCCTCGTCCTCGATCCGGAGGAGTGCATGACGCGCAGAGAGGAAGTCTCTGACATAGGCGAAGACCTTCGCCCCGCAGTTAGTGGTGTTCAAGTTAGAGAGTATGGTGGCATGTTTAACATTGTCAAACGCCCCCTTAAGATCGAGGGCGAGAATGGCCTTGTCGTTTTGTTGCATGGCTGTGGGTCGTATTATGTCCCTGTGTAGTTGGAGTAGGACATCCTGTGCAGACATGTGCGGGCGGAACCCGAACATAGTGTCTGCAAAGAGGCCCTTACCCTCCATGTATGGAGAGAGGCGATCCCGAACCATCGTCTCCATGAGCTTTCCCACACACGAGGTTAATGAGATGGGTCTCAAGTTGTCCGTAGTCACGGCTTTACCTGCTTTGGGGATGAACGTTACAAGGGATGTTTTCCATTCGAGTGGGAGCGGACACCCATCCCAGATCTGATTTATGTATTGTAGCAAATGGAGATATGCACAGTCGCAGAGGTTCGCCAACAGTTTCACTGTTATGCGATCCCGACCCGGTGCCCCACCTCGGCGCATTTTAGCCAGGGCCGCCTTAAGGTCATGCAACTCAAAAGGGGCGTCTAAATCCTGATTTGGCTTGCCGGAGTACGTGTACTCGGGCCCAACCGGGTCGTTTGTGCGGCAGAGATACCTGTCGCACAAAGTGTCCGCAAGTTGCGCCGTCGTACCTTGGTACCCGTGCAGAGCCCGCCGGAGCTGTTTTTGCGTCTCCCCTTTCGTTTGAGAAGGGTCGATGAGGCTGCGCAAGAGACGCCAAGTCCCCTTCGAGCTCATCTGACGCGCTGCCGAGTTGCAGCGTTCTATCCAATTGGTGTCTGTGAGCTGGGCGGCATATGCCGCAGCCTGCTCCGTAAGTTGTGCAATACGAGCTCTAAGCTTGCGATTCGTCTTGCGACCCATTCGATTAACGCGCTTGGACAGGATTGACAAACGATCCGGAGTAAGGTGGAAAGTTGGGCGAGTTGAATGTTGTTCATGATGAAGTTTAGCGCCAAAAACGAGGACAAAGAAGGAGTGAAGACACAACACGAGCGCTTTTTTCGCAACTAAAACTTTAATGGAAGAACACATAACATATATACCCATCTCGTGAAGTAAATCAAAAAGAAGAAACATACATGATATGGTCAAGATAAACCTTAGAGGGCGATACATCTGAAGAGTGCTGAGGGTGCAAAAGCTACATAAAGGGTGCAAAAACAGGAAACTTCATGGTCACAATCGCAATCACGAAGGCGAAACCAAAATACCAAAAAAACCAAAAAAGGGGGGAAAGGAAAAGATATTAATTCCACGTGTGATCCAGGTATGCCAGCTCTTTTTCTGTTAAAGAAATGGACGGTGCGCTTATGCATGAATTTCCCTGTCGCGAAATATAAAAAGCCTCGGTAATTTCGCGCTGGAGGCGTTCTCTATGATGTGACAGAATTTCAGCCTGCGCATAAAGTGGATTGCATTTTTTCTTGCACACTGGGCCACATTCCGGCACACAATCCGGCTTGCACTCCTTACATTCTTGGCAATGGTCAACCAAATGCGAGGACTTCGACCCAGAGAGCGATTTCTCGTGTTCTTTTAGCCGCACGTTTACACAACGCCCTGTTTGACCTATGTAGGTCTTGCCACAGGAAACAGGGAGTTCATATACCACACCCGTTTTGCACGGGATGAATCCCGAAGGATGGCATGTCTTCTTAATTTTATTTTGTCCTCTCTGGTTCCCTATTGTTCTGCTTACTAGGCCGCACACTTTCTTGAGCTTGTTTGGGGCCGAGAAGATTACCTGTACGCCATAGCGCCTGGCCACGTTGGCAAGGTTGTGCGAAAGTTGATGCTTATATGGTATCACCACTTTTTTCTTCTTTATCTTCTCCTCCTTTTCCTTCTTTGGGGCAATACCTTTTACCCAGCGGATAAGTTTTTCGCATGCAAAACCAATTGCGCTGTCCGGATAGCCTGATGTCTTTATTCTATTTACTTGTTCATGAAAACTTTTAGCCATGCCGTGCGTGCAGGACTTTACCAGGACTGAACGTAGGCATGAGAGTACAATGCCATTTTTTACAACTTTCGAGTGGCCTGAGGCGCAATGCAGTAGGGGTTTTACTGATCGTGGATGATAGCGCCAGCAAACATGAGTCTGGTTGAAAGATAGCAGCACATCAAGAAACTGCAATTTATCTCCGGCTGGTAATTCGAATGTGAAAACGAGACCATGTCCACACTCCCGGAAGACCTTCAAAATATTCACAACCTTGTCGGTGAAGCGTGCACTGTCCACAAGTACCAGATAATCATCCACGTACCTAAACACATGAGAACACATGTCGTTCACACGGCTTTCAAGACATCTGTCCACGCTACTGAGGAAGATGTCTGAGAGTACGGGCGCCACACATGAACCAATACATACACCTGACTTCTGTATGTACGTTTTGCCTTCCCAGGTGGCATACGTAGACTTCAGGTAAAACGAAAGCAATTCAAGGAAAGACTCCACCGGGATTCCTGTACTGTTTCTGAATATTAACTCATCATTTGATTCACAAATACAGTTCTTCACGCTATGCATAAGGGCCGAGTGAGGCAAAGAATAAAAGAGGTCGGTTACATCAATGCTGAAAGCTTTGCTGCTACCAGGGTTACACTTCAGCAACACATCTACCAGTTTTTCAGAGTTTGGAACCAAATATGGGTCATTAATATGTAGGCCGGACAAGAACTTTGCTAGATAGCTCGAAATGGCATGTTGCCATGTGTTTCTTTCTGTAACAATCACACGAAAACGCACAAGCCAGATATCCCTTTCCGTGTGATTGTTACAGAAAGAAACACATGGCAACATGCCATTTCGAGCTATCTAGCAAAGTTCTTGTCCGGCCTACATATTAATGACCCATATTTGGTTCCAAACTCTGAAAAACTGGTAGATGTGTTGCTGAAGTGTAACCCTGGTAGCAGCAAAGCTTTCAGCATTGATGTAACCGACCTCTTTTATTCTTTGCCTCACTCGGCCCTTATGCATAGCGTGAAGAACTGTATTTGTGAATCAAATGATGAGTTAATATTCAGAAACAGTACAGGAATCCCGGTGGAGTCTTTCCTTGAATTGCTTTCGTTTTACCTGAAGTCTACGTATGCCACCTGGGAAGGCAAAACGTACATACAGAAGTCAGGTGTATGTATTGGTTCATGTGTGGCGCCCGTACTCTCAGACATCTTCCTCAGTAGCGTGGACAGATGTCTTGAAAGCCGTGTGAACGACATGTGTTCTCATGTGTTTAGGTACGTGGATGATTATCTGGTACTTGTGGACAGTGCACGCTTCACCGACAAGGTTGTGAATATTTTGAAGGTCTTCCGGGAGTGTGGACATGGTCTCGTTTTCACATTCGAATTACCAGCCGGAGATAAATTGCAGTTTCTTGATGTGCTGCTATCTTTCAACCAGACTCATGTTTGCTGGCGCTATCATCCGCGATCAGTAAAACCCCTACTGCATTGCGCCTCAGGCCACTCGAAAGTTGTAAAAAATGGCATTGTACTGTCATGCCTACGTTCAGTCCTGGTAAAGTCCTGCACGCACGGCATGGCTAAAAGTTTTCATGAACAAGTAAATAGAATAAAGACATCAGGCTATCCGGACAGCGCAATTGGTTTTGCATGCGAAAAACTTATCCGCTGGGTAAAAGGTATTGCCCCAAAGAAGGAAAAGGAGGAGAAGATAAAGAAGAAAAAAGTGGTGATACCATATAAGCATCAACTTTCGCACAACCTTGCCAACGTGGCCAGGCGCTATGGCGTACAGGTAATCTTCTCGGCCCCAAACAAGCTCAAGAAAGTGTGCGGCCTAGTAAGCAGAACAATAGGGAACCAGAGAGGACAAAATAAAATTAAGAAGACATGCCATCCTTCGGGATTCATCCCGTGCAAAACGGGTGTGGTATATGAACTCCCTGTTTCCTGTGGCAAGACCTACATAGGTCAAACAGGGCGTTGTGTAAACGTGCGGCTAAAAGAACACGAGAAATCGCTCTCTGGGTCGAAGTCCTCGCATTTGGTTGACCATTGCCAAGAATGTAAGGAGTGCAAGCCGGATTGTGTGCCGGAATGTGGCCCAGTGTGCAAGAAAAAATGCAATCCACTTTATGCGCAGGCTGAAATTCTGTCACATCATAGAGAACGCCTCCAGCGCGAAATTACCGAGGCTTTTTATATTTCGCGACAGGGAAATTTCATGCATAAGCGCACCGTCCATTTCTTTAACAGAAAAAGAGCTGGCATACCTGGATCACACGTGGAATTAATATCTTTTCCTTTCCCCCCTTTTTTGGTTTTTTTGGTATTTTGGTTTCGCCTTCGTGATTGCGATTGTGACCATGAAGTTTCCTGTTTTTGCACCCTTTATGTAGCTTTTGCACCCTCAGCACTCTTCAGATGTATCGCCCTCTAAGGTTTATCTTGACCATATCATGTATGTTTCTTCTTTTTGATTTACTTCACGAGATGGGTATATATGTTATGTGTTCTTCCATTAAAGTTTTAGTTGCGAAAAAAGCGCTCGTGTTGTGTCTTCACTCCTTCTTTGTCCTCGTTTTTGGCGCTAAACTTCATCATAAACGATCCGGAGCTGAAAATAAAACATTTATTCCTACTCTTTTTCCTATCTTTCTTAAGTTGTGTGAGATCCTTATCTCTTATTCTTTTTTCTTTGACTCTGAACAAGACAACAAGGTTCTCAACAAAGACAACTCAAGTTACTAACAGTTGACAACCCTTTTTTGGTAAAAAATGCAGGACCTGTGTTCGACTTTCTAAAAGATAACTCCGAAATGGCATTGACAGGATTTTCTATCGACATAAAGGATTTATATTAAGGCGAAAGCCTTTAATGTCTCATCGTTGTAAGCAGCAGTTGTCGACAGAAATGTCACGATTTTCAGTTGGTCCAAACGTTCGTGACGTCACAGTGCGCGAATTTCAAACGGGGCCAATTGTACTTCGGCTAGTAACCAGGCAACCAATTGAAGGGATCGTGTATAGTGATGCTCCAAGTAAGTGGGACTGAGCTTAGTTAATTGCTTAATTACTCAATCAGCCTAATTAACGGTTCTAGTCAGGCCATATAAAAATAAATAAAACCGAGTAAGAAATTGGTCGAGCTCAGGAATCGAACCCCGGTCTTCGGAGTGTGATACGAGCATGCTATCCACTCCGCCATGCCAGCTTTTTTTTTTATTTATTGCCTGACTTCGGCAAGAACCACAGTACACAAATACACTTACAGAGCGCAATGAGCAATAATTAACAACACTATCCGTCCGGGGGTGCGTGGCTTCATCATATTAAAACTCCTTAAGCGTCACCAAAGGCTCGACTCTTTCGAGCCACTCGGGAGCTTCAGGAGCAAGTTTCTGAACTTCAATATACTTATACATGCACTCCCGAAAATAGATCCGTGCTGGCCGTGCATCAGGATCGCAATGATATCCTGCCATTCTGGAGCGCCAAATACAATGGAGGCCCATTAGCATAATGAGGTCGAATGGTGTCCCATCCTCACTCTCTACAGGCAAGTACCGAATACCATGAGCGTCGAGCGGAAATTCCTTTTTTAAAGTCCGTTGCAAGATGTCCCAAAAGTATACCCCCTCCCAACAGTGCAAAAAAACGTGGTCTATTGTTTCTGGTTGTTTACAAATTAAACAATGTGATCCCCAAGGTAGAAATAACTGCTTCCTTTCCAAGAATTCCTTTACTGGTAGTGTTCCGGTATGTAATTTAAAGAAAAAAGTTTTTGCACTTGGCGGCACCTGCATCGCCTTCACACGCTTAAGTACGTCGCGTCCCTGGCCTCCATTGTATAAGGCCCTGTACATAGGTTGTGGAAGAACTACATCGCACAAATCTTTATACAACTTCTTCCTGCTAACAGAAGATAAATATTCATACGAAAATCGAACAGACAGGAATCGGACACTCGCGACAACCTCTCTAAAGTAACCAAAAATACGTCCCGAGAAACTTTCGGTTGTGACAACAAAGTCCGGCAGTGCATTTCCGAGCCTTAATTGGCACACAGTGCGCAAAAACGGATCGCTTACATCGCGCACAAAACAAAATCTGCTTACAATCTGCCGCAGAAATAAGTGTCCCAGACTCAGGCCGCCATCCTTCACCCGCCTAAACAAATTGGTCCGGCTGCAGCGTTCCCAGTCCGCAGCCCACACAAAAACGGCAAAGATCCGGTGCAGTCTCTGTACGTTCATCCTTGCACAATGCAACACTTGCATCACGTACCACAGCCTAGACATAAAAAACAGATTGCACACTGTGGCCCTTGCGAAAATTGAAAGGTGTCGCCCTCTCCACCTTTCCACCTTTTCACGCGTGGCTTGCGTCTGTGCTTTCCAGTACGAATCGCTATCGCGATAACCGTCCAGTGGGACGCCTAAGTACTTTACTGGAGTCGTCACCCAGGACACGTTTGCAAAATTGCCGGGCTTCGTTGGCCATTCTCCGTGCCAAAGCCCCAGGGACTTTGACCAATTCACTTTACTACCGGTGACCTTGGTGAATTCTTTTACGCATGCCACGGCCTCGGTTATACCTTCCCGGTTCACTGTGAACACCGCGACATCATCCGCATAAGCCATCAGCTTAACTTCTGCTGCCTGTAGCTTGAATCCTCGAATTTTTTCACTTTCCATGATATTCAAACACAACGCTTCAATGTAAATGCAGAATAGCAGAGGGCTGAGGGGACAACCCTGGCGCACCGAACGCTGCAGGCTAATGGGGGCCCCCAAACTCTTATTTACAATTAATCTTGTCGTGCACCTGGAGTAGCATGCCAGGCCTATAACCAGGCAGACCTCTCCATTATCCATTAAAGTCTCTTTCCTCCTTGTCGTGCAGCTCCGGTACGCCAAGGCCACTCCCTCACAAATAATGGACCCTAAATTCACATGGTCGAGTATGCAGAACAGGATATCGTGCGAAACACAATCGAATGCCTTCTCAAGATCTAGCTGAAGGATGGCTACACAGCTATTTGTGTAATCACAACATTCCAGCACACACCTCGCTTTATGAATATTGGAAACAATAGAGCGTCCCTTGATCCCACACGTCTGGTGGGGACCGACTATATCCTGAATTACTGACTGTAGTCTACGGGCTAAAATCTTCATGAACACTTTATAATCCACGTTTGTGAGGGCGATAGGACGGTATGCTGTGACCTGCTTTAACTTTTCTGCGTCATCGGATTTAGGGATTAGCACTGTATGGGATTTACCATAAGACGGGGGCAATTCATTTTCTTTGTAGGCTTCGTTAAAAACTGCAGTCAGTACTGGCACTATTTCGTGTTTATATGCTTTATAAAAAGCGGCGCTTAACCCATCAGGTCCAGGAGATTTTCCCAGGTTCAAATTTTCTATCGCTTGCTCGACCTCCGACGCAGTTATCGACAGCTCCAGCATTTCTTTCTGTTCGTCATCTAATCGCGGCAAAGCGCCAAGAAACTTTTCCTTGAATGCGCTCACATCCACTTCTTGCTTTGCAAACAGCGCCTGATAATATTCAAGAAACGCCTGCTGGATATGCCCGCTTTCTCCAGATAACGCCCCGCCCCATTCAATCTATTCAATGTGGTTTCGTTGAGCATGCGTTTTTTCATTCCTAGCGCTCGTTTTGAAGGTGTCTCCCCATCAGCTATATCTTGCGCCCTAGCCCGCACCAGTGCGCCACGATAGCGTTCTTCTTCAAAGAGTTCAATCTTATTTTTTATTTTCCTAATGTCATCCATCCATTTGCCCGGCTCTTCGCTTTCTCTTTCGAGAAGTCTAGTTAGTAAAGATCTTAAATTGTCCTCCTCACGCTTCTCCTCTTGTCGTATGCAGCTTGACCTTTCGATTGCTGCTATTTTTATTTGTTGTTTGCAAAGTTCCCACTGCTGCCATACTTTCAGTTCCTCGCTCGGCTTTAATTTACTGATTTCTTCGTTTACTTTCCTGCTAAAGATGTCGTCTGTAATGAGCTTATTTAATTTCCACATCTCCCAAGAAAACTGATTTCCTCGTTTCTTTGTCCCTATCCCACACTTCACTAAACAATGATCCGAAAATGATACCGGTACTACATTGTAGCTACTGCATTTTGAAATAACGTTCTGTGACACATAAATGCGATCTAGCCGTGCATGGCTTGACCGTTGAAAATGGGTGAGTCTCACACAACGCTCGCCTTCTAAACATTCGGCCACATCATCGAGGTTGCACGTGTCTATAATTTCTGAGAGTACTTCAGTCCTTCTGTCCCTAAATGCCCTTGCACTGGTTTTGTCACAGCCCCTCGGGACGCAATTGAAGTCACCCATTACGATCAGGCATCTCTCACAACTGATGTGCTTCTGTACGCGTTGAAAAAACGCTGTGCTCTCATCCACCGCATTTGGGGCGTACACACAAATGATGCGCCAATATGTTTTGTCGTACAGGAGGTCAACCAAAACAAATCGACCCGAAGGACACGCCGTATATGCCTGAACCTCAAGTCCCGGTACATCCTTTACAAAGATGACACAACTCGCAGACGTTCCTACAGCGTGGGCGACAACTGCAAAAAACCTAGACGTGAAACGTCTCACCATGCTCCCGGTCTCCTCTTCCCCCTCAATTTTCGTTTCCTGCACTGCCAGGACGTCAATGTCGTGCTCAGTTAAAAGGCGGTACACCTGGCTCTGCTTCTTCTTACTTGCCATTCCCCTGACATTAAGTGTACCTACTTTCATGGGGAACGCATGAGCCATTTTAATGCAGAAGAAAGAGGCCGGGAACATGGTGCTTACCCCTCACGTCTAGCGCTTGGCTAGACGACATCATTGACACCGGAGCCATCCGGTGCTGGTGCCAGGCCTGGCAGCGCGGACGGCTTGTCACGGGCTCTCCTCTCCGTCGACACATTTGATCGTGTCCGGATGGACGACCGCCGTCCTTGGGTCGTTTTTGCCGGCGGCTCTTCGACGCTGGGGGCTTCCGCCTTGTCGTATTCGGTTCCGGTCTGGGCGTGTGGCCGCTTCGCTGGGGCAGGGACGCCGGTCGTGCGGGCGCCGCTCTGGTCAAGGTTCTCCTCGGTCAGAGTCGCTGGCTCGGTTTCTTGGAGCGCTGGGGGGGACGCTACATGGCGGTTCAAGCAAGCGGACGCGCGTCGCATCGGTTCCGCACATTTTGAGCAAATTCCACCGGACCAAATCATTCTCGCCACCGGATTTTATTCGGAACGGAAAGATATCAAGTGCTGGATCCCCAGGATAGAAATTTCAAGAGGTAGGACCAGTTTTCGGCTTTCTACCGGACTTGAAAGTTATAAAGCGGGCGCCGGCCCGCTAACCCTAACGGGCCGCCCAGCTCGACATCGTGAGAGCATGGGCCGCTAACCTTGTCGACGACGCCGACGCCTAGCATCGACGCCGTTTCAAAGACGGACCATATGGCGGGGCCCAGCCAAGACAACGATGTGCCAGCACAATCGTCAAACGTCCTTCTCAACGAATTCCAAGTGATGGATGAAGACGACTTCGGAGACGCCGACTTGGGAAGTGAGGACGAGATCCCGTCCGACTCCTCGTCGAAGCCAGCCGGGTACAACAACGATGCCAGCTGGGAGCTTGTACAATCCAAGCGCCAGAGAAAACTTCAAAGGCGAAAGGAACGCAAAGGCACGGGAACCGGCCCGGACGCCAATCCTCAAGACGGAAAATTACCGGGTGATGCGACCGGCTGCAACAAATATGGATCAAGGGAGCAGAGCAGGCCTAGGCGAAGAATGCGGCCACTCCCCAGAAGCGACTACAAGATCATTATTCGACCCAAGAAAGGACTCATGGTGAAGTCCCTCACCACCCACCAAGTAGCGCGCGCAATTGTCATGGCGTGCGGCCAGCAATGTAAGGACGAGGACCTACTTGTAAGGCTTCGCACCGGATCCAATATCATTATCGTTAGCACTCCGCACGAGCAAACGGCTCAGCTAGTGCGGCACATTACCCGTCTCAAATTCGACGGAAAGCCTTATGATGTAAACGCTTACGTGGCAGCACCGGAAGACGTCCTGCGCGGCGTGATCCACGGTGTAGAGCCAGGTACCCCTCCCGAAGAACTTAAAGCACACCTACGGGTCAGAACTCAAGGAGTGACCATACTTCAGGCAAGGATGCTCGGAAAATCCAAGACGGCAGTGCTCACGTTCGACGGCCCAGTCTTGCCGAAATTCGTCATTTATTACGGAGGTGAAGTACCATGCTACCAGTACCGCCCCACTGGGCAAGTGTGTTACGTCTGCTTCCAGCAAGGACACCGTTCCGACGTGTGCCCCACACCGAACATTATTGTGTGCGGACTGTGTGGAGTTTCAAACCCGCCCGCCGACCACGAGTGCACGCCCAAGTGCATAATCTGTGGCGAGGCACACCGGACCGGATCCAAGGAGTGCCGAGAGAGATTAAAAAAAGCCAGGCCAAAACCCACAGGAGAAAGAGGACGGAGCGACCAACGCGGGCGACCACCCAAGCGATGGCTCAGCTCAGAGGGAGAGACATCGAGGAGCCGATCGAGGTCCAACTCCTTCCCGCCTCTACCACCAGCCGGCCCACAGGAGGGGGAGAAGCAAGAGAAAAAGAAAAAGAAGAAGGTTTCCCAGACAAGCGGCAGCAAGGTGAGCTGGGCTTCTACCACTGCTTCGCACTCGGTAGGAAAGGGTAGTAACATAGACAACACAAACAACAAAGACAGTCGCGTCACAGAACCGAAGGACGCGAACAGCGATGCGCTCAGACGCGAGCTAGAACTCGCTCGAATCAAACAAAACGAGCTCGAACGCAAAGTTGAGGAACTCACAAAAACACTAAAGGACCAACAGCGGGAACTCGACACGACTAGAGCCCTTCCAAAACAACAACCACAGGCATCGAATGAAGGAGACCTTGAAACACGAATGCAACAGATGATGCAGCAGATGATACAGGATATCATGCAGCAAATCCAATCGCAAATGCAACAGATGCAAGTACAATTCCAAGGGCAGATCGCAGAGATCAGAAGCGCTTTTCGAAAACAAAAACATACCGAAAACATTAGGGAAAAAGCGTACAACCGTCCAGCGCTAACAGCTTTCGCAAGCGAACAAGGCAACAGCAGTGACGCGTAAACATGATCAATACGTATCGGCAAGAACAAGAACACTTAGATATTTGGCAATGGAACTGCAGAGGCTACCGCAAAAAGCAGGCCCTTTTAAAACAATATATAAACACACAACTGACACCTCCTGATGTAATTGCGCTCCAAGAGACTGGAATCAAGCCGACCTTACAAGGGTACGAGGTTTACGAGAGTCAAAACGAAGGTAAAGCGGCCGTCCTAGTCAGCAAAACCATTACCGCCATCAGGCACGATACCATCGCCGACACCGACATCGAGCACGCGCTTGTTGAAATTATTCCGAAAAAGCGACAGGGAAGCAGCACGTTCTTACTTAACGTGTACAGCCCGCCGAGACAAAGAAAAGCCAAACTCTTCGAACTGTTCTATGGAGCGCACAAGCTGGCCAAAAAAAATGCACTCATCATCGTAGGAGATTTCAACGCCATGGACAGGAGTTGGGGATACCAGAAACAAGACATCAAGGGAAGAACATTAGTGGAAGTAGCGGAGTACTTTGGCTGCAGTCTAATCACAGATCCTGCGACCCCCACGAGAATCGGAAATAGCGTGAGCACGGACACATGCCCGGACCTCACCTTCGTAAGGAAGAGCAGGGAGTCACAGTGGGAAAACATGATGGAAAATCTAGGCAGCGATCACTTTATCCTCCGGACACGAATAGCATCCGACACCATAAGACGCCAGATTGGACAGGCGAAAATCACTGACTGGAACGCGTTTCGCGGGGCTTGCAACAAATCTGAAGGCGGTATCCAATCACTGGAGGAATGGAGCGGCATGCTGAGAGAAACGCGACAACGATACACAAAAAGTCTAAGGAGAACGACAGCAACGCCTGAAGTAGACGCCCACCTCCTCAGACTATGGGAAGCGAGACGCAGTCTCACCAAAAGATGGCGGAAGCAAAAACACAACAGGAAACTAAAACTAAAGATAGCAGAAATTACGGCAAAGGCGGAAGAATATGCGACGCAACTCGCGAAACAAAATTGGGAACAACTCAGCGACTCGCTTAGGGGAACTCTAGGCACGGCCAGAACCTGGAATCTCTTAAGAGCACTAATCGATCCGAACAAAATAAAATCAGAAAACAATAAAGCCATCCACAGGTTCATCCACTCCTTCGAGGGATCAGACATCACCCTACTGGAGAAGGCACGAGAAAAATGTTTCGGCGATCACAACCCCCCGCGATACCAAGGAACGTATCGAGGAGCCGAAAACGAGAAACTCGACCGCCCCATAACTGTGGAAGAGGTTTACGCGGCCATAAGAAACACCACCAGAAACACGGCAGCCGGAGCGGACAGAATCGACAACGCCCTAATCCGCAACCTGAGCGACGAGCTCATACAAGAGCTCGTCAGCTTTCTTAACAAACATTGGGAGGCGGAGACGGTTCCCGAAGATTGGAAACACGCCGAAGTAATAATGATACCTAAACCTGGTAAAAAGCTACAAATTGAAAACCTCAGGCCCATATCACTCACGTCGTGCCTTGGCAAACTTTACGAACGGGTGGTAACTTTAAGACTGCAAAATTACATGGAAGACAACGACTGTGTACCACATACCATGTTCGGCTTCAGAGCGAAGCTCTCGACGCAGGACGTTCTCCTCCAAATACAAGAAGATGTCCTGCGAAACGTACCTCGGACGGGAGAAAATGTCATAATGGCCCTGGACATCAAAGGGGCATTCGATAACGTCAGCCACGAAGCGATCCTTACGGGCCTACACAAGCTGGATTGCGGGCGCAGAATCCACGGCTTCGTCAAAGCCTTCCTGTCCGACAGAACTGCCACCATCGGCATAGGAGACCTTCGATCGGACAAAATTCGCACTCCAAATAAGGGAACACCACAAGGGTCAGTTATCTCCCCCTTACTTTTCAACATAGCTATGATAGGCCTAGCTCGAAAACTAGAGAACATCGAAGGCATCAGGCATGCAATGTATGCTGACGATATAACAGTCTGGACAAACACGGGTTGTCTCGGAGAGAAGGAAGAAAGGCTACAGCAAGCGGCCTCTTGTGTAGAGCAATACCTCGCAGAAAGGGGACTCGCATGCTCGACCGAGAAATCGGAACTGCTGAGAGTCTGGAGAGGCAAGCAAAACCGGACCGTCCCAACCAACGAGGACCTAAAACTCAACGTCTACCTTGACGGGACACCCATACCCGAAAAGACAACAATAAGAATTTTAGGCATGTGGGTTCAATCCAACCAGCGCAGTACTCACACTTTTACCCTGCTCAAAGCAACAACACTACAAGTCTCACGCATGATCACCCGCATCACCAACAGGCGACATGGCATGCGTGAAGAGGACACACTCAAACTAGTCAGAAGCCTTGTAGTTAGTAGAATCACGTACAGCCTACCCTACCAGTGCCTCAACAAAAACGAAATACAACAAGCGGATGCCCTGCTACGCAAAGCGTATAAGACAGCGCTCCGACTTCCGCGCAACACGTCAACCGAAAAACTCATGGCCCTGGGATTACATAACACCTTTGAGGAGCTACGAGAGGCGCAGCTTGAGTCGCAAAAACTCAGGCTGTTGCAGACAACGACTGGAAGAGCGCTCCTGCAGAGGCTCGGATACCGCGAGCAGATGCGAGAAATGACGAGGACGGCAACGATCCCCGACGATCTTCGGAAGACCCTCGAGGTAGCGCCAATACCAAAAAACATGGATCCCAACCTCCATCGAGGCAGAAGAGAAGCGAGCGCCGACTTCATCGAAAGAACATACGCTCCTCAAGCCACGACCGTGTATGCAGACGCGTCTTGGAGAGGAGGAGACACCAAAATCGCTGTGGCGGCGGTGGTCGATTCGTCTTTACGCGAAATGACCAGCGTGTCTCTCCGAGGCTGCACAGCTGCAGAGTCCGAAGAAGTAGCCGTTGCTCTAGCGGTGGCGGAGGGCTACAGAACCGGGCGGTCGCTAACAATACTCACCGACTCTCAAACAGCCTGCCGAAATTACATGAATGGCAGGATAGGTCGTCACGCGCTCCGTATACTCCTCGCAGCGAGCGACAGAATTAAAAACCAGGAAGAACAAAGCGACAAGATCCCACACAAAATTGTGTGGGTACCGGGGCACACGGGGGTGGCAGGGAACCAAGAGGCCGACAGGATAGCTCGAGGATACATTACTTTCCGAGCATCCGATGAGCCCGCGGAACTCGCGCCAGCACCCAGGGATTACTCGGCCATACTACAAAACTACAGAGGCAGAAGATTGCGGTATCCCCCACCGCACAAATCTCTCAGCAGAGAGGAAGCTGTCACTTGGAGACAATTACAAACAGGCTCTTTCCCAAACCTACATATACTAAACAAAATGCACCCTACCATATACGCGGACAAATGTCCCTGGTGCGACGGAAAACCTACTCGCTATCACATCACATGGGCCTGCCAAAAGATAGACGTGGTCCCCAAAATACAAAACCCGAGTGCGGAGCAGTGGGAGACTCTGCTGTCCAGCGACCGCTGTGAAGACCAAGAAGGTCTGGTACAGCGAGCTCAACGGGCGGCAGTGGCCAGCGGAGCCCTGGACTGAGGGCAACCGACCACTGATTAGAGGCGGACGACTTCGACAGAGAAGACTCCTGGGGGTAAAATCAAGGAGAAAACGTCTCTGAAGATGCTCCCAAACCGCAGGAAAAAGGACTAGAGTAAAATAAAGTTTTTCCTTCCTTCCTTCCTTCCTTGGAGCGCTGGCACGCTTACTTCACCGCTCGACGCCTCCGTCTCCTTTCTAGTAGGTTCTGCCCCTTCAGGCTTGCGTCCGGCATCGCTGCGTCCGGCATCGGCTTGCTGCGTCCGGCATCGGCTTGCGTCCGGCATCGAAGAGCCCGTCGATCCTACTTGCGTTTCGGGTTCCTCTATGCCTTTCGCAGATTCTTCAGCCTCGACTACATCCATCAGGAGTTCCGCAGAGTCGTCTTTCGACGCCCCGCCCGTAGCCACCGCGTAAGTGCGGACACACTCATTATCCTCGTGGCCGAACCGCCGGCATTTCGTACAGCGGGGAACCTTGCATTCACGCCGCACGTAGCCTGTACCATGGCAGCGCAAGCACTGCATTGGACGCCCAGGCGCTACGACAAGAGCCAACTCTCCGGCGACACGTACCTGGTGTGGCAGGTCATCCACTTTCAAGCCGGGCTTCAACTTCAGTAGGACCGTTCTTGTCGTTGAGCTCTTGTCATTGACGCCTTGTATCCGCCACCGCTCACGCGTAACGTCGGTCACTTTGCCAAACGCCGCGAATGCCGTCCGGATGTCGTCGTCGGCCACACCGTGAAGCATCCAGTGTAGCCGCAGCTTTACCTGCTGGTCTTCTGGGTCGATAATGAGGCAGCGGCGTTTCTTAACTTGCAGCTCGTTGAAGGCGAGCAACTTCTTTGCTGCCTCCGTGTTCCGCAGGGTAACCGCCCACACGTGGTTGATTTGGTACGCCCCCAACGCGACCACGTCGGGGAGCGTACCAGTCTCGGCCAGGGCGTCACGGAAATCCTCGACCCGGAACGGCCTCGCTCGCACGTCGCCGTGAAGAAAAACGGTGTTGAAAACAACACGTCCTGTTGGCAGTGTCGGCAAAATAATCTGGTAATCCTTATCACCGCAGTCATCGATCCTGTTTCCGCGGCCGTCAAAGGCCGCTATCGCTGCTCCGCTGGAGCCCATGACCCTGCGATCCGTTCAGCTCGGCTGCCGGAAGCAGAATGACTCCGCCATGCCAGCTCGATGGTTTTCGATGGTTTGGAAAGAACAAAGGTGCGTCTAGTGAATACTGTGTCTTCGCTCACTCCCATCCTCCCCCCTTCTCTTCCGGCGAGGTTTAGCTGTACATCGAGATATGAGAGACAGATACATTTCCTTTCCTCAAAAACCAACTTACCGACGAGCGAGGAATAGAACCGAATGGGCGATGGCGTTCTATGGACTCCTGGAAGCGTTGCAAGACGCTGTCGCGTTCCACTCTTAGAGGCGAAGCTTAACATCTTAACCACACATCAGTGACTACACTTTAGGTCAAAAAAGTGCCCCCCCCCCCTGAATTTTGACGGGTGTCCACCGAGATATGCGAGACAGTTACTGCGTAATTTCCTTTCCTCAAATACAATTTTCATTTTCTTCATTACGGGCCATCTTTGTCTTTCTTCTTCCACTCCGACTTCCTCCCTTCCTCTATGCTGCGGTTCGGGTGTCCACCGAGATGACACAGAATTACTGCGCCCTTTCCTTTCCTCAAAAAGCGTTCAAAGGGCAAGGCATCGCGCCGAACGGGTGGTGGCATTCCGTGGACTCCCTGGCAGCGCTACAACACGCTGTCGCGTTCCACTCCTAAAGGCGAAGCTTAAGCGTCATTAATTAGCAGTTAATTAGTATTCAGGCACAAATCAGTAATTAACCATTAATTAGTGATTTGTCGCCACTTAGTAATTAGCACTCAATTACATGTGACGCCACCAGTGCCACAGAAGCAGCACAGAAGCAGTCAAAGTGTTGCGAAAACGCTTTCGCCTCTACGCACTTTAGACAGTCAAAGTGCCCCTCAATTTTATGCCATCCCTCATGACGACTTGCTCAACTGTATCAAGGACTGTATAGACCAGCATGGAGCTGTAAAATTTCAGAATGCGAGTTGCATCTCAACTGTCGGCTTCCTTGGAACTGCTGTCCACCTACTTGAGATCGACCTTCGCGGAAGGGAACGGTTCGCTTTTCATTCAAAAGAATGGCATTTGTATCGGTTCATCCATTGGACACATTCTCAGTGATCTTTACTTAGCCATGCAAGACAGGGCGCTAAACAGGTCCCTTCAGGACAGCAATGTGAAGAAAATATTTAGATTCGTCGATGATTACCTTGTGTTACAGTGCGAGCAGCACGCCCTCCCTTGCGAAGCTTCTAAAGTTCTTAGTAAATTTTCAAGCATTCTGAGCCCATTAATTGTCACTCATGAACTACCTACCAACGGCTCCTTACGGTTTTTAGAATTAGGAATATATTTTAGCCACAATCACGTCTGCTGGGCCTTTGAGCCTCGGGCCAAGAAACCTCTTCTCCCTTTTGACTCAGCGCATTCGAAGCTAGTTAAGCGCAGCATCATCAATTCATGCTTTAACAATGCATTAAAGAAATCCTGCAACCACAAATTGGAAGATAGCTTTTTAGCCCAGACGCGCCGATTACAGCAGGCTGGTTACCCGCAGAACCTCTTATCCTCAGTGGCTGAGGCCTTGTTGAGAGTCTAAGAAAAAATAATAAGAGATGAGGATAAGATTGCAGTCATTCCCTCGCACATGGGACCTCACACAACTTAAGAAAGATAGGAAAAAGGGCAGGAATAAATGTTTTATTTCCAGCTCCGGATCGCTTGTCAAGCCCGTGCAAGCGCGTTAATCGAATGGGCTCTCCCATTGCTCCGCACTCGGGAATTCGTCTTGGTGGAATGCTTTATTTCGTTCGCACTCCCATGTGATGTGGTATAGTGTGGGTGTGTCGCCGCACCAGGGGCAGTTTGCTCTGTATTGTGTTGGTGACAGCTTGTTATAGATGTACAAGTTGGGGAAGGAGTTTGTTTGTAGCCTACGCCAGCCGACTGCTTCCTCCCTCGTGAGGGCTTTGTGTGGTGGTGGGTACTTGAATCTAGTCCCCCTGTATAGTTGTAATGTCTCTGTGTATCCCTCCTCGCATGCTAGTAGCTGAAGCTCCAGAACATCTGACATGCCTGCTCGGTATGTAAGCCCTCGAGCTAGGCTGTCTGCTCTTTCGTTCCCCGCTACGCCTGCGTGGCCTGGGACCCAGATTATGTGTTGTATGGGTGTCTTCTCAGCAGAGGCTGCTGCCCCACTGATTATCCTGAGGGCCATGCCGCTAATTCGGCCCTTCGTATAGTTTTTACACGTGTCTTTCGAGTCTGTTAAGATGTTTAGGGATCGGCCTTTCCTATAGCCTTCTGCTACCGCCAGCGCGACGGCAATTTCCTCGGCCTCCGTTATGCCCACGACCTCCACTGAGGCGCATGTGGCCATGTCTCCTGTGCTATTAACTACCACCGTAGCGGCTAAGCGCTTCCCTGCATGTACGCACATGGATGCGTCCGTATAGACTGTGTTCTCTGATCGGCCTAGCCTCCTTTCTATCTGCTCGGCCCTTGCTTTTTGTCTGTCCTCGTGTAGGTTAGGATCCATGTTTTTAGGCAGGGGTCCTACATTAAAGGTCTTTCTAAGGGGTTCCGGTACGTCCGCGTATCTGTCTACCAGTCCGCACGTGTTCCGACCCAACCTTCTCAGGAGCGCCCTTCCTGTAGAGGAGCCTCTGCGTCTGATGAGTTGTGCCCCCAACTGAGCCTCGGCAAGCTCATCGAAGGTATTGCTGATTCCGAGTTGGAGTAGCTTCGCGTTTCTGGGCAGGTGTAGAGCAATCTTGTATGCCTTCCTGAGAATACAGTCGGCTTGCTCTCGCTCCGCCTTTGTTGTTGCGTGGTAGGGCAAGGAGTACATAACTCTGCTAACGATTAGGCTGTTGACGAGTTTGAGGGTATCTTCTTCTTTCATCCCGTACCTTCTCTGAGAGACTCTACTGATCATTCTGCCAACCTGCTCCGCGGCTCTTCTCAGCAGGCTGATGGTATGGCTGCATTTTCAGCTGCTCTGCAGCCACATGCCTAGGATTCGTACCATGTTCTGTTCTTGGATCAGTTGCCCCTCTAGCAATGGGAGAGCCGGCTCACCAGCAGCGAGCTCGCGGCCCAAAGGGCCTTAGTGCGGCACGCTACTGATGCAGCGCGACTCAGTGGAGCCCTGGACTAGGGGCCCAACCTTGCTGAAGAGAAGCCTCAAGTCGCCGGCGCCACGAAAGACGACGGAGGCTTCGAATCCGCGAATCTCTTAAAAGATCTCAATAAAAGTTTTCTACTACTACTACTACTAATCGAATGGGTCGCAAGCACACAGGATGCACCATAAATCATCGCGACCGGTTCGTTTCCTTTGCTCAGGGCGTTGAGTATTCTATCCCCTTGTCTTGCGGCCATGCGTACGTAGGCCAAACCGGCAGATGCCTTAATAATAGATTGTCCGAGCACAATCACAATGTGGCGCAACGACTCTCAGGCCATCTGGGCATTCACTGCCGAGATTGTAAAGGTGCCCCTGAGCTAGGTAACACGAGCGTGCTGCGTAGGTGCGATGACAAAACCACTCGAGAAATCACTGAAGCCGTGAAAATCGCGCATCTTAAGGAAAGTTGTGTCAGCACCCCCTCCATAGCCCTTATAGATAAGGATTTGCAGTTCTTATCGGTAGCTGGAGGATCGGAGTTCTCCTGTGTGATTTCTGGTGGCGGTGACTGTTTATCGGACTCGGTTGATTTTATTTTCTTGATGCTGCTGTGTATTTACCGACGTGTCTGGAAAAATAAATCTTCAGTTGTAAGTCAGCGCTTTGTGTGTCTCCTCTACTTTCTTCTCGGTGTATAGCTTGCGCTGCTCTGCCTTGTGATGAACCAACTAGCCCGCGATGTGTTATTCGAGCTAAAAGCCGTTAAAAATAATATTTTTCAAATCCTGGATAAACGACGAAGGCGTCCCGGAAACAATTTCTCAGGCAAACCATTCCACTCATGTATTCCACTCATGGAAGAAGCTTTTCTTAAATAACTTCATCCGGCAAGCATATTCACCCACTTTTCGGGACTGGTCCGTTCGTGCAGATACATATGTTGTTTTCTTGAGATATCTGTCTTTATCGATGCCTGTTCTAGTGTTAAGGGTATTTTAAAATAAGCGGCAAGAGCAGGTTGTTTTCTTCTCGTTTCCAGCTGAGGCCACCCAAGGTTTTTGGAAATACCGCGAGATCTTTTCGCAAAGATATAATTACCTGATACAAAGCAAGCAGCACGTGCCCGCACGCGTTAAAGATTTGCGATGTTGCGCTCGGTTGACGGATCCCAAGTACTGCAAGCGTACTCAAGAATGGGACGCACATTTGACATAAATAATGTTTCCTTTAGCTTAGTTGGTGCCTGTTTAAAGTTTGGACTGAGGAAATTTAACATTCGACTACCCTTCAGAGTTATGTATGTTAAACATTCCATGACAAATTGGCAGAGAATACAACCCCCAAATATATGTATTTTCTTGCAACCGACAGGCAGGCTCCATCCATGACGCAGTTGGTAAGAATTGGCTCATTTTGTCGGTGTACACTTGAACCGTGTAGCGCCAAAAAAAAGGTGGAAGGTTGAAATGCGGCTTCCGTGGCCAGGACTGAAATAGCTTTGGTGGCGGGTGGAGTGCAGTACTGACCCGAGAGCACAGTGCGTGACCAGACACACATGTCTGATTCGGAGCGCTCTTCTGGATCATGGGCTGCCCCTTTCTGTCCTTCCCGGCACAGTCCAGAGCCCGTTTGCTTGAGGCACTTAAGGCAGTCAAGTTTTCAGTCCACCCTTATTCGCAGTTATTACCTCGATGCTAGAAGTGGTCTAGAACATCCGCTGGATTTGAGGATGGGAAAGGCGCATAACCGGTTTTCAGTGCCGGTGGACACCTCAGCCGCGCCGTGCGAGAAAAACAAGAACCCTACATGGAAACAATCTTGAAGAGAAAGTTGAAAGTTTCTATGAAGAGAAAGAGTTTTACCATCGGACAGAGCATCAAAAAATCTGGCATGAGAAATTCGGGCGGTTGAGGTGCGTCCATTTGTTGATTAAAGCCATAAAAGTCCGTAAAGTCGGCTGTTTCGTGGCATCACGACCGTGTCCTCACAATTACGCCGGAACGGATGCGTTTATGCGAAAAAGAGTGGTACCATCGGACAGATTTAAAGGGGTACTTACTTGTGCGAAAGACGGGACAAAAACAAGGAAACACAAACGAGATGTACAAAGCGCAAATTCCAACTAGTTTATTTCATAGAAAGCTACGCATTTATACTCTAGAGGTCGAACACAGCGGTAAAAACCGTCGCGTGCACATTTCACGTGAGCATACCGCCACCACAGGTGCTGCCTGATTACATGAAAAGTTCCAACAACCCCCGGCACTGCTATCAAGAAGGAAAGAAGAATCATGAGGTGATAAATGAGGAAAGGTGACATTAAAAAATATCGTAGCAAAGCAGCGTCAAAACCAAATCCAAAAGCATGTCAAAGCGTAAAAACAAATCATCGTTGCAAAAGCAGTGTCAAAAAAGGCAAAACACAACACTAAAACAGCCGGTGAACAGCGTAAAAAAACGCATTGCAACGAAGAACTCAAACAAGAATCGAAGGCTAGGCCACCCAACAGCAGTACGGCCCGAAATAAATTGGAAACCTGAGGCGCAGCAAAGTTTACACGTGTCCGTCTAGAAAAATCACCTCTTTGTTAAAGGGGTAGAGACACCAAATTTTTGTGTTGTATCTCTGGGTTGTAAATAATGCGTAGCGATTCAGTGAGCATGGAACACCATCTTAGAAGCATGAACTCGCATTATATAATTAATAATCGTATTATTTCCACCCAGCAGTTTCGGTTTCGGTTCGTAGTTGCCAGGTTTTGCCAGGCTCTTTCATGACGTCAAAAGCCAGACAATGCGTTGTCACGTGGGTCCGGAAAGCCGTGACGTCGTGTAGGCATGTCGTCTGCTTGACACGCACGTGGTGCGCGTAAACACGGAGAGCCGGGCGGAGGGCAAGTCGAACAGCTTCGAGTCGGAAAGAAGAGTTTTATTTCGGCGAAGACACCGATTATGAGGAATCGCGGGATGACGCAGACGAGGAAGAAGACGCCGCGGTTCGAACCCCGACAATCACTTCATTTTTGATCCGCTGGCCAGCGATTCCGAAGAGGAGGCAGGCGTCAGGCCCGACGCAGCTCAGATTGTGCCAGCGAACGCCGAGCGTGTAGGCAACGTCAAATGGTAAAGACGCGTTCACACTACGCCGACGATCGGCCGATTTCAGTCTGGCGATGGTCGGCGGCAGCGATTTTCGTGCCGTCGGCGCGTCTGTCACACTGCGTAGACGCCGACCGAGCACCGGTCGTCGCCTGACGAGCGCATCGCCGTCGCGTCGCCGAGATAGCAGCCGTCGGCCGACCCGTGTGTCACACTCTGCCGACAACAGCGCCGACCTCGCGCCGACGTTGTCCCATCCCGACAGCTCGACGCTGCTTCTTCGAGCGCGCTGCTCGTCTGCTAGCTCCGTTGATGAAGGCGTCGTGGAAATCGAACTTATCTTCTATTATGGGACGAGTTCGCACTAAAGCGATGTGAAGAGTAGGCCTTTTATTATAGCACAGTCGACTTCCAAAGCGCCGTCAACTGCGGAAGCGAAACCACCTAGGCCTAGCGACGACTAGGGCAGCCTGGGACCAGCGCGCAGTTCAGGCGCGTTCACACTAGGCCGACGGGACCCCGAGGTCGACGCGACAGCGACGCCGACGGTCGCGTCGGCCAACCTGGTCGTTCCCCGACTAGCCAGTCACACTGCACCGACGACGACGACGACGCCCCAACGACCAAGCGTCGTCCTAGTGTGACAACGCCGCCGACCAAAACGAAACCCGTTGGCCGACGTGCCTTGGGCATATCGGTGGCCGAGCGAAAACATTCGCCGACCAAAAACAAGTAGCGAGCTCAGATCGCGAAGTGCAATCATTATTTAGACAAATAATGCACGCGCAGCAACATTCATCAAGCCATATGGCCACTTTGCCGACGCGCCGCACTGATCGTCGCTTGCGAACTGCCGCCCCACTGCAAGCAGGGACACGGAGCGGTGAGCATCGCTGCGCCGCTCTACCCAAGCTCCGCCCGCAACCGGTGTCGCACTTCGCCGCCGTACAGCAGTCCCTCAGAAAGACTGCTCGAGCAGCGACAAAGCATGCCTACTTATGTTTCGAGCTTTCGGCAACGGCATCGCTCGCGGGCGCTCCGGGCGACGAGCTCTTCTGCTGCCTGGTTGCCGTGGTCGTCGCTAGGCCTATAGCCTCTTCCGCATCGAAGTCGCAGCGGCCGGCGCTTCGGAAGTCGCCTGCGCTATAATAAAAGGCCTACTCTACACATCGCTTTACTGTCAACAGCATCATCTCACAATAAAATAATAGTATGGTAAATCTCTACGACGTCTTCAGCAGCGAAGCGAGCGGGCGCCAGGCGAGCCGGACCGCAACGTCGGGCCAGCGGCAGCTGCGAGGCGGTTGTGGCAAAAAGTTTGCTCGTATCACAGTCGTTACCTTTGCCAGCAGCTCAGTATTCGTCAGCGATCCTCATAAATGACACATTTTTCACATTTCTTATCCCAGGGTTTATTATTTACGTCAAGAACACACTTTAGCTCCTTTTTATGACGCCGGCAGACGGGATCCAGGCTGGCCGGCCGGCCGGCATGCTCGGCGTACTCCACGTTCGCACAAGAAAATACATAACATCCATGATACTAGAGAATGCTTCCTACATTAGAGCACGGGCAATGTGCCTCTGCAAAAGTGGATCTTTCGGCAACGACATCGCCTGCGGCAACGCCGGGCGTAAAGCACCATCGCACTCGCGAGCGTGCAGAAAAAAAAAAGACTCGTGAGCACTCGTAACCCAAGGTTGCTAGGCCGCGAAACCGCAAAACTTGGTCCCGTACGTCAGAAAACTGTGCAATGACGTAGGAAATACTTGCTTGTGTTTTCTTCTCTGTTCCTACGTCACATTGATGCACTAGCGATGGCTCAGACTTCAAGAGTGAGCATTTTCACAAACTTTAAAATGAAATTAAAATATGTTCTAGACCTCCCTTAAATTTAATACTTCGCTCTTATGGTCCTCACATACAAAGGAAACGTATGGCAGTCTTTTGTAAAACCTTGGAATTTGATGTCTCTACCCCTTTAAGAAGTAAGATAGATGTAGTGCTAATGCATTTATCTCCGGAGTTAGTAATATGAAATGCCTCAATAATTTCCCTCTGAAGTTTGGTGTTTGCACGCGCCAATATTGTGGTGCCTCAAAGCAATGGCTTGCATTTGTGACTCGTGACGTGCTCGGGAGTGCGTCGTTTTTCGTTGTTTTTTACGGTCCTCTTGTGTTCACGCAGCCTCTCGTTGACGCACTTTCCTGTTTGTCCTATGTATACGCTACCGCAGGACAAAGGAATGCTGTATACAACATTGCTAGCGCATTTAACATATTGTTCTACATGTTTCTTATTACATGATTCATGCTTTCTAGACAGGACGGAGCAAATGCCAGACAGCTTGCTGGGGGCAGAAAAAAGGACCGTTACATCATATATTTGGCCTATCTTCTTCAAGTTATTTGAGATTCTATGAAAATACGGAACGACTTTCATGCACCGTCAGGTACGGTAAGGTCCGAATCCTTCTTGTTGCCTTATTTTATCTTCTGTAGATGATTCACGGTGACACTTCTGATGACATCAATGGGGTGACCTGCTTTTTGTAATTACATTATAATTATATTGTTACGCCCAGGGTTTATTGAGACCGGGACGGAGGACTGAAAGCAGCTGGGTCCGCTTGCCGAGCACGAGACACCACCAACCTCGTTCTCCTCATATTCGGCTTAGTCAGCAACGCCGACCATGTAGAATAGGAATAGGTAGAATAGGCCTTGTCATGGGCGTCACAATATTATTGTAATTACATTATGAGAAATTACCGACCTATGTCTATTCTACCATGCATTGGCCAAATTTTTGAGAAGCATCTATTACTCACCATGACGAATTTTTTGAATACGCACAGTGTTCTATCACCTTGTCAATACGGGTTTACGGCAAGAAAAAGAACAACGGTTCTTCTTGAAGAATTCTCTGACGTGCTAAATTCAGCTTTTGATAAGAATTTAAGTCGCATGTTCTCTTTTTCTGGACGTAAGCAAGGCTTATGATAGCATCTGCCACATTCTTTTGCTTGATAAACTTTCTGCGCTGGGATTTCGAGGTTCGTTTTTAGAACTGCTTACTAACTTTTTACAAGATAGACGCCAATATGTGTCGATTTCAAGATTCCATAGCGATTTCACGGCAATTACCTCTGGAGTCCCGCAGGGTTCTATACTGAGTCCTTTATTATTCAATCTATACGTTAACGACCTTGCTAACAATGTGCCAGCTTTGTTGCTTCAGTATGCTGATGACACTGTTATTGTTGCATGTGCAAAGAAATACACTGATGCTGTTGCAGCACTACAGATGGCAGCTATTAAAGCCATGGACTGGTTTAAGTCTAATCTTAATAATGTTAATACTTGTAAAACAAAACTTATATGTTTTCATAACCCATGAAAACAAGTTGAATTGACTCACTCTGTTTATTTGCATACTTCCTCTTGCTTTAATTTTAACTGTGTACCAGTAAAATATGCGCATTCGGTCAAATATCTTGGCCTGATCTTCGACAGTGATCTCTCTTGGAACTCGCACCTTTCTTTTGTCTGCCAAAGGCTACGTGCTGTATCGTGTGTCCTGTATAACATTAGATATTTTATGCCTTTTTCTGTCCGTAAATGTGTTGCACATGCTCTAGCCTATAGTGTGCTTAGATACGGAATTACTGCTTATGGTCACTGCACGGTTCGCTGGCAACACAGGGTGAATTCGCTTCTGCGTTTGCTTCTAAAGAATATTGCTTACGACCTGTCCATTGGTAATGACATTGATATTTTTAGAAGACTAAAGCTTCCAAGTTTTAACTCTTTATAAACAGAAACTATTGTGCTAAAACACTTCTGGTACAGTCAGTTCACCATTCCATATGTTCCTGCTCGGGATTTAAGACCAAAATACCGCTACTGCATTCCTCGCTCCTCAAACCGGTACGGAAAGCGCACACGTCATTACTATGTACCTGCCTCTTTCAATAGCTTGCCACCTACTGTACTCCGCATGAAAACTAAACACACCCTGAAAAAAACTTTGCGGTATGTCTCCGCGTTGCTTCCTGCCCCGTAGTTATTTCATCTATATTGCTGTATTAATATCAAATTACTGTAATCTCTCTTGATGTTTTAATAGTTATATATTGTTTCACTACATTTGTTGACGTTTTTCTTTTTTTGCAAAGTTCATTGCAACGTCTATATTTTCCTTTGTTTTGCCAATGTTCGCTGTCTGCCAGGCGCTGCCACTCAAGCCCCTTGAGGCTTCGGTAGGCCTGATTTTTGTTGTATGACAATTGACATGAACAAAAGTTCCATCCATCCATCCATCCATCCATCCATCCATCCATCCATCCATCCATCCATCCATCCATCCATCCATCCATCCATCCATCCATCCATCCATCCATCCATCCATCCATCCATCCATCCATCCATCCATCCATCCATCCATCCATCCATCCATCCATCCATCCATCCATCCATCCATCCATCCATCCATCCATCCATCCATCCATCCATCCATCCATCCATCCATCCATCCATCCATCCATCCATCCATCCATCCATCCATCCATCCATCCATCCATCCATCCATCCATCCATCCATCCATCCATCCATCCATCCATCCATCCATCCATCCATCCATCCATCCATCCATCCATCCATCCATCCATCCATCCATCCATCCATCCATCCATCCATCCATCCATCCATCCATCCATCCATCCATCCATCCATCCATCCATCCATCCATCCATCCATCCATCCATCCATCCATCCATCCATCCATCCATCCATCCATCCATCCATCCATCCATCCATCCATCCATCCATCCATCCATCCATCCATCCATCCATCCATCCATCCATCCATCCATCCATCCATCCATCCATCCATCCATCCATCCATCCATCCATCCATCCATCCATCCATCCATCCATCCATCCATCCATCCATCCATCCATCCATCCATCCATCCATCCATCCATCCATCCATCCATCCATCCATCCATCCATCCATCCATCCATCCATCCATCCATCCATCCATCCATCCATCCATCCATCCATCCATCCATCCATCCATCCATCCATCCATCCATCCATCCATCCATCCATCCATCCATCCATCCATCCATCCATCCATCCATCCATCCATCCATCCATCCATCCATCCATCCATCCATCCATCCATCCATCCATCCATCCATCCATCCATCCATCCATCCATCCATCCATCCATCCATCCATCCATCCATCCATCCATCCATCCATCCATCCATCCATCCATCCATCCATCCATCCATCCATCCATCCATCCATCCATCCATCCATCCATCCATCCATCCATCCATCCATCCATCCATCCATCCATCCATCCATCCATCCATCCATCCATCCATCCATCCATCCATCCATCCATCCATCCATCCATCCATCCATCCATCCATCCATCCATCCATCCATCCATCCATCCATCCATCCATCCATCCATCCATCCATCCATCCATCCATCCATCCATCCATCCATCCATCCATCCATCCATCCATCCATCCATCCATCCATCCATCCATCCATCCATCCATCCATCCATCCATCCATCCATCCATCCATCCATCCATCCATCCATCCATCCATCCATCCATCCATCCATCCATCCATCCATCCATCCATCCATCCATCCATCCATCCATCCATCCATCCATCCATCCATCCATCCATCCATCCATCCATCCATCCATCCATCCATCCATCCATCCATCCATCCATCCATCCATCCATCCATCCATCCATCCATCCATCCATCCATCCATCCATCCATCCATCCATCCATCCATCCATCCATCCATCCATCCATCCATCCATCCAT